>NC_142460.1:24604385-27004385 GCF_049115385.1 Moschus berezovskii | reverse complement strand
GCCAAAGTATTGCAGTTTCAGCTTTAGCATCAGTCCCTCCAATGAACATCCAGGATTGATCTCCTTTAGAATGGACTGGTTGGATCTCCTTGCAGTATAAGGGACTCTCAAGAGTCTTCTCCAACACCACAGTTCAAAAGCATCGATTCTTCGGCGGTCAGCCTTCTTCACAGTCCAACTCTCACATCCATACATGACCACGGGAAAAACCATTGCCTTGACTAGATGGACCTTGGTTGGCAAAGTAATGTCTCTGCTTTTTAATATACTATGAAGGTTGGTCATCACTTTCCTTCCAAGGAGCAAGCGTCTTTTAATTTCATGGCTGCAATCAGCATCTGCAGTGATTTTGGAGCCCAAAAAAACAAAGTCTGACACTGTTTCCACTGTTTTTCCATCTATTTCCCATGAAGTGATGGGACCAGATGCCATGATCATTGTTTTCTGAATGTTGAGCTTCAAACCAACCTTTTCACTCTCCTCTTTCACTTTCATCAAGAGGCTTTTGAGTTCCTCTTCACTTTCTGCCATAAGGGTAGTGTCATCTGCATATCTGAGGTTATTGATATTTCTCCCAGCAATCTTGATTCCAGCTTGTGCCCTTCTTCCAGCCCAGCGTTCCTCATGATGTACACTGCATATAAGTTAAATAAGCAAGGTGACAATATACAACCTTGACGTACACCTTTTCCTATTTGGAACCAGTCTGTTGTTCCATGTCCAGTTCTAACTATTGCTTCCTGACCTGCATACAGGTTTCTCAAGAAGCAGGTCAGGTGGTCTGGGATTCCCATCTCTTTCAGAATATTCCACAGTTTATTGTGATCGACACAGTCAAAGGCTTTGGCATAGTCAATGAAGCAGAAATAGATGTTTTTCTGGAACTCTCTTGCTTTCTCCATGATCCAGCGGATGTTGGCAATTTGATCTCTGGTGCCTCTGCCTTTTCTAAAACCTGCTTGAACATCTGGGAGTTCATGGTTTACATACTGCTGAAGCCTGGCTTGGAGAATTTTGAGCATGACTTTACTAGCGTGTGAGATGAGGGCAATTGTCCGGTAGTTTGAGTATTCTTTGGCATTGCCTTTCTTTGGGATTGGAATGAAGACTGACTTCTTCCAGTCCTGTGGCCACTGCTGAGTTTTCCAAATCTGCTGGCATATAGAGTGCAGCACTTTCACAGCATCATCTTTCAAGACTTGAAATAGCTCAACTGTAATTCCATCACCTCCACTAGCTTTGTTAGTAGTGATGCTTTCTAAGGCCCACTTGACTTCACATTCCAAGATGTCTGGCTCTAGCTCAGTGATCACGTTATCGTGACTATCTTGGTCGTGAAGATCTTTTTTGTACAGTTCTTCTGTGTATTCTTGCCACCTCTTCTTAATATCTTCTGCTTCTGTTAGGTCCATACCATTTCTGTCCTTTATCGAGCCCATCTTTGCATGAAATGTTCCCTTGGAATCTCTAATTTTCTTGAAGAGGTCTCTTATTTTTCCTATTTTGTTGTTTCCCTCTATTTCTTTGCATTGATCACTGAGGAAGTCTTTCTTATCTCTCCTTGCTATTCTTTGGAACTCTGCATTCAGATACTTATATATTTCCTTTTCTCCTTTGCTTTTCGCCTCTCTTCTTTTCACAGCTATTTGTAAGGCCTCCTCAGACAGCCATTTCGCTCTTTTGCATTTCTTTTCCATGGGGATGGTCTTGGTCCCTGTCTCCTGTACAATGTCACGAACCTCCGTCCAGAGTTCATCAGGCACTCTATCAATCAGATCTAGTCCCATAAATCTATTTCTCACTTCCACTGTATAATCATAAGGGATTTGATTGAGGTCATATCTCAATGGTCTAGTGGTTTTCCCTACTTTCCTCAATTTAAGTCTGAATTTCGCAATAAGGAGTTCATGATCTGAGCCACAGTCAGCTCCTGGTCTTGTTTTTGCTAACTGTATACAGCTTCTCCATCTTTGGTTGCAAAGAATATAATCAATCTGATTTCGATGTTGACCATCTGGTGATGTCCATGTGTAGAGTCTTCTCTTGTGTTGCTGGATGAGGGTGTTTGCTATGACCAGTGCATTCTCTTGACAAAACTCTATTAGCCTTTGCCCTGCTTCATTCCGTGTTCCAAGGCCAAATTTGCCTGTTACTCCAGGTGTTTCTTGCCTTCCTACTTTTGCATTCCAGTCCCCTATAATGAAAAGGACATCACTTTTGGGTGTTAGTTCTAAAATGTCTTGTAGGTCTTCATAGAACCGATTAACTTCGGCTTCTTCAGCATTACTGGTTGGGGCATAGGCCTGGATTACTGTAATATTGAATGGTTTGCCTTGGAAATGAACAGAAATCATCCTGTCATTTTTAAGATTGCATCCAAGTACTGCATTTCGGACTCTTTTGTTGACCATGATGGCTACTCCATTTCTTCTAAGGGATTCCTGTCCACAGTAGTAGATATAATGGTCATCCGAGTTAAATTCACCCATTCCAGTCCATTTTAATTCACTGATTCCTAGAATGTCGACGTTTACTCTTGCCATCTCCTGTTTGACCACTTCCAATTTGCCTTGATTCATGGACCTAACATTCCAGGTTCCTATGCAATACTGCTCTTTACAGCACCGGACCTTGCTTCTATCACTGGTCACATCCACAACTGGGTATTGGTTTTGCTTTTGCTCCATCCCTTTATTCCTTCTATAGTTATTTCTCCACTGAGCTCCAGTAGCATCATACTGGGCACCTACTGACCTGGGGAATTCCTCATTCAGTATCCTATCATTTTGCCCTTTGTTACTGTTCATGGGGTTCTCAAGGCAAGTATACTGAAGTGGTTTGCCATACCCTTCTCCAGTGGACCACATTCGGCTGTGGTCCATGTGATCAGATCGGCTAGTTTCCTGTGATTATGATTTCAGTGTGTCTGCCCTCTGATGCCCCCTCGCAATACCTACCGTCTTATTTGGGTTTCTCTTACCTTGGTCGTGGAAAATCTCTCACAGCCGCTCCAGCAAAGTGCAGCCGCTGTACCTTACCTTGGACGAGGGGTATCTCCTCAAGGCTGCCCCTCCTGACCTTGAACGCGGAGTAGCTCCTCTCGGCCCTCCTGCGCCCACGCAGCCACCACCTGTTGGATGTGGGGTAGCTCCTCTCGGCCGCCGGCCCAGGCCTCAGGCGTGGTGTAGCTCCTCACGGCCACACCTCTGGAAAATGCAAATCAAACACAAGGAGATATCACATTATGTTTGATAGAATAACTGTCATCATAAAAACAAGTGATTAATGTTGCTGAGCATATGGAAAAAATGGAATCATTCTTAACTCTTTGTTGGCTAATTTAATCCAGATGACTATTACAGCTACTACTGTAGCAAGAATCCCTTAGTAGAAATGGAGTAGCCCTCATAGTCAACTAGAGAGTCTGAAATGCAGTACTTGGGTACAGTTTCAAAAATGACAGAATGATCTCTGTTCACTTCCAAGGCAAACCATTCAGTATCAGAGTAATCCAAATCTATGCCTCAATTCCTAAGAAGCTGAGGTTGAACAATTCTATGAATACCTACAAGACCCTCTAGAACTAACACCAAAAAAGATGTCCATTTCATCATAGGGGACTGGGATACAAAAGTAGGAAGTCAAGAGATACCTGGAGGCAAGTTTGGCCTTGAAATACAAAATGAAGCATGGCAAAGACTAACAGAGTTTTGCCAAGAGAATACACTTATAACAAACACCCTCTTCCAACAACACAGGGGAAGACTCTACACATTGACATCACCAGATGATCAAAACTGAAATCAGACTGATTATATTCTTTGCAGTCAAAGATGAAGAAGCTCTATACAGTCAGCAAAAACAAGACTGGGAGCTGACTGTGGCTCAGATAATGAACTCCTCATTGCCAAATTCAGACTTAAATTGAAGAAAGTGGGGAAAACCACTAGACCATTCAGGTATGACCTAAATCAAATCCCTTACAATTATACCATGGAAGTGAGAAATAGATTCAAGGGATTAGATCTGATAGAGTGCCTGAAGAACTATAGAAGAGGTTTTAACATTGTACAGGAGGTGGTGATCAAAATCATTCCCTAGAAGAAGAAATGCAAAAAGGCAAAATGGCTGTCTGAGGAGGTCTTATAAATAGCTGAGAAAAGAAGAGAAGCTAAAGGCAAAGGAGAAAAGGAAAGATATATCCATCTCAATGCAGATTTCCAATGAATGGCAAGGAGAGATAAAGTTTTCCTAAGTGCAAAGAAATAGAGGAAAAAATAGAGCAGCAAAGACTAGAGATCTCTTCAAGAAAATTAGAAATACCAAGCGAATATTTCATGCAAAGATGGGAACAATAAAGGACAGAAACTGTATGACCCTTAACAGATGCAGAAGATGTTATAAGAGATGGAAAGAATACATAGAATAACTATACAAAAGAGATCTCAATGGTGCAGATAACCACAATGGTTTAATCACTCATCTAGAGCCAGACATCCTGGAATGTGAAGTCAAGGGTGCCTTAGGAAGCATTATTATGAACAAAGCTAGTGGAGGTGATGCAATTCTATCTGAGCTATTTCAAATCCTAAAAGATGAAGTTTAATAATTGCACTCAGTTCCGTTCAGTTCAGTCCAGTTGCTCAGTCGTGTCCAACTCTTTGCGACCCCATGAACCACAGCACGCCAGGCCTCTCTGTCCATCACCAACTCCCAGAGTCTACCCAAACCCATGTCCATTGTGTCGGTGATGCCATCCAACCATCTCATCCTCTGTTGTCCCCTTCTCTTCCTGCCCTCAATATTTCCCAGCCTCAGGGTCTTTTCCAATGAGTCAGATCTTCCCATCAGGTAACCAAATTATTAGAGTTTCAGCTTCAACATCAGTCCCTCTAATGAACACCCAGGACTTATCTCCTTTAAGATGGACTGGATGGATCTCCTTGCAGTCCAAGGGACTCTCAAGAGTCTTCTCCAACACCACAGCTCAAAAGTATCATTTCTTCAGTGCTCAGCTTTCATTATAGTCCATCTCTCACATCCATACATGACCACTGGAAAAACCATAGCCTTGACTAGACAGACCTTTGTTTGCAAAGTAATGTTTCTGCTTTTTAATATGCTGTCTAGGTTGGTCATAACTTCTTCCAAGGAGTAAGCGTCTTTTAATTTCATGGCTGCAATCACCATCTGCAGTGATTTGGGAGCCCAGAAAAATAAAGTCAGCCACTGTTTCCCCATCTATTTGCCATGAAGTGATAGGACCAGATGCCATGATCTTAGTTTTCTGAATGTTGAGCTTTAAGTCAACTTTTTCACTGTCCTCTTTCACTTTCATCAAGAGGCTCTTTAGTTCTTCTTCACTTTCTACCCTAAGGATGATGTCATCTGCATATTTGAGGTTATTGATATTTCTCCCAGCAATCTAGATTCCAGCTTGTGCTCCTTGCAGCCCAGCGTTTCTCACTCACTCAATGTGCCAGCAAATTTGGAAAACTCAACAGTGACCACAGGACTGGGAAAGGTCAGTTTTTGTTCCAATCCCAAAGAAAGACAATGCAAAAGAATGTTCAAACTACCACACAATTGCTCTTATCTCACAGGCTAGCAAAGTAATGCTCAAAATTCTCCAAGCCAGGCTTCAACAGTAGAACTTCAACCGAGAACTCCCAGATGTTCAGGCTGGATTTAGAAAAGTCAGAGGAAGCAGAGATCAAATTGCCAACATCCACTGGATCATCGAAAAGGCAAGAGAGTTCCAGAAAAACATCTACTTCTGCTTTATTGACTGCACTAAAGCCATTACTGTGTAGATCACAAGATCTGAATGATTCTTTTTCAACATAATAATAGGAGCACAGAGGCACTACCTATTGATTTTGGACCATTATTCCCTGCAGACCTGTACTGATTCTTGGGATCTGGTGATAATCTCAGACACTAGCAATGATAGAGTTGGGCCACCACTTTCTCTTATTGTATTTCTGATGCTCTTAGCCAAATAGCCACTATCATCTGAGTTAAAGCTCTTTTTCTGTTTGCCATTTCCACTGGACATCAGGCCATTCTAGACACATTTGGATACAATAGTATCTAGTATCTGTCAAATTACAAGATGAGCAGGGAATATTTAGCATTAGTGAACTGGGCTTCTCAGTACCAGTTGAGTTGAGGCCATGGTCATGGCAGTTAAGCAACATGGCAGGGGTTGGTTCTGTCCAGTGGCAGAGGCAGACAGAAAATTTTGAGTCTTTCTGAAAAAAGAGGTAATCCAGAAGAAAGGTGAAACTCTAGTTATGATGACGAAGTTGAGCCCCAAAATCAGATGGAAATACAACAGTGATGGCTGTATCTTCTGCTAAGGCTCCTGCCGTTAAAGCTAAGAGAGTCCCTTCAATGGGAATATTTCAAGTAGTGGGTTGTATTTAAATACATCTATTGGGTTTAATACCTGAATCAGGAAGATCCCCTGGAAAAGGAAATGGCTGCCCTCTCCAGTATTCTTGCATGGGAAATCCCACGGACAGAGGAGCCTGGCAGGCTACAATCCGTGGGTTGTAATAGTCAGACATGACTTAGCCACTAAATAACAATAATTAAAATGAGAATTAAACCTTTAGGATACACTGATCCTTAACATGTTTTCAAGAAGTTAGGAAGAAACTAACAAAGTGTAATCCCAATACTAAAAAGTAATAATCCCAATTCATAAGAACATGGCTTCAACTGCTGTCTGGAATTTGGTCATGATACATGAATGCTGCTCATCCTTTAATTATGTCCTCCACCTCATGCAAAAAATTCTCAAATATCACAACCCCTTTAAAATATAATGCTTTTTACATATTAGAACTACATGTGTATCTTTAAAAATGTTATTTTTGTATGTATCTATTTTTAGAAATTCTGAAATTATCCTAAAGGATAATCCTAAACCATCAACAGAATTAGGATTAAGAAGTGAAATGAAATAATTAATTTTAGGTAGGATAATCTTCATTTCTCAGTATGGCTAAAAATTTAGTTACAAGGAATAAAAGGTAAACATTTCTTAATATGTATATATTTAAAATTAGTTTAAACACTAGCAAGCAATCAAAAGGGAAGGCAATTCATGGTAAAAATCATCAAATTGCCAGAAAGAATGACTTTTAAACTTTAAATAATTTATGGCAGCGTATTATCAAACTTTATTTTTACTAAGATCAAGGTATGCTTAGTATGCTTTCCTTTGATCTTTGATGAAACAGAAATGTAATTCATAAATGGTTTTCACATAGAATTTAAAATCTTTTTTTCTGTTTTGCTGCATATATACAGTTTTGCATTCAAACTTACTGCAGTGAGATATATAAACAAGAGGATAAGTAATTCAAAAGAAATCACATACAAAATATGCTATATTGAAGCTTCTAGGAGTTAATTCAGCTTGAAGTTGGCTGTAGAACTTTGTGATTTGATTCCTACTCAGTAAATATTCCTAGTACTTACATAATGCCAAGTAAAATAAAATATTCCCTGGAAATTTTCTAGAGGGATTGAAAATTTAGGTTAAATCCTTCAGTCCAAAGGGAAACATTTTTTTCATTGAAAAATGTGTATGCATAAAATACAAGCAAGAACACAAAATTTCCATGCAGTAGTAGTTTTCTTTTTGATTTAAGTGTCTTTATAAAAATGAAAACTACCCAAAGGACAAATTTTTTTCTTCATATCTGGAATGATGCTTTATTACCTGTCAAATTTGTAGTGCACAGAAATATATATGTTGCCTTTTAAACCATAATCATAATGGATTATATCAAGAACTATGTCATCAGTTTTTCCCTTCATGTTTACTGTTATTTTCCTTTGGAAACCACCTTAGAATCATAGGTCTTTGGAATTTTTAGAGGTCTAATGTGTCTTCAGTTCAGTCGCTCAGTCGTGTCCAACTCTCTGCGACCCCATGAATCACACAGTATTCGGTAATTTTCAAAAGCAAAAATACAGACATGAAGAAACATTCACTGACGAATGGTAGACTCCTGAATATCCAATGGTCCACAAAACGTGGCAAGTTTGCCACATCCTGTCAGGGCTAGAGCCATGTGAAGAATCACTGAAATGATGTTGAAAATCTTCCAAGACACCAGAACATGTAACTCTTGAAATCTGAACTAAGTCCTAGGAGTTTCTGGACTTTTTGATCACCATGATGCTGAAGCAACACTTAGTGCTTAGCGATGAAATCCACATTAATTTTCTGTAACAGAAGTATATGGTGACAAGAAAAAACAGTTCAGATGAATGTTTAGTAAGAACTTCTTTCTTTAAAAATACATTTTCAATTTTTGTAATTTCAAAAGGGCACTTAGTGAAAAGTTCCCCTCCTAGTCTGCTCCAATTCCCTTCTTTAATGTCAATGTTTCCAACTTCTTGTGTAGTCTTGCAGAACATATCCATGGATATACAAGTAAATTTAAATATATTTTTAATTTCTCCAGTTTTTTTTTTGTTTGTTTTTTAGAAAATTGTAGTATATGTATGTTTTTCAGCACTTTGGTTTTTGTTATTGTTATTGTTGTTTCAGTTTTCTAATCAATATATCTTGGATATATGCTTCCACTTTAAAACACAAAGTTATTTTGTTCTTTTTTAAACTGATGAATAAGTATTATTTAATTTTGTTTAAAAATAATCATATTTAATTATTTAAATACATATGTCATGTTTATTTAGTCAGATGTATTCCATGTGTGAAATTCATTAATCTAAAGTCTCTTTTGATAAACACTTACTATATAAATCTTTGCTATGCTGAAAAGCAAAGTAAAGCAAAAAGGCTACAAAGAATAAGCATTTATTGCACATGTGTCCATATATTTGTAAAATACTAATAAGTCTTAAAAAGCAGCGTTGATTTTTCACTGGTTATGTTCATCTTCACTTGCAGTAGTTATAACCAAATTGCTTTCTGCATATGTTTTACCAAATATTACTAGTGTAATCCAATTATATAAATTCCTGTTTCTCAGTCTCTCAGCACCTGAGTGTGTTATCAATCTTTTTTTTTTTTTTTAATCTAGGCCAAGCCATAAAAGAGCAGGAGCAGATGGGGGTGGCAAAGGATGAGATGGTTGGATGGCAAAATCAACTCAATGGACATGAGTTTGAGCAAACTCCAGGTGATGACGGAGGACAAAGGAGTCTGGTGTGCTGCAAAGAGTCAGATGTGACTGAGTGACCGCACAATAAAAAAGACATCATTGACCTGATTTTCTTTATAGATAAGGTTTATTTCATCTTATCCAACTTTTGTTTATTCATACAATTTATATGTAAGGTCCATGAGAATAATTTATACCTAAAGGGTGTTTTCTTCCTTTTTTGTCCATTGCACTTCTCTCAGTACCTAAAGTAGTGCTGAGCACATCAAAGATACACATTACATCTACATACCTCAGCATTTAAATAGCTATTAAGTGGATCTCTATTTGTTGGATGTCTAATTGTACCATAGGGAGTAGGATTCTGCTGATAAGTGAACTAACTACTCCATCTCTCTTTGGAAATGTTTGTTTGTTCTATTTGTCTAAAGCCATTGCAGCAGCCAAGTGATCTCACTGGATAATCTGTAGTCTTCAGAGATTGAGAGAATTGAATCCTCCTAGTATGATTTTTATGTTTTGTTTGTTTTTGTTCTATTGTGCTGAGTTTTTTTTTTTTTTTTTTGCAATGCAACTTTTCAATACTGTGTCCTGATTTTCATGTGCTGAATGTTAGCAATCCAGTGGTTTGAGTCAATTTAAAAGCATTTAATTTTGTTTTTCTCTCGTAGTTTTTGAGCCCACCCAAGTGCACTGCAATCCATCAAGTGAGGAAACCCTGCATTTTGTGCGCCAGAATTTTTGGAATTGATTTAGCTGCACCTGAATCCAAGTTGATTATTCTTCAGACTTCCAGGCTTAACTGTTTTAAGTCTATAGCACATTAAACTATTAGGTATAAAGATTCACAGCCTGTTCACTGGCCTGGCTCTAATTTTAACTTGGAGTTAGTACTGTTTCTTTTGGGATTAATGAAAAAGCAAAAATATTTGTCAGAAAACTGCCAAGAATGGTAAATTTAATTTCACAACTTCTGCTGCAGAGAAGTTAATTTTCCCAGACTTTGTGAACCCTAAATTTTCACCCATGGAATGTTAGGCATAACATTTCCTACAGTTATCTTTCTTGCTTCCCTTCTCTTGGCAAGATTTACCTTGTTGTGAATTTCCTCAACGTGGACAGAAAGGTTAAAGCAATAAGAACCTGTGGTCACTGACCTTCCTTGGAGCCTGGTTTCTGAAAGCACTCATGTTGATGTGGCAGCCTAACTCTCTAGGGCTTACAGGAAAACTCCGTCTATTCCGGAAGCTGCTATGAGCCAGCGGCTATGAACTTGTGGCCCAACCACAGGGAATCAGGAACTTCTGAGTTACAGCCCAGACTCAAGTCAACCTCACTGACTGACCTCAGGCAAGTTACTTAACATTTGCCTGTCCCTTATTTTCCAGCTGTAAAATGGGAAAAAATATTTCCTCATTCAAGTTAAGCAGTAAGTTGATCCTTCTGTCCTCTGGGTTAGTGTTCATGTATGTTTGTTTCTTTGTTTTTTTAATAACAACTTTAAGAGCACAATGGGATTGATATTTTAGTTTCTAAAGGTTGCCACATGAAAAGCGAAATAATTGGAGATGAACTAAATTAAGTCAAGTATATAGAAATTCACATGAATAATATTTTCTGAGCTATGTGATAAACACACAGGGACCTCCCTGTCAATGATAATGTGACTTCAATGAAGACAGGATTTGGGGGGCTATTTTATTACCTTTACTATTGGAGAAGGCAATGGCACCCCACTCCAGTACTCTCGCCTGGAGAATCCCATGGACGGAGGAGTCTGGTAGGCTGCAGTCCATGGGGTCGCTAAGAGTCATACATGACTGAGCGACTTCACTTTCACTTTTCACTTTCATGCATTGGAGAAGGAAATGGCAACCCACTCCAGTGTTCTTGCCTGGAAAATCCCAGGGACAGCGGAACCTGGTGGGCTGCCTTCTACGGGGTCACACAGAGTCGGACATGACTGAAGCGACTTAGCAGCAGCAGCAGCAGCCTTATCACCGGAGAAGGCTAATGGCACCCCACTCCAGTACTCTTGCCTGGAAAAGCCCACGGACAGAGGAGCCTGGTAGGCTGCAGTCCATGGGGTCGCTAAGGGTCGGACACGACTGAGCGACTTCACTTTCACTTTTCACTTTCATGCATTGGAGAAGGAAATGGCAACCCACTCCAGTGTTCTTGCCTGGAGAATCCCAGGGACGGGGGAGCCTGGTGGGCTGCCGACTATGGAGTCGCACAGAGTCGAACACGACTGAAGTGACTTAGCAGCAGCAGCATACCCCCATAATCTAGAAAAGTGCTTACTATATAAGACATGCTCAATTAAATAATTGCTGGATAAATGAGTGAACAAATGGATAGGTGAAAATTAAATAATGCTCCAATAATATTGTAGACAGTAATATTATAAGTTAGAGTTCTTAATTTTCCTATATAAGAAATATTTAAAAATAAGCAGAATTATAATCACATCAGAACATAAAAAATTAATATAGAAGTTGAAGTTTTGAATTTATGATACTTTAACATTTTTTATGCACTATTTTGTTGTTGGTCAGTCACTAAGTTGTGTCTGACTCTTTATGACACTATGAACTGCAGCAGGTAAGTCTTTCCTGTCTCTCACTATCTCCCACAGTTTGCTCAACTCATGTCCATTGAGTTGGTGATGCTATTCAACCATCTCATCCTCTGTAAAGAATCCACCTGTAATGCAGAAGACCCTGGTTCCATCCCTAACTTGGGACGATACCCTGGAGAAGGGATGGTTACCCACCCCAGTGTTCTTGCCTGGAGAATTGCATGGACAGAGAAGCTTGGTAGGCTTCAGTACATGGGATCACGAAAGAGTGAGGGTCGACTGAGTAACTAACACATTCACTCTTTGCATGCTAGATCACTTCAGTCATGTCCAACTCTTTGCAACTATATAGACTGTAGCCCTTCAGGCTCCCTCTGTCCATGGGATTCTCTAGGCAAGAATGCTGGAGTGGGTTGCCATTTCCTTCTCCAGGGGATATTCCTGACGCAGGGACTGAACCTGCATCTCTATGTCTCCTGCATTGGCAGGTGGGTTCTTTACCACTAGTGCTACCTCATTCACTCTTTGCCTACATACAATTCAAAACTATCTGGTAATAATCTAAGCAGTCTGCCAAATTTGTTACAGTTTCCCTGCTTCTGTATACTTTCATATCCTAACTACTCACAAAGCAGTTATTAATACTTTTCTCATGACAGGTATTGATTCAGATACATCACAAGAGCAGAAAAGTTATATGACAAAGTGTGAAATGAAGTTATTATTTACATATAATAAGTATTTTTGGAATGTAAAAAGGATGGGAAATTTTGTATAAAGGAAAGTTGGGAAATTTTGTATAAAGGAAAGTTGCAAAATTCAGTTCAGTTCAGTTCAGTCGCTGTCATGTCCGACTCTTTTTGACCCGTGAACCACAGCACCCCAGGCCTCCCTGTCCATCACCAACTCCTGGAGTCCACCCAAACCCATGTCCATTGAGTCGGTGATGCCATCCAACCAACTCATCCTCCGTTGTCCCCTTCTCCTCCTGCCCTCAATCTTTCCCAGTATCAGGGTCTTTTCCAATGAGTCAGCTCTTCCCATCAGGTAACCAAATTATTAGAGTTTCAGCTTCAACATCAGTCCTTCCAATGAACACCCAGGACTGATCTCCTTTAGGATGGACTGGTTGGATCTCCTTACAGTCCACGGGACTCTCAGTCTTAGGCGTTAACAGAATATCAAAGTATTTTTCTAAAATTACTTTATTGGTGGCAATACCCATTTTTATTTAAAAAATTTGCCTTAATATTTTAAAATAATTTAACATTTTCCCAGTTAATTCTGGAATTTTCACTTTTTAGTCAATTTCTGTTGTATCATAAAGTTGTTTTAAAAAGTGAATAAAATCAGTAAGTGGGAGATGGGTCTTAAATTAGATACTGACTAAATAAGGGGAACGAAGAAGGCAATGGCAAGCCACTCTAGTACTATTGCCTAGAAAATCCCATGTATGGAGGAGCCTGGTAGGCTGCAGTCCGTGGGGTCGCTAAGGGTCGGACACGACTGAGCGACTTCACTTTCACTTTTCACTTTCACACATTGGAGAAGGAAATGGCAACCCACTCCAGTGTTCTTGCCTGGAGAATCCCAGGGACGGGGGAGCCTGGTGGGCTTCCGTCTATGGGGTCACACAGAGTCGGACACGACTGAAGTGGCTTAGCAGCAAATAAGGGGAAAACAGGGAGTTATTCATGTATTTTATATATACAAACAGCTAAATGCAGGTTTTTAGCTTTTACTTTATAATAATCTTTGATGACACGGCTTCCCTGGTGACTGTGTTAAAGAATCTGCCTGCTAATGCAGGAGATGAAGGTTTGATCCCTGAGTAGAAAAGATCTCCTGAAGGAGGAAGTGGAAACCCACTCCAGGATTCTTGCCTGGGAAATCACATGAACAGAGGAGCTTTTTGGGCTACAGTCCATCGGGTTGAAAAAGAGTCAGACATGGCTTAGAGACTAAAAAACAACAGCAATCTTTGATGGCATTAAAGGAAAAACCAACACATCATAATAGAGTTTAGGGTACAATAGGAAGAAGAGAATTGCTTAGCCTTTTGCTTATGAAAAAAAAAATTGCTTGTCAGCTAAGTACTTATTCTTTTCTTGTGGGAATTTAAGAACTGCATTGGTAATGACTCATACATTGAAAAAAAATCAAATCAACTGAGGTGGGGCTTTTGGTTACATGAACTTGCCATAATTCTTCTTAATGAGAACAAGAGAAATGCCTTCTTTGATGTAAATATGTTTTAAAGACATACTAGGGGTAATTGCTGCTGACATTTTGCCCTGAATATAAATGACTTCCAAAAAATACTCAGGTTCTATTGAACTTCTGTTCTTTTCTGTGCTCTGTAACCTTCTTCTGATCACAGTGGTAGAAATCCTCTCATCCTTGCCAGTAGTTTTAATACCCCTCATCTCCAATTGATCTTTTTAATAATAACCAAAGGAGATCCACCCAGTCTATTCTAAAGGAGATCAGTCCTGGGTGTTCATTAGAAGGACTGATGCTAAAGCTGAAACTCCAATACTTTGGCCACCTCATGCGACGAGTTGACTCACTGGAAAAGAGTCTGATGCTGGGAGGGATTGGGGGCGGGAAGAGAAGGGGACGACAGGGAATGAGATGGCTGGATGGCATCACCGACTCGATGGAGATTAGTTTGAGTGAACTCCGGGAATTGGTGATAGACAGTGAGGCCTGGCGTGCTGTGATTCATGGGGTCGCAAAGAGTCAGACACGACTGAGTGACTGAACTGAAAGGTTATTCAGGAACAGTGAATTCTCGTGAAACAGGAAGGAAGGAAGCAGGGCACAACATTTGAAAAGATGGCATAGGCCCAGGACACAATATAAATTGATTAGAACCAAATGGGTCCACAGGCAGACAAATGGACTTCTACTAAGACTTGAACCTCAGTATATGCTCACTGTAACACATCAACAAGTTAAATGACACACCCAGAGGCACCATGACAGTTCCAAGGCTGGTCATCAAAGATCAGAAAGTGGGCAGTGGCCCAGTTCCTGAAAATCTCTGTCCTCTTCCCTAGAATATTTGGAATAATCCTCCCACTTATTGGCTTATGAAATTACCCAGCCCATAAAAACTAACCACACCACAGTTTGAGGCCACTCTTGCACTCTGAGATGGCTCACATTCCTTCTGTGAAGTGTTTTCTTTCTAGATAAATCTTACCTATCACTTTGTTTCTCACTGAATTCTTTGTGCAATAAGACATCAAGAATTTGAGCTTCATTAAGTGCTGAAACCACATATATGATCTCAGTTGGAAGAACATGGGCTCAAGTTCCAATTAAGGTTTTATAGGTTCAAGTCTTGGTATGTGGATCAAGTCCAAATCTGAGGTGTATGGTTTCACTTACATGAGTTTTCTCTTGCTGCTATAACAAACCATCTCAAACCTAGAACTTTAAACAACATCCATTTATGATCTCACAGTACTGAGGGTCAGAAGGCTAAGTGGGCTCACTGGTTCATACACTCTAAATTCACAAGGCCAAAATCAAGGTGTCGGTAAGCAAGGGCTATTATCTGAAAACTCTGAAGGAGAATCCACTGTCAAATTCATCTCAGTTCCAAGCAGAATGCAGTGCTTTGTGCCTGTAGGAGGAAGGTCCCAGCATCCCTACTGGCTATCATATCGGTCCTGCTTTTAGCCTCTAGATGTTTTTCTCTCATCATTGTATGGATGGCTACTTCTCAGAATCAATGGCAGGATAATACATTCTTTTCACACTTTGCACCTGTATGCCTTCTTTATATCTCTCTGCAGTAAGAAAAAGCTTTCTATTTTTTAGAGCTCTTATAATTATAATGAATCCACCTGAATCAGTCAGTTCAGTCACTCAGTCCTGTCCAACTCATTGTGACCCATGAATTGCAGCATACCAGGCCTCCTTGTCCATCACCAGCTCCTGGAGCTTGCTCAAATTCATGCCCATCGAGTCGGTGAAGCCATCCAACCATCTCATCCTCTGTCATCCCCTTCTCCTCCTCTGTCATCCACTTCTCCTCCTGCCTTCCATCTTTCCCAGCATTGGGGTCTTTTCAAATGAGTCCATTCTTTGCATCAAGAACTGATGCAAAGTATTGGAGTTTCAGCTTCAGCATCAAGAACTGATGCAAAGTATTGGAGTTTCAGCTTCAGCATCAGTCCTTCCAATGAATATTCAGGACTGATTTCCTATGGTCAGGACTGGTTGGATCTTCTCTAAGTCCAAGGGACTCTCAAGAGTCTTCTCCAACATCACAGTTCAAAAGCCTCAATTCTTTGGCACCCAGCTTTCTTTATAATCCAACTCTCACATCTGTACATGACTTCTGGAAAAACCATAGCTTTGACTAGATGGACCTTTGTTGGTAATGTCTCTGCTTTTTAATATGCTGTGTAGGTTGGTCATGGTTTTTCCTCCAAGGACCAAGCATCTTTTAATTTCATGGCTGCAGTCACCATCTGCAGTGATTTTGGAGTCCCCCCAAATAAAATCTCTCACTGTTTCTATTGTTTCCCCATCTATTGCCATGAAGTGATTGGACAGGATGCCATGATTTTTGTACTCTGAATGTTGAGTTTTAAGCCAATTTTTTCACTCTCCCCTTTCAATTTCATCAGGAGGCTCTTTAGTTCCTCTTCACTTTTTCCAATAAGGATGGTGTTATCTGTGTAACCTTAGATAGGTTACTGATATTTCTCCCAGAAATCTTGATTCCAGCTTGTGCTTCATCCAGCCTGGCATTTCACTTGATGTACTCTGCATATAAGTTAAATAAGCAAGGTGACAATACACAGCCTTGATATACTCCTTTCCATATTTGGAACCATTCTATTGCTTCTAACTGTTCTAATTGTTGCTTCCTGACTTGCATACAGATTTCTTAGGAGACAGGTCAGGTGGTATGGTATTCCCATCCCTTGAAGAATTTTCCACAGTTTGTTATGATTCACACAGTCAAAGGCTTTGGTGTAATCAATGAAGCAAAAGTAGATGTTTTACTGGAACTTTCTTGCTTTGTTGATGATCCAGTGGATGTTGGCAATTTGATCTCTCTTTCCTCTGCCTTTTCTAAATTTAGCTTGAACATCTGGAAGTTAACGGTTCACATACTGTTAAAGCCTGGCTTGGAGAATTTTGAGCATGACCTTGCTAGCACTTGAGATGAGTGCAATTGTGCGGTAGTTTGAGCATTCTTTGGCATTGCCTTTGTTTGGGATTGGAATGAAAACTGACCTTTCCTAGTCCTGTGGCCACTGTTGAGTTTTGCAGATTTGCTGGCATATTGAGTGCAGCACTTGCACAGCACCATCTTTTAGGATCTGAAATAGCTCAACTGGAATTCCATCACCTCCATTACCGCATTACCCACTTGAATAATCCAGGATGATCTTCTCACCTATTAATAGAAGTCATGATCTCAATTCTACCTACAGATTGTGTGTGTGTGTGTGTCATTTAAAATAACCTAGTCAAATGTTTAGAGACTGGAAAGCTTTAGAAACCATCCTGCCCATCACATTCTTGAATTCACTAATCGGTAGGAATCTTAGAATAACAACAACAACAAAAAACCTCGTAACTTAGAGATGACATATGTGAGATATTTATTTAAAAATCTTGGAATACAAAAGACATTTTAGAAATAAGGAATGTTTGGGCTAATACTTTATTTTGGGATATTTTACTTGGTTTGTAAGGACAGAGACTCTAAGTGAAGACTGAAGAAAGATGTAGGCCATACAAGTAATCTTAATAGAATAAAAAAAATTAAGGGCAGACCTCAAAGGAGTTATCAAAAATGAAGCATAAGATTCTGGAGCATTCACAACAAGGAACTAGAAGTAATGAAGTGTCTGATTGGACAAGATTCCATAGTGATTTGAATTAGTTATTTCCAATTATTTATTAGAAACTAAGCATAATAATAAAGGAGATTTCCATTCTAAAGGAGATCAATCCCGGGTGTTCATTGGAAGGACTGATGCTAAAGCTGAAACTACAATACTCTGGCCACCTCATGCGAAGAGTTGACCCACTGGAAAAGACTCTGATGCTGGGAGGGATTGGGGGCGGGAGGAGAAGGGGACGGCAGAGAATGAGATGGCTGGATGGCATCACCAACTTGATGGACATGAGTTTGAGTGAACTCCGGGAGTTGGTGATGGACAGGGAGGCCTGGCGTGCTGTGATTCATGGGGTTGCAGAGAGTCGGACACGACTGAGCAACTGAACTGAACTGAACTGAAGCATAATAATGCCCCTCAAGGATCACAGCCTTGTCATGTGACAAGACTTGTGTAACAAGGAAGCTATGAGCCATGGCACGCAGGGCCACCCAAGAAGGATGAGTTGTAGTGAAGAGTTCTGACAAACCAGTTCTGACTGGAGGAAGGAATGGTAAACTTCCCCAGTATTCTTGCCATGAGAACTCTGTGAATGTGAAAGTGAAGTTGCTCTGTTGTGTCCAACTCTTTGCGACCCCGTGGACTGTAGCCTACCAGGCTCAGCTCTCCTTGGGATTCTCCAGGCAAGAATACTTAAGTGGGTTGCCATTTCCTTCTCCAGGGGATCTTCCCAACCCAGGGATCGAACCCGAGTCTCCCGCATTGCAGGCAGATGCTTTAACTTCTGAACCACCAGGGAAGCATGAAAAGGCTGAAAACTATGACACCAGAAGTTGAGTGCCCCCAGGTTGGAAGGTATCCAGTGCGCTACTGGGAAAGAGTAGAAGGCAATTACTAATGCTTCAGAAAGAATGAAACGACTATTGAAAATCCTAAATGATGATACTGTTAAAGTGCTGCACTCAATATATCAGCAAATTTGGGAAATTTGGCAGTGGCCAAAGGATTGGAGAAGGTCAGTTTTCATTCCAACCCTAAAGAATCATTGAACTATCATACAATTGCTCTCATTTCACCTGCTAGCAAAGTTATGCTCAAATTCCTTCAAGCTAAGCTGAAACTGCAATACTTTGGCCACCTCATGCGACGAGTTGACTCACTGGAAAAGACTCTGATGCTGGGAAAGGTTGGGGGCGGGAGGAGAAGGGGACGACAGAGAATGAGATGGCTGGATGGCATCACCGACTCTGTGGACATGAGTTTGAGTGTACTCCGGGAGTTGGTGATGGATAGGGAGGCCTGGCCTGCTGTGATTCATGGGGTCACGGAGAGTCGGACACGACTGAGAGACTGAACTGAACTGACTGAAGCTTCAGTAGTATATGAACCAAGAACTTTCAGGTGTACAAGCTGGGTTTTGAAGAGATAGAAGAACCATAGATCAAATTGCCAGCATTCACTGGATCGTGGAGAAAGGCAGGGAGTTCCAGAAAGATATCTATATCTGCCTCATTGATGATGTGAAAGCCTTTGATTGTGTAGATCACAACAAACTGTGGAAGTTTTTAAAGAGATAGAAATACCATCTTATCTGTCTCCTGAGAAACCTGTATGTAGGTTCAATTCATTTCAGTTCAGTCGCTCAGTCCTGTCCGACTCTTTGCGACCCCATGGACTGCAACATACCAGGCCTCCCTGTCCATCACCAACTCTGAGAGCTTGCTCACACTCATGCCCATCAAATCAGTGATGCCATCCAACCATCTCATCCTGGCATCCCCTTCTCCTCCAGCCCTCAATCTTTCCCAGCATCAGGGTCTTTTCTAATGAGTCAGTTCTTCACATCAGGTGGCCAAAGTATTGGAGCTTCAGCTTTAGCATCAGTCCTTCCAATGAATATTCAGAACTGATTTCCTTTAGATTGACTGGTTGGATCTCCTTGTAGTCCAAGTTAATAAGCAGCAGTTAGAACCGGACATGAACAACTAAACTGGTTCAAAATTGGGAAAGGAGTATGTTAAGGCTGTATATTGTCACCCTGTTTATCTAATTTATATGCAGAGTACATCATGTGAAATGCCAGGCTGGATGAATCACAAGCTGGATCAAAATTGCAAGGGATATATCAACAACCTCAGATATGCAAATGATGCCACTCTAAAATATAAAGTGAAGAACAAAAGAGCTTCTTGATGAAGGTGAAAGAGGAGAGTGAAAAAAACTGGCTTAATACTCAAAATTCAAAAAACTAAGATCATGGCATCTGGTCTCATTACTTCATTTCAAATAGATGGGGGAAGAATGGAAAGAGTGACAGATTTTATTTTCTTGGGCTCTAAAATCACTGCGGACAGTGACTGTAGCCATGAAATTAAAAGAGGCTTGTTCCTTGGAAGAAAAGAAAAGGGAAAGGGAAATTCACACATCAACTTTTTGTGATTCCATAGATTGCAGCCTGCCCAGCTCCTCTGTCCATGGAAATCTCCAGGCAAAAATACTGAAGTGGGTTGCCGTTTCCTTCTCCAGGGTATCTTCCTAACCCAGAGATCAAACCTGAATCTCCTGCATTGCAGGCAGATTCTTTACCAACTGAGCTGCTAGGGAAGCCCATGACAAACATAGACAGCATATTAAAAAGCACAGCTATCACTTTGTCAGCAAGGGTCCATATGGTCAAAGCTACGGTTTTTCCAGGTGCTATGTCCAGATGTGAGAGTTGGACCATAAAGAAGGCTGAGTGCTGAAGCACTGATGTTTCGAACAGTGGGGCAGGAGAAGATGCTTGAGATTCCCTTTGACTGCATGGAGATAAAACGAGTCAACCCCTAAAGGAAATCAACACCGACTACTCATTGGAAGGACTGATGCTGAAGCTGAAGCTCCAATAATTTGGCCACCTGATGTGAAGAATAACTGACTCATTGGAAAAGATCCAGATGCTGGGAAAAATTGAAAGCAAGAGGAGAAGGGGACGACAGAGGATGAGATGGTTGGATACCATCCCTGACTCAGTGGACATGAATTTGAGCAAACTCTGGGAGATAGTGAAGGACAGGGGAGCCTGTCATGCTGTATTTCATGGGGTTGTAAAGATTTGGACACGACTTAGTGACAACACATTGGTATATTGCTCTACAATTTTAAAAGTACCTTCAGTCACAAAATTATTATATGTTACAGCTCATAATTTTCTTGAAAACTTTTACGTTTGTGTCTTAACTGAAACATGAACATGAAATACATTTGTGCAGGCACTTTCAAATTTCTGAGAAGCTTAGAAGCATTTTTCAGTTGAATATACCCTTTTCAATAAATACATCAAAATACTTCGTTTAAAAAAATTGCATAATTAACCAATAAAGAAATGTGAAGCAATTAGTATGGTCTTGGGTAAGAATTTGCCTATCTGTTTCAATGCTCAGTCAGTGTTCTTTGGAAATTTTAAGTTCTATAAGCTTCTTTGTTGAACTGACTCATTTAGAAAGACTCTGATGCTGGGAATGATTGAAGGTGGGTGGAGAAGGGGACGACAGAGGATGAGATGGTTGGATGGCATCACCGACTCAATGGACATGAGTTTGAGTAAACTCCGGGAGTTGGTGATGGACAGGGAGGCCTGGCATACTGCAGTCTATGGGGTCACAAAGAGTCGGACATGACTGAGTGACTGAACTAAACTGAAGCAACTTTGTAGGTGAACCTTACCTTGACAGTAATTAAAACATTTCTATGTTCATACCTTATTCAGAGATGTTTTTCTTTCAGGCTATCCATCTAATCTTATTGTACTATTATGATACTTTCCTGGCTTTCCACCTGAATCTGACCTTCTTGTGTGCTAAAAGATAATTAGTTAACAGGATTAAAATCATTCAGCTCCCCTGAGTGTGATCACCGCTATATAAACTGAAAAATTTAAGCATCATATCCTGTAATGTAGAGGTTCAGACAATCAGATTTAAGGAAAAATCATCTTTGAACTAAAGAAACCCAAAAACTGGAAACAATAAGATGTTCCTTCAATCAAAATTCTGACCAGTCCAGACCACAGTTTAGCTTTATTGAGTGGACTCTAATCCTCCTTCACCAAATAGTTTGTTTTCTTTCTATATTGCTTCCCTGCTTCATGGTTTTTAATCCAGCTCATTGGTTTTGATCTTGGACATAGTTTGCTTTTGTTGCTATTACTGGTTGTGGTAATTGGTTGGTTGATTTTTAAGTGCATCATATATATGGCAGAAACCAACATAATATTGTAAAGAATTACCCTTCAATTAAAAGCAAATAAATTTATTTAAAAAAAAAAAGAAGCTAAAAAAATCAGTGCATCATGTCGAGAAACCTGTGGTGCTCCCAACTTTTCACGACTATTTTGAAAGAACACTTTCACTTTTCTCCCTGTTACTCTCTCCCTTCTTGCTGCTTTCTAAATAAACCAAGCTTAATCTGAATCCAACTCAAAGACCTTGTTTTCTTCTTCCTGAAATATGTGGCCCCTGATCGTCACATGAATACTTTGCTGTCCTCAGAGTCTTTTTAGCTGCCACCTCCTAGGGGTTCTAGTCTACCTTCCGAATATAAAGTGGAAATCCATTGGTATAGTGTCACTTATCAGCATCACTTATAGTGTCACTCGAGTTTAGACCCAGTCACTTGTCTCATTCATTTTTTTTGTTGCTGTCTCCTATTTATTTAGTTTTTATCTCCTCCTGTAGTGATACTAACGAATGGATAGATAAATAGGTTGGAAATATGTAAGTGCAGCCTTCCATTTTTGAACATTTTTCAAGGCAAGATGATATGGCTGACCTATAATTTCATAAATCTACATATCTCCGGCTCATTTGTAAGGATATGATGTAAACAATACCCTAAGACATAAATGTCTCTGGCCCCTTCCAAAGCCAGTTACTGTTTTCCACCCACTGAATTCTTCAATTACCCTGTAGGATTCTTATCGAGATCCACTCTCCCATTCACTGCCCTTATTTTTAATGTGTTTGCAACTTATTTTCCACCCACCGCCTTCTCATCAGCAGCTCACACTGTGAAGAAGCTCAGGTCTCTGTGTTGATGCATCATGAGTCCCTTGCCAGAGTGCTAGGTTTTCTCTAGTGCTTCACTATCATGTGTTTCCTTTATTCATGTAAGTTATCCACTATACAGACGTTTATGTTTTCCAAGAAATACTCCATTGTGGCTACATTTCAGCGCAAAGTTGTTGTAAGAACAATTCTGAGAAGAAGATTCATTTTCCTTCTTCTTTTTTTTTTTTTTAAACTTTGTACAGGCATCCATCTGAAAACAGTTACAGAAGCTCTGGGAACAAACTGGCTGACACTTTTGTGTTGCTCATCACCTCAATGACGCTCCAGCAGACGGCCACCCTGTAAGTCACAGACTGAGTTTTCCGTGGTCACTGACAGAGCCTCATCTTTCTGGAGTCTCCAGTTGTTTTTATGGTTTCTGCATACTTTCTTGATTGACATTTAGGAAATGAACTTGTCTCTAAAGCTCTTCTCTTGTTTAGCTGATACATGATATGTCCTTAGGAAGTTAGCGATTCCTTTTGAGTTTTTAAAGAAGAGATCCAGTATATTTAGAACCCTGGAATCCATTTCCAAAGACTCAGATAGGAGAGGGGAAGGGTGTAACCACTGGCTACAAACTAGTGCCTTTTAGGGTGTGTGAGATAGTGTGGGAAACTTGACTTTCTGTTTCAGAGTTCAAAATAATTTTCTGAGGAAAAACATCTTTTCCAAATCATCTGAATTATCCAGGGAGTTTTTCTTTCTAAGTGATTATTCTATAAGGTAAGGGAGTGGCTCAGTCAAATCTACACTTTCTCATTTGGATAAACTTTAATGGACTCTACTGAAGAGTTTGAATTTCCAATTTTTTTGATTCTCTGTCCAGCGGTTGCATAATGGAAATTTACTTTTAGAATATATTCAGAGAATATAAGTTCTTCCAAGTGCTTCTATAACAGGAGTCTCTATAAAACTGAATAGCAATCATAGCCTTAAAAATATTAGAAATACATATCTTTGGTATATTGCAATTATAGAGGGAAGATCTGCATTGCTTCTTAATTGTAGTTACTTTATAAAATGAATTTGAGTTTCACATGTGTTTGCTTAAGGGTGTAATGGAGCTAATCTGCTTCCTTTTGTGGTAAAAAGTACTTGAACAGTGTCTGTGTGTGTGTTTTTTTTTTTTTTTTTCTTTTCAAAGAAAGTACATTCTAACCATTGCTTAATATCTGGCAGTCATTGAAGCAAAAGGAAAAAAAAAACATTTAATATTCTTTGCATCATTTTCCATCCAAATAATAATATAAAAATACCCAGACACTGGTTATGAAAATATAGAAATTGTGGCAACAGCCAATTAGTTCCCAGAAAGTCTTACACTTTCATAAATTTTTCCATAATAATCAGGCATTGAAAAATCTTCCGATACACACACAAGTCATAGTAAGGCTAATAGGTCAAATGAACCTAAACTTTTTTCCTATTTCTGACAAAGTATAAAACAGCATCCACAGAACAAGAGCAACACAAAAGCAACCAAAATCAATGTACCGTCAGTAAATACACAGTTACTGTGAAACAAGGATGCTATCACATTTATATTTACCTCAAGGAATTGTTGAGTGCCCCAAATATTTCAGTATCCAGTGTATCTCTGGCCTGAGGTAGGATGCAGGAGGGGCAAATCAGACTGTTTTCCAATTTTTTTCAAAGGGCTTTCTACTTGCTTCCAGGTCTGATCTATCATTTCTACAGGGTCATGTCTTAGAAATGGACCCCTGTTGGTAACACGTTTCCTTCTGACTCTGTGCTCTGGAGGTGAATAGGAAAAGGAAAATTTTAGGATTGAGAAGCTGATCTGTTTCGAAAGTTTTCTTCCTTAGAGTAACTTTGTAAAACTAAATAGTATGTGTCCTCTTCTGCAAATATGTTATATTCATATTAATGAAAGTGAAAAGTTGCAGTCCTTCAGTCCTGGCGATATTCCAGGGTTGGGAAGATCCCCTGGAGAAGGAAATGTCAACCCTCTCCAGTATTCTTGCCTGGAGAATCCCATGGACAGGGGAGTGTGGTGGGCTGTATTGCATGGTGGCATAGAGTCGGACATGACTGAAGTGACTTAAGACAGCACACAGATTAGGAAAGTGAAATACAGAAAGGATAAACAAATTGCCCACAACCACATGGTTTATAGGAGAATTCCACAGCTCAGTTGGTAAAGCATCTGCATGCCATGCAGGAGACTCCGGTTCGATTCCTGGGTTGGGAAGATCTGCTGGAGAAAGGAAAAAGCTAGCCACTCCAGTATTCCGGCCTGGAGAACTCCATGGACTGTATAGTGACTTCCCTGGTAGCTAGATGGTAAAGCATCTGCCTACAATGTGGGAGACCTGGGTTCAATCCCTGGCTCAGGAAGATCTGGAGAAGGAAATGGCAACCCACTCCAGTATTCTTGCCTGGAAAATCCCATGGATGTTGAATCCTGGTAGTCTAGAGTCCACAGGGTCTCAAAGAGTCAGACACGACTGAGCAACTTCACTTTTCCTTATGTGGTTTATAAGTGATGGGTCCAGGATATGAAACTTTCAGACTCTTCAAACTTGGCCACTACATAATACATGCCAGAAAACATTTGCAAGATATTTCTATGATGCAGTTACCTGTGGTTAGTATTCACTAGATATTTGATAAATGAATAAAAATGTAGTAGAATATACAAAATGTATTTTTATGGTAAGTAAATTATTGACAAGTAGAAGGATAAGCTACAATTAATTGGCTATTATTTATAACTTCCTTTGTCTGCTACAGATAGGCAGAAAAATATCCTCAAGAGTATTCTAATATTATCCATAAAGAAAAAGTGAAAAAAAAAGTGAATTTGCTCAGCCGTGTCCTACTCTTTGAGACCCCATGAACACCAGGCTCCTCCGTCCATGGGATTTTCTAGGCAAGAGTACTGGAGTGGGTTGTCATTTATCCATACTTGAGAGTAAATAACCTTGCTGTTGGAACAGGGGTGACTCAGAGTGTTTATGTGCTTAAATGGCTTTTTGATTTTCAAACATTTAGGTTTTGAATTTTGGTCCCATCATCTGTTTTTGTTTATACTTCCTTTTATTGTTGTATTTACCATTTAAATCTCATGTGTTATAGGGACCTTCTGTTACCACCCACCCAATAGACATGTGTGTATGTGCTCAGTCTCTCAGTCACACCCTACTCTTTGCAACCCCATGGACTGTAGCCGGCCACGCTTATCTGTCCATGGGATTTTTCAGGCAAGAATACTGAAGTGGGTTGCCATTTTCTCCTCCAGGGGACCTTCCTGATCAAGGAATTGAGCTTGCATCCCCTGAGTCTCCTTCATGGGCAGGCAGATTATTTCCCACACCTGGGAAGACCCATAAACTTTCAGTTCAGTTCAGTTCAGTCGCTCAGTCGTGTCCGACTCTTTGCGACCCCATGAATCACAGCACGCCAGGCCACCCTGTCTATAACCAACTCCCGGAGTTCACTCAAACTCATTCCATCGAGTCAGTGATGCCATCCAGCCATCTCATTCTCTGTCGTCCCCTTCACCTCCCGCCCCCAATCCTTCACAGCATCAGAGTCTTTTCCAGTGAGTCAACTCGTCGCATGACGTAGCCAAAGTATTGGAGTTTCAGCTTTAGCATTAGTCCTTCCAATGAACACCCAGGATTGATCTCCTTTAGAATGGATTGGTTGGATCTCCTTGCAGTCCAAGGGACTCTCAAGAGTCTTCTCCAGCACCACAGTTCAAAAGCATCAATTCTTCAGCAATCAGCTTTCTTCACAGTCCAACTCTCACATCCATACATGACCACTGGAAAAACCATAGCCTTAAACTGTAGCCTTAGCCATACTCTATAAGCACAAAATATGTTGTTCTTATTTTTATTTTAAAGTTATTTTTATGTCACTAAAAGAAATAATTAAAAATTATTTTACTCATTTATTTTTTTGACATTCTTCCTTTCTTTACATAGATTTGAGTATCTGACCCATATATTTTCAATTCTCCCCAAAGAATTTTTTTTATATTTCTTTCAAGATATTTCTTTTGTTGACAAATATCCTAAGATTTTGTTTTTCTGAGAAAGTTTTTTTTTTTTTTACTTTGCTTCTGAAGCATAATTTGGCTTGACAAATAATTCTGTGTTGGTAGCTTTAAAAAAAAGAATGAAATTTGTCACCACACTTCTTGTGTGTTTTCTGTTGAGAAATTCCATATAATTTTGTTTCTTCCTCTGCAGATAAGGTGTTATTTCTCTGTTTTTTAAAATATTTTTATTTTCTTCAATTTGAATACATTATCCCTACTGTAGATTTTTCAGTATTTAAGTATTTAGCTTGCTTGATATTCTTTGAGCATCCTGCATCTATTCTTTATTGTCATTCATTTTGGAAAATATTTGGCTAAATCTTTCTCTTCACTGTTTTTTTCTCCTTTTAGTATTATAATCACCATGAGTTACATATTCTGAAATTGTCCCATGGCTCTCTCTCTCTCTTTTTTTTCCTATTCCTTTTTCTCCCTGAGTTTGAGTTTGGGAGTTTTCTATCGTCATATATTCCAGCTCACTGATCTTTTCCTCAGCTGTGTCCAGTCTACTGATGAGATGATCAAAGGAGTCTCCAAACCTGTTTTTGATTTCTAGCATTTACTCTTAATGCTTTCTTAGTGTTTCCATCTAACCCATCTGTTCTTCCACGTCATCAATTTCTTTTCCTTAGGGTTCATAATAAGTTAATCGTAGCTATTTAAAATTCTCTGATAATTGCAACATCTGTTTCATATCAGTCCATTTCTGATAATTTGCTTTGTCTCTTCAGACTCTTTCCTGGCTTTTAGCATATTTTGCAATTTTGTTAAAATCTGGACTTGATGTATTTGGTAGAATAGGTCTTTGGTGTGATTGTGTATGTTTATCTAGGAGTCATTGCTTGATATCACTGAAGGTGTCAACGTTCTCAAAGTCCTCTGGTGTCTTTGACTTTGTCTCTCATGCTGTCTTTGGGATTTGCTGAGATCTCTCACAGATAGTCTGAGTCCTGCAGTTTTTTCTTCTGTAATCTACTGTTATAACCTGGAGTTCTATTGGTGCTGGAGTAGAATGTGGAAGAGGATAACTGTTCTATAATTTTATGTTTAAATCTCAGTATTTAATTTGGTTTGTCAGTCAGTCAGTCAGTCAGTTCAGTCGCTCAGTCATGTCCGACTCTCCGCGACCCCATGAATCACAGCACACCAGGCCTCCCTGTCCATCACCAACTCCCGGAGTTCACTCAAACTCATGTCCACAGAGTCGGTGATGCCATCCAGCCATCTCATTCTCTGTCGTTCCCTTCTCCTCCCACCCCCAATCCTTCCCAGCATCAGAGTCTTTTCCAGTGAGTCAACTCGTCACATGAGGTGGCCAAAGTATTGCAGTTTCAGCTTTAGCATCAGTCCTTCCAACGAACACCCAGGATCGATATCCTTTAGAATGGACTGGTTAAATCTCCTTGCAGTACAATTTGGTTTGTAACCAAACTTAATTGTGATTTTAACCAGTGTCTTATCACTCCCCTACTGACCCCATCCTTGGGTGAAACAGGAAGACTAGAGGGGCTGGATTTCAGCAGGTGCCCTGTCATCGAGCAGACAAGGTTCTAGTAAAATCCTCTTCAGTGGCAAGTTGGCTTTGTTATAATGTTCTGAGTGTATTTCTAATGTCTCCTGTCCCCTCTCCTGGTTAGAGCCACATACAATCTTTCTTGAGCCATCACCATAATAATCTGGTAAGATTTTTAGAAGTGGGACCTACAAAAGTCCAAAGATAATGGTACGTGAGATTTTCTCAGTTTTACACTAGTGACATTTAGTCTTCAGAAATTTGTCAAAACTCCCATTCAAGTGTTCCTAGTTGTCAGTTTTAGCAGTGTCTATCCCAGATTAGGAGACCTCACTATGACTCTCAAATTTGTTGTCTCTTTAGATTACAGTGTAGTGTTTTGCACTTCAATTCCATTTCGCTAATAAGCCTAAGAAAAGTCTTTAGTTTTTAATTTACTCAGTCTTTTATTGTTATAACTATGCAGTGAAAACTTCTAAGCTCTTTACATATTAGACTTAGCATCAGGACCTCCTTTTTTAATATTATCAGTTTTCATGGCAAATGTGATTGAAAAGACAAAAAATTACCCGCTTTAAGATATTTCCAATATAGCAGTTTAAAAAAAATTTATTGGAGTATAGTTGATTTATAATGTTGTTTTATTTCCAGTTACATATCAAAGTGAATTAGTTATACATGAAGTGAAGTGAAGTGAGGTCTCTCAGTCGTGTCTGACTCTTTGCCACCCCATGGACTGTAGCCCACCAGGCTCCTCTGTCCATGGGATTCTCCAGGCAAGAATACTGGAGTGGGTTGCCATTTCCTTCTCCAGGGAATCTTCCTGACCCAGGGATGGAACCCAGGTCTCCTGCATTGCAGGCAGACGCTTTAACCTCTGAGCCACCAGGGAGGCCCATAGCCACTCTTTTTTTTTTTTTTTTTTTTAGGTTCTTTTCTAACATAGGTCATTACAGAGTATTGAGCAAAGTTCCCTGTGCTATACAACAGGTTTGCATTAGTTACCTATTTTATATACAGTAGTGTGTATATGTCAGTCCCCTGTCAGGTTGCTTCCATGTCCTGACTATTGAAAATAGCAGTGCAATGAACATTGGGGTGCATATATCTTTATGAACTGTAGTTTTCTCTGGGTATGCGCCCAGGAGTGGGATTGTTCCCTTCTCTTCACACCTTTTGGAGCATTTGTTGCTTGTAGATCCTTTGATGCTGACCATTCCGACTGACATAAATTGATACCTCTCAGTAGTTTTGATTTACATTTCTCTAGAAATAATGATATTGAGCATCTTTTCATGTGCCTTTTGGTCACACTGAGAGATGAGGTGTTGGGAAAAGGAACAGCAGTTTTACAGGGAAAGCCAGCAGATGGAGTAGATGGCAAGATAGTGTTTAAAGAACCATTTTACCCAAGTTAAAATTAAGGTTTCTTTTATACTAAGAGCTGGTGGCAGGGGCAGGCATAACTGGTTGTTGCAGACTTCTTGGTGCCGGCCACACTCCAGAGGGTATGTGATAGTCCTTTGTTCTTGCAGCTGTCCAGTTAAGTCTTGTCACTGTATTCCTGTAAACCCCCAATACAACAAATGTCATTTTCTGTTCTGCAACATTTTGTCTCTATGTGAATGAAAAGGCAGAGCCTTGGTAAAAGGCTATATGCATATTTCAAGTTATAGGAAACATTCCATTAGACAAAGTTTCAGAGCCAGCATGACTAAGCACAGATGACAGAGCACAAAAGTTAGAGCTAAAGGAATATCCATCATGGTGTCAGGTTGGTCTTCTCTGTTATTAAAGGAAGAGTCAACTGACACAGAAAACTTCATTGTCTTATTTTAAGATTTTCTGCAGCCATTCCAAAGTTCATGTGATCACCGCCCTGATCACTCAGAACATAGAGACAAATCCTCTACAACAAAAAATTACTCGCACCTAAAGCTTCAAATGATGTTTAGCATTTTTTAAATTGAGGTATGTACATTTTCTAAGACATAATCCTATTTCATACTTAGTAGACTATAGAATAGTGCAAAAATAATGTTCATACACACTAGCACCAGAAATTTCACATGATTTGCTTTATTTATTTATTTATTTTACAGTGGTGGTCTGGAACCACTCCTGCAACACCCCCAAGTGCCTGTATATATAAAATATGTAGACATACTTATGCATACATACATATTCTGAAGGCAGACTGAACACATTTGTCTACTTAAGAAATTAGAAAATGATGTTCTACAAATCTAGATCAGAGGTCAGAAAACCATGACTTATGGACCAAATCCAGTTCATAGCTTTTTCTTTTTGTAAAAAAAAGCTTTATTGGAACACAGACATCTCATTTATTTACATATGACTTATGGCTACTTTCAGGTGTAGAATAACATAGGTTTTTGCAACAGAGACTTTATGAACCACAAAGCTAGAATATTATTTATCTCTCTTTGCAGAGAAAGCTTGCCTATCTAGATGCATCCTGATTTAACACAATATGATATCAAAATTTAATATTTTGGTGGGGAATATAAAGTGAAAGTGAAAGTCATCAGTCTTGTCAGTCAGTTTGTGCGCCCATGGACTATACAGTCCATGGAAATCTACAGGCTAGAATACAGGAGTGGGTAGCCTTTTCCTTCTCCAGAGGATCTTCCCAAACCAGGGATCAAACTCAGGTCTGCCGCATTGCAGGCGGATTCTTTACCAGCTGAGCCACAAGCCCACAAGGGAGGTCATGGGATATATTCTAATTAATTAATAATTGAATATTCATTGGAAGGACTGATGCTGAAGCTGAAATATTTTGGCCACCTGATGTGAAGAACTGACCCATTGGAAAAGACCCTGATGACGGGAAAGATTGAAAGCAGGAGGAGAAGGGGACGACAGAGGATGAGATGGTTGGATGGCATCACCGACCTGATGGACATGAGTTTGATCAAGCTCTGAGAGCTGGTGATGGACAGGGAAGCCTGGTGTGCTGCAGTCCATGGGGTCACAAAGAGTCAGACATGACTGAAAGACTGAACTAAACTGAACTGAAAGGAAAAGAATTGAAATTTCTGAGAACAAATTTATTTTCCCAAAAAGTATATAACTATACTCAAGTCTTTACTTAAGTAATTTGGATTTTCATCACTTTAGGAAATACTGGCACCTTGGACCTGGTTTTATGGTGTTAAATTCCTTTTATCATTGCACATAAATAGTAAATCACAATAAATTTAATAAACATAAAGAAAAAGTGCTGCTGCTGCTGCTGCTAAGTCACTTCAGTCGTGTCCGACTCTGTGTGACCCCACAGACGGAAGCCCACCAGGCTCCCCCTTCCCTGGGATTCTCCAGGCAAGAACACTGGAGTGGGTTGCCATTTCTGAGTTAAAGACAACTAGTATTTTATATGAAAATCCATAAAATAAAATATTCGACTACCTTCTTTAGTATTAAGTATATGTTAAGCAGACTGCATAGATTTTTAAAATGTGTTATGACAAAAGAGTTGAATTTGAGAACTTTGGTTTTACCTATTAAATATCTATTTTTCACCATATTGACTAGATGGAAAAGAACATTATTGTTATATTTATTTTATTTATTGATATGACTTCTTTCCAAGCATCGGAATGATGAATAAACAAATTGAAAGGGGTTTTCTGAATACTCAGTCCAGTTCAATTCAGTTCAGTCGCTCAGTCGTGTCCGACTCTCTGTGACCCCATGAATCACAGCACGCCAGGCCTCCCTATCCATCACCAACTCCCGGAGTTCACTCAGACTCAAGTCCACAGAGTCGGTGATGTCATCCAGCCATCTCATCCTCGGTTGTCCCCTTCTCCTCCTGCCCCCAACCCTTTCCAGCATCAGAGTCTTTTCCAGTGAGTCAACTTGTCGCATGAGGTGGCCAAAGTACTGCTCTCCACATAAAGGTAAATAATTAAAGTGTGACTCACATCTTGAACTCATGGGTCATTTAGTGTTTATCCTCATTTGTAACAAGTTTGAATGTGACAATAGCAATCTTCACTTGTCATACAGTTTGAGCTTTCATTTAGGTTGGTGGATGCTATGAAAATTAATTAGCAAAAAGAGGGAAGCAGCTGACAGAGTAAGGTCATGTTATAAATAACACTATTATGGAGATAAAAGTTCACTAGGCCATCCTAGAGGAAATCAGTCCTGAATACTCATTGGAAGTACTGATGCTGAAGCTGAAACTCCAATACTTTGGCCATCTGATGCAAAGAGCTGACTCGTTTGAAAAACCCTGATGCTGGAAAAGATTGAAGGTGGGAGGAGAAGGGGATGATAGAGGATGAGATGGTTGGATGGCATCATCAACTCAATGGACATGAGTTTGAGTGAACTCCAGGAGTTGGTGATGGACAGGGAGGCCTGGCGTGCTGCAATCCATGGGGTCACAAAGAGTCGGACACAACTGAGCAACTGAACTGATACTGAGTCTCTGTGTGTGTTTGTGTGTGTGTGACTATGTGGGTGTGTTCAGTCTCTTAGCTGTCTGACTCTTTGTGACCCCATGGACTATAACCTGCTAGGTTTTTCTGTCCATGGGGTTTTCCAGGCAAGAATAGTTGAGTGGGTTGCATTTCCTGCTCCAGGGGATCTTCCCAACCCAGGGATCAAACCAGTGTCTCCTGCATCTGCTGCACTGGCAGGCAAATTCCTTACCACTGAGCCATCTGGGAAGCCTCAGTCAGGACTTACCCTAAAAAATACTCAAGCAACCCAAGGGACTTAAAAAAGAACAAAATTCCAACCCTGATTCATTTTCCACTGAAAATTCATAATAGTATTCCTGAAATTCTTAACTGTAACTCATAATAAGAACTTTCAAATAAGAAAGGCAAGGATCTTGTGGGGAGTTCAATTATAACGCACTTCAATCTTCCTTTTAATGTTGCTAAAACCAAACATATGTTGTTCTACTCAACAGAAAAATACCAATTTATTTTAGAAAATTCCAGTTTCTAAACACTCAAACAATCTAGACACTAAACACTCAAAAAATCAACTTTGGTACAAATATTTCATACTGTTAAATTTTGGTTCTGTTTTCCACCTATCTATATCAACTTAAAGAACTGCATATATATAGGGGCTGCTTTTGAGGGAAAAGCAATGTCTGTGAAATGGACCCACACATCCTTTTCATCTAAAACTCCCTGGAGGCCCCAGCAATAATCTTCCTCAGATACCCCCCCTCCACAGCTCCCCATTGTCCAAACCCCTACAGAATTTAGTGAAACCAAAAACTTTTTAAATTACATATCCTTCACACTGAAACGTACCAGTCCTTTCCCCTCATTAAGTCAGGGCTGCTCTCTGTGTTCACCATCAAATATTTAATGCCTTTATGGAATTTCTATACTTTAATCAAATAGAAGAAGTCTCTGTTTTGGTAAAACATGGTCTTTGTCGTCACCCCAAACATATCTTAAGAGCAACTGCCTCCAGAAAGCAACAGCCTTGCTATGGCAATTCATAACAATCCTCTGTATAATAGTTATCGGTCTTTCATTTTGACATAATGGAAATTGTAACTCCAATTAGTTCAAGCAATAAAGTGGATTTACTGGCTCTTCTATCTGGAGAGTTCAAAGGCTCATGTTTTATTTGATTTTTTGCTTTGCTACCTCATCAGGAAGCAGGATCCTTTTATGAGTCTACTTTGCCTTCCATAATGAGCTCTTTTTATCCTAAGGCTGATTTACTCCTGGGAAAGAAGATAACCATAGCAGTATGCACATTTCTGCCATGCCCCACCTTGAAAGGTTCAGAGAGAGCATAGTATTCTAGAAATGTCTTCTCTAGTCTCATTTGCTGAGTCCCATGGATACTGATTAATATTATTCCAGTAAGCTCAGCTTTGTTTCGTCATAAAACACAGATTGTATGAAGGACGCATGTACACTAAAACAAGTGTAATTATCCAGAGACAATGCTGTGAATATTAAAGAAGAAATGAAAATATCCCTGACATAATAAGTCATCAAATTACACTCCAAGCCAACCATAAAGTCTAATTCTTAATCTTGTTAGTGTCTCTTTTAAAAAATAACTTGGTCAAAGTCATCATTTCTGGAACTTAAAAAGAATGCACCTTCAGTTGCTAAGGACACCTGGCAACTATTCATAGAAAAGTCATTTTGGTTCACATATTTGTATGTACTTCTTTCTTTAGAATGTAGAAGACAAACCAGGAAGAAATGTTCCAATTCAATCACACAAAACAGATCAATTAGGAATCATTGACTTGTATGACGGTTAACCTACCAGTCTACTAATGAAGAGACCAGTGCAATTCACTACACTCCAGGAGTTGGTGATGGACAGGGAGGCCTGGTGTGCTGTGATTCATGGGGTCGCAAAGAGTCAGACACGACTGAGCGACTGAACTGAACTGAACTGAACCATGAGCTACTTTACCTTGATACCAAATACTGAAACAACAGAAGGAACAATGATATCAAAAATCAATTTTCCAACAATAGGGCTAAATCTCCCTTCTGTGTTGATAATGGTATACCTGGAATCAATTAAAAGAATTTGTCATGATCAATTGATATTTATTTATATTTTTAAAATAGTAACTTTTTTAGTTTGTCCTTAAAACAAAGTTACTAGAAGTCCCTAACCAGTTTTTCCCCCTTGTACAAATATTTCCTTCCGAAAAGCAAAATAAAACAAACAAAAAATATCTATATTTGACTGAAGTCCATGGTAATGCTTAAAGTTATCTTGTTTTTTGTGTACATAGTTAACGTTGTGTCTACCTAAAGCATCTACTGTAAGCTTTCTACTTGACAAGCATTGCATTTTTAACCAACTGGGAAAAAAAGATAAAGAAAAATCAAATGAAATCATTCCTGAAGGAGCCCACTGATTAATGGAGCTAAGCCAATGGAAAATTAGAAGGAGAAGAGATAATTCTTGCCCTGGAGCCCCAGAGGAAACAGAGGGACTGAGAGTAAATCAGCTTTGCATACTTAGGAATGAGAACACAGAGGATTTATCTTCTACCTAGGAATAAATGTATAAATCAGATTTATCTTTACAGGAAAATATAAAGACAAGATTTCAAAAAGATGGGATGTGTACAGGTATGGTTCCACATCTAACTGCAGAATGTTATAACTGGAAAATGGTTAATGTGAGCTAAAGAGAGTATAGGCCAGATTACAAAATACTTTGAATATTGTGAAATGTGTTTAGATTTTTAACTCATTAGAATGTTGAACTTGAGAATGAAATTGATAAATTTTCATGTTAGAAAAATCTGTCTGTCTTTAGCACTATGAAAGAGTGATTGACTTAGGGCAAGCAGAGAGCATGCTTCACAAGACTCAAAGGAAAATCAAGGCAAAGAGGCAATTAGAAAAAAATCTAGGCTAGTAGAATAAACCTAGGGGGAGAATGCTTGAATGAATGCAAAATACTTTTAGGAGAAAGTTGTTTTAGTAGAAAGGGAGAGGAAGAAGTTTATAAGGACATCAGGTTATGTTTTGAACTACTAGAAATCTACTTGCAGAAATGGCAAGAAAGGCAGAGTTTTGTTCATTACTTTATCCTTATTTTCTTGGGCTTCCCTCATAGCTCAGTTGGTAAGGAATCCGTCTGCAATGCAGGAGACCACAGTTGGGTCGGGAAGATCCGCTGAAAAAGGGATAGGCTACCCACTCCAGTATTCTGGCCTGGAGATTTCCATGGACTATATATACCATCCATGGGGTCGCAAACAGTCGGACGCGACTTTCACTTTCACTTTATTCTTATTTTCTTAAGCATTGACACGATAAGGTAGGGTCCCAGCGTGTGTGCGTGCTAAGTCGCTTCAGTTGTGTCTGACTCTTTTAGACCCCATAGACCGTAGCCTGCCTGGCTCCTCTATCCATGGGATTCTCCAGGACTACTGGAGTGCGTTGCTGTGCCCTTCTCCATGTAATCTTCCCAACCGAGGGATCAAAACCGAGTCTCTCACGTCTCCTTCATTGGCAGGCGGATTCTTTACCACTAGAGCCGCCTGGGAAGCACAGGGTCCCAGAGCAATTCCTACCCTCCAAACACACAGCTTCACTACTACTGCAACTCTAAAACTATATAAGATTAATTCCAAGCACACCCTAATTTTCATTTTATATCACTGCCACAAGTCAGTCAAGATTTCAAGAGTCCTCATTACCTGGAATCATATCTCAGCCCTAGGATGAACAGCTTCATATCTGAAATATTAGCTCCTTCTGATGTCCAGACTAAGCAAGCCTCTACCTCCTTAAGCTTGTATTGAATATTATCTTCACCTTCTTGCTCTAATTGAAATTTTTCTCCTTCATGTGGAAGTATTTTTCTTACAGCTGTTTTGTGTTTGCTTGTTTGTCCTTCAGTCTTTGTAAGACCAGGGAGAGAAACTAGGTAAGTGTCCTCTTTGCTCTTGGTAGTGTTATCCAGCCTTTTGTCACTCCCTTCTTTTTGCCAAGTCTCCACTTTTAAAACTCATACACAGAAACAGACTCACAGATACACAAAACAAACCAGTGGCTGGTTACCAATGGAAAGAGAGATGTGGGTACAATGTAAGAGGATGGGATTAAGTACAAACTGCTGCTGCTGCTCAGTCGCTTCAGTCATGTCCGACTCTGTGCAACCCCATAGACGGCAGTCCAACAGGCTCTCCCGTCCCTGGGATTCTCCAGGCAAGAACACTGGAGTGGGTTGCCATTTCCTTCTCCAGTGCATGAAAGTGAAAAGTGAAAGTGAAGTCGCTCAGTCGTGCCCGAATCTTTGCGACCCCATGGACCTCAGCCTACCAGGTTCCTCCGCCCATGGGATTTTCCAGGCAAGAGTACTGGAGTGGGGTGCCATCGCCTTCTCCAAGAAGTACAAGCTACTAGGTATAAAATAATTAAGATACAAGCATGTAATGGATGGCACAGGGATTATAACCAATAATTTATAATAACCTTAAATAGAGTATAATCTATAAAAATATCAAATCTCAATGCTGTACACCTAAAACTAAAATGACATTGTAAATTAACTATATGTCAATGTAAACAATTCATATACCACCTATACGTAATACTCTTCTGTATCACCTACTACAACTCTTTGGTTTAATTGCTTATAGATTTTTGGTCACATTAGGTCACATTCCATGAATATTTTTCATCCTGCTTTAAGTTCTTCAACATCGTTCATTTTATAATTCTTTTTGCTCTAAATATCCACTTAGAAAATTCTTTGATACTGTGATGTGAATCTCTCTTTTTTTTTTCACTTCTTCTATAGTTACTTTGTTCTTCACTCCAGTTACAACTGTCCTGTCTTATCATAACCTTGAACATATCATTACCAAAAGTTGTACCAAAATCTCAGACTCAAGAATTTACTGTCCAATTGCTACCTTTTCATTACTTGTTGTATACCAGATTACCTCATCTCTGATGGTCTTTAGTGATGGTCCTCAATTCTTTTCCAATGCTTTATAGCCTCTTCCCTTTTTATGGAGTTCAGGGTGTATGAATTTCCTTTCATACACTCAACTTCTTTACCAAACTTCTTAGTTATGTTTTCTTGGGAAAAACAACTCAAAACTCTGGTTAAATTTAACATTATGTCTAAGTCAATGGCCATTTCCAAAAAAAAGGTGTCTGATGTTGTAAAATGCGATACCAATTGGATTCATAATTCATGACCATTAATTTCAAGAGCATTCTTAGCATAGCAGTCCTGTGACAGTCCCCTACTCAGTTCACCCAGAATCCCTTACTGTCCTAAATGACTATTTGGCTGCATTCTCTCCTCTACATTCCTTTCCTCCTCCTTGTTTCCCACTAACATGACTCCATGATGACATTATATCCAGTCTCTTGGTGAAATGTTAACAGGTGGACTTAGAAGTAAAATTCCATAAGCTAATACTATCACATCCACTAGCTCATTGAAGTTTTGGTGTTTTCTCCTATACTGTGAATCAATATTTCATATTCCTTCCTATGACTGACCACCCCACTTATGTGATAGGGCTCATTAGCTTTTACCTTTTCAAGAAAACCAGTCCTGCAATGCTCCTTCTCTTTCCTGCATCTCTCTCTTTTTTTTTCCTGTTGTCATTCCTTTAACCATTAAATCATTACTCCACACATCTTCAAAAGAAAACAAAATCTCTCTCTTTATCCCATGTATATTATTAACTATGCTTTATTTCACTGTGCATGTGAGTATGCTCAGTTGCTTCAGTCATATCCAACTATTTGTGACCCTATGGACTGCCAGGCTCCTCTGTCCTTGAGATTACCAGGCAAGAATACTGGAATGGGTTGCCATGCCCTTCTCCAAGAGACCTTCCTGACCCAGGGGTCGAACTCATGTCTCCTGTATCTCTTGCTTTGCAGGTGGATTCTGTGCCACAGAGCCACTGAGGAAACCCCTTTATTTTACTATTGCTTTTAATTACAAAGCTTCTCAAAAATGTAATCATTAATTAATGGATTTTTATGGATTTTTTTCCATCTACTTTTTCTTTAAACTATTCCAAACAAGCTAGCACTCTACATTTTATTACAGATATCTTAATGAACATATAAAGTGGACACCAGTGAATTTATTTCTAGCAGGTAGAAATGTTCAGAGGGAACTTTCCTCAAAATATTAAATGCATTTTTAAACTCTATCCCCTAGTTCCTCCTCCTTGATATACCTATGTAACTTCCCTTCCAGGAAATCATTCTTTCTTTATTCTCTAACCTTTAACTGACATTTTACTCTTCCATTCTCATCCTTCTAATACCTGGTTGTTGTGTCTCAAAACTCAGACAGATATCTGATACTCCCTATCTATAATCACCTCCTTGATTTTTATTCTATTCCATGAATCTTAACATCTAAGTCCTGATTTCTCTCTTATTTATTACAGATAACTAAGATCTCTCATGCGAATGTTAAATCCACATTTAACTCTCTATGGGACTCCTGTATTTCATTGTCTAATAAACAACTCAAGTTTATCCTCTACAAAATCAAACTCCAAATGTTCCCTCTCAAACTTGTACACCATAAAATTGCCTCTTTATCATGCTCTTTTCTCTCACTCAAGTCATCCTTTACTCCATTCCTATTAGAACTTGCACTCTTGACATTTTTGCTCATGGCAATTTTATAATAATTAAAATAATACTTTATATATAAATGTTCAGTAAGTAACTGTTCAATAATGGATTAAAGAATAAAAATAGGAGGAGGGAGTATAATTTGACTTCTGACAATTTGATTACAGCATCTTATAAAATGAAAATTTTATCTGAAATTTAATATTAAAATCACTTGATGAAGATGTGACTCAAACCAATGATGTGGAAGGAATTATTTAGGGAAAGTGTGAAAACTGACGAGAAGAAAACTTTAAGGACAAAATTTTATGGAATGACAACTTTCAACTCATGGGAAGAGATAATAGTGCCTGAAAAAAAAAAGAGAGAAAGAAATGATTAGAGACACAAAATGAAAATAAATGTGACTGAAATCAAAGAAACTACTAAAGGGATCACAAAAGTGTTCATGCTGTTAAATGTCTTAGAGACCAAGTTAGATAAGAACTTCGCTTGGCATTTAAGGCAGGTTTAAAGGAATTGGAGTGCAAGCCAAGTTATAACACATAGAGGATTTGCAGGAAAGAATGAGGTAGAAACTCTGAGCACAGAATGTAGGTTTATTACCCCTGGCTGGTAGAGGAAGAAGAGGTACAGAGAGTGGCTGAGAAGGGAACAGGGAATAAGAGGTTGCAGTTTTCTCTATTAGTATGAGGGGAGATCTACATGTGCATAGAAAAAGAATCAATAATTAAGGAAAATTTTAAAGATTCTGCCTGCAGATGCAGGAGACTTAAGAGATGCAGTTTGATCCCTGGGTAGGGAAGGTCCACTGAGAAGGGTAAGGCAACCCACTCCAGTATTCCAGGAGAATCCCATGGACAGAGGAGTCTGGTGGGCTACGGTCCATAGGGTAGCAAAGAGTTGGACATGACTGAAGCATGCATGCAAGAAGATACTGATGAGGCTCTGGAAAAGAGTATCTCCAATAGTAGAGCAATGAATGTCAATAAGAATATTTATTTTAGTGAAATTTGTCATTGCTGTTGTTCAGTTGCTAAGTCGTTTGCAACCCCATGGACTGCAGCACGTCAGGCTTTCCTGTCCTTCACCATTTCCCGGAGTTTGCTCAAGCACATTGTCATTGAGTCAGTGATGCCATTCAACCATCTCATCCTCTGTCAAATGTTATTATTATTAGTTTTCTTTATGGAACGGTTAGTACTGAGTACTATTATAGAATTAATCACGTCCTTAAAGGACCTCCTTCAAGTTAAATGTTTAAATAAAGTCATATGAAGAAATGGCATAATGTATATAAAAAAACAATGTCTTTTGCCATGAAAGAGAGCTCACAGAAGAAGGGCAAGTACCATTTTTGTTGTTATTGTTGCTGCCTGCACATTCTCACATTCTCTGCCTGTGAGAAAACTAAAGAAGAGCAAAAAAAAAAAAAAAATCAAAAGTCTCACAATGCATACTGCTTCATTCTTTGTATGAGCAAGAGAGAAGTATCTGACTCTTCTCCCCATTAGCTTTCCATGACTAAGGGAAGATATTCCCAGGGAAAGAAAACTTTAGAATATGCTTAGAGTTCAACTTCACCCTGGTGGATTGTAGTTATCAGAGTATATCATTGAGGGCACCTAGAATTAATTCAATCCACAAAAAGACTAATGAAAAAACACAGGAAAAGAGTTGAAAAGTTTTACTTGCAAACAATGAATAGGCTCTTAGCAAAGAGAATAATTACCTCGCTGGTATCAGTAATAAAGTTTCAAGGGATTGAAAGATTGGTCCAATAACTAAGCATTGGAGTCAATTCTTTTGGCTTGAAGCAGAAATGTAAATCCAAAGGCAAGGAAAGTCAGGCTTTCCCCTACATTTGCAACACTTGGGTAGTAGTCCAAATGATGGTTTTCATACCATATAAGTATTTAACATCCTTGCTCACTAATTATTCTCTAGGTCAATCAATCTTAACCCTGCCGTACACTTGTATCTTCTGAAGGGCACTTAAAAATACCTACGCCTAAAACTTTTGACCAACTGATATTTAGGTTTACTGTAGAATAATTCTTGGATATTAGAATTTTTTATAAGCTTCTCAGAGAGCGCTAATGTGCATCCAGGGTAACAAGATTCTTGTGGAATAATTAGGAAGTCCTGTGTCTCATGATCTATCAGTAGGATGAAACTCATCTAAATTCAGACTGAAATACGAGCACAAGGAACTTCCCATCATGCTTCTGTCTTTGGCCAGAGATACTTTTGGTCACTTTTAAACTTTGTAAAACATGATGTGGGAGGATGAATGCAATTTTTAGGGAATTAAAAAAATCTAAATATATGTCCAAGAACCTAGTTTTTTGAAACATTAAGAGGTTCATTAAAACATTATGAAAGATACTTGAAAACTGTCATCTTTTTAACTAATTTGCAGGCAATTGTTTTATGTAAACTAGGGGTGAAAAGGTGAATACTTTATGGTTCTAAATTTTGCAGAATGCCTAAGCAATCAACCTGAAAGATATAAACAGTTCAAATAGATCATTCCATGCTGAAATTTAAGTTTATATCTCCTAACATGGAGAATCATTTATATTTCTTATTACAGGATATGCATTCAACAATGTAGTAAAGAAAATATTCTATCGATAAAGCTTGCCAGAACCATTTTTTTCAAAATGTAGTTGTCAAACTTGTAATTTTTTAAAGATTCATTGTAATCAGCCAATTCAATATTTTTGAGTAGCTGATTTATAGAAGGAAGGATACTAGGAAGACATGCAGCATAAATAATGTTAGAGAACAGAGCACAAGTTAAATAATGTAAGTAAAAGGAAATAAAACAAAAATTACAATGCATTTTGTAACTGGTTCGCCTGTTCTAAAAGGTTGTATCACAAAAGATGAAGGCAAGATTGCTATGGACTTGAGTGTGATAGACATACCAGCAAGTTTTGAAATATGGGTATGAAATTCCAGGAAGGAAAGAGAATGGCCATGACTGGGACCACGTGTGAGTTTCAAAAGGCAATGAAAGAAAAATCTGTAAATTAACTATGGGAAGTTATGTAGATCAGTCATCAAGAAATTAGGTTTTTCTATAGAAGAATGATAGAGAAGAGAAAAATAAAAGGTCAAAAGTTATAAGTCAGAGGAAGCTACTATACTGAATGGGAGCTAAGAAATTCATCTGGTCATACGTGTTTTAAGCTCTAAAAAATCACTGAAAGATTTGGAGGAGGGAATAAACTACTGAAAGTAGTGAGCTTTAACTAAGAACTTAGAGCAGAGGAGATACTCAGATTTCAGAATCCTGTGTTAGAATGACCCCAGTTCTTTCTTTGGGTCACAACTGAAATGAACCCCTAAAAAGCCTATGACATGCGTTTCATTTGGTTCTAAAATAGTTTCCTAATGTCAGTATCACAAAGTTATACCAGAATGGGGTGACTTATTCAAAACATTAAATTTTACAGCAACATTTTCATTACTTTATTCTGAAATCTTGGACAACATTTTCTCAGAATATTTCTTTTTCTCTAGTATGATTTTCAAACCAATGGCAGGAAGAAATAATGTGGAGGTTATCTTTAAAGATCTCTTTTCTCAAAACTCTTATAAAAGATGTTCTAGGTGAGCAGCACTTGGTTTAATGGCAACTTTGTAAAGCTCTTCCTCTGAATGGAGAGGTAAGAAAGGTCATAAAGAGACAGAGCAGAATTAAATGCTGACTTCTTTATTTGAAGCAAGAAAAGGCACTCTTTATTTTGGAAGAGTTGATCATAAGCCATTATGTCTGATAGGGAAAAAATATGAGAAGCATTTACCATTTGAAAGACTTGAGGACCAGCGACATGGATGAATATTGCATAGTGATCTGTTAGAAATTTAAATTATCTCACCTCAACCCAGACCTTCTGAATAAGAATCTGAACTTTGAAGGGTCCAGAGGTGATTTATATTTACATTCACATTTACATAAAAGACTGAGACATCTGTCCTATGCTAGTTAGTGTGGAAGCTTATGAACTAAATTGTTCTTTACAATAGCAAATGAGAAGGAAGAAACCTTGATTTTTGAGATAGCTTCCAAAATACTCACTCTCTCTTCTCTCTGTATATGTGAGAAGAAGCATATGTTACATCCCGTAAGGTTATTGGCAGTCATCTTGGGAGTGGATATCCTGGGTACCTTGCCTTAGGATAAGCCTGACACTAGAAGCTAGAATGGTGAGAAAGGAAAAGGAACTCAGTAACATCCTTGAACTATCAAATCAACCAGCCCAGAAGATAGAATTACCTCTGGACATTTAATTTTGTGAGCCAATACGTTCTCCTAGTTACTGCAGAAAAATCGAGCTCATTTTCTTCCATCTAAAGGCACAACATGTTAACTGATATAATGTCAGTAAAACATTTACTTTAAAAATAGATGATATGTGGATATTGGGATCTAAATTTTTAGTAGAAATTTTTTAAGAAAAGATATACATATGTACTGGTAATCTGTGCAAGAACTCTTGAATAGTTGTTTTTCTTTCATTCTAAGAGGAAAAATATTTTTAACTACTTAATAATATATAACTTTTTTCCGTTTCTCATGCTCATATTTTCTCATGCTTGTAGCCTTCTCCAGTTCACACAGTGAGGGCAAATTTCAGAAATGCCTTTATGGGGAAAATCTTTACTTCAAATCAAACATTATTTTCTTATTCAGAACAAATTTTGGCTGCTAATGAACACCAGCATCTCCAGGTTGGCAGACACTGAATCATGAGTTCTGAAAGCAAAGGAGTTTTATATGTTTATAAATTTTACACTGATCTTTACTTTTTTCTTATTGAAAAAAATTGAAATATACTTGATTTACAATGTTGTGTTAGTTTTCAGTGTCCAATAATGTGATGATTCAGTTTGAGTTATATTTTTATATTTGTATGCTATTTAATTTTTTTTCACCATCATAACAAATAAAGAATTTGAATGCTCAAAATAGTAAAGTAACACTGCAGTGCCTTTAGAGGTAAACTTTTTGCAATTCTATTTTCTCAGTTCCAGTAAAATCTGGTATTGTTTCAAATACAGGCACATGGGGCAACTAAAGAAGGAACAGTATCATTTCAGTGTATTGATACCTTCCACTACTTCAGTTCAGGTCTCTTGCATTGCAGGCAGATGCTTTACCAACTGAGCCACCAAGGAAGCCCCCACTAAAGAAGTTTGGTAACACACTGACTGTGTTCACTAGAAATCTAACATAAAAAGTGGGGCAACTTGGAATTCACTACAAGTTCCCCCAAATTTGCTCTTACTTAAAATGGTTTTGGCTCTTTTCAGTTCTTTACTTTCCATCTGCATTTTGTAACTGGCTTGTGAATATAAATAAAGAATACTGGTGTTTGATTTGAATATTGTGGGATCTACATATGAATTTAGGAAGCATTGCTATTTTAATCACATTGAAGGATTGAAGGCAGGAGGAGAAGGGGACTTCAGAGGATGAGATGGTTGGACGGCATCACTGACTCAATGGACATGTGTTTGAGCAAGTTCTGGGAGATGGTGAAGGACAGGGAAGCTTGGTGTGCTGCAGTCTGCGGGTCTCAATGAGTCAGACATGGCTGAGCGATGGAACAACAGCAACAGATTCTGAAGAAGCCTTTTCTGAAGAGAAGGCTAAGGGTGTGGCCACACAACCTTTTCCCTGTGCTCTGGGAGGATCAAAAGGGCAGAATGTTCAATTACACATGTGGTTCTTTGAGAGATTAGACTAGTAACTCACAGATCCCCTAACCATCTAAGCAAAAGCCCAGAACAGAAGTGGGATTATCCGAGAAAGATGTGCAGATGAGCCTTTGGTCTAATGGAGTGAACCCCTGAAATTGAAGGGAGATTTACAAGGTTCTTGAGAATACTATGCCAGAAGTCACACTGCCAGCTTGGACTGAAAGAAACAGAAAGAACAAAATAAGACTGCTGGGCTCCCAGGATTCTACTGGCAGGAAACAAGCTGATAAAACGACTCAGCTGCAAACACATACAGCCCTTCACCTTTCCAAAAAGGAAAGAGACTCCTCGTGTGGAGGCTTGAGCCAGACGGTAGAGACTCTGGCTCAGACAGCAGAGCCAGACTGCTGCTGCTGCTGCTGCTAAGTCACTTCAGTCGTGTCCGACTCTGTGTGACCCCATAGACGGAAGCCCACCAGGCTCCCCCGTCCCTGGGATTCTCCAGGCAAGAACACTGGAGTGGGTTGCCATTTCCTTCTCCAAGCAGAGCCAGACTACAGAAGATTATTCCCATTATTATTGGGAACCTAAGGCTGTCGGACACGACTGAGCGACTGAACTGAACTGAAGTGAAGGTTGCTTGCCCAGCTGGATTTTGAAATTACTTAAGACTGGAGACCTCTTTTCTTTCTTTTTTCTCCCTTTGTGAATTGGTACAAATTGATAACTCTTATCCTACTGTTATCTCACCATTGTAGTTTGGAAGCAGATGTTTTTAAGTTTCACATACAGAGAGTAATGTTTTTGCCCTCAGATGGATTGTACAGTGAGTTTTGCCTATACCTGTTGTTGTTGTTCAGTTGCTAATTGCTGTCTGACTCTTGGCTAGTCAGGCAGTACACCAAGCTTCCCTGTCCTTCACTAACTCCTGGACTTTGCTCAAACTCATGTTCATTGAGTCAGTGTTGCCATCCAACCATCTCATTCTCTGTCACCTATACCTAATTTAGACAATTTAAATAATGAGATTTGTGTCTTTGTGATGATGATAATTAGATGAGATTCTGGACTTAAGATGTTAATATAATGATTTGAGATTTTTGGGGACATTGGAATGGGGTGGATGTGTTTCAGGCATGCAGAATGGACTTGAATCTTTCAGGGTCTGTGACAGAGTAATAACATTCCAAAATGCTCACATCAAAATTCCTGAAACCTTACATGGCAAAAGCGACTTTGGAGGTGTTCATTTAAGAATTTTGAGATGGGAAAAATTCTGAATTATCCGAATAGGCCCAATATAAGATTAAAGGTCCTAATAAGAGGGAGACAAAAAAATGAGAATTGGAAAAAGACAATGGGATGATAAAAGTTGAAAGAAAGTTTCAAAGATATGTGCTGCTGCTGGCTTTGAAAATATAAGATGAGGTTAGAAGTTAAGAAATATAGAGGACTCTAGACGCTCAGAAAATCAAGCGAATGGATTTCCCTTTAAAAGTTTTAGAAGGAAGGCAGTTCTGCTGACCTATTTTAGACAACCATTTATCAGAATTGTATGAAAATAAATTTGTGTTGCTTTAAGGCACTAAAGTTATTTTTTTCTCCCTAACCAGACCCTTATCTCCCCAGCCATTTTTTTCTGTCACTCTTCCACTTGCTCTGGGATGGAGAAATATGAAAGACGGAAACAGAAACCAGCAATTTAATGCAACCAACAAATCTTATTACATGGATTTCGCAGTAAACTTTAAGCAAATAATCTCAGTGATTCAATAAAGGAAGCTGGTTTCTGGAGTGAGTGGATTGGTTTCCCACAAGAGCCCCTCACCCTTCATATAAAAGAAATCATCAAGGTGCACATTGGACCACACAGGCATTCCAAGTCTTGGTGTCCCATTCTGTTATATATATCTGTTATATATAATCTATATTTATTATGTCCATGTGAGCTTAAGCTTGAATAAAACTGTCATTTATCAGTCTCCCTGGAAGTCACAGTAGGAGGTCTAGGCACAAGACTCTCTCAAGAAATTCTAGAGGAGGCTGATTTTCCAAAGCAACAGTCCCCAAGTCAGTACACATACATTTATATTGTTTTAAGCCATTAAAGTTGTGATAATTTGTTAAAATGGCAATATGGAATGAACACTTCATTCAAATTATTAATCCAGCATACAAGAAAAAAAATATTTCAGACATAAATAAGTCCAAAATTCATTCCACATACTCTTTCCCAAGATGCCCTTGAAGTGTATGTCGTTCAAAGAGAAGGCTCCTAAAGAGGAAGATATTGTATCCTAGAAACCAAAAATAAAACACAGAAGGAATACAAATTTCTTCCCTCTATAGATTACTGTTTTTGTTGGCTTATTTTGAAACAACAGAATACTTCAGCTTCATCAAAACTTTACTGCTTATTTGTCCTGATGGACAAAAATGTAGTTTTCCATGAAAAGCTTATCACTATGAGTTATAAAAAAGAACATCTGAATATCTGAAAAAATGGCAGGTGGAATGTTGACAAAGTCCAAAACAAAAACAGTTTAATGAAGAGTTAAATGGCTTGGTTTTGAATCATCATTCCTTCTTATGGAACAAGAATAAGATCAGGAATGTAAACAGCTTTCACATGTGCCATGTGATTGCTATCTAACTGTCTTAGGTCAGATGCTTTAGCACATGCACACACACTGAAAATGAGGAGGGCTTGAACTATTCGTGTTTAGAAACGACAAAACTGAGGGTTAGGAAAGAGAAGGAGTTTGCCAATAACACAATAGTACTGAATAAACGATTAAATGAGAATGAAGATATTTCTATTCAGAGTTTGAGCTATTGTGCCAGTTCCGTACCAGATACCATCAGTTCTTATCACAGTGAAAATTTTCTTGTTTTACATTAAGCGTAAGGGTCATAACTGAAACAGTCATGAAGTCAAAAGGTATTCCTGCTTGACTACCTGAACTCTCATTAGTGTCACAATCATTTTTAAGAACACTTTCAAACAAGATCCTCACCTGGTGGTAGTTAAGAGCCATGGTGTATATTTACCTGCCATAAAAATGTTTTGCTTATACACGGTGCCGAAAAAGTATGAGATCCTTTCCCCTTTGTCACAGTTGGAAAAGCTCAGTATCCAATTTGTTTTTCATGGTGTAATATCATCTGGTTTTCAGCAGTGCCAGAAAAGAAACAAAAAATGAAATGAACAGAATATATGTTTTTAAAATGATTGTGAACAATATACACTGGTTTTATATAAGATTCTTAAATAGCTTTTCCGTGGTGTGTGACAAATATCTAATAAATAAAACATTCCAGCTATATACCCACGAATTGTTTGTGAAACTAATTTTATTTGAGTCAGCAAACATGGATTAAGTACTATTATGTGCTTGTGGCTATGATATATTTCCTTTTTATAACATTAGGACTCACAGCGACCCTATGAAGAGATTTTATAAATGAGCTTCTTTTGACAGAGAAGTAAATTTACACACAGAATTATAATTATTTTTTCATGATAGTAGAGTTTGAAGCGAGTATTCTAACTTCTGCTATCTTTGTGTTGAATATTGTTTTTTCCTAAAATTTTAAAAGAAAATTCATTCAATTCTGGTTTCCTTGGTGTGTATACCCAGGAGTGTACAGGGCAGATTCATGTCAATGTATGGCAAAACCAATACAATAAAGTAAATAGCCTCCAACTAAAATAAATAAATTTTTAAAAAGTAAAAATAAAAAAATTTCTTAAAAAAAAGAAAATTCAGTTAAGGAGTTGTAATCTATTCACAAATTTAAAAGCAAAATAGTCAATAAGAGGATGGGTACATGCATGCATTCTTTTTTTCAATTAGATAAGAATTTTAAAAATCATTTATTTCTATTTTGGTACAAAAGCAAAAGTACTATTTCTCGGTAAAATCAGGAATTTAGAGTGTTATTTTAAATAGGTTGATTATAATAAAAGTGTTTTGGAAAATAATAAATGAGCTGCTCTTGCCTCAAAAGCTTTAATAAATTAGAAAGAAAACACATTAGTTAAGTGCTAATTTTATTCAATTCCCAGTCTCGGTTTGCAGGGGAAAATGATTACTTAAATTTACACAGCAGGATTTTTTTTTAACACATAAAACTTTCAGGAAATTATTTTATAGAAATAACATTTAGACTACTAGTGCCACCTCAAGGTGGCACCTTGAGGAAAAAATTAACCTCTTTTCCTTCCAAAATCCTGTGGAAAGGAAGGAAATTTTATTTTAGAATGTGTAAATCCAGAAAGCAAAGAAGCATGTTACTAATGCATTTCACTATCCTGGAGAAATTTCTGGAATGCAACATTGATATTGGATTGGAGGAGCAACTGAGTAGAGCAATTACCATCCCAGATAGGCATCAGAAGATGATTGCACAGGAAAGAATCCTTCCCAGGTGTAGCCCTGAAAAACATGAAGCCCTCGGTGACTGTGCACAAAGCACAAGAAGCAGTGCTAAGGAGAATCAAGCCCAGAGCTGTTTAGAAAAGAGTCCCAGTCTACCGGACCTCTCCAGATTCAGCTCTACATAAGAGCAGACCACTCCTTTTTAGACTGTTCTGCAGGCTTCACACCATCTACACAACCTCTAAATTAGAGTTCCATAAGGAAAGAGGAGAGTGAAAAGGTTGGCTTGAAGCTCAACATTCAGAAAACAAAGATCATGGCATCTGGTCCCATCACTTCATGGGAAATAGATGGAAAAACAGTGGAAACAGTGTCAGACTTTATTTTTTTGGGCTCCAAAATCACTGCAGATGCTGATTGCAGCCATGAAATTAAAAGACGCTTGCTCCTTGGAAGGAAAGTTATGACCAACCTTGATAGTATATTAAAAAGCAGAGACATTACTTTGCCAACCAAGGTCCGTCTAGTCAAGGCAATGGTTTTTCCCGTGGTCATGTATGGATGTGAGAGTTGGACTGTGAAGAAGGCTGATTGCCGAAGAATCGATGCTTTTGAACTGTGGTGTTGGAGAAGACTCTTGAGAGTCCCTTATACTGCAAGGAGATCCAACCAGTCCATTCAGGAGGAGATCAATCCTGGATGTTCATTGGAGGGACTGATGCTAAAGCTGAAACTGCAATACTTTGGCCACCTCATGCGACGAGTTGACTCACTGGAAAAGACTCTGATGCTGGGAAAGGTTGGGGGCGGGAGGAGAAGGGGACGACGGAGAATGAGATGGCTGGATGGCATCACCGACTCTGTGGACATGAGTTTGAGTGAACTCCGGGAGTTGGTGATGGACAGGGAGGCCTGGCGTGCTGTGATTCATGGGGTCGCGGAGAGTCGGACACGACTGAGCGACTGAACTGAACTGAACTGAACTGAAGGATAGGTTTTTTGCTGTTATATCTGCTCTATACATTTTCCTACTTTCTTTAAACTTTTCACATTTCCTGGGTATCATCTCTCTGTTAATGACCACCATTTTTTATTGACTGTATTTCCCACATTGTATATTTCATATCTATGACATTTATTTTGTAACTGGAAGTTTGTATCACTTTGTCTCCCTCACCTATTTATCTCCTCTCTCTAACCCCCTCTCCACTGACAACCATATGTTTCTTCTCTGTATCTGTGACTCTGTTTCCGTCTTGTTATGCTTGGCAATTTGTTTTGGTTTTTAGATCCCACATATTAATAAAATAATACAGTGTGTGTCTCTCTCTTACATATTTCACTTAGCACAATACTCTTTAGATTCACCTATGTTGCTTATGGGCACTTAGGTTGTTTCCATATCTCAACTATTGTAAATAATGCTTCAGTGTACATTGAGGTGCATGCATTTCCTAAAATTAATGTGTTTGTTTTCTTTGGATAAGTACTCAGAGGTAGAATTTCTGAGTGTTATGGAAGCTTTATTTGTAAGTTTTTTGAGGAAGTGCCATGTTTCCTGCAGTAGCTTCACCAATTTGCATTCCAGGTGCAAGAATGTTCCCTTTGCTCTGTATTGTCCCCAATATTTATTACAGATTGTCTTTTTGATATAAGTCATTCTAGTAGGTGTGAACCAACCAGTCCATTCTAAAGGAGATCAATCCTGGGTGTTCATTGTAAGTACTGATTCTAAAGCTGAAACTCCAATACTTTGGCCACCTCATGTGACGAGTTGACTCACTGGAAAAGACCCTGATGCTGGAAGGGATTGGGGGCAGGAGGAGAAGGGGATGTCAGAGAATGAGATGGCTAGATGGCATCACCGACTAGATTGGCATGAGTTTGAATGAACTCCAGGAGTTGGTGATGGACAGGGAGGCCTGGTGTGCTGTGATTCATGGGGTCACAAAGAGTCGGACATGACTGAGCGACTGAACTGAACTGAACTGAGTAGGTGTGAGGTCATTTCTCATCATGATTTTGGTATGCACTTCTCTGATGATTAGTGATGCTGAGCATTTTTCCATGTGCCTATTGACCATCTGTGTCTCCTTTGGAAAAATGTCTGTTCTGGTCAACTGCCAATCTTTTAATCATGTTATTTGCTTTTGACATTGAGTTGTAGGAATTCTTTGTATATTTTGGAGATTAACCCCTTATCAGATATATTGTTTGCAAATATCCTGCTCCCATTTAGTAAATGGCCTTATCATGATACAGATAGTTTCCTTCACAGTGAAAAAGGTTTTCATTCATTTGTTTGTTTTTAGATTAAAATAGTCCTATTTGCTTAGTTTTGCTTTTGTTTCTCTTGCTTGAGGAAACATTAAATATATATATATATATATATATATATATAGCCAAGATGAATGCCAAGGGGTGTTCTATCTATGTTTTCTTCTGGGAGTTTTATAGTTTCAGGTCTTACATTTAAGTTTTTAATCCATTCCAAGTTTACTTTTGTACATAATGTGATATCACTTTATAAAAATTCTCCAAAATGCATCTAGACAATAGATCTCCAGATTTCCCACTAACATGTCTATCTTCATGTTTTAAGACTCTTATAGTGACACTAATTGATTAATGTCTAGTCACCCATTTGGTAATTAAAAGAAAAAAAAAGCTTTCATTATCCTTTCAGTTCAGTCGCTCAGTCGTGTCAGACTCTTTGTGAATCTATGAACCACAGCACACCAGGCCTCCCTGTCCCTCACCAACTCCCGGAGTTCACTCAAACTCATGTCCATCGAGTCGGTGATGCCATCCAGCCATCTCATTCTCTGTCGTCCCCATCTCCTCCTGCCCCCAACCCCTCCCAGCATCAGAGTCTTTTCCAGTGAGTCAACTCATCACATGAGGTGGCCAAAGTATTGGAGTTTCAGCTTTAGCATCAGTCCTTAAAATGAACACCCAGGATTAATCTCCTTTAGAATGGACTGGTTGGATCTCCTCGTAGTCCAAGGGACTCTCAACAGTCTTCTCCAGCACCACAGTTCAAAAGCATCAATTCTTCAGCGATCAGCTTTCTTCACAGTCCAACTCTCACATCCATACATGACCACGGGAAAAACCATAGCCTTGACTAGATGGACCTTGGTTGGCAAAGTAATGTCTCTCCTTTTTAATATGCTATCTAGGTTGGTCATAACTTTCCTTCCAATGAGCAAGCGTATTTTAATTTCATGGCTGCAATCATTATCCTTTAGGATACCACTTTTTCATCATTCATCCAATGTGGTTCAGATTTAATTCTTTTTCCTGCTCCAAACATCAGTTGATAGCTAATGTTTAGTCAATTACATGAATCAATTCTGATCAGTGCAAGACTGCCTAGTTCTTCTCCTCCAGTTATTAGAAAAAAAGAAAACTTTATTCTACTGGGGTGGACTAGGAATGGAGATTAATGGGGCCACCATGAAATGACAGTTACTCAAATAGACAGGCATACAACCTGGAAAAGAGAGACAAAGACAAAACTTTGACATAATAATTTGAACTTCTGATTTCTGCTCTTTTCCTTGAACGATCATGATTTTACCACCTTTGGGATGTTACTATGTGATTGCAGCTTCCTTTATGGATATATTCTATGACTCTAGTCTTTTCCTGGCTCCTACCTTCTCACTTTTACTCTCGGATTATAATTTAAAGCTTAGGAGAGATCATGTTCAACAATTCACTCAAATTGGTACCTTCAAAAGTCTCTATAAAGGCAAGTTTGATCTACCATTTCATTTACGTTTCACTATCTGTTTCTTTCCTTGAAATTCAGGCTCTGCATGGGCACCAAGTCTGTGTTGTTGACTGCTGCATTTCTATATTCTGAAATAGTAACTAATATAGAATACTGAAATGGAAGTCACTCAGTTGTGTCCAACTCTTTATGACCCCATGGACTACACAGTGCATGGAATTCACCAGGCCAGAATACTGAAGTTGTTAGCCTATCCCTTCTCCAGGGAATCATCCCAACTCAGGGATTGAATCCAGGTCTCCCACATTGCAGGCAAATTCTTTACCGTCTGAGCCACCAGGTAAGATATATAATATGTACTCACTAAATGTTTCTAAATGAATGAATCAGTGAACAAACAAACTGAAAATACAAATTTTACAATTACTTAAATTCAGGAAGCTGGGGGAAGGTAAATGGAATTTTAAGTAGATGCTTTATTTTATATTGTAGGACTTAATACATAAATACTAACTAAAATTGGTAATTATCTAAAATTGCAATTATATTGTATATATAAACGTGGGTGTCTGTGATGGCACACAGGTGCAGCCAAGAGGAGCTGCGCCATGTCTAAGGAGCAGAAGGAAGGAGCCACCCCACATCGGAGGACAGGGGCAGCCATTGGGAGGAACTACCACAGGTCTGAGGTAAGAAGCAACGGCTGCGCTTTGCTGGAGAGCCGTGAAGAGATACCCCATGTTCAAGGTAAGAGACCTCAAGTAGAAGAGCAGGCACTGAGAGAGGGCATCACAGGGCAGACACACTGAAATCATAATCACAGAAAATGAGCCAATCGGATGGACCACAGCCTTGTCTAACTCAATGAAACTAAGCCATGCTATGTGGAGCCACACAAGACAGATGGGTCATGCTGGAGAGGTCTGACAGAATGTGGTCGACTGGAGAAGGGAATGGCAAACCATTTCAGTATACTTGCCTTGAGAACCCCATGAACAGTATGAAAAGTCAAAAATATAGGATACTGAAAGATTAATTCCCAGGTTGGTAGGTGCCCAATATGCTACTGGAGATCAGTGGAGAAATAACTCCAGAAAGAATGAAGTTCAGTTCAGTTCAGGCTCTCAGTGGTGTCCAACTCTTTGGGACCCCATGAATCACAGCATGCCAGGCCTCCCTGTCCATCACCAACTCCCACAGTTCACTTAAACTCATGTCCATCGAGTCGGTGATGCCATCCAGCCATCTCATTCTCTGTCGTCCCCGTCTCCTTCCACCCCTAATCCCTCCCAGCATCAGAGTCTTTTCCAGTGAGTCAACTCATTGCATGAGGTGGCCAAAGTATTGGAGTTTCAGCTTTAGCAAAGTCCTTCCAATGAACACCCAGGACTGAGCTCCTTTAGGATGGACTGGTTGGATCTCCTTGCAGTCCAAGGGACTCTCAAGAGTCTTCTCCAGCAACACAGTTCAAAAGCATCAATTCTTCGGTGTTCAGCTTTCTTTACAGTCCAACTCTCACATCCATACATGACCACGGGAAAAACCAAAGCTTTGACTAGATGGACATTGTTTGGAAAAATAATGTCTCTGCTTTTTAAGATGCTATCTAAGTTGGTCATAACTTTCCTTCCAAGGAGTAAGTGTCTTTTAATTTCATGGCTGCAATCAGCATCTGCAGTGATTTTGGAGTCCCAAAAAATAAAGTCTGACACTGCTTCCACTGTTTCCCCATCTATTTCCATGAAGTGATGGGACCAGATGCCATGATCTTTGTTTTCTGAATATTGAGCTTCAAGCCAACTTTTTCACTCTCCTTTTTCACTTTCATCAAGAGGCCTTTGAGTTCTTCTTCACTTTCTGCCATGAGGGTGGTGTCATCCGCATATCTAGGTGATTGATATTTCTCCCAGCAATCTTGATTCCAGCTTGTGCTTCTTCCAGCCCAGCATTCTTCATGATGTACTCTGCATAAAAGTTAAATAAGCAGGGTGACAATATACAGCCTTGACGTACTCCTTTTCCTATTTGGAACCAGTCTGTTGTTCCATGTCTAGTTCTAACTGTTGCTTCCTGACCTGAATACAGGTTTCTCAAGAGGCAGGTCAGGTGGTCTGCTATTCCCATCATTTGAAGAATTTTCCACAGTTTATTGTGATCCACACAGTCAAAGGCTTTGGCATAGCCAATGAAGCAGAAATAGATGTTTTTCTGGAACTCTCTTGCTTTCTCCATGATCCAGAGGATGTTGGCAATTTGACTTCAGCCTTTTCTAAAAACTGCTTGAACATCTGGAAGTTCATGGTTCACATATTGTTGACGCCTGGCTTGGAGAATTTTGAGCATGACTTTACTAGCGTATGAGATGAGTGCAATTTTCAGTAGTTTGAGCATTCTTTGGCATTACCTTTCTTTGGGATTGGAATGAAGACTGACCTTTTCCAGTCCTGTGGCCACTACTGAGTTTTCCAAATTTGCTGGCATATTGAGTGCAGCACTTTCACTGCATCATCTTTCAGGATTTGAAATAGCTCAACTGGAATTCCATCACCTCCACTAGCTTTGTTCATAGTGATGGTCTCTAAGGCCCACTTGACTTCACATTCCAAGATATCTGGCTCCAGGTGAGTGATCACACCATCATGATTATCTTGGTCGTGAAGATCTTTTCTGTACAGTTCTTCTGTGTATTCTTGCCACCTCTTCTTAATATCTTCTGCTTCTGTTAGGTCCATACCATTTCTGTCCTTTATTGAGCCCATCTTTGCATGAAATGTTCCCTTGGTATCTCTAATTTTCTTGAAGAGATCTCTTGTTTTTCCTATTCTGTTGTTTTGCTCTATTTCTTTGCATTGATTCCTGAGGAAGGCTTATCTCTCCTTGCTATTCCTTGGAACTCTGCATTCAAATGTTTTATCTTTCCTTTTCTCCTTTGCTTTTCGCTTCTCTTCTTTTCACAGCTATTTGTAAGGCCTCCTCAGACTGACATTTTTCATTTTTGCATTTCTTTTCCATGGGGATGGTCTTGGTCCCTGTCTCCTGTACAATGTCACGAACCTCCATCCATAGTTCATCAGGCACTCTATCTATCAGATCTAGTCCCTTAAATCTATTTCTCACTTCCACTGTATAATCATAAGGGATTTGATTTAGGTCATATCTGATTGGTCTAGTGGTTTCCCCTACTTTCTTCAATTTAAGTCTGAATTTGGCAATAAGGAGTTCATGAATGAGCCACAGTCAGCTCCTGGTTTTTTTTTTTTTTTTGGCTAACTGTATAGAGCTTCTCCATCTTTGGCTACAAAGAATATAATCAATCTGATTTCAGTGTTGACCATCTGGTGATGTCCATGTATAGAGTCTTCTCTTGTGTTTTTGGAAGAAGTTGTTTGCTATGACCAGTGCTTTCTCTAGGCAAAACTCTATTAGCCTTTTTCCTGTTTCATTTTGTGCTCCAAGGCCAAATTTGCCTGTTACTCCATGTATTTCTTGACTTCTGACTTTTGCATTCCAGTCCCCTATAATAAAAAGGACATCTTTTTTGGGTATTAGTTCTAAAAGGTCTTGTAGGTTTTCATAGAATCATTCAACTCCAGTATCTTCAGCATTGCTCGTTGGGGCATAAGCTTGGATTACTGCAATATTGAATGGTTTGCCTTGGAAACGAACAGAGATCATTCTGTCATTTTTGAGATTGCATGCAAGTACTTCATTTCGGACTCTTTTGTTGACCATGATGGCTACTGCATTTCTTCTAAGTGATTCTTGCCCATGGTTGTAGATATAATGGTCATCTGAGTTAAATTCACCCATTCCGTCCATTTTAGTTCACTGATTCCTAGAATGTCGACGTTCATTCTTGCCATCTCCTGTTTGACCACTTCCAATTTGCCTTGATTCATGGACCTAACATTCCAGGTTCCTATGCAATATTGTTCTTTACAGCATCGGACCTTGCTTCTATCACCAGTCACATCCACAACTGGGTATTGGTTTTTCTTTGGCTCCACCTCTTCATTCTTTCTGGAGTTATTTCTCCACGGATCTCTAGTAGCATACTGGGCACCTACCGACCTGGGGAATTCCTCACTCAGTATCCTATCATTTTGCCCTTTGATACTGTTCATGGGGTTCTCAAGGCAAGTATACTGAAGTGGTTTGCCATTCCCTTCTCCAGTGGACCACATTCTGTCAGACCTCTCCACCATGACCCGTCCGTCTTGGGTGGCCCCACACAACATGGCTTAGTTTCATTGAGTTAGACAGGGTATGGTCCATGTGATCAGATCAGTTAGTTTTCTGTGATTATGATTTCAGTGTGTTTGCCATCTGATGCCCCCTCGCAATACCTACCATCTTATTTGGGTTTCTCTTACCATGGCCGTGGGATATCTCTTCACAGCTGCTCCAAGAAAGCGAAGCCGCTGTACCTTTCCTTGGATGTGGGATATCTCCTCAAGACCGCCCCTCCTGACCTTGGACATGGGGTAGCTCCTCTCGGCCACACTTCTGCATGTGGTCAATTGTGCCGGAGCTGGCGTCTCTTGAGTCTGCACCACCGGAGCCGTTGTCTCTCGCGTCTGAACGGCTGGAGCCAGTCGAACGGATGGAACCAAAACAAAAACAACACCCAGTCGTGGATGGGACTGGTGATAGAAGCAAGGTTCGACGCTGTAAAGAGCAATATTGCCTAGAAGCCTGGAATGTTCAGTTCAGTTCAGTCGCTCAGTCTTGTCCGACTCTTTGCGACCCCATGAATCACACCACGCCAGGCCTCCCTGTCTATCACCAACTCCCGGAGTTCACTCAAACTCATGTCCATCTAGTCGGTGATGCCATCCAGCCATCTCATTCTCAGTTGTCCCTGTCTCCTCCCACCCCCAATCCCTCCCAGCATCAGAGACTTTTCCAGTGAGTCAACTCGTCGCATGAGGTGGCCAAAGTATTGGAGTTTCTAGGTCCATGAATCAAGGCAAATTGGAAGTGGTCAAACAGGAGATGACAAGAGAACATCAACATTCTAGGAATCAGCGGATTAAATTGGACTGGAACTGGGTGGATTTAACTCAGATGACCATTATATCTACTACTGTGGGCAGGAAACCCTTAGAAGAAATAGAGTAGCCATCATAGTCAACAAAAGAGTCCGAAATGCAGTACTTGGATGCAATCTCAAAAATGAAAGAATAATCTCTGTTTCCAAGGCAATCATTCAATACCATGGTAATCTAAGTCTATGCCCCGAACAGTAACACCGAAGAAGCTGAAGTTGAACAGTTCTATGAAGACTTATAAGACCTTCCAGAACTAACACCCAAAAAAGATGTCCTTTTCTTTATAGGGGACTGGAATGCAAAAGTAAGAAGTCAAGAAACACCTGAAGTAACAGGCAAATTTGGCCTCGGAGTACAGAAGGAAGCAGGGCAAAGGCTAATAGAGTCTTGCAAAGAGAACACACTGGTCATAGCAAATACTCTTCCAACAACACAAAAGAAGACTGTACATATGGACATCACAAGATGGTCGACACCAAAATCAGATTGATTATACTGTTTGCAGATAAAGATGGAGAAGCTCTATATAGTCAACAAAAACAAGACTGGGAGCTGACAGTGGTCCAGAAAATGAACACTTTATTGCCAAATTCAGACTGAAATTGAAGAAAGTGGAGAAAACCACTAGACCATTCAAGTATGACCTAAATCAAATCCCTTATGTCTACACAGTGGAAGTGAGAAATAGATTTAAGGGACTAGATCTGATAGACAGTATGCCTGATGAACTACGGATGGAGATTTGAGACATTGTACAGGAGACATGAATCAAGATCATCTCCAAGAAAAAGAAATGAAAAAAAGCAAAATGGCTGTCTGAGGAGGCCTTACAAATAGCTGTGAAAAGAAGAGAAGCAAAAAGCAAAGGAGAAAAAGAAAGACATACCCATTTAAATGTAGAGTTCCAAAGAATAGCAAGGAGACATAAAAAAAGCCTTCCTCAGTGATCAATGCAAAGAGATAGATGAAAACAACACAATGGGAAAGACAAGAGATCTCTTCATGAAAATTAGAGATACCAAGGGAACATTTCATGCAAAAATGGGCTCAATAAAGGACAGAAATTGTATGGACGTAACAGAAGCAGAAGATATTAAGAAGATGTGGCAAGAATACACAGAAGAACTGTACAGAAAAGATCTTCATGACCAAGATAATAACGATGGCGTGACCACTCACCTGGAGCCAGACATCTTGGAATGTGAAGTCAAGTGGGCCTTAGAAACCATCAATATGAACAAAGCTAGTGGAGGTGATGGAATTCCACTTGAGCTATTTCAAATCCTGAAAGATGATGCTGTGAAAGTGCTACACTCAATATGCCAGCAAATTTGGAAACTCAGCAGTGGCACAGGACTGGAAAAAGGTCACTTTCATTCTAATCCCAAAGAAAGGCAATTCCAAAGAATGCTCAAACTACCACACAATTGCACTCATCTCACCTTAGTAATGCTCAAAATTTTCCAAGCCAGGTTACAGCAATATGTGAACTGTGAACTTCCAGATGTTCAAGCTGGTTTTAGAAGAAACAGAGGAACCAGAGATCAAATTGCTAACACGCACTGGATCATCGAAAAAGCAAGAGAGTTCCAGAAAAACATTTATTTCTGCTTCATTGACTATGCCAAAGTCTTTGACTGTGTGGATCACAATAAACTGTGGAAAATTCTGAAGGAGATGGGATTCCCAGACCACCTGACCTGCCTCTTGAGAAACTTAATGCAGGTCAGGAAGCAACAGTTAGAACTGGACATCGAACAACAGACTGGTTCCAAGTAAGAAAAGGAGTATGTCAAGGCTGTATATTGTCACCTTTCTTATTTACCTTATATGCAGAGTACATGATGAGAAACGCTGGGCTGGAAGAAGCACAAGCTGGAATCAAGATAGCCGGGAGAAGTATCAATAACCTCAGATATGCAGATGACACCACCGTTATGGCAGATAGTGAAGAAGAACTAAAGAGCCGCTTGATGAAAATGAAAGAGGAGAGTAAAAAAGTTGCCTTGAAGCTCAACATTCAGAAAACTAACATTATGGCATCCGGTCCCAGCACTTCGTGGCAAATAGATGGGGAAGAAGTGGCTGACTTTATTTCTCTCGGCTCAAAAATCACTGCAGATGATGGTTGAAGCCATGAAATTAAAAGACACTTACTCCTTGGAAGAAAAGTTATGACCAACCTAGATGGTATATTAAAAAGCAGAGACGTTACTTTGTCAACCAAGGTCCGTCTAGGCAAGCCTATTGTTTTTCCAGTGATCATGTATGGATGTGAGAGTTGGACTGTGAAGAAAACTGATCACTGAAGAATTGTTGCTTTTGAACTGTGGTATTGGAGAAGTCTCTTGAGAGTTCCTTGGACTGCAAGAAGATCCTACCAGTCCATTCTAAAAGCAATCAGTCCTGGGTGTTCATTGGAAGGACTGATGTTGAAGCTGAAACTCCAATACTTGGGCCACTTGATGCAAAGAGCTGACTCATTGGAAAAGACCCTGATGCTGGGAAAGATTGAGGGCAGGAGGAGAAGGGGACAACAGAGGATGAGATAGTTGGATGGCATCACCAACTCAATGGAAATTGGTTTGGATGGACTTCAGGAGTTAGTGATGGACAGGGAGGCCTGGCGTGCTGTGGTCCATGGGGTCGCAAAGAGTTGGACACGGCTGAACGACTGAACTGAATAGTTACATTATTGCAAATGACAGGATAATTAATACAGAGAATATTAATAACCTTTTTTCTTAGTAAGTGAGTGAGTGAAGTCGCTCAGTCGTGTCCGACTCTTTGCGACCCCATGGACGGTAGCCCACCAGGCTCCTCTGTCCACGGGATTTTCCAGGCAAGAGTACTGGAGTGGGTTGCCATTTCCTTTTTCTTAGTGTATGCTTGATTAACCATAGTCTGTGGGTCTGTATCAGTTCAGTTCAATTCAGTTCAGTTGCTCAGTCGTGTCCAGCTCTTTGCGACCCCATGAATCACAGCATGCCAGGCCTCCCTGTCCATCACCAACTCCCAGAGTTCACTCAAACTCATGTCCATCGAGTCGGTGATGCCATCCAGCCATCTCATTCTCTGTCGTCCCCTCCTCCTGCCCCCAACCCTTCCCAGCATCAGAGTCTTTTCCAGTAAGTCAACTCGTTGCATGAGGTGGCCAAAGTATTGGCGTTTCTATCGTCTGCTATATTTCATGTGTCTAAGTCAGGATTAAGGTAAAGTAAAGTGTTAGTCACTCAGTCATGTCTCACTCTTTGGAACCCCATAGACTGTGGACCTCAAGGTTCCTCTGTCCATGGAATTCTCCATGCAAGAATACTGGTGTGGGTTTCCATTTCCTTCTCCAAATGTAAAGGATGGACAATTTTAAAAATTATGCTATGTTTTATTTACTTTTCATATATATTACTTTTTACAACTTTTACTACTCTATATTACAATGATCATATTCAGTCAGTTCACTTGCTCTGTCTTGTTCGACTCTTTGCAACACCATGTACTGCAGCATGCCAGGCTTCCCTGTCTATCACCAACTCCTGGAGTTTACTCAGACTCATGCCCATTGAGTTGGTGATGCCATCCAACCATCTCATCCTCTGTCGTTGCCTTCTCCTCCTGCCTTCAGTCTTTCCCAGCATCAGAGTCTTTTCCAATGAGTCAGTTCTTCACATCAGGTTGGCAAAGTATTGGAGTTTCAGCTTCAGCAACAGTCCTTCCAATGAATATTCAGGACTGATTTCCTTCAGGATGGACTGGTTGGATCTCTCAGGGACGTCTTCCAAGGGACTCTTAAGTCTTCTGCACCATCACAGTTTAAGAACATTATTTCTTTGGCACTCAGTTGTCGTTATAGTCCAACTGTCACATCTATACATGACTACTGGTAAAACAATAGCTTTATCTAGATGGACTTTTTTGGCAAAGTAATATCTCTGCTTTTTTAATATGCTGTCTAAGTTAGTCATAGCTTTTCTTCCAATGAGCAAGCATCTTTTAATTTCATGGCTGCAGTCACCATCTGCAGTGATTTTGGAGGCCCCCTCCCAAAAATAAAATCTCTTACTGTTTCCATTGTTTCCCCACCTATTTGCCATGAAGTGATGGGACCAGATACCATGTTCTTAGTTTTCTGAATGTTGAGTTTTAAGCCAACTTTTTCGCACTTTCAAGAGGCTTTTTAGTTCTTCTTTGCTTTCTGCAATAAGGGTGGTGTCATCTGCATATATGAGATTATTGATATATCTCCCAGCCATCTTGACTCCATATTGATCATATTAAGGTGTTTAATTTTTGGGTTAAAATAAATTGGATTCATTAACACTAAAATGTTAATTATACTCTCTATTATGAAATTATGAGTTACTTTGATTTTAATATATAAGTAGGAATCACTTAAGATATACAGCTAAAATTCAGTAAATTCAATAGTAAGTCAATATAAATTTACAAACATTTACTTCCTGTCCTCTGTTTCAAGAAACTAGAGTACATAAATATGATTCATAAAACTTTGACGCTGCTCCAAGTGAAGGGAAAAAACCTGAAAAATTTTACTCTATACTTGTGTTCTACATAAAACCCATAACAACCCTGAGAGATAACAGATCCATTTTGCAGTGAAAGGAGTGATCAAAATATTAGCGAACTTGCCAAAGTTTCTGCTAAAGGTGATGAAAACAAGATAAAAAATGTGTGTCAGGTTATATATTTTTTAGCTTTCAACATATTGTTTTTAATGCAAAAGCATGAACATTTTGGAAATTTATATTTAAAAACATAGTATGTTCAATCATTTGTAAGTTTAATTTCCTTTTAATGCTATTGCTATTGATACTACTTAATTTTTAAGATGGCATAATAATGTGCATTTTACAGAAGACAACTTTATACACATACACACACACACACACACACATGCTTAGTGATTCAGTCATGGCCAGCCCTTTGCAACCCCATGGACTGTAGCCTGCCAGGCTTCTCTGTCCATGAGATTCTTCAGGCAAGAATACTGGATGGGTTGCCATTCCCTTCTCCATAGAATCTTCCTGATTCAGAGATTGAATCTGGGTCACCTGAATTGCGAGTGGATCCTTTACCATCTAAGCCACTAGGAAGCATCAGTTCAGTTCAGTCACTCAGTCGTGTCCAACTCTTTGCGACCCCATGAATCACAGCATGCCAGGCCTCCCTGTCCATCAGCAACTCCCGAAGTTCACTCAAACTCATGTCCACAGAGTCGGTGATGCCATCCAGCCATCTCATTCTCTGTCGTCCCCGTCTCCTCCCACCCCTAATCCCTCCCAGCATCAGAGTCTTTTCCAGTGAGCCAACTTGTCACATGAGGTGGCCAAAGTATTGGAGTTTCAGCTTTAGCATCAGTCCTTCCAATGAACACCCAGGATTGATCTCCTTTAGAATGGACTGGTTGGATCTCCTTGCAGTCCAAGGGACTCTCAAGAGTCTTCTCCAGCACCACAGTTCAAAAGCATCAATTCTTCAGTGCTCAGCTTTTTTCACAGTCCAACTCTCACATCCATACATGACCACTGGAAAAACCATAGCCTTGACTAGACTGACCTTGGTTGGCAAAGTAATATCTCTGCTTTTTAATATGCTATCTAGGTTGGTCATAACTTTTCTTCCAAGAAGTAAGCATCTTTTAATTTCATGGCTGCAATCACCCTCTGCAGTGATTTTGGAGCCCAAGAAATAAATTCTGACACTGTTTCCCCACCTATTTCCCATGAATTGATGGGACCAGATGCCATGATCTTTGTTTTCTGAATGTTGAGATTCAAGCCAACTTTTTCACTCTCCTGTTTCACTTTTATCAAGAGGCTTTTTAGTTCCTCTTCACTTTCTGCCATAAGGGTGGTGTCAGTATATATATAAATGGATACATATTTATTCAATTAATATGGAGGGGAGTTGGTCTAATATTATATGACACAACTAAACCATTTTTTAGTTTTTTGTTTCTTTTTCTTCGGTGACAAATGTAGCACTGTTTTCCATGGAGAAAAATATCAAGGAAGAAAATAATGACTGCTAGGAAAGATTGGGGGCAGGAGGAGAAGGGGACGACCGAGAATGACATGGCTGGATGGCATCACCGACTCGATGGACATGAGTTTGTGTGAATTCCAGGAGTTGGTGATGGACAGGGAGGCCTGGTGTGCTGTGATTCATGGGGTCGCGGAGAGTTGGACACGACTGAGCGACTGAACTGAACTGAAAACACAAAAGTTTCAAGAAACCAATATGAAATTTATCATGGGCAATGAAATTTATTAATTGTGAATTAAAGATAGTCATTTGTGAAGATCGTTTTGGCTTTAGTGAAGTGAAATAAATCTATAATAATTACAACTGAGTTATTATAATTCATTACTCCAAAAGAATTTAACTTTTTTATTTATGCCAATACTTAGAGTTTGAAGAAGATTCAACATTGTGCAATTCCACTTTTTCCTATTCTGCATAAATGACATTTCTTCCATCTGAGTATAATTTCCAAAAGCAATCTTTGAATACTCATACTCTGTTAACTGAAGACAGTTCTATGTTTGTAATGAATACCATAACAATTCTTATAATGAAAGATAGCTGTTGACAATCAAATCAAACAGTCAGATCTATAGATTATTTCTTAAAAGATGCCTCAGACTGTTTACTACAGGTGAAAGAGAGATAAAAATTATATCTATTTCTCCTCCTACTTGTGCATATCCTCTAAGGGTAATGCGTGTTTGGGGGGATTTTCTCAAGAAAGACATCAGTGTTACTAATAATAAAAATTTTCTGTGTCTAGTGCATGTGTGTTCAGTCGTGGCTGACTCTTTGAAACCCTATGGACTGTAGCCAGGCAGACTCTTTTGTCTATGGGGTTTTCTAGACAAGAATACTGGAGTGGATTGCCATTTCATACTCTAGGGGATCTTCCCCACTTAGGGATCAAACTGGAGTCTTCTGTGTCTCCTGTGTTGATAGGTGGATTATTTTAGAACTAGCACCACCTGGGAAGCCCTGTGTGCATATGTATGATTATATTTCTTTTTCTTTAGGATCAGGAGCATAATCCCTAAAAATTCTTTATATTGTGTATGTCAGATGATGGTCATTTATGTTAGAAATATGGGCTAGAATAGAAATAGAATAAATAATAAGAACAAAAAAGGAAAGTTTTATTGGGGTACAGCTTCCCATTTTTTGTAAAATAATGCCTTATGGGATACTTCTATTCTTTGGGTGTTAAGAGCAAGTGAACTCTAAGAAACTCAGGTAAAACAATTGATTAGCATTCAACATCTATTATTAAAACAAAACACACAACTATTATTTAATAACAGTTTAAAAAAATCAAAGTTTCTGTTTACATATAAATACATATTATTGTAAATAAATGTAAAGAAAAAAAGTGTGTTTTTTTTGTTTAATTTTCCAAGTGATGGATATGACTGAAATGGCCAATCATACTTCAAAGCGAAGAAGAAGACAAAAAGAAAGACCATGAGAGAATACTTGAGGAGATAATAGTTGAAAACTTCCCTAAAATCGGGAAAGAAATAATCACCCAAGTCCAAGAAACCCAAAGAGTCCCCAACAGGATAAACCCAAGGTGAAATACTCAAAGACACATATTAATCAAATTAACAAATATCAAACACAAAGAACAAATATTAAAAGCAGCAAGGGAAAAGCAGCAAATAACGCACAAGGGGATTCCCATAACAGCTGATCTTTCAACAGAAACTCTTCAGGCCAGGAGGGAATGGCAAGACATACTTAAAGTGATGAAAGAAAATAACCTACAGCCCAGATTACTGTACCCAGCAAGGATCTCATTCAAATAGGAAGGAGAAATCAAAGCTTTACAGAAAAGCAAAAGCTGAGAGAATTCAGCATCACCAAACCAGCTCTCCAACAAATACTAAAGGATCTTCTCTAGACAGGAAACACAGAAAGGTGTATAAACTTGAACCCAAAGCAATAAAGAAAATGGCAACGGGATCATACTTATCAATAATTACCTTAAACGTAAATGGGTTGAATGCCCCAACCAAAAGACAAAGGCTGGTTGAATGGATACAAAAACAAGACCCCCATATATGTTGTCTACAAGAGACCCACCTAAAAATGAGGGACACATAAAGACTGAAAGTGAAGGGCTGGAAAAAGATATTCCATGCAAATAGAGGCCAAAATAAAGCAGGAGTAGCAATATCATATCAGATAAAATAGACTTTAAAACAAAGGCTGTGAAAAGAGACAAAGAAGGAAACTACATAATGATCAAAGGATCAATCCAAGAAGAAGATATAACAATTATAAATATTTATGCACCCAACATAGGAGCACCGCAATATGTAAAACAATTTCTGACAAGTATGAAAGGGGAAATTAACAACAATGCAATAATAGTGGGAGATTTTAATACCCCACTTACATCTATGGATAGATCAACTAAACAGAAAATTAACAAGGAAACACAAACTTTAAATGATACAATAGACCAGTTAGACCTAATAGATCTCTATAGGACACTTCACCCCAAAATAATGAATTTCACCTTTTTCTCAAGTGCACACGGAACCATTTCCAGGATAGATCACATCCTGGGCCATAAATCTAGCCTTGGTAAATTAAAAAAAAATTAAAATCATTCCAAACATCTTTTCTGACCACAATTCAGTAAGATTAAATCTCAATTATGGGAGAAAAACTATTAAAAATGCCAACATATGGAGGCTGAACAACACGCTGCTGAATAATGAACAAATCATAGAAGAAATCAAAAGAGAAATCAAAATATGCATAGAAATGAATGAAAATGAAAACATGACAACCCCAAACCTCTGGGACACTGTAAAAGCAGTGCTAAGGGGGAAGTTCATAGCAATACAGGCACACCTCAAGAAACAAGAAAAAAGTCAACTAAATAACCTAACTCTACACCTAAAGAAACCAGAAAAGGAAGAAATGAAGAACCCCAGGGTCAGTAGAAGGAAAGAAATTGTAAAAATTAGGGCAGAGATAAATGCAAAAGAAACAAAAGAGACCATAGCAAAAATCAACAAAGCCAAAAGCTGGTTCTTTGAGAAGGTAAATAAAATTGACAAACCACTAGCCAGACTCATCAAGAAACAAAGGGAGAAGAACCAAATCAATAAAATTAGAAATGAAAATGGAGAGATCACAACTGACAACACAGAAATACAAAGGATTATTAGAGAATACTATCAGCACTTATATGGCAATAAAATGGATAACCTGGAAGAAATGGACAAATTCCTAGAAAATTACAACTTTCCAAAACTGAACCAGGAAGAATTAGAAAATCTGAAAAGACACATCACAAGCACGGAACTAGAGGCTGTAATCAGAAATCTTCCAGCAAACAAAAGCCCAGGTCCAGACGGCTTCACAGCTGAATTCTACCAAAAATTTAGAGAAGAGCTAATACCTATTCTACTCAAACTCTTCCAGAAAATTGCTGAGGAAGGGACACTTCCAAACACATTCTATGAGGCCACCATCACCCTAATCCCAAAACCTGGGAAAGATCCCACAAAAAAAGAAAACTACAGGCCAATATCACTGATGAACATAGATGCAAAAATCCTTAACAAAATTCTAGCAATCAGAATCCAACAACACATTAAGAAGATCATACATCATGACCAAGTGGGCTTTATCCCAGGAATGCAAGGATTCTTCAATATCCACAAATCAATCAACGTAATACACCACATTAACAAACAGAAAAATAAAAATCATATGGTTATCTCAATAGATGCAGAGAAAGCCTTCGACAAAATTCAACATCCATTTACGATAAAAACCCTCCAGAAAGTGGGAATAGAAGGGACATACCTCAACGTAATAAAAGCTATATATGACAAACCCACAGGAAACATTATCCTCAATGGTGAAAAACTGAAAGTATTTCCCCTCAAGTCAGGAACAAGACAAGGGTGCCCACTCTCACCACTACTATTCAACATAGTTCTGGTAGTTTTGGCTACAGCAATCAGAGCAGAAAAAGACATAAAATGAATCCAAATTGGAAAAGAAGAAGTAAAATTTTCACTGTTCACCGATGACATGATCCTCTACACAGAAAACCCTAAAGACTCTACCAGAAAACTACTAGAGCTAATCAATGAATACAGTAAAGTTGCAGGATATAAAATCAACACACAGAAATCCCTTGCATTCCTATACACTAATAATGAGAAAATAGAAAGAGAAATTAAGGAAACTATTCCATTCACTGTTGCAATGAAAAGAATTAAATACTTAGGAATATATCTACTTAAGGAAACAAAAGACTTGTACATAGAAAACTATAAAACACTGGTGAAAGTAATCAAAGAGGACACTAATAGATGGAGAAATATACCGTGTTCATGGATTGGAAGAATAAAGATTGTAAAAATGAGTATGCTACCCAAAGTAATTTATACATTCAACGCAATGCTTATCAAGCTACCAACGATATTTTTCACAGAACTAGAACAAATAATCTCACAGTTTGTATGGAAATACAAAAAACCTCGAATAGCCAAAGCAATCTTGAGGAAGAAAAATGGAACTGGGGGAATTAACCTGCCAGACTTCAGGCTCTACTACAAAGCCACAGTCATCAAGACAGTATGGTACTGGCATAAAGACAGAAATATAGATCAATGGAACAAAATAGAAAGCCCAGAGATAAATCCACACACCTATGGACACCTTATCTTTGACAAAGGAGGCAAGAATATAAAATGGAGAAAAGACAGTCTTTTTAACAAGTGGTGCTGGGAAAACTGGTCAGCCACTTGTAAAAGAATGAAACTAGAACACTTCCTAACACCATACACCAAAATAAATTCAAAATGGATTAGAGAGCTAAATGTAAGACCAGAAACTATAAAACTCCTAGAGGAGAACATAGGCAAAACACTCTCTGACATAAATCACAGCAGGATCCTCCATGACCCACCTCCCAGAATATTGGAAATAAAAGCAAAAATAAACAAATGGGACCTAATTAAAATCAAAAGCTTCTGCACAGCAAAGGTAACTATAAACAAGGGGAAAAGACAGCCTTCAGAATGGGAGAAAATAATAGCAAATGAAGCAACAGATAAAGGTTTAGTCTTCAAAATATACAAGCAGCTCCTGCAGCTCAATTCCAGAAAAATAAATGACCCAATCAAAAAATGGGCCAAAGAACTAACCAGACATTTCTCCAAAGAAGACTTAATGATGGCTACCAAACACATGAAAAAATGCTCAACATCACTCATAATCAGAGAAATGCAAATCAAAACCACAATGAGATACCATTTCACACCAGTCAGAATGGCTGCTATCCAAAAGTCTACATGCAATAAATGCTGGAGAGGGTGTGGAGAAAAGGGAACCCTCTTACTCTGTTGGTGGGAATAAAAACTAGTACAGCCACTATGGAGAACAGTGTGGACATTCCTCAAAAACTGGAAATAGAACTGCCATATGATCCAGCAATCACACTCCTGGGCATACACACCGAGGAAACCAGAATTGAAAGAGACACATGTACTCCAATGTTCATGGCAGCACTGTTTATAATAGCCAGGACGTGGAAGCAACCTAGATGTCCATCTGCAGATGAATGGATAAGAAAGCTTTGGTACATATACACAATGGAGTATTATTCAGCCATTAAAAAAATGCATTTGAATCAGTTCTAATGAGGTGGATGAAACTGGAGCCTATTATACAGAGTAAAGTAAGCCAGAAAGAAAAACACCAATACAGTATACTAACACTATATATATGGAATTTAGAATGATGCAAATGTTAACCCTGTATACGAGACAGCAAAAGAGACACAGATATATAGAACAGTCTTTGGACTCTGTGGGAGAGGGTGAGGGTGGGATGATTTGGGAGAATGGCATTGAAACATGTATATTATCATATGAGAAATGAATCACCAGTTCAGGTTCAATGCATGTTACAGGATGCTCGAGGCTGGTATGCGGGGATGGCCCAGAGGGAGGATAAGGGGAGGAGGGAGGTGGGAGGGGGGTTCAGGAAGGGGAACTCTTGGACACCTGGGGCGGATTCATGTCAATGTATGGCAAAACCAACCAATATAATATTGTAAAATAATTAGCTTCCAATAAAAAAAATATCAAAAAAGAAAAAAATTTTAAAAAAGTAATAGATGAATAGCTCCTGAACTTCATTTTGTTGAATTATACTGAGTATGTCTTACAGTTACCAAACATTGCATGAAAAATCAAACCAAACTTTGGGTATAAAGAAAAGAACATTTTACTATGTTCATAGTGTAAAAGGTTAGTGAGCAGACTGTACTATGACTGTGCTAAGTTGCTTCAATCAGATCTGATTCTTTGTGATCCCATGTACTGTAACTCTCCAGGCTCCTCTCTCCATGAGATTCTCCATGAATACTGGAGTGGGTTGACATTTCTTTCTCCAGAAGAACTTCCTGACCCAGGGATTGAACCCACATCCCTTACATCTTCTGCACTGGCAGGTGGTATCTTTACCAATACTCAGTAAAGTACAGTGGGGAGATCAGAAGGGAACACTCTCATGCCCTGTGAGGATAACAGAGCTGAACAGGAAGAAGAAAGACTCCCTTTCTTTCCTGGCAAGAACTCAGCCACAGAAAAGTCATTGTTTCTTTGTTTACTGCAGCCCTGACTCCCAAGTTCCTTTGCCACCTGATGAAAGCTACTTCTTCCCTGATCATGTGGGGACATGCTTGTGACTCAATATGCTTGCAGATCCTGAATTGCAATTCTTTCTGCTGATCTTGAATGAATCCATCCTTGCTGGAGAAATATCTGACAGTCCCTTTAGTTTAGGTCAATAACAGATACTGTGAAAAGAACACCATGAACAGTATGAAAAGACAAAGCTATATGACACTGGAAGATGAACCCCTACCCTCCACCCACAAATAGGTAGGTGTCAAATATGCTACTGGGGAGGAGCAAAGAAAAAGCTCCAGAAAGAATGAAGAGGCTGAGCCAAAGCAGTAATGGCATCCAGTTATATATGTGTATGGTGCTGAAAGTAAAGTCTGATTGTATAAAGAACAATATTGCATGGGAACCTGGAATGTTAGGTCCAGGAAGCAAGGTAAATTGATTGTGGTCAAGCAGGAGGTGACAAGAGCGAACATCAACATTTTAGGAATCAGTGAACTAAAATCAATGGGAATAGGTGAAATAAATTCAGATGACCATTATATCTACAACTGTGGGCAAGAATGCCTTAGAAAAAATGAAGTAGACTTCATAGTTAACAACAGAGTCTAAAATGCTGTACTTGAGGGCAATTGCAAAAATGACAGAATGACCTTGGTTAATTTACAAGACAAATCATTCAAAATTACAGTAGTTCATGTCTGTGCCCCAGCCTGTAATGCTGAAGAAGCTGAAGTTGAACCATTCTATGAGATCTTCTAGAACTAACACCAAAAAAAAAAAAAAAAAGATGTCCTTTTCATCATAAGGGACTGGAATGCAAAAGTAGGAAGTTAAGAGATACCTGGAATAACAGACAAGTTTGGCCATGGGGTACAAAATGAAGCAGGGTAAAGACTAACAGAGTTTCGTAAAGAGAATGCACTGATCATAGCAAATATCCTCTTCCAACAACCTAAGAGATGTCTCTACACGTGGACGTCACTAGAGGGTCAAAACTGAAATCAGATTGATTATATTCTTTGCTGTTGAAGATGGAGAAACTCTATACAGTTAGAAAAAACAAGACTGGGCACGACCTATGGCTCAAATCCTGAACTCCTTATTGCAAAATTCAGAATTAAATTGAAGAAAGTAGGGAAAACCATCAGGCCATTTGGGTATGACCTAAACCAAATCGCTTACAATTATACAGTGGAAGTAACAAATAGATTCAAGGAATTAGATCTGATAGACAGAATGCCTGAAGAACTATAAATGAGGTTTGTAACATTGTACAGGAGGCAATGAATAAAATCATTCCCAAGAAAAGAAATGGAAAAAGGCAAAATGGTTCTCTGAGGAGGCCTTACAAACAGCTGAAAAAGAAGTGAAAAGCAAAGGAACAAAAGAAAGATATATCTAACTAAATGCAGAATTGCAAAGAATATCAAGGAAAGGTAAGAAAACCTTCTTAAGTGATCAATGCCAAGAAATAGAGGAAAACAATAGAATGGGAAAGACTAGAAATCTCTTCAAGAAGATTAGAGATACTGAGGGAAAATTTCATACAAATATAGGCACAGTAAAGGAGAAGAATGGCAAGAATCTAACAGAAGGACAAGAGACTAAGAAAAGGTGGCAAGAATACACAGAAGAGCTATACAAATAAGGTGTTAATGACCCAGATAACTATGATGGTATGGTCACTCACCTAAAGCCAGACATCCTGGAATGTGAAGTCAAGTGGGTCTTCAGTTCAGTTCAGTTCAGTCGCTCAGTCATGTCCGACTCTCCGCGACCCCATGAATCACAGCACGCCAGGCCTCCCTGTCCATCACCAACTCCCGGAGTTCACTCAAACTCGTGTCCACAGAGTCGGTGATGCCATCCAGCCATCTCATTCTCCGTCGTCCCCTTCTCCTCCCGCCCCCAACCTTTCCCAGCATCAGAGTCTTTTCCAGTGAGAAGAAAGTGGGTCTTAGGAAGCCTTAATATGATCAAAGCAAGTAGAGATGATTAAATTCCAACTGAGCTATTTCAAATCCTAAAGATGAGTCTGTGAAAGTGATGCATTCAATATGCCAGCAGATTTGGGAAACTCAGCAGCGGCCACAGGACTGGAAAATGTCAGTTTTCATTCCAATTCCAAAGAAGGGCAATGCCAAAGACTGTTCAAACTACTGCACAATTGCACTCATCTCACATGCTAGCAAAGTAATGCTCAAAACTCTCCAAGCCCGGTTTCAACAGTCCATGAACCCTTAACTTCCAGATGTCCAAGCTGGATTTAGAAAAGGCAGAAGAATCAGAGATCAAATTGAAAACATCCATTGGATCATAAAAAATGAAAGAGAATTTCCAGAAAATTTACTTTTACTTCATTGACTACACTAAAGCCTTTGACTGTGTAGATCACAACAAACTGGAAAATTCTTCAAGAGATGGGAAAGCAGACCACTTTACCTGCCAGCTGAGAAACCTGTATGCAGGTCCAGAAGAAAGAGTTAGAACTGACATGGAGCAACAGACTGGTTACAAATTGGGAAAGGTGTACAACAAGGCTGTATATTTTCACCATGCTTATTTAAATTCTATTCAGTGTACATCATGAGAAATGCTGGGCTGGATGAATCACAAGTTGGAATCAAGATTGATGGGAGAAATATCAACAACCTCAGGTATGCAGATGATGCCACCCTAATGACAGAAAGTGAAAAAGAACTAAAGAGCCTCTTGATGAAGATGAAAGAGGAGAGTGAAAAAGCTGGCTTAAAACTCAACATTCAAAAAACTAAGATAATGGCATCCAGTTTCAACACTTCATGATACATAAAGGGGGAAAAACATGGAAACAGTGGCACATTTTATCTTCTTGGGCTCCAAAATCACTGCAGATTGTGACTGCAGCCACAAAATTACAAGGTGCTTGCTACTTGGAAGGAAAGCTATGACAAACCAAGGCAGTGCATTAAAAAACAGAGAGATAACTTTGCAGACAAAGTTCCATATAGCCAAGGCTATGATTTTTTCTAGTAGTCATGTATGGATGTTAGAGTTGGACCATAAAGAATGCTGAGCACCGAAGAGTTGATATTTTCAAACTTCGGTACTGGAGAGAAATCTTGAGAGTCATTTGGACAGCAAGGAGATCAAACCAGTCAGTCCTAAAGGAAATCAACCCTAAATATTCATTGGAAGGATAGATGCTGAAACTGAGGCTCTAATACTTTGGTCACCTGATGCAATGAGCCAACTCGTTGGAAAAGACTCTGATGCTGGGAAAGATTGAGGACAGGAGGAGAAATGGGTGACAGAGGATGAGATGGTTGGATGGCATCACCAACTCAATGGATATGAGTTTGAGTAGACTCCAAGAGTCGGTGAAGGACAGGGAAGCCTGGAGTGCTGTAGTCCATGGGGTCACACAGAGTCAGACACGAGTTAGTGACAGAGCAACACCACACAACAAATATTGTAGGTGAGGAATTTAAACAAAGGGCCAGCAGGAATGGCTGTGATGTCTGCTATCTGGAGACTTAACTGCGAAGACTTCAAAGGCTGTGAGTACCTGGAGTCCAGAGAGTTTTTTTCACACAGTATGCTGACAAAATTCATTTGGGGAAACTCAAAGGCCAGGCTTAGTGGGAGCTATCAATTGAAGTTCCTACACTGGTACTGCTGTCACAAGCTCCATGTAACAGGGTAACGTTAGGTTATCAGTTCTTCCTACATGGGAGCCTATGGTTCCCAGATAGACTCCTTACTGAACAAGGCAGAAGTGGCATGGCATTTTAGTATATTGCTTAGAAAGTTTAGCATCCTCTGCTGTATTACATTGGTTTGTGGCTATGATCTGCCCAAATTCACTGGAAAAGGACATATTCCTACCTCATTTTGAAAGAGTTTCAAGTAATTTGTGGCCATGTTTGAAAACCACCAAGGTCGACCTCTGTCAACCAACTTTTACTTCTATTTGTTTATTTCACAGGCAAAGTACTTTCACTCCTTCCCAAGATCCTACAAAGGTCTCATCTCCTTATAGTTATCACCAAGCTGAGGCTCAGGGTCTGGAATTTCAAGCTAATTTAGGCCCAGATGCAGATGAAATTTCAGAGGATGACTGCATTTGATGTACCAACAACACACCCCACACACAATGGTGGGAGAGGTAAGGATGACAGTATATTGTCACTGAAATCAGAAGTCTCAGACCTACCAGGATAATTGTATTAAATGTGAAGGTTTTTTGTATGCAAATTTTAATGATTAGCTTTTAATGTGACATGTTTTAAAATATAATTTAAAATATTTTATATTTTAATTTAAAACTTCACATTATCAGCTTATAATTAAGGTGATCCTATTATTTCATATTGGTGAAGGAAGAAATTCTAAAATAAAATTAAATTTCCCAGCAATAAGAAGATGAAGCATACAAGCTAGGTGATCAAATATTTAGAGACACTGCCAATACAATAAATTATATTACAATGGATATGGAGGAGACAAAACTTGCTGGAGCTTGAATTATGTCCTCTGGGTAATTAAAACAGTAATGAGTAATTGCCACTGGATACTGGAAACTGAAAGTGCCAGATTGTTTTACAAGAAATACTAGTGGGGGGAAATAAACTACCAATGTCAGACACTTTCTTTTATAAAACTGAGAGCAATTTCTTCTGATTTTAAATACTGAAACTGTCACAAAGCATCCCAACATAAAGAAAATATTAAGTTGTGATTATGAATAGTGGATTGGCCAAAAAGTTCATTCAGTATTTTTCATAAGACTTTGGAAAAATCTGAATGAACGTTTTGGCCAACCCAATATATACCAGAACCTAAAGCCTATGGCAGAAAATATTCTAATGAGGGAAGTGATCACACAAAAGCAAAATATTGTAACTCTAAACCGGAAATAAATAAATAAATATGTTTTACTGTTTCATAGTTCCCAAAATGACTATAAATAGAAATACTGAGATTATGCAAGTTAGGGCAAATCTTTTTCGTAGTCAGTTTGTATCAGTACTTTGAATCAACAAGAAATAAAGATAAAACTCCATGCCCTGGAGCCTATTGGGTTCTCTGCTCTATTCTTTGTAGGCAGATGTTTGAATGAAACCATCTCATCTCTATGTTGATCTACTGTTTGGAAGTCCATAAATGTTGATTCTAAATTTTAAAGCTACAGTATCATGAGAAGACTCCATTTGATGACACTAGGACTTTTGCTTCTAGTTCAGTTGCAGCATCTTACATACTCCAGTGTTCGGCTTATGACACCTCTCTGAGGCTTGAATCTCACTCCCTGTCTTAGCTTGGCATTTAGCCCACTAAACTACTCTACTTGTTCCCACTCTGATTCTAACTACTTTCAAGGAATGGAAGGGATCCTGAGAAAAATGTATGTGCCTAACTGTTAAGAAGTTTCTTCCTAGCATTCCCCTGGCAAAAAGAGGATATTCCTCCAACAGGATTACAGGAATTCATACAGGAATATGAAACTCCTAAAGTGATTGTTAAAGGCACTAGGTTAACAGTAAGTTATTTTATAAAGTGAGTGATTCATCTTTAACATGATTATTAGGAGTTTCAGAGTGGTTATGATTAAGGAAGCTATAATAATCCCTTGATTAAAAAAAAAGACATACCTTTATATGACCTAGCAGTGATGAGGACAAACACATAAATTACTTTAAAAACCACTTGAACAGCTGTACTTGCATGTTACCTATCTAAATATCCATCTAGTTAGCTCATATGCCCAGGAACAGAGACTGATTTGTTTTGCTTTCCCCATGGAAATATGAATGGCATCTTGAAATGTACTAAGTTATTCTTGAAATGTACTAAGCTATTCTTGAAATATAACTAAGATATTCTTAAAAGAAATTACTTAAGTGAAATTACAGTAAATTGATTATTTGTTCAAGGCTCTAGGCAAACTTGCAATAACTTGTTTTGTGAAGTAAATGATTCAGATCTAATTTGACTGTTAAATCAGTACATAGTTTTATCTTAGATTTTCTTATAATGATCTGTGAGAAATAAAGAAAAGAATGATAGATAAGTGCATATGTGCACACTCAGTCATGTCAGTCCTGTCTGACTCTTTGCAACAGTATGGACTGTAGCCAACCAGACTCTTCTGTCCATGGGATTCTACAAGCTTGAATGATTGAGTGACTTGCCATGCCCTCCTCCAGGGGGTCATCCCAACCCAGGGATCAAATCTGGGTCTCCTGAAATGCAGGCAGATTCTTTACCCACTGAGCCACCTGGGAAGCCCTAATAGATAAGTAGGTGCATATTAATAGTTAAATGCACAGGTAAATACATTCACTCAAAAAGAAAATATTTCAAATAAAAAATTTACACACATTGAGCACTAGCAGATTTTGCTATCTTAGTAAAAGGGTTCATATTTGGGTATTAGATATGATTCAAACAGATTTATTGGAGTCATAGCTATATTTCTAAAATTACTGACTGTGATATACAAAAACAATTTAAGAAAGTGATAAGTATTTTTCTTAATGAAATGCTTTCTAAAATGTGCTTTACTAAATAAGAAACATATACTAAATATTCAGAGTTCAGTTCAGTTCAGTTGCTCAGTTGTGTCCGACTCTTTGCGATCCCATGAATCACAGCACACCAGGCCTCCCTGTCCATCACCAACTCCCAGAGTTCACTCAAACTCATATCCATCGAGTTGGTAATGCCATCCAGCCATCTCATTCTCTGTTGTCCCCGTCTCCTCCCGCCCCCAATCCCTCCCAGCATCAGAGCCTTTTCTAGTGAGTCAACTCGTTGCATGAGGTGGCCAAAGTATTGGAGTTTCAGCTTTAGCATCAGTCCTTCCATTGAACACCCAGGATCGATCTCCTTTAGAATGGACTGGTTGGATCTCCTTGCAGTCCAAGGGACTCTCAAGAGTCTTCTCCAGCACCACAGTTCAAAAGCAGCAATTCTTTGGCAATCAGCTTTCTTCACAGTCGAACCCTCACATCCATACATGACCACTGGAAAAAGCAGAGCCTTGACTAGATGGACCTTGGTTGGCAAAGTAATGTCTCTGCTTTTTAATATGCTATCTAAGTTGGTCATAACTTTCCTTCCAAGGAGTAAACGTCTTTTAATTTCATGGTTGCAATCAGCATCCACAGTGATTTTTGAGCCCAAAAAAATAAAGTCTGGCACTGTTTCCACTGGTTATAACTTATTAAATGATGACTTCGGCTTCCCAGGTGGCACAGTGGTAAAGAATCTGCTTGCCAATGCAGGAGATGAAAGAGATTTGAGTTCGATACCTGGAGTAGGAAATGGAAATTTACTCCAATATTCTTGCTTGGATATTTCCATGGACAGAGGATCCTGGCAGGCTACAGTCCATGGGGTCACAAAGAGTGAGACACAGCTGAGTAGACACACACATTTCAAACACATTGAAAAGAAGTTTCTTGAGATAATTTTGAATAAGTACCAAATAAGCAATATTTACATACTATGGCTCAGGGAATAGACATTAACAAAAATTAGCTTTCCCTCAGGCCACTGTCTAGACCACAGGAAACCTGGTCAATAGTACACGGGTCATCACAATGTACAGACTCAGAAGTTTCCATAATACCGTGGCCAGCAACTAGGCATAGTGAATCATAGTCATGACAGTATGATTATAGTCACTACAGACTTGCGGTACACAGGCTGGTAAGACAGGACCCGACTTCAAGGAAAATGAGCCCAAAGTAATATCTTACAGCTTCAAAGAACAATTTATCCTTAAGCAGTAAATCAGTAGGATCTAGGAAGATTTGCTAGAACAAGAAACATACAAAATTAGAAAAAAATAACTTTTTGTGACTCATTGTGTTTGGATTAAAGGACTTAATCTGGATAGTTATAGATGGTCACATCCATGTCTTTATTCATGTCTCTCTACATATAAGTGTGGTATCTGCTTAGGCTGATAACAGTGCCTACCTCCAACGGAATTCGGTGAGAAATGAAAGAGAAACTATAGCTAAAGTGACTATCATATTAGTTGTGTAAATAGATGCACATGTGCACTCATGCACATACATGCACATACACACATATATACTTTCCTTGGAATCCCTGTACTTGTTAGAAAAAAAATTATACATTCTTATTTCACAGGGAATCAGTGTTTTAAAAAAAACATTGATGAGTTATTCCAACTTCCCCAAAATAATCATGTGTAGTGAGGGCACAGTTGATTAAACATTGATATATTAGAAATTAAAAATCAACTGTAATTATGCCTCCTGACCATATCATGCACGGTAGGGAAGTGTAGCATGTTCTAAGGACTTCCTTGTTGGCTCAGTAGTAACAGGGGGAGTTAGGAGTTCAATCTTCCTGAAAGGGGGGATACAGGTCAGTAGTGGCCTGACACAGGGCAAGGAGCTCTGGGTGCAGGAGATCTGGTAACACAGCCTGTGGCATAAGCCCTCTTGGAGGAGCTCGTCATTAACCCCACCATAGAAATATCGAACAGATGACCAGGACCTGTGCACCAAGACCCAGAAGAAAGGAACAGTGACCCCACAAGAGACTGGCCTAGAATTTCCTGTGAGTGTCCAGGAGTCTCCAACGGAGGTCTAGGTCGGCGGTGGCCTACTGCAGGGTTGGGGGCACCGAGTGCAGCAGTGCATGCCAGGGACCTTTTAAAGGAGGTCACTATTATCTTCATTACCTCCACCATAGTTTGGTCTCAGGTCAAACAAAAGGGAGAGAACAGTGCCCCATCCATCAACAGAAACTTGGATAAAAGATTCACTGAGCATGGCCCCGCCCATCAGAACAAGAGCCTCTTAGCCCCACTGTCAGTCTCTCCCAACAGGAAGCCTCTGTAAGCTTCTGATCCTTATCCACCAGAAGGCAGACAGAATGAAAACCACAATCACAGAAAACTAATCAAACTGGTTATATAGACCACAGTCTTGTCTAACTCAATGAAACTATGAACCATGCTGTGTAAGGTCACCCAAGATGGATGGGTCATGGTGGAGAGTTCTGACAAAGCATGGTCCACTGGAAAAGGGAATGGCAAACCACTTCAATATTCTTGCTTTGAGAACTCCATGAACAGTAGGAAAAGTAAAAAAGATAGGACACTGTAAGATAAACTCCACAGGTTGGTAGCTGCCCAATATGCTCCTGGGGAACAGTGGAGAAATAACTCCAGAAAGAAGGAAGAGGTGGAGCCAAAGAAAAAACAATGCTGAGTAGTGGATGTTACTGGTGATGGAAGTAAAGTCCAAGGCTGTAAAAAAATTAATGTATAGGAACCTGGAATGTTAGGTCCATGAATCAAGGTAAAATGGAAGTAGTCAAACAGCAGATTGTAAGAGTGAACATAGAAATTTTAGGAATCAGTAAACTAAAATGGACTGGACTGGGAAAATTTAATTCAGATGACCATTATATCTGCTACTGTGGGCAAGAATACCTTAGAAGATATGGAGTAGCCCTCATAGTCAACAAGAGTCCAAAATGCAGTACTTGGGTACAGTCTCAAAAATGACAGAATGATCTCTGTTCATTGCCAATGTAAGCCATTCAATATCACAGTAATCCAAGTCTGTGCTCTGATCAGTAATGCTGAAGAAGCTGGAGCTGAGTGGTTCTATGAAGACCTACAAGACCTTCTAGAACTAACATGAAAAAATGATGTCCTTTTCATCCTAGGGAACTGGAATTCAAAAAAGGAAGTCAAGAGATACCTGGAGTAACAGGCAAGTTTGACCTTGGAGTAAAAAAGGAAGCCAGGCAAAGGCTAATAGTGTATTGCCAAAAGAACACACTAGTTGTAGCAAACATCATCCTCCAACAACACAAGAGAAGGTCCATATGGACCTCACCAGATGGTCAATACTGAAATCATATCAATTATATCCTTTGCAGCCAAAAATGGAAAAGCTCTGTATAGTCAGCAAAAACAAGACCGAGAGCTGACTTTGGCTCCAATCATGAATTCTTATTGCCAAATTCAGACTGAAATTGAATAAAGTAGGGAAAACCACTAGGCTATTCAAGTATGACCTAAATCAAATCCCTTAGATTATACACTGGAAGTGCCAAATAGATTCAAGGGGTTAAATGTGATAGACGGAGTGACTGAGAAACACAGGAGGCAGTGATCAAGACCATCTCCAAGGAAAATAAATGAAAAAAGGCAAACTGGTTGTCAGAGGAGGCCTTACAAATATCTGAGAAAAGAGAAGCTAAAGGCAAAGGAGAAAAAAGAAAAGATATATCTATTTGAATGTTTGAGTTCCAAACAATAGGAAGGAGAGAAAAGAGAGGCTTCCTCAGTGATCAATGCAAAGAAATAGAGGAAAACAATAGAATGAGAAAGACTAGTGATCCCTTCAAGAAAATTCAAGATACCAAGGGAACATTTCATGCAAAGATGGGCTCAATAAGGAACAGAAATGGTATGGACCTAACAGAAACAGAAGATGTTAAGTAGAGAGGGAAACAATTCACAGAATTATACAAAAAAAGATCTTCAGGACCCAGGTAACCACGATGGTGTGATCACTCACCTAAAGCTAGACATACTGGAAAGTGAAATCAAGTGGGCCTTGGGAAGCATCACTCTGAACAAAGCTAGTAAGGTGATGGAATTCCTGTTGAGCTCTTTCAAATCCTAAAAAACAATGCTGTGAAAGTACTGTACAAAATATGCCAGCAAATTTGGAAAACTCAGCAATGGCATTAGGACAGGAAAAGGTCAGTTTTCATTCCAATCCCAAAGAAAGGCAATGCCAAAGAATGCTCAAACTGCTGCACAATTGCACTCATCTCACATATTAGTACAGTAATGCTCAAAATTACTTGCACAATTCAGTTCAGTCACTCAGTCCTGTCTGACTCCGTGACACCATGAATCTCAGCACGTCAGGCCTCCCTGCCCATCACCAACTCCTGGAGTTCACTCAAACTCATGTCCATCAAGTTGGTGATGCCATCCAGCCATCTCATCCTCTATCGACCCCCTCTCCACCTGCCCCCATTCCCTCCCAGCATCAGAGTCTTATCCGATGAATCAATGAGAGAATCACATGAGGTGGCCGAAGTATTGGAGTTTCAGCTTTAGCATCAGTCCTTCCAATGAACACCCAGGACTGATCTCCTTTACGATGGACTGGTAAGATCTCCTTGTAGTCCAAGGGACTCAAGAGTCTTCTCTATCACCACAGTTCAAAAGCATCAATTCTTCAGCGCTCAGCTTTCTTCACAGTCCAACTCTCACATCCATACATGACCAATGGAAAAAGCAGAGCCTTGACTAGATGGACCTTGGTTGGCAAAGTAATGTCTCTGCTTTTTAATATGCTGTATAGGTTGGTCATGACTTTCCTTCCAAGGAATAAGTGTCTTTTAATTTCATGGCTGCAATCACCCTCTGCAGTGATTTTGGAGTCCCCCAAAAATAAAGTCTGACACTGTTTCCACTGTTTCTCCATCTATTTCCCTTGAAGTGATGGGACCAGATGCCATGATCTCAGTTTTCTGAATGTTGAGCTTTAAGTCAACCTTTTCACTTTCCTATTTCACTTTCATCAAGAGGCTTTTTAGTTGCTCTTCACTTTCTGCCATAAGGGTGGTGTCATCTGCATATCTGAGGTTAGTGATATTTCTCCCAGCAATCTTGATTCCAGCTTATGCTTCTTCCAGCCCTGCCTTCCTCATGATGTACTCTGCATAGAAGTTAAATAAGCAGGGTGACAATATACAACCTTGACGTACTCCTTTTCCTATTTGGAACCAGTCTGTTGTTCCATGTCCAGTTCTGACTGTTGCTTCCTGACCTGCATACAGGTTTCTCAAGAGGCAGGTCAGGTGGTCTGATATTCCCATCTCTTTCAGAATGTTCCACAGTTTATTGTGATCCACACAGTCAAAGGCTTTGGCATAGTCAATAAAGCAGAAATAGATGTTTTTTCTGGAACTCTCTTGCTTTTTCGATGATCCATCGGATGTTGGCAATTTGACCTCCTGTTCCTATGCCTCTTCTAAAACCAGCTTGAACATCTGGAAGTTCAGGGTTCACGTATTGCTGTAACCTGGCTTAGAGAATTTTAAGCATGACTTTACTAGCGTGTGAGATGAGTGCAATTGTATGATAGGATACTGAAAGTGTAACTCCCAGTATGCTACTGGAGATCAGTGGAGAAATAACTCCAGAAAGAATGAAGAGGTGGAGCCAAAGCAAAACAATACCCTGTTGTGGATGTGACTGGTGATAGAAGGAAGGTCTGATGCTGTAAAGAGCAATATAGCATAGGAACCTGGAATGTTAGGTCCATGAATCAAGGCAAATTGGAAGTGGTCAAACAGGAGATGGCAAGAGTGAACGTCGACATTCTAGGAATCAGCACACTAAAATGGAATGGAAAGGGTGAATTTAACTCAGATGACTGTGGGCAAGAATCACTTAGAAGAAGTGGAATAGCCATCATGGTCAACAAAAGAGTCCGAAATGCAGTACTTGGATGCAATCTCAAAAACGACAGAATGATTTCTGTTCACTTCCAAGGCAAACCATTCAATGTCATGGTAATCCTAGCCCCAACCAGTAACACTGAAGAACCAGTAACACTGAAGAAGCTGAAGTTGAATGGTTCTATGAAGACCTACACGACCTTTTAGAACTAACACCCAAAAAAGATGTCCTTTACATTATAGGTGACTGGAATGCAAAAGTAAGAAGTCAAGAAACACCTGGAGTAACAGGCAAATTTGGCCTTCAAATAGGGAATGAAGCAGGACAAAGGCTAATAGCGTTCTGCCAAGAGAACCCACTGGTCATAGAAAACATCATCTTCCAAAACACAAGAGAAGACTCTACACGTGGACATCACCAGATGGTCAATACCAAAATCAGATTGATTATATTCTTTGCAGCCAAAGATGGAGAAGCTCTATACAGTCAGCAAAACAAAGACCGGGAGCTGACTGTGGCTCAGATCATGAACTCCTTATTGCCAAATTCAGACTAAATTGAAGAAAGTAGGGGAAACCACTAGACCAATCAGGTAAGACCTAAATCAAATCCCTTATGATTATACAGTGGAAGTGAGAAATAGATTTAAGGGACTAGATCTGATCGATAGAGTGCCGGATGAACTATGGACAGAGATTCAAGAGATTGTACAGGAGACAGGAATCAAGACCATCCCCAAGAAAAAGAAATGCAAAAAAGCAAAGTGGCTGTCTGAGGAGTCTTACAAATAACTGTGAAAAGAAGGGAAGTGAAAAGCAAAGGAGAAAAGGAAAGATATAAGCATCTGAATACAGAGTTCCAAAAAATAGCAGATAGACATAAAAAAGCCTTCCTTAGCGATCAATGCAAACAAATAGAGGAAAACAAAAGAATGGGAAAGTCTAGAGATCTCTTCAAGAAAATTAGAGATACCAAAGTGAAGATTTCATGCAAAGATGGGCTCAATAAAGGACAGAAATGGTATGGACCTAACAGAAGCAGAAGATATTAAGAAAAGGTGGTAAGAATACACAGAAGAACTGTACAAAAAAGATCTTCAAGACCCAGATAATCACAATGGTGTGATCACTCACCTAGAGGCAGACATCCTGGAATGTGAAGTCAAATGGGCCTTAGAAAGCATCACTACGAGCAAAGCTAGTAGAGATGATGGAATTCCAGTTGAGATCTTTCAAACCCTGATAGATGATGCTGTGAACGTGCTGCACTCAATATGCCAGCAAATTTGGAATACTCAGCAGTGGCCACAAGACTGGAAAAGGTCAGTTTTCATTCCAATCCCAAAGAAATGCAATGCCAAAGAATGCTCAAACTTGCACAATAATGCTCAAAAAGTGAACCATGAACTTCCAGATGTTCAAGCTGGATTTAGAAAAGGCAGAGGAAGCAGAAATCAAATTGGCAACATTCATTGGATTTTCGAAAAAGCCTGAAAATACCAGAAAAATATCTATTTCTGCTTTTTTGACTATGCCAAAGTCTTTGACTGTGTGTATCACAACAAATTGTGGAAAATTCTTCAAGATATGGGAAATACCAGACTCCTGACCTGCCTCCTGAGAAAGCTGTATGCAGGTCAACAAACCACAGCTAGATATGAACATGGAACAACAGAGTGGTTCCTAATCGAGAAAGGAGTATGCCATGGCTGTATATTGTCACCCTGTTTATTTAACTTATATGCAAGTACATCTTGTGAAATGATGGGCAAGATGAAGCACGAGCTAGGATCAAGATTTCAGGGAGAAATATCAATAACATCAGATACACCGATGACACCATCCTTATGGCAGAAAGTGAGGAACCAAAGAGCCTCTTCATGAAAGTGAAAGAGGTGAGTGAAAAAGCTAGTTTAAAACTCAGCACTCAGAAAACTAAGAACATGGTGTCCGGTCCCATCCCTTGATGCCAAATAGATGGGGAAACTATGGAGCTAGTGAGAGACTTTATTTTGGAGGGCTCCAAAATCACTGCAGATGGTGACTACAGCCATAAAATTAAAAGACACTTTCTCCTTGGAAGAAAAAAATATCACCATGCTAGACAGAATATTAAAAAGCAGAGACATTACTTTGCCAACAAAGGTCTGTCAAGTCAAAGCTGTTTTTTCCAGTAGTCATGTGTGAAGGTGAAAGTTGGACTATCAAGAAACCTGAGCGCCAAAGAGTTAACGCTTTTGAACTGTGGTGTTGGAGAAGACTCTTGGGAGTCCCTTGGGCTGCAAAGATATCCAACCGGTCCATCCTAAAAGATATCAGTCATGAGTATTCATTGGAAAGACTGATGCTGAAGCTGAAACTCCAATACTTTGGCCACCTGATGCAAAGAACCAACACATTTGAAAAGACCCTGATGCTGGGAAAGATTGAAGGTGGGATGAGAAAGGGACAACAGAGGATGAGATGGTTGGATGGCATCACTGACTCAATGGACAGGAGTTTGAGTAAAGTCTGGGTGTTGGTGATAGACAGGGAGGCCTGCATGCTGCAGTCCATGTGGTCTCAAAGAGTCAGACACAACTGAGCAACTGAACTGAACTGAAGTTCAATCCCTGGGTTGGAAAGATATCCTGGAGGAGAGGATGGCAACCCACTCCAGTATTCTTTCTTAGGGAGTCCCATGGACAGAGGAGCCTGGTGGGCTACAATCCGTGGGTTTGCAAAGAGTCAGACAGGAAACACCAAAACATGCATGCAGCATGTTTTACCTTTGTTTATATCATTTCAGTTCAGTTCAGTCGCTCAGTTCTGTCTGACTCTTTGAAGTCCCGTGGGCAGCAGCACACCAGGCCTCCCTGTCCATCACTAATGCCCGGAATTTACCCAAACTCATGTCCATTGAGTCAGTGATGCAATCCAACCATCTCATTCTCTGTCATCCCCTTCTTCTTCCACCTTCAATGTTTCCCAGCATCAGGGTCTTTTCAAATGTCAGCTCTTTGCATCAGGTGGCCAAAGTATTGAAGTTTCAGCTTCAACATCAGTCCTTCCAATGAACACCCAGGACTGATCTCCTCTAGGATGGACTGGTTGGATCTCCTTGCAGTCCAAGGGAATCTCAAGAGTCTTCTCCAACATCACAGTTCAAAATCATCAATTCTTCGGCACTTAGCTTTCTTTATAGTCCAACTCTCACATCCATACATGGCCACTGGGAAAACCATAGCCTTGACAAGATGGACCTTTGTTGGCAAAGTATGTCTCTACTTTTCAATATGCTGTCTAGGTTGGTCACAACTTTCTTGTCAAGGAGTAAGCATCTCTTAATTTCAAGGCTGCAATCAGTATCCACAGTGATTTTGGAGCCCGAAAAAGCAAAGTCTGTCACTGTTTCCACTGTTTCCCCATCTATTTGCCATGACGTGATGGGGCCGGATGCTATGATTTTAGTTTTCTGAATGTTGAGCTTTAAGCCAACATTTTCACTCTCATCTTTCACTTTCATCTAGAGACTCTTTAGTTCTTTTTCACTTTCTTCCCTAAGGGTGGTGTCATATGCATATCTGAGGTTATTGATATTTTTCCCAGCAATCTTGAATTGGCTTCTCTTAAAATAATATTAGAGTCCTTACCAGTGATTGGTTCTCATTGTAATCACATTAAAGCCAATTATCAAGTGGCAGTTAACCTGATATAGGTGTTGGTTCAGCTTCAACTTCAACATCAGTCCTTCCAATGAATTTTCAGCACTGATTTCCTTTTGGATGGACTGATTGGATCTCCTAGCTATGAGCAACCTGAACAGCATATTTAAAAGCAGAGACATTACTTTGACAACAAATGTCCATCTCATCAATGCTATGGTTTTTCCAGTAGTCACATATGGATGTGACAGTTGGGCTATAAATAAAGTTGAGTGGCAAAGAATTGATGCTTTTGAACTGTGCTCTTGCAGAAGATTTTGAGAGTCCCTGGGACAGCAAGGATATCCAACCAGTCCATCCTAAAGGAGATCAGTCCTGGGTGTTCACTTGAAGGACTGATGCTGAAGCTGGAACTCCAATACTTTGGCCACCTGATGTGAAGAACTGACTCATTGGAAAAGTCTCTGATGCTGGGAAAGATTGAAGGCGGGAGGAGAAGGAGACAACAGAGGATGAGTTGGTTTAATGGCATGACTGTCTCAATGGACATGAGTTTGAGTAAAGTCCAAGAGTTGGTGATGGACAGGGAGGCCTGGCGTGCTACAGTCCTTGGGGTCGCAAAGAGTCGGACACGACTGAGTGACTGCACTGAACAGAATTGAAGTTGTTGGTTCAGTCAGGAAGGTATATGATCCTTCCATCCAAAATTATGTGAGAGAAGTATGTTTAGGGATATTGGGGAAAATGATTTTTTGTTATTGTTGTTCTCATTGTTGCTGTTGCATTTAGTTTATTTTTGTTTTTCTTCCTCTCTCTCTCACTCTCAAGGGACCCACTGTCAAGTAGTTCTCTCTTCTGCACATTGCAGTTTCCTAAATATTGAGAAAAAGGCTGTTAAATGCAGAAGGGCAGTGACAGAAGAATATCAGAGAAGAGCTGGAACCAGCTGATTAGGTCAAGCCCAGACTCATATTTGTGAGAACCGATTAATATCTCTATTCTTTAAGCCTTTTTGTATGGGCTATTTTTTACTTAAAGCAAAAAATTATTCTAATAAACAATCATATTCCTTTGCATGTTAAATACATCTAATCAAATATCCATATAGAACCCAGTATATCACTCAAATTTCTTCAAGTATATTTTTATATGCTGTATCTTAAAACTTTCTTGCCCTCATTAATATTTTTTTAATATCTCAAACACCGTATCTAGATACTGTAGTTGATTCAGTTTTGTTAATGAAGTTTGAGTTTACTTAGGAGTGTATTGAGTATGTACAATGTTCAAAGATAAAAGAATTGGTACATAAATATAACTTATCATTTTAAAATTGTTTTCATATTTTAATTTATTTATATAGTTTTACATTTTTGTGTGAAACAAATGTAATTTTTTTTTCATTTTTCTGTTATACTGATGAACAACATTTTGAAATACCATGAAATGGTGTTCTGGTAGTACTACTATCTAAGAAATATCATTGTTTAATCATTGCATACTCAGTATTTTGTAGGCTGCACAAATATCAAATTTAAATTTATGTCTTTCTCCCTTCAAAGAAAACTGAGGTAAAAATTAAGTTGTGTCCATTTGACAAGATAATTTATTGTAAAGTTTTAGAAAAATGACAATCCATCTGTAACATTTCTGTACCATTTAGTTTTAAAAAAGTGTTGGCAAACTAATATGAAGACAATAAATATATTCAAAATGAATAAAAGAAATGTGAAACATAAATTGATGTTTTCTGTTCCCCACTAAGGCTGAGTTAAGAATAATGATTTCTTTCTTACAGAATAATGTTCAGTATGCTATATAAATCTATAAACTTCATTTAATTGCTATTATTTTTCTCACATGACATTTCACTCTGTCATATCATCAAAAGCTATTTTTACTGATATTTATTTTAAAATATGAGCTTCAAAAAATGTATTGGCAATTTCTTTCATCAAAGTATGATTGGAGGAATGAGTAAGAAGTCAAACATTGAATATGTCTTAAAATATTATATTCCTTTTCCCAACATATTTTTCATGCAACAAAAGTACTGGAATAAACACATTGACAGACAAATATGTTTACAAAGTCCAGACTTACATTCTCAATTTCTTAAATTTAGATCCATTTAGAGGAGCATTTAAAACATCTGTAATTATTTCACATAGTATTACTTTTTCGTCTTGCAAGAAATCACATAATTTGTTTTTCATTTACACCCAGGCAATTCCAGAAGATATGTAGAAATGGAAACTAGCAAGAAAGGATCCACTCCAAGTTGGAAGGGCATCCTTCACAATTCCACCCAAACTAGAGGCAAACTTCCCCTTATCCCTTATTTTCAAAGAAGTAAAAATTAGAGGCAATGCAAAAGGAGAATGATGAAATATACAGCTGATGGTCTTTGCTAATATTTGCAGAGGCCAGTTATACTAGTAGTTAGAAGTACTGTCTTCAAATAATGTACATATTTCCGCCAGGCATACTCATCTGAACAATCAGGCTTGAAACTTAGAAAAATACAGTTACAAATGGGACTGCACAGTAAGCAAAGAAAATAAATTGTGATTTCAAACCTCTCCATGCTTTTGTGTTGGAAATAAAAATAATCATAATAAATCATTATCAATAATGCCACATCTGGATTAGGGAAGTAATGTTTACATGAATCCAATCGATTTATAAAGATTTCAGCACTGTAGTCTTGGTCTGAGAACCTTTTCTTGACCACCTCCTCTCTGTCACCAAAGCAGATGGCCAACTTATACATGCAAATGAAAAACAAACTAAAGTTATAAAACAAAAGGACAGGATTCAACAAGCTAAACTTAAATTATTAGCTGAGGGATCCCAACAGTAGCTATTATCAAATTCAGACCAGCCCACCCTGTTGAGAAGTACTAGAATAGTTATGCAATATCTATGAGGCATTTTAAATCCATTATTTAAAAATATGTGTTTGGCGGATCATGGTATTGCAGACATTATGACAGGATGCTGCCTTCTTTTAGCCTGGGGAGTATAATTAAGTGCAGTGCTCAAATAAATGGTTTGAAGTTACACATATTATCCATCTTTTCTGGCTCAAAAGAAGCTCTGAGTCTCTGCTCCAAGTATTAACCTCGACCTAGCTTCAAGATGCGTTTTCCTTAAAACTTTCAAGATGATTAAATGAATGGGGAGGGAGGTGGGAAGGGGGTTCAGATGGGGAACATATATACCCGGGGCAGTTTCCTATCAATGTATGGCAAAACCAATACAATAATGTAAAGTAATTAGTCTCCAATTAAATAATTTTTTTTTAAAAAAGAAAATGTATTCCCATCTAATATTATGCTTGCCTCAATCAATATTCTCTGGTGGTAGTTACAAACTTTATACCTTTTTTTTCTTAATATAAATATTCACTTTTCCTTGTGGATGTACATGGTTGTTAGAAGTTAGGAGAAACAGCTAATTAAATACCATGGATCCTTTTGGGTAAGTACTTGAAGCTGTAGCTGTTTGACTTGTGCACGTTTACTACATTGAGGACTTAGTTGGGAACATGAAACTGCATGTCTTCAAAACAGTATGATGACATCTATAATTCCATAATAGTTTGGCTAAAATCTTTACCAGATATACGGCACAAATTTAATCTCATACAATGAAGGCATGTTGACATTTTAAGGTCAAGCTAGTAATTTTCTGGCATTATTTAAGGTGCAGTTACCAATGGAATTATAGGCAATATAATTCCTTTTAAAAATAATATAATCATTCACTCTGTAAATTTTAGAGTGAAAAGTGTCATTAATATTTCAAGACTATTCTTTTATAAAAATAAGCACATTTTAAACCCACTCAGAAAGCTAATTAACTTATGAGAATGCATAAATCCTAATGCAGATGTTATCAGCAACCAGTATCATCAATGAAATAAACTACAATTTAAAATTGCAAGTTGTTCTTTTTTTTAACATTCAGCTGATATTTATGGAGCCCACAAATACTGTAGCATATTTTGTTAGAAGTTATTTCTGTTTTGTGTGTGTTGGTCGCTTAGTCATGTCCAACTCTTTGTGAACCGATGGACAGTAGCTACCAGGCTCCTCTGTCCATCAATTCTCCAGGTTAGAATACTGTAATTGGTTGCCATTTCCTACTCCAATTTCCATTTTATTTCTACGAAAAATATGTCTTTTATAATAACTTTTCACCAAACAAAAATTTCAGTTTAGGAAAATAAAATATAAGTTAAAAACAAACTTGTAATAAATGTTGGAACTGTTAAGGCAAGAAGAAAAATTTACAGTGCTAAATATTTTGTCTTTGGTACAAATAATTTCATTGCAAACCATCTCTTTTACAGGAAAAGTAACCTCCAAAAGGAAACAATGCTTCACTTTTGAAATTGAGGTATCCTTATTTTAAATTTATTAAAATTTATTCTGCTACATTTAGAGAGATTTTTCATCATCTACATTTTTTAAAAAACTGAAAGTAATCTTGTGACCAAATAGTTGGTCAACTTTTGTTATTGTTCTGCCATTAACTTCTGTCTGAGTTTTACTGAGTTGAATGTCTTTCAATTTTTAGAAGTATTTGGAATCCCTTCCTACTGAAGGATTATATATCTTGTACAATTGAACACAATGCGGCCATGTGGCAAGCTTTGTATAACAAAATGAGAGTAGAAATGTTGCACTTTTGTTATCCCTGTGATATGACATTGTCATTACTCCATAGAGAAAATATCTCTTCCAAACATATTTTTGAGTGAAGATGATGTGGGTCAGAGCTATGGCTGAGTCCTGATGGATAGGAAAAATGAGAAGGAAAAATATCCCTTTTGTTTTTTTGAGTTATTCATTTGGAGATCATTAGCAAATGATTATTCTGCTCCTTATTTTTTTTTCCTTTCCTGTCACTCCCAATTCCAGTTGCTACTTTCCAGATATTCCTCAGATTTTCTGGTCTCACTGATGTCATATTTTCCCCAGAAATCTGAATCTAAGACACTGGTTTGCTTATGGATAGTTTGTTTGTGTTTGTAGTGTCAGGAAACTGGGATGGAGAGCTAGGAAGAACAAGGGAGGGAAGAAGACAAAACCAATGTAAGAATTTCTAATTAAGTTGTGAGTGATGGAGACTTAATTCCAGTGGGATCCATTGAGGCATCTGAGAACTGGTGTAGAATGCCTCCACGGGTTGTCATCTGAAAAGATTAAACGGGAGAGTATATATCCTTTGGCTCTTGTTCCTCCTTTCCCACTGGCTAAAGTTGTGGGTGGTACTACACTTGCACTTTCTGGTGTTCAGGCGTGTGGGAGAGCCAAAGCACACAAAAATCTTTGGAGCAGAAAGCAAGCTGAGGCAAGTTTTTATCACAGTAACTTGTGTGAAGCTAGCTTTCAGAGCAGCGCTTGCTGAATGGGTTGTTAATTTCATCTAAGTTGCCATATGTATTATCATACAGTTGTTAATTATATTCTTTTAGAATCCTTTCAAAAACATATAGCATCTCTATTTATAAGACCTCTTGCATGACTATCCTTCCTCTTGATCAAAACTTGCTAGGGCTTATCAATATTATCAACCTTTTCAAAGAATACACTTTTTGTGTTAATTCACTATATCATATGTTTATTTCCTTTTTCTTTGATGTCTATTATCTTTATATTGTTTTTTTAATTACTTTAGCTTTAATTTGATCTTTTTCTCTAAAATTTTAATGGGAAAGATTCAATTATTAAATTTTAGCAATTCTTTCATAGAATTATTTTATAAAACCCATTATATACATATGCATATATACATATATATGAATTATACAGTTATAACGATCTCTTTAAACATTTCTTTTTAACTGTATCTCACAAATTTGGTACATGCTTCCATTAGCATTCGATTTGAAATATTTTCTAAGTTTTCTTATGATTTCTTCCCCATTTGTTAATTATAAATCAATTTCAGGTACTAGGGCCTTTATTAGTTATATTATTTTTATTTTTTCTAACTCAATTCCATCATACTTAAATACTCTTTGATATCAATAAATACTCTGTATAATTTCAGTGTTTTAAATGTTATCAAGAACACAGTTTATCCTGGTAAAAGTATCTTTTGAATTTAAAAAGAATATCTATCATCACTTTTTTAGATTTATTTAATTGGAGGCTAATGACTTTACAATATTGTCTACTATCCCTTTATTTTCTAAACTTCAATTAAGTAAAGGTGGCTGATAGTGCTGAAAACATCATTTGGAACTTCATGGTTTGGGTGATCTTGTTTCTCGTTACTCCATCAGTTGTGAGAAATGGATGCTAATACTCCAAACGTGATGATGAGACTGCCCAGTTCTCTCTGTTTTCTGTTTTCTTCATGCCTTTGTAAGTTCTGCTTCTGAGTTCATAGACATTTATGATTACTATGTTTTTCTGATGAATGTATTTTTTATCATTTATGAAATTTCTAGTATCATATTTTGTCTTGAAAAGCGTTTCAGTCTTATGCTTAAAACTTGAAGTATATATATATATATATAAAAATCTCCCTTCATTTTCTTTTAAATTAAAATTATCTTTAAACATATTCTTTGTAGATAACAGGGAGTTGGTTTTGCTTTTTTTTATTTTTTCTTTTTTTAGTTTATTTATTTAAATTGGAGGCTAATTACTTTACAATATTGTATTAATTTTGCCATATATTGACATGAATCTGCCCCAGGTGTACATATGTTCCCCATCTTGAACTTCCCTCCCACCTCTCTCCCCATACCATCCCTCTGGTCCATCCCAGTGCATCTTTTTTAAATCCACCCTAAAGTGTTGCTTTTACTTGGATTGCTTAATCTGTTAACAACTATTAATATGTATCTGACATCATGTATAATCATGCATCTGACATGATTGCATTTTGATTAATTTTTTTTGTGTATTCTGCTTTCCATCTCTGTACTTCTGATTCTTTTTTATATCATTTTTTGGTCATTTAAACATGTTTTAGAATTGCATTTATAGTTTTCAGTTTTCCTTTTTAGCTACAGATTTTTCATTTTTAAAGATGGAAATAAGGATTACAATGTAAAAACTTAAATCTTTATAGTTTATGTTTTGTAGTAAACTTTATAGTATATTTCTGTACTACTTAGCCTAAAACATTAAATTTTTGTTACAGCTCTTGCCCTAAATTTACATAATTTCAAACTTATAAATCTATGCTTTATATAGTCACAGAGAGATATAGGTATGAATATAGATATAGATGTGATTGGTTCTTGTTCCTTGGAAGAAAAGCAATGAGAAACCTAGACAGAGTATTAAAATGTAGAGGCACTAATTTACCAACAAAGGTCCATATAGACAAAGCTATGGTTTTTCCAGTAGCCATGTATGGATGTGAGAGCTGAACAATAAAAAAAAAAAAAAAAAGGCTGAGCACAGAGAATTGATGCCTTTCAACTGTGGTGCTGGAGAACATTCTTGAGAGTTCCTTGGACAGCAAGGAGATCAAACCAGTCAACCCTAAAGGAAAAAAAAAGTGAAAGTGAAAGTCACTCAGTTGTGTCCAACTCTGTGACCCCATGGACTATACAGTTCATGGAATTTTCTAGGCCAGAATATTAAAGTAGGCAGCCTTTCCCTTCTCCAGGGGATCTTCCCAACCCAGGGATCAAACCCAGATCTCCCCCACTGCAGGTAGATTCTTTACCAGCTGAGCCACAAGGGAAGTCCAATCCTAAAGGAAATCATCCCTGAATATTCATTGGAAAGACAGAGGCTGAAGGTCCTTTGGCCACCTCATATGAAAAACTGACTCACTGGAAAACCCCTGATGCTGGGAAAGATTGAAGGCAGGAGGAGAAGGGTACAACAGAGGATGAGATGGTTGGAAGGCATCACCAACTTGATGGACATTAGTTTGAGCAGACTCCAGGAGATGGTGAAGGACAGGGAAACCTGGTGTGCTGCAGTCCATGGGATTGCAAAGGGTCAGACACGACTGAGTGACTGAAAAAACCACAGCAATCAAGATTGAGAAGAAAATGGCAAAATTTGAAAATAAATCTGTTATCTACTCTCATATTTTAGATATTTTCCCTTCTTTTCCGAGAACATAGTCCTTCCTCTGCTATCATTTTCTTACAGCTTGAAGAATTTCCCTTTAACACCTCTTTTAAAACAGATCAATGGCAATGTATTCCTCTGTTTTTTTTTTTTTTCACCTGAAAATATTCTATCTCACCTTCGTTATTGAAGAATGGTTTTGACGGATATAGAATCCTGTGTTGTCAGACCTTTTTTTCTTTCAGCACGTTAACAGTGTTGTTTCCATCTTTTCTTGCCTACAGAATTCTGAAAAGAACTCAGTCATTAAGTGTAATTGTGTCTCTGTGTAATACATTAATTATCTCTTATTACTTTCAATATCTAATTTTTTTTTTGCTTTCAACCATTTGAATATGATGTACACTACTTTGGGGTTTATTCCCTTTTTCCTACCTGATATCCATTGAGCAAGCTATATTTGCAAGTACATGTTTTTCAGCAAATTTGAAAAATAGTAGACATTTTTTTCTTAAATATTTTTGTCCTCAACTGTTTCTCCTTGTACTATTGCATTTACACATGTTGTTCTCTTTGAACAAATTCCTGTTTATTTATTTTTCTCCCCATGTTTTACCTTAGATAATTTTCATTGGTTTATTATAAAGTTCTTTCATTTTTCCTATGCATGTCTATTTAGCTATTAAGTCCATCCATGAAAATCTCTTTATTTCAGAAAATATATTTTTCAGTTCTAAAATTATTACTTCTGGATTACGTTTTTGTTGTTTCTATGTCTCCATTTTGTACATACTGTGGCACAGAACACATTTCCAAGATAAAGTGGAAAACTGACAAAATATAAAAAGGGAACATGACAGAAGACAAACCGCATATTTCACAACGGTGCTTATGTAATAAATGTGAGTATTTTTGCCATATATTTGGTTATGAGAACTTTGGGACAATTTGAATGTATTATTAAAATGTTGTGAAAATGCTATTATTGCTTTTGTTACTAAGCAACATAGTTCAGTAACGTAACTATTGTTAATTCTTGGCAGGTGTCCATGCTATGAGCTTATGCTGAGCTATCTAATTTCTAAAGAATCTTAATTAAAAACAAATGTTGGGTAGTGTTCTGCAGGCTTTTTAATGCCGTCATGGAACTACTGAAATAAGGCTATTACTAGCATAACATTAAGAAAAGATAGAGAAGCATAATTCTGATAAAGCTACTAGTGTTAATACAAATGGTTAACATAATGAAATCTGACATATTATAAGTAATTTGAAGCAAAGAGAAAGTGTAGCAATATTTTGGGTGCACCTTGTAAAACAGTAACAGAATGTTATTAGGTTGATCTATACGTATTGTTGGCCTTCCCTAGTGGCTCAATGGTAAAGAATCCACCTGCAATGCAGAATACCCATGAGACATGGGTTCGATCCCTGGATTGGGAGGAGGACATGGCAACCCACTCCAGCATTTCTGCCTAGAAAATACCATATACAGAAGAGCCTGGTGGGCTACAGTCCATAGGGTTGCAAAAAGTTGGACACTCCTGAAATGACTGAGCTTGCACACATATGTATTGTTAGTTTAGGATTTTGAACTATGGAAATAACTTTTAAGAATAAAATTGATGATTCAATTTTATAAACAAATGCTCTTGGTCTTCTGCAAGATATGTTGATAATTTTCTAGAAAGCATGCAAGTAAGTGTACCCATATTCTTATTCCATATAGAATGACGCATACAAATAGCATTTTATCTCTTGGATGATTATCAACTTTCCTCAAACTGCAAGTAAATCATAATACATGTGTCCAGCCACATGGAATATTTCAAAGTTATGGGCTAACACTCCTGTACATTGTTCACAGAAGACTGTCTCAAACATGTATGCAATATGCAATTGCACAGAATTCTGGAGCATTCATAATAGGTTGGAAATACAGTACTTGGATGCAATGGATTCTAATGTGAATAACATCTGAAAATGTCAAAATATAAGCCCATATACCAAAGCACAATCATATATAAACAATAAAAATGTATGCAATAGAGACAAAAAATATCACTCAAAGAAGTAAATAACATTTTTGCCAAGCTAATTCCCTAATATTTTTCTACTGAAATTTTATTTTCCTTTAGGTCATTAAGTTGTCTTTCTTTCCTTGATCTCTCACTTACAGTTTAATGAAGTACATTTCCCCATTTGTCTCGTTTGTACAAAATAAAGAGATCATATAATCATCATCATGCTAATAATAATAATAATACATAACGTGTTTCCATAGCAAACAGAACTTATCTCAACTAGATTAGGATCTCATTTCCAAAAGTACTGTTTCTGTTTGGTGGAAGAAGGAGGCAGTCCCTTGCTTCCGTGATCTTGGAAGTTCAGACAAAACACCTTTAAATTGCAATTTTTTCTAATCATTCAACTGATGTTAGAAAGGCCCTGACCTTCTCACCATTGTTTTATATACTCATAAAAATTACAATGATTTCACATGAATCTGTCTTTTCTTTCTCTTCAAGTTCTTCTGTAGTATAGGCAAGTTGTTAGAAGCCACATCCAAATTTAGAAAATAGCTGTTCAACAATCACAGCAAAAGGAGCAAGTCTTTTTTTTTTTTTTTTTTTTTTACAATTGAAAACTTTATGAAGAATTATACTTAAATTTGCTTCTGCTATCTCCTGTCCTGTTACATGTATCACAATCGTGTTTGGATCATAACTTATCAGTTCCTGAGTTGTCAGCATAACCTTACAGAAGGAATAAGATTGTCCAAGATAAGCAGTACCGATGATTTTCACAAAAAAAGAGATATGTTGCTAACAAATAACACAGGCGAAATGCATAGGTTCAAATAACAGATTTCCACCATATACAATGAAAACAGCATTTCAGTTCAGTTCAGTTCAGTCACTCAGTCGTGTCCGACTCTTTGCGACCCCATGAACCACAGCACGCCAGACCTCGCTGTCAATCACCAACTCCCGGAGTTCACTTAAACTCATGTCCATCGAGTCTGTGATGCCATCCAGCTATCTCATTCTCTGTCATCCCCGTCTCCTCCCACCCCCAATCCCTCCTAGCATCAGACTCTTTTCCAGTGAGTCAACTCGTTGCATGAGGTGGCCATAGTATTGGAGTTTCAGCTTTAGCATCAGTCCTTCCAATGAACACCCAGGACTGATCTCCTTTAGTATGGACTGGTTGGATCTCCTTGCAGTACAAGGGACTCTGAAGAGTCTTCTCCAGCATGACAGTTCAAAAGCATCAATTCTTTGGCGATCAGCTTTCTTCACAGTCCAACACTCACACCCATACATGACTACTGGAAAAACCATAGCCTTGACTAGACGGACCTTGGTTGGCAAAGTAATGTCTCTGCTTTTTAATATACTATCAAGGTTGGTTATAACTTTCCTTCCAAGGAGTAAGCGTCTTTTAATTTCATGGCTGCAATCAGCATCTGCAATGATTTTGGAGCCAAAAAATTAAGTCTGACACTGTTTCCTCTGTTTCCCCATCTATTTCCCATGAAGTGATGGGACCAGATGCCATGATCTTTGTTTTCTGAATGTTGAGCTTCAAGCCAACTTTTTCACTCTCCTCTTTCACTTTCATCAAGAGGCTTTGAGTTCCTCTTCACTTTCTGCATAAGGGTGGTGTCATCTGCATATCTGAGGTTATTGATATTTCTCCCGGCAATCTTGATTCCAGCTTGTGCTTCTTCCAGCCCAGCATTCCTCAAGATGTACTCTGCATATAAGTTAAATAAGCAGGGTGACAATGTACAAACTTGACTTACTCCTTTTCCTATTTGGAACCAGTCTGTTGTTCCATGAATAGTTCTAACTGTAGCTTCCTGACCTTCATACAGGTTTCTCAAGAGGCAGGTCACGTGGTCTGGTATTCCCATCTCTTTCAGAATGTTCCACAGTTTATTGTGATCCACACAGTAAAAGGTTTTGGCATAGTCAATGAAGCAGAAATAGATGTTTTTCTGGAACTCTCCTGCTTTCTCCATGATCCAGCGGATGTTGACAATTTGATCTCTGGTACCTCTGCCTTTTCTAAAACCTGCTTGAACATCTGGAAGTTCACGGTTCACATATTGCTAAAACCTGGCTTGGAGAATTTTGAGCATGACTTTACTAGCGTGTGAGATGAGTGCAATTGTGCGGTAATTTGAGCATTCATTGGCATTCCCTTTCTTTGGAATTGGAATGAAGACTGACCTTTGCCAAGCCTGTGGCCACTGCTGAGTTTTCCAAATTTGCTGGCATATTGAGTGCAGCACTTTCACAGCATCATCTTTCAGGATTTGAAATAGTTCAATTGGAATTCCATCACCTCCACTAGCTTTGTGTGTAGTGATGCTCTCTAAGGCCCACTTGACTTCACATTCCAGGATGTCTGGCTCTAGGTGAGTGGTCACGCCATCGTGAATATCTTGGTGATGAAGATCTTTTTTGTACAGTTCTTCTGTGTAGTCTTTCCACCTCTTCTTAATATCTTCTGCTTCTGTTAGGTCCATACCATTTTTGTCCTTTATTGAGCCCATCTTTGCATGAAATATTCCCTTGATATCTTTAATTTTCTTGAAAAGATCTCTTGTTTTTCCTATTCTGTTGTTTTCCTCTGTTTCTTTGCATTGATCTTTGAGGAAGGCTTTCTTATCTCTCCTTGCTATTCTTTGAAACTCTGCATTCAGATGCTTATATCTTTCCTTTTCTCCTTTGCTTTTTGCTTCTCTTCTTTTCACAGCTATTTGTAAGGCCTCCTCAGACAGCCATTTTGCTGTTTTGCATTTCTTATTATTTAATGGTGGTTCAGAGGTAAAGAACCTGCCTGCCAATGCAGGAGACATAGGTTGGATCCCTGGGTTGGGCAGGTCCCCTGGAGAAGGAAATGGCAACCCACTTCAGTATTCTTTTCTGGGACATCCCATGGAAAGAGGAGCCTGGCAGGCTATAGTCCATGGGGTTGCAAAAAATCAGACATGAATGAGTGACTAAACAATAAAAAAAATCAATTAGCTAAATCTGACTTGATATATAGTTGTCCTTTGAAAAATCTGAAGGTTAGTAGTACTAACCCTCAGTGAAGTTGACAATCTACATAGAAGTGGTAGTTGGCCTTCGTGTTCGATGGTTTCTCCATATCCACTGTTCACACCCTTGATTCAACCAACCTTGAATTATGTAGTAATGTAATATTTGCTATTAAAAAATTAGCATAAGTGGACCCAAAAAGTTCAATCTCATGCTGTTTAAGGATCAACTGTACATGGTATATGGATAGGATTATCACCTTTAATAAGTATGTTCTATAGGCTCTGGCAGCGCAGACACGAGAGACTCCAGCTCCGGCGACGCAGACATGAGACACATGCTGGCACAACCGACCACGTGCAGCAGCGTGGCCGAGAGGAGCTACCCCACCCCTGAGGTCAGGACGGTGGCCAAGAGGAACTGCCCCACGTCCAAGAGGCGGTGGCTGCGCCGGCTCAGGAGGGCCGAGAGGAGCTACTCCACGTTCAATGTCATTAGAGGCGGCTGTGAGGAGATACCCCTCGTCCAAGGTAAGGTATAGCAGCTGCACTCTGCTGGAGCAGACGTGAAGAGATACCCCACGACCAAGGTAAGAGAAACCCAAATACGAGGTTAGGTATTGCGAGGGGGCATCAGAGGGCAGACACACTGAAATCATAATCACAGAAAACTAGTCGATCTGATCACTCAGACCACAGCCCTGTCTAACTCAATGAAACTGAGCCATGCCGTGTGGGGCCACGCAAGATGGGCGGGTCATTGTGGAGAAGTCTGACAGAATGTGGTCCACTGGAGAAGGGAATGGCAAACCACTTCAGTATACTTGCCTTGAGAACCCCATGAACATTATGAAAAGGCAAAATGATAGGATACTGAATGAGCAATTCCCCAGGTCGGTAGATTCCCAGTATGCTGCTGGAGATCAGTGGAGAAATAACTATAGAAAGAATGAAGGGATGGAGCCAAAGCAAAACCAATACCCAGATGTGGATGTGACTGGTGATAGAAGCAAGGTCCGATGCTGTAAAGCACAATAATGCATAGGAATCTGGAATGTTAGGTCCATAAATCAAGGCAAATTGGAAGTGGTCAAACAGGAGATGGCAGGAGTGAACGTCAACATTCTAGGAATCAGCACACTAAAATGGACTGGAAAAGTGAGTTTAACACAGATGACCATTATATCTACTACTGTGGGCAGGAATCCCTTAGAAGAAATGGAGTAGCCATCATGGTCAACAAAAGAGTCCGAAATGCAGTACTTGGATGCAATCTTAAAAATGACAAAGTGATTTCTGTTCGTTTCCAAGATAAACCATTCAGTATTACAGTAATCCAAGCCTATGCCCCAACCAGTAACTCTGAAGAAGCCGAAGTTGAACGGTTCTATAAAGACCTGCTGCTGCTGCTGCTGCTAAGTCACTTCAGTCGTGTCCGATTCTGGGTGACCCCATAGATGGAAGCCCACCAGGCTCCCCCATAATTGGGATTCTCCAGGCAAGAACACTGGAGTGGGTTGCCATTTCCTTCTCCAATGTGTGAAAGTGAAAAGTGAAAGTGAATTCACTCAGTCGTGTCCGACCCTTAGCGACCCCACGAACTGCAGCCTTCCAGGCTCCTCCATCCATGGGATTTTCTAGGCAAGAGTACTGGAGTGGCTTGTATTGCCTTCTCTGCTATGAAGACCTACAAGGCCTTTTAGAACTAACATCCAAAAAAGATGTCCTTTTCATTATAGGGGACTGGAATGCAAATGTAGGAAGTCAAGAAACACCTGGAGTAACAGACAAATTTGGCCTTGGAGCACAGAATGAAGCAGGGAAAAGGCTAATACAGTTTTGCCAAGAGAACGCACTGGTCATAGCAAACACTCTCTTCCAACAACACAAGAGAAGACTCTACACATGAACATCACCAGATGGTCAACACCGAAATCAGATTGATTATATTCTTTGCAGCCAAAGATGGAGAAGCTCTATGCAATTAACAAAAACAAGACCAGGAGCTGATTGTGGCTCAGATCATGAACTGCTTATTGCCAAATTCAGACTGAAATTGAAGAAAGTAGGGAAAACCACTAGACCATTCAAATATGACCTAAATCAAATCCCTTATGATTATACAGTGGAAGTGAGAAATAGATTTAAGGGACTAGATCTGATAGACAGAGTGCCTGATGAACTCTGGACGGAGGTTCGTGACATTGTAAAGGAGACAGGGACAAAGATCATCCCCATGGAAAAAAAATGCAAAAAAGCAAAATGGCTGTCTGAGGAGGCCTTACAAATAGCTGTGAAAAGAAGAGAAGCGAAAAGCAAAGGAGAAATGGAAAGATATAAGCATCTGAATGCAAAGTTCCAAAGAATAGCAAGGAGATATAAGAAAGCCATCCTCAGTGATCAATGCAAAGAAATAGAGGAAAACAACAGAATAGGAAAGACAAGAGATCTCTTCAAGAAAATTAGAGATACCAAGGGAACATTTCATGCAAAGATGGGCTTGATAAAGGACAGAAATGGTGTGGATGTAACAGAAGCAGAGATATTAAGAAGAGGTGGCAAAAATACACAGAAGAACTGTACAAAATAGATCTTCATCACCAAGATAATCATGATGGCGTGATCAGTGACTTAGAGCCAGACATCTTGGAATGTGAAGTCAAGTGGGCCTTAGAAAGCATCACTTCGCACAAAGCTAGTGGAGGTGATGGAATTCCAGTTCAGCTATTTCAAAGCCTGAAAGATGGTGCTGTGAAAGTGCTGCACTCAGTATGCCAGCAAATTTGGAAAACTCAGCAGTGGCCACAGGACTGGAAAAGGACAGTCTTCATTCCAATCCCAAAGAAAGGCAATGCCAAAGAATGCTCAAACTACCGCACAATTGCACTCATCTCATATGCTAGTAAAGTCATGCTCAAAATTCTCCAAGCCAGGCTTCAGCAATATTTGTACTGTGAACTTCCAGATGTTCAAGCGGGTTTTAGAAGAAGCAGAGGCACCAGAGATCAAATTGTCAACATCCGCTGGATCATGGAGAAAGAAAGAGAGTTCCAGAAAAAATATCTATTTCTACTTCATTGACTATGCCAAAGCCTTTGACTGTGTGGATCACAATAAACTGTGGAACATTCTGAAAGAGATGGGAATACCAGACCACCTGACCAGCCTCTTGAGAAACCTGTATGAAGGTCAGGAAGTTACAGTTAGAACTGTTCATGGAACAACAGACTGGTTCCAAATAGGAAAAGGAGTACGTCAAGGTTGTACATTGTCACCCTGTTTATTTAACTTAAATGTAGAGTACATCATGAAGAATGCTGGGCTGGAAGAAGCACAAGCTGGAATCAAGATTGCCGGGAGAAATATCAATAACCTCAGATATGCAGATGACACCACCCTTATGGCAGAAAGTGAAGAGGAACTAAAAAGTCTCTTGAGGAAAGTGAAAGAGGAGAGTGAAAAAGTTGGCTTAAAGCTCAACATTCAGAAAACAAAGATCATGACATCTGTTCCCATCACTTCTTGGGAAATTGATGGAGAAACAGTGTCAGACTCTGTTTTTCAGGCTCCAAAATCACTGCAGATGCTGATTGAGGCCATGAAATTAAAAGACGCTTACTCCTTGGAAGGAAAGTTATGACCAACCTAGACAGTATATTAAAAATCAGAGACATTACTTTGCCAACCAAGGTCCGTCTAGTCAAGGCTATGGTTTTTCCTGTGGTCATGTATGGATGTGAGAGTTGGACTGTGAAGAAAGCTGATCACCGAAGAATTGATTCTTTTGAACTGTGGTGCTGGAGATGACTCTCGAGAGTCCCTAGGATTGCAAGGAGATCCAACCAGTCCATTCTAAAGGAGATCAATCCTGGGTGTTCATTGGAAGGACTGATGCTAAAGCTCCAATACTTTGGCCACCTCATGCGAATAGTTGACTCACTGGAAAAGACCCTGAGCTAGGAGGGATTGGTGGCAGGAGGAGAAGGGGACGACAGAGAATGAGATGGCGGGATAGCATCACCGACCCTGTGGACATGAGTTGGAGTGAACTCCGAGAGCTGGTGATGGACAGGGAGGCCTGGCGTGCTGTGATTCATGGGGTCACAAAGAGTCGGTCATGACTGAGCCACTGAACGGAACTGAACTGATACTCATAGGTCCAGCATCATTTAAGATCCATTGTTGAACAATATTTACTGAACCTTGGAATCAGTGAGAAATCTTTCAATGTATATATTTTAAATGTGTGAGCATTCTTGTTTTTGCACTTTTATATTTTTAAAAATATTTATTTTACTCCAAAATTACATATCTTACAACATGACAATATCTTCAACTGATAGGACAGAATTATCTTAAGTAAGCAATTCAAAATATTTAAACCTTTATTTTTCTGAGTGAGTTAATGTATAAAATCTGTTAATATGAGTAATAATATAGCAGAAAACATAAAATATTCTTGTATATCATTTTTATTAACATATTTTTGAAAAAATTACACTAAAATATAATTAGTAATCAAGATAGGATTGGTTTAGTTATAGTAAAAAACTGACTTCCAAATCTCAGTATCTTCATTCAGTTCAGTTCATTTCAGTTCAGTCGCTCAGTCATGTCCGACTCTTCACGACCCCATGAATCACAGCACGCCAGGCCTCCCTGTCCATCACCAACTCCCGGAGTTCGCTCAAACTCATGTCCATTGAGTCGGTGATGCCATCCTGCCATCTCATTCTCTGTCGTCCCCTTCTCCTCCTGCCCCCTATCCCTCCTAGCATCAGGGTCTTTTCCAGTGAGTCAACTCTTCTCATGAGGTGGCCAAAGTATTGGAGCTTTAGCATCAGTCCTTCCAATGAACACCCATGATTGATATCCTTTAGAATGGACTGGTTGGATCTCCTTGTAGTCCAAGGGCCTCTCAAGAGTCTTCTCCAACACCACATTTCAAAAGCATCAATTCTTCAGCGATCAGCTTTCTTTCTGTCTTTCTTTCTCTCACATCCATACATGACCACGGGAAAAACCATAGGCTTGACTAGACGGACCTTTGTTGGCAAAGTAATGTCTCTGCTTTTTAATATGCTATCTAGGTTGGTCATAACTTTCCTTCCAAGGAGTAAGTGTCTTTTAATTTCATGGCTGCAATCAGCATCCACAGTGATTTTGGAGCCCCCCAAAATAAAGTCTGACACTGTTTACACCATTTCCTCATCTATTTCCCATAAAGTGATGGGACCAGATGCCATGATCTTAGTTTTCTGAATGTTGAGGTTCAAATCAACTTTTTCACTCTCTTCTTTCACTTTCATTAAGAGGCTTTTTAGTTCCTCTTCACTTTCTGTCTTAAAGCCTCCAAAATTGATCATTATCTTTTGTTCCCATCAAATCTTCTGGTTATCGAAGCTACTCTTCAGTAAAATTTTCTTTTATGGATTGACAATATTTTTGGCTCTATCAGCCTTATAGGAACTCTGCATCAATATGTGGTTTTTCTATTGCCATTTGTGAGAGAGGGAAAGTGAAGGAGTTAATAGAAACAGGAAGTTGAAAGTTCCAAATAGGCATTAGACAGGCCTGGAGGGAAATTCCTTTTGTCATTTAAATGAAATATGTTTAGGCCTCAAGAGGCCTCATGAATATAAGAATGGAGGGCAGCTCCTGACCCCTGCAGAATTGGAAACATAGACTCCAGGCAGTTATTCTTACCCTGATCTTAGTCCAAGTCTCTCCTATTCCTAAAATCAAAATTGGATCATGCTGAGCCATAAATGTTACTATGGACTTTAAAAACATAAATAAATGCCATATTTGGCTAAGAAGTACAGTGTAATCTCAAAGGTCAGCTGCAGAGAAAAAAGGAAAAAAAAATACTTGCATGGTCGGAAATTTCAACTGATACCCAAGAATACTTACTCAAACATATTTAAAATATTCCTCAATAACTAACACAGGGTTAACTTGTCACCACGTAGAAATGTGAAGAGAAGGGAGGGATGTATAGCTCATGAGTAGAGAGGGAAATTTGGGGGAGCCAGGGTTAAATATGACTGAAAGTGATGGAAACTTCTACTGGAACCTGTGGAAAGTCCCAGATCAGAAGTAAGAAAAATGAGGTTCTAGTCTTCCTCACTGAATCTCTCACACCTCTATGATCTCAGGAAAATCTTCATCCAGCCAGCGTCAGTTTTCTCATTTCAGAAAAAAGCAGATAGTATTTTGAGACAATGTATGTGTATGTGGTTTTTGGCATTTTAAATCCTCCATAAACGCAAGCTTGGAGCTGATGTTATTATCAAATGTTTGCTGAGTTCAACCAAAATTGGTTTATAGTGTCATATGGCAATATGCCTATCAATAAACACTAGCCAGACCAGAGTCATTTATAAGCTGTGTGACTTCCTAACATTAAAGGGTCAAAGAGTAATGAAAGCATTGCTATGATTATTTCAGCTAAACAAGGTAAAACATTTCAAGTTTATGTAAATAGCTACAGTGGGAGATTAGAAATGACAGATTATTAAGGGAAAAAAAAAGCATAGCATTAGAAATATATAATTCTGTTGCCCTAGAGAAAAAGAAATAAACATTTAACTTATTTTCCAAAATACATAACTTGAGGACTATTACTGGAGTCAATTTCCTCTTCCATTTGCTTCCTCTTACTATTTAGATGATTTTAGGTCAGATTTTGAGGGGCTCAATTTTAGCTGCCTTGTCTAAACTTAGAATCTGTTGTCTTAAATGCCCTCTTGTTCTAAGATTCTATGTTTCTCCTAGTCACGTATTTTACATTATTAGCCTTGCAAGGCTAATCACATAAGGAAAAATATAGCATGAGCCTTTCCAGTAGATCTAATCTCCTAAATGTAGTCCCTGACCACACTTTGTGATTGTAAAGCTACAGTTACTGTAAAATCATTCTGTAAGATATTTGGAACTCTCAATTAGACTTTGAAAATAACATATTTCAATAATTGAGTGTTTTCTCTTTTGCTAATTATCATACATATTAAATAAATAATTGCCACTTTTTTTTTAATAATTTTAATTTATTTTATTGGAGGCAAATTACCTTTCATTAATATATTGGTTGGTTTTGCGATACATTGACATGAATCCGCCCCGGGTGTACATGTGCTCTCCCTCCCGAACCCCCCTCCCACCTCCCTCCTCCCCATATCCTCCCCCCATGTCATTCCCCTGCACCAGCCCCAGGCATCCTGCATCATGCGTCGAACCTGGACTGGTCACATATGCTAATATACATGCTACAATGCCATTCTCCCCAATCATCCCACCTTCACCCTCTCCCACAGAGTCCCAAAGACTGTTCTATATGTCTATGTCTCTTTTGCAGTCTCGTACACAGGTTTCAGGTTTCCATCTTTCTAAATTCCATATATATGCGTCAGTATACTATATTGATGTTTTTCTTTCTGGCTTACTTCACTCTGTATAATTGGCTCCAATTTCATCCACCTCATTAAAACTGATTCAAATGCATTTTTCTTGATGGCTGAAAAATACTCCATTGTGTATATGTACCAAAGCTTTCTTATCCATTCGTCTGCAGATGGACATCTAGGTTGCTTCCATGCCCTGGCTATTATAAACAGTGCTGCAATGAACATTGGCGTACATGTGTCTCTTTCAATTCTGGTTTCCTCGGTGTGTATGCCCAGGAGTGCAATTACTGGATCATATGGCAGTTCTATTTCCAGTTTTTTGAGGAATCTCCACACTGTTCTCCAAAGTGGCTGTACTAGTTTGCATTCCCACCAACAGTGTAAGAGGGTTCCTTTCTCTCCACACCCTCTCCAGCATTTATTGCATGTAGACTTTTGGATAGCAGCCATTCTGACTGGTGTGAAATGGTATCTCATTGTGGTTTTGATTTGCATTTCTCTGATTATGAGGGATGTTGAGCATTTTTTCATGTGTTTGTTAGCCATCTTAATGTCTTCTTTGGAGAAATGTCTGTTTAGTTCTTTGGCCCATTTTTTGATTGGGTCACTTAGTTTTCTGGAATTGAGCTGCAGGAGCTGCTTGTATATTTTGGAGATTAATCCTTTATCAGTTGCTTCATTTGCTATTATTTTCTCCCATTCTGAAGGCTGTCTTTTCACCTTGCTTAGAGTTTCTTTTGCTGTGCAGAAGCTTTTGATTTTAATTAGGTCCCATTTGTTTATTTTTGCTTTTATTTCCAATATTCTGGGAGGTGGGTCTTGGAGGATCCTGCTGTGATTTATGTCAGAGAGTATTTTGCCTATGTTCTCCTCTAGGAGTTTTATAGTATCTGGCCTTACATTTAGCTCTCTAATCCATTTTGAGTTTATTTTTGTGTATGGTGTTAGGAAGTGTTCTAATTTCATTCTTTTACAAGTGGCTCTTCAGGCCAGGAGGGAATGGCAAGACATATTTAAAGTGATGAAAGAAAATAACCTACAGCCCAGATTACTATACCCAGCAAGGATCTCATTCAAATGTGAAGGAGAAATCAAAAGCTTTACAGAAAAGCAAAAGCTGAGAGAATTCAGCATCACCAAACCAGCTCTCCAACAAATACTAAAGGATCTTCTCTAGACTGGAAACACAGAAAGGGTATATAAACTTGAACCCAAACAATAATGAAAATGGCAACAGGATCATACTTATCAATAATCACCTTAAACGTAAATGGGTTGAATGCCCCAACCAAAAGACAAAGGCTGGTTGAATGGATACAAAAACAAGACCCCCTTATATGTTGTCTACAAGAGACCCACCTCAAATCGAGGGACACATACAGACTGAAAGTGAAGGGCTGGAAAAAGATATTCCACGCAAATAGAGACCAAAAGAAAGCAGGAGTAGCAATACTCATATCAGATAAAATTGATTTTAAAACAAAGGCTGTGAAAAGAGACAAAGAAGGAAACTACATAATGATCAAAGGATCAATCCAAGATGAAGATATAACAATTCTAAATATTTATGCACCCAACATTGGAGCACCACAATATGTAAAACAATTACTAACAATTATGAAAGGGGAAATTAACAATAACACAATAATAGTGGGAGATTTTAATACCCCACTTACATCTATGGATAGATCAACTAAACAGAAAATTAACAAAGAAACACAAACTTTAAATGATACAATAGACCAGTTAGACCTAATAGATATCTATAGGACATTTCACCCCAAAACAATGAACTTCACCTTTTTCTCAAGTGCACACGGAACCTTTTCCAGGATAGATCACATCCTGGGCCATGAATCCAGCCTTGGTAAATTCAAAAAAATTAAAATCATTCCAAGCATCTTTTCTGACCACAGTGCAGTAAAACTAGATCTCAATTACGGGAGAAAAACTATTAAAAATGCCAACATATGGAGGCTGAACAACACGCTGCTGAATAATGAACAAATCATAGAAGAAATCAAAAGAGAAATCAAAATATGCATAGAAATGAATGAAAATGAAAACACAACAACCCAAAACCTCTGGGACACTGTAAAAGCAGTGCTAAGGGGGAAGTTCATAGCAATACAGGCACACCTCAAGAAACAAGAAAAAAGTCAACTAAATAACCTAACTCTACATCTAAAGAAACTAGAAAAGGAAGAAATGGAGAACTCCAGGGTTAGCAGAAGGAAAGAAATCATAAAAATTAGGGCAGAGATAAATGCAAAAGAAACAAAAGAGACCATAGCAAAAATCAACAAAGCCAAAAGCTGGTTCTTTGAGAAGGTAAATAAAATTGACAAACCACTAGCCAGACTCATCAAGAAAGAAAGGGAGAAGAACCAAATCAATAAAATTAGAAATGAAAAGGGAGAAATCACAACTGACAACACAGAAATACAAAGGATTATTAGAGAATACTATCAGCAATTATATGGCAATAAAATGAATAACTTGGAAGAAATGGACAAATTCCTAGAAAAGTACACCTTGCCAAAACTGAACCAGGAAGAAATAGAAAATCTGAACAGACCCATCACAAGCACGGAAATAGAGGAAGTAATCGGAAAGCTTCCAGCAAACAAAAGCCCAGGTCCAGACGGCTTCACAGCTGAATTCTACCAAAAATTTAGTGAAGAGCTAACACCTATTCTACTCAAACTCTTTCAGAAAATTGCTGAGGAAGGAAAACTTCCAAACTCATTCTATGAGGCCACCATCACCCTAATCCCAAAACCTGGTAAAGATCCCACAAAAAAAGAAAACTACAGGCCAATATCACTGATGAACATAGATGCAAAAATCCTTGCCACTTTTTTTAAAGGTGAGTCTAATATATAGGGACAGAGAGTACCTTGTTTGCCTGGGGCAGAATATGGAAAGAAGAGAGGGACTGAAAGGGGAATAGGTAAACATTTTGGAGCCGATGGAAGTGTTTTACATTGCGATTATATTTCTGGTAACACAGATGTATACATTTCTCAAATTTCATCAAACTAAACACTTAAAATGTGTGCATTTTATTGTTTGCTATTTATACCTCAATCAAGTTGGTTTAAATAAAAAATAATGCCTAGGGTACTTTTTATTGCTGATATTGTTGTGTTATCCTATCTTTAGATCTCTCAGAATGATTTATATAAATGACAAAAAATAAGGTCAATAAATTCGCCATATCTATAGTCTCTTGTCAGAGTATAAACTTATTTCCAACATGCTTATCAATTCCCCCAACTTTTAAATAAAATATGTTTTAGTATTTACTTTTCAGTTCAAAATTACTTAATGAGAAAGTTACTATGAAAGCATATGAATAATAGCAAATGTCTGTTGAAATCAATAATTTAAGTGCATATAAAGCAATATCGGGCTTCCCAGATGGCACTAGCAATAAAGAACCCACCTGCCAATGCAGGTTTCTTAAGAGCCACAGGTTCGATCCCTGGGTAGAGAAGACCCTCTGGAGGAGGGCATGGCAACACACTTCAGTCTTTTTGACTGGAGAGTCTCATGGAGAGAAGAGCTTAGTGAGCTAGAGTCCACAGGGCCGCACAGAGAAGGACACGACTGAAGTGGCTTAGCACGCGCACACACACCACTGTCAGTGCCCAAAAGAGCACTTGCTGTGTTTCAGATGTTGAATAATTATTGACTAAATAAATTTAAAAAGTCATTGTCCTGCCCTATGGCTACATTCCTACTCTCCTAGTCAATAGTAAAGAGCAAAATTGAAAACTGTACATCTAATGGCATGGAAGGAAAGTTACGACCAACCTAGATAGCATATTAAAAAGCAGAGACATTACTTTGCCAACCAAGGTCCGTCTAGTCAAGGCTATGGCTTTTCCTGTGGTCATGTATGGATATGAGAGTTGGACTGTGAAGAAAACTGATGGCCAAAGAATTAATGCTTTTGAACTGTGGTGTTGGAGAAGACTCTTGAGAGTCCCTTGGACTGCAAGGAGATCCAACCAGTCCATTCTAAAGGAGATCAGTCCTGGGTGTTCATTGGAAGGACTGATGCTAAAGCTGAAACTCCAATACTTTGGCCACCTCATGCGACGAGTTGACTCACTCGAAAAGACTCTGATGGTGGGAAAGGATTAGGGGCGGGAGGAGAAGGGGACGACCGAGAATGAGATGGCTGGATGGCATCACTGACTCGATGGACATGAGTTTGAGTGAACTCCGGGAGTTGGTGATGGACAGGGAGGCCTGGCGTGCTGTGATTCACGGGGTCACAAAGAGTTTGACACGACTGAGTGACTGAACGGAACTGAACTGAATGGCAGTGGACCAGAAGTCCCCATCAATAAGTGAGGGTCCAGTGTACGAGAAAAACTTTCTATAAAGATACATTGAAAATCATATAATATTTAACAATCGTGTAACTCCATAATGTATTCATTTTTGCCAGATGGGCTTATTTTGTTTGTTTAGTTTCTAATTTGTGAACCAGTCCCTTAGGAATTATCTTATCTATGTTGCTTTGTGTAACTTCAGTTCCTTTGATAGTCTTCCAGCCAGATCCTCTCTTAATAGCTTTCTTCTCAAATTGCATTGGGATCTGGGAGTCCCCTTATAATCTTTCAAAAACTACCCCAATTTCTTCCTAACCCATACAAATTAATCATGGCATCTCTGTGAGAGGATTTATAGAAGAGTAGAACATTTAGTCATGTATAAGACCTTTAACTCTGCTACTGATTCCAGCAGCTTTTCTTACATCTTCTGTTTGCACACTAATCATTCAACATGCAGCTGTCTATGTAGTGCTCTGAAAGCCTCCAGGAGAAATGTTTTCCTGTGGTTTATAACAGAGGGCAGAAAAAATCTTCGTTTATAGAGATCCGGAAAAACTTCACCATGTTTAGAGTCAATCCCAACTTCCTGCCCAAATCTCTTTCAAAGGGGTTTAGCTTGAAATCATAAATCTTTTACCAAATGTAAATGGAGAAGTCAGAGGAAGAGTAATTATAAAAATTTTATAATCTTCGCATATTGAGGGAATTTCTATAATAATTAGTCTATTGATATAATGCTACTGTCTAATCCATCCCATCTGAAAGAGTAATGGAATCATGAATAGAAACTGAGTGGCCACTTGAAAATTGCATTTGCTAAAACACATATGCTTAAAATATAGAAGTATATATTTTGATACTAAGGGCTAACATTTATTCAATGGTTATTTTTTTCAGACACTATTGTTAATGTTTTACATTGAATCTTCACAGTACTCTCACAAATTAGATCTATTATTGCAAAGTCTACTTTACTTCAGAGGGAACTGAAGTCAAATTAAGTCAAAGTAAGTTTTTTGTTTTTTGTTTCCCATGTAACTAGTAGTGATAGAACTGAGATTTTTAAGTCTAGACTGCCTAGGACCAGAGCTCTTGCTTTTAATCATTACATTACATGGTCTCAAAATGATGCAAAAGACTCTAAGTTGTATATATGAAATCATTACTTCTCTCCACGTGATTCTTATGGCATGTGAATTATTTGATGGGAAAAATAAAAGTGACTAAGAGAAACTGAAAGTTATAAGTATTATTTTGTTTTTGCCCAGCAGAAAGAATTGAAAAGACATATGATACTGCTACTCCTCACTGAAAAATAAATGATCAAACAACAAAATCTGTCTTCTCCATTTGTTAGATTAAGTACACAGTGAAGACTGGGACTCCTGGAGCATCCTGTATCATGCATCTAACCTGGACTGGCAATTCATTTCACATATGATAATGTTCATGTTTCAACGCCATTCTCCCACATCATCCTACCCTCTCCCTCTCCCACAGAGTCCAAAAGACTGTTCTATACATCTGTGTCTCTTTTGCTCTCTCGTATACAGGGTCATCGTTATCATCTTTCTAAATTCCATATATATGAGTTAGTATACTGTATTGGTGTTTTTCTTTCTGGCTTACTTCACTCTGTATAATAGGTTCCAGTTTCATCCACCTCATTAGAACTGATTCAAATGCATTCTTTTTAATTGCTGAGTAATACTCCATTGTGTATGTGTACCACAGCTTTCTTATCCATTCGTCTGTAGATGGACATCTAGGTTGCTTCCATGTCCTGGTTATTATAAACAGTGCTGCAATGAACTTTGGGGTACATGTGTCTCTTTCAATTCTGGTTTCCTTGGTGTGTATGCTCAGGAATGGGATTGCTGGGTTGTATGGCAGTTCTATTTCCAGTTTTTTAAGGAATCTCCACACTGTTCTCCATAGTGGCTGTACTAGTTTGTGCTTCTCTTCATTTCTGTGGTATAGCCTTGTGGCCTTTCCAATATCCTAAAATCCAAAACTGCTTCCGCATCTAAAAGTCTTAATTTTTTGATACGCTAATATCAGAATCAACTTTCCTGTCCCTCTGGGCTCATTCTTGCCACCATTGCTCTCCTCCTTGCTGCCTCAGTGCTTGTCTCTATTCCCCACATTCCCACAGTAAATTTCAGGTCCCTTTCCCACTTGGTTTTGCACCATGTGGCTTCATGGCCACACCTTGTGTTTAATCACTACAATGAGTCTCTCACCACTAAACCTGGCTGGTTTGCTTCTGCGTCTTTTGGTCCCAAAGCTAGCCTGCCATGCATGGAGAGCAAGGCCAAAGAAAGAAACAGACAACTCTGGACTGGTAGGTGGTAAGTTTAATAAACAAGGAAGCTTTCATAGAAGGCTTATCTTGAGTGACTACGAAGATGAGTAGATTTTGCACTCATTTGCCAGAATCTTAAAAGTTTAAACAGAGTCCTCAACTAGGTTCAGTGATGTATTCAGTTATGATGGTCCCAAAAACCTCTTGCTCTCTCAAGTCTGTGTCCTTGAAAACGGCTTCTACCATGAGAACAGTGAGCAGACTATTTGTTCCAAGGGCAGGGGATGGGGTGAGTTGCCTCCAATTGCTATGGTCTTGCTCAAAGTTCAACCAGTAGTCAGGTCCTCCTGATGACCTCCTCTAATAGTTTCTTGCCTGTTTTTTAAAAATTATTTATGGCTGGATAAAGCTATCTATGCTCCCTTATGTTTCAACATCTCAACTACTTAGAACTGGTTTACAATATCACAAAATGGGAGGGATTGACAACGCTACCATGAGTGATTTCTAGCCTTGAACTCTGATCTCAACACTGACTAGAAATGTTTCTACAAGTACATTTTGCTTTCTCTGCTATGCCCTTGTTTAATTATTCTCAACCATGTACAAGAATCGTTTGTGTCTGCAACAGGGAATATGCCACCTCCTTCTCAACATGTCTAAATCTATAATCAAATACTCTACATTAAAATTTGTTTTTCCTCCTATAGCTTCCATTTAATAAAAGCAAATGTTAATCATTTACTAGAGATGTTAATAATTTCCCTTCTGAGAAATCGGTACTAGTTTTCTCCGTTTCTCCACTGGATCAATCACTAGGTTTATAGATTCCACTTCTTAATAATTTCTCTCCTACCTTATTCCTGTCTGTTAGTACTTCAGATCTGAATCACAGAAATCGCATACCAAAGGGACTCTGACTATCCTCAAATTGCTATCTGAGAAGTATTTCTAAAATGAAGTGAGGACCTACTACTGGAATTCATATGACCATGCATTGCCCCATCTCCCACTTACCATTTCCCCTGCATAAAAGTCAAACTTGTTTTTATCAAGGAAACTTCTTTCACCTCCAGTCATTTCTCATAATGGACACTTCACTCTAGGCAGCCTGATTTTCTCACCGCTGCCAAAGGCAAAGTGTTGTTCCATTCATTGCTTGTTTGTTAAAACACAGATTTCAGGTTTTCCAATATGGAGATTTTACCCTTATTAACCAAAGTGACCATGATGCACTCTTCTCATTAAACACATGGACATTTAAAAAAACCCTTTAAGTCACTATATGTGTACATTCACCATAGGTGGTACACGAGAGCCCACCATGGACAAGCAAATCTAACTGCAAAAATTCTGCTTGATATAATTTGAAAAATTTGTAATTGAAAATGAAAACTGTATAGTGAAATCACTGTAACATTCTATTGTCCCAAATAACATTAAATTGTTAGCACTTTTCCAGGGCCAAGAAGACTTCTAAACGGTTTCCATATATCAACTTCTTCTAATCATCTCAACAATGATATAATGACTAATATTTTATCTTAGGAAAAAACTGAGCTATAAAGAGAAGCAAAGAAAGTTGACCAAGGTTACACAGCTTGAAAGCCAAGGACCTAGAGTTTCAACTTTGACAGTTTGAGTCTAGCTTTTCTTTTCTTTCTCTATGTTTAATCATTTAGCCAAATTGCCTCTTTTGGCAAGGAGAAAAAAATGTATACTTTAAAAAAGGATATCCATGTATTATGTGTTTGACATTCACGTAGCAAATACAATTTCCCAGATACTAATCCTTTCAATATCAATAACAAATCTAATATAACCACTAGAAAAGCAAAGCCAAGAAACTCAGCCCTAAAGGTCAGGCTAGGCTTGTGGGCAGCCAAGAAATGGACAATGGAATGCTCAGGGACAGAGTGTAGGGCAGGATGGGAGAGGTTGGGGCTTTCTATGGGTCAAAGGGAGTAGCGGTGAATTATGGTCAAAGCTTGCAGGTTGGGACATGGATCACAGAGGGCAGAATAGGGCAAGGAGGACAGGAAAGAATTCCATCCAAGTGAGGAAACATGAAATGCATCACTCTACTTTTAAGCTGCCAGCATTAAGAAGGTAGGCGTGAGTTTAGACAGGACCGTGGAAAACAGAGGTAGGTTTCTGGGTCAGGAAAAATTTTGTGGGTTTACAATGCTGCATTATTGGGATATTACTAGTTGATTACTAAGCAAAACTTGTCTTGATTTGAAAAGTTTTTCTGGACATGGGAACATGCCCCAAAGTACAACACCCCAGAATGAGGCAGGGATAAATATGATGGGGACAGTAGAAGATTCATCTCTCACATAGTATCTAAGATATCCTGTTGTGAATCTAGAATAAACATAGTGTGAATTAAAGCTCTGCTTTTGAAAAGCTGTAGGGCCTTAAGCAAGTTATCCTTTACTTAATGGAGATAATAAGAGGTCCTAAGAGTGATGGTAAAACAATAAAAATATTTGATATGATTTTTATATACTTTTTTATATAAGCAAGTATTGATAGAAAACTGAGATGTGCCAGGTACTTATAATCATTGTTTTGATTAGAAAATTTTAACTAAATATTTATGTTTCTCCCCTCATCCTTTTATATCAAATTTAAGATAGAAATATTTAAGATGCAGCCAGAGATTATAAGTGAAGTGAGTGAAGTAAGTTAGCCAGAGAAAGACAAATACCATATGATATCACTTATATGTGGGATCTAATATATGGCATAAAAAAACATATCTATGAAACAGAAACAAACACAGATGTAGAGAACAGAGTTGTGGTTACTGAGGGGGAGGTTGGTGGGGAGGGATGGATTGGGAGCTTGAGTTAGTAGATGCAAACTATTACATATAGAATGAAAAAATAGCAAGGTCCTACTGTATAGCACAGGTAACTATATTGAATATCTTATGATAAACCATAATGGAAAAGGATATAAGAAAAAGAATGTCTGTATGCATGCAAGTGAGCCACTTTGCTGTACAGCAGAAATTAACAACATTCTAAGTCAACTATGTGAGTGAAAGTCGCTCAGTCATGACCAAGTCTTTGCGATCTCATGTACTGTACTGTCCATGGGATTCTCCAGGCCAGTATACTGAAGTGGGTAACCTTTCCCTTTTCCAAGGGATCTTCCAAACACAGGAATCAAACCGGGGTCTCTTGCATTGCAGGTGGATTCTTTACCAACTGAGCTACGAGGGAAGCCCAAGTCAACTATCCTTTAATTAAAATAATTTTATAAAGACTAAAACAATGAAGACTGATGATAATTTTTGAGAAAAATTGTCAGTTTTCTGCTGAATCCTCTCCACTCTCTGTTCTAATCAATCTTTAAAACTTCCTAATAAATTTGCTGTTGTTCAGTTGCTGAGCCTTGTCTGACTCTGCTACCCCATGGGCTGCAGCTCTCCAGGCTTCCCTGTCCTTCACCATCTCCCAGAGTTTGCTCTAACTCATGTCCTTTGAGTCAGTGATGTCATCAAGCCATTTCATCTTGTCATCCCCTTCTCCTTCTGCCTTCAATCTTTCCCAGCATCAGAGCTTTTTTTCTTTTTCCAATGAGTTGCCTCTTCACATAAGGTGGCCAAAGTACTGGAACTTCAGCTTCAGCATCAATCTTTTCAGTGAATATTCAGGAGTGATTTCCTTTAGGATTGACTGGTTTGATCTTCTTACTGTCCAAGGGACTCTGTCCAAAGGTATTCTCCAGCACCACAGTTTAAAGACATCAATTGTTTGGATCTCAGCCTTTTTATTGTCCAGCTCTCACATCCATACATAACTACTGGAAAAATCTGTAACTTTGACTGTACAGTCTTTTGTAAACAAAGTAATGTCTCTGTTTTTTTAATAGTCTGTCTAGGTTTGTCATTGTTTTCTTCTAAGGAGCAAGCATTTAGTCCCTCCTCCAGAGGATCTTCTGGACCAGGGATTGAACCTGGGTCTCCTGCATTGTGGGCAGATTCTTCACCATCTGATCTACAGGGAGGACCCATCTTAGTAAGCAGAATAAGTTAATGTATCAAGCGACCACGTCAAATATATTTAATGAGTAAGAGTGTACACTGGCTAAAATTATACTAATTTTAAGGTATTGTTAGTCTGAGAATTGCTTTCTTTTTAAATGAATGTTGTATTGATTCACAGAAACATTTGTCAGTATGACATCAGTATGAAGTTTAATACAGCTTGACCAAATTTGCAATTTGACATCTTGCTTTTTATTAGAAAGAATAATGATCACCTCAGAGTGGCTGGTGCAGTCACCACATGGTGATGAATAGTGGAGATTCAGAGCTACATCCCAATGTAAATGTAATATCCTCAAGTTTAAATTATTTAGAGACATGTGTTGGAACAATTGCCAAATTCCAGTCACTAATCTGAGTTGAAAATAGTGCTTAGGATGATATCATCTACGAAAGTTCTGTAGAAAATCTGTTAGTTTAGGGTAACCAAAACAATTTAGCCTAATCTCAGATTCTCAAGCACAGGAAGAAGTTAAGAGGAAGAGAAGATATTACATAAATAGAGCCAAGTAAGGTTGAACGGTTGTCAAGTAGCCCAGAGCACTCATTTCTGGTAAAATTCTCCTAATTAGTGCCACAGTTGAAGGCTATGTATTAGTGTTCATATTATTGTTTCATAATATCTTTGGAGAGATCCAGAAATTAGTCAAAGAATAATCATTTTCAACAGAGTTTCTCGAAGATTTATTTTCAGACAGCCTACTTCAGAATCATTTGGGGAAGTAAAGAGTCATATAGAATGACCACAAACTCTAGTAGAGTAGCACCCTAATCTTCAGGTTTGACTCTGGATCTTGTCAGCACTTTCTGAGCATCTTCCTGAGAATCAGGACTATTTTGCTCTTGTGCATATAGGAGATTTTTGGCAATAGCTCCCCCTCTATTCTTGCTGTTGTATCTCTTCTGACTTAAAATATATGAGGGGTTACAAGAAACTATGGGAATATCTATTTACAATTACTCTCAATTTTTATTTAATTCTGAAAACAAAAATGGGTGTCAATATATATATATAGGTAACCCATTAAAAAATATAACACAGACTTCAACACCCACTGACAAGTCCAGGAAACCAAGCTTAAATAGTACTATGAAAGTTCCTCTATGTCCATCCTTAATTTCATCCTCTCTCATGCTCTCTGCTTCTCCCTCAAACCAGATAGTAGTGGTTATACAAGTGAATACATTTGCTTGTATTTCTTTGCCCTTCCTGTTGTTGTTTAATCACTAAGTTGTGTTTGACTCTTTGTTACCCCATCAACTGCAGAACCCCAGACTTCCCTGTCCTTCACTGTCTCCTGGAGTTTGCTCAAACTTGTGTCCATTGAGTAGGTGATGCTATCCAACCATCTCAACTTCTGTCACCCCTTTCTCCACCTGTCCTCAATCTTTTCCAATGAGTCGTCTCTTTGCATCAGGAGACCAAAGTATTGGAGCTTCAGCTTCAGCATCAGTCCTTCTATAATAGTCAGGGTTGATTTTCTTTACGATTGACTGGTTTGATCTCCTTGCTCTCCTGGGGACTCTCAAGAATCTTCTCCATCACCACAATTTTAAAGCATTAACTATTTGGCATGCAACCTTGACTACTGGAAAAACTGCAGCTTTGACTATGGTGGATCTTTGTTGACATGTCTCTACTTTTTAATACGCTGTCTAGGTTTGTCACAGCTTTCCTTCCAAGGAGCCAGCATCTTCTAATTTCATGACTGCAGTCACTGCTTTTCCTACAACTTGTTTTTTATTAACCAGCATAAGGTTTCTGAGATTTAGTTACAGTGATAACTGATAGCTACAGTTCATTACTTTTTATTTTATTTTTTAACTACAGAACAGTTTTGTTACTGACTCCAAGCTCACTCTGCTCACCATACAACAGGTCAAAGAATGGGAGATGAAGTGCTGAGGCAAGGAATGTGACTTTATTTGGAAAGTCTGCTTACCAAAAAGATGGCACACTAATGTCTCAAAATAACCATCTTATTGGGGCCTAGATGCCAGTTTCTTTTAGATATCAGAGACAGGGAGGAAATGAGGAAACAAAGTAAAAAGGCCATTAATCTTGAAAATATCTCCTAGAATGGCAAGCCTCTGGCAGGGGATGTGTTAATTTCTTCCATCCTGCCATCCACAGGTGGACAGGGTCCTGAACAAAGGCATTTTAGTTTAACAGTCAGCCAGAGGGTCAGAATTATCTGAGGCAGGCCATTATTTATGATTATAATAACAATAACAATGAAAATTCAAAGAAATAGTTCCAATGTGGAATCAGAATTGGCTATTCTCTGCAACAGATTTACATTATAAGAATGCAATACTATATATTAATCTACTTTCTTTTCAATGCCTATCTTGGCTCTGGTGTTTTGTTCATTTGTTAGTCTTTCTTTGTTTTGCTAGTACAAACAATGCCACAGTTATGAGCATTCAGCATTCATTTATTTACATGACTCCTGATGAACAGAGGCCAATGTTTCTCTAGGATATATTCCCAGGAGTGGAATTATGAATTCACACTTCACATTGTCAGCTTCATTAGAAAATGCCAAATAGCTTTCAAAAATGTTTGCACTAATACACAGTCTATCTGGTTTGTATGAGTTCCCGTTATTCTATATCCTTGCCAAAACGTCATGTTCTTGGACTTGTTAAGTTTTGCCAATCTGGTGAATGTGAAATGGCATCTCACTGTGGTTTTAATTGGAATTTCCCTAATTACAAAAGAGGTTGAAATCCTTTTATACAGTTATGAGACATTCATCAAAATGTGTGCTTATACTCCATACCAATTATTATGTTGTGCTGTATCTTTTTCTTCCTGATCAGTAGAAGTTCCTTAAGATTGCTCTATAATAATTCTCTGTCAATCATATTTGTTGGCCCAGTATCAGGTGTCTCTCTTCACATTTTTATGATATACAGAAATTTAGTAAGGTTTCCATTTTTGTTCCTTTTTGAAAGAAGTCCTCTAATACTACAAAGATACAAAATTTTCTCTTAGTTACATTGAAATATTTGATAACTTTACCTTTCATGGATAAGTCTTAAATCCATACTGTTAATGTCAAAGTAAAACATTGGTTATAGCTTGCATTTGGAAACTCAAGTTTTAATACAAGTCAATAAACTACAATGGAATTGTGTATCATACAGTTAGGCTTTTCATTTTATTCCTTGTTTTGAGATTATTAAGAGAACAAATTAAAGTGAAAATAGACACTTGGGACCCATGTTTTGAATAACTTTATTTTAGGATTACCAATCCACCGTTAGACATTCTCCTTAACATCCTTTATGGTAATTCTGTTAGAAAATAGAAGTCTTGTAAATCACTTTGACTCTCTTAAAATTGTAAATTTCAAATTGTGCAATGATAAAAGCTAATCCCCTTTAGAAACTTAATTTACTTGACAGAACTGTAGTAGGAAATTAAATCACATATGTTAAAGAGGCAAAGATTTTTATATCTAGCCTACAATAACTTTTATGTTTATGTGTTTAAAATTAATGTATTAGTTTACTAATATAGTACAATATATAATATTTAAAATTACACATTATAAAATAGTTTTAAAGCATCCATATAAAGACAACAGAAATAGATTTACATATTCTGTTTGCTTTCCCTTTATCATAATATTTGATCTTACATTATTTATCTATGGGAGACTACTCTTTCCAGGACACTGTATTTAATTTGATCTGATCTTTATAATTACTTGAATATAAATTTCTACTTTACCTTCTGAATTGTAAGTCATGAAACAGTTTTTCAAAAAAGAAGAGTCATTACTATCTTAAATATTAAAGAACTGAAAATTTGACTCTAAATTTCTAATGACTCAAACTTATATAAATGTTCTAAGATATATATATATATATATATATATATATAGCTATCTAAATAAATGCCAAACTAAGGCAGTTTAGAATCTTTTTCCTCATATACACAAAGGTTTCTATTAAACAGAAGCATAACAAAATACTATTGTTTCAGTAACCAAAATAGAATTGAGTCCAATTCTACAGTTCATGTTGGAATTGAAAGTTCACAAGGAGCATGAAAGGTTTTCAAAAAGAAAATGAGTATCTAAACTCTTTTAAAGTGTTATATTCCCATGGCAAGAGATTTGTATTTTGTTTTTATAAACACGGATTTGTAAGAATTTAATTCTTATAAAGAAGAACTAAGAGAAATTTGGAATACACAAAGATCTGAAATCTGAGCTTCATTAAATCACAAGTGCTTATTGAATGACCTTGAAAAGTAACTCAAATCCTTTCAACTCCATTTAGTCTTCTCAACCACTGAACACCACAAATTTGTATGAAAATCAAACGAGAAAGTGCTTTGAAAATCCTAAGATTTGTATATGTTTTATATTCCTGTAATATATGATGTGGAAATAAAGCAAAACAATATTAGTATTATTTAGAAATCCCAGAAGAAAATTGAAATGAGCTCATTACATTTATGTTACATCTATTTTGAAATGGAATGTTCTCTATTTTTTTAAAAACTACATACCATAGAAGTTGTGAAATTTCCCAAGAGAAGTTATAGACAAAGTTATGGATTTAAATTTAGTTAGCTAACAATGTAATCTTGTTTTCATATTACAGATTTTTGGCCAAGATTACACATTGTTCAAATATTTTCCTGCAAGAATTCAATACTTTGAAATGGAATTTTACACTCATTGTATATGCCAGCCCTCATGCCTCAACTAAGCTCAACTTGAAAAACACTGCCGTGTACAACAACCCAGCACAAAAATTTCTCACATTACTTAAGAGTTTCTGATTGGATCCCAGCAATCAACCCATATGGTATGATATAATTTGGCATTATTTTCTAAGTAGGCCATGTTATTTATTATTCCTTGTCTGGCAGCTATGTCCTAAAGCTATATAGGTGGTTGCAAATGAAAATGGGTCACACACCCCAAACTTTCTCTCTTTATTACCTCATGTTTTTTCTAGCAGTTGTGATTTCATTGATGGTACCTATCTCTTTCATAATACTGTCTCTTTAAGCAAAGAATAGTAGCAGCATCAACCACAAATATAACTGAAAAGAAATCCAGAATTCTCTCTAGAACATGAAATTTTCAGTGAAAGAAATTATATCCAACTTAAATTATAGATTTTGATACTGTCTTTTTGTCTGAACAGATTTATTTGGCTTCTAAGATAACTTCAGATCCCTGGTAGCTCAGTTGATAAAGAATCTGCCTGCAATGCAGGAGACTCTGCTTCAGTTCCTGGGTTGGGAAGATCCACTGGAGAATGGAAAGGCTACCCACTCCAGTATTATTGGGCTTCTCCGGTGGTTCAGCTGGTAAAGAATCTGCCTGCAATGTGGGAGACCTGGGTTAGGCCCTGGGTTGGGAAGATTCCCTGGAGGAGGGAACAGCTATCCACACCAGTATTCTTGCCTGAAAAATCCCCTTAAACAGAGCCTGGTGTGCTACAGTCCACAGGGTTGCAGACTTGGACACAAGTTAGTGATTTTCACTTTTTGTCTGAGCAGATTGGCTTTTAAGATAACGTCAGAGATAAACAGTTAGGTATTATTAATATGTTAAAGAATAATAATCATACAAATGATGTCTAAAATATAATTAATTCTGATTATTTTCTACCAATATTAATTACTTTTGAATTCATGAGAAGGCAAATGAAATCAATTTATACATATTAATTATTAGTCATATTTTCACTGATTATGGAAGTACCTTTCACTGGGTCTGGTAATGAACATGTCAGCCAAAACTAAGCCCATGGATTTTATTACATAGATGCAAATATGGAAAGAAACAGTATGGAGAAAGAGATATACTTCAGAGATTGAAGATCACGTCCATAAAGTGTATTTATGTTCAAACTTACATTTCTTTTGTCTCTGTTTTTCTTTATTTACTAGAAGTTCACCCATGTTAAACATGTCTACCAAGGGGTTGTTTGCAAATTGGTTGTCAAATATTATTTCCCTGAATGCATGCTTTTGGAGAATACCTTCCTATACTGAACTTCACTTGCCCCATGTAACTTCCCTGGGCAAAGGGAGAATAACAAATCAAAGGTGCTTGTGCATGGGGCTCATCCAATCATTGCTGAGAACTTTTCTTCCACCATATGAACAAGTCCTGGCAAGAATCCTACCCGATGTGAGAAAAGTAGGAGGGAGGATCCAATTATCTGGTCATTCCATCTATTTCGGTCTTTCCACCAACTGACTGCAACAATCAGTCAATTGAACCTAAGCTGGAAACACCACCCAGGTGAAACTCAGAATCAGGATCAAGTATATGTTTGTTTGTTTTTTCCAATAATTGCTGGAATACTTTTTCCAAAGCCAAATCTGACAGTATAATTACCACCAAGATATTTTAAATAAAAGAGAAACTAAAAAGGAGGACACTTTTTGTTCATTTTATTCTGAATTTAATATGTGATATCTAAAACTGAACTTTGGCAAATTCTTGGTTTTGCACATTTATATATTAGGGGTCTTTACAGGTGGCACTAGTGGTAACCTGCCTGCCAATGCAAGAGACATAAGAGATGCAGGTTTGACCCCTGGGTTGGGAAGATTCCCTGGAATAGGAAGTGGCAACTCACTTCAGTATTCTAGCCTTTAAAATTCCATAGACAGAAGAGCCTGGCAGGCTACACAGTCCATAGGGTCACAAAGAGTGGACACAATTGATGTCACTACTCTTGTCTAGAAAATCCCATGGATGGAGGAGCCTGGTAGGCTGCAGTCCATGGGGTCGCTAAGGGTCGGACACGACTGAGCGACTTCACTTTCACACATTGGAGAAGGAAATGGCAACCCACTCCAGTGTTCTTGCCTGGAGAATCCCAGGGATGGGGGAGTCTGGTGGGCTTCCATCTATGGGGTCACAGAGTGAAGTGACTTAGCAGCAGCAGCAACACATAATATTAGGACATGATAACTCTGAATACAGCTTTTTACAGAATGCCTTTAAATTGCATGCATTTAGTACAATGAGATGAATTAAATAAATTAACTGCTCAGGTATGATTCTGAATTTAATCTGTTTCAGTTCAGTTCAGTTGCTCAGTCATGTCCGACTCTGCAACCCCATGGACTATAGCACACCAGCCTCCCTGTCTATCACCAACTCCCAGAGCTTGCTCAGACTCATGTCCATTGAGTCAGTGATGTCATCTCATCCTCTGTCGTCCCCTTCTCCTGCCTTCAATCTTTCCTTTACCTTTTAAAAATTATATCCTGATAGCATGAAATAGTTTAGAAATGATTTCTACATATTTTATGATCACATAATTTTTGTTTAGAGTGATTTTAGTTACCTTTGGGTAGTCTGATTTCTAGGACTACACTCAAGAGGGAGCTTGCATGTGAATATGAAGGTCCTATGTATGCATGCATGCTGAGTCGCTCAGTAGTGTCCAACTCTTTGAGACTCTAGGAACTGTAGCTTACAAGGCTTCTCTGTCCATGGAATTCTCCAAGCAAGAATACTGGAGAGGGTTGCCATTTCCTCTTCCAGAGGATTTTTCCTATCCCAGGGATCAAACCCACTTTTTTTGGTCTCCCACATTGGCAGGTGGATTCTTTACCACTGAGTCATCTGAGAAGCCCGAAGGTCCTATTAGGGAATATGTTTAGAAAGTACCAAGTCTCATGGAAATTCTAAAATGCATCTTCCTGAAGGAAAGAAGGAGTGTAAGGAGACACTCTCTGAAACAATACTTAGATAAATAAATGTATATTTAAGCCTAGAGAAAGGTTCTAGTTCATTTCTTGCACTAAAGAAGCTAAAGAAACAGCTAGCAGAGTAAATGTTGTGGAATTGCTAAAAAAACAAAACAAAACAAACAAACAAAAAACACTGCAAGACAATTCTGAAGGTCGTTGAATAGAATCTGCATAGAAATGGTGTTTATTTGGTCTTGGCTTTCACTAATATTCTACAATATGAATTTGTGTACCTGTTTTATATTAATTTGTCAGAATTCACACCAGCCTTGATTTTAAAACCTGACTCCCCAGTTGTTAAATAATTTGATCTGTTTCAGTTCAGTTCAGTTGCTCAGTCATGTCTGACTCTTTGCAACCCCATGGACTATAGCACACCATCCTCCCTATCTATCACCAACTCCAGTTATTTAAAACCTGACTCCCTGACTTTCACTAATATTCTATAATATGAATTTGTGTATCTGTTTTATATTAAATTGTCAGAATTCACACCGGCCTTGATTTTAAAACCTGACTCCCCAAATAATCTCACGCTATCTGCCTCATTTGTTTTTAGGAAAAATATCTTTCCCTCTGGTCTTCTCATCTTAATGGCATAGTACTACTTTTTCAATGGGGCAAAGTCTTTTGATATAGCCAAACATTTGGGACTTATAGCTATTAGCAACCATCTGATGCCCTTCAGTGACCTCTGAAAGAGGGAAGAAGGACATTATTTTCCCTCAGTTCATTTCAGTCACTCAGTCATGTCTGACTCTTTGTGACCCCATCAACAGCAGCACGCCAGGCCTCCTTGTCCATCACGAACTCCCAGAGTCCACCCAAACCCATGTCCATCTAGTTGATGATGCCATCCAACCATCTCATCCTCTGTCATCCCCTTCTCCTTCTGCCCTCAATCTTTCCCAGCATCAGGGTCTTTTCAAATGAATCAGTTCTTCGCAAAAGTTGGCCAAATTATTGGAGTTTCAGCTTCAGCATCAGTCCTTCCAACGAAAACCCGGGACTGATCTCCTTTAGGATGGATTGGTTGGATCTCCTTACAGTCCAAGGGACTCCCAAAAGTCTTCTCCAACACCACAGCTCAAAAGCATTAATTCTTCGGCGCTCAGCTTTCTTTATAATCCAACTATCACATCCATACATGACCACTGGAAAACCCATAGCCTTGACTAGATGGACCTTTGTTGGCAAAGTAATGTCTCTGCTTTTTAATATGCTGTCTAGGTTGGTCATAACTTTCCTTCCAAGGAGTAAGCATCTTTTAATTTCATGGCTACAATCACTATCTGCAGTGATTTGGGAGCCCAGAAAAATAAAGTCAGCCACTGTTTCCACTTTTTCCCCATCTATCTGCCATGAAGTGATGGGACCGGGTGCCATGATCTTAGTTTTCTGAATGTTGAGCTATAAGCCAACTTTTTCACTCTCCTCTTTCACTTTCATCAAGAGGCTCTTTAGTTCCTCTTCACTTTCTGCCATAAAGGTGGTGTCACCTGCATATCTGAGGTTATTGATATTTCTCCCAGCAATCTTGATTCCAGCTTGTGCTTCCTCCAGCCCAGCGTTTCTCATGATGTACTCTGCATATAAGTTAAAGAAACAGGGTGACAATATACAACCTTGACGTACTTCTTTTCCTATTTGGAACCAGTTCCATGTCCAGTTCTAACTGTTGCTTCCTGACCTGCATTCAGATTTATCAAGAGGCAGGTCAGGTGTTCTGGTATGCCCATCTCTTCCAGAATTTTCCACAGTTTATTGTGATCCACACAGTCAAATCTCTGGCATAGTCAATAAAGCAGAAATAGATGCTATTTTCTGGAACTCTCTTGCTTTTTTGATGATCCATCAGATGTTGGCAATTTGATCTCTGGTTCCTCTGCCTTTTCTAAAATCAGCTTGAAGATCTGGAATTTCACAGTTCACGTATTGCTGAAGCCTGGCTTGGAGAATTTTCCCTAGACTCACATTATACAATAGAGACAATACTGTGCCTTCTAGTAAGATTTGACAAACCTTAGAGAGAATGGAAGTAAAAAAGACAAGTAGCTTATAAATACTGTTATATAAAGCCCATAATCTCAGGCTTCTGAAAGGTTTGCATGTAGAAGTGTCCAGCTTAGCCTGACCAATTCAGGAATATTTTCTTTCAACTTCCTGATCTTCAACCAAAAAAGAACATTATTGTCTTTCGAATTTCAAGTCTCACCTCATTTTCTGCCACAGATGTCACATAATTTATGAAGAATAATAAATCATACCCTTTGGGAGTTTCTCCCAACAGGAAATTGCCTGGATCCAACGTTCAGAAAGAAGAAACTATAATAGCTGACATTACATTATGCAAAGTTTATTAATATTATCTTAATTTTACAGTATGTATATCACCCTCCTTTGGCCCAGAGTATCTTCTAATGCAACCCAGGCATCTACTTCACATGGATTTTCTTCTAGCATTCAGTAACGGTAAGATTAAACCCCCAAATCCTTCCCATTTTAGTCTGATTTTAGCTCCCACACTACTTTGATTAAATGGGGCCAAAACAAACAAGCAAATAAGATATATGTTGCTGTTGTTGTTCAGTCACTAAGTCATGTCTGGCTCTTCGTGACCTGATGGACTGAAGCATACCAGATTCCCCTGTGCTTCCCCACCTCCCAAAGTTTGCTCAAACTCATGTCCACTGAGTTGATATTGCTATCTAACCATCTCATAATACTCCTAAAAAATGCATTGTATGTGTTTGCTGTACTCTGAATAAGCATTTTGTATCTTCTTTTCTCAAGTTGAGTTTTTCCAACAATTCTATCATATGATCAAGACCTTCTACCAAACTTATGGAGTAGAGTGTTCATCATCTCCACATAAAGCACCTACTTGGATTCCTTCTCCAATTGTATTTTTAACTTATATGTTTATGATATTAAGCAACTCATCTCAGAATACAGGTTAAATCTTCCCCAAAGATAAGTATTGATTCCCTAAAAAGCAGATATCAATGTACACCCTTCCAAATGACAGTTTTATATCCAAAAATGTCACCCATTATTTATATCACAAGTCACCCATTATTTATGAAAATTCACAACAATATCTAAGTAGCCAGTATACTATCAGAAGGCACAGTATTATAAGTTGTTTCTCCTAGGGGATTCTGAAAAAATGTGACATTTGGATTTAGCAAAGAAAATATGACATATTAGGATCCTGGAGGAGAAGCAAACTATGGGCCCAAGAATTTGGGAGCTCTTTTGAAAGATGACCGGCTCATGTTTTTAAGAATTAACCTCAGTAGAATCACATAAAGAGAGTTGGGCCTTAAAAGGCCCAGACTAAGTAGCTGCCAGATGAGATGCATAATAATTATTTCAGTATTTATTACCTAGAGACTGCATTTCAATCTGTGAAGATACGGTTCTTGAGGGAAAGAATTATATCAGATATATTCATAATTACTGATGAATTCAAATAGATGCACACAGGCATATAAAGACATACATTTCATGTCACTTATTTATTTATTAATTTCCTTAATCATTTATTCAGAAACTATTTGCCCCAGGTCCTGACTTAGATATAACATTTGTACCACAAGCACATTTCTATTTCATATTACTTATTTTTTTATGATCAAGACATACCATATACAATGAAACTAAAAATGTAAGTGCATGGAATATTAGAAGCTGATTACTATTGTAACGATAAATAAAATATATGAAGAGAATATGAATTTCAGAGCAGGTGACTGATTTAAGTCAGGGCAATGATTTCCTGGAGGCTCAGATGGTAAAGACTCCATCTGAAATGCAGGAGACCTCGGTTCGATCCATGGGTGGGGAAGATCCCCTGGAGAAGGAATGGCAAACCACACCAGTATTTTTGCCTGGAGAATTCCACGGACAGAGGAGCCTGGCAGACTACAGTCTGTGGGGTCACAAAGAGTCAGACATGACTGAGCAACTTTCACTTTCACTAATGCTTTCCAATAAAGTGACATTTTAGTGAGAACTTAAAACACTGAGGAGCAAACATGAGGATATTTTGGAGAAGAAAATTCCAGGCAGAATGAACAGATTTTGCAAAGGTCCTGAGTAAAATCATGCTTAGCATATTCAGTGATCAACCAGGAGGCCACCATTTTGAGAGCAGCACAAGTTGAAGGCAGAGAAATGAGTGAAGGCAGATTGTGAAGAATCTGTAGGCACAATAAGGTCATAACATCTTATTTTGAAGGAGTAGGAAGTCAATGGAAGGTTTTAAATAAAGGAGTAATAAAATTTTACTTTAGCTTAAAAAGGTCACTCAGTCCTATTGTGAGTAGCTTGGAAGGAGGAGCTGAAGCAGAGTGGCCTTAGAGTAATTTACATATTGCAGTAACCTGCAAGAAGTGGTGGCTATGTGAGGTAGAGCAGTAGCAGTGACATTGGGAAAAATATTTGGAATTTGGATATTCAGTATCTGTTGATTGGATATGGAATACAGGAGGCAGACAGAAGTCATGAATGACTCCAAAAATTTGATGCTGACCTATGGAAAGATATTTTCATTTAGTGAGATTGGGAAGACTGGAAGAAGGTGTTTGGTAGCATGTGTTTGGCAGGAAAAGTAAAAAATTCAAATGTGGATATTTTCAATTGTCACCATTAGTTAAATATTCAAGTGAAAATGTCAAGTACGTAGTAGGCTATGTGAATATGACATTCAGAGAAAAAGTCTAGACAGAGATAGAAACTTTAGAGTTATAGGCAAAGATGAGCCAAGTGTTTGTAGTTTTTTGTTAAAACTGAAACTCCAATACTTTGGCCACCTCATGCGACAAGTTGACTCACTGGAAAAGACTCTGATGCTGGGAGGGATTGGGGGCAGAAGGAGACGGCGAAGACAGAGAATGAGATGGATGGATGGCATCACCAACTTGATGGACACAAGTTTGTGTGAACTCCAGGAGTTGGTGATGGACAGGGAGGCCTGGCTGCTGTGACTCATGGGGTCACAAAGAGTCGGACAGCGACTGAACTGAACTGAACTGAACTAACTTTCAGGCTTGTTCCCATGTCAATCTGATAAGAGTTAAATTCTGTCTCCAGGTAATATTATTAAAACAGAAATTACCCCTAATTTGCAACTAGACAAGGAACTCTGAATACTCCACAGTGTTATGCATTGAGCAAAGACTCTTGGAACTGACACGTTTCTTGCAGGGACCTGGGAAGCTATGCCTGTGAGGATATTAACTGTGTGTGTGTGTGTGTGTGTGTGTGTGTGTGTGTGTGTGTGTGTGTGTGTGTGTGTGTGTGTGTGTGTGTGTGTGTGTGTGCCTGTGAGGATATTAACTTTGTGTGTGTGTGTGTGTGTGTGTGTGTGTGACTCTTAGTGACCCCATGGACTGTAGCCCACCTACAGTCACCTCTGTCCATGAGATTTCCAGGGAAGAACACTGGAATGGGTTTCCATTTCCTTCTCAGGGGTACCTTCCTGACCCAGGTATTGAACCCGAGTCTCCAGCGTCTCCTGCATTGGGAGGTGGATCTCCCCAGTATTGCACCTGAGGAGGCCAGTATGACATGAGGTTTTTAAACCAGAGAAGTTTCTCCAGCTACCCAAAGTGGTCTCAACCCTACGAGTTGCTTTCTTCCAGGTGATTCTGTAGTGTTTCATGGACTGCTGAAAGAACTATGCCTGCAAGGAATGGTTGATGTTGAGTTGCTGTCATGCTGTGTTTCCTGTTTGATAACCTTCTGAGCAGATTGATATCTAATGTGGTTTATGATAGTGTTTTGAGTATGAATGTATAACTAAGCCCAAGAAGCTTAATTGGTGAGCATTGTAGAAGTATTCAAAATATGGATAGTTTTAAAGACGTAAGGCCAGATGAAACTTCTTAAGAATCATTAATGAACAAATGAAAAATTCTGAAAATTATACTTTCAGTTACCCTGGATATCTAGAAGAAAATGTGGAATGAAAAGAAGAATCTGAAAATGTGCATTTAATGAGACAGAAATATAGTCAAAAGTATTTGGTATGCCTGAAACCAAGGGAAATGGGTATTTCAAGAAGGAGGACTCACTTGTGTCAAATGCTGCTCTGAAATAGAACATTACCAAAAAAAGCATACACAGGAGGGACAGTTTAGCTTGATTGACCTCTGTTCTGATTGGCTGGTATCCATGTCACACTGACAAGGGAAAGTTAGTCTACCACTTCTGGAACTGGGGCTAGAAATGCATCAGACAGTTAAAGTTGGTTCAAGGCACTGTAGCTTGTCTCAGAGATGTAATTGACCAGATAGTCCATGGTAGAGTGTAGGTGGAGATGGTAGAATGCCAAGGAGAGGGGAAGAGGGAGTAGAGTTAGGAAACGTTGGTTTGTATTTATATTAGGATTTCATTTCTTCATAGGAAATGACCAAAGGTAATAGGATTGAAGTTGTCTTTGTTTTGTTGTTCTCAGAAGCTAAGAAATAAAATTCTCATGGAACTTAAAACATACCAAATAATATTGGGTTGACCAAAACATTCATTTAAATTTTTCCATTATGAAAAGACCAGAACAAATTTTTGGTCAACCCAATAAATATAGAATAATAAATTTTGGTAAATTCATTAATCTTAGGTCTTATTATTCACCCTACAAATCAAAGGAACATACTCAATTTTGCTTCTACAAAGTAGATTTAATTTCATGATTACTTCGGAATTGTTTTGTTTTGCTTAATTACATGCTACATTTGGTGTCCAGTCATTTCCTATTCTTCATGTGGCACGTGGCACTTTCTTTGATGACACATGTGGGCAATGTATCAATAAATACTTGTGTCAATTCCAGTTAGTTAATGCATCCTGCTGCCAGTCAGCACATGTTGCTTTTCACCATTGATTTATGAATTCCCTTTTACTTTACTGACAACCTCATCTTTACTAAAAATCAGTTGTCATGGATGACTACATCTGTCATTTTAATCATGAGGAAGTTTCACATTACATCATAATAAATACTTGAAAGTTAATGAGGAAAGTTGATAGTCTCTCAAATTCTGTGCTTTATTTCACTCTTTTTACCTAAAAAGTAATATTAATAAATGTTGTTATGATTGGCATGTAGAGTCAAGCTTTGTGTAAGAAGTCATGAGTCTAAAAACATCTTAAATGTGCAGCCATTGTTTAAAAAACAAAAAGGCAGCAGAAGCAATCTCGTTATGGGGGTGTTATCTTCACAGCCAAACTGATTCCTGGCAAGGTATTATTTGATTCCAGTAACTCCTAAATGCAACATGACCCTGTGTGTAATGGAAACCAACTTGCTCTTTTAGATGGATGAGAAACACCAATTATTTTAGAAGTAACTCACTTGTAATTAGTATAGTTCATATAAAATATAGGACAAAACTTATACAGTTGCTTAAAACAAGACTTACACATTAGTAAACAAAATTTCAGGAGTAAAATTTCTCTCTACTTCTATATTATCTGTTTTGGTATCTATATTAATGGCACAATCTCTGTCTCTATCTATTCGGATAGAATAGAAAGCCCACTTAATCATGTAAGAGTTTGTACTTGTAATCAAATTCGCAAGACTTCCAGCAAATAGCGTCTGTGATGTGATTTTGAAAATAAAATTTAAAGAGCAAACTAAAATTAGAACAGCATGATTCTACAGGTAAAAATAGGTAACATTCTAGTGGCTTAATTACATAGAAATCAACAGAAAAATAAATTTTCTACAGTTTTGTCTAAATTATTTTAAATGACTTGACATATTTTTAAACTGCTCAGCAGCAATATAAGTTGGTTGAAGACACCACACAGAGACAAGAAACCTGGCTTCAAGTCTTGAAATTTTCTGGATTACCTTTTTTTTAACCCTGATAAAATTCTCTTAACAGCTCTAAGCATTCCTTAGAAAGGAGTTTTGTGATCATTAGCTTTTTGGATTGTGGAACACTCTGAGACTAGAATGAAAGACAAAGACCCCTTAGCTTAGAAAGATACACATAAGAAGAGGCCCACAGTTTAAAGATAGCTAAAACCCCCAAAACACGGCCAGAATTCTTCCTGTAGATTTATATATATTGGTATATTATCTACAACATATACTTTATGTTAAATATATGGTTTTATACTTCATCTTTTTAACATTATTTAGTACGCATTTCTAATGAGATGAAATATTCTTCAATTAATTTGAATGTTCTTCAATTAATTAAGAAGGCTTGATTTTTAATGAATGTCATTATAAAGGACATTTGATAGTTTCTTAAAATTAGACATTTAATTAAAAATAATTATCTAACATTTGCTACTTTAATGCCATAGAAGTATTCTATTAATTTATGTCACATGTCTATCCTAATAGACCAAATTGCTTGATAGCTTGCTTCATTTTACTGCTGAATGATAATACATTTTACAGTTTTCCCCTAAGTTATTTATTGATTAACCTACATCTTGGTGACTATCAGTATTGCAATGAAAAATAAAGCTGATATAAACAAAAATTGTAACACGCATTTTCAAATCAATTGAGTAGCATCCTAAAAGCATAAATATTGGATTATATCACAGATAATGTTTGTTCCGGAGCTTCCCTGATGGCTCAGCAGCTAGAGAATCTGCCTGCAATGCAGGAGACTCAGGTTCATTCCCTGGGTTTGCAACATCCCCTGGAGGAGGAAAAGGCAACCCACTCCAGTATTCTTGCCTGGAAAAATCCCATGGACAGGGTCACAAAGAATTGGAAACTACTGAGCAACTAAACAGAAACAGATCACAGACAAAGTTTAGCTGTGTAACAAACTGTTAAGCTGTCTTTACAAGTGGTTGTGCCATTTTGCACTCCCATCAATCATAAATAAGAACTTTTGTTCCTTCATTTTCTTGGTAGCAATTGATATTGTCTTTTTTCTTTTTTCTGAATGTTGGTTATTCCAATAGGTGTTCCATGGAATCACATTAAGACAAATGATGCTGAACATTGTTCTATATATTTACTTGCCAGTTGTATAGCTGTTCGGTGAGATGCCTATTCAGATATTTTGCTTTTCTTTAATTAGGTTGCTCATTTTCTTAATATTCATTAGCAAGAGTCTGTTGCATATTTTGGTTAAAAGTTTTTTATCACAAATTTTTTTCTTCTCTATGGTTTATATTTTCACTCTCTTAAAGGTGTCTTTCTCAGAGTGAAATATTTTTTATTTTAATCAAATTAAAACTATCTATTTATTTTCTCTGGTGGATTTCATCTTTGCTTTGTACCTAAAATTAATCATCAAACTCGAGAGACATATACATTTTCCCCTGTGATTTTTCCTAGTGTTTTTATAGTTTTAAACCTTACATTTAGATCCATCATGCATTTTGACTTAATTTTTTGAAGGCATAAGTTCTATTTTTAGGTTCTTTTTTTTTTCCCATGTACAAGTGTCTGACTGATTAAGAAAAAGCTTTACTTTCTATATTGAACTGACTTTGTTTCTTTGTTAAAATTCAGCTGATAATCTCTGTGTGGATTTATTTTTGGCTCTGTATTCTGGCCCATTAATATATTTGCAATTCTTTTGCCAATTGTATGTCCTCATGGTTACTCTGCCTTTATCCCTTGACCTAGACAGCATATTACAAAGCAAAGATGTCACTTTGCCCACAAAAGTCCATATATCAAAGCTATGGTTTTTCCAGGAGTCATGTATGGAGTGAGTTGGACCATAAAGAAGGCTGAGCACCGAAGAATTGATAATTTCAAATTGTGGTGCTGGAGAAGACTCCTGAGAGTCACTTGGACTGTAAGGAAATCCAACTAGTCAATTCTAAAGGAAATCAACCCTGAATACTCCTTGGAAGGACTGATGCCATAGCTGAAACTCCAATACTTTGGCCACCTGATGCTAAGAGCTGACTCATTGAAAAAGACCCTGATGCTTGGAAAGATTGAAAGCAGGAGGAGAAGGAGGCAACAGAGGATTAGATATTTGAATAGCATCATCAAATAAATGGACATGAGTTTGAGCAAACTCCAGAAGATAGTGCAAGACAGGGGAGCCTAGTGTGCTGCAGTCTATGGGGTCACAAAGAGTTGGACACAACTTAGCAACTGAACAACCACAACATGTCTTGAAGTTTATGTTCAACTTTCTGATCTTCCTCAGTACTATGTTGGTTATTCTACATCCTTTACATTTCCGTGAAAATTTTAGAATCAATTTTTTGACATCCTTAAAAATATTTTCCTAGAATTTTGATTAGAATTATATTGATCTATAGATTAAGCTGGGAAGATATGATTTGATTTGTAAGGTTTTCATCAAAGATAGGATAACAGAACTATGGATGTGAGAAGGAAACCCTGAATGAATTGATTCTTCAACAATAGAATATGAACTATTCCCATTTATTTAAATATTTTTGATTACTTTTGTCATTGTTTTATAGTTTATTGTGTAAGTATAAGAACATAATTTGTGAGATTTTTATCTAAATATGGGCTTCCCTGGTGGCTCAGATGGTAAAGAATCTGCATGCAATGCAATACACCTGGGTTCGATCCCTGGGTTGGAAAGATCCCCTGGAGAAGAGAGTGGCTACCCACTCCAGTATGCTTGTCTAAATTCCATGGACAGAGGAACCTGGTGGGCTACAGTCCATGGGGTCCACAAAGAGTCAGACAGTACTGAACGACTCATTCACTTCACATGAATAGGAGTGGTGGGAAAGGACCTCACTGAATGTTCCTGATAGGAATGGAACAAATCCTGTCTTTCATTATTAAGGATGATTTTAATGTAGTTTTTTGTAGATCTTTTTTTTTTAAACTCAAGTTGAGGAACACTCTTCTATTTCTACTTTGCTAAGATTTTCTTTTAGTGAATGGGTGTTGGATTTTGTCAAATGATTTTTTTCTATACCAGCAGATATAATCACATAATTTTTCTTATTTAGCCTTTTGATACAATAAGTTGCTACAATTGCTTGAGCTCAATTTGTTAACAATAATCAAAAGGAAGCTGATGAGCTACGCTAATATCAGACACATCAAACTTCAGAACAAGAAATATTATCAAGCATTAAAAAATATTTCACTTTTAATCAATTTGCCTTCTGCAAATTAGGGCTAGAATTTGATTCCTTATTTTATCCAATATTGGAAAATTCTAAATCTAAAATACCTTTGATAACAATTTAAATGACCTTTAAAATAAATAGCCATACATTTTTGTCTAAAAAAAAAAAATGATGCTACATAATTATAAGGCATCAATTCTCTGAAAGGACATAAAATCCTAAACATATGTACACCTAATAAAGGAGCAACATTCATGAGACAAAACTGATAGAAATAAAAAGCAAAACAAATAAATCCACTATTTTATGAATGGAGATTTTAGCACTTCTATATCGCTAATTGATAGATCAAGCAGGGAAAAAATAAATAAGAATATAGTTTACCTGGATAGAAATTTTAAACAATTTTACCTAAAGAAATACTCCTTGAACTGTTCTATGCCTTTTGTTAAGAGTTCTGAAAGAGTTGATTTTGGCAATTTTGGTGAATGTTTTTATTGCTTTTATGGAAGAGTGTATTTTTGGAGTCCCTTACTTCACCATTCTGGAAGTTCTACCCCATGTTGCACTCTTTCAAAGGAACTTTTATTCATATAATTCCTTATATAGGAACATTTACATGAGGAAAAGCACTTCACATTCCAAACTGTATTTCATTTATAAAATATTCCAGTCTGTAGATTTCACACATAAAGTAACCCCACACCCAGAATGTCTAGTCTTCAGAAGGATGGTAAGTCTACAGAAAATTGCAACTAGTTGTAATAAAAAGAAGCCTGGCTGTAAACTCAGGAGATATAAATTCTAGGTTTCTGTCATATAATTATCATGTGCCCTTGGATAGAAAATTTCAATTTTATTATTCTTAAAATGAGCAGAAAATGACCTATTTGTCATGTCATGAAATTAGTATGAATAACAGGCTGTAAGGTATATGAACATATTTCTTTTCTTTCTGTTAGTTATTTCAAGTTGAGCATTTACACCATAATTTTTCTGAAGAATTTGTGAAAAAGAAAGCATTATTTTTCCCAAGTGTTAGTATGATAAAACTGTGATTCAAGTGTTCTTGTAATGAACTTTTATCTTGGAATAATATGAGGACAAAAATAACCATATGATTTTTCACTAATGAAGTTTTTATAGTTTTTAGTCATCAAATTTCTTTATGATTTAAAGTTAAAAAACAAAATATGTTTAGTACATGAATATTAAATACAATTTGTTGAGTTCCATAACTTACTAGATAATAAATGTCAAAGTTCTGATATTGATAGCAAACAAAATTCAAACACACTAGACACCTCTTGGGAAGTCAACAGTAAGTGGATTATATACTATTTGGGGGAAGTTTTCCTAGTGGCTCAGATGGTAACGAATTTGCCTGTAATGCAGGAGACATGGGTTTGAGTTGGACAGGACTGAGGAACTAAAACTTTTACTTTCATACTATTTTTATGTGTTGGCTTTACCAAGCATTTTATAGTATTTTCTCAGAAAAGAACATGAAAGTGAAACTTTAAGGAAAATGCCACCACACACATTTACATACTGCTTTCAAAGACTAAAGAGTTTCATGGTCACCAAGTAATTCACAAAATTCCATTCGTTAAATAAAGCATTCAAAAAAAATGTCCCTTTCTTCTTCTGTTTGCATCAATGACTTTATGTTCCTGCTTTTCCTCATAGGCAAAAGAAGATCTGACAAATTATGAGGAAGCCATCATTTTCAGAAAGCGTCCCATCAGGCATTTTATATTTTAAAAATCTAAGAACCAAACACTTCAAATTATTTAAAGCACCATTTGGAAATTTAATGAAGAAGGTGATAAAACGATATTTCCACATACAATAACTTTATATATATTTCAGTCTGAGAGGGTAATTACCAAGATAAGCAAAGCACAATGTAATATCAATGTTTTATGTGTAGAACTTGTGCTGAATTTGGGTATATTTATGTGGCACAAAGACTTTAGGTATTCTTTCCTTTGGCAAAAAGAAATTACCATCCGGTCACTCTACTAGCTCCTGACCAGAAGCATGGGGAATGCTGAATTTGAGTAGAATTTATGCCTTGTTCCCTATTGTCGTTGTTCAGTCTGTAAGTCCTCCCCCCTCTTTGCAACCCCATATAGTCCCCTTGTAGGGCTTCATATCAAAGCATCGTGCTACTTACATAATTCTGTAAAATGATTTTGGAAAGGAGGTAATAGTATTTTCATAGAAGTAAACGTAATATTTTATTTTTCTACTATGTCTCCCTTTGTTGTTGTTTAATCACGAAGTTGTGTCTGACTCTTGTGATCTCGTGAACTCTAGCCCTCCAGCCTCCTCTGTTCATAGGATTTGCCAGGCAAGAATATTGGCGTGGGTTGCCATTTTCTTCTCCCAGAGATCTTCCCAACCCATGTCTCTTGCTTGGCAGGCAGATTGTTTACCACTGAGCCACCTGGGAAGCCCAAAGTTGTTCATTATTTTTTTCTATTGTGTACAATGTCTGTTCCCTAAGACATCTATGATAAATATATCTGTCCATTAATTAAATATTATAGAAATTATGAAAACACCGAATTATAGTAACTAAATCTCTTTTAATAAGTGCTTGTAAATTACTAAAGCAATGTTACTAAATACCAACTCTTGTCATCGCCATCATCATCGTCAAGTTGCTTAGTCGTGTCTGACTCTTTGCGACCCCGTGAACTATAGCCTACCAGGCTCCTCCCTCCATGGGATTCTCCAGGCAAGAGTACTGGAATGGGTTGCCATTTCCTTCTGCTTTTCAGCAAGTTGTCTTTGAAACATGCACATGGAAGAAATGCTCAAGTTTAACCTCTTAATGTTTGTATATCACATTTACTTTTAATTTAAAAAGAAGAAATAAAAAGTCAGTGATTGAAGTTCTACAGCTTATACATAGCCTGTAATAACAGCCCAACTATTGTCTTGGATGATATGTGAAATGCACAGCATGTACTGTCTTTTGTAAGATGCTGTAATAATAATTTACAAGATCATGACTCTTGAAATTTCTGTGTTTTCCTAGCCTCAAAACTTCACTCAGTTAGAGTTCTAACTGCAACACATACCATGCCTATTAGAAAGTAGAGAAATTCACAAAACAAACATAGCAAATAATGGAATTAAATTGTGAGGAAACCTTTTTTTAAAGGATGCTTTTATGCCATACTTTAGGTCATTATGGAACTCCCCAGTGAAATTCATGCTAATAGACTTTGCTCCTGAAAAAGAAATTGTTTTATTTTTCAACACATTGTTTGATCATCTAATTCCAATTTCTAGAATAAATTGTGTGTGTTTATGTATTTATGTGAAGGCAGATAAATTCCCTTGGAAAGCAAAATCAGAAATCAAATAGTAATTTCAAATGGATTGACTTGCATCTTGCTTGATAATTCTTTAGACTATTACTCTTCTTTAAGTCAATGGGTGGAATTCCTTCCAGTGTGGAAAGTCTGAGAGATGCGAGAGAGCATTTTGATTTTCAAAATAATTGGGTAGTAGTGTGTAGGTAGTAATTAATCATTTGTTTCTACACCTAGTGACTCACATCTTCTTCAGAAAAAAAAATTATAGGACAAATTTTCTCATCAGTAGTATACTCTCATTAAGAAATATCAGTGTGAAGTGGATAATATAATTTATATTTTATATGTCCCACCTACTAAGAAAGTAAAGTTATTAAGGTGATACTTCCCTTTTACTTCAGGCTGTGAAAAAACTCCTTCAAAATTGTTTTTGATAAACAAATATATGTTTTGATTTTTTTAATAGCCGAAAAGAAGATTGACCCAATTATGAATACTATCATGATTCCACTAACTACAGGTAGAACACTCTGTGTACATGTGTGCTCAGCTGTGTCAACTCTTTGCAGTCCAATGGACTGTATGTAGCCCACTAGGCTCCTCTGTCTGTAGGACTTTCCAGGCCAGAATACTGGAATGGGTTGCTGTATCCTTCTCCAGGAGATATTCCCAACCCAGGGATCAAACCCAAGTCTCCTGCATTGCCTCGGACCTCTTTGCTTCAGCACGTGTATAACTGCACATTCTATTGCCTCATTTAAGCCTCATCACTTGTATGTGAGTGTGAGTGTGTGTATGTGTGAGAACATGAGAGTGTATGTGATGGGCCTGAGGAAGATGGGAATGCATGTTATTCTAGAGATAATGTTTCTATAGAAAGAATTCACCCTGAAGCAATGGACTCCGACTGGTGATCCAGTTTGACTAGGTGTAAAAAGGTGGCAATTCTGACTTTTCAAAAGGCAGGAGATCAGGGATCCACCATTCGAAAATCTGGATTCAAACCACTCCCCATTTCAGTAATCATAACTCACAAAAGTATAAAATATAAATGACAGACACAAATACACAATTTTCATATACATATTTCCCTCTGTGAACAAATGTAATTAATGCTTTAGCTCTTGCTTTTTCCCTTGATTAATTATATAGCATAAGGATATTTTGTTTTGTCTTCATCTACCAGCAGTCAAAAATTTTATTATCCCATAGGTTTTCTGTGTACTTTATACCACCCATACTATCATAGCCTATGTCTCTGCCTGAAACAGAAAGACCTCCAATACTCTTCCACAGCTCTAGAGTTTCTTAGCCAGTTTCTCTTTATTAGGAAAACTAGACAGACATTCTTGGAGGTGGCTGGAATAGCAGAAAAATGCATTTTGAATGAACTAAGACAGTTGTCTCTGCTTCTTTGGGTGTCTTCTAGAACCCCTCATTTTTTCTTCCACAGATGATTAAGAGAAAAAAAAATAAAAAAAGGGAAAGCCCAAAAGAAATCTCTGGTTAGCTGGAGAACACAGGAAATATGTGTCATTTCAAAATTCAGTTTTACATCAAGCCAAGGATTGGTGGTGACGCATCCTACTAACAACACTGTTCAGACAGGCCCTCACAAGCTTGAGTGTTGTTTTTTTTTTTTTAAACTGCTACAGTGACTTCACTTAGAGGATGCCCTTGAATTGATGAATATTATTGAAAACGAACAAAAGATACTTATAAGCCTTAAGAAATTAAAAAAAAATTTCTGTTGAAACTTTAAATTTTTGTAGTTCTGTTTTTAATTAATATTTTATCATTAACAACTTGAGGAATTCTGTTCCTTTTATACTAGTCAGTATTATAAAGGTACAAAATGCATTGTGATGGGGGGAGAGATTGTCATTATTTGTGTGTGTTGGGGCTTGCTGCCAGGGAAGACATGGGGATTAAGAGATAGTATATAAAGCAGAAATATATTTAATAACAAAAATTGATTCTTCTATATGAAAATGTATAGTATATTTTTGTTACTATGTTTATTCATATATTATAAAACAGCCTGGTAAACACATTTTTTTAATAAAGTATATGACATTTGAAACACTTCTAGCAGAAAAAATGGTATTTTTGAAATACCAGAGGTTTTACATGTGAGGATTTTATTTCAATTTAATTGTCAATTAGTATTTGAAATATGAAGTTAGAGAAGAATTAGACTGCCACAAGTTATACATCAATCAAAAAGTAAAGTAATGGTTATTTCTGACAATTACATTTGCTGAGAAAGATTGAGGATAGGAGGAGAAGGGGACAACAGAAGATGATGTGGTTGGATGGAATCACTGACTATATGGACATGGTTTGAGCAGTCTCTGAAAGATAGTGAAGGCCAGGAAAGCCCGGTGCATTGAAGTCTTTGGGGTTGCAAAAGAGTCAGGAGTTAGTGACTGAAAAAATTTTTAAACATACAACCAGTGATTTACACATTTTATATTACGAATATTTTAATTGCTTTAGTAATTCCCATCTCATGTTGATTGACTATCAATTGTCTTTAAAAAATAATACACTTCGTCTTTGCTTAAAATGAAATTTGATGATAAAATGATAAAATCTCATGTTTGTATAGAATTTCCATTTATTGTATTTCTCCACTAGGAGACATTTATGAAACTTAAAGTTCCCAGGGTTATCCTGGAACTTAAAGATACATGTGCTTATGCTAAGTAGCTTCAGTCGTGTCCAACTCTTTGCAACCATATGGACTGTAGCCACCAGGCTCCTCTCTCCATGGAATTCTGAAGGCAAGAATACCAGAGTGGATGGCCATGTCCCTCTCCAGGGTATCTTCCAGACCCAGGGATCAAACCTGTATCTCTTACTTCTCCTGCATTGTCTGGCAGGTTCTTTACCATCAACACCACCAAAATATTAAAAATTTTAAGATAGAATAAGAAGATACTGTTTTCACTCTAGGAGGGGAGCGTACTGGAGCTGTAGATAAGGCTGCAGATCTAGGCAGGGAACGGATCCAAGGACCACTGATGTCATGCAACTGTCAATCTTATAAATGTTGTAGGGTGCTAGGGGATTTTTGCTCAGGAAGGAAATGAAATGTTATTAATCCCATATTTATCCTTAACAAACTTCATTTTAAGCAAAGGTGGCATATATTATCTTATTTTAAATTAACAGACAATCTATATAACTTTTTTTTAAAAGGTACTTTTATACTGAATATAAACTTACACAAAAATTTCAGGACAGTTTTTATATATTTTTTAAATCAACAGTTACAATTGTGGCTGTGCTGCTGCTGCTGTTGCTGCTGCTGCTGCTGCTGCTGCTGCTAAGTCACTTCAGTCATGTCCGACTCTGTGTGACCCCAAAGATGGAAGCCTACCAGGCTCCCCCTTCCCTGGATTCTCCAGGCAAGAACACTGGAGTGGGTTGCCATTTCCTTCTCCAATGTGTGAAAGTGAAAAGTGAAAGTGAAGTCGCTCAGTCATGTCCGACCCTTAGCGACCCCACGGACTGCAGCCCACCAGGCTCCTCCATCCATGGGGTTTTCTAGGCAAGAGTACTGGAGTGGCTTGCCATTGCCTTCTCCAAATTGTGGCTGTAGATATCTTAAAATTTCCAAATGAAACATATATGTTTTATCCTTTAATTCTTTTTGAAAGTTATGAAATAATGTCCTTCTTAATCAATTATTGAATATATATTAATACACTGGGAGTATATCTTTGATTTATCACTCCTTAAAAATATAATCATACTTTATCATCTGTATGAATATTTTATGTATGTGGACTTGTCGATGTTTCCAAATATCTCAATCAGTATTCCTGCCTGTGAGTTCAAAAAGAAATGGGGAAAAAATATCTAATTTTTGCTTATTATCTTAAGAAAGTTGAAAAAAATGTGAACAAACTATTCTAAAATAGGCACCCATTATTTTAAATGTGTATGGACTTTGGTGACATGAATGTTAGTTTTACATTTGAAAGTAATTTTTTGTGTGCTAACTTATTTATTAAAAATTTGTTGAGCTCCATACTCTGGCAATTATTGTGCCAGAAACTTGGCCTCTCTCCGTAAAGGAACAAAACAAGATTCACGTTCCTGTAGAGATGTCATTCACCAATAACGTGTATTTCACTTTGATAAAAGGAAAGTAATTAGAGTAAAAAAAGAAAGAAAAAAAAGGATACAAAAAAAAAAAAACTCAGAGAAGTTTAAGGAGAATTCAGAGAGGGAGGTAAAGACTGCAACTTTACAGTGATTAGAATAATTTTGATTAGAAAAGTTAAATGTGAACAAAGATATGAGGGGATGAAGGAGTTAGCCACAGGAATATCTAGAAGAATTCATCCCTGGAATGGTTGATCACAGTGTTCCTGGCAGGTTCCAGAAACAACATGATAACACTAACATAGTAATATTTTATTATTCAATCATATTTGGCTGTACTGAGACATGGAGGAGTAGGTGGGAACTTGTATAAAACTAGGGTTGTGGCTTTTCAAGTAAGTTCAATGCAGGGAGAGAAGAACAAGGGAACACAAGGCAGTTATAAATCATTGTCCATAGAGTTCAGGCCGCATAGAAAGAGAAAAACAAGGAAGTTAAAGTAATGAATGAAAGGACAAGTCTCATAGAATCAGTTAAGTTGGAGACCAAAGTGTAGTTGAATAAATCTTAAAGTTTGGGCACCACAGGAGGTGGTAGCATTAAATATAGGAAGTGACATTAAGAACTGAATGCATGAAACTGGAATAATGGAGTGTTGCAGTTATTAGTAATGCCAAGTTCTAGGAAAACACCACCTAATAGAAATATGATGTGAGTCACAAATAAGACCCATGTGTGCTTATATGTTTCTACATTTTTAGTAAAGTAAGAGGAAAGGCTAAAATTATTTCATTTGTTGTTATTGTTGTGTCTGACTTTTTAATTAATATATTCTAATTCAGTACAGATGAAATATTATCATTACAATCATTAAAGTGATTAGAATGAAAAAATAAAGAGTGACTTTCCCTTCTGGGAGATTTGGCAGTACCTGAAATAACAGGAGTAAAGAATATAATAAGATATATCTATGGTAAGAACTGACTCATTTGAAAAGACCCTGATGCTGGGAAAGATTGAAGGCAGGAGAAGCAGGGAATGACAGAGGATGAGATGGTTGGATGGCATCACCGACTTGATGGACATGAGTTTGAGTAAGCTCTGGGAGTTGGTGATGGACAAGTAAGCCTGGCATGCTGCAGTTCATGAAGTCACAAAGAGTCGGACACAACTGAGTGACTGAACTGAAGATCTATCCTGGTAAAAAGTTCAGGAAAGTCTTGGGGAATCCTTTAGTTTGGGGAATGAGGGGTTGGGAGGGTTGACTAGCTCCAACATCTACCCAGGTTCAATCCCTGGGTCAGAAATATTTTCTGGAAATGAGAATGACAACCCACTCCAGTATTCTTGCTGGAAAACCCCATGGATGAGAGGAGGCTGGCAGGCCCTAATCCATGGGGTGGTAAAGAATTAGACACAACTGAGCATCTAGTCAAGGCTATGGTTTTTCCAGTGGTCATGTATGGATGTGAAAGTTGGACTATAAAGAAAGCTGAGCGCCGAAGAATATGTGCTTTTGAACTATTATGCTGGAGAAGACTCTTGCGAGTCCCTTGGACTGCAAGGAGATCCAGCCAGTCCATCCTAAAGGAGATCAGTCCTGGGTGTTCGTTGGAAGGACAGATGTTGAAGCTGAAACTCCAATACTTTGGCCACCTCATGCAAAGAGTTGACTCATTGGAAAAGACCCTCATGATGGGAGGGATTGGGGGCAGGAGGAGAAGGGGACGACAGAGGATGAGATGGCTGGATGGCATCACCGACTCGATGGACATGAGTTTGAGTGAACTCCGGGAGTTGGTGATGGACAGGGAGGCCTGGTGTGCTGTGATTCATGAGGTCGCAAATAGCTGGACATGACTGAGAGACTGAACTGAACTGAGCAACTAACACACAATTAATACGCAATACGGTTTACCTATTTAATGTGTGCAGTTCAATAATTTTTAGTACACTCAGAGTGGTGCAACCATTGTTTTTCAGTCAGCCAGCCAAGTCTGACTCTTTGTGACCCCATGGACTGTAGCACTCTAGGCCTCTCTGTCCCTCACCATCTCCTGAAGTTTGCCCAAATTCATGTCCATTGAATCAGTGATGCCATCCACTCATCCTATCTTCTGATGCCTCTTCACCTTCTGCCCTCAACCTTTCTCAGCATCAGGAACTTTTCCATTGAGTCAACTGTTTGCATCAGATGACCAAATACTGGAGTTTCAGCTTTAGCATCAGTCCTTCCAACAAGTATTCTGGGTGGATTTCCCTTAAGATTGACTGGTTTGAGCTTCTTGCTCTCCAAGGGACTCTCAGGAGTCTTCTCTAGAACCACAGTTTGAAGGTATCAATTCTTCGGCATCTGCCTTCTTTAAGGTCCAGGTCTCACAACCGTACATGAGCACTGGGAAGAACATAACCTTGGTTATACGACCTTTGTCAGCAGAATAATGTCTCTGCTTTTCAACACTGTCTAAGATAGTCATAACTGTCCTGCCAAGAAGCAAATGTATTCTGATTTCATGGCTATAATCACTATCTACAGTGATTTTAGAGCCCAAGAAGAGGAAATTTGTCACTACTTCCACATTTCCCTTTCTATTTGCCATGAAGAAATGGGGCCAGGTGCTATTAAAAATTATTTTAGGAGAGGGAGCAAGATGGAAGAATAAGATGGAGAGACCACTTTCTCCCCCACAAATTCATCAAAAGAACATTTGAACGCTGAGTAAATTCCACAAAACAACTTCTGAATGCCGGCAGAGGACATCAGGCACCTAGAAAAGCAGCCCATTGTCTTCAAAAGAAGGTAAAAGATAAAAAGAGAGACAAAAGAGGTAGGGACAGAACTCTGTCCCGGGAAGGGAGGATTAAAAAAGAGAAGTTTCCAAACACCAGGAAACACTCCACTGGCAAGTCTGTGGTGAGCCTTGGAACCTCAGAGGGCCACATAACTGGGAGGAAAAAGAAAGAAATAATTAAAACCCAGAGATTACCCTCCAAAGTGTAACTCCCAGCAGAGAAGCAGCACAGACACCCGCATCAGCCATTAGCAAGCGGGGCCTGGGCAGGGAGGAGCCAGCTGAACTGCTTAGAGAGAGGACTGGGCCTGAATGCCATGAGGGGAGTCTGAGGGAGCTGACTGGAGATAGCAAAGCAGACTATGGGATAGCTACCGCCCGAAAAGGCTAAAAGCCCTAACCTAAGACTTCACCAGTCCCACTCACAGAACAAAGGACTGAGCAGAGCTAGCCCATCCCCAACTGAGACAGGCAGGGGAGGGCAGCCAGAGCCGGAACTGCGCCCCAGAGAGGCTTCCGATACCAGCTGCAGGAAGGCATTGTTGCTAACTAAAACTTCTTGGGTTTCTTGCCGGTCAACATCCACCTGAGAAGGTGTGCCGGCTATACACCCAGAAAACCAAGTGGGAGGGACTGAAGAGGCGATAAGTCACAGCGACCACACTCGCCAAACGCCTGGTCACCTGAGTTGCTCGGACCCAGGAAGGCACAAAACGCAGGCCCAACCGAGTCTGCGCCTTTGTGGAGTACCCAAGAACGTGAACCTGAGCCGCTCAGACATGGGAAGTGCATGCAACCCAGTGCTGGCTGCAGACAGCTTCCGGCAGAGCAACCTAGAGCCTGTGCAGCGTAGACTGGGACAGCACATGTGCCGTGAGTGGGGGCAAACCCAGTGTGGCCAAGACACTGCAAGCAATCCCCACAGACCCCAGAGATATTTGTCTGCAGCGTTCCTTCCTTCCCAGAACAGGACTGAACAACTGAGCCTTAAAAAGTGTCCACCACCGCCCCCTAGTGTCAGGGAGAAAATTAGACACTGAAGAGACCAGCAAACAGAAGCTAAAACAGAGGGAACCACCTTGGAAATGACAGATAGAGAAGTCTAGAGGCTACTCCAAGAATAAGACCAAAAACCAGAGGCAAGAGGCTTAAGCCCAAATCCTGAGAACACCAGAGAACTCCTGACTCCAGGGAACATTAATCGATAGGAGCTCATCAAATGCCTCCATACCTACACTAAAACCAAGCACCACCCAAGAGTCAACAAGTTCCAGAGAAAGACATACCATGCAAATTCTCCAGCAACACAGGAAAATAGCCCTCAGTTTCAATATAGAGGCTGCCCAAAGTCACTCCAAACCCATTGACATCTCATAACTCATTACTGGACACTTCATTGCACTCCAGAGAGAAGAAATCCAGTTCCACCTACCAGAACACTGACAGAGGCTTCCCTAACCAGGGAATCCTGACAAGCCACCCGTCCAAACCCACACACAGCGAGGAAACTACACAATAAAGAGATCTCCACAAACTGCCAGAAGACGGAAAGGCCACCCCAAACACAGCAATATAAGCAAGATGAAGAGGCAGAGAAATACCCAGCAAGTAAAGAAACAGGATAAATGCCCACCAACACAAACAAAAGAGGAAGTTATAAGGAATCTACCTGATAAAAAATTTCGAATTTTGATGGTGAAAATGATTCAAAATCTTGAAAACAAAATGGAGATACAGATAAATAACCTGGAGAAAAGGATTGAGAAGATGCAAGAAAGGTTTCATAAGGATTTAGAGGAAATAAAAAAGAGTCAATATACAATGAATAATGCAATAAATGAGATCAGACACACTCTGGAGGGAACAAACACTAGAATAACAGAGGCAGAAGACAGGATAAGCGAGCTAGCTAGAAGATAGAATTGTAGAAATAAATGAAACAGAGAGGAAAAAAGAAACACTAATTAAAAGAAATGAGGACAATATTAGAGACCTCTGGGACAATGTTAAACGTCCCAACATTCGAATCATAGGAGTCCCAGAAGAAGAAGACAAATAGAAAGGCCATGAGAGAATACTTGAGGAGATAATAGTTGAAAACTTCCCTAAAATGGTGAAGGAAATAATCACCCAAGTCCAATAAAACCAGAGAGTCCTTAAAAGGATAAATCCAAGGTGAAATACTCCAAGACACATGTTAATCAAATTAACAAAGATCAAACACAAAGAACAAATATTAAAAGCAGCAAGGGAAAAGCAACAAATAACACACAAGGGGATTTCCATAAGGATAACAGCTCATCTTTCAGCAGAAATTCTTCAAGCCAGGAGGGAATGGCAAGACATACTTAAAGTGATGAAAGAAAATAAACTACAGCTCAGATTACTGTACCCAGCAAGGATCTCATTCAAATAGGAAGGAGAAATCAAAAGCTTTACAGAGAAGCAAAAGCTGAGAGAATTCAGCATCACCAAACCAGCTCTCCAACAAATGCTCAAGGATCTTCTCTAGACAGGAAACACAGAAAGGGTGTATAAACTCAACCCAAAACAATAAAGAAAATGGAAACAGGATCATACTTATCAATAATTACCTTAAACGTAAATGGGTTGAATGCCCCAACCAAAAGACAAAGGCTGGCTGAATGGATACAAAAACAAGACTCCCATATATGTTGTCTACAAGAGACCCACTTCAAAATGAGGGACACATACAGACTGAAAGTGAAGGGCTGGAAAAAGATATTCCATGCAAAGAGAGACCAAAAGAAAGCAGGAGTAGCAATACTCATATCAGATAAAATAGACTTTAAAACAAAGGCTGTGAAAAGAGACAAAGAAGGAAACTACATAATGATCAAAGGATCAATCCAAGAAGAAGATATAACAATTATAAATATTTATGCACCCAACATAGGAGCACCACAATATGTAAGACAATTACTAACAAGTATGAAAGGGGAAGTTAACAACAACACAATAATAGTGGGAGATTTTAATACCCCACTCACACCTATGGACAGATCAACTAAACAGAAAATTAACAAGGAAACAAAAACTTTAAATGATACGATAGAACAGTTAGACCTAATAGATCTCTATAGGACATTTCACCCCAAAACAATGAGTTTCACCTTTTTCTCAAGCGTACTCGGAACATTTTCCAGGATAGATCACATCCTGAGCCATAAATCTAGCCTTAGTAAATTCAAAAAAATTGACATCATTCCAAGAATCTTTTCTAACCACAATGCAGTAATATTAGATTTCAATTACAGGAGAAAAACTATTAAAAATGCCAACATATGGAGGCTAAACAACACGCTGCTGAATAATGAACAAATCATAGAAGAAATCAAAAGAGAAATTAAAATATGCATAGAAATGAATGAAAATGAAAACATGACAACCCCAAACCTCTAAAACACTGTAAAAGCAGTGCTAAGGGGAAGGTTCATAGAAATACAGGTACACCTCAAGAAACAAGAGAAAAGTCAACTAAATAACCTAACTCTACACCTAAAGAAACTAGAAAAGGAAGAAATGAAGAACCCCAGGGTTAGTAGAAGGAAAGAAATCTTAAAAATTAGGGCAGAAATAAATGCAAAAGAAACAAAAGAGACCATAGCAAAAATCAACAAAGCCAAAAGCTGGTTCTTTGAGAGGGTAAATAAAATTGACAAACCACTAGCCAGACTCACCAAGAAACAAAGGGAGAAGAACCAAATCAATAAAATTAGAAATGAAAATGGAGAGATCACAACAGACAACACAGAAATACAAAGGATCATTAGAGAATACTATCAGCAATTATATGGCAATAAAATGGACAACTTGGAAGAAATGGACAAATTCTTAGAAAAGTAAAACTTTCCAAAACTGAACCAGGAAGAAATAGAAAATCTGAACAGACCCATCACAAGCAAGGAAATAGAAGCTGTAATCAAAAATCTTCCAGCAAACAAAAGCCCAGGTCCAGATGGCTTCACAGCTGAATTCTACCAAAAAGTTAGAGAAGAGCTAACACCTATTCTACTCAAACTCTTTCAGAAAATTGCTGAGGAAGGGAAACTTCCAAACTCATTCTATGAGGCCACCATCACCCTAATCCCAAAAGCTGGTAAAGATCCCACAAAAAAAGAAAACTACAGGCCAATATCACTGATGAACATAGATGCAAAAATCCTTAACAACATTCTAGCAATCAGAATCCAACAACACATTAAGAAGATCATACATCATGACCAAGTGGGCTTTATCCCAGGAATGCAAGGATTCTTCAATATCCGCAAATCAATCAATGTAATACACCACATTAACAAACAGAAAAATAAAAATCATATGATTATTTCAATAGATACAGAGAAAGTCTTCGACAAAATTCAACATCCATTTATGATAAAAACCCTCCAGAAGGTGGGAATAGAAGGAACATACCTCAACATAATAAAAGCTATATATGACAAACCCAGAGCAACACTATCTTCAATGGTGAAAAACTGAAAGCATTTCCCCTAAAGTCAGGAAGAAGACAAGGGTGCCCACTCTCACCACTACTACTGAACATAGTTCTAGAAGTTTTGGGCACAGCAATCAGAGCAGAAAAAGACATAAAAGTAATCCAAATTGGAAAAGAATAAATAAAACTTTCACTGTTCACTGATGACATGATCCTCTACACAGAAAACCCTAAAGACTCTACCAGAAAACTACTAGAGCTAATCAATGAATACAGTAAAGTTGCAGGATATAAAATCAACACACAGAAATCCTTTGCATTCCTATACACTAATAATGAGAAAATAGAAAGAGAAATTAAGGAAACTATTCTATTCACTGTTGCAATGAAAAGAATAAAATACTTAGGAATATATCTACCTAAAGAAACAAAAGACCTGTACATAGAAAACTATAAAACACTGGTGAAAGTAATCAAAGAGGACACTAATAGATGGAGAAATATACCGTGTTCGTGGATTGGAAGAATAAATATTGTAAAAATGAGTATACTACCCAAAATAGTTTATACATTCAATGCAATGCCTATCAAGCTACCAATGATATTACAGAGTTAGAACAAATAATCTCACAATTTTTATGGAAATACAAAAAACCTCGAATAACCAAAGCAATCTTGAGGAAGAAAAATGGAACTGGGGGAATCAACCTGCTGGACTTCAGACTCTACTACAAAGCCACAGTCATCAAGACAGTATGGTCCTGGCATAAAGATAGAAACATAGATCAATTGAACAAAATAGAAAGCCCAGAGATAAATCCATGCACTTATGGACACCTTATCTTTGACAAAGGAGGCAAGAATATAAAATGGAGAAAAGACAGTCTCTTTAACAAGTGGTGCTGGGAAAACTGGTCAGCCACTTGTAAAAGAATGAAACTAGAACACTTCCTAACACCATACACAAAAATAAACTCAAAATGGATTAAAGATCTAAATGTAAGGCCGGAAACTATAAAACTCCTAGAGGAGAACATAGGCAAAACACTCTCTGACATAAATCACAGCAGGATCCTCCATGACCCACCTCCCAGGATATTGGAAATAAAAGCAAAAGTAAGCAAATGGGACCTAATTAAAATTAAAAGCTTCTGCAGAGCAAAGGAAAGTATAAGCAAGGTGAAAAGAGAGCCTTCAGAATGGGAGAAAATAATAGCAAATGAAACAACTGACAAAGAATTAATCTCCAAAATATGCAAACAGCTCCTTCAGCTCAATTCCAGAAAAATAAACGACCTAATAAAAAAAAAATGGGCCAAAGAACTAAACAGTCATTTCTCCAAAGAAGACATACAGGTGGCTAACAAACCATGAAAAAATGCTCAACATCCCTCATAATCAGAGAAATGCTAATCAAAACCACAATGAGACACCATTTCACACCAGTCAGAATGGCTGCTATCCAAAGGTCTACATGGAATAAATGTTGCAGAGGGTGTGGAGAGAAGGGAACCCTCTTACACTGTTGGTGGGAATGCAAACTAGTACAGCCACTATGGAGAACAGTGTGGAGATTCCTCAAAAAACTGGAAATAGAACTGCCATATGATCCAGCAATTGCACTCCTGGGCATACACACTGAGGAAACCAGAATTGAAAGAGACACATGTACTCCATATTCATCACATCACTGTTTATAATAGCCAGGACATGGAAGCAACCTAGATGTCCATCTGCAGACAAATGGATAAGAAAGCTGTGGTACATATACACAATGGAGTATCACTCAGCCATTAAAAAGAATTCATTTGAATCAGTTCTAATGAGGTGGATGAAACTGGAGCCTATTAAACAGAGTGAAGTAAGCCAGAAAGAAAAACACCAATACAGTATACTAACTCATATATATGGAATTTAGAAAGATGGAAATGATAACCTTGTATACGAGACAGCAAAAGAGACACAGGTGTATAGAACAGTCTTTGGGACTCTGTGGGAGAGAGTGATGGTGGCATGATTTGGGAAAATGGCATTGAAACATGTATATTATCATATGTGAAACAAATCACCAGTCCAGGTTTGACGCATGATACAGGATGCTTGGGCTGGTGTACAGGGATGACCCAGAGGGAGGATAAGGGGAGGAGGGAGGTGGGAGGGGGGTTCAGAAAGGGGAACTCATGTACACCCGGGGCGGATTCATGTCAATGTATGGCAAAACCAACCAATATAATATTGTAAAATAATTAGCCTCCTATACTGCAAGGAGATCCAACCAGTCCATTCTAAAGGAGATCAATCCTGGGTGTTCATTGGAGGGACTGATGCTAAAGCTGAAACTGCAATACTTTGGCCACCTCATGCGACGAGTTGACTCACTGGAAAAGACTCTGATGCTGGGAAAGGTTGGGGGCGGGAGGAGAAGGGGACGACGGAGAATGAGATGGCTGGATGGCATCACCGACTCTGTGGACATGAGTTTGAGTGAACTCTGGGAGTTGGTGATGGACAGGGAGGCCTGGCGTGCTGTGATTCATGGGGTCGCGGAGAGTCAGACACGACTGAGCAACTGAACTGAACTGAAAAAAAAAAAAAAAATGCAAATAAAAATTATTTTAATAATTTTAAATATTATTTTTTTAGTATTTAGTTTTAAGTCAGCTCTTTTGCTCTCTTCCTTCACCTTCATCAGGAGGCTCTTTAGTACCTCTTTGCTTTCTGCCATTAGAGTGTTATCATCCACATATCTGAGGTTGTTGCTGCTTCTCCCACCTATCTTGATTTCAGCTTGTAACTCATCCAGCCCAGCATTTCTCATGATATGTTCAGCACATTGATTAAACAAACAGGGTGACAGCGGACAGCCCTGTCATACACCTTTCTCAATCTTGAAACAATCAGTTGTTCCATACAGGGTTCTAACTGTTTCTTCTTGACCCATGTACAGGGTTATTATATTACTACAGTGTAATTTTAGAACATTCTCTTCAACTCAGAAAGAAACTCTGAACCCATTAGCATTCACTCTCAAATCTCCCTCCCACCTCTCCATTCCTAGCCATAGGCAACCTTATCTTTGTTTCTGTCTCTGTGCATTTGCATGGTCTGAACATTTCATATGAATGGGATCATAAAATATGTAGTATTTATGCTAGCTTCTTTCACTTAGCATAGTGTTTTCAAGGTCCATCCACATTGTAGAATGTATCAGTAGTCCATTCCTTTTTACTGCTAGCTTTGATTCCATTTACAAATATAACACATTTTTATTAGGTGATAGATTTAGGTTGTTTCCATTTTGGGGCTATTAAGAATCATTGTGCTATGGACATGTATGCTCAAATTTTCTGTGTGTATATATTTCTATTTTGGGGTACATATAACAAGGAGTGGAACCACTGAGCTGTATGGTAACTCTACGTCTATCATTATGTAAAACTGTGAAAATTTATTTCAATATGACTGCCCCATCTTACATTCCCACCAGTAACATTTGAACATCATTAATGGAGCCTGGCATCCTACAGTCCATGGGATTGTCGATACAGCTTTGCAACTAAATGGAAAATCAAAATGGAGGTAAAGTGAGGGTCAGTCTTAACTCCAGAGTGTGGTTCTCCTAGTGACCTTTGAAGTTGGGGTTGAAAATCTAGATATGCCATTATCTTAGACCCAATGCCTGGTTTTACTCTAGATCCTATTGGGGAGGGAGGCAGAGTTTAAGATCAAGGCTCAGTGATCATGAGACTCTGGGCAGTTGAATGCTACACAGTGTGGGGGCTTCCCTCACTTTCAGTGTGTGTTAGTGGGGGCCCAGTCAGATTCATTATAAACAAATACTTCTCATTTTTAACCATTAAAAAAATTGAAAGCAAAGCAAAGTCACTCAGCTGTGTCCGACTCTCTGGGACCCTGTGGACTGTAGCCTACCAGGCTCCTCCCTCCATGGGATTCTCCAGGCAGGAGTACTGGAGTGGGTTGCCATTTCCTTCTCCAAGGGATCTTCCGGACCCAGAGATCGAACCTGGGTTTCCCACATTGCAGGCGGACTCTTCACCATCCAAGTCACCAGGGAAAAATTGAAATATAGCTAATTTATTGTTAACACAGTTAGTTCGCTCTTTTCTTTTTGGTACAGCAAAGTGATTCAGTTTTAATAAACAAACATTTCTGGCACTCACTGTGACTTTGCAAAGAGAGCTCTGGTCAATCCTTTAGCCAGAGCTTTACAGAAGAAGCTTTACAGCTCTTACCTCTAGCTTCACAGAAGAGGAAACTGGTGTGTAAAAGTGTTTTGAAAAACTTGCTCAAGATCACACTGATTGTCATCATTGATTGTATAGAATTTCATAACTATTTGCACAACCCATATCAGTACAAACACCTTGAAAGTTCAGTTATGAATTTCAGAAAGCAGAGTAGTCCTCAATAATTTCACTTTTATGAGTTCGAGTTATTCTAACACTGTATTTTGGAGTTATTCTAGCACTGTAGTTTTCATTGGCACTGGCCTATACAGTCATCAACACAGAAACATCCCCTGAACTGTGGGAAAACATTCCATTAAGGTGTTGTTAAGTAGCATCAAATAAAGATGACTTCAATAATGGGAACAGCGTAAATTCATCTTTTCTTAGCCACAGCGAGGAACCATATTTCAAAGGACTTCTTTTGGCAAGTGGTTATTAAATGTGATTTAATGGAATCTGAATGCTCTCTGGAAGAGAATGAGATGATTAATACCTAACATGAGTGTGAAAACTAGCCTTTAAATTGTGATTCACCTCTCCCCAAAATGTTGTAATTAGTGTACTATCCATATCTGAAATTAATCTTTAGGCAAGTTCTTCTTTGTTGAAGGTAAACATATTGTTGTTCTCAATTAACAAAAATGTTCTGAATATAAAAATGTTACATGTATTATGGTCCATTTATTTGATAAACCAAATATTATGTTTTTTATTTAAAAGGAATTTATCAAAAAGTTGTAAATAATCTAAATAACTTAAAGCATATAAATATGCACTTTGAAATGTCCCTGCTGGCTCAGAGGGTAAGGAGTCTGCCTGCAATGCAGGAGACCTGGGTTCAATCCCTGGGTTGGGAAGATCCCCTGGAGAAGGAAATGGCAACCCACTCCAATACTCTTGCCTGGAGAATCCCATGGAGGGAGGAGCCTGGCAGGCTACAGTCCATGGGGTCGCAAAGAGCTGGACACAACTGAGCGACTGCATTTCACTTCACTTCATAGTAAAAAACTATAAAGTTGTCACACATTAAATATGAAAGAATATTCAATGACATGAAAACTGTCAACAGTAGGTTATTAAGGAAAAGATAGAAGCATATCATACAATACCTTGATCTCATGTTTGGGAACGTTAGATTAAGATATATGGCATCTTGATAACAGCCATCTTAAAAGAAGTACACATTTGTTTTCTTTTCTTTGAATAATGGAAATGAAGACTTCTTGGTATTTTCTCCTTTTTTTGCACATTTGTAATTTCTATGTTTTCCATGATAAAATGGATAAAGAATAAACAAAATATTTTTAAAAGGTTTATGATTCCAAATTATTTGCTTCAGTTCAATTCAGTTCAGTCACTCAGTCGTGTCCGACTCTTTGCGACCCCATGAATCACAGCATGCCAGGCCTCCCTGTCTTGCTAATATCTTATTATTTTCTATTTATTTGTTATTTTTTAAAAAAGTCATATAGAGTTAATATTTAGAAGGCAGCTAACCATCTTCTAATAGCATCTTAATCTATATCAATATATTATGAGTAAAATTAAATTAAAATTTTGGAACACTGGAATTGACAAAATTTACTGTTTTAATTTTACAAAAATATAAAAGGTAAAATTTTATATAAGTAGCTACTGAAATTTTTTAATTGATACAACAAAATGGCTTGTTTTTATTGAAGATGCAATCTGTTAAATACATTGATCATACCACCATTGTATGCACAGTCATATTCCTCATGACAGTGAGCGAGCGCTGACAAACTTTTGTGATCCAAGCCTGCCCCCTGGTGTCTGATTGGTACCTGCTGCTGATAAAACCAACTGGGACTCAGGCAGTATCCTCAAAAACTGTTCAGAAGTAACCTGTACATGAAAATATGAAAATACTGGAAGTCGGTTTTACTTCAGTGCTCCAAGCATTTCCACTAGTGTCTCAAAACCACTGAGTGTGCTTCAAGGTAAAATGAAAAGTAACCTGATATAATAAGAGGAAAGAGAAACTGTGAAATTGAATAAATTCTCAACATATTCTTAATTTAAAAAATAAATAAACAAAAATTATAAACTTGACAAATTTGAAGAAGAATCTTTGATAAGCAGTAATCCGATCAATTTTATTTACCAAACTTCAAGAAAATTGTGTTCAAGCATCCATTTTAAAGGCTATTGGATCTTCCATGTCAAGCAAGTAAGTATTTGATAAAATATTTATCAAAGTATTTTTCATTTAATTTTGAAAAAAAAAATAGAATAGGAGAATCCTAAGAGAAGATGTGGGATGGAGCTGTAGAGAGTAAGAGTTGCGTTGTCAGAAAGGGCTGACTGAGTCACCAACCCCTTGCTTGAGGGGAAAGTCTTGACATCTTTGCTGCCTAGTGTTTTATTGTTTTAGGCTTCCCAGATGGCTCTAGTGGTAAACAACCAGCCTACAATGCAGAAGTTGCAGGAGCCATGGGTTTCATCCCTGGGTCAGGAAGATCCCCTGAAAGAGGAAGTGGCAAGCCACTCCAGTATCTTGCTTGGAGAATTCCACGGACAGAGGAGCCTGGCAGGTTACTGTCCAGAGGGCCACAAAGAGTCGTACACAACTGAGCACACATTTATTACTTTTAAGACAGGAAGGCGTGTTTATTCGTCTGTAAGAAGCAGTACTGCTTCAAACAGGAGGACTTGTAGTAAGGTGTGTGTTTTATAGGGACCCTTTTTGGGTGGCTCAAAAATGAACTCAACAATAACAACACTGTAGGGCAAAAGTAAGAATACTTAGCCTACAGTGACAACACTGCATGTCTTTTGTGTTGGCTTTGGATGTTTTTATGATGCTCAACAGGAATCGTATAATTTCATCCATTTCTGAAATACTGAAGCCAAAGTCTGAAATTTTACATTTGTGTTCCTTCTAAAATGATTTGATCATTATTATTATTTGTTGCTGTTGTTTAGTTGCTAAGTCATATTCGACTCTTTGTGACCCCATGGGCTGTAGTGCACCAGGCTCCTCTGTCCATGGTATTTACCAGGCAAGAACACCAGAGTAGGTTGCTGTTTCCTTCTCCAGGGGATCTTCCTGACCCAAGAATTGAACTCGTGTCTCTTCCTTGGCAGGTTGATTCTTTACCACTGGCCACCTGAGAAACCCTTATTATTATTATAATTTAAAAAATAACATAAAAAACTTGAGGTCATTTAAGAACGTGTAATTTAAGCAATCATTCATTAGCTTGGCCTCTTAAACATCTACAATGAAAGACTTATGTGTTAATAATATGTCAAGAATTTGGTTACTGTGAACAGTTCTGCAATGAAGGTGGAAGTACGGATGTATCCCAGAAATCCTGATTTCAATTCTCTAATATATGTACCTAGAAGTGGAGTTGTTGGATCACATGGTATTTCTATTCTCAGTTGTTTTTTTGAGTCCCTTCCATACTGCTTTTTATAGTGGTTCCATCAATTTATTCCCACTGATAATTTGCAAGTGTTCCGTTTTCTTCATATCATTGCCAATACCTGTCTTTTGTCTTTGGTTGTTGTTTTCATAATTGTTATCCTAATAGTGTCACAGGTGCATGCATATGTCTAAACTCACCTAATTGTATACATTAAAAACCCGCAGTGCTTGTAGACAATTTGTATATCAGCTTAATAAAACTTTTTTTAAAATATTTATAAAAATAAGGTCAGAAGTTCCTACCTCAGGGAATCAGAATTAGAACCAAGATATAAGGTCCTTGAAACTAGTTTTTCTTCATTTTTTTGAGAGTTTTAGCACTTGTAGTTGCTGAAATGCCATGACAAATCACTTCTCACATCAGTAAGTGTGATCAGGGAACACAAAAGGAAAAATATATATATAAATTCACTACAGCTTACACACAGGATCTTTATGAATCACACACTTTGCCAAAAATAAGACCAAATCAACTATTCACATACATTGCAATGTCATGTGAGATACAAAACTTGGCAGAATTGGCATTGGCAGAATTGAAAATAAAGAACAATTTAATACAATTTAAAATTGAAGGGAATTTAAGTATTAAGTTATTCAGCCCTGCTGTTTTAATTTACCTTTAAAGAAACATCCTGAAACAGGCGAGTGATTTCCACAGTCATGTAGATTGAAGCAAAGCCAAAAATAGGATGAGCATTCAACCATAAACCTCCCTTCAATGTATCCATCCTGTCTTCATTTCCTTCTGTTTAAAAAAGGGGACGTCCACTGACCTAACACTATTTCTTCCATCTGGGTGTAGAACCTACTGTCTCTCCAGGTCTTAGATGCCTCCATTGTTGTTCCCTCCACCTTTTACGTAAATCTTTCTCCATCATCATTTAAATAAATTCAAGCCTTTAATACTTAAATAAAAATGTCTCCCTTCAACAAACACACTGCCAGACACTGCCCTACCTTTCTGACCTCTCTGCAGCTGAATGTCTTGAAAAACTGTGTCTCTTGCCAGTCTTTTTTTTTTTTTTTTACCTCCCATCTGCTTCTTGGTCTGCTGCAATGTCTCCTTTTCCAAAGTTTCTTCCCATGACTCTTGCTAAAATTAACAATGATATGAGTGTGTTCCTAAATCCAGTGGAAGGTTTTAAGTTTTCACCTCACTTGACATCCCAGTCACAGGCAGCTTTGTGAGATCATTAGCTGTGCTCTTCAAAAACACTCCATTCTTTTAAATTTGAATTTCCACCTTTTAGTTGATAACGTCTCTGACTCAATGGACCTGAATTTGAACAAACTGTGGGAGATTGTGGAGAACAGAGGAGGCTGGTGTGCTGCAGTCCATGGGGTCATGAAGAGTCGGACATGACTTAACGACTAAAAAACAACCATGTTTTGCTGAATTTGTCTTTGCTTCCATGTTATGTGTTTGTATGTCACAGTTTGTCTTACTGGTTGCTCATTTTATATCTCCTTCTCCTCCTAATCTGGACCATCAGTGATTAGAATTTTGTGATTTTTGACCTCTGGGTCTGTCTCCCTATGATTCTAAATCCTGTTCCTGGAAATCCCAATTATACATATGACTTTAATCATAAATTAAATTCTAACATTCCTAAGTTCATTTTTACCTCTCACATCTCTCTTCTGTATACCTGACATGTTACTCCAAATGCCTGACTTCTTCACACTGACAATTAAGATACATCTTTGACCTAAAACTCTTTCATAGATTCTTGTAGCTTTATCACAAAGTGATAGAACCTTTTCACGTGGACTGCAAGGCTTTGCATAATTTGTTTCTTACTGATCTCAGAAGACTTATTTTGCACCAAATACCCACTCTCTCTCCTTGGGCTTCGCTAGTGCCTCAGGGATATATACAATTTGCCTCCCAATGCAGGAGATATGGGTTCGATCCCTGGGCTGGAAAGATCCCCTGGAGAATAAAATGACAACCCACTAAATTATTCTTGCCTGGGAAATCCCATGAACAGAAGAGCCTGGCGGGCTCCATGAGACTGCAAAAGAGTCAGACATGATTTAGCAACTAAACAGTAACAACCCACTCACTCTTCACCCAACTCAAATGAGCTTCCTTTCATCATGTTCCCTCCATTCAGAAGGACTTTGTTGCCTTTTCTTAGAAAACTCTTTTCTTTATCCCCCACTCGCCCTTCTCCAAGATAAATTCTTACTTGTCATTCAAATCTCAGTTTTATGTGACTGTTTTAAGAAAGATTTATTTGGTCTGTGCTGGCAATGGAAGGACAAACATCTTACTGGTGAATTTTCCTACTAATTATTTTTAAGGCATTATTATCTGAACACCAAACAACCTTTTGGTTTCCACTCAGTATAAAAACATTGATACCCTAGGTATGCATACATAGTCACTAAATTGTGACCAATGCTTTGCGACCCCATTGACTTAGCCCACCAGGCTCCTCTGTCCATGGGATTCTCCTGGAAAGGATATTGTAGTGGGTTGCCATTCCCTTCTCCAGGGGATCTTCCCAACCCAGGGACTGAACCCTGGTCTCCTGCATTTCAGGTGGATTCTTTACCGTCTGAGCCACAAGGGAAGCCCTGTACTATGTAAGTGTGTTAGTTACTAAGTCAGTGTCTGATTCTTTGCGATCTTGGGTACTGTAGCCACCCAGGCTTCTTTGTCCATGGAATTGTCCAGGCAGGAATACTGGAGTGGGTTGTCATTCCCTTCTCCAGGGGATCTTCCCAACCCCAGGGATCAAAAATGGGTCTCCCAAATTGCAGGCAGATTCTTTACCATCTGTGTCCCCAGGGGCTCATTCCTCCTTGTTGGGCTTCCCTAGAGGCTCAGAAGGTAAAGAATCCTATGTACATTGAAACATGTATATTATCATATGTAAAACGAATCGCCAGTCCAGGTTCGATGCATAATACAGGATGCTCGGGGCTGGTGCACTGGGATGAACCAGAGGGATGGGATGGGGAGGGAGGTGGGGGGGTTCAAGATGGGGAACACATGTACACTGAGGGCAGATTCATGTCAATGTATGGCAAAACCAATACGATAATGTAAAGTAATTAACCTCCAATTAAAATAAATAAATTAAAAAAATTTAAAAAAGGAATCCTATGTATACTGATTAATTAATAGACAGATTTTTTTTTTAATTTCTAGTTGAAGTGTTTCATTTCATATAACAGTTTACAAATAATGGCTTCTACTTTCACTTTTTTTCAATATAAAATGCTTACCTTGAAAAAGTTAACTGCTAATTGCTTGTTGCTTAGTTGCATGCCAGTGCTAAAATTTTATCTTAAACTGCACCCCCCCAAAAAAAACTAATCTTAAGCTGCTATCTTACAGATATGAATGAAAGTTCACCCAGCATGCATTTTATTTTCATTTTATGCATGTTAATGAAACATGCATAGTGTGCAATATTTAGGAATTGACATATATTAGACGTGTGCACTGTTTCTAAACATGACAAACTAAAAGTCATAAGCTGTCAGCATAATTTAGTTTTTTACTAATTTCATTACACTTTTTTGTTATTTATGTAGGAAAGTCATAGGGATTATAAATTCAATTTGACTAGATTTTAAATAATCAGTTCAGTTCAGTTTAGTCGCTCAGTCGTGTCCGACTCTTTGCAACACCATGAATCACAGCACGCCAGGCCTCCCTGTCCATCAGCAACTCCTGGAATTCCCTCAAACTCATGTCCATCAAGTTGGTGATGCCATCCAGCCATCTCATTCTCTGTCATCGCCTTCTCCTCCTGCCCCCAATCGTTCCCAGCATCAGAGTCTTTTCCAATGAGTCAACTCTTCGCATGAGGTGGCCAAAGTATTGGAGTTTCAGCTTTAGCATCAGTCCTTCCAGTGAACACCCAGGATTGATCTCCTTTAGAATGGACTGGTTGGATCTCCTTGCATTCCAAGGTACTCTCAAGAGTCTTCTCCAACACCTCATATATTTTATGATAAAAGACTTTTAATTGAAAATGATAGAAGCACTGATATTTTATATTTTCTCTAAAGGAAAATTATGGAAACTTCATTTTTATGATAGTAAAAATTATTTAATAAAGACTCATTTTCATTAATTTGAGAGGAAGAAAAATTCGGACCAGGTTATGAATTATTAGAAACTCTTCTTAGCTATTATTACGGTTGCAATTTCATACTTGTTTATGTCATTATCAGATTGGTGTCTCTATTAATTTGTAAATACCATGATGTGAAAGGCTCTTTTCTTTTCCCCTGCTAAACTGCCCTAGCACCAAAGTACTTAACACTTAAGGGATATTTATTGAATGAAATATAGTATGATTCAATTTGTTCATCAGAAGTGAATTTTGGTATCTATATATTGATTGTCAACAACCTTGACCCTACTATTCAAGTCCTGTTAAAAGAGTCATTAATGAGAATTCAGATTCTCATGAGCTTCAAGCCAATGGACTATTCATACCTCTCATAACTGACAGAAGTGCTTGGTTCATAGGATAAGTTCTATAAGTTGCTAATGATTAACAAAAGAAGACAGTGATCACAGAGGAAATGGACTATTAAATTTATCTTATTCTATAGAAATGTTTCTGCTTTCGAGAATTCAATAGGTTAAATAAGTAAGTATGGCTCTCTCAGGGCTTCCCAGGTGGCGCTAGTGGTAAAGAACTCTTGCCAACGCAGGAGACATAAGAGACGTGGGTTTGATCCCTGAGTGGGGAAGATCCCCTAGAGGAGGGCATGGTAACCCAATCCAGTATTCTTGCCTGGAGAATTCCATGGACAGAGGCACCTGGAAGTCTGCAGTCCATTGAATCGCAAAGAGTTGGACACGAATGAAATGACTTAGCATGCACACACACACGTGGCTATCTCAAGAACAAAAGGGAAAAGCAGCTGCTGGTGAAGAGGTCAAGAAATTGGAATGTTGTGCATTCCTGTTGGTGACACAAAAAGGTGCAGTCACTGTTGAAAGCAGTATGATGGAACCTCAGTAAATTAAACATGAAACTACCATCAGTTCAGTTACTCAGTCATGTCCGACTCTTTGTGACCCCATGAATCACAGCACGCCAGGCCTCCCTGTCCATCACCAACTCCCAGAGTTCACTCAAACTCATGTCCATCGAGTCGGTGATGCAATCCAACCATCTCATCCTCTGACGTCCCCTTCTCCTCCTGCCCCCAATCCCTCCCAGCATCAGGGTCTTTTCCAATGAGTCAAGTCTTTGCGTGAGTTGCAAAGTGTCAGAGTTTCAGCTTCAACATCATCAGATGAACACTCAGAACTGATCTCCTTTAGGATGGACAGGTTGGACCTCCTTGTAGTCCAAGGGACTCTCAAGAGTCTTCTTCAACACCACAGTATGATCCAGCAATTCCACTTCTTGATAAATGCCCAAAAGAATTAAAAGCAGAGACTAACACAGTTATTTTTCCACCAGGGTTCCCAAGCAGCATTATTCGCAATAGCCAAAGAAGTAACAAGCTGAATGTGCATTGACAAATGCATAAACAAGTGAAATGTAATATATGCATACAGTGTAATATCATCTAGCCTGAAAATGAAATAAAATTATGACATATCTTCAGTTCAGTCCAGTTCAGTCGCTCAGTCGTGTCCGACTCTCTGCGACCCCATGAATCACAGCACGCCAGGCCTCCCTGCCCATCACCAACTCCCGGAGTTCACCCAAACTCATGTCCATCTAGTCAGTGATGCCATCCAGCCATCTCATTCTCTGTCGTCGCCTTCTCTTCCTGCCCCCAATCCCTCCCAGCATCAGTCTTTTCCAGTGAGTCAACTCTTCGCATGAGGTGGCCAAAGTATTGGAGTTTCAGCTTCAACATCAGTCCTTCCAATGAGTACCCAGGATTGATCTCCTTTAGAATGGACTGGTTGGATCTCCTTGCAGTTCAAGGGACTCTCAAGAGTCTTCTCCAACACCACAGTAGGAGATGAACCTTGAAGACATTTTGAACCTTGAAGACATTATGCTAAGAAAACTAAGCTATGATTATTGCTAAATGGTATCATCCTAGTTCATTCCTTCAATGTATATAAATGATCATTCAACTTTTATAACCTTCTCTCAGTCAACGTATCCATTTATTTATTTATCACATGTGCTCTTGTATATTTATATCTTATTCAAAAGAATCCCTAATAAGATACCATGAATTTTCCCAGATTTGGCCATAAAACTGGGTTCTGTGTCTTTTTGACATGTTCCCACATTCATTGAGTACTTCATTATTTTCATATCAAACAAGATGCTCCTTCTTGAAATTTTTCTGACCTAATTTCAGGATCAATAATTTTTTTTTTCAAGAAGCTCTGGTTGCTTTCAGTGAGGATTACTATATATTAGAAAGTAAGATCATGGGTCTCGGTTTATTTGTTGCTACTAGATTACACAGGAGAAGACTTTTATGAGTCTCTTGGATTGCAAGGAAATCAAACCAGTCAATCCTAAAGGAAATCAACCCTGAATATTCACTGGAAGGACTGATACTGAAGCTGAAACCAATACTCTGGCTACCTTATATGAAGAGCCAACTCATTGGAAAGGATCCTGATGCTGGGAAAGATTGAAGGCAAAAGGAGAAGAAGGCAGCAGATGATGAGATCGTTAGATGGCATCACTGACTCAGTGAACATGAATTTGAGCAAGCTCTGGAAGATGGTAAAGAACAGGGAATCCTGGCATGCTGCAGTCCATGTGATCACAAAGAGTCCCAGACACGGCTTAGTGATTTAATAGCAGCAACAACTAAAGCATTACTGCTCTGGGGCCCTCATAGTGAGCAGAGCAAGAAAAATCTATACCCACACACACACACACTTTTACATGTCTATTTATGTGTCTGTCTTAGCTTTTATTTCTATGTTTAAAACTGTGAATGCATGCCAATATTTCCAATTAGCCCCCAGCACAGTGCTCATTTTAGCAGTCCCCCTTAAGAAAGGGGGGCTTGACCTTACTTTTTCAATTTTTTTTTCAAAGTTTGCTCTAGGCTTTTGTACCCATTCTAGGCAGTTAAAAAGCAAAAGACTATTTGAAAACACTTGAAGGTTTTGTGGGTTTCAGCCCACATTTCTTGATGCATATGACTGCAACTAATTGCGAGGGAGAATAGTTGTGAGAAACCTAGCTCCCATTCTCTTCAGCATACCTGTTGCTCTGTCTTCCTATGTGTACCTGAAGTCATGACCCTGAAGGACCCTTTTCACTCACTTTTGGGCACCAACCCCTGCCAATCCAGGTTCTCAACTTGGAGTATCTTACAGATTTTTTGGCTCAATTATTCAGAAAGGGAGAAAGAAAAGAAGGAATGAGGGAGGGATCAAGGGAGAAATAGAGTGGGGTAAAGAAGGAGTAACAGGAAGTAGGAGAGAAGAAACAAAGGGCCTCAATAAGATCAAAGAATGATGTAGCGGAATTTGAATCAAGGCATGTCTGACTCCAAAAGCCTGGCTCATTCTTCTACCTAGTGATATGTCCTTACGCAGGATCTGAGTGTGTGTATGTGTGTGTGGGTGTCTGTATGGTTAACTTACCAATAAAACAAGCTGTTCATTTCAAGACAATATTATAATGTAAATAATTCCAAAGATGCGTATTGATTAATGTAATATCTTCTAATTAAGATATTTTCTCAAAGGGCTGAATTTGAAGACTGAGGATGATGATCCAGTGTAAAGAAAAATCACTAATAGTTATTGAATCTGGTTCCTACCCTTGACTCTATAACTTGTATACTAGCAGTTTGACTTTTGGCATGCCAACAAAACTTTGTGGCTGTGAGGTTTTGTTCACCCTTCAAATGAAACCTAGAGATGACCTCTTGTGTCTCATACACTTGAAAATGTTACACAATCTCTTATCTATGTTTTACAGCATTTAAGAGGGGCTATTTCCGTGGATGTTACTCAAGTATTTGGCACCTCTGATCTGAAATGTGGCAACAAAAATATGTGAACTTGTGCAACAAAAGTAAAGAAAAATATGTAGCTTAAATTGAGAACATTGAAAATGAGTAGAGTTACCACATATAAAATCTTAATACATTTCAATAGCATTCCTACACTTAAAATTAAAAATGAGAAAATAACGCTAAAACAATGCTTTCTGAATTACTGCAGGAATTTTATATCTCCTCTACATGATATATTTGTCTTAATTTAGATTCTTCACAAGAGATAGCACAATGGGCAAGAAAATTTTTAAAACAATTAAAAGTATGTTTCTACAAAATTGGCAGAAGTAATAATTTTTAGAAATCTATTGCATAACCTTATAAATGTGCTAATTGCTAAAATTACTTTAAAAACTAGACTATAAATAACATTTTAAGTAAAATTTTAAAAGCCAAATTAATGAAATGTTTAAATTATGCTTTTCTGAAAGTAGAAACTCTACAAACCCTGGTCTCATACATATGTCAAAGAGCTTTACGGACAAATACATGCCAATCATAACTTGTTTCCTCCTCCACTTTTTCTGTTTCCTCTTGCAAATAAATGTTTTTTGCAAAATGTTATAAAATAAGAAACTTTTATTTTTGATGATTTTTCTGCTTGAGAGATTCATTCTGATAGATGATACCAATGGGAATTTTAGTATTTATAGACATTACAAATGAGCAATTATTGTATTTCTAATTACTAATAACTATAACTGGTTAACTATAACTACTATAACTCATTACTAATAATAAACAGATCATAATGGTACACACATCCCAGGCTGCTTTCAATTGTTTTCATCCCAGGCTTCCCTTTAGACTGAGAATGCAGCTCATTCAAGTGACCTGGACCATTGATGGATATCCACACTCTTTTTTCAGCATCCACGCCAATTCCTATATCTGACCACCGTGAGAGGTTGAACAACTTCACAGATTTGTATTTTAAGATTTATTTTTACTTGCATTGTATATATTTCCATAAACTTCCATACTATTTTTGGCACTTGGCCAGTGAATATCTTTTTAGTTAACTAGCTGTCAAATAAACAAATAGTGTATAGTGTTTGTTTCTATACCATTGTACCCTCTTTAGAGTAGATTTCATCATTCAGTGTCTGATATCCTGAATGACAGCACTTGATTTATGAGTTTATAACCCGTGATAGAATTACTTTTCCCCTTATTGAAATGAAAAAGTTCTTGATGAATCTACAACTAGCTGCATCTTCTGCAACTTCTAAGGAGTTAATGTGACACAAATAGTCATTTACTAGCTTCATGAAAGGCTTCGCCAGTGGTGCTAATGCTAAAGAATCTGCCTGTCAATGCAGGAGACATAGGTTTGATCCCTGGGCCAGGAAGATCCCCTGGAGGAGAAAATGGCAATCCACTCTAACATTCTTGCCTGGGAAATGGCGTCTGACATGATTTTGCACGCAAGCACACACACACCTCATGGAAAGTTTATATAAGGCCATCCAAAAGACATCCTCACCAGCTAAAAATACTAGAACATACACAGGTAGCCCTAGTGGTAAAGAACTCACCTACCAATACAGGAGACATAAGATTAGTGGGTTCCATCCCTGGGTCAGGAAGATCCCTGGAGAAGGGTATGGCAACCCATTCCAGTATTCTTGCCTGGAGAATCCCATGGACAGTGGAATCTAGCAGGCTACAGTCCAAAGGGTCACAGAGTTGGACACCACTGAAGCAACTTAGTACACACAGTGGCACTAATGGTAAAGAAACAGCCTGCCAATGCAGGAAGGTAAGAAACGTGAGTTCAATCCCTAGGTCAGGAAGCCCTGGAGGAGGGCACAGCAATACACTCCAGTATTCTTGCTCAGAGAATCCCTTGGACAGAGGCACCTCGTGGGCTACAGTCCATAAGTTTGCAAAGAGTTTGACACAACTGAAGTGACTTAGCATGCACACACACATACTGCTTTGAACTTACACAAGCTAGCTGACTAGAAAAAGTTTGCTCTAAAGGTAACAAAGTGACAAAAGACATCCTTGCCTTCTGTTGTTAAAATGTCTTTATAGATTCTTAGGAGAAAACCAGTGATTTAAACAGCAGTCCTCAATTTTTTAGCATCAGGGGCTGGTTTCATGGAAGACAATTTTGCCATGGGTAGGGAGTGGAAGGTGGTCTTGGGTTGGGATGACTGAAGTGCACTTTATTTCTATTATTATTCTATTGTGATATCTAATGAAATAATTATACAGCTCACCATTATGCAGAATCAGCAGAAGCCCTGAGCTTGTTTTCCTGAGCTCAGGCAGTAACAAGAGTGATGGGGAGTGGCTATAAATACAGATGAAACTTCGTTGGCTTACCTGCCACTCATCTCCTGCTCTGTGGCCCACTTCCTGACAAATCATTGACTGTTACCAGCCCATGGCCCAGGGACCCCTGATTTAAAGCATTAGGATCTGTGTGAGGCAGAGCAAACACTCCTCCACAGGTTATACCCTTTTCCTTCTTCTTCCTTCTCTATTTTGCTCCCCTTTCCCTTAAGTATAGTAACAGTTCTAAATGGATTTTGCCCTGAGACAATTACCCCTTGAATTTCTACCCAAGGGAGAAGATAAAAGAATTCTCAAGTTTGATGCCACCTTTCCATCTTTTCAGTTTCTCAGGCACACATGGGAACCCACTCAACTTGCTCTTTCTAAAGAGCTGTAAATGAGAAATGCTAGTGGAAGCAACTATTTTTTTAGTTCTGACCATTTCACTGATTGCTTTGTTTTTGAAACTCTTCGTGAAATTACACAAAAGACCACAGGAAAGTGAAAAGACCATAGGAAAAGAGAAGCTTACATAAAATATCATAAAATACCACAGAATTCATTTTGGCCTTTGCATTGCTATATATATATATATATAGAATGTCTCTATATATATTCCAAACACTCCACATTCAAAATGGAATCTGACAATATCTGAGCCACCTCTTGAACAAACCAATATATTTTGTTAGCTCTACTTACATGATTGGCATTGTTGGTGCTATTTTTAGATCCCTTACTACGCATGCAAAAAATCCAAATTATATACATTTTTAACCCTCAAAATATTTTTAACAGAAACTTGACTTGAAGACTGCTATCAGTGTTCCATATTTGGCAAAATATTTTGCAGTAACTTAATGAAAAGTAGACCAATGAGGGATTTATAACATATTTTTCTTTTCTTTGGAAGCCTTCTTAATATGTCACAGCTATATTTCTAACCTTGATGACTATCCTCAGAATTCCATTCTGTGACTCCTTGCAATGAAATTATAATCCCTGAATCCTTTCATATTCTTACGCCTTTTTTGAATCCTTAAATGACCAAGAAGAGTGCTTGTAAATGGCTTCCTCTTCTGAGCAGAAGAGGTAAATTTGGGTGATGTTGTTTTTGAAATGCGGACATTGATTTCACAACTCAAGTGTCACATGAAGGGAGAAGAGTAGGAATATTTATTTGTCTTCCTCTGCTCAGCCAACAGTGCTGACAGCCCTCTCATCTGAAGTTACCAGAGCCAACACCTAGGTGGATTCCTAGACGGACATAGTTGGCAATGACATTGTTCAGACTCTAACACGTAACATGAATGTTACAACAGCAGAAGCATTTCAGCTCATGATGGGGTTACATTCAGATTTTTCCTGGAAGTAATTTTTAAAAAAATCAATTTTGCTCTAATAAGCATTTGGTGTTTTCTACTTAGCTCATGAAACTCAAAATTGCTTGATTTGCTTAATATTTTATACTGATGGTAGGATGATAAATAGACTGATTTTTGTCAACATAGCATAGGGTAACTGTTGAGGTTGTTTCATGTGTGTGTTCTTAATTTTCTTAATGAACCCCTATGCCTCATGGGAGTAATTGACCATTATTTATATTGCTTTGATATACCCAAGGGCTAAAATGTGACTCATCTTGTAAGAGCTTTCTCTTTTTGCTTTTTTTTTTTTTTAACAGAAAACAAAAGCAGTGAGGAACAGTGGCAGTCATCCAATTGAAAATAGGATTAATGTTTAAGTGAAAGAGCAGGGAGACGTATGCGCCAAGGAATGGGACTGTATCAATGAACTGGTTAGTTGGGCTGATGTAGTAAACTACCACTGTGACAAACCACCATGACTATCAACTACGGAAAAGCCTAGACAGCATATTAAAAGGCAAAGACCTTTCTGACAAGGTCCATATAGCCAAAGCTATGGTCTTTCCAGTAGTCATGTATGGATGACCATAAAGAAGGCTAAGCACCGAAGAATTGATGCTTTTAAGCTGTGGTACTGGAGAAGACTCTGGAGAGTCCCTTGGATAGCAGAGATCAAGCCAGTACATCCTAAAGGAAATCAGTCCTGTATATTCATTGGAAGGACTGATGCTGAAGCTGAAACTCTGATACTTTGGCTACCTGATACAAAGAGTTGACTCATTGGAAAAGACTTCAATGCTGGGAAAGATTGAAGGCAAGAGGAGAAGAGGGCAGCAGAGAATGAGATAGTTGGATGGCCTCACTGACACAATGGGCATGAACTTGGGCAAACTCCAGGAGATAGTGATGGACAGGGAGGACTGGTGTGCTATAGTCCTTGGGGTTGCAAAGAATCGGACAATATTTAGCAACTGAATGGCTTCGCAGGTGGTTCAAATGGTAAAGAATCTGCCTGCAATGCAAGAAACCCAAGTTTGATCCCTGTGTCAGGAAGATTCCCAGAGAAAGGAATGGCAATCCAGTCCAGTGTTTTTGCCTGGAAAATTCCATGGACAGAGGAGCCTGGCAGGCTGCAGTCCATGGGATAGCAAACAGTCCGACATGACTGAGAGACTAATACTCACTAGCAACCTGGCCGCTACCAGCAAGCTACCACAGACTGGGTACCTTGTAAAAAAACAGAAATTTATTTATCACAGTTTTGGAGGATAGGCAATCTAAGATCAAAATGTAAGCATTGTTGCATTCTGGTGAGAATTCTTTCCCTGGTTCCTGTAAGCAGTGACTTCTTATTGGGCCCTCTTATGGTCCAGAGGGCTAGAGATCTGGAGCCTCTATTATAAGACGTTAATCCATTCATTAGGGAAGAATCTCCAAAGGCCCATCTCTTAATACTGTAATATTGAGCATTGGAATTTCAACACACAAATTTTAGAAGGGACATGACACTCAAGGGATAGTAGTCAATATGCCAATATTTAAGAAAATCTACCTTCCATATCACTAGGTGAATGCTTCCCTGGCTGAAGAATGCACAATACATCTCACAAATGAAAAAAAATTCCCTATGTTTGTGTGATTCCTAAAGCTATATATTTTTCTTGAGAAAATGTAGTTACTGACTAGATCAATGGGAACAATTTTCTTAGACATTTCCTGATAATATCTGAGACCCCCCAGAAGAGTTGAGTATGCCCAGGTTTGTTGGGGGATTTCAAAGGATCTGTTCACCAGGAAGAAAAAGATGGCTGAGCACACCAACAGAAACAAACAGGCCATCTGAGTGGTTACCACTCACAACCAAATAAATAATGGACATGCTAAGTGGCCTTAGATTTTCTTTGCTGAAAATCACATTAGGAAATTCTTTCTTTAGTACATTTAAAGACTGTGGGACTTGGGATATTATAACCTATTTTTAAAATGTGCTGGGTGTGTTATTGACAGTTTACTATTTGAGTATGTCAAAGTAATATATTTCTTTATTTCTAGATCTGAATTTAATTTCTGACTTGAGGGCTCTGCTTGCCTAAAGTCAACCCTGTGAACTAGTTCAGGATGGTTCTTCCATTTGTCTTTTTCTGAGAATTCCTAGATCAGATCAGGATTGTTGTTCAATGGCAACCTGGCTCACAACTCCACATCAGTCAGTCTTTCTCCTCTTCTCAGTCCTATCCTGGCCCACAAAGTTCAAGTCTGCACCCACAAAAAAGGACAAATTTTCTAAATGATAGTTCACCAGTTGCTGGTGGGAAGAGAACACAGTTCACTCCTTCTTCTCCTCCTTTCTTTTTTGGCAAGAACAGCAATTGGAACTAGCTTGACCCCCAGGCAACTCCTTGGCATTGCCTCTGAGGTTTCCAGCTCTTTGTAGAAGTTTTAATTGCATCATAAGCAACCTTATATCCTTATTGACTTAACATAACATTCATTTTCTTCTGAATGTGCAGGGTTAGCTGGAGCAGCCCAGGCCAAAAATATGTTAAGTTCAAGTCTGCTCCAAGGGCAGCAGGCTCAGCAACTAATTGAGTTCTGATCTTCTCATAGTGGATAGCAGAAATCCGGGAAGAGAATGAAAAATATGTAACAGCCCATTATCACTGTTTTCATATTTCATTCAACAGTGCAGTCATATGGCTGAGGACAGCTTAAATAGGATGGTGAATTACCCTCTATCCCCAGTGAAATATGACAAAGGTGGGAGGTGGAAAGTTAGACAAATACTACAATAAAAAGGTTATATTTAATCAATCTTTCCCTGCCCACTTCACTTTCAGCTTGGGATCAACATGTACACACTGCTATATTTAAAATGGATAATCAACAAGGCCCTATCAAATAGCACAGGGAACTCTGCTCAATGTTATGTGGCAGCCAGAATGGGAGGGGAGTTTGGGGAAGAATGGATACATGTATATACATAAACGGGGCTTACCTAGTGGCTCAGTTGGTAAAGATTCTACCTGTAAAGCAGGAGACCTGGGTTCAATCCCTGGGTCGGGAAGATCCCCTGTGGAAGGAAATGGCAACCGAATCCAGTACTCTTCCCTGGAGAATTCCATGTACAGAGGAGCTGAGCAGAACCATCCTGATATTCAAGCTGCATTTAGAAAAGGCAGGCGAACAAGAGATCAGATTGCCAACATCCATTGCATGAGAGAAAAAGCAAGAGAGTTCCAGAAAAAATATCTACTTCTGTTTTATTGACTGCACCAAAGTCTTTGTGTGGATACAACAAACTGGAAAATTCTTCAAGAGATGGGGATACCAGATCACCTTACCTGCCTCCTGAGAAATCTGAATGCAGGTCAAGAAACTAGTTACAAGTTTACATGTCACAATGGACTGGTTCCAAATTGGGAAAGGAGTACATCAAGGCTGTATATTGTCACCCTGTTATTTAACTTATATGCAGAGTACATCATGTGAAATATCGGGCTGGATGAAGCACAAGATGGAATCAAGATTGCAGGGAGAAATATCAATAACTTCAGATATGCAGATGACATCACCATTATGCCAGAAAGTGAGAACTAAAGAGCCTCTTAATGGAAGTGAAAGAGGAGACTGAAAAAGCTGGATTAAAACTGAACATTCAAAAAACTAAGGTGAAGGCATCCAGTCCCATCACTTCATGGCAAATAGATGGGAAACAGTGAGAGACTTTATTTTCTGGGCTCCAAAATCACTGTAGATAATGACTGTAACCATGAAATTAAAAAACGTTTGCTCCTTGGAAGAAAAGTTATGACCAATCTAGACAACATATTAAAAAGCAGAGACATTACTTTTCCAGAAAACGTCTGTCTAGTCAAAGCTATGGTTTTACCAGTAGTCATGTATGGATGTGAGAGTTGGACTATAAAGAAAACAGAATGTGGAAGAATTGATGCCTTTGAACTGTGGTGTTGGAGAAGGCTCTTGAGAATCCCTTGGACGGTGAGGAGATCAAACCAGTCAATCCTAAAGGAAATAAGTCCTGAATATTCATTGGAAGACCTGATACTGAAGCTGAAGTTCCAGTACTTTGGCCACTTGATGTGAAGAATCTACTCCTTGGAAAAGACACTGATGTTGGGGAAGATTAAAGGCAGGAAGAGAAGGGGACGACAGAGGATGAGATGGTTTGATGGCAATAACTAACTCGATGGACATGAGTTTGAGCAAGCTCTGGGAATTGGTGATGGACAGGGAAGCCTGATCTGCTGCAGTCCATGAGGTTACAGAGTCAGACAGGACTGAGCAACTGTGAAGAGATATATGTTAAAGGGCTGAGTCCCTTTGCCATACACCTGAAACTACTACAATGTTGTTAATCGGCTATTCTCCAATATGAAATGAAAAGGTAAAACAATCCAGTTTGGAAGTTAAAAAACAAGGTTCTAAGATGATAGATTATAATATCTTCTTTTCTTACATATCAGACTTATTCATGACTATTCCAAGCAAAATTGTATTTTAAAACATCAAACTCCACGAATAATATGACCCTACCCAGAAATTCAGAGCCAGCAATTGCAATATTTTTGTAATGAGAAAGAAGATACTAGACAAGTATTGCTAAAACACAGGGAACACAGACTAGGGTGATTCATGCTTACAATTTCTGATTTCTGATCTCACTACCAGATAGTTTGGGTACCATCTCTCCTTGGGAAAGAAGAGTGAGCAGTTAAGAAAAGCATATATTTACTTGTCCTATACTTTTGTTCCCTGGAGACTATAGAAGTTTTTCTCACTTTAGAATTAAGTGTGGGAGATATGTATTCTGTTCTAACACCGCTCTCTTCTTAATCCCATAGTGGTTCCCTTCCTGCTTCCTTGGATGCAAGTTTTTCCAAGTTGCCTCGGATATCCTTTATTACCTCCACTAACTTTGTGTCCTCCTTGTATAGCTCTCTCTTCTCTTGATTCACCATCAAAAGTTAGGTGGAGAAGATTGTCCACAACAAGTGAGCCAGGTGGGGAGGAAAGGAATAATTGTCCGTTTCTTGCGTTAGACATTTTTATTAGGTAGTTGATCCAAACAGTCCCAAAATGCGTGTGAGCCATAATGATATCCACTATTCTTCAGACAACAGGATAAATGCATATATATACATATTTGCCTCTCTTTGATGCTGTGGAGTTTATTCCTGAGTTGGAGAATAAAAAATGGTTCTTTTTAAAAAATATATATTTATTTTAATTGGAGGCTAATTACTTTACAATATTGTAGTGGTTTGTGACATACATTGACGTGAATCAGCCATGGGTGTACATGTGTTCCCCATCCTGAAACCCCCTCCCACCTCCCTCCCCATCCCATCCCTAAGGGTCATCCCAGGGCACTGGCCCTGAGCACCCTGTCTCATGCATCGAAACTGGACTTCACATATGGCACATATGGTAATATACATGTTTCAATGCTATTCTCTCAAATCATCCCACCCTCGCCTTCTCCCACAGAGTCCAAAAATTTATTCTTTAAATCTGTGTCTCTTCTGCTGTCTCACATATAGGGTCATCATTACTATCTTTCTAAATTCCATATATATGTGTTACTGTACTGCATTGGTGTTTTCTTTCTGACTTACTTCACTCTGTATAATAGGGTCCAGTTTCACCCACCTCTTTAGAACCGATTCAAATATATACTTTTTAATAGCTGAGTAATATTCCATTGTATATATGTACCATAGCTTCCTTATCCATTTGTCTGCTGATGGAAAATATGGGCCAAAGAACTAAATAGATATTTCTCCAAAGAAGACATACAGATGGCTAACAAACACACGAAAAGACGCTCAACATCACTCATTATCAGAGAAATGCAAATCAAAACCACAATAAAATACCATTTCACGCCGGTCAGAATGGCTGCTATCAAAAAGTCTGCAAACAATAAAAGCTGGAAAGGGTGTGGAGAAAAGGGAACCCTCTTACACTGTTGGAGGGAATGCAAACTAGTGTAGTCACAATGGAGAACAGTGTGGAGATTCCTTAAAAAACTTGAAATAGAACTGCCATATGACCCAGCAATCCCACTGTTGGGCACACACACTGAGGAAACCAGAATTGAAGGAGACACATATACCCCAATGTTCATTGCAGCACTGTTTACAATAAAGAGAACATGGAAGCAACCTAAAAAGTGGTTCTTATTTCTTTTCATTCATTCTTAATTCTCTCATCTACCCAATGTTACTCATCTCCTCTGGAAAAGAGAAAATACACAGCATGTCTATTCATACCACCATGAAGATCTGGATAGCTCATCATCAGATTGTTTTATTTTCCTTTAGACTCTAGTATCTGGCAGCTATATTTCAGGGCTTCCCAGATGGTACTAGTGGCAAAGAGACTACCTGCAAATGCAACAGACATAAGAACTGTGAGTTTGATTCCTGGGTTGGGAAGATCCCCTGAAGGAGGGCATGGCAACCCACTCCAGTATGCTTGCCTGCAGAATTCCACGGACAGAGTAGCGTGACTGTCTACAGTTCGTAGGCTTGCAAAGAATTGGACATGACTGAAGTGACTTAGCCCACATGTAGCTCTGATTTTAGGACAATAGCCATAATTTCTTTGTTGCCAACATAGTGAAAGAACGGAATACAGGGAAATAGGTAGAAATTAATCTTTCATAAACATAGCTCTTATGATCCTGTCATACAAAAACCATACATGTTTATTTATTTATTTATTCATTTGGCAAGTATTCCTTGATAATTCCATATTTCTAGCACTGTGGTAAAGATTAAATATTTCATAAAGATTTAGATAGGAATGTACCTCATCCTTATCTACTTATAATTTATTGGGCTATTAATTTTAATTGTAGACTCTGATGCTAGGAAAGGTTGAGGGCGGGAGGAGAAGGGGACGACCGAGAATGAGATGGCTGGATGGCATCATTGACTCTGTGCACATGAGTTTGAGTGAACTGCGGGAGTTGGTGATGGACAGGGAGGCCTGGCGTGCTGTGATTCGCCAATGAACTGAACTGAACTGAACTGCTGTCAATCAGTTATCTTCAATAAATGAATGGAAGATGTGTTTAATTGAGAATAGCAGGATTTTCCTAACTGCTAGATATTTCAAACTAAAAACAAATTCCTATTAAGATAACACAGAATCTTTATCTTTGGTGTACTCAAGGGTCTGCTGTAATTAAAACATCATCATCAACGAAAACAAAATAGTATAAGACATGCAAGCATCATTAGTTCTACTCTATTTGAACTAATGAATATATAACATACAAGCAATCTATTTGTGTAGGGTATTAATATTTTAGCAGCTTTTTTCTAATTTATTACCAAATAATTCTATATAATTTTGAATTTCTGTTTTATCCTAAAGTTTTCTAATGGTTTAGCTTTGTCTCCCATAGATGCATGATCTCTTAGATAATTTTCATATCCAGGATTTTTTTGTTGTTGTTGTTGCTGTTGTTTTGCTTGTTTACTAGATTTTGTTTTCTTTACCAAAGAGAGATAATTGGGTTACTTTAGAACATATTCTAATTTTGGTATGTAAATAATGCTATGTGAAATCTAAGTTTGAAAACATTTTCACTAATTTTCCTCTTTACTTAAAAATCCCATTGTTTAAGAGAATCTTCAATTAGGATTTCAAGTGAAAAAATGTCACCATGCTACATTTTTATGTTTTGAATAGTTTTCAGTAACCCACTATCCACTCGGGCTTTTCTTTGCCCTAATCCTTCATCCCCGTCAAGTAGTAGACGTCAAACCTTCACTTGATAGCCTCCAATCTTGGAAGTTGGGCTTTTTCCCTGTTGCTTCAGCAGCTGGCTGGGACCCAGATACGGGAGTAAGCCCATCCAGTTTCTGAGGCTTCTATCAGCATTACTAGCAACACAGGCAGTGCATTGCTTGTCAAACCTCTTTGGAATTAATCATACAAATTAAAAATGCCTTTGCATGTCTTAAGGTAGGCTTAGAAAGGGTTTTATGGCATATTTTTGGCCATAAGAACATTTGCAATTATAGAGTGACAATTATAGTCCAGGACTGAACCTTCTCTTCAAAACTGCCATGGATATTACATTCCCTGTTTATAGATGAAAAAGGTTCAAAGAGACTTTAAAAGTTTCCTGGGGCTGCAGAGCTAACAGTGAACAGATTTCTCATTCAAACTATGTATCTGAGCCAATGCCAGGGATCCATTTCTTCCTTTTCTGGATTTTGGTTCAAGGATATTGATTCAAGGATATTGGTCCCTTTTCTGAACCAACAGCACTTTACATACAGGAGTCTTACATCAGCTAAAGATAGTAAAATCAGTAGCTGTTATTAAAAATAGGAAAACATTTTACGTTTTGCTGCAGATGGTGAAACTACTACCAAAGTTGCTAAATCTGAATTAGCAACCTCTCTCCAGCCCTCTCATGAAACATACATTAGAAGTTTTGATCCAGGACATTTTCAGTTCAGTTCAGTTCAGTCACTCAGTCGTGTCCGACTCTCCGCGACCCCATGAATCACAGCACGCCAGGCCTCCCTGTCCATCACCAACTCCCGGAGTACACTCAAACCCATGTCCACAGAGTCGGTGATGCCATCCAGCCATCTCATTCTCTGTCGTCCCCTTCTCCTCCCGCCTCCAACCTTTCCCAGCATCAGAGTCTTTTCCAGTGAGTCAACTCGTCTCATGAGGTGGCCAAAGTATTGGAGTTTCAGCTTCAGCATCAGTCCCTCCAATGAACATCCAGGATTGATCTCCTTTAGAATGGACTGGTTGGATCTCCTTGCAGTATAAGGGACTCTCAAGAGTCTTCTCCAACACCACAGTTCAAAAGCATCGATTCTTCGGCGATCAGCTTTCTTCACAGTCCAACTCTCACATCCATACATGACCACGGGAAAAACCATAGCCTTGACTAGACGGACCTTTGTTGGCAAAGTAATGTCTCTGCTTTTTAATATACTATCAAGGTTGGTCATAACTTTCCAGGACATTTTGTTCTCCTGCAAAAACATATTGCACTTCTTATTTAAAAAAAAAAAAAAAACTATGATAAAAGTTAATTGTCCACACTTTCACAGATTTTCAAAAGATATTTCTCAATATCATTGCAAAAGCAATCAAGTGGGAGTTCTGATACCAGAAATTACAGAGTAACTTGTATCACTACTTCTTGGGCAGATAATTTAAAAACTTTTGGACAAATATAACAAAAAGAGATATCCAAAGGCCCTGGAAACTAACAAAAATGGGCTAAGAATGTATGGGCTTCAACCCTTGAAAAAGAAAGTCCACTGATGCAATGGTGAGATCCTCATTTATATATCCTTCATCCTTGAGGACTCCCCAAAGTCTATTAAGCATCAGTCATTGGTATTTTACATTGAAGTGTCAGCGGACAGATTTAGGTCTAGAATGACTTTACATTGAGGAAAGAAGTCCCAGAAAGGAGGTTTGCCACAGAAAAGAGGAGCTTGTATATAAACTCTTCTCAAATACTTGACTGACTTTGAACTGAATATGCACAAGGGAATCCAGTAATAATTGAACTAGTTAGCATCGAAGAATTGATGCTTTTGTACTGTGATGTTGGAGGAGGCTCTTGAGAGGCCCTTGGTCTGCAAGGAGATCCAACCAGTCCATCCTAAGGGAAATCAATCCTGAATATTCATTGGAAGGATTGATGCTGAAGCTGAAACTCTAATACTTTGGCCACCTGATGTGAAGAACTGACTTATTTGAAAAGACCCTGATGCTGGGAAAGATTGAAGGCGGGAGGAGAAGGGGACGACAGAGGATGAGATAGTTGGTTGGCATCCCCGACTCAATGGACATGAGTTTGAGCAAATTCTGGAAGTTGGTGATGGATAGGAAGGCCTGGTATGATGTGTTTCCTGGGGCTGAAGAGTCAGACATGACTGAGCAATTGAACTGAGCTGAACTGAACTGAGTTAGCAATAATCAAAGCTAGAAAATGAAAATGAAATACATTTTTTTTTTTTGTCCATTGAAGAGAGATTAAATTTTAAGTCCTGTTAAATTAGAGGATCTTTGTAAAATATCACCCTTGCATGGTAGGAACACACTATGTGCCAAAATTAACAGATTTGGGGTAAACCTGAAACAGGTATACCCTAATAAAACATAAAATCAAACCTCCAAAGGAAGGGTGTTGTGCTGCGCTGTGCTTAGTCACTCAGTCATGTCTGACTCTTTGTGACTCCATGGACTGTAACCCGCCAGACCCCTCTGTACTTGGGGATTTTCCAGGTAAGAATACTGGAGTGGGCTGCCATGCCCTCCTCTTGGGGATCTTCCCAACCCAGGGATTGAAAACAAGTTGCCCACATTGCAAGCAGATTCTTTACTGTCTGAGCCACCAAGGAAGCCCAAAGGAAGAGTGATTAATCTCTTACTGACTAGTTAACAATTTAAATGACAAACTACAGTAAAACTTAACATTTTTCAAAAGTAGATAACAATCTGAAATCTTCACAAAATGTCCTTGATAGTATTTTTTATTAAAAAAAAAAATCTTCTGGATATTCAAAGAATGAGAAAGGTGATGCTTAGTCCAGATGCAAATCAGTCAATACAAAAAAAAAACCTTGAAAGTTCATAGCTCTTAGAATTAGAAGATATATAATTCAAAATAAATTTATGTCAAGTATGTCAAGGCATAATGGAAGCATTGCTCATAATTACTTAACAAAAAAGAACTCTCAAGGGAGATGTAATGAACTGAAAAGACAATATATATTGCACATGTTTGAAAAAATATGAAAAAATATTGAAATATTTGAAAAATTTTCAAAATATTTCAAAATTATTTCAAATATTTGAAAAAATGTTTGAAAAAAATAAACATTTTGGGTAATCAACTGAAAAAATTTCTAAAGTCTAAAGTGGGTATGATTTGGGCAAGGAAATAAAGATGATTATCTTATCATCTAAAGTATGATACACTTTTCCATAAATCCATACTGATATAAATAAATTATTGTGTGCATGCTGAGTAACTTCAGTCATGTCCAACTCTTTGCAACCCATGGACTGTAACCTGCCGGTCTCCTCTGTCCAAGGGATTCTACAGGCAAGAATACTAGAGTGAGTTGCCATAACCTCCCCCAGGGTATCTTCCTGACTCAGGAATCAAACCCACATCTCTTACGTCTCCTGCATGGGCAGGCAGGTTCATTACCACTAGTGCCACCTGGGAAGCCCAAATAAACGATTAAATATGTTAATATATGGGGAAAATGTGACAAATTTTCCATGCAGAAGAATTCCATAATTGATGTAGGTACTTCACTGGAACAGAGCAGGTCCTTGCCCCCTCACCATGTCTTCTACCTACCTTTTGCCTGTGGAAAGCCTTAATCAGAGATTAAGTTTAATCAGAGAAGTGAGAAATGCTGAAACAAAGGAAAACCGTCTAAGGATACTAAATAATAATAGTGTAGTCATTAAGCAGAGTCAAGGACCTCTAGTTCTTTCTCAAGGGCTGTTGATAATATTCTGAGCCATTTCCTGTGAGCTGTCTTACAGATACTAAAACCCCAGGTGGAGAAGTTAACTACATGAGGACCCAGGAACTGATCTGCCACAATTCCAAAAATTGACCACAAAGAAATGAAAACAAGTGCACCCCAAACTGTACCTAAAACAACCAAAATGGTGCTAGTCAGATCACTGATGATCAATTTGAAGATGGCTGTTAGAGATGACTGTGCTATTTCTTCATGTAGCTCCCCCAGCCCTCTCTGTCTATAAAAGCTTTCACCCCCTGCTTGTCATGGTCGGTCTTTGGACATATGTCTACCACACTCTCTCCCATACCCGGTTGCCAGCATCTGAAATAGAGCATGCTTTCCTTTCCACCAACATAGCCTGTTTACTGGCTTTTGAGTGGGAACCCCAAGAAGTGGGACCCCACACACACTCCATTCGGTAGCAGCACCCTAAAGGAGGAAGTGCATCTCTACCCTCCTTTAAGGTGGGCTGCATATACAGATTTCCTCTGAAAAATGCACTATGGAAATGTTGCCTTGTCTGGTAGTTCTTATCATAAAAAGAGGAGGAGGAGCAAGAGACTGAAGAAAAAAAAATTCTACTTACATTTCTCCCACACTATAGTTCCATTTCTATTGTTTTATTCAGCTGTAAACATTTTTTACCTAGGATCTTGCTCTTTGTGTTCTATCCTGATAGTTCTAATGAAGTTCACATCTTGGGATAGTACAGATTTTACCTTCTTTCTTCTGTCCTTATATATATATATATTTTATGTATTTTATTTATATATATTTTTTCTCTCTTCCAAGAATCCTACTCCATCTAGATGGCTTAGATTATGCCTAAGTTATTTTGGCTATACATTCCTATGATTATAGTGTTGCCATGAAATTTTGAGTAAAGAAGATATTTGGATAAATTTTGGAGATGGTTGGCTTAGAAAAGCTTTGTAACTGATATTAAGAAAAAGATTGAGTACTAAGCTCTGCTATGCTTGAGTGAAGATTCAGGTCTTACATTTTTACCAAATTATCACCTCCTTGTGCCACAAGAAAGAAGCATCTGTTTTTAAAAACTAGAGCTTTAAAGAATAGTAATAAAATAAACACATCTATTTTAAGTGATTGTTTTGAAGTAAGTGAAAGTGAAAGCGGAACTCGCTCAGTCGTGTCTGACTCTTTGTGACCCCATGGATTATACCATCCATGGAATTCTCCAGGCCAGAAGAATGGAGTGAGTAGCCTTTCCCTTCTTCAGCAGATCTTCCCAACCCAGGGGTCGAACCCAGGTCTTCTGCTTTGCAGGCGGATTCTTCATCAGCTGAGCCACTGATTGTTTTGAACATTTTCTGGAATGGATGGATCTTCACTAGATCATAACAGCAATGTTAAAAGAATCTCATATGAATTTGAAAATTGAAATGCTTTTTTAGATGTTTGTTAGAATATCATCAATATGAGCCAAAATGAATCAACCAATATGAAGTTCATTACACAAAATTGTGTTTAATGCCATTACAGAAGCAGCAGCATCTTCACATTAATCAATACAGCTCTAAACACATGACCTGTACGTTCTAAGTTTGATTTTCAGTATTTTGAAAAAGCTTTGTATCTACCATATCTGAATTTTCAAGCATGATTGCTTTTCAGTTTTTTGTCAAAGGCATTCGTTAGTTGACCTCTGCTATCATGAACTATTTAGTACTCATGACTTTGTTTTGCATGTAGAAGGCTTAAGGGGATATGCAGCTTGAAGAGAGGACAAAATGAAATAATTTGATATTTACAGCACATTATTTTTAGCAATTACTTTTTGCTGAAGCCACACAAAGATTCAATAGTATTCCCCCTTTTCCACTTTATGCATTTATATATATATATAATTTGTAATAAAATAATCACCATTAAAGGCACCCTTCAGTTTTATGAAAGCCAGTTTTATGTGATTCCTTTGAACTTATAAGAATTACCTTTCAATTAAATCGATATCCTCAGATTTAATGAAAACATGGTACCAAGATTTTAGGCATTACAAAACGGAATGTAAATCTAATCACAGTATAAATTTTATTTTGACACAATTTCTATATTTAAATGTAACTATATTTATATTTTTCTATAAAAATGTAAACTTTGTATTTGCATTTCTATATATTCAAATATTTCTACATTTAAAAAATATTTTTACATTTTTCTATATTTAATGTAACAATAAATAATAAAATAAAGTCCTATTATTTTGAAGGAACTCTAATAAAACATAACCAAATTATCTGAGGATAATGAAAACAAGTAAACTGCAGGAAATCTTACTATTTATCCTGATTTTAGCCAATGATTTGGCTTATAAGTATAATTCCTGACATATTTCATGACAGACTATCATAAAACTACAATCTGAACTTTCTAGTGACAGGTGCCTCATTACATCAAAGATTTATATTCCATTATTTTAAAAGCTCTAATTTTAGAAGGACCACCTTATATAGAAGCGATTCCCACCTTCCTTTAACTTTTTACTGAGAGTTATAATACTGCATTTAACAATTATGCAGTCATTTAGCATAGGCTTGCCTATTCTCTAAATAACAACAGTTTCAGTATTAAATGCAATCACATCCTTCTGTAACTAGCGTCTCCACCAAGTTTTATATAAGTTTTGCAACCTCTAACACACCAAACTAAGCTGTTTTCCTCTCTCTTCAAGATACATATTGTTAGCTCCTTTCACTAATCTTTATTTGAAGTTTTCCTGTCCCAGATCTATACAACCATGATTATTCTGAAGGAGCTTTCAAATCCCAGAGGTTATAGAGTACCTACCGTCACTGAAGAGGATGAAGATCAAGCAGCTCCATTTCTACATCATTCTTAAAATTAAAGTTTCTTCTTCTAAAACAAGGAAGAGATATTAATCAGTTGAATTTATCTTCTACTAAAATAAAACATTCAGAAGGCCAAAGACTTAACCAAACTATTCTGAATTTTATGTTTTTCTAATACACACAAATGCAGAAAATAGATACATGGACTTAAAATTTAGGCAATTTTTCTCAATTACAGAAAATGTTTCAAGCACTCTAGGCTACAATGTCCTGTAAGATAAAATATGTGTAACTCAAGTAGGCAAATTTCCATTAGTGAAGTGGAAGTGTATACAAGTCATTATAATCAAATAGACCTTTATGATTACTGTGGTTGTGGTTGATCGCTCAGTCATGTCCGACTCTTTGCGATCCCATGGACTGTAGTCTACCAGACTTCTCTGTCCATGGGATTTTCCAGGCAAGAGTACTGGAGTGGGTTGCCATATACTAGGTACAGGTCAATTTGATAAACATCAAATACATCAATAGAGAAAATGGCAAAGGCAATGTATAACTAAAAACCTAACTAAAAGGCCAAAGTATCATCCATTTAATGAAGAAATGCAATTTAAACAATAATTAATTTGGAATATCATTATAAAAATTTGATATCTATTTTTTACTGGTGATTACTATGGTGCGATTTGTGATAGTAACTTCTTTCTCAAAAGACGTTTGGAAGAGTATCTTCAAAGCCTTAGACATGTTCACACAATTGGGAACATGATTTGCCTGTCTAGGAATTTATCTTATAGGATAATTAAGTGTACCCACGAATATTTCTGTGTAAGTGTATTTATTATTGTATTATTTGTAATACCAGAAAATATTATGCACATCCTAGGTGGTCAAAATAAGGGCTAATAAAAATGTTCAATGCCCTAATTTCATACAGCAGACAATGTAGCTCCTTATATTCCAATTTCCTGAGCAAAATTTCCTGATGTTTGGTATTGTCATAATTCATTTTTGAAAGAAAAGACCACAAGACACAAAAAGGATTATAGAACTTTATATAGGCTTTAAATGTTTATAGTGCATAAACTGGGAGAAGATACACCACAACATTAATTTCAATATCTGTATTGATTTAGAGGGTGGCAGACATTTCAAGGGAAATTAGAAGGATAAAGGACAAACTAGAGCAGGGAACATGCTATGGCTTGAATATGCTTCCCCTTTAGTAACTCCCAGTACCTTGACTGTGACTGTGTTTAAGATAAACCTGAATATTCATTGGAAGGACTGATGCTGAAGCTGAAACTCTGAAGAGCCGACTCATTGGAAAAGACTCTGATGCTGGGAAAGATTGAAGGCAAGAGGAAAAGGAGGGTGACAGATGATGAGATGGTTGGATGGCATCACTGACTCAATGGACAGGATTTTGAGCAAACTCAGGGAAATGGTGAAGGACAGAGAAGCCTGGCATGTTGCATTTCATGGGGTTGCAAAGAGTCAGAAGCAACTTAGTGACTGAACAGCAACAACATTTAATGAATTAATTTAATTAGTGTGGTTCTAATCAATATGACTAGTGTCTCTATAAAGAGGATGTAGATACATAGGCACAAGGGATAGACACCGTGAAGACAGGAGATGGCATCTATAAGTCAGTGAGAATTCTCATAATCAACTCTTCTCACAACTTGATCTCATCCTACTAACCTTCAGAACTGTGAGAAAATAAATTTCTGTGGTTTAAGCCACTCAGTCCATGGTACTTTCCTATGGCAGTCCTATCAGACTGATATAAGACAGAAGATACACTAATAAGAAGGTAAGAACCTACAGCATCTACATGAAAACAGCAATGACTAAATACTTGGGAAGTCTTAACCATTACTGGGTCAACGCATTTTATTTTGCTGTCTCAGTCTTGAGATTAATCGTTTCCCTTTGGCCTGGTTGCTCTTTTCCAATACCTTGCCATTGTCAAAAGTTTAGAGTTTCAGTACCCAACAGCTGATCCTGGATACCAAATGTTTTGACTTTTTTTTTTTTTTAACTTTGATGATTAGAAAACAGAAAAACTTGACACTTAGAAGCTGTAAACTTGGTTTATGAATTTTGAGTTTGAGACTTGAATTTACATTCAGAGTAGGGAAGTTTACTATTTATAGATAATCACTTTAATGGGTTCTTAATGATGCAATATTTAAGAGAAGTTCCCATTCTGGTATGTTGATTCTCCAGACATCCTGGCTCCAAGAAGCTAAATTGTGCTACCAAATAATATAAAGCCCTCTTCATTGGTTATGTCTGAAGATTAGGATCCTACTTCAAAATGTTTCTGTTATAAATATGAATTTAGTCTGTACTTCTCTTAATTATACTTATTGTTTCTTGGCAAGTATATGGTGTGCCTAGTCTCATTCTAGTATTTGCTCAAGATATGGAAAGAAAGGGTATTGCAATATATGTGCATCCCACACTAGCTGAGGCATGAAGACAGCCGGACTATGATCGCTGATGTCAACTGTAGAATCTACGTTAAGGACACAGTTATAGAGTTATCTTCATCTGGAATAGCTCAGAGATGGACAAATGCAGTGATATGTAGAATTCATGTGTTCCAACTGATTCCATTCACTGTCTTAAGAGAAGTACACCTTCCGTAAGTGGAGAGTGCTGTTTTCCACGAAGTGAGTTGCAATTTTCTCAAGCACAGTCATCTTGGAAAATAGCCAGATGTGGGGCAGAAAACAAACACTATGCAAGTGTTCTTTCGACTTCATAAGAAAGAAAGGAAGCAGTAAAAGGATTTTCTTTAGCTCATGGGGAAGTTTAGGTGCTGAACTCCAGGTAAGAGTGACTCAAGAATATACTCATTGGGAAACTCTAAAATCATTTCTGTAACTGAGATGAATCAAATGTAGTCACAGAAGTGCTTATGCAGAACAAGGGTAGTCATCATTTTTCTTTTTTTTTCCAAATTATCTGTGTGGTATTCTCTTTCCCTAAACTCTTATTTCCTCGTTGTTTTCCAATGCTGGAAAGGTGACTATACCTTCAAACAGTATGCGAGGTATCTACTCACCTAGCCTCATTCATGAAAGGACCTTTCTAGTTAATTAAACAGAGCCCAATGACCAGAAGAGACAATGTGACTAGTAGAATGAATAGCGTTATATCTAGATGCTAGTCTACTCTTGGACTATAAATAGATCTCTGGCTTTGACCAAGAATATCAGAGTATCCATGCTTCTGTTCCTAAATAAGGCATTTGTGATCACCATGTTCAACTACCAGCATAAGCATTATCTGGTTTATTGCACGTTGCTGACATCTAAGAATCATTATTTTTAAGCATTTATATTATACTGAGTTGGAATATGTGACGAAAGTGTTGTGTATGTATAATGAGACCTAAAGCTAAATTGGAATTGAGGTCGCAAGAGTCCTCATTTATTTATCTATTTTTGCCATAAAAGAAAACAAGTGTGGTAGTAGTATACTATTCTTCCTTTTCTCCTCCTTCTGATTTACTCTCTCCCACCAAAGACTCAAATTTCATTCTAAGCAAGAATGAACAGAATGAATAGATAATTTTCTTGAAAATGAATTGTTACAAAAAAATTTTTTAAAACTCTTTTAAAAAACCTCTAGAAAATAATTTTTTTTTAAATCTCTCACTTGACATCATTGTTTTTGACTCATGATTACTTTTAAAGTTTTATTCATTTCCACATCACAGAAGCAGTGGTCCACAATTAAACATTTTCAGTTCATGGCACCCTTTAAATTCACTCGAGAGTATGGAGACTATATTTCTCAAACTTTTAAAATACTTGTTAATGTATTAACATTAACACATACATTTAATTTAAATGTATGTGTTAATAAGGGTGGTGGTTGTGGTTTAGTCTATGTCATGTCCAACTTTTGAGAACCCTTGAACTGCAGCCCTCCAGGCTGCTCCATCCATGGGATTTTCCAGGCAAGAATACTGCAGTGGGTTGCCATTTCCTTCTCCAAGGAATCTTCTCAGCCCAGGGATCCAGTCCAGGCCTCCTGCATTGCAGGCAGATTCTTCTACCTCTAAGGCACCTGGGAATTAGTAAGGGTTCAGTTGAGCAACAAATATAAACCATGTTAAATATTTTAAGGAGAAAGAGATATAATATATGTTGTCAGTGTAATGTAGATGTATCAGTTCAGTCGCTCAGTCATGTCCAACTCTTTGCGACCCCATGAATCACAGCACACCAGGCCTCCCTGTCCATCACCAACTCCCGGAGTTCACTCAAACTCATGTCCACAGAGTCGGTGATGCCATCTAGCCATCTCATTCTCTGTCGTCCCCTTCTCCTCCCACCCACAATCCCTCCCAGAATCAGACTCCTTTCCAGTGAGTCAACTCATCGCATGAGGTGGCCAAAGTATTGGAGTTTCAGTTTTAGCATCAGTCCTTCCAATGAACACCCAGGGTTGATCTCCTTTAGAATGGACTGGTTGGATCTCCTTGCAGTCCAAGGGACTCTCAAAAGTCTTCTCCAACACCACAGTTCAAAAGCATCAACTCTTCAGCGATCAGCTTTCTTCACAGTCCAACTCTCACATCCATACATGACCACGGGAAAAACCATAGCCTTGACTAGACGGACTTTGGTTGGCAAAGTAATGTCTCTGCTTTTTAATATGCTATCTAGGTTGGTCATAACTTTCCTTCCAAGAAGTAAGCGTTTTTTAATTTCCTGGCTGCAATCAGCATCTGCAGTGATTTTCGAGCCCCCAAAAATAAAGTCTGACACTGTTTCCCCATCTATTTCCCAAGAAGTGATGGGACTAGATGCCATGATCTTTGTTTTCTGAATGTTGAGCTTCAAGCCAAACTTTTCACTCTCCTCTTTCACTTTCATCAAGAGGCCTTTGAGTTCCTCTTCACTTTCTGCCGTAAGGGTGGTGTCATCTACATATCTGAGGTTATTGATATTTCTCCCGGCAAATGTAGATGTATAGCAATTGAAAATGTGGAAAGAACACACTCTGAAATGGATCAAAAAAGAGACTTATTTGCTTATGGCCACAACTGAAGTCACACAAGTTTCAAAATCAGGAACCTGAAAAATTGGATTTCCTAAGCCTTATTGTGAAAGTAAGGAAGCCACACCAATAGTGTATTTTTCTTGATACCCAGGGTTTCTGAAGTATGTATCCTGCTATCTCCTGAACTTTTCCAAGCATCACCAATGTTAAGAAATTGAAGGGACATTGTCTGTGACTCGTATATTTCTTCCCATGTGCTTGAGTGCCTCTGTTTAGATGACCCTAATTCACTTTCAATACCCAAACTTCAACAAAGTCTTAGAAATGTGATTTAATATTTCCAGCTTCTTCAAATAGAACGAAGATATAATGGGAATTGAGAACCAATCCAAACATCAATGATAATTCTTTTAAGTCAAAATACTCATCAGCAGCACTATTTTAATCGGTGAAAACAGTTTAGAAAAGACAAAAGAAACTTTCTTCAAGTCAAATATTTGATTTGATGAAAATATTAGCAACAAAAAATACTTAAGGAACATGAAGTTCACTTACTTGAAATAGTTTGGGATATTACCTGGATTTTCTGTTAATTTTGGAAAGTCTACATTTTTTTTTTTTTTTTTTTGCTTACTGAAAATCCTCTAGGAAACAAATTTTGGAAATATTCCAAATCTTTCCTATTTTAGCTGCATGTCACATTGATTCAAAATCTATAAGGCTATTGAGGAGCTTCTTTTTTTTAATATTAAGAAAAGTTTTATGGAAATTTTCACCTTTTTCACTTAAAGTTGATGCAAATGTCTTATGCTTTCAGTCCTTTTTTCAACTGAAAATATAAAGTTCTTTTCTTATGGGTTGGCTAAGTTGTACAGAAAGTGAAAGTGAAAGTCGCTCAGTCCTGTCCGACTCTTTGTGACTCCAGAACTATACAGTCCGTGGAATTCTCCAGGCCAGATTACTGGAGCGGGTAGCCTTTTCCGCTTGCAATTCAGGAGCCATAGGGAGACACACAGGTTTGATTCCTGAATCAGAGAGATCCCTGGAGAAGGGCATGGCAACCTACTTCAATGTCATTTCCTGGAGAATCGCATGGACAGAGGAGCCTAGTGGGTTGTAGTCCATAGCGTCGCAAAGAGTCAGACACAACTGAGCAACTAACACTTCACTTCAAAGCGAATCATTTTCACTTTGTTAATAACTTATTTACTTTGTCAATGCTAGCATTTTTCAGTGTTTTAAATTGGTTTTTCACAAACTGATAAAGTGAATGATCATAAATTCACTACTGAATATTCCATTGGATCCCCCATACACTACATTTCAAGAGTCACAATACCATAGGCATTATAACACTTGAAGGTCCTTTGTAATATCATATATACACATATCAAAACATGTTCTCATCTCAAAACAAATATCAGTGTATGTTTGAAAACACAGAATTTTATGTATTTTTTTCTTTTGAAATTGCTATGTGAACTCTGAATGTGTTTTGTTTACTTCATGCTTGGTTTTTATTTCTTGAACATTATCATATAGTCTTAAAAGTTCATGTCAAGTCGAGAATAATCTAACCTTCACATACTTTTAAAGTATTATAAGCTTCATTTGCGTATTCCTTTCTTACTCACCAAGTTTACATGCTGCATGTGTGGAAATTTCATTAGCATTTTAAGATTTCTGTCTTGTGATGGTGTGTATATAGATTAAGGATGGATTTGTTTTTTTTGGTTTGTTTTTTTTAACCATTTCAAGTATTCCCATAAGCCCCTGAAAATTTCTTTCTCCCTGTTCACTGAGGTTATTGTGCCTATAACCAAAGCAGCCTTATCTTAGAAATGATTGGAAACATCCGTATTCTTGAGTATACTGTGGGCTGCCCAGGCGGCACAGTGGTAAAGAATCCATCTGCCAATGCAGGAGATGCAGGAGACTCAGGTTTGATCCCTGGGTTGGGAGGAGAAAAGTGGCAACCCACTCCAGTATCCCTGCCTGGAAAACTCCATGGACAGAGGAACCTGGTGGATGGGCTGCAATGCATGAGGTCACAAAGAGTTGGACATGACTGAGTGGCGGAGCACACACGTGTACACATACTATGTGCCCAGAATGCAGTTACTGGCTTCCTCTGGATTGTGTCTCTTTTTCCCACCCAGGGAGTAAATATCATTTACACCTGTATTGTGGTCTGTTGCTGACACACATTAGTCATCTTTTTCTAGTGCATCCTTTCAAGGAATAGTCTATTACATGCTGTATTTGTTTGCTTTTGCTGCCAAAACAGTGTACCACAAAGTGTGTGACTGAGACAATAGAAATATGCTGTCTCACAGTTCGAGGGGCTAAAAGTTCAAGGCATCCAGAGTCCTTCCTTTCTGAGGAAGAATCTGCTTCATGATTCTCTCCTAGCTTCTGGAGGTCTGCTGGCACACTTCAGCATTCCTTGGTTTTTGCTGCATCACTCTGATCTCTACTTTCCTCCTCACACCTGTGTCCAAATCTCTGGATAGTTTAGACTTTGTCTTCACATTTCCCCTTTTCAGAGGATACCAGTCATATGAGAGTAGGGACCCTCTGTACTCCAGTATGACTTAATCTTTACTCATTTACTACACCTGCAAAAACAGTTTCCAAATAAAGTCACTTTGTGAGGGACTAAGGATTAGGACTTCAATGTATGGACTGGTGTGGGTTGGGGAGATATAATTCATACCACAGTACATACAACTGGTGTTGATTACAGTTGTTGCTTGTCTTTTGTTTGTGTTTGAATGAGTGGTCTCTGTACAAGGAATAAACCTTTACTTAATCACAATTTGGAAACTCAGGGGAAAAAAACCTCATTCTGTTAGGAGCCCTAACATCTGAGTAGCCAGGATAGGCCTGAGACCTTGCTTAGGCCTAAGTTTCGATTTCCTGGAGACAGGGTGGAGGCTAAGTTCACAGAAACTCCTCCCTAAGAAAATCCTGCAGGCGCCAAAAATTGGGCCAATCAGAAGAAAAAGGGAAATCCCCCAGAAAAAACCCGCGCACGCATAAACTGGCCAATGAGCTTCTGCCAGCTTGATCTTTTGAACAAAATAGGTGCTTATGTAATCTAAGACTATAAAAACCGCTGTGACCTGGACTCGGGGCTCTTGTCTGCACTCCACTGCACTGGAGGAGGCATGAGCCCTAGCTCGAGCTAGAAATAAACCCCATTCTTGCTTTTGTATTGCTGCGAGTGTCTTATTCTACCAGTATAGGGGGACCGGACTCAGGGCATAACAATTCAACCTCAAAAGTAGCACTAGGTAACCCCCCACAACAAGCAAACTCTGTTTGGCTTCCTATCAAAGACTGTTTTCCCCAAACCAATATGTTACTGTATCTGGTGTGTTTGGGAACAAGCAAGAATGAAGTATCTTATCTCCTTTTATGCCAAAGCCTATTTGTTTGCTTAACTTATTCTATATCTTTCATGCTCTTTGGCATTAAAAAAAGAAAGAAAAGTTTTTTTGTTTGACTTATTTTTTTTCTTTCTTGGTTTTTGTTTGAAGATTTTCCAACCACTAAGAATGTTGTACATTAACAAGGGCAAGCCCAAATTAAAGGAAGCTAGTGGTTTGGCAGTTGGAAATAGTTAGAAATAGTTTTGCTAAAATATCTTTCCACTGCCATGTTTTAACTTGTTTTAATAAGACTGAATATATCCTTTTATTAGTTGTAGAGAAGCTTATGAATATTTACCTGTCAGTTAGGTGCATCTATTACCGGGAACACAGAGGAGAGATTATTTCACTGTAAGATACTGTTCATTTGCTGAGCATGGGTTAGTGAAAACTCAGTTTTGGCTCAGGTTAATGGAAAGTCACTCAGTGGGAGAGGAGAGGACAGTGTTGCTATTCCCTTATCTGTATAATGAGTATTTAGTTTCCATGGTCATTGCAAGTTCACAGCAACAGCAAGAGTGCTGTAACAGACTTCTACTTATTCAAACTTCTGCCAAGCCGGCCTTTCATTTTGCTTTCTTAAATGGGACAATTGAAGACATGCCGATTTTAAGTGGGCCTTGGTTCAAATGGAAGCTGGGTAACTCTATCAGTTGTGTTCTTTAAGTCCTTTGCAGCTTCAATTTCCTCAAGACTCAAGGGGAGATGATAGAGCTTCGCTCATTGTTTTGTAATACTGGGTATTGAAACCAGGTAAGGTTGTGTATGGAAAATACATATCATAAAGTGTCTAACTCATCAACTCAGTTGAAAACAATTTCTACTTGAGACACTTGATTGTTTTTTTCTCATTAAGATTTACCAGTTTTATCACACTATATTTTATGATATTTTCTGTATTCCAATCTAAATTCTCTTTCCATTCTGGAAAGTTTGTTTTTTTTTTTTTTTTTTTTCATTATGCTATTGATTATCGTTCTTGTTTTGTGTATTCTGTTTAATTTATTGGCAGATTACTTCTTCACAACCTCTTCTACTATGTACCAAGGATTCTCTTGTTTCCAATTAATTTCTTCTGTTCTCTGGAAGAGTTTCTCTGGTCTTTCTGCTCTCTAATTTGTGTTTTCCACAGCATTGCCTTTGCTATTTAATGCTTCTGATGGTGATTTTATTGGGCACGGTTGGTTGACTTCCTGCCATCCATTCCACCAACCCTCACCATGTAGGAGTCCTGAGGTTTGCATGTTTGATTGATTGACTCTTTTCTTAGCTCCAGGGATGGAACTTGAGTGGTACAATGTGACCCATAAAATGTTATCCTCCTGGCATAACTGATTTAAGGTTGGACACTTCATCTCATTTACTCCAAACAGACTGAAGCCAAGTTGTGGAAATGGAACTCTTTCTTCTTCGGGATAGTGTTTAGAGCTTGTATCTGTAAGCTATATGGCTGCTTCAGCTTTTTTACTACCTTGAGAGAGGTGAAGCTGAAACCAAATTCAACCTAAGATGAGAAATACTGAGAAAGGAACTAGGGAAGCATACAAGAGCTCTGAGCAGTCTCTGCCTGAAGCTTGACATTAACTGAACTTTGATGTTGAGTGAGACAATACATTTTCTTAAGGGCTAAGTTACTTTGAACTGGATTTTTCCTTACTTAAAACTTGAATTCTTTAATCTATTTATTTTTTATATTATGTTTCACTGGCTTTTCAAAGTGTCTGCTTCATTTTGTTTTACTGAAATTTAATTTGTCTGTTTACATTTAGCAGTTTTAGTGCATCCTTTTATTTAAATAGAAATAGATGACAATCATTATCTAAAATCATACTGTATTTTCTACCAAAATATTTGGGATAAAATTTCATCTTTTATCTTTCCTCTTACTGACTTATAGAAGTAAGAGGAATTATTTGGAATATTATTTTTAAAATTTTAATTTTTATCCCTTTTTCCATATTTCTAAAAAGAAAATTGACAGATTCTAGTTATTTTTGCTATTTTTTTAGCTTACTGTTTCTGACAGTCTGCAGCGGCTTTATGGGCTTTCAAGCAAGCAATTTCTTGAAAGAGGCATTCATTACTAAGGAAGGATACACAATGTTAATCTTAAGGAACCTGTGTTTATAGCAGGCTTTTGTATTTTTATTGATCTGACTTTTCATTGCCTAATTCCCGTGTCTTAAAATTTGCCAGGACCCATCCCAGTAAGGAAGTGTTACCTAAAACAAATACTCATCACTGCATTCAAAATAGCAACGCTCCTGCCCTGCAGCCCTACCTACCACCCCTTCAGGCTGCTGTGTCCTTTCACAACACATAAAGGTTTCTAACATACCTTACATTTACCTTCATTATTTTTATTGTTATTGTCTGTCTCTCCCTATTAAAATGTAAGTTTTCCACACTCAGGGCTTTGTTTCAGTCTTTTGTTTCATTAATGTATTCTAATATTTCCTAGAACACAAGGCCCTGCATGTATACTTATTTGCATATACCTGTAAGTTTTTTCTTAGTGCTATGTTTTACAAAAAGACTATTCTATTTCACACTTGCCTTTATATCTTCGTTTTTGTTTACTTGTTCATATAAATGATCAACATGCCTCCGTGATATGTATTGAGAGTGCCTTCTTATTTAAGTTACACAATATCACATCAGGAAGAGACATCACAATTTTTGTTTGTTTGTTTTTCATTTAACAATGTTGTGTTGGTTTCTGCCCTGCGACAACACACAGAATGAGCCATAATTACCCATATATCCCCTCCCTCCAGGTCATCACAGAGCCCCAGCCTGGGTTCCCTGTGCTACACAGCAATGTCTCACCAAGTATTCCTCTCACACCTAGTGTATATATGCTGATACCACCTTCTCCATTCGCCCCACTTTCTCCGTCCACACTGTGCCCACAAGTCCAGTCTCTACATCTTGGTCTCCATAAAGAGTAAAGTAACTCAGAAAAACAAATATAGCATATTAATGCACATATACATTACGGTGATACATAAATATGGAATCTAGAAAAATGGTATTGATGAACCTCTTTGCAGGGAAGGAACAGAGATACATCATAATTTACTCAATCTCTGCCACACTGTTGTACATCAGGGATGTTTCCATTTCTGCCAATAAGGATTTATCATCATAAATTATTGCATACTGGTACCATTGTGTTTAAAAGATGGCACTCTGGCTGAGCAGAAAATACTGGAATTTTTTTAAAAGGTACATGACACATTGAAGTTAGTCTTATTTAACACTTAATTCTTTGACTACCTTTAAAATTTTATGTTTTCATTTGTTTGGGGTCTTTTGCTTTTCATTGGCTGTAATAAACATCCTTTGCTTAATTATCTATTCATGACTTGTGTCTCAGTGATTTATAGAAATTCTTTATTGGTGATATGAATTCTTTGTCTTTCACGAGATACAAAGTTTTCCTGTCACTATCACTTTTCTTTTGACATTGTATTGATTAGCAAGTCTGTGCATGTGTATTTTTTTCGATTTGTAACTTTAAAAATACTGTTTACTTGGTCACTTAGAATTTATCATTATTTTATTTGCTGGAACCAGTGACTCCTGTTTTATAACAGGTAACTTTTATTTAAAAGCCATTCAAATACAAAGGGTTGAATTTGTTCTCATTAACAAAGTGCACAGACAGTACAATAACTGAGAATTTAAGATTTAATAAAGAGTTTAGTTTCAACCACTTGTAATAGTTTGCTGGTGTTCTTTAAAATAGTTCAGTTGTTAGACATTTAAATACAGACCACAAAAAGACTGTAAGACTTGCTAGCTTTTACATCCTCTTGTGTTATTAGAGTTTTTAAAACAACTTTTAAAATCTTTTGTCTACCTAGGTTTAGATGATAATAAAATCTGATTTTTAGAGGTAAGGGTAGGCTGAGAAACCCCAATAAATCATTGATTTTACAAGATTAAAGACTATTTCTTCTTCACAGAGTCCTCCAACACAGACTTAATCTCTGAGGTTCAACAACTCTCCTGGAAGTCTTCTCTCCAAGAGATCATTTAGGGATTAAGTTTCCTCTCATCCTTCATATCCATGCACTTCTTCCATTCAGTTGGAAGACAGAAATACAAATGTGGGATTAGGGGGAATGCTTATGGACTTGTGAGCATCATAGTTTATTTCCAGCCTTTCTTTGATGACTCAGCCACCTAATCGTGTGTGTGCTACGTGTGCTCAGTTGCGCCCAACTCTTTGAGGCCCCAGAGACTGTAGACCACCAGGCTCCTCTGCCCATGGAATTTTCTAGGTGAGAATACTGGAATGAATTGCCATTTTCTACTCCAGGGGATCTTCTTGACTCAGGGATTGAACCCACATCTCTTGCATCCTTTGCATTGGCAGGCAGATTCTTTAGAGGGATTTAATAAACATGAATCATAAATCTCAAAATAAAGATAAAAATGGATACAAGTTATTTATTTTTCTTAAAATAAGTTGAACATGAAAGTGTAGTCAACTCAGTCATGTCCAACTCTTTGCAATCTTATGGACTGTAGCCCGCCAGACTCCTCCAACCACAGGATTTTCCAGGCAAGAATACTTGAGTGGGTTGCCATCCCTGCCATCCCAGGCCCAGGGATTGAACTCAGGCCTCCTACATTACAGGAAGATTCTTTACCATCTGAACAATCCCTAAATAAGATGAAGTGAAAAGTGAAGGTGAGAAAACATAAATTCAAACTATTCAGAATGTAAGTCTAGGTCAGAGCCATGATGAACTCTTTTTTCTTTTACCTGTGTAATGTTCATAATCTCACCCCATTTAAAGGCTCTCTCACAACCTAGTGATATTGACTGAAAGTCTCACTTTATGTCAGTTTCAAAAGCATCCTGGCATCAGTGGTGGAGGCAAAAAGAACACTACTCATGACTATGGAAAATTCATCTTTAAGGCATTTGAATATTAGTTACATAAATATATCAGTTAATATCTGAGAGACTGTGCTAAATGATTTGCATTCAATGAAAGAGCTTAACATATAAAAGAACATATTTGTACATATATATCTCTACATGCATAACTGTAGTCCTTGTTTATCTGTCTATGAAGGTTTGATTAATTCATAAGGTGACCGTGTTCTTTCATTTTAGTTTCTGGTCACTGTAATATAAGCTACCAGTCAGATCCATTTTTGATACCCATTCTCTGCAGACCTCTTTCTCCACAGCTGAACACTGAAACTCTCACTGATAGCCTTGGCTCTCTGTCCTCCTTAAGACGAATGCTATGGCCATTCAGGGGGAAATGAAAATCTTGAATTTACCCTCTATTGTTGGCAATCCTGCTACCTTGACTTTTTCTGTATCCTTATATTTACACTAATGCCTTTTCACCTCACATCTCATTTCTAATCTCTGCTCTTCTGTTGTATACTTTTAAGCCTGAATCAAAGCATCTTGTTCTTTCTGCTTCCCTCTTAGTACTAAAGTTCTAATCGTAAATTGCCATTTGGGGTTAACATTCACTACCTGATGTGAGAATCATTCCTGGTATGGTCTGTTTGTGTGGAAATCCAACTTATCAATGTCACTGTCTGTTTGAAAAGCCTTCCCTTTAACTGGACCTTCTTCCTGTCTACCAAAATCACTACTAATGTGCCTACACTTGTGCTCAATCATGTCTGATGCTTTGCGACCCCATGGACTTTAACACACCAGGCTCATCTGTTGATGAAATTTTCCAGGCAAGAATACTGGAGTGGGATGCCAGTTCCTCTCCAGGAGATCTTACTAAACTTTAGTAACATCCATCAGTATCTGGTTCCTCAGATCATAGCCCAATCCACACAGCAATCTAATTCTAAAGTCTTCCATCTTCCACTCTGCTTGATTCTCCTCTCCTTGATGGGGCCGCACCAAGGACACTTCCAAGTTTCAACCAAAAACACTATTTGTAGGTATATATGCCTGCATGTGCATGTCTGTATGTCTATGAGTGTATGTTTACTGTGTCTGATGATAAACCATTATAAGAAGACATTACTTTGGCTGCTTTTCCTCACTTATTTTTGTGTGTTTGTTTTCATTGCATATTCATTGAAGCAAGTTAACTTTCTTTGGTAATTTTTATGTTTCATTGGTTACAACCACTGATATCTTCCCTTGTTTGTTTATGTTATTAAAGTCAGAGCTTCAGAGAATTCTAGGGATATTAATTCCTGTTTGAACAGGCATATGGGGCCACCCAGGCAATTGTTTATTTCCTCAAACCTATTTAGTTTGCTACTGTGTAGAGAAGTTCCAAACACTTCTGAACCTAGACTAAACAGTTACATGGCATCATTCAGGTTTGGCTTTAGAAAGCATGATAGGATCAAAGAAACCAAGTTATCTGATTTATCGGATGTATTATAGCTCATCTTAAATGAGGGAATAGAGATTTAACAATATTGATTCTATTGCTGACCAGACTTTTCAGGCTCAGTATGTTTCTCTTTATGGCTTTACTCTGGGAATGCTGGAGGAATAAACATTAGGCTTCCTGAAAACTTAAAAACTGTTTGCCAAAGATTTGGTACTAAGATTTAGAATATACATGCTTGTTTATGATCTGTTCCTCAATATAATTATTGTTTGTAATTTGGCTCTCCACACTCTCTCTTTTAAAACTCTGGCTCTGTGCGTCCAACTTTTGTTGTAAACTCTTATTATCCCCAAACTCACCCAGGAAAATAGATCTACACAATTTCTTCTTTATTTATGTCTTTAACCCCAGCACCTGCTACAGTGTTTCCCTTTATCTCTGTTGTTTCCTGACTCTCTCTTGAATACTGTTATTCCTTTGCCTTTTTCAACTGATGCTACTGATCACGGTGACCTCAGAATAAGTGGTAGTTTCTAAGGAGTGATTCCTGGACAATCTTTTGTAAGTCAAATCTTTATTTTTTTAATTGCTTCTTTTATCTGTAGTTTTTCTTCAAAGCATTATCATAATTTTCAATCATATTTAATAGTGTCTGAAAGTTAAAGTGAAGTTGCTCAGTCATATCTGACTCTTTGCGACCCCATGGACTGTAGCCTACCAAGCTCCTCTGTCCATGGGATTTTCCAGGCAAGAATACTGGAGTGGGCTCCCATTTCCTTCTCTGGAGATCTTCCTGACCCAGGGATTGAACCCGGGTCTCCCACATTGTAGGCAGACGCTTTACCATCTGAGCCACCAGGGAAGTCACCAGTTAATAGTGTTTATAAACATTTATTTTACTACTTCCACATAACCAAAGGCCCCATGAGAGCTGGATCATTGGCTTCTTGCTTGTTTTTCCATTATGAATTAATGATTCTTTAAATTCTATGGTGCTTGACAATTTTCAAGTTTCACCCACATGATTTTATATAATGACCTCTCTCCCTATACCCCTGTGTCTGCTTTTCCCTGTATCCTATATCCCACTTCCCTCTCCCCACTGGCAACCTTTAGTCTGTCCTCAATATCTGTGAGTCTGCTTCTTTCCTGGCTTATTCACTAGTCTGTTGTACTTTTTTATATTCCATATATCAGTGATATCATAAAGTATTTGTCTTTCTGTTGATGACTTACTTCAGTTAGAATAATGCCCTCCAAGTCCATTCATGTTGCTGCAAAAGACTAAATTTTATTTTTATGTTCAAGTAATTTTCCATTATATACATATACCAAATCTCCTTTATTCATCCATCTGTTGATGAATATGCAGGTTGCTTCCATGCTAGCAATTGTAAATAGTGTTGCTGTGAACATTGGGATGCATGTATCCTTTTGAATTAGTGTGTTTTTTTTTTCATGTGTATATCCTTCAGTAATATGAGTATACATTTACCAATGTGTTAAATGACAGAATTTCCCTGAGAACTCTGGATACAACAATACATAACTCATTAAATTACAAACTAGGATGAATATATCCTAATTATTTCCTTTCCTCCACAGTCTGCTCCTATTCTTGCAGTTTTTCATATCCAAAAACAAGATTATCTCCGGTAAACTATTAAGACCTGAAGTCACTTCCCTAATCACCTGATGATAACTCTCATTAGCCAAACCCAATGAGATGCCAAAGAAAAAGGGACCAAACAATTTACTTTCACAAACACCAGTTTCCTGAGACTCACAGAAGGGTGTGAACTCAAAGTAGAACTCAAAGGGCAGTGGTTAATCCCTGTTCAAAAATGAAAAGAATTTCAAGTCCAACAAACTTGAGTGTAGATGTCAAGTTCACTCCTTTCTCTGTGGGGTCTTGGGATAATCAACATAAATGTCCAAACAGATTTTCTTACATATACAAACTGGGGATGCCAGTTTGCACAATGTTAAGATCAGGATGGAAGTATGATGTTCTAAAAATTTTACATACAGCAATGCTGGCCATATAACATTTAATAAATGATAATTCACTTCCTTTCTCCTTGAACTAAAGAATTTTAATCTAGAAATATGAAGGTCACATTGACTAATCAGGATGATTATATTAATTTAAAGTTCTGTACTTGGGACTATTTGATAAAAAAAAATTATGTGATAATTCTGGCTAACCTAGTTTTGTTCCTACTTACCCCTATGAATCCCAAGTGATTTGTGATTATTTAATAGTATTTATACAGTTAGACTTCCATTTGAAAATCATGATATACTTTTCTAATTTCTGGAAAACTCTTACAGTGACACAGCATATTAATTTAAATCAGGGAATTTTGTACCATATTTTAGAAAGAAGAAATAATTACCATGTTATAAAATCCATGTATATAATACTAGGTGCTCGGTGATTGCCCATCACCACAATATTTGAAATACATTATACATAATCAGAGTTTTATAGCTAAGAAAAGTATAGAAATAATTAAAATTTGTTTTTAAACCAATTTGAACATTTTTAAGGCATAAGAAGTGACTACATTTCTATCACTGCTTACAGAATAAACATCAATAGTTGTTAAACTATTATTAAAGCATTTAATAGCTTATAATTTAACTTAAAGACAAATACTTATGTAGTTTTCTCTAAGTAGTAAGCACATGATGTTGCAATCATGTCCAAATAAACACTGAGTCTATTCAGGGATAAAGCACATTAAGATTAAAATTATCAAGTAAAAGATTGCTTGCTACATAACTCCACTGAGATTTAAAAAATCCTCTTTTTTAAGAAAGAGCAGTCATTTCCCCCAACTTTAAGACACAATCTTTTTTAAAAATATGATCTTATAAAGTGATAATTTGAAATGTTTTACATTGCTACACTAACTTCTGAAATAATTATCATTTAGGATATGCTGTATTCTCATAAGAATTGCTTTGCTAACTTTAAAAATGAATTAAAGTGGCCCAAAATGGTGTATATATGGTGAATAAAGTCTTCAGCTATGAACTGCAAGGAGGTACCAAGGACTGTTATCTCTATGTAGAAGTGGGTCATTTATGACCTTGCTGCTGCTGCTGCTGCTGCTGCTGCTGCTAAGTCACTTCAGTCGTGTCCGACTCTGTGTGACCCCATAGACGGAAGCCCACCAGGCTCCCCCGTCCCTGGGATTCTCCAGGCAAGAACACTGGAGTGGGTTGCCATTTCCTTCTCCAATGTGTGAAAGTGGAAAGTGAAAAGTGAAAGTGAAGTCGCGCAGTCGTGTCCGACCCTTAGCGACCCCACGGACTGCAGCCTACCAGGCTCCTCCATCCATGGGATTTTCTAGGCAATAGTACTGGAGTGGCTTTAGCTTCTCCATAATACATTTACATATATGAATTAATATTAGGTTTGGAAATAAAAAACAGCAAGTCCCAAATAATGTGATCCAAATAATGCAGAATTTTACTTTTCTCTCACATAAGTGGAGTCTGTCCACAGCTTGAATGTATGCTGCTGCTGCTGCTGCTAAGTCACTTCAGTCGTGTCCAACTCTGTGTGACCCCGTAGATGGAAGCCCACCAGGCTCCCCTGTCTCTGGGATTCTCCAGGCAAGAACACTGGAGTGGGTTAAAGTACTTTAATAGGAGAGTAGGAATAGGAAACATCTACTTTTTGCTTCACAGTCTTAAACACACAACTTTCACCCCATGGTCAAGTGTGGCAATCCAACTCCAGCTGTCATGTCACAATTCTCCAACAGAAAGAAGGAAAAGAACAGAAGAAGAGTCAATCACATACCCTTTCCCTTTGGTAAACTTCCCAGAAGTCACTCATGCCACTTCTTTTGTCACAAATTGACAAGAATTTAGTCACAGTCATTAGACTTAGCTTGTTGGAGAGATTGGAGAAACCTTTAGCCAGGCGGCCAAGATGGCCATGGTTATCTGTTCAGTTCAGTCACTCAGTCATGTCTGACTCTTTGTGACTCCATGAACTGCAGTACACCAGGCTTCCCTGTCCATCACCAACTCACGGAGCTTGCTCAATCTCATGCCCATTGAGTCGATGATGCTATACAACCACCTCATCCTCTGTCGTCCCCTGCTCCTCTTGCCTTCAATCTTTCCCAGCATTGGGGTCTTTTCCAATGGGTCAGTTCTTCACATCAGGTGGCCAAAGTACAGGAGTTTCAGCTTCAGCATGGTTATAGTTGGGCACATAGTTTTCCTAGGTTCTATTCCATGTGTTTATATGTATTAGGCTTCTTTCAAGTATGAAGAAATGGAGCAGATGGATTCCTGATTTGGCTAAGCTAGTGAAGTAGCCTGATTTTCTTTGCTTGTTCTGACCAATAATATATGAGTATATGTTAAGGTGAATCATTTAGGTAAATTTCCTCACACATAAGAAAGGGAATTCTTGTTTCTTCTTATGGGTATTAAATGTCTGTAATTGAGGTTTGAAACAGTGGCAGTCACAGTGATATCATGCTAAAGGTAAAGACCACATGTGGAAGAGAAAAAGCCAAGAGGACTAGAGAGAAAAGAAGCTGGATTTTTCAACTACCATGGCTGAAGCCTCCTTGTGTCTGGGGGTCATGGTATGTGAGATAATAACTTCCCAAGAAGTAATGTTAGTCCAGTTTGGTCAGAATTTTCTGTAACTTGCACCTAAGGGATTCTGTGTAATACAAAGTCAAATCAATACATTTATGACTTCCTGTTTTCAGTCTCCCACTCTTTTTTTTTTTTTTTTGCTATTTTCCCATATATACATACATATATTCAATATTTAGGTATTCCAGACGCACTTAAGGCATGCAGCTTCCAGAAGGCTCAGTGATTATAGGTCCAGCCTCTGTTTACATTGCAGCACTGATACTTTACAAAAAGATAACAATATCCAAAGGGGGGCTGGTAAGAGCTGGATAAACCTTAATTCAGATCATTAGATATTGTTTGTGGAAGATAGGAATGTGAAAACCACAAAGACTCATCTTTACCCTGGCTGATATCTTTTTAGCCAATAAAAATTATTTCCTTGAGAAAATGACAACGGCTATCCTCATTCAAGCAGGAACAGCTAAAATTTAAGATATAGTGGAAGGTGTAGAATCTAGAAAAGGTTTCCATTAGCTAATCATCTCTTTAACAGGCAGTGATAATCTATGTCTACACAATTCAAAATAGTGGCAATGTGTCATCTGAGAGTTACTTTGTATTCTTTTAATTCTCTAAGAGAGAGAAAAAGCTCCTTTCTCTGGGCGCTCTTCTTAGCTCTTTAAATTCCATATATTACTCTTTTACCTTCTTTTTCTGCTTATCCCTTCCTTTCTCTTCCTCTGTAATTCTTCGTTATATTTATGTATCCTCCCTTTCTGTGTTGAGTGTATTTTCATGCTGTTTTCTCTTCATGTTTCTATTGTTTATTCAGTCTTCAGAGCCTAATTCAAATGTTATCCTTGATTCTTCTAAATTAAAACAATTGCCAACTCCTCTTAACTCCTTTTCTGCTCTATCCTATACCAATCAGAGTCATATATCATCTTCTACACTGACTTAGATTTGTCATTGGGATGTTAAGACTGAAAACATAACAACATTGTATTATGTACATACCTTATGAACTCATATTGATTATATTAACTTGGAGTAAAATGTTTTGTCCCAAACTAGAAGTTTGAACATTTTATGATTGTACAATTAATTCACTTCATAATGAAATTATTCTTGCTTTTCATTTGTCCTTTGACTATTGCTTTATCTGGAGATGAGTGAGTTTTAAATGAAACTCATGCATAAAGTTTGATAAACAGAGGATAGGCAGATGAAGGTAAAATCATCTGGCTCAGAATCTCTGAGTTTTCTTAGCTCTGCCTTTGGACTTTACAACTACATTTTCTTGGAGTCTGTATAACATCTTTATCAGTAATGTGAAATGGGTGTAGCCTACTCTTCCGGGTTATATGTTGTAGTAATAATGAGTATTTCTTGAAGACTTCATTTATGCCAAGCACTGTTTAAACCTCTACAGAGGACAACTGGTTTTATCCTTCCAGCAATTTTGAGAAAAGTACTATTATTATCTCATTACACATATGAGGAATTAAGCTCCAGAGAAAATTAGTAACTTGCCCACAGTCATGAGGCAGGCAAATGACACAGCCAAGTTTCCAATTCATTCAGTCTGACTCCAGAGTTATGTACTTACCAGAACCTCAAATCTATTTATTCATAAATATGCTTTGATATATCATAGTATAAATATTAGAAACTTTATTTCTGTAGGGTCCTTTGAAGGCTGTGGCTAATGTCACAGCACAACTTGGCAGCCTCAAGTACATAACTGTGAAGCAGCTGGGATTTTTCTTAAGTGCTGAGGTGGTTTCTACCTCATTTTAATGGCATTGTCCCTTAAATTCTTTCTTCATACTTACTCTTCACTCATATACCTTATGCAATGCTTGTTTCCTGTTTCAGTACTAAACCAAAGCTTCAGCAGCTTAAACCAGGTTATTTGTGCCAGTTGGCAAACTCAAATACTGTGTGATTGGATCCAGAGGAGCCCCTTGTAATTTAACTCCATTTGTGCCCAGTGCTGCTTTATGTAATCTCTGTCTTAAATAAGAATTAATGGGATGCCTGATCATTGGTTTGTAATTTTATTACAGAGAACTTCACAATTGAAAAATTAATTTGAGAAAATTTAGAAAAAAAAAAGCAATATATCTACAAAATTAATAGGAAATTCTGTAAGATTAATAGCCAATCCTGTAAGTCTAACTCTCTATCAGAATTTCCTACTTGGACAGCCCAAAATAACTATAGAAGGTTCATATTCAGAATTATGGGCTTCCCTGGTGGCTCAGCAGGTTAAGAATCCACCTGCAATGCGGGAGACCTGGGGTTGATCCCTGGGTTGGGAAGATCCCCTGGAGCAGGGCATGGCCACCCACTCCAGTATTCTTGCCTGGAGAATCCCCAGGGACAGAGGAGCCTGGTGGGCTAAAGTCCATGGGGTCACAAAGAGTTGGACATGACTGAGTAGCCGAACTGAACTGAACTGATAAGCCAGGAATGAAGCAAGTTTTGAATTAGAATTCCTGAGAATTGATTCTAAATACAAATCACTTCTTATTCTTAATAGTGACTCTGTCATGTGTTATGAAATGACAATCCTTCTCAGATACAATGCTTCCTATATGCCTTGCCTGCACATTTGACTTGGGTAAACTCCAGGAGATGGTGGCAGACAGGGAATCTTGGTCATGGGGTCATGAAGAGTCAGATACACTTGTCAACTGAATAATTGCAACACTAGTAAAATGATAACCCTCTCCAGTATTCTTGCCTGGAGAATGGGTAGAGGAGCCTGGTGGGCTACAGTTCATGGGATCTCAAAGAGTCAGACATGACTGAGTGACTAACACTTTCACACTAGTAAAACGGAGGACAGGCCTTTTTGAACGTGTGTGAAGAACTGTATTACTATGAAAACGAGGGAGACTCAAGAAAAGTATCTGTTTCTGAACTCTAAGTAAGTTAGTTGGACTCAGGTATCATTACAAATAGCTCATTTCATTTTCTAAACACATAAGTTGCTAAACAGAGGGTCAGACATGGGTGAAAAAGAGCTTTCTCAAATATTTATAAATGATAAAACTATTTAAAGCAGTGCCAAATAACCAACAAATAACAACAAGTGAATCCTCCTTATGAGTTTATTCAGTCCTGCTTGTTGCAATGGATCTCAGGTCAGCAATGTACTCCCATAAAGTCCACTTGCTTCCAGACTTAAAATAGTCCAAGAAATCCTGATTCAGATCCCAATGGCAGCCTGAACATTGTTGAAGTGATATCAGTGTGAAAACCTGTGCTGGAGTCTGTTTAAGCATTAAGCTACTGGGCACCTGGATAAGTGCAAGTAGGCTGAACACTGATAAATCAGTTTGTAAGCATAATTTTAAGCTTATATACTTTTGTTTTTTATCTTTCTATGAAATACAATGGTCTTGTTTTGTAGTCATGTTAATGAACATGTTAAATGTTCTCACTTTAAGAAGGCATAAAAAGCACACCCTACCCCTTATATCTGCTAATTCTATATTTTATAGAATTCTTCCAGTTATTACTATCAATATTTTGTTTCTTATTACATTCATCCTCTGTAATAGCTAATAATTCTTTGTATTAAACTCTCTCTGTTCAAATAACTGTGTGAATTTCTCTCCCTTGTTTGAACCTAGGGTGATATAGTGCTGTTTAATAATTACTTGTAAAATAAATAAATCCATTCCTTTAGACACTAGATGGTTGTTGTTTTCATCACAAAGTTGTGTCTGACTTGTTGAGTTTAAAATTACTAAGAATTAATCTTAATTTGAAGAATTTAGAAGATTGGGATTAACATATGCACACTGCTACATATAAAATAAATAATCACAAGGATCTATTGTATAGCACAGGGAACTCTTCTCAATATCCTGTAATAACCTATATGGGAAGAGAATCTGGAAAATAATATAAATTAAATCACTTTTCTAGACATCTGAAACTAATACAATATTGCAAATCAACTATATTCCAACATAAAATACATTTTAAAGATAAATATAATTAACAATTAATATCTTAATTTATAGAATTTACAATCTAGATGAAGGTATTCAAGAGATTTAAACGTGTTATTCTCAATTCACCAGTTTAAGAAGGACACAAAAGGAAATTCAAGTGACTGAGATCTTGCTAACATAAAACAATCACTAAACTCTTAGCCATCTCCAGTGTAAACACTCCAGTCTTCACTTTCAATACACCCATACATGTATGCACAAACACACATGCCACTCCATACCATGCTTCAATAAAAATTTCTGCAGTGTAGAAAAAGAAATGTGATTATAATTCTCTATTATAAACTCTGTCAGGTATTATACATTCCTTTACTTCTATATATATTTAATTAACTTTTTTCCTGACCATTAAAACAATATAGACTTATAATAGAATGCTTGAAAAAAAAAGAAAAGTCATGTGTAAACTCATAATTCAGAGATAACTCATGCTAACATTTTGTGTAATTTCCTCTAGATATAATTACAGTGGTATTGAATTTGCACCTGTTGCTGCTCCTACCACAAGAGATGCTCTGATTCATCTAAGGCCTCAGTTAGAATGGGATCCAGAGTTTATCACAGCTGATGGTCAAGCTGTTGTTGCCTTTCCCTGAAACTGTTTCCTTAATCTATGCATAGTGCTTCTACCACAGGCATGATGGACTCTCAGGCTGCTAGAAGAAGTTTGGTGTCTGATTCTTATGTTTAATAGAAGGAAATTTCAGGGGACAGTAGTGGGGATTCCCTTCAAGCACACAGAAGTCAATTTCTACTTTAATCAACTTCCTTCATTTATAAATAAAACTGCATCTAAAGCAGTTAGCATACATAGAATTAAGACATAAAAAAGAAATACGTATAAAGCAACTTAGAAAATGGATCCACACAGAATGAACAAATAGAAGACTTCAAGAGCAGGGAATATCTGAACCTTGTAGGAAGGCTTGACTTATAGAGGTGTGGGAGTATTTGAAAGAAGTACAGAGGAAAAAATGCAATAAAATTAGAAAAATACTCAATTTTATGTGACCCACTAATAATATATAAGGGCTTCCTAGGTGGGGTGGCTCTAGTGGTAAAGAACCCACGTGCCAGGGAAGGAGATGTAAAAGATGCAGGTTCAATCCCTGGGTTGGGAAGACCCCCTGGACAAGGGCAACCCACTCCAGCGGTCTGGAGATCCCATGGAGAATCCCATGGACAGAGAAGCCTGGTGGGCTATAGTCCATAGGGTCACAATGTTGGACACAACTGAAGCAACTTAAGCCAATGACATAAAAAATTCACCTGAAACAATTTTCCATTTCTGAAATAAATCATCGACACTTTCAGTAATAGTTTACTCCATGTGCAGCAAAATGGATTGATTAATTTGTTACAGCCATGAACAGTAAGACAAAAATATAAAACAATTCTATAATCTTTGTCATATTTTATCACCCTACTATTTTAACTTCAATGCAGAGTACATCATGCAAAATTCCAGGCTGGATGAAGCACAAGCTGGAATCAAGATTGCTGGGAGAAATATCAATAAGCTCAAATATTAGATATGCAGATGACACCACTTTTATGGCAAAAATTGAAGAAGAACTAAAGAGCCTCTTGATGAAAGTGAAAGAGGAGAATGGAAAAGTTGACTTAAAACTCAACATTCAGAAAACTAAGATCGTGGCATCTTGTCCCATCACTTCATGGCAAATAGATAGGGAAACAAAGGGAACAGTGAGAGACTTTATTTTTTGGGCTCCAAAATCACTGCAGATGGTGACTGAAGCCGTGAAATTAAAAGATGCTTGCTCCTTGGAAGAAAAGTTATGACCAACCTAGACAGCATATTAAAAAGCAGAGATATTACTTTGGCAACAAAGGTCCATCTAGACAAAGCTATGGTTTCTCCAGTAGTCATGTATGGATGCAAGAGTTGAACTATAAAGTAAGCTGAGCGCCAAAGAATTGATGCTTTTGAACTGTGGTGTTGGAGAAGACTCTTGAGAGCCCTTTGGACTGCAAGGAGATAAAACCAGTCCATCCTAAAGGAAATCAGTCCTGAATATTCATTGGAAGGATTGATGCTGAAGTTGAAACTCCAATACTTTGGCCACCTGATGTGAAGAACTGACTCACTTGAAAAGACCCTGAAGCTGGAAAAGATTGAAAGCAGGAGGAGAAGGGGACGACAGAGGATGAGATGGTTGGATGGCATCACCGACTCAATGGGCATGGTTTGAGTAGGCTCTGGGAGTTGGTGATGGACAGGGAAGCCTGGTAAGGTGCAGTCCACTGGGTCACAAAGAGTCGGACATGACTGAGCAACTGAACTGAACTGAATCTTTGTCATGTTGTTGTTGTTGTTCAGTTGCTACGTCATGTCCGACTCTTTGCAACCCCATGCACTGTCAGCCACCAGGCTCCTCTGTCCTCCACTATCTCCCAGAGTTTGCTCAAATTCATGTTTATTAATTGATGATGATATCTAACCATCTCATCCTTTGTTTCCCCCTTCTCCTATTGCCTTCAGTCTTTCCCACCTTCAGGGTCTTTTCCAAAGAGTTGGCTGTTCGCATCAGGTAGCCAAAGTATTGGAGCTTCCGCTTTAGTAACAGTCCTTCCAATGAATAATCAGTTGATTTTCCTTTAGGACTGACTGATTTCTTCAAATTATATTCCTCTTTAGTTTCATAATCAACCATAAATGAGAAAATTCTTCTCTGATTAAAAAAAAAAGACAAGTTTTAAGCGTTACAAATTTTAAATTCCTGAAAGAAAACACAGGGGACCTGTTTCATGTATTTGGACCTGACAGAGATTTCTTGGGTATGACATCAAAGCTACAGGCAACAAAAGAAAATATATACAAAAGAGACTATATACATCAAAGGTAAAAAAAAACTTTTGTGCATTAAATGACAATTAACAAAAGCAGTTTCTAAAATGAGAGAAAAATTTGCAAATTATGTATCTGATAAGGAATTAATATTAAAAATGTAAAAAGAAACTTATGACTTCACAAAATTCAAATAACCCAATGTAAGAATGGGCAAAAGACTTGAAAAAAGTTTATCCAAGTATAATATATAAATGTCCAAAAAGCACATGAAAAGATGCTCAAAATCACTAAGAGAAAAATGCAAATCACATTAGAAGATCACTTCACTCACATCTATTAGCATGACAACTATTAAGACATTTAAATTTTAATCTAAAAAAATTTTTTAAAAAGTACTGCTGAGGATTATAGACTGTTTGTATGTGAGATTTTAAAATAGTGTCACAACTATGAAAAACAGTATGGAGTTTCCTCAAAAAATTAAAAATAAAGCTTTATATGATCCAGCATTCCCACTTCTGGGTGTATATCCAAAAATTGAAAACAAAGTCTTGAAAAGATATCTGCACACCTATATTCATATCAGCACTGTTCACAATAGCAAAGAGATGAAAGTAACATGCATCCATTGATGACTGAATAAGGAAAACATGGTATATTTATTCAATGAACTAGTAATGACCCATAAAGGGAAGGAAATCTTGACAGATACTACAACATGGTTAAACCTTGGAAACTTCACGATAAGTGAAATAAGACAACCACACATAGACAAATACTAAATCCTACTTGTATAAGGTATCTAAAGTAGACATGTTCATAGAGACAAAACCTATTAACATAACCTTTTCCTCCCCCAAGAAGGGAAAGGAAGTCATTGCTTAATGGGTATAACATTCAGATTTGTGATATAAAAAAATCTCTAGGAATTTGTTTCACTACAATGTGGATATATTTAATACTACTGAACTGTACACTTTAAAATGGTTAAGAGCATAAGCTTTATCTTATTCCAATGAAAATAAATGAAAAATCTTACAAATATAAAATTTGTAAAAGGCCTTATGAAATGGCAACCCACTCCAGTATTTTTGCCTGGGAAATCCCTTGGACAGAGGAGCCTGGCAGGCTATAGTACATGGGTCACAAAAGAGTAGGATACAACTTAGTGTCTAAACAAAAACAAAGTGGCCTTAGAGATTTTTAATCCAAACTCCACCTTTTAAGGATGATAAAATGTAGATAACAAGAGGTGGGCAACTTGTCTCAGATAATCCAGCCAGGTGGGAAACAGAGTGTAGATAGAAACTGTGTCTCCCAGTACACCGTGTTTTAAGTATCTGCACCTGCCAAATTTATCCACTGGTGGCTCCTGGAGAGTCTTTACACTCAGGAGTGAAAGCCTAAATATCTTGATGGTTAGCAATAGATGAATGTGTGATGTGAAAGACAAGAGGGTAAGCATTGACACAGTTTACAGGACTTATTTAAAATAAAATAAGTATTTTGTTTCATTAAACTCTAAGACAATACTGGCATGATATTTTCCATCATATATTTATATTAAGTACTCTCACTGCTGAAAGGTTTTTGGCTATGTTTATAAATGTAAATATTCTGATAATCCTCATCATTACAACCTTCTATCACAAGATTAAACAGATCTAAACATGTCTTTGTAGATATACTTCGGGTATGCAGAACACACAGGCACACATTTAAACCTCTGATAGTATTTCAATCCTAGGTAATGTCAAATTCATTTAGGGTTGATCATGAAACTAAAGAGGAAAGTAATTTGAACAAACCAGTCAGTCCTAAAGGGAAATCAATGCTGAATATTCATTGGAACGACTGATGCTGAAGCTGAAACTCCAATAATTTGGCCATCTGATGCAAAGAGCCAACTCACTGGAAAAGACCCTGATACTGGGAAAGATTGAAGGCAGGAAGAGAAGGGGACGACAGAGGATGAGATGGTTGGATGGAATCACCAACTCAATAGTCATGAGTTTGAACAAACTCCATGAGATGGTGAAGGACAGGGAAGCCTGGTATGCTGCAGTTAATGGGACTGCAAAGAACTGAACATAACTTAGCAACTGAACAACAACAAATAAGTCTGGGAGATGAAAGAGAAACTCAAGCTCATTTTAAGTTCACTGAAAACTTTTAGGAACAACCTTATGTGATTGTCCATATGAGACGACCAAAATGGACAGATATATATAAGAGGAATGACATTTTAGCATGAGAAGTTGGGACAGGATGGCTCCTTTGTGATGAGCTACACTAAGAATCTTAAGTTGGTGAACAAAGTAATAATAAGAAAGATTCAGAGGACAATTGTCATTGAGTCAGGGAATATGACACCGACTCACCGGGCACTGTAAGCAGCCCACATAGGAACCCAAAAAGCTGCAGCAAAGCTCAAGGAGCAAGACAGGAACATTCTTTATTTTATTTTTATTTATTTATTTATTTTTTATTGGAGGCAAATTACTTTACATTAATATATTGGTTGGTTTTGCCATACAGTGACATGAATCTGCCCCTGGTGTACATGTGTTCCCCCTCTTGAACCCCCCTCCCACCTCCCTCTGCCCCATATCCTCCCTCCAGGAACATTCTTTAAAACTAGTAGAAGAGCAGCTGAATTGTCACAAGGGTGATCATTAGATGGGAATTTCCATTATTATAAGTAAACACGAAAGAGACATAGGATGTCAGCCATGTCTCATGTAACAGCCTAACATTGCTGCGGCCGCTGCTGCCAAGTCACTCTGTCGTGTCCTACTCTGTGCGACCCCGTAGACAGCAGCCCACCAGGCTCCTCCAATCCTGGGATTCTCCAGGCAAGAACACTGGATTGGGGTGCCATTGCCTTCTCCAATAGCCTACCATTAGTTTCACACAATTTGATTGCCATCCTGGACTTAATATAAACTGAGGAATCATTAGTCACCAAGTCCTAATTAGAAATGGAAGTAGGAAAACAGTGTCATAAGTAAGCTTAAAGAATTATTGTTTCATAAATGACATATCAGTATAGAAACACTTCAGTGCCATTAGGATTAACAAAGAAAGTGATCTCCATAGTTACCACTGTTTCAAAAATTCCCAGTTTCAAAAGTTGTTCAAAACAACACTTCTCTGAGCAGTGGATGGCAGCCACCTATTGAAGCTGTTCATGGGTAGGGCTATATTTTGTTTACACAGTATTTCCCAGTATTTTCAAAGATCTTCAGTTGCTTTAATGGATTGCAGGCTGCTTTATGACTAAAACATTGTTGTTAATATCATTACTAAGGATCTTCTTCTTATATATTAAGGCTGTAATACAGAATAGAAATTGTAAACATCCCCCCTGGTAGAAGCCACATGTTTTGTCAGAGGTGAGAGAATTACATTCATAATTCTTTGATTCATATACTAATACACAAATATTTATGACTGATATTTTGTGCCCTTGGTGTTTTGATGCTTTCAAATGCAAAGAAAAAATAAGTCACAGTCATAGTTCTTGAAAAGCCCACAGTATAGTGGACAAAATAGACAGAAGTTAAGTAAAATGTTGGCAAAGCAGTACTCACTACTTGAGGAAGCCAAAAAAGTCTGCAGAAAGAAAGTGACACCTGATCTGGGTCTTGTTGGAACTTTCTAAAGGTACAGAAAAATAGAGTGAGAGTGCAGAGTCAAGAATATGCGCCCAAGTAGAAAACTGGGGAAGGTTTATAAGAGTGAAAATTCTGACCAGATAAGTCCCAAGCATCCCAAGAATTTTCTATTTTATCCACAAGAAAGGAAGTTAAATTTCCAGTGAATACAAGCAAGTTTTCCTTTGATTTTTTAAAATTACTGTACAGTTGCTGTACAAGGTTGTATGAGTGTCTGCTATACGTCAAAGTGAATCAGTTATATGTATACACATAGCCCATCCTTCCTGGACCTACTTCCCAGACCCCTGCATCCCACCCATCCAAGTCATCGTCAGAGCACCAAGTTGAGCTCCCTGCGCCATACAGCAGGTTCCCATTAGTGACCTATTGGTGACGACTCTTGTGAGTCCCTTGGACTGCAAGGAGATCCAGCCAGTCCATCCTAAAAGAGATCAGTCCTGGGTGTTCATTGTAAGGACTGATGTTGAAGCTGAAACTCCAATATTTTGGCCACCTGATGCGAACAGCTGACTCATTGGAAAAGACCCTGATGCTGGGAAAGATTGAGGGCAAGAGGAGAAGGGAACGACAGAGGATGAAATCGTTGGCTTGCATCACCGACTCAATGGGCATGAGTTTGAGTAAACTCTGGGAGTTGGTGATGGACAGGGAGGCCTGGCATGCTGCAGTCAGTCCATGGGGTCACAAAGAATCTGACACGACTGAGCCACTGGACTGAACTAAATGTATATATGTCAATTCCAGTCTCCCAATTCTCCCCACAAACTCTGCCTGCTCTTTCTACACATCCATTCCCCGTCCATTCCTTATGTCTGTGTCTCTATTTCTGCCCTACAAATGGACAAAGAAGATGTGGCACAGGTATATACAATGGAATTTAGCCACAAAAAGGAACAAAATTGGCTCATTTGTAGAGACATGGACAGTCCTACAGCTTGTCATGCAGAGTGAAGTAAGTCAGAAAGGGAAAACCAAATATTGTATATTAACATATGTATGTGAAATCAAGAAAAATGGTAGAGATGAATTTTTGTTGATTGTTTTACACTGTATTCAGATAAAATTATAAATAAACACTGTACAAAGTAGTGACTTTTTTCTTTTCTTTGAATCTTATGACCAGAAATATTTGAGATAGGTTTAATACTGAGTGAAAGTTTTGCTGAAATAACTGGCTGCCAATGCCAGATCCTAAATTGTTCTAATATTTGAATACTGTTTAAGATAAATCTTGACTTCTCCAAGTTTGGATAATGTACATTTCAGGATGGGTATACATCTGTCTCTGGATGGTGATGTGGTTACCTACACTGCCTTTACTTCCAGTGCACTGAATGTTGGCGGTTATGTAATGATTTGATAAATTAGACCTGAGGTCAGGTTAAAATACTACTAGCCACCAAATAGTTTTGCATACCAATGGTTCCCAATACAATGCTTTCATTATCTTTTTCCCCAAGCTATGCATGGAACTAAATTTGATTTTGACATAACAAACCAGTACACAATAACCAAAAATACCAATAGAACAAATCTTTAGATGTTGTAAAATTGAATAGCTATGCTAGCTGAAGTACGTTTTATTCATTAAAATTTTTTCAAGCAGCAAAATGCTAACTAGCACTGTCCCAGTTTTTTTCACAGTCTGATAATACTGCCAAAATTATATAAATATACTTTTCTGAAATAATTGGTATTTAAAAGAGTACTATTCTTAAGAGAATCTAAATGCTCTTTAATTACTGTATCAGAAAATGAAAATACAGTTTTATTTCTCATACTACAATGCAACTTTATTTTACATTATTCAGAGACTCAATTGTACATATATATAAAAATGCATGTCTTTTTAAAGGTACTTTAAAACAACAGATTTACTGTAAAATCAGCAAGGAAACATTTCGCATCTGTTTCTCATTTGTTTTAGGAAAATTTCTTATGACTAACCTTTGCCCAAATTGTACCTTTTCATCCTTGAAACAAAGAATGCTCAACACCATTTATAGAAATGCACAAGTAAACAAGTGTCATTTATCTCATCAACCATGTTGCCAGCTACAATTCCATTTTCAGTGAAAGGGGAAAAGCTTCTTCCTGAATTTGAAACCCTCCTTTTTTGCTTACCATTTCTTGGAAATTAGAACAGACAGTTTGAGATCATGAATAATGACATAAAACAATAGAATCCTGTCACATACAAACACAACCCAGGGCTGACAATCTCTGAATAATGCTTGGGAGACTGTTTTCTCATTAGAACCTACGTTATTTTTATAATCTCCTACAGGAACCATTTAGGACATCACAAGGTTCAAAAGGAAGGCCAGCTAGTAAAGATACAGAAATTATTTTTGGGGTTACTCCTATGAAAGGATCTCTCTGGCGCCATTGTTATTTTAAGAGACACATTATTACTGTAGAGAAGAATCAGGTCAAATTAAATTAAAGAAAATGATTCTGAAGAGATTTCATCATATGTTAAAATGGTTTTGAAGAAATATTCTTCTCCATAGGTTAATGATAAAACATTTTCTACAGAAATAATTAGATTCCACAGTTTGTGAGTATTGTTGCTTTATTGAGAAAAAGAGAACTGAACAGAAAAGAAAATCTGTTAATTATAAAATAATAGCACTGTTAATTAAGGTTTTACACCCTCAAGCAGTCTTCAAATACAAGTGAATCCTGTCTGAGGTAGGTAAGCAGATTCTGAATGGGCTATGCCAATGAGACCACACAGACTGTCCCTGACAAAGTTGGAATTAAGAGTTCTAGTGCCAAAGGGCCCGTTTTTCTACCAGCAAAGCTCCTCATTCAGAAGATGATTTCAGGCCGGAAATAAATACACAATCATAAAAATCTTAAGTGAGCTGTGCTTTTGTCTTAAACCCTTTGATATAAAAGGGTTCTGTGCTTTTATTTATTTATTTTTTTCTTTTTGAGAATGATACAAATCCAAAGTAGGAAGGAACTTATTGTTTCAAATAACAATAAGAATGGAAATAGATTTGTTTCTCGCTTCCTGAATTTTCTCAAACCCAACTTTATCTTAGTTGCCTGATTCATTTCCATTCCTAATTTAGACAAAAACGTGGATTTTATTTATAGCTTAATTCAGCTAAAATTAAATCAGTAGTTAGGTCAAGTCACCTCTGACACCATTTGCTTTCTGTTATCTGTTAAACGGCTGTTGTCGCACCATTTCCCATGGGGGACATTAAACCAAATTTGACTTACCTTATTTTCCCCTATGGAAAAACTCTGCAGCTCTTTGAGATTCCATGAACTGTAGCCTGGCAGGCTCCTCTGTCCTTGGAAATATCCAGACAAGAATACTGGAGCCAATTCCTCCAGGCGATCTTCCTGACTCAGGATCAAACTTGGGAGTCAGATCTTGCAGGCAGACTCTTTGCCACCTTACTCACCAAGGAAACCCCTACTTTCCTCTGTGGAAAAGCTTACCATCCTTAAATGACAGAAGAACTTAGGAAGACTTGAAAGAATATGGCAAATGTAAATTGTGACGTCAGAATTGCTATTACTAAATAGACATCAATCCTGCATATTCTTTGAAAGGACTGATGCTGAAGCTGAAGCTCCAATATTTTGACCACCTGATGTGAAGAGCCGACTCCTTGGAAAAGATCCGGATGCTGGGAAAGATTGAAGGCAAAAGGAGAAGAGGGCGGCAGAGGGTGAAACAGTTAGGTAGCATTATTCACTCCATGGACATGAATTTGATCAAATCCCGGGAGATAGTGAAGGACAGGAAGCCTGGTGTGCTGCAGATCATGTGGTCACAAAAAGTGGGACATGACTTAGCAACTGAAGAAGAACAACAACAAATAGACACAGATTAAAATTGATAAAAATTACATCTCAACAGCTTGAGAGGAAAAAGTAATATCCATTCCAACAGTCCAGAGAAAATGCATCCCTCTGGAAATCTTTCTATTAATAATCAGAAAAGACCTAACTAGATATTTAGGTAAAAGCAGAGGTATGGTTGTAGTGGTGGAGTGAAGAAATCTTTTATCGAATATTGCTGGCTAAATTGTCCTGGAATCTAGAAACTGACTGCTCTGTTCTCATTGTTGCCATCTTGAAAAATTGTAAGGAGCAGTTAAAAGCTGCTCACCCTTGCATTATTGCATTAAAAACAGTAACACTGTTATGACTTAGCTGGGTCAGGTATTGAACTTAAAATCACTCCTAGGTTGACTTGGTATCTTCCATGTCCAGAATCTAAAAATTAATCTGTGTCATTTAAGAAATTGCTTAGGCATATGTGCTCAGAAACAACTCCCTCCTATTTACCACACACACACCCAAAATTCTGTGATTTTATCTACAGTGAAAGACTAAAATGATCCAAGAATTTTGGATCAATCCAAACACTGATTGAGCTTGACCTGCAAATACAAGGAACGTTGGGCCAGTGAAGAACCTCAAAATTGCAGTTAAAGTTTTCAATCTTGGCTGCTTTATGGAAAGGAAGTCATTATGAAGCAGTATAACAGAAATAAAAATAAAACAACTAAATATTAATTACATATATATAAAACAGACTCTTTATCCATTGATACTGGCCTTCACAGCAGAATATGTGATATTTTTGGAGGATGGAGAAGAAAGATATGGAAGCCACAATGATACCAATGTTTTTAAACACAGATATTAAAAAAAAAATTGGGTCTTCCCAGGTGGCTCAGAGATAAAGAATCTGCCTGTTAATGTAAGAAACATAGGAGATGCAGGTTCAATCCCTGTGGTGGGAAGATTTCCTGGAGGAGGAAATGGCAACTCACTCTGGTATTCTTTCCTGGAATATTCCATGGACTGTAGAGCCTGGTGGGAGTCACAAAGAGTTGGATGTAATTGAGCAACTGAGCACATTATAGTACTATTAAAAAAAATAGTGACATCATCATAAAAAGTAAAATTTGGAATGGTAAATAGTCTGGAGGATAAATGTAACATATTCAATTCAGTGAGCTCAAGGTAATAAAGAGATATATTTATTGGCATGTTTATAAATAGATATTTATTAATATTTAAGTGGAATACCTCATAGGTAGGGGGAAAATGAAACAATCGCTTCAGTGAGTTTGAAGATAGAGGTGTGCATTTAAATTCTTGAAAACAGGATTTCCCTGAGTGTCTACTGTTAAAGAATCCATCTTTCAACCTAGAGGACTCGGAATTAGGATTCCACATACCATGGGGCAACTAAGCCTGTCTAACATAACCAGAGATCCCACGGGTTGCAACAAGAGATGCCCACATGCATTGCAACTAAAAACACCCATGGGCCACAACTAGGACTGACTAGAGTCAAAATAAAAAATAAAGACTTAATACTTGAAACGGAGAAGGCACTGGCGACCCACTCCAGTACTCTTGCCTGGCCATGGACGGAAGAGCTGCAGTTCATGGGGTCGGTAAGAGTCAGACGCGACTGAGGGACTTCACTTTCACATTGGAGAAGAAAATGGCAGCACACTCCAGTGTTCTTGCTGGAGAATCCCAGGGACGGGGGAGCCTGGTGGACTGCCATCTATGGGGTCACACAGAGTCAGACATGACTGAGGTGACTTAGCAGCAGCAGCAATACTTGAAAACAGATGCAGTCAGTTTCCATATATTTCTTTAAGGGAAGAAAGCAAATCAGTGAGTGACTAACTAACCAGACTTTTGGATGTAACAGAATTATGAGCTCATCAATGAATCAAATATAAACTGGACAAAGAGTAGTAATCAAATAAACCTGATGTAATTTCATAGAGCCAGAGACATTCACAGAGGCATTCCTTAATTGTGTCTACTGAGTTTAAAGTAGGTGTAGGATCAGTGGATTCAAGAACCATTGCTTGAGAGAACTGCTAGATTTTGTTAATTTCCACAAAATGCTATGGGAGGAAGGTTTTAAAGATTTCAGGACTACATTTTGCCAGAATAACCTAGTAGAAATAAACCAGTAATAGAAGATAGTTTGCAAGAAAGGAAATAGGAGCAGAATCAAAGAAGGTTAAGGCACTGCAATTCTGCATTTAGAAAGCATTTGCCTATTTATTGTTGTTTTAATAGAAGAAAACTTCTTACAATTGAAAAATGAAAAATTCACTCACAGCACAGAGGGGAGTGTGTGATGGTCAAAGAGGCAACAATAGTTAACAATCTATTAAACAATAAATATTGGACTTTTTTCCCCCCTTCTTCAAGGAAAGCTCTGTTTCCATTCTTCTGTCATACAGGAATGGGGTCCATCATGTCCTTCACTTTGTACAGTGAAGCAGTTATTCTTCCACCATTATTCATTGATATATCCTTTACTGTAATCTAAGAAATTCACATACAACATGTAATTCCTTGTCTGCCCTTGGGATTTCCAGGGAACCTGATTACTAACTCATGTGACTTCACCATGTGACTTCTTCCATCAAGTCATGTTAGACATTGAGTACGTCCATCACTTCATCTTTTAAAATAATTTTCACTCCTGTATTTCTTCTGAAATGTACCTGTAAAAATAATCTCTTCTTTTTAAAAATATGGTGTATTATCCTTTCTGAATGAATTCTGAATCAGTCAACTTTCGCTACATTCTTTAGTGGCTTAAAAAAAAAGTTGGCTTGTAGTATTACAAAGTAGAATATATGCATACAACTGAAAGGTAACTGTGGAGAAACAAGGCCAGAGTGACAACAAAAGGATAAAAATCACAGCAGTCAAATCAGTGAAGGATATTCTTGCCCCTTTCTAGCCTTTTAAAACAGACAGCTCCAAGCTTTATTTTGCTGACAAAAGTTGAATGTGCCATTCTAATGTCTTTCTTTAATTCTATTCATTGGTTGAGATCAGTCATATACTTTGAGAGCAATAGATCATGTATGTGGCAGATTTCAAATTCAATTTTGAGTTTGATTCACCTATTGTAAAAGTTAAGTAACATTTTTCACTTAACTCTAAAGCAAACCAAGATTGATTCTAAAGTAAATAAATAAAAATGGGATAATGGTAAAAGTAGACTTCCCTGGTGGATCAGTTGTAAAGAACTTGCATGCCAATGGAGGAGCCAGAGGATCATACTTGGGTTTGATCCCTCAGTGGGGAAGATCCTCCAGAGAAGAAAATGGAAACCCACTCCAGCATTGTTGCATGGGAAGTCCAATGTACAGAGGAGTCTAGTGGGTGACAGTACATGGGGTCACAAAAGAGTTGGATACAACTTAGCAACTGAGCACACAGTGGTAAAATTACTAATTGATGACATAATAACAGATTTTAAAAGTATATATACTTATTATATATTATTCAAATATATAACATATATATCTTGGAGAGATAAAGCCTTCCTCAGTGATCAATGCAAAGAAACAGAGGAAAGCTATAGAATGGGAAAGACTAGAGATGTCTTCAAGAAAATTAGAGATATCAAGGGAACATTTCATGCAAAGATGGGCACAATAAAGGACAGAAATGGTAGGGACCTAACAGAAGCAGAAGATATCAAGAAGAGGTGGCAAGAGTACACAGAAGAAATATGCAGAAAAGATCTTCATGACCCAGATAACCATGATGGTGTGATCACTCACCTAGAGCCAGACATCCTGGAATGCGAAGTCAAGTGGGCCTTAGGAAGTATCACTACAAACAAAGCTAGTAGAGGTGATGGAATTCCCGTTAAGCTATTCAAATCCTAAAAGATGATGCTGTGAAAGTACTGCATTCACTGTGCCAGCAGTGAATGGAAATTTGGAAAACTCAGCAGTGGCCAGAGGACTGGAAAAGGTCAGTTTTCATTCCGATCCCTAAGAAAGGCAATGGCAAAGAATGCTCAAACTACCACACAATTGCACTCATCTCACATGCTAGCAAAGAAATATTCAAACTTCTCCAAGCCAGGCTTCAAGATTACATGAACCATGAACTTCCAGATATTCAAGCTGAATTTAGAAAAAGCAGAAGAACCAGAGATCAAATTGCCAACATTCGTTGGATCATTGAAAAAGCAAGAGTGCTCCAGAAAAAGCATCAATGTCTAATTATCAACTATGCCAAAGTCTTTGACTTTGTGTATCACAGCCAACTATGAGAAATTCTAAGAGATGGGAATACCAGATCACCTGACCTGCCTCCTGAGAAATGTGTATGCAGGTCAGGAAGCAACAATTAGAACTGGACATGGAATAATAAGACTGGTTCCAAATAGGAAAAAGAGTATGTCAAGGCTGTATATTGTCACTCTGCTTATTTAACTTATACTCAGAGTACATCATGAGAAATGCCGGACTGGATGAAGCACAAGCTGGAATCAAGATTGCTGGGAGAGATATTAATAACCTCAGATATGCAGATGACACCACCTTTATGGCAGAAAGTGAAGAAGAGCCTCTTGATGAAAATGAAAGAGGAAAGTGAAAAAGTTGTCTTAAAACTCAACATTCAGGGAACTAAGATCATGGCATTTGGTCCCATCACTTAATGGCAAATAGATGGGGAAACAATGGAAACAGTGACAGACTTTATTTTGGGGAGCTCCAAAATCACTGCAGATGGTGACTGCAGCCATGTAATTAAAAGACACTTGCTGCTTGGAAGAAAAGTTATGATGAACTTAGCATATTAAAAAGCAGAGACATTACTTTGCCAACAAAAAGTCTGTCTAGTTAAAGGTGTGGTTTTTCCAGTAGTCATGTATGGATATGAGAGTTGGACTATAAAGAAAACTGAGCACCAAAAGAATTGATGCTTTTGAATTGTGGTGTTGAAGAAGACTCTTGGGAGTCCCTTAGACTGCAAGGAGATCCAGCCACTGCATCCTGAAAGAATTCAGTCCTGAAAGACTGATGATGAAGCTGAAACTCTAATACTTTGGCCACCTGATGCAAAGAACTGACTCATGGGAAAGACCCTGAATCTGGGAAGGATTGAAGGCAGGAGGAGAAGGGGAAGACAGAGGATGAGATGGTTGGATGGCATCACTGACTCAGTGAATATGTTTGAGTAATCTCTGGGAGTTGGTGATGGACAGGGAGGCCTGGCATGCTGCAATCCATGGGGTTGGAAAGAGTCAGACAGAGTGAGCAACTGAACTGAACTGATAAGTTTCTTGACCTGCAGCAAAAATTACATTATAGCATACATGTATAATATATAATTTTAATGAGAATATCAAACATTTAATCAAATCATCCTGCCAAATTTTTTTGGGTTTAAGAGCAAAAATAGGAACTGAATTATACCAGGAATATTCTATGTGCATTAAAAAGCTAAAATACTTAACTACAGTGCATATCTTGCATATTTTTATGGATGAAAACTTCATAAGTTTGCTATTAGAACAGAAGAAAAAGGCTACATTTCAGGAAAAAATGATGAATTATATTTTTCCATAATGGGTTACTTTGTCTTCAATCTTATTGTATAGTTCAATTACCTGCAGGCTGTACTTTGTATTTTAAAATTTTCTTGCACTTTAAACAATTGTTTTGAAAAGAAATATGAGTCCAGAGGACAATATCTGTCTAATGATAGATAGCTTTCTTAGAAGCATATTAAATTCCAAAGTCATTAAATTAACCATTTATTACAGCTCTCTTAAAATTCTGTTTGTAATAGTGCACTGTCTACATTCACAAGTAACTACAGTTAGTTCCTTGAATAATTAGGAATTCAAATGTCATGAAAAAAATGAAGTTTAAAATTTCTTTAATAAGATGAGAGTAACATTGGACCGAGGAGCCTGGAGGGCTGCAGTCCATGGGGTCGCTAAGAGTCAGACAGGACTGAGCAACTTCACTTTCACTTTTCACTTTCACACATTGGAGAAAGAAATGGCATCCCACTCCAGTGCTCTTTCCTGGAGAATCCCAGGACGGGGGAGCCTGATGGGCTGCCATCTACGGGGTCGCACAGAGTCGGACACGACTGAAGTGACTTAGCAGCAGCAGCAGCATCATTCTAAGATACTTAATTTAAATTTAATCAGTTTACTCTAAGTACTGCTTTTCCCACCTTATCCATTTAGTAATCAGCTAGGCAATGAAGATAATTAATGAAGGGACAAAAATACTAAAGGTCATGACTTTCTTGAATTTCTTCTTATATGACACATACCTGTGGTACTAAATGTAAAAATATCAGAAAATAAATATATCCAAGTAAACATCTAATATACTCTGTGCCTTTTCAGTAGAGACAATCATTTGCCTTCATATCTGTTGTATCATTCATTCTGTTTGATTGTCCATTGTTTCAATGTCTTGAATTTTCCAGTCTTCCTTGAATTTGGATTTGCCATGTGATGGAGTCCTGGCCTTTGGACTGTGATGATTTTGGTGTTCAGTTATTGGGTCTGAATCTTAAAGGAGAAAGCACGTGCCATCCACATTCCCTTTCCTTCATCATTCTGTTGTCTTTGCTGTTGAATCAGAAGATGATATATTCATCACCTTTGACTTTTCCAAAGAGAACTATGGCCTAGTCATTAAAAAAAAAAAAAAAAAAAAAGGACCTAGAAAATCTATCTGGATGTTCACATGACAGGAAACTGCAAGTCTATTTTTTCTACACCAGCACTTGTGACTGGCGTAAAAGTTCATGTAACAAAGTAAACTTCACCACCTATCAGTTGTTTTTCTAAGTCAATTATTAGATATACACCATATATCAGGAAATGGACACTCCACTCCCCTATCTCCAGAAGATCCTCTAGAAAAAGAAATGGCAACCCACTCCAGTATCCTTGCCTGGAAAATCCCATGGACAGAGGTGTATGATAGGCTGCAGTCCATGGGGTCCCAAAGAGTCGGACACAACTGAGCAATTTCACTTCCACTTTTCACTTTTACTATGGATTATATGTTCTATAAACAGGATTTAAAAGGATTTAACTAAATAATGCTATGCTCCTAGTATTAGATGAATCTCTACACGCAATGCTTAGTCCCCTTTGTCAGTAAGAGATAAAGGACCCAAGACATAGTCTGAGAGCCTCATTATGAAATATGCCTGAATTCGGAATCAAAAAGTGATATACTCATTAACCCAGATAATCCAATAATAACGGTAACATCAGGCAAGTTGATTCATGCTTTTTTAGAATTTTCTTCATGTTTAAGTGCAGCTAAAGAGCTATTGGAGAAAGCAAGAGAGTTCCAGAAAAACATCTATTTCTGCTTCATTGACTATGCCAAAGCCTTTGACTGTGTGGATCACAATAAACTGTGGAACATTCTGAAAGAGATGGGAATACCAGACCACCTGACCTGCCTCTTGAGAAACCTGTATGAAGGTCAGGAAGCGACAGTTAGAACTGGACATGGAACAACAGACTGGTTCCAAATAGGAAAAGGAGTACGTCAAGGCTATATATTGTCACCTTGCTTATTTAACTTATATGCAGAGTACATCATGAGGAACGCTGGGCTGGAAGAAGCACAAGCTGGAATCAAGATTGCTGGGAGAAATATCAATAACCTCAGATATGCAAATGACACCACCCTTATGGCAGAAAGTGAAGAGGAACTCAAAAGCCTCTTGATGAAAGTGAAAGAGGAGAGTGAAAATGTTGGCTTGAAGCTCAACATTCAGAACACAAAGATCATGGCATCTGGTCCCATCACTTCGTGGGAAATAGATGGAAAAACAGTGGAAACAGTGTCAGACCTTATTTTTGGGGGCTCCAGAATCACTGTGGATGTTGATTGCACCCATGAAATTAAAAGACGCTTGCTCCTTGGAAGGAAAGTTATGACCAACCTTGATAGTATATTAAAAAGCAGAGACATTACTTTGCCAACAAAGGTCATCTAGTCAAGGCTATGGTTGTTCCTGTGGTCATGTATGGATGTGAGAGTTGGACTGTGAAGAAAGCTGATCACCGAAGAATTGATGCTTTTGAACTGTGGTGTTGGAGAAGACTCTTGAGATTCTCTTGGACTGCAAGGAGATCCAACCAGTCCATTCTAAAGGAGATCAATCCTGGGTGTTCATTGGAAGGACTGATGCTATGTGAACTCCGGGAGTTGGTGATGGACAAGGAGGCCTGGCATTCATGGGGTCACGGAGAGTCGGACATGACTGAGAGACTAAACTGAACTGAACTGAACTGAAAGAGCTATTATATTATTTTTTCACAAAATAAGTGAGGCAAAGTATACAGGGGTTTCCCTGACAGCTCAGTTAGCAAAGAATCCTCCTGCAATGCAGGAGACCTCTGTTCAATTCCTGGGTCAGGGAGATCAGAACAGTTATCATAGTGCCCAGCACGATTAGTGTTCATTATTATTGTGATTATTTATTGTTTAGCTCTAATTTTCAGATATTTAAAGTTGGAAAGATTTAGATTGTGTACATGCATAAAATAACACAAATATGTTGTTTGAAGTATATTAAAAATAAACTGTCTTGTCAATCGTATTTTTTTATGATTACAAGTCTCAGTCATAACTGAATTCTTTTAATTCTGTAGATCGGTGGTCCCCAACCTCCAGGCCATGGACCAGTACCTGCTGACAGACCAGAGGCAGCACTAGATTAGAAATAAAGTGCACAATAAGTGTAAAGCACTTGACTCATTCCAAAGCCATCCTGATCTCGAACCACGTAAAAATTGTCTTCCATGAAATCAGTCCTCAGGGCCAAAAAGTTTGGGGACTGCTGCTGTAGATACCAGTAAATATACATTTAAAAATGACTTATTCTCCTAGAATCCTCAACTTGCTTCCAGGCACCTAAGATACATGGGCTTCCCTGGTGGCTCAGACAGAATTTGCCTGAAAGTCAGGAGACCTGGGTTCAAGCTCTGGGTTTGGAAGATCCCCTGAAGGAGGGCATGCAACCCACTCCAGTATTCTTGCCTGGAGAATCCCCATAGACAGAGGAGCCTGGTAGACTATAGTCCACAGAATCACAAAGAGTCAGACAGGACTGAACAACTAAGCACAGCACATCTGGGATATATGATCTAGAGTAATTATCCCACAAGCTACAGAAACTATCACACTTAACTCAGACAGCAAAGCTCACTTCTCAAGGGAATGGTGTATGTACATCCTTGTTTTTGAAAGTTTCCCATTCAAGTCAGCACTAAGCTATATCCCTAGCATGATATAAGAACACTTCATGAGTTACATAAGGCATCTTTGACTATTTGTGATTAGGAAAAAAAAAAAAAATCCCCCAACACTTCATTCAAGCAAGGTCACAAGTCCCAGTGGTCTGGCCAAATTCCAAGTTAAACAATGACATTCTGCTCCACATAGAAAACTTCTCTTCACAGAAGAGAAAAATAACTAATTCAATCTATACTTTCATGAGATTTTAGAGAGCAATTGCATGTCCAAAGACAAGGCAGAGATAGAAACTATTAATAGATTCACAACCCAAAAGCATTCCACAAGGTGAAAAATAAGTGTATGTGCCAATGAATAGAGGGGTAAATCATGTTCAGAAACTTAATTAACTGTGTAGCCTAGGAGCTGGCATTGAGGAGTTATGACATGAAAGGGATCTGAAACGTAAGGAGTTTCCAAAAGAGACCTGTGTCATGGAAAGGTGCTAAGACTCATACTCAAAGGATTTTTCCATTGGCTACAGAGAAAGATTTGCCTGGAGTAATGTGTTCATGATGAGAAATTTAATAACAAGGATGAAACCGTTTTACCAGGAATGATTCAAGAGTGCAGAGCCTTGGGTATTCGAGTAGTTGTAATTGACACCACAAAGAATGACTGCATTTCCTCACATATGTCTTCAGTTACATCCTGCATTTCTGATGAAAAGGAGGTTACTAGCTGGTCACTGACGGTAGTTTTTCTGTGCCATGGACTGAATTTGTTTTTTATTAAATTCTAGCCCTAAACAATTGTAATAATTCTAGGGAGACTTAAGTAACATTTCTTGTCAATAAAACGATGCCATTGCTAAGAATGAATGATGATGGGCAAGAAAAGGAAATGTTTAAACTGTTTCTAAAGCAAGTCATCTTTATATTCTCCTTTAAAAAGTTCTACCATGAGTAATTTCATTCTGTTTACATGAAAAATGCAAATATAAACTATCTATCTATATATATAAATCTAACATATATGGGAAAGCAATAGATTATTTGTAATTTTATACTAAAATGTAATAGTTATTATTCAATTGCATCCTCTACACATACAGGTGCATTAACCACAATTGGCTTTAACTATCAAATAATTTCAAATATTTTATTCAGAAATAAAGTCAACACTCCCATCAAGGCAGTGGATTTCAATTCCTGGTGCTTCTTTAAACTGTGAAGAACTAAAAAGCCTGAATATAGATAACTAATTGAATAAAAACAACACTGTTGCTTTGAAGTGTGAAAAGATGTGAGAACAATTCTAATACCTGGGCTCTACTCCTGGAAAATATAAAATCAGAATAAAGAGGTAGAAAGCTGGCCATCAGCTCTATTTTTTTAAACTTCCCAAGTGTGCATGTTGGCATCTTGGATTGAAAACTGCTCTAAAGAATGTTTTACATTTAAAATATTCATACAGAGGCCAAGATCCTGTTCTAACCGTCTAATTAATTGTTATGAAATGGTGAGGGGTTCATACTCTTGAAAAATACAGTGTGAACAAGGGGTCTCTCCCACACCTACCCAGGGACAGTTGGTAATAAACTCTTTGAAGTTAAATCTCCATGAAAGGGCAAAGCAAAAATCCTTTTTGTAACTGGAAATGAATCAGACAAGCTTCTCAGCTACTCCCTAACCAAATTCCAGTAAAGCTCATATTATTTGGCTTTTGGCTTTTTTTCCCTAACTCCTGTTGTGACTTAATTCTGCTTCAGTCCTATCCAAATTACCACTCTCGAAAGATTCTGCTTAGCAAAGAACTTTTCAAGCTATATTATCAGTTCTTTTCAAAATGGCATTTTGGAGGCTGAAAAAATATCATTTTAATTCTAAAAATCCCTCTAGTAATTCAATTACTTTGGGATTTTATTATATGTGTGAAAAGAATATTTAACTCCAAGAATAGGCAGACTTCTAAGGTAGGGCAATTTTGCTAGTTTTGTTTTTTTTTTTCTTTTTGGTGAGTATTTTCATTTAAAGTTCAAAAAAAGTTCAGCAGATTAGAATTCCAGATTAACAAGAATTTGTATATTATCCTCATTTTTTTTAGTTAAAATGTGAAATTAAGCCATTGAATGACATGAGGCTCCCTTATAGCTCATAAGTTACGAGCTGTGGACAAACTATTTCACTTGTTTTTTTCTTTAGCAGTGAGAAGTATACAGATGATTCAGCTAAGGCAGTATGTAACCAGAATGCTTCTAACTTGAGGCAGCATGTAAAGTTTTTTGTCCAAATACCTGGAAGTGATCATCTTAACATTATCATCACTCTTAACATTAGCCTGTGTCTAAGGAAGACTCTTGAGAATCCCTTGTACTGCAAGGAGATCCAACCAGTCCATTCTAAAGGAGATCAATCCTGGGTGTTCATTGGAAGGACTGATGCTAAAGCTGAAACTCCAATACTTTGGCCACCTCATGTGACGAGTTGACTCACTGGAAAAGATCTGATGCTAGGAAAGGTTGGGGGTGGGAGGAGAAGGGGACGACAGAAAATGAGATGGCTGGATGGCATCACCGACTCTGTGGACATGAGTTTGAGTGAACTCCGGGAGTTGGTGATGGACAGGGAGGCCTGGCGTGCTGTGATTCATGGGGTTGCGGAGAGTCGGACACTACTGAGACTGAACTGAACTGAATTGAACTGAATCTTTTGTTCTACTTCTTCCTCCATTCATTCCACTAATGCTTTTAAAGCATATTTTATATCTGATACATTGTGGATATAACAAAATCACAACAGGAAAAAAAGAAATCCCTGTCTTCACAGAATTTGCATCCCTATGGGATAGACTGAAAATAAACATTGTAAGTTTTGGATACCAGATGATAAGTGCTAAAGTAAAATAGAAGTGAAGAGGTTAGGAAATTTGGGGCAATCATAGTGAGACCTCATTGAAAGGGTAAAATTTAACTAAAGAACTAAAAGAGGGGAAGAATGGATGCTGTGATATCTGGGGAAAGGGACCTCAGGTAGAGGGATGGTAAATGGGTTTGAGGAGCAGTTACAAGGCCAAAGTCCAAAAGGATGAGGACAGAAAGCATGGAGGTAGATTATGGAGGGTCTTTTGTCTCATAATAAGAAATTCAGATTTTATGTGACATAATCAATCACTAGGTTTTCTGAACTATGGAGAAGAGTGGTCTAATTTGTGGTTTAATAGAGCAGGTTTGGGCAATATATTGAGATAGGAAAGTAGTGGCCATGGGTCTAGGTAGAAAGAAGAATTAAGAATTAAGGTTAGGAATACACTCAGGTGGTAAAGAATCCGCCTGCAAGGCTGGAGACCTGGGTTCAACCCCTGTGTTGGAAAGATCTCCTGAAGGAGGGCATAACAACCCACTCGAATATCCTTGACTGGAGAATCCCCATGGACAGAGGAGCCTGGCTGGCTACAGCCCTTGGGGTTGCAAAGAGTGGGAAAGGACTGAGCGACTAAGCACATACCTTTCCTTAGCTTTCTCAGGCTGTGACAGCTTCTTGGACTTTTCTTGTTTTTTCTTCACATTTTTGAAGAGTACTGACCAGGGATTTCGTAGGCTGTCCCCCAGTTTGGTTTGGTCTGCTGTTTTTCTCATGGTTAAATAAGGGTTATGGGCTTTTAGGACTAAAAAGTTAAGGCTGTCTCATCTTAGACGGTAAAGACTCTGTCTACAATGCGAGAGAACTGGGTTCGATCTCTGGGTTGGAAAGATCCCTGGAGAAGGAGGAGATACTCACTCAAGTATTCTTGCCTAACTCTTTTTCACCACCTATCATTTGTTTGTCTAAGTCAATTATTAGATATATACCATATGTCAGTAAATGGACACTCCACTCCACTCTCTCCAGAAGATCCTCTGGAGAAGGAAATGGCAACCCACTCCAGTATTCTTGCCTGGAGAATCCCATGGACAGAGGAGCCTTGTAGGCTACAGTCCATGAGGTTGCAAAGAGTTGGACACAACTGAATGACTTGAACTTTCCATAAAAGGGCAGAGGGAAAGAAAGAGAGAATAGGAATATATCAAAGTTTTAAGAAAAACATTTTCTGAAGTTTAACACAAACACAGGAAACTGGCCAAATCACAAATGCTCAGCTGGAGGGTGGGGAGAGATTTCCAAATCTCACCCATGGGTGTATCTATCAATCACCCAGAACCCAGAAGTATTCCCAGCAACCCCAAAGCCTCCTCTAGCTCCTTGATAAATATCCCTTCGGTTCTATGTATAACCACCAGGTTATACCTGGCCCAAGTATAATCATCCTCCTGACTTTAACAACACATATTAGTTTTGCATGTTTTTAAATGTTTTGCAAATTGAATCATATAATATTCAGCTGTTTCCTCTCTGAAATTTTTTGATTTAATTACTTTGATGAAAATTATCCTTGCTGTATAGAGTAATTGTTTAATTGCTTTATGGAATTATAGTAGCCCTTTAATATGTTCATGCAATTGATGATTGTTAATTAAAATTGTACCTAGAAGATGGCTAAACACCTTCTAATAATTAACCACTAGGTTCTCTGGGATTTTCTAAGGTAAAGCCTTTGAATAAATAAAAATAAAATTATGCTTTCCCATTTTTATAGCTTTCATTTATTTTTGTTTCTTCTCAGGACTTAACAGAGCTTTTAACATCGAAAATATATAGTGATAGACACATCCTTGATTCATTTCTAATTTGCTTAATATTTAACATTAAGTCTGATATTTGTACAAGTCTATTTTTAAATACCTATGTCAGATTAAATATGTTCTCTTTTATTCCAATTTTATTACATAAGTTTAAAATAAATGGGATTAAAACTTTATCAATTTTTTTTCTGCCACATTAAAACAATCATGATTATTCCCTCATTCAATTAATGAAAGTGAATTGCACTAACTGTCAGCTGTTAAACCAATCTTTGAATAAACACTAGGTAGTATTGAAAGTCCTTTCTGATTTTATATTGCTATATGTGGTTTGCTTATATTTTGTTTAGGATATTTGCATACATGTTTGTAAAATAAATTGGCCTATATTTTCCCTTTTCTATAATGACCTTGTCTGATTTGGGGAAATATAGGCCTCATAAAACAAACTGGGATATATTTTCTTTCATTAATATTTAGAAGATTTTAGTGTGTGTGGATTGATTCTATGTTTTTCCTTAAGTGTTTGAAATGATGTATTGATATAGCCATCTGAGTTTGGGATTCTCTCAGTACAAAAGCTTTAAACTTAGAACTCAATTTTTAAAATAGATCTAAGACTATTCAGATTCATATTCATCTTTGTGTCACCTTTAATAAATCATGTTTTTCTGACAATCTGCCTATTTCACCTAAAATCTCTAGCTACTGGCACCAATTTATTGGTATTAATAAGCCAATTACATTTCAACTATGGTACATCTCGACATAGACTTGTCGACTTCTTGAGCTGGCTTCCTGGTTACTCTTGAGTAATTACCATGTAGTTTAAGATTCGGCATATAACCTTGAAGGCTGAGCACAATGCATCGCGTTCTGGGTTGGGGACTGGAATTAACTACAATGTGTGATGAAGGTAATGAAGGTCATTACTCATACACAGAAAGCTCACAAGTAAAGTCCCATCAAAGTGGCTGCTAGTTTCTTACCATAGCAGGTACAATAAGCAGGGTGTGTTTGCAGGACCACCCTCTCCAGCTTCTCACCATAGTTGGATGGGCAAATCCCTAGGCTTTGGGTCAACTGAATTCAACTCTGGGTGAAAGGTATGAAGATCCGTCATATCCTTATCTATTTGTTGCTGGAGAGACCAACATAATAGAAGTTAAGGATACTGTGAATAAATGCTACACCACAAGACCCATTTGACTAGTAAAGTAAACTTTACTAGTAAACCCCATTGTCCTATACCCAGGAGAGAAAGGCATATGAGTAGAAGGTTTCTACAACCAAAGTGTTAGTTGCTCAGGTGTGTCTGACTCTCTGTGATCCCATGGACTGTAGCCAACCAGGTTCCTCTGTCTATGGGATTTCCCAGGCAAGAATACTTCAGTGTGTTGTCATTTCCTCCTCCAGAGAATCTTCCCAATCCAGGAAAGAACAAACCCAGGTGTCCCACATTGCAGGCAGATGAGCCACCAGGAAGCCCTCCACTGCCAAACTCACCTGAAATTTCGTATGATAAGAAATACCCAGCACTCTAAAAACATATCATACTGTATTTAGCAAAAGGTAGAACATTTAACTGGAAAATCCCATGGATGGAGGAGCCTGGTAGGCTGCAGTCCGTGGGGTCGCTAAGGGTCGGACACGACTGAGCAACTTCACTTTCACTTTTCACTTTTCTGCATTGGAGAAGGAAATGGCAACCCACTCCAGTGTTCTTGCCTGGAGAATCCCAGAGATGGGGGAGCCTGGTGGGCTTCCGTCTATGGGGTCACACAGAGTTGGATACGACTGAAGTGACTTAGCAGCAGCAGCAGAACATTTAAAAATATACAAGGTATATTTTTATAAGGCAGCTAACTATACCCTGTGTGTGTGTGCTCAGTTGTGTCTGACTCTTTGCAACCCCATGGATTGTAGCACACAAGGCTCCTCTGTCCATGAGATTTTCTAGGCAAGAATACTGGAGTGGGTGGCCATTTCCTACAGCAGAGGATTTTCTCAACCCAGGGACTGAACCCACATCTTTTGTGCCTCACTTACCTTGGCATGTGGGTTCTTTAGCACTAGTGCCACCTGGGAAACCCCAGATAACTATACTGAAAGTACCACATTAGCAATGTCTAGGAGAAACATTCTGATAAAAATATTATGAGAAGGTGTTTGGGTAAATGGGAGAAAGAGACTGAAACAGTTCTTGTAAGATATGACTATATTAAGTAATTATTTTATATGGAAGAAGATTTACAAGCAATGAGAGTTGTGCACGAATTGCAAAATATTTTCACTTTATAACTGTCACCAAAAAAGAGGGGAGGCACTTTTAAAGAAACATTCAATGGCTTTTGGCTCTAAAATTCAGAAGCTGGGAAAGGGATGAAAGCAGCAGACATGTATTGATTATCAACTGTGACAGAGAACACAACATTCAAAGTTTCTCTTCCCTTTACAATTTAGACATTCTTATTGACTACAAAGTTAATGTAACAGCTGGTTTGCTTTTATTTCATTATTCACTGTGACCACTTCCAGAAATGCTAGCAGAGCCAAAATAAAACAGGAAAAACCCACTCAGAGGACATGAAGATTGACGACAAGGCTTCAAATGGGAAACTGGCACTTGGGTCACCATTTTTATACTTCAGTACATCAAAAGCTTATTCATATGATGTTTTAGGAAATATCTGACTGGCACTCTCCAAAACTGTTAGGGTCATCAAATATACTGAAAGTCTGAGGAACTGTCACAGTCAAGAGGAGACTACAGAGACATGACTAAATAAAATGTCCTATTTCAGGTGGGCTCCTGGAACAGAAAAAAAAAATGACTTCGGTAAAAATTACAGAAGTCAGTCTGAATCAATGTGAATTATAGTTAATAATAATGTATCATTATTCACTCATTAATCGTGATAAATGCATCATACTAATGTGAGATATTAATAAAAGGGCAATCTGGGTGTGGGATGATTTGGAATTCTCTGTACTATTTCACAATTTTTCTGTAAATCTGTCAGCTCTAAAATAATGTTAGTTTGAAATAATAGTTAAGCTAATAGATTCACTGAAAACAAAGTTAAGTTAGCTGCACCACAATTTCTATAGCATTTTTAAGTTGTTGTTTAGTTGCTAAGTCATGCTCAACTCCTCAGAGTGACCCCATGGACTGTAGCCTTCCAGGCTCTTCTGTCCATGGGATTCTCTAGGCAAGAATGCTGGAGTGGACTGCCATATCCTCCTCCAGGGATCTTCCTAATCCAGTGATTGAACCCGCATCTCCTGCATCTCCTGCATTGCAGAAAGATTCTTTACCACTGAGCTACCAGGAAAGCCCCAATTAGGTTACTAGTGAAGTGAAAGTCACTCAGTCATGTCCGACTTGTGTGACCCCGTGGACTATCCAGTCCGTGGATTTCTCTAGGCCAGAATACTTAACTGGGTAGCCTTTGCCTTCTCCAGAGGATCTTTCCAACCCAGGGATTGAACCCAGATCTCCCGCATTGCAGGTGGATTCTTTACTAGCTAAGCCACAAGGGAAGCCCTTGGAGCATTATTATGCACCCATTTAATAAGCCATCTGGTTGTGAAAATATATTTATGACACAAACTCTCATTCCGTGTATACTCATTATAGAACAGCTCATGGCTACATAGTTAAATACAGCTGGGCAGATATTTAATATTAATTCAGCAATTTTCACTGAGCACCTACCATGTGTAAGAAAGTATATTATAATTAGATACTTACTACTTAGAAGTAATAAGACTCTAATGGATGCTCTAGTATGTCACCCAGATCCTACCTTTAGGAAAGAGGTACACATTCTTACTGCTTGTCATTTTAGTAAATTTTCTATGTTCAGTGATCTTGTATATTCCAAAGCATTCTTTCCAAAGAAAGGAACTGAGTATTGCATTTTGTACATCCTAGCGCCAGGAAAGAAGACCAGAGCTTGCTATGTACCTTAGAGTTCAAAGGCACCATGTGCTACTCTTGAAAGTATTACTTCTATAGATATATTTTTTGGATAGCAATGGAAGGCTGGCAGCTCTGAGTGAACCAGAGTAAGAAAATAGGGTTCTAATAAAAATATATAACCCTATCTATAATAAGGCCATATTCAATATGTCCTTCACTTAAGGAAGTAAATTGGAAGTGTTAGTCGCTTCTGTCTGATTCTTTGCGACCCTGTGGACTATAGCCCATCAGGCTCCTTTGCCCATAGGATTCTCCAGGAAGGAATACTGGACTGGGTTGCCATGCCCTCCTCCAGGGGAATCTTCCCAACCCACGAATCAAACCCAGGTCTCCCACACTTCAGGCAGATTCCTTATCATCTGAGTAGATTCTTTACCATATGAGCTACCAGTAGAAACTTAAGTTTCATTTGAAAAGTAAATTTTCTTTTGCTGTTGGGATACATAGGTACAAAATGGTCATGGATAGTGAGTGACCATGCAATCAAAACTGCCTAAAAGGAAGTGTATTCTATCAGACTGTGTCCAAAGATTGAATGGTCCAGCCACCATCCATCATAAGATGAAAGTGATACTGACAGGATCAGACACAACCAGAGCCAGAAAAGACATAAGCAAACTGTACCAACAGGTAGTTTAGACAATTGATGATAAAGTCCAGAATATACCAATATTGCATCAATGTTTTCCCCTCAACTCATACACTCAGAAGTAAATAATTTAAAATGAAGATATCAAGATGTTCCATATTTCAAAATCCCAATGGAATTTTTAAGAGAAATAAAAATAACATTGTAACCCCAAAAGGCCTTGAATATCTGAAGCAGTATTGAGCAAGAAGAAAGCTGGAATCATCATAATTCCCAATTTCAAAGTCACATTGTAAATCTCCAGTAATCTAAACCGCATATACTGACATAGAAACATACAGATGGACCAATGGAACAAACTAGAGAGCTCAGAAACAGCTCTGCCTGTACACTATCAGCTGATCATTCACAATGGTGCCAAGAATATACAATGAGAAAGGATACTCTTTTCCAGGAATGATGCTGGAAAAATTGGGCATCTACTACATGAAAAAGGATGAGATTTGACACTCACCTGACTATCTACACAAAAACTGAACTCAAAATGGACTAAAGAATTAAATCTAAGTCCTAAAACTGTACAATTTCTGGAGGAAAACAGAGAAAATCTCTTTGACATTGCTTTCGGCAGTATTTTACTTTTTATTTCTGTTTGTTTTTGTCCTTTTGTTGTATTACACCAAATGTTCAGGAAATAAAAGCAAAAATAGACAAATGAAATTTCATTTAACTTAAAAGGTTCTGGACGGCAAGGTGAACTATCCACAAAACAAACAGCATCCTAAAATGGGAAATAATATTTACAAAAAGCATATATGAAAAGGGGTAAATATCCAAATATACAAGGAATTCATACAACTCAAAAACAAAGAGTCCAATAATCCAATTTAAAAAATGGATAAAACACATAAATAGACATTTTTCCAAAGAAGATATAGAGATGGCCAAGAGGTACATGAAAAGATGTTCAACACCATTAATCATCAGGGAAACGCAAATCAAAACCACAATAGGATGACTATTATTGAGAAAACAAAAGATAACCGTGTTTTGATAAGGATGTGGAGAAAAAAAATGAATCTTTGTATGCTATTGGTGGGAATGTAAATTGGCTCAGCCACTACAAAAATTATTAGGGAGTTTCCCTCAAAATATTAAAATATAACTGCATATAACTTAGCAATTCCACTTCTAGGTATTTAAATAAATCAATATTTATTATAGTGCACTATTTACAATAGTCAGGACATAGAAGCAATCTGTATGTCTATTGACAGATGAATGGATAAAGAAGATATTGTTGTTCAGTCACTCAGTCGTGTCTTACTCTTTGCAACCCTATGGACTGTAGCACACCAGGCTGCTCTGTCCTCCTCTATCTCCAGAGTTTGCTCAGATTCATGTCTAACGAGTTGGTGATGCTATCCAACCAACTCATCCTCTGCCACCTCCTTCTCCATTTGCCTCCAATGTTTCCCAACATCAGGGTCTTTTCCAATGAGTCAGATCTTTTTATCAGGTGGTCAAAGTACTGAAGCTTTAGCTTCAGAATCAGTCCTTCCAATGAATATTAGTACTTTATTTCCTTTAGGATTGGTTGGTTTTATCTCCTTGCTGTACAAGGGATTCTCAACAGTCTTCTCCAGCACCACAATTCAAAAGCATCAATTCTTCAGCATGTAGCCTTCTTTATTGTCCAATTCCTACATCCATACATAACTCCTGGAAAAAAACATAGCTTTGACGATCCTTGTCAGCAAAGTGATGTCTCTGCTTCTTAATAATGCTGTCTAGATTTGTCATAGTTTTCCTTCAAAGAAGTAAGCATCTTTTAGTTTCATGGTATCTTGTAATTTCATGAAAAAAAGGTAGATTTTTTCTGAAATTCACTTGCTCTCTCCATAATCCAGCGAATGTTGGCAATTTGATCTCGAGTTCCTCTTCCTTTTCTAAACCAGCTTGGGCATCTGGAATTTCTTGGTTTGCCTAGTGCTAAAGAGGAGAGTGAAAAGGTTGGCTTGAAGCTTAACATTCAGAAAACAAAGATCATGGCATATAGTCCCATCACTTCATGGGAAATAGATGGAAAAACAGTAGAAACAGTGTCAGACTTTATTTTTTTGGGCTCCAAAATCACTGCAGATGCTGACTGTAGCCAGAAATTAAAAGAGCCTTATTCCTTGGAAGGAAAGTTATGACCAACCTAGATAACATATTAAAAAGCAGAGACATTACTTTGCCAACCAAGGTCCGTCTAGTCAAGGCTATGGTTTTTCCTGTGGTCATGTATGGATGTGAGAGTTGGACTGTGAAGAAAGCTGATCGCTGAAGAATTGATGCTTTTGAACTGTGGTGCTGGAGAAGACTCTTGAGAGTCCCTTGGACTGCAAGGAGATCCAACCAGTCCATTCTAAAGGAGATCAACCCTGGGTGTTCATTGGAAGGACTGATGCTAAAGCTGAGACTCCAATACTTTGGCCACCTCATGCGACGAGTTGTCTCACTGGAAAAGTCTCTGATGCTGGGAGGGATTGGGGGTGGGAGGAGACAGGGACGACAGAGAATGAGATGGCTGGATGGCATCACTGACTCGATGGACATGAGTTTGAGTGTACTCTGGGAGTTGGTGATGGACAGGGATGCCTGGCCTGCTGTGATTCATGTGGTCACAAAGAGTCGGACACGACCGAGCAACTGAACTGAACTGAACTGAACTGAAAGCCTAGCATACAAGGTTTTATGCATGTCATTACTAGCATGAGAGATGAGCACAATGGTCTCATGGTTAGCACATTCGTTGGTACTACCCTTCTTGAGAATTAGGATCAGGACTGACCTTTTCTAGTCCTGTGGCCACTGCTGAGTCTTCCAGATTTGCTGACATAATGAGAGCGAAAACTTGATGGCATCCTCCTTTAGGGATTTAATAGCTCTGCTGGAATTTCATCACATCCACTAGCTTTATTAACAGCATTGTTTCTTAAGGCCCACTTGACTTTGCACCCCAGAATGTCTGGCTCTGGATGACTAACCACATCACTGGATTAATCCAGTTCATTAAGATCTTTCTTTATACATTTCTTCCATGTATTATTTCCATGTCTTCTTGAGCTATTCAGCAAGTACTAATATCTACCATTTTTATCCATTATTGTGTCCATCTTTGAGCAGAATGCTCCCTTGTTGTTTCCAATTTTCCTGAAGAGATCTCTAATCTTTCCTCTTTTGTTGTATTCTTCTTTGTTAAACACTGTTCATTGAAGAAGGCCTTCTTTTCTCTTCTCGGTATTCTTTGAAACTCTGCAACTAATTGGATGTAACTTTCCCTCTCTCACTTGCTTTTCACTTCTCTTCATTCTTCTGTGTTCTTCAGCTGCCTCAGATAACCACTTTGCATTCTTGGCTTTCTTTCTTTTGGGGATAATTTTGTTCACCACCTCCTGTACATTATTACAGACCTCTGTCCATAGTTCTTCAGGCACACTATTATCTAGATCTAGTCCCATGAATCTACTCATTACCTCTACTGTGAATTCATATGGGATTTGACTTAAGTCATAAATGACTGGCCTGGTGTTTTCCTGGTTTTCTTTAGTTTAAGCCTGAATTTTGCTCTAAGAAGCTGATTATCTGAGCCACAGTTAGTTCCAGGTCATGTTTCTGCTATCTGAATACAGCTTCTCCATCTTCAGTTGGAAAGTGAAAGTGGAAATCTCTCAGTCTTGTCCGACTCTTTTCTACCTCATGGATTATACAGTCTAGGGAATTCTCCAGGCCAGAATACTGGAGTGGGTTCAGATCAGTTCAGTTCAGTCACTCAGTCATGTCCAACTCATTGCAACCCCATGAACCACAGAACACCAGGCCTCCCTGTCCATCACCAACTCCCGAGGTTTACCAAAACTCATGTCCATTGAGTCGGTAATGCCGTCCAACCATCTCATCTTCTGTGTCCCTTTCTCCTCCTACCCTCAATCTTTCACAGCATCAGGGTCTTTTCAAATGAGTCAGCTCTTCACATCAGATGGGCAAAGTATTGGAGTTTAAGCTTCAACATCAGCCCTTCCAATGAACACCCAGGACTGATCTCCTTTAGAATAAACTGGATGGATCTCCTTGCAGTCCAAGGGACTCTCAAAAGTCTTCTCCAACACCACAGTTCAAAAGCATCAATTCTTCGGCGATCAGCTTTCTTCACAGTCCAATTCTCACATCCATACATGACTACTGGAAAAACCATAACCTTGATTAGATGGACCTCGGTTGACAAAGTAATGTCTCTGTTTTTGAATATGTTATCTAGGTTAGTCATAACTTTCCTTCCAAGAAGTAAGCATCTTTTAATTTCATGGCTGCAGTCACCATCTGAAGTGATTTTGGAGCCCCCCAAAGTAGTCCGATCTTCTGTTTCCACTGTTTCCCCATCTATTTGCCATGAAGTGATGGGACCAAATGCCATGATCTTCGTTTACTGAATGTTGAGCTTCAAGCCAACTTTTTCACTCTCCTCTTTCACTTTCATCAAGAGGCTCTTTAGTTCCTCTTCACTTTCTGCCATAAGGGTGGTGTCATCTGCATATCTGAGGTTATTGATATTTCTCCCGGCAATCTTGATTCCAGCTTGTGTTTCCTCCAGCCTGGCATTTCTCCTGATGTACTCTGCATATAAGTTAAGTAAGCAGAGTGACAATATACAGCCTTGACGTACTCCTTTTCCTATTTGGAACCAGTCTGATGTTCCATGTCCAGTTCTAACTGTTACTTCTTGACCTACATACAGATTTCTCAAGACGTAGGTCAGGCGGTCTGGTATTCCCATCTCTTTCAGAATTTTCCAGTTTGTTGTGATCCACACAGTCAAAGGCTTTGGCATAGTCAATGAAGCAGAAATAGATTTTTTTCTGGAAAGTTCTTGCTTTTTCAATGATCTAGTGGATGTTGACAATTTGATCTCTGGTTCATCTGCCTTTTCTAAAACCTGCTTGAACATCTGGAAGTTCATGGTTCACATATTGCTGAAGCCTGGCTTGGAGAATTTTGAGCATGACTTTACTAGCTTGTGAGATGAGTGCAATTGTGCGGTAACTGGAGCATTGTTTGGCATTGCTTTTCTTTGGGATTGGAATGAAAATTGACCTTTTCCATTCCTGTGGCCACTTCTGAGTTTTCCAAATTTGCTGGCATATTGAGTGCAGCACTTTCACAGCATCATCTTTCAGAATTTGAAATAGCTCCACTGGAATTCCATCACCTCCACCAGCTTTGTTCATAGTGACGCTTCCTAAGGCCCACTTAACTTCACATTCCAGGATGTCTGGCTCTAGGTGAATGATCACACCATCGTGATTATCTGGGTCATGAAGATCTTTTTTTATACAGTTTTGTGTATTCTTGCCACCTCTTCTTAATATCTTCTGCTTCTGTTAGGTCCATGCCATTTCTGTCCTTTATTGAGCTCATCTTTGCATGAAATGTTCCCTTGGTATCTCTAAATTTCTTGAAGAGATCTCTGGTCTTTCCCATTCTATTGTTTCCTTCTATTTCTTTGCACAGACACAAGTGCAATTGCCCGATCTATGACAGGGATACAGAGTAGGAAGATCACCATCCTCAGATTCTGCCGTAGATTTGAGTAACAGTTTTGTTCATTATTATCAGTTGTAAAATGGATGTGGGATCCATCTAATTTGGTTCCTGTAAAAATTCATGAGCTAACAAATGAATTTGGCATATATATTAGCTCCAAAAAAAAAGTTTAATACACATTAATACACAATTTGCGGATAAAATATTGTACTGATAATAAACCAGCTGCCTATAGTAATTTAGCAAATAATAAAAATTCTCAATCTATTTAGCTTATTACACCCATATTATTTGTCTTTGTCACTTTAATAAATATTCTTTCATGTTTTAAGTTTTTGAAAGAAGTAATTGTGTTGCATCGTATATCAACACTCTACTCTTTTAGGAAGTTCTTTTCCTTTTTGAAAAAATAATATCTGCTGCTAAGTCGCTTCAGTCATGTCCCACTCTGTACGACCCCATAGGTGGCAGCCCACCAGGCTCCCCTGTCCCTGGGATTCTCCAAGCAAGAACACTGGAGTGGGTTGCCATTTCTTTCTCCCATGCATGAAAGGGAAAAGTGAAAGTGAAGTCGCTCAGTCGTGTCTGATTCTTTGCGACCCCATGGACTTCAGCCTACCAGGCTCCTCAATCCATGGGGTTTTCCAGGCAAGAGTACTGGAGGGGGTTGCTATTGCCTTCTCCAGAAATAAGTATTAATAAACTCTCTTTCCTTTGTGTGAATTGTCATAAAGCAGCAACACTATCAGTGTTTTAGATTAATGTCACTTACTCTGAAGATTGGAGAAGGAAATGGCAACCCACTCCAGTGTTCTTGCCTGGAGAATCCCAGGGACCGGGGAGCCTGGTGGGCTGCCGTCTATGGGGTCGCACAGACTTGGACACGACTGAAGTGACTTAGCAGCAGCACTCTAAAGATGCTTAGAAATATACAGTATCTACATGACACAAGAGGTTGCCTATTGTTTTCCCTAATTAACTCTTCAGCCTTGCTTCTGATAAGGAGCAAATTAAATTAGGGCGTGACAAACACTCTGTCCTTGACCAAACTCCTCCTCTGAGGCAACTTTTTCACTAAGCTTCCACCTTGATCTGCATTCTTGTCCGGCTAGTATAACCCAGTTTTTAGTAAGAATCATGCTGTTAGCATAGACATAAATCCCACCCTTAGTATTTCATCACTCTCTGTGTCTGATCATCTTGCTCTGCCTTTGGTAACAATCCAATTATATCAGTTCAGCAAGAATTTCCTCTACCTCATGGTCTCCTCTTTGTCATGTTTTGTCCACTTACCCACAACCCCGAGGAGGGCATGGCAACCCACTCCAGTATTCTTGCCTGGAGAATCCCCGTGGACAGAGGAGCCTGGTAGGCTGCAGTCCATGTGTCTCAGAGTCGGACACAACTGAGTGACTAAGCACACAGCACCCCCAATCCCATCCCAATCTTCACCTTGGCTGTAAAACCCAATTTGTTCCTGTTGTATTCAGAGCTGAGCCCAGTTCTACACTGGGATTGCTCATCCCTTATTACAATAGTTCCTGAACATGATCTGTTTTTACCACTTTAACTACTACAACTACTATTTAGACTATTATTTCATTTGAGGAGGGTACTTAATGTAGAAAAAAGTATCATCGGGGGTAGGGGGAAAGCTAGGGATCACAAATCTATTATGGCCTCCCCCGATGCCTTATAAGAAAGTCTAGAAGTTGAGCTAGGATCCATATAGCAGACACTTTCTGCTAACTTGAAACCACTTAATTCATAGATGCTGCTGGTTGTTTTATTCCTTGACTCTTTCTCAGTTGGGATCGATTGTAAATTACAGCTATTGAAACGAGTTCTTGTTTATTTCTTTTGGGATGGCAATGACAGGAAACTGAAGACATGGATTATCACTCTACAGTCAGTCTTTAAAGGAGGTTAGAAGGAGAGGGAACAAGATGCCGGAGGAATAGGACGGTGAGACCACTTTCTCCCCACAAATTCATCAAAAGAACATTTGAACGCTGAGTAAATTCCACAAAACAACTTCTGAATGCCGGCAGAGGACATCAGGCACCCAGAAAAGCAGCCCATTGTCTTCGAAAGGATGTAGGAAAAAACATAAAAGATAAAAAGAGAGACAAAAGAGGTAGGGACAGAACTCTGTCCCGGGAAGGTAGGCTTAAAAAAGAGAGAAGTTTCCAAACACCAGGAAACACTCTCACTGGCGAGTCTGTGGTGAGCCTTGGAACCTCAGAGGGCCACATAACTGGGAGGGAAAAGAAAGAAATAATTAAAACCCACAGATTACCAGCCAAACTGTAACTCCCGGTGGAGAAGCAGCGCAGATGCCTGCATCTGCCATTAGCAAGCAGGGGCTGGGCAGGAAGGAGCCGGCTGAACTGCTTAGAGAAAGGACTGGGCCTGAAGGCTGAGAGGGCAATCTGAGAGAACTAACTAGGGATAGCAAAGCAGACTGTGGGATAGCTACCAAGCGAAAAGGCGAAAAGCCCTAACCTAGAGAATGAGATGGCTGGATGGCATCACCAACTCGATGGACATGAGTCTGAGTGAACTCCGGGAGTTGGTGATGGACAGGGAGGCCTGGTGTGCTGCGATTCATGGGGTCGCAAAGAGTTGGACACGACTGAGCGACTGAACTGAACTGAACTGAAGACGCTGCCAGCCCCCCTCATAGAACAAAGGACTGAGCAGAGCTAGCCAGCTGCAGTTGGCCCATCCCCTACCAAGACAGGCAGGGGAGGGCAGCCGGAACCGGAAGGGGACAACCGCGGCTCCAGAGAGGCATCCAATACCAGATGGCAGGCAGGCTTCTCTGCTAACCAAGACTTCATGGGTTTCTGACCGGTCCACACCCGCCTGAGAAGGTGCGCCGGCTGTACACCCAGAAAACTGAGTGAGAGGGACTGGGAAGGTGATAAGTTGTAGTGACCGCACTCGCCAAACAACTGGTCACCTGAGCTGCTCGGACCAGGACAGGCACAAAACGCAGGCCCAACCAAGTCAGCGCCTTTGTGGAGTACCTGAATACCTGAACCTGAGCTGCTCAGACATGGGAAATGGATGCAACCCAGTGCCGGCCTCGGACAGCTCCCGGCAGAGCAACCTAGAGCCTGTGCAGTGTAGACTGGGACAGCACATGCACTGTGAGTGGGGGCAAACCCAGTGTGGCCAAGACGCTGTGAGCACTCCCCACAGACTCCAGAGATATTGGTCTGCAGCGTTCCTCCCTTCCCAGAACAGGACTGAACAAGTGAGCCTTAAAAAGTGTCCAGTACTGCCCCCTAGTGCCAGGAAGGAAATTAGACACTGAAGAAACCAGCAAACAGAAGCTAAAACAGAGGGAACCACCTTGGAAATGACAGATAGAGAAGTCTAGAGGCTACTCCAAGAATAACACTGAAAACCAGAGACAAGAGGCTTAAGCCCTAATCCTGAGAACACGAGAGAACTCCTGACTCCAGGGAACATTAATCGATAGGAGCTCATCAAATGCCTCCATACCTACACTAAAACCAAGCACCATGCAAGGGTCAACAAGTTCCAGAGAAAGACATACCATACAAATTCTCCAGCAACACAGGAAAATAGCCCTCAGCTTCAATATAGAGGCTGCCCAAAGTCATTCCAAACCCAATGACATCTCATAACTCATTACTGGACACTTCATTGCACTCCAGAGAGAAGAAACCCAGTTCCACCTACCAGAACACCGACAGAGGCTTCCCTAACCAGGGAATCCTGACAAGCCACCCATCCAAACCCACACCCAGCGAGGAAACTACATAATAAAGAGATCTCCACAAACTGCCAGAAGACGGAAAGGCCATCCCAAACACAGCAATATAAGCAAGATGAAGAGACAGAGAAATACCCAGCAAGTAAAAGAACAGGATAAATGCCCACCAACACAAACGAAAGAGGAAGATATAGGGAATCTACCTGATAAAGAATTTCGAATTTTGATGGTGAAAATGATTCAAAATCTTGAAAGTAAAATGGAGTTACAGATAAATAACCTGGAGAAAAGGATTGAGAAGATGCAAGAAAGGTTTCATAAGGATTTAGAGGAAATAAAAAACAGTCAATATACAGTGAATAATGCAATAGATGTGATCAGAAACACTCTGGAGGGAACAAACAGTAGAATAATGGAGGCAGAAGACATGATAAGTGAGCTAGAAGATAGAATTGTAGAAATAAATGAAACAGAGAGGAAAAAAGAAACACTAATTAAAAGAAATGAGGACAATATTAGAGACCTCTGGGACAATGTTAAACGCCCCAACATTCGAATCATAGGAGTCCCAGAAGAAGAAGACAAAAAGAAAGACCATGAGAGAATACTTGAGGAGATAATAGTTTAAAACTTCCCTAAAATGGAGAAGGAAATAATCACCCAAGTCCAAGAAACCCAGAGTTCCTAACAGGATAAACCCAAGGCGAAATACTCCAAGACACATATTAATCAAATTAACAAAGATCAAACACAAAGAACAAATATTAAAAGCAGCAAGGGAAAAGCAACAAATAACACACAAGGGGATTCCCATAAGGATAGCAGCTGATCTTTCAATAGAAACTCTTCAAGCCAGGAGGGAATGGCAAGACATACTTAAAGTGATGAAAGAAAATAACTTACAGCCCCGATTACTGTACCCAGCAAGGATCTCATTCAAATAGGAAGGAGAAATCAAAAGCTTTACAGACAAGCAAAAGCTGAGAGAATTCAGCATCATCAAACCAGCTCTCCAACAAATGCTAAAGGACCTTCTCTAGACAGGAAACACAGAAAGGGTGTATAAACTCAAACCCAAAGCAATAAATAAAATGGCAATGGGATCATACTTATCAATAATCACCTTAAACGTAAATGGTTTGAATGCCCCAACCAAAAGAAAAAGGCTGGCTGAATGGATACTAAAACAAAAACCCCATATATGTTGTCTACAAGAGACCCACCTCAAAGCGAGGGACACATACAGACTGAAAGTGAAGGGCTGGAAAAAGATATTCCATGCAAATAAAGACCAAAAGAAAGCAGGAGTAGCAATACTCATATCTGAACCGATCCATCACAAGCACGGGAATAGAAGCTGTAATCAAAAATCTTCCAGCAAACAAAAGCCCAGGTCCAGATGGCTTCACAGCTGAATTCTACCAAAAATTTAGAGAAGAACTAACACCTATTCTACTCAAACTCTTCCAGAAAATTCCTGAGGAAGGGAAACTTCCAAACTCATTCTATGAGGCCACCATCACCCTAATCCCAAAACCTGGTAAAGATCCTACAAAAAAAAAAAAAAGAAAACTACAGGCCAATATCACTGATGAACATAGATGCAAAAATCCTTAACAACATTCTAGCAATCAGAATCCAACAACACATTAAGAAGATCATACATCATGACCAAGTGGGCTTTATCCCAGGAATGCAAGGATTCTTCAATATCTGTAAATCAATCAGTATAATACACCACATTAACAAACTGAAAAATAAAAATCATATGATTATCTCAATAGATGCAGAGAAAGCCTTCGACAAAATTCAACATCCACTTATGATAAAAACCCTCCAGAAGGTGGAAATGGAAGGAACATACCTCAACATAATGAAAGCTATATATGACAAATCCACAGCAAACATTATCATCAATAGTGAAAAACAAAGCATTTCCCCTAAAGTCAGGAACAAGACAAGGGTGCCCACTCTCACCACTACTATTCAACAAAGTTCTGGAAGTTTTGGCCACAGCAATCAGAGCAGAAAAAGACATAAAACGAATCCAAAGTGGAAGACAAGAAGTAAAACTTTCACTGTTCGCTGATGACATAATCCACTACTCAGAAAACTACTAGAGCTAATCAATGAATACAGTAAAGTTGCAGGATATAAAATCAACACACAGAAATTCCTTGCATTCCTATACACTAACAATGAGAAAACAGAAAGAGAAATTAAGGAAACTATTTTATTCACTGTTGCAATGAAAAGAATAAAATACTTAGGAATATATATATACCTAAGGAAACAAAAGACCTGTACATAGAAAACTATAAAACACTAGTGAAAATAATCAAAGAGGACACTCATAGATGGAGAAATATACCGTGTTTGTGGATTGGAAGAATAAATATTGTGAAAATGAGTATACTACCCAAAGTAATTTATACATTCAATGCAATCCCTATCAAACTACTAATGATATTTTTCTCAGAGCTAGAACAAATAATCTCACAATTTGCATGGAAATACAAAAAAACTCAAATAGCCAAAGCAATCTTGAGGAAGAAGAATGGAACTGGGGGAATCAACCTGCCGGACTTCAGGCTCTACTACAAAGCCACAGTCATCAAGACAGTATGGTACTGGCATAAAGACAGAAATATAGATCAATGGAACAAAATAGAAAGCCCAGAGATAAATCCATGCACTTATGGACACCTTATCTTTGACAAAGGAGGCAAGAATATAAAATGGAGAAAAGACAGTCTCTTTAAAAAGTGGTGCTGGGAAAACTGGTCAGCCACTTTAACACCGTACACAAAAATAAACTCAAAATGGATTAAAGATCTAAATATAAGACCAGAAACTATAAAACTCATAGAGGAGAACATAGCCAAAACACTTTCTGACATAAATCACAGCAGGATCCTGCATGACCCACCTCCCAGAATATTGGAAATAAAAGCAAAAATAAACAAATGGGACCTAATTAAAATTAAAAGCTTCTGCACAACAAAGGAAACTATAAGCAAGGTGAATAGACAGCCTTCAGAATGGGAGAAAATAATAGCAAATGAAGCAACTGACAAAGAATTAATCTCCAAAATATACAAGCAGCTTCTGCAGCTCAATTCCAGAAAAATAAACCACCCAATCAAAAAATGGGCCAAAAAACTAAACAGACATTTCTCCAAAGAAGACATAAAGATGGCTAACAAATACATGAAAAGATGCTCAACATCCCTCATAATCAGAGAAATGCAAATCAAAACCACAATGAGATACCATTTCACACCAGTCAGAATGGCTGCTATCCAAAAGTCTACATGCAATAAATGCTGGAGAGGGTTTGGAGAGAAGGGAACCCTCTTACACTGTTTGGGAATTCAAATTAGTACAGCCACTATGGAGAACAGTGTGGAGATTCCTCATAAAACTGGAAATAGAACTGCTATATGATCCAGCAATCACACTCCTGGGCATACACACCGAGGAAACTAGAATTGAAAGAGACACATGTACTCCAATGTTCATCGCAGCACTGTTTAAAATAGCAATGACATGGAAGCAACCTAGATGTCCATCTAAAGATGAATAGATAAGAAAACTTTGGTACCTATATACAATGGAGTATCACTCAGCCATTAAAAAGAATGAATTTGAATCAGTTCTAATGAGGTGGATGAAACTGGAGCCTATTAAACAGTGTGAAGTAATCCAGAAAGAAAAACATCAATACAGTATACTAACACATATATATGGAATTTCAGTCAGTTCAGTTCAGTCACTCAGTCGTGTCCGACTCTCTGCGACCCCATGAATCACAGCACGCCAGGCCTCCCTGTCCATCACCAACTCCCGGAGTACACTCAAACTCATGTCCACAGAGTTGGTGATGCCATCCAGCCATCTCATTCTCTGTCGTCCCTGTCTCCTCCCGCCCCCAACCTTTCCCAGCTTCAGAGTCTTTTCCAATGAGTCAACTCGTCGCATGAGGTGGCCAAAGTATTGCAGTTTCAGCTTTAGCATCAGTCCCTCCAATGAACACCCAGGATTGATCTCCTTTAGAATGGGCTGGTTGGATCTCCTTGCAGTCCAAGGGACTCTCAAGAGTCTTCTCCAACACCACAGTTCAAAAGCATCGATTCTTCGGCGATCAGCTTTCTTCACAGTCCAACTCTCACATTCATACATGACCACGGGAAAAACCATAGCCCTGACTAGACGGACCTTGGTTGGCAAAGTAATGTCTCTGCTTTTTAATATACTATCAAGATTGGTCATAACTTTCCTTCCAAGGAGCAAGCGTCTTTTAATTTCATGGCTGCAATCACCATCTGCAGTGATTTTGGAGTCCAAAAAAGTAAAGTCTGACACTGTTTCCACTGCTTTTCCATCTATGTGCCATGAAGTGATGGGACCAGATGCCCTGATCTTCGTTTTCTGAATGTTGAGCTTCAAGCCAACCTTTTCACTCTCCTCTTTCACTTTCATCAAGAGGCCTTTGAGTTCCTCTTCACTTTCTGCCATAAGGGTGGTGTCATCTGCATATCTGAGGTTATTGATATTTCTCCTGGCAATCTTGATTCCAGCTTGTGCTTCTTCCAGCCCGGCGTTCCTCGTGATGTACTCTGCATATAAGTTAAATAAGCAAGGTGACAATATACAACCTTGACGTACACCTTTTCCTATTTGGAACCAGTCTGTTGTTCCCATGTACAGTTCTGACTGTTGCTTCCTGACCTGCATACAGATTTCTCAAGAGGCAGGTCAGGTGGTCTGGGATTCCCATCTCTTTCAGAATGTTCCACAGTTTATTGTGATGACACAGTCAAAGGCTTTGGCATAGTCAATGAAGCAGAAATAGATGTTTTTCTGGAACTCTCTTGCTTTCTCCATGATCCAGTGGATGTTGGCAATTTGATCTCTGGTGCCTCTGCCTTTTCTAAAACCTGCTTGAACATCTGGGAGTTCACAGTTTACATACTGCTGAAGCCTGGCTTGGAGAATTTTGAGCATGACTTTACTAGTGTGTGAGATGAGTGCAATATGGAATTTAGAAAGATGATAATGATAACCCTGTATATGAGACAGCAAAAGAGACACAGGTGTATAGAACAGTCTTTTGGACTCTGTGGGAGAGGACGAGGGTGGGATGATTTGGGAGAATGGCATTGAAACATGTATATTATCATATGTGAAATGAATCACCAGTCCAGGTTTGACGCATGATACAGGATGATCGGGGCTGGTGCACGGAGATGACCCAGATGGAGGAAAAGGGGAAGAGGGAGGTGGGAGGGGGGGTTCAGGAAGGGGAACTCATGTACACCTGGGGTGGATTCATGTCCATGTATGGCAAAACCAACCAATATAATATTGTAAAATAATTAGCCTCCAATAAAAAATAAATAAAAAAATAAAGGAGGTTAGAAGAGAAACAAGAATATATGGAGACAAGTATAAAGAGGAAGAGTGAGGTTAGACATTCCAAAGAGACATTCCACTCCAGCAGGGAACAAGGGGGAATGGTTTGGGGCCCAGAGGTAATTTGAGGGTGTAGCACATCTAATTCCTGAAGAGATATTACTATTGCTATGTCTGTGTTCAAACTTCTATTACAAGTTTTAACCAATAACTCCATCACACATATACTAGTTTTTCTGATCCTTCTAACCTCATAGGACAACAAATATGTCCACCATTTCTAGATTAAATTACTGAGCTTGTTTAGATTGACTGGTTTGCTTTTTGCATCTGTGATATTTAGGTTAGAAATACTTTTTTGGCCATGGTTGTAATTCCTGGCACAAAGCTCCTAAAGCCTTTTTAACTTCCTGCGATGAGAGTGATAAAGGTGTCTTTCTTTATCTTAATGAGGTGACTTTTGAAATTGTTGAAGGATGGAGTCTGGTTACCTGTGGAGCCAAATTCTTATTTAGAGGATTAGAACTCTCATTCTCACAGACTGACCTTTGGAAAGTGGAGCTGAAGTGGTGACTGAATGGACTTCCATTGTTCAATGAGCTAATCAATCAGGGTTATGTAACAGAGAATTCAGAAATAAAAAAGAAGGATGGGTTTGGAGAGTTTCCAGGTTGGTGAACTAGAATACTTCTGCAAGCCACACAGCAGGTCCCAGATTCCACGAGAATGGATACTCCTTTGTTTCAGACTTCACCTCGTGGTATCTCTTCAACCTACCCTCTTGATTCTGTATCCTTTTATCACATTTTTAATAAACTGATAATATAATGAGTAAGCTTGTTTCCTGTCTTCTGCAAGCTGCTCGATCAAATTAATTGAACCCAAGGAGAGGGTCATGAAAAACTTTGACTTATAACAGTTGAAGAAAAGCACAGTAACATCTCAACTTGCATCTGAAGGGGAGGTCAGTTTATGGGACCGGGCTTTCACTTTGTAGAATACGATGCTGTCTCCAGGTAGATAATGTCAGAACTGGGTTAAACTGTAGGACTTCCAGTTGGTATGAGAGATTTGCTTGATGGTGGAGTCAGAATCATGAGCCTCATGCTGGACAAGTTGCTGAATATTGCTGAAAGTATCTCCTCTCTCACGAGCCCTTGCACCCTCCTTCCTCAGAAAGAAAGAAGAGAAGGTCACTAGATCCAGGGTGAGTTGACTAAGGAAAAAGTCAGGACAAACTAACCTTTTCTACCTTTTTAAGAGAGTTATTAAACTTATAAATCAGGGAATCCTAGAGGCACTGTATTTCTTAATTTCAAACTGAAATGCATCTTAGTTAACTTAGAGGAGTTGATTTTATCCCATTTTGTAAAGAAGTGCTAGACTTCTGAGTAGGGGCCAGGTAGAAACACTGAAACTGGGCTCAGAACCCTTTATCCAGCACCAACCAGAGGAGCACCACTGATCATTGGAGTTTCTAAATAAGAGAAATTTTTTTCAACTCAGCCACTAAAAATAAATCATTGATACATATAACATCTTAAATAGATTTCAAAGCCAGCCCCAAGAAGTTACATACTGTGTGACTTCATTTATGCAACTTTCTTGAAATGGCAACCTTATTGAAAGGAAGAATTAATTGGTGGTTTTCAAGAGTTAAAAAGGAAGTAGGGTGGTAGAGAAGTAAACGTGACTTCAAAAAAGTGGCACAGGATGGAAATATCCTGTATCATGACATGAGAGTAATCACAGGAATCTACACATGTGATAAAAGAACAAAAGGACTAAACACAGGTGCCAACATATACTGAAGTAAATGCATGTGAAACTGGTGATGTGAATAAGTCAATGCATGACAATTTTCTTGTTGTGATATTGAGCTATAGTTAGTTACCTTGGCATAAAGCTGGAGAACCAATTTAGAGACCTCTCTCTATTACTTTTTACAGTAGTATGAGAATCCACAATTATGTCAAAATGAAAGGTTGAGAAAAATCACTGCCTAGAAGAAAGAGAGTTGGACTGTGAAGAAAGCTGAGCGCTGAAGAACTGACGCTTTTGAACTGTGGTGTTGGAGAAGGTTCTTGAGAGTCTCTTCAACTGCAAGGAGGTCCAACCAGTCCATTCTAAAGGAGATCAGTTCTGGGTGTTCATTGGAAGGACTGATGCTGAAGCTGAAACTCCAATACTTTGGCCACCTCATGCGAAGATTTGACTCACTGGAAAAGACCCTGATGCTGGGAAGGATTGGGGACAGGAGGAGAAGGGGACGACAGAGGATGAGATGGCTGGATGGCATCACCAACTCGATGGACATGAGTTTGAGTGAACTCTGGTAGTTGGTGATGGACAGGGAGGCCTGGCGTGCTGCGATTCATGGGATCGTAAAGAGTCGGACACAACTGAGTGACTGAACTGAACTGAACTGAGAAGAAAGAAATAGTTGATATACTTCAAGGTTCTGCTTTTGGGCTGTCTTTCCGTGAACATTTATAGATAAATTTATTGACTATTTAGGAAGCAAACTCATCCAGTTTTGCATACATAGCTAACAGAATTAGCACTCAAAACTTACTATTAGTACACAGAATAGAAAAAGTGCTTCTATTTATTGAGGCCAATAAATAGAAAAGATAGCTTCTATTTATTGAGGCCTTCCTAGGGCCAGGCAATAATTCTGTACAGCTGAACACCCTCTCTATTACTATTTCCCAAAATCCTGTGAGAAAGTTATTAATTTTATTCCTTTTATGTAAATTAGGAAATGGAGTTCTTAAAAAGTGTTTTCCCTGAAAGCAAAAATACCGAGAGGCACAGTTAGCCCTCTTCACAGGTGTCAGTTCAGTTCAGTTGAGTCTCTCAGTCGTGTCCGATTCTTTGCAACCCCATGAATCACAGCACACCAGGCCTCCCTGTCCATCACCAACTCCCGGAGTTCACTCAAACTCACCTCCATCAAGTCGGTTACTCCACAGGTTACTTCTATTTCTTTATGCTGCACTTATTTTAAAATGAATTAATCCCACAGAGACAAGATGAAAGAGAACTGGCTTAAAAAGAACTTGACAAGCATATATGTGCACACATATTCTCATACACCTACTACATCTGTTCTTCAAAAATTTGGATACAAGCTAAATATACAAAATGACACTAGATGTGTCAGCAAGAGAAGTTGCAAATTTATATCAGAATGAATACTTGTTTCTGTACATACCTTGTTTTACTAAAGATATTGCTATTATACGCTCATTAAATCTCATTTGAAATTTAGATCTAGGCATCATATTTAAGATGATATTTACAAGTAATAGTACAAAAGGAAGACTGTGCTGAGGATGGTATGCTTGAAGGCAGGGTTTCATTCTATTTTTGAAACTTCAACCTTTAGCACAGTGCCTGAAAAACATGAGGTTTGATTAAAAAAAAAGAAAAGAAAGAAAACTGTTGTTGGAGAAATGGGAATGCTTCATGTAGACCAGAATCCAGAAACCTTTTTCTTTTTTCTGTAAAAAGACAGATGGTAAATACGTTAGACATTCTAGGCCATAGTGTCTGCTGCAACTTGACTTTGTCTTGGTAACATTGGCAGCATGAAAGCACCCAGAGTCAATGTATAAACAAATGGATATTTCTTTGTTTCTATAAAACTTTATTTACAAAAGTAGGTAGCCAGCCAGATTTGGCCCTGGTCAGTAGTTTGTTCATCCCTAATGTAAAGCAAAAAGACTAATTGAAAATGCGATTTTTTTTTTTTGCTCTTAAAATGTTTTAATGCCACTTTTCTGAACAAAAGTGCAACTTTTCTGAATTGTGACTCTTTTGTTTAGCAATAAGAAGACAACTAAATTACTGGATGTTACAGAAAGGTAGTCATTTTGACAAACATGAAAGAAATTTCTAATAACTAGATTATCCGCTAGTGCTATGAGCTGCCTCAGGACACAATGTCTTTCTCCTCACTTGGTATGTCAGACAATGCTGAATGAGTGTCCTGTCTACAGACCTAGTATTATACATAAGGCTAAATAGTGGGCACAAGAAGCACTAGGGGTGATCACCTGGCTGAAATGCAGAGTCTGCTACCTGGGTCCTGATCTGGACCTGAAATACTGTATTTCTAACAAGCTCCCAGGTAATGCCAGTGTTGCTAGTTTGGGAGTCATATCCTGAAGAGCAAGGATCAAGTAATATAAAACACAGACATAAAATCCATTCTTTTTAAAATTTTTATTTTTTGTTTATTTTTTATTTATTTTTCATTTTTTAATTTATTTTATTGGAGGCAAATTACCTTACATTAATATATTTGTTGGTTTTGCCATACATTGACATGAATCCGCCCCGGGTGTACATGTGTTCCCTTTCTTGAACCCCCCTCCCACCTCCCTCTTCCCCATATCTTCCCTCCAGGTCATCCCCGTGCACCAGCCCCAGGCATCCTGTATCATGCATCAAACCTGGACTGGTGATTCATTTCACATATGACAATATACATGCTACAATGCCTTTCTCCCCAGTCATCCCACATTCACCCTTTCCCACAGAGTCCCAAAGACTGTTCTATATACCTGTGTCTCTTTTGCAGTCTCGTATACAGGGTTAAGGTTACCATCTTTCTAAATTCCATATATATGCGTTAGTATACTGTATTGATGTTTTTCTTTCTGGCTTATTTCACTCAGTATAATAGGCTCCAATTTTTTTTAATTGGAGGATAATTGCTTTACAATGTTGGGTTGGTTTCTGCTGTACAATAACTTGAATCAGCCATAAGTATATATATATGTCCCCTCCTCCTTGAGCTTCCTTCCATCACCTTAAACCACTCCCCCAGGTCATCATAGAACCCCAGACTGAGCTCCCTGGTTTACAGAGTAACATCCCACTAGCCATCTCTTTTACACATGGTGATAAATATGTGAAAGTTGCTCAGTATTGTCCAACTCTGTGATGCCATGCATTGTAACAGTCCATGAAATTCTCCAGGCCAGAATACTGGAGTGGATAGCCTTTCCCTTCTCCAGGCATCAATGCTACAATGTTACTCTCTCAATTCATTCCACCCTCTCAAGTTTCAGAGATTCTAAAAATACATTTCCAAATTTTAAAATCTATTTGCAAATTATAGTTAGGGTTGAAAAAATCCACTTTAGATTTATTTGAAAATTTATCTCTAAATTTAACCTGATTTAAAATAGCCTTTATGTTTCCAGTATTGAAAAAATATATTCTTATTTAATACTTTAACATAATAAAATGAAGTGAGTTTAAATGAGGCAAATATTTTATGTATTTTGTTAATATTTCATAAAAGCCACAAGATAGTTCCAGTTTTCTTTAGCATGCCATACAATTCATTTTCTAATAACATAAAAAACAAAGAAGCATGAGTACCATATACAAACTGGGCTCTTTTGTCCATAATCTTTTCGTATTTATCTCCTGCATTTTGCAGATGTAGTAATAGTGGCCCAGAAAAATTGACAAGGCCCTGAACCACGATATATTTCAGAGCCTGACACCCCTGCAGACACTTTTCTCACTAAATCTTATGAATAATATTAAAAATAAAATTGCAGCAATAGCAGAGAAATCAAAGGTCTGTATGTAGCTAAAACCTAAGGGTTTGAATATAATAACCTGATGCATCTATATTACATCCTAGGCATATCAAGTCAAATAAAAATGCAAGAAAACTGCCTTCTCCAACTGCAGTGGGAAACCTCTGCTAAACTTTTTGTAGAGTTTCTGGTTAAGTGGCACTGCAGGAAAAGAAAGAAGGGAACTGGAAAGATAGGGGAAGGTTCTGGAGAACAGAAAGCCTGAGCTCCAGGTGACTGGGCAAACAAACGGTGAGCAGACACAGCTCCCTGGGCTCCCCAGCTGGTGTTGCCTGCTTGGTGAAGCCATTAGGGCAGCAGCCCCTGGCAGCAAGTTCCTCCTGGCCTCCAGGCCACTGTAAAACAGCAGTGCCTTTTTCCACAAAAAGAAAAGGCCAGTGTTTGTGGCGCAAGCACTTTGCCACATGCTTCTTTTGGTAGAGAAAGCAGGTCAGGGGAGGAAAAAAGAAAAAAGTCAAGGTCATAGATATTTTTCTTACTTTCTTCTAAAGTGAATGCTTCCCCCACTGTGAATAAACCTAGAGACATTACATGGTCAAAATGATTTATTTTTTTTTAATTGCATGATCCCCAAAGATACCTCAGTAGATAATAACAACTGAATAGCACTGGAATTGTTTTTCATGAGAAATCACCTATGTTTTCTGTGCATGCTCAGCTGTGTCCGACTTTGTGACCCCGTGGACTGTAGCACTGTCCATAGCATTTTCCAGGCAAGAATACTGGAGTGCGTTGTCATTTCCTCCTCCAGGGAATTGTCCTGATCCAGGAATCGAACCCATGTCTCCTGTGTCACCTGCATTGGCAGGCAGATTTTTTTTTTTTTTTTTTTTTTTTACCACTGCACCATATAGTAAATGTTAACAGGAACCAAAATGAATAGAGAGTGATTGACTAGAAAAAGACACATATACAAAAAAATGCAGCTCTTACAATTATTTACTTGACTTTGTGCCTGTGAGTTGTGCCTACAAGTTCAGCTAGTTGGATATTAGTTTATTCTAAGGTTACGCTGTTATTCCTAGTATTTGATGTGTTCCTTACTGGGGCCTGTAGACAAAATCAAATATATCCCATAAGATAAAACGTGGACAGTCTTCTTGAGTTCAAAACAGCACTTTGAGGGACCACACTTCCTATATTCAGCAGCAGCCTGCTTACCTGTGGAGAAAGAACAAAAGGCTCTTTGATCAAGAATGATTCAAAGTCAGAACTCTCTTGAGGTATGAAAAGTAGTTGAAAATGTAATCCTCTCAAAGCCCTAAATACTGTTGCTCAAAACAGAATTAACACTTAAATCTTGTGGAATTCAATTTAGCTTTTCTTCAGTGATTCAACAGGGTTTTAAAACTATCTTTGTATCCTTATGAAGTTGGATTATCATTGTCCATACATTGGACATACAGAACAATCTGGTTTGGATATGGAACATCTGGATACTTGGATGTTTGCCTCTTGGTTTGGGGACCATTTCAAAGACAATATTGTGTGCATGTTTGTAGAGGGGCATACATATGTACATGTGCTTTGCTCAGTTCCTAAGTCGTGTCTGACTCTTTCGTGATCACATGGACTGTAGCCCACCAGACTCCTATGTCCGTGGAATTCTCCAGGTAAGAATACTGAAGTGGGCAGCCATTCCCTTCTCCAGGGATTCTTCTCCACCCAGAGATCAAACCTGGGTTCTTGCATTGCAGTTGGATTCTTTACCACTGAGCCACCCATTTAACCTAATATACCTATACATTTTAAACCTTGCAGAGCTTGCCTGAAATTCCATCCATTCAAGATTAACTGAATAGCTCTTCTCCTTTTGATAATACAAATACAAACTTGCCAGTATCTTTTCAGGAAGAATTCATTTAATCGAAAGCCTTTTTACTCCCTACAACTGGATTACATTTTACTGAAGGAATAGAGTTTTCATGTTTTGCATTTCTGGAGAAGGAACACTTGAGGAATAGAAACCTTTAAATGACAGAATATTTGCAAGTTGCATAGACAAAATGGAAGATTTAGTACAGAAATCTCCAGGTTAGAGGTGTTTGAGGAACTGTTGCAACTGCATCAGAGAGGTAGGAAGACACCATAAAACACACTGGAGCTGCTCTCCACACCTCCCACAAGGCTGCAGAATACCAGGGATGAAAACAACCGAGGGCAGCAGACTGGGAGGAAGTCCCAGCTCTGCTACTTACTAATTGTCAGACCTTGAGGGAACTCCCCATCTTCTCTGTGTCTCAGTTGCCTTCTCTATAATCTGGTTTCATTTTGCGGGGGAGATATTGTATGTAAATTATGTATAAGCTAAGATTATGATAACGTGATCACTGACCTAGAGCCAGACATCTCGGAATGTGAAGTCAAATGGGCCTTAGAAAGCATCACAACAAACAAAGCTAGTGGAGGTGATGGAATTCCAGTTGAGCTATTTCAAATCTTGAAAGATGATGCTGTGAAAGTGCTGCACTCAATATGCCAACAAATTTGGAAAACTCAGCAGTGGCCACAGGACTGCAAAAGGTCAGTCTTCATTCCAATCCCAAAGAAAGGCAATACCAAAGAATGCTCAAACTACCGCACAATTTCACTCATCTCATACGCTAGTAAAGTCATGCTCAAAATTCTCCAAGCCAGGCTTCAGCAATATGTGAACTGTGAACTCCCAGATGTTCAAGCAGGTTTTAGAAAAGGCAGAGGCACCAGAGATCAAATTACCAACATCCACTGGATCGTGGAGAAAGCAAGAGAATTCCAGAAAAACATCTCTTTCTGCTTCACTGACTATGCTGAAGCCTTTGACTGTGTGGATCACAATAAACTGTGGAAAATTCTGAAAGAGATGGGAATCCCAGACCACCTGACCTGCCTCTTGAAAAACCTGTATGCAGGTCAGGAAGCAGCAGTCAGAACTGGACATGGAACAACAGACTGGTTCCAAATAGGAAAAGGAATACGTTAAGGTTGTATAATGTCACCCTGCTTATTTAACTTATATGCAGAGTACATCATGAGGAACGCTCGGCTGGAAGAAACACAATCTGGAATCAAGAATGCCGGGAGAAATATCAATAACTTCAGATATGCAGATGACACCACCCTTATGGCAGAAAGTGAAGAGGAACTAAGAAGCCTCTTGATGAAAGTGAAAGAGGAGAGTGAAAAGGTTGGCTTGAAGCTCAACATTCAGAAAACGAAGATCATGGCATCTGGTCCCATCACTTCATGGGAAATAGATGGGAAAACAGTGGAAACAGTGTCAGACTTTATTTTTTTGGGCTCCAAAATCACCGAGGATGCTGATTGTAGCCATGAAATTAAAAGATGCTTACTCCTTGGAAGGAAAGTTATGACCAACCTAGACAGCATATTAAAAAGCAGAGACATTACTTTGCCAAACAAGGTCCGTCTAGTCAAGGCTATGGAATTTCCCGTGGTCATGTATGGATGTGAGAGTTGGACTGTGAAGAAAGCTGATCACCGGAGAATTGATGCTTTTGAACTGTGGTGCTGGAGAAGACTCTTGAGAGTCCCTTGGACTGCAAGGAGATCCAACCAGTCCATTCTAAAGGAGATCAATCCTGGGTGTTCATTGGAAGGACTGCTGCTAAAGCTGAAACTGCAATACTTTGGCCACCTCATGTGACGAGTTGACTGACTGGAAAAGACTCTGAGGCTGGGAAGGATTGGGGGTGGGAGGAGAAGGGGGTGACAGAGAATGAGATGGCTGGATGGCATCACCGACTTGATGGACATGAGTTTGAGTGAACTCCAGGAGTTGGTGATGGACAGGGAGGCCTGGCGTGCTGTGATTCATGGGGTCACAAAGAGTCGGTCAGGACTGAGCGACTGAACCGAACTGAACTGAAGATCATTTTTGAGATTTCCAGGTGGCACTAATAGTAAAGATCCTCTCCGCCAATGCAAGAGATGCAAGAGATTTGGGTTTGATCCCTTCATTAGGAAGATCCCCTGGAGGAAGGCATGGCGACCCACTCCAGTATTCTTGCCTGGAAAATCCCACAGACAGAAGAGCCTGACGGGCTACATTCCATGGGGTTGTTTTGCAAAGGGTCAGACATAACTGAGCGACTTCAGATATTATCATTTTCTTGACCTCCATGCAACGATTCAACAGAAGTGCCTGTTACCCAAGCTCCCATAATCTCCCTGTATAATATGCAGATATTCTTTCAAGAGTAGAAATAGGGGCTTCCCTGGTGGTCCAGTGGTTAAGAATCTACCTTGCAATGCAGGGGAACATGGATTCGATTCCTGGTCAGGGAAGTAAGACCCCACCTCTCTCAGAGCAACTAAGCCTCTGCGCAACAACTGCAGAGTCAGTTCAGTTCAGTTCAGTCACTCAGTCATGTCCGCCTCTTTGCGACCCCATGAATAGCAGCACGCCAGGCCTCCCTGTCCATCACCAACTCCCGGAGTCCACCAGAACTCATGTCCATTGAGTCGGTGATGCTATCCAACCATCTCATGCTCTGTCATCGCCTTCTCCTCCAACCTTCAGTCTTTCCCAGCATCAGGGTCTTTTCAAATGCATCAGCTCTTTGCATCAGTTGGCCAAAGTATTGGAGTTTCCGCTTCAGCATCAGTCCTTCCAATGAACACCCAGAGCTGATCTCCTTTAGGATGGACTGGTTGGACCTCCTTGCAGTCCAAGGGACTCTCAAGAGTCTTCTCCAACACCACAGTTCAAAAGCATCAATTCTTCGGTGATCAGCCTTCTTCACAGTCCAACTCTCACATCCATACACAACCACTGGAAAAACCGTAGCCTTGACTAAATCAGTGTGCCACAAATGGAGAATCCATGCTCCATAACAAAAGATCCTGCATGATACAACAAAGACCCATGCCACGACTAAGAACCAAGGCAGCCAGATAAGTAAATTAATTAACTTAAAATATATATAAGTAGAAGATGAGCCAGCAGGGGAGAAATTGCCTTTACTCCACCAGTGAAATATGTTACTTTCATCTCAGAGTTGCTAGGTTGACTCAAGGAGCAGGGTGATTTGAAAATCTCTAATTAAGATTCTTTGTCAGGTGAACACGGAGATTTCTTGGAAATTAATGTCCAGTTATGACTCCTGAGAATGAAGAGAGCTGGGGATCTTTTTCCTAGTATTTTTTAAATAGAAATGTTTTTTTGTATTTATTGAGTGGGCTGTAGTGTTTTCTAGTAATGTATTTCCCTCAAGGGATGTCTGTTGGGCCAGCATTAGGGTCTTTTCCAATTAGTCAGTTCTACTCATCAGATGGCCAAACACTGGAGTTTCAGCTCCAGGATCAGTCCTTCCATTGAATATTCAGGGCTGATTTCTTTTATGATTGACTGGTTTGATCTCCTTGCAGTTCAAGAGACTTTCAAGGGTCTTCTCCAGCACCACAGTTCAAAAGCATCAATTCTTTGGTGCTCAGCTTTCTTTATGGTCCCACACTCACATCCATACATGACTACTGGAAAAACAATAGCTTTGACTAGATGGACCTTTGTTGGCAAATTAATGTCTCTGCTTTTTAATATGCTGCCTAGGTTGGTCATAGCTTTTCTTCCAAGGAGCAAGTGACTTTTAATTTCATGGCGTCAGTCACCATCTGCAGTGATTTTGCAGCCCAAGAAAATATTTTCATTGTTTCTCCCTCTATTTTCCATGTAGTGATGGTACCGAATCCATGATCTTAGTTTTTTGAATGCTGAGTTTTAGGCCAACGTTTTCACTCTCCTCTTTCACTTTCATCAAAAGGCTGTTTAGTTCCTCTTCGCTTTCTGCCATAAGGGTGATATCATCTGCATATCTGAGGTTATTGATATTTCTCCTGGTAATCTTGATTTCATCTTGTGCTTCATCCAGTCCAGCATTTCTTATGATGTACTCTGCATAGAAGTTAAATAAGCAGGGTGACGGTATACAACCTTGATGTGCTTCTTTTCCAGTTTGGAACCAGTCCATTGTTCCATGTCCAGTTCCAGTTCCTTCTTGACCTGCATACAGATTTCTCTGGAGGCAAGGAAGGTGGTCTGGTATTCCCATCTCTTTAACAATTTTCCACAGTTTGTTGTGATCCAAACAGTCAAAGGCTTTGGCATAGTCAGTAACTCAGCAAATTGGGAAATTACCCATTCAAACAAACCAGGCTTCCCTCATGGCTCAGATGACAATGTCTCCACCCACATTTCAGGAGATAATGATAATGCTTGTGTTCATAGTCCTTTCCAACTCCTTGTGACCCCACGAACTGTAGCCCATCAGGGTCCTCTGTCCATGGGATTTTCCAGGCAAGAATACTGGCATGCATTGCCATTTTCTCCTCCAGGGGATTTTCCCAACCCAGAGATAAAATTTGCAACTCACCTCCTGTGTCTCCTTCATTGCAGGCAGATTCTTTAAGGCTTGAGCCATTGAGCCCCCCAGTGCAGGAGACCCAGGTTCAATCCTTGGTTTGGGAAGATCCCTTGGAAAAGGGCATGACAGTCCACTCCAGTACTCTTGCCTGGAGAATTCCATGGACAAAGGAGCCTGGTGGGCTACAGTCCATGTGGTCTCAAAGAGCTGGAAATGACTGAGCGACTCTCACTTTCATGCAAACAAGTAGATCAGATTACTCTTCACTAGTGCTTCAATTCTTGCCTAGGGAATCCTGTGGACAGAGGAGCCTGGTGGACTCCTGTCTGTGGGGTCGCACAGAGTCAGGCACGACTGAAGCAACTTACCATGCATGCATGCATTGGGGAAGGAAATGGCAACCCACTCCAGTATTCTCACCTGGAGAATCCCAGGGACAGAGGAGCCTGCTGGGCTCCCGTCTATGCAGTCGCATAGAGTCGGACACGACTGAAGCGACTCAGCATCAGCAGCAGCAGTGCCTCAATTCACTATTTTGCTTTTATTCAAGAACATAACCATATTTATCAAGAAAATCAAAACAAACACACAGACCAAGGCATTTTTCCCCAGTTTGCTAAGTTTTTGTTTTGTCTACATTCTGTTCTGACAGTCTATCAGTCCCTTCTTTGAGCATCCTGGCTAAAGCTGTCTGCTTACTTAATTCTCCATGTGCTAAAGCTTTGTGTACTATCTAGTATACTAAAGCTTTTCCTCATAGCTCAGTTGGTAAAGAATCTGCCTGTAATGCAGGGGACCTGGGTTCGACTCCTGGGTTGGGAAGATCCCCTGGTGAAGGAAATGGCAACTCACTCCAGTGTTCTAGCCTTAGAGGAACCTGGTGGGCTACAGCCCATGGGGTCGCAAAGAATTAGACATGACTTAGCTAGCAACTAAATCACCAGTAGAGAGTTTGCTGCTAGAGTCACATTTAATGTGTAGAAACTGTTATATATTATCTGTCCTTGGATCATTAAAGGGACCCACATTATTCCTCAGTGCTTATTAGATCAGCAATATCATTCTCTTTCAGGCTTCAGTTGACTCAACAATGTAAAGTCACTGAAACCTTGAAGAAAATCAAGTACTGTAATTCAAAACTGTCAATGTTTATCAGCCATTAGTGAAATATAAACCCTAATGTCATTTCAAGTGGTTTCTATTTAAAGGGAACACACTTTTGAGAGGAGCAGATCTTTTGAACCAGCTTCTATGAATCCTCTGTACAGGAACAGATTAGATTGCAAGGAGGAAAAAGAAATCACATGAGTTTCACCTCATGTGCAGCAAAACAAGCCAAGTTCTAGGCCAGAGGAAAACAAAACTAGACATAATCTTTGCTTGATGAGCAGCTTTCCCCCCCACCCCCCATGAGCACTTGGAACAAATCCATCTCTGCGATGGGTAGAGACTTCCCAAACAAATCAACTAAGTCAATCATTAAGAGAAAAAATGATGGCATTGTAATTTAATAGTCTAAATAATGCCTCTACAGTCTAGTACTCCTATGTGTCAAAGCACTGTTGTTTGTGTCTTCATGAGTTTGGTTTCTAAGCTTTTTGAAAGTACATATTCTAGGGCTTTGTAAACAGTCAGATTTTCAGAAAGTGCAATCTTCTTTACTTTTTTGCTATATATCCAAACACATAAAAGTATTATTTATTTCTGTGATAAGAACACCTTAATGTTTAACCAAGGGACTCTTAAAAAGTGTAACCAATGAAAAAGCTTGGATTTGTTTTAATAAATTGATTTTAACTCAACCTACTTTTCCTTGAGTCTCTGGCATGACAACATTCCTTTAGAATTACTTAGCCCAGCTGTGCAGTGGGTGAAGCAAAGGGCAGAGTTACCTAATAGGAAAAATCCATTGTACATACACTAAGGTGTTAGCTCTCTCAAAATTCCTAATTCAGGAAAATAAAGCAAATGAAAAGAACTTGTCCGAAAGAAGAAAATTTGTTTTACACTTATGTCACAAAACTGCTTTCAAGAAGCCTAAATAGAAGGTATTGGGGTGTGCTAGAAAGAGTCTTAGCAGAAGCTTAGGAGGCCTGGGTTCCAATCTTGATTGTTCAACTTTGGCCAAGTCATTTGACCTTAATGCACCCCAGATTCCCATCTATAAAATGAGGAGTGTAATATTTGTCTTTCCCACTTCACAGAGTTATGGTGAGGATAAAATAGAAAAACAGATGTGAAGTTTCCCTAGAGAAATATATAAAATAGTGCAGACATGAACACTGATTCTGCTTGGCCCTCACATGGATCAAAAATTTTTCAGCCCCCATCTTGTTATCCTTAAAAGGAAGAGCTCCTTTCTTTGAAGATTAGAAACCCTCCAAGTTAATGATTCATTCTTAGGTATTATACATAAGATGTAACCCAAGGTTTGAGATAATGGAAAAAACAAAACACCAGTTACTTTTGATCAAAATTTCAGGGGAAATTTCTCACTTTCCCTTCCTCTCTCATTTTCAAGCCTACTCATTTTTTTTTAAGCTTTAAACAAATATACACACTTGAATGTTTCATGGCACATACTCTTAGCCCTACACTTACAGGGACAGACATCAGTCTCCACTTCTTCTCTCAAAAATCTAGAGCTATCATTCTCCCCTCCATTTTAATATTTCTTTATCCTTCATAATTTCTCTAAGTTCCACTATCAAATCTAATTTTAACCAAAAATTACCTGATGCTATGGGGCTAATCTATTAAATAATTGCTTCTGTTTTCATTTTGCTTGTTCACATCAGAAGAAAGAAAAAAAATTTTTAAAAAGCCTCCATGAATTGGTGTATGAGTTATGCAGATAATCACAATTTTTAAACTGTAGAAAAATGTACTCTATTGGTGGGAATGGGTCTGATTGTCTAAACACTGAAATTGAATTAAAACTATTATGTTTCTGGTTAGTTTGTCTGAGACATCTGGCCCAGATATTTGTGCAAACTGTCAGAAATAATTAAACCAAACAGCTTCCTTCTTTCTCAGGATGTGATTTGGGATCTGGTTAGCATTCTAAAATCAACATGAAGGAACTTACAGAGAATAGTATGATCTTACAGGAGTGGAGTGGTACCCTCTTCTTTCCTGAGGCTGGTCTCCCCACCACATTGCAAAAATTCAACATACCCTAAAGTACACATAAACATTTATTTTTTACTAAATTCAGAAATTCTATAGTAGTGTCAACATTAAATTTCATATCACTGTCCTAAAAGTATATTACAACTTTTTCAATCACTTTTGAAGTAAGCACTTCAGAAAGGCTGTCCTGAAAAATTATTTATATTTTGCCATACACACAAACACATACACACACACAGTCATCCATCTTTTAGTGGCTTTAATAATATTTCATCAAAGGTATACACATATAAACTAGGGTTTTTGGATATTGACTACACAGCTGGAATTCATACTGAAATGGAAAAAAGTTGCTTCTAAATAAGTACTATCTCAACCCATTCTATTTAATTATTACAATACATAGAAACATTTATTAATACTTTCTCTTAAAATGTTTTTATGTGTAATATATTTTCCTTATAATACTGTAAAATCCTTATTGCCCTGACTGCTGTACCACCTGTGGAATGTGATGCTAAGCAAGCTGCAAAGTCTCTCTATTATTCCCCTTTGGCTGCTGTATATTTTTTTATTTGCTGTTATCTGGGGCATGGGAGCAATTAGAATACTTACCTCATAGAGTAGCTGTATGAATGTCTTGAGATACTGTGTATCATCTGCCTAAAAAAGTTCTAAGCACAAATCAGTTCTCTGTAAGTGTTAGCTGATATTATCAATAATTTTATTTCCCATCGGACCTAGAAAACTATCCATAAATGGTTCCTAAATAACTCACTCAAATCTATGTTGTGATTCTTGTGTAAATAAACTGCTTCTTAAAAAGTTTCTCAAAAAAATTTTTGCCTTAGATTTGCAGATGCAAACTGTTACATACAGAAAGGATAAACAATAAGGTCTTACAGTATAGTACAGGCAACCACATTCAATGTCCTGTGATAAATCATAATGAAAAAGAATATGAAAATGAATATATATATAAGCATAATTGAATCACTTTTCTGTACAGCAGAAATTAGCACAGCATTTTGAATCAACTATACTTCTATAAAATAAATTTTAAAAATACATTGCCTCACAAATATGAAGGCATAAATAGATGGCAGATATATATACAAATGTTTGTGTATGCATGTGTGTGTATATGTGTGTGCATCAATGGTCACAAAAAAGCTCTGAATTAAGGCACCAATAAAAATGTGATGAAACAAGGCAGAAAGAAACTTCTAACTCCTATGACACAGCCAGTCTATTCTAACATTGTGTATTTATAGCATTTCTTGTATTATACAAAGTGTCTTTTTATTTTTTCAAGCATCCTATTTTTCCCCTTTGGGCAGTCATATGTGAGTATGCCAGATATTGTCTGTTGTTGAGCACTGAGTCCCATCCTACCTTTCTGTGCTTTTCTCAGTATCAAAAGGTTCAGAAACTTGCAAACTGTGTTACTAAGACTCCCTTGCGAAATGGAAGTTAACTAGATTTGGCCTGTGGATTAGCAGCAGGAAGAAAGGAGACATTACCATGCTTCTAGTGTGAGCAGGTGCAGTAGATGGAGCTGTGGGTACCAGGACTATCAGCAGTTCCTGTGGGGGGCAGCAGGGTGGCTCCAGTTTGGTGCCAATCACAGTGCCACCAGAAGTTTCCATTAGCTCAGTGCCCAGGGCAGGCAGATGGCCTCCATCCTTCCTAAATTCTGGGTAAAACTCCTTCTGCTCTTTCCTCCTCCAGACTTTCTAACACCTTTCTTACCAATTCCCTACTCAAAATATCTTTCTGTTTGAAATCTTCAGAGTGGTATAAATGAAACAGTGATTTCCTAATTATGCAGCCATTTTTAGGGAAAGAGTAGATCTTTGTTTATAGCTGTAATCCTTTGGGGGAAAATAAAAGTATTATAAAGCCTTCAGGTATGAATGGAATCTTAAACCTTTGTGGAAAACTAATCAATTTAAGTTTCAAAAGGAAAACCTCATTTTCCTGTCAAATATATTTTTATTTGGTATTAAGATAGACGTATTCAATGACAACCTTACTTTATCAACTGAATAAGGTACAGTGTGCTCCACACTTAAGTGTTTCCTTTAACAAAAGTTTACTTACTTAGTTTAATTCATCATTTTTCCTCTCCCTCACCATCTCAAAATGTACCCACTTCTGCCTCCATAGCTCCTCTCCACTTATTTCTCCTCTTTTCTGCCCAACATTGGTCTTTTTCTCTTCCCTGATCTCACACTTTTAATCAACACATTCAGTTCACTCCGAACCTGAAAATATAGCTCATGAATCCACTTCCAATCAAAATTCCAAAGTCTCTCTCTTTTCTAGTGACTGCCAAGATGCAAGAAAAAGTTGTGCTCCTAAACTTACAGTTACATTATTTTATTTCCTATTATTTCTCAATCCCCTTTACAATGTTTCTGAAACAATAGACTGCAGAATTCCTGCCTGAACCTACTACTGGATCAAAACCACTAAGGATGGAGCCTCAAAATCTGCATTAACAAACCCTCCAGGTAATTCTTATAAATTACTACATCCTGAAAAACTTTAACTGTCGATTCTGCTCCCACTGTCTGAATAACTTTGCATCCCACAGACCACGATTTATTTGGCCCTCTGGCAGATTTTCAGATTTCATCCCTTGTCTGATCTATATTTCATCCCAGCTCCTGCCACCCCCACTATATTTGTGGCAATACCCTTTCACCTCCTTCTTCTCATATGCTTTTGGTCATAAATTGCTCAGACTTCTGCATTTTATCTTCTTATTTAAACTCCACACATTTTTTTTTCATGAAATCCTTTTTTGCTATTACTTCAAATTACACTCATATAGATGATTCTATAGTGTGTGTGTGTGTGTGTGTGTGTGTGTGTGTGTCTGTGTGCACGCACGCAAAGTCACTTCAGTCATGTCTAACTCTTTGTGACCCTATGGATTATAGCCTGCCAGGTTCCTGTGTCTATGGGAGTCTCCAAGCAAGAATACTGGAGTGGGTTTCCATGCCCTTTTCCAGGGGATCTTTCCAACCCGGGGATGGAACCCGCATCCATCCACGTCTCTTAAGGTGCCCTGCATTAGCAGGCAGGTTCTGTGTTCACATCTATGTAGATGTGTATGCAGTTCTAATTCCAGATTCCACTTCTCCAGCTTTCAGTCCACAGAAAAAGAATATATAACCAAGTATCAACCACAATGCTAACCTCTAGGATCTCAATCCAAGAAATCCTGAAATAAACTTAGCTATTTCCCCTTCCTCCACCAGAAAGTCATGCTTCTTTTACTTCAGTTACCTTTTTCCACTCAAATTTTTCTTCTCTTGATTTAACCTTCCTAAATTCATAGATCTACTATCTTCCTAGCTGCTCAGTTTTCACTTGAAAACTCAGAATCGTTTGTTTCACAGTCAGTTAACCATAAAAATAGTACAAATCTGTGATATGTGTAATGCTGGGGCTAATTGATGTAACAAGTTGATATCACTGGATAGGAAACTGGGGACATATGTGAAAATTCTGCTCTTGGGAGTCAATAAAAATGCTCCTAGGGCTGTCACCTCTTTTTCTTCCATATTTATATGCCATATTCACTCGTTCAGCAAGCTTCTGAAATTCTACCTTTGGATTATGTCTAGAACTAACTACCCTCTTTCTATTCTCACCATCATAGCTCTCCTCATGGTCTCTTTACCAGATTAAACAGTAGTACTTAATGCTTTGCCCACTGATGCCACACTTGGCTCCTATCTACCCTTCATGTGTCAGGATGTTCATATTCTCTAAGAACACATGTGATCACGTCATTCCATGTTTCAAAATGCTCAATATTTAATCACTTCCATTAGCAAAAACTAAACAAAATTCTGCTTGATGACAGCAAACAATATATTGGACTCAGAAATTAAAGCAAAAATTTCATTTAGAATTTAGAATTTTTTTTAGAATTTCATTTAGAATTTCATTTTTAGAATTTCATTTTTTTAAAATTTTGAACTTTTAATATCTTGTGATGCTTTCTTGTTACTTTTAGAAATAGAAAGTATGCTCGGTTGTTTGTATCTTTCCAGTGTCTCATATTTATCTCTCTCATGTTATTCCTACTGTTGCTAACAAAGGTTGGTCCACAACCAGCACAGCACCTTCTAACTTCCCTTTATCACCCTCTTCCCTCCAATTTATCTTCTATGTTCTTCTCTGTGGTAACAGCCTCCTGTTCTTCTCAGCATTGAGCAACTACTGCCTTTGTCATTCCATCAATCACTCTATCCAGCAGGTCTTTTTTTTACCTATTTCATCGATGAAAAGAGTAAGACCTAGGGAAGTAATTTGTGCCAGGTCACAAAAGTTAGGAAGTGGAAAACCATCTCAGTTTCCTCCCCATCAAAACCATCTTCAGTAATAACACCTAGTAAGTAAAATATTTAGAAGTCTCCAAACTACTTTTTAACCTGAATCCTCACTATTCCCCTTCACATACTTCATATATAAATAGCAAATTTGCACACAGCTGCCAAGATGCCTTCATTTATGTAAGTCATCAGCTTGAATGGCCTTCCCACATTTACCTTCATTTTTAAATGAACACAGAACTTCCTGTTTATGAAGTGCCTTAATTCTTTCAGAAAGAACTTCTCATTCCTTTTTCTGTTTTTATCTGTTCCATCATGCTTACATAATTTTACTTTGTATTTTAAATTATCATATAATGTACCTATCAGTTCAGTTCAGTCGCTCAGTCGTGTCCGACTCTTTGCGGCCCCATGAATCACAGCACTCCAGGCCTCCCTGTCCATCACCAACTCCCGGAGTTCACTCAAACTCATGTCCATCAAGTCGGTGATGCCATCCAGCCATAGGTTGTTAATTCCTAGAGTAGAACCTCCTGTAGATGTTACTTTTTTTATACTGCATAAAAATTATCACAAACATAGCAGCTTAAAACAATTCCTACTTATATACCTTATAGTTCCCATGATTCAGGATGGCTTAGTTGGGTCCTCTGCTCAGGATCTCACAGGTGGTAATCACTATATCAGCTATGGTTGGGTCTTATCTGAGGCTCTGCTGCTGCTGCTTCTAAGTTGCTTCAGTCATATCCGACTCTGTGCAACCCCATCGACGGCAGCCCACCAGGCTCCCCTGTCCCTGGGATTCTGCAGGCAAGAACACTGGAGTGGGTTGCGTTTCCTTCTCCAGTGCATGAAAGTGAAAAGTGAAAGTGAAGTCCCTCAGTCGTATCCGACCCTCAGCAACCCCATGGAGTGCAGCCTACCAGGCTCCTCCATCCATGGGATTTTCTAGGCAAGAGTACTGGAGTGGGGTGCCATTGCCTTCTTTGTCTGAGACTCTGAGTAGTCTTTAACTCATATGGTCATTGGAAGAACTTATTACTTGTGGTTATGGTCATAACTTTCCTTCCAAGGAGTAAGCGTCTTTTAATTTCATGGCTGCAATCAGCATCTGCAGTGATTTTGGAGCCCAAAAAAACAAAGTCTGACACTGTTTCCACTGTTTCTCCATCTATTTCCCATGAAGTGATGGGACCAGATGCCATGATCTTTGTTTTCTGAATGTTGAGCTTCAAACCAACATTTTCACTCTCCTCTTTCACTTTCATCAAGAGGCTTTTGAGTTCCTCTTCACTTTCTGCCATAAGGGCAGTGTCATCTGCATATCTGAGGTTATTGATATTTCTCCCAGCAATCTTGATTCCAGCTTGTGCTTCTTCCAGCCCAGCGTTCCTCATGATGTACTCTGCATATAAGTTAAATAAGCAAGGTGACAATATACAACCTTGACATACACCTTTTCCTATTTGGAACCAGTCTGTTGTTCCATGTCCAGTTCTAACTGTTGCTTCCTGACCTGCATACAGGTTTCTCAAGAGGCAGGTCAGGTGGTCTGGGATTCCCATCTCTTTGAAACTGCAATACTTTGGCCACCTCATGCGACGAGTTGACTCACTGGAAAAGACTCTGATGCTGGGAAAGGTTGGGGGCGGGAGGAGAAGGGGACGACGGAGAATGCGATGGCTGGATGGCATCACCGACTCTGTGGACATGAGTTTGAGTGTACTCTGGGAGTTGGTGATGGACAGGGAGGCCTGGCGTGCTGTGATTCATGGGGTCGCAGAGAGTCGGACACGACTGAGCGACTTAACTGAACTGAACTGAACTGATGGAACTGAAAGCCTTTAACTCCTAGAGGCCTCCTGCCATTTCTTACATGTAGCTCTATCCTTAATAACAATTTACCTCTGTAAAGATGCAGAAGAGAGAAGATCTCTCAATTCTTCTCTTTCTAACATCCATGCCCCACATCCTCTGTGACAAATTCAACTGATTATGATTGGCATACGTACAGTAATTGCCCTTTTGATCACTTACAGTCAACCGATTAGGAACCTTAATTACATCTGCATAATCTCTTCACCTTTGCAATTTAATGCTAAAATAGTCAGAGGTTATTATTATATAGATGTTATTATAACCATGTTAATATTTACAAAAGAATTAGAGGTTCTGTCTTCATTCAATAAGAAGAGATTACAGGAAAGTGTGGGCCATTGAGGGTCATTTTACAATTTCTACAGCAATCTACCTAGCCTGATCTTTTACTAATAAATGGTTCTGAATTTTCTGTAATAGCTGTGACATTTATAAGATTATAGTATAATATTTCTCCTTTGCAATAAGTTAAAACATTTCATATGCAGCAAATAAAAGCACTTGAGTTGATATATAGAAAGAAAAAAATAAACAAAAATTGACTAACCAATAGCTATAGCATATTTTAATGAAAAGTTCCCTCATCATGATTGAAATAGAAGTTAAATTATATGAAATTAACATTTTACTTATCCCCAGATAACTCCAGTCAGTTCCTTTCATGAGGAATACATTGCAGACAAAGCTATAAATAGTGTGAGGGTGGTGAGAACGCTCTGTAACTCTATCTGTAGACCTTACAGTGTGAGGGCGGGGAGAGTACTCTACAACGCTATCTGTAGACCTTTCAGTTCCAAAGCAGCTTTAGTCCTTTACTTGATTTTTACCTCAAATACATCCACCTCTTTGCTTTCTTATTCTTGCCTATACAAAAAAGTTGGTGAGCACATTGATTTTTAGCACAGATTTAAAGAAAGCACAATATTTAGTTAAACACATTAACATATATCACGTTAACAGAAAGTGAAGTTCCAGATATTCACATTTTTAGAATAATACTAACAACTCTCATGAAACTATCCCACTTATTGGAGTGCTATTATATATTTATAGTCATTTATGTAGGGAAGTGAGGTAAAGTGAAGCTGTTGAATGGGCAAAAATAGACATTTTAACAGTTAATATTACCTGACTCATTTTTGGAATAAATAAATAATAAAAACTTAAAAAGTTTTTTGAATGTCAGATTTCCTTCTCTTCACTCACATGGAATTAGGTTTCCTTGAAGTTCTAGGGCTAGAATCCAATTAATGGTTGAAATTCTTATAGAATGACATTGAAAATGTTATTGAAGCCAAATATTTTGCTATATTTTATTCAAATGCATTAAAGAATTATATGCATACATTTTTCCTACAATGTTCTTAATTTTATTGATAAAATATTCTTAACATGTATTAAATACATATGAATGCATATGAAAATGATGTTATTCTTTTTTAGTAGAAAATCTTGGCTGCTCATTTAATAGACTTCAGTTCATTTCAGTTCAGTCGCTCAGTCGTATCCAACTCTTTGCGACCCCATGAATCACAGCACACCAGGCCTCCCTGTCCATCACCAACTCCTGGAGTTCACTCAAACTCATGTCCATCGAGTTGGTGATGCCATGCAGCCATCTCATTCTCTGTCGTCCCCTTCTCCTCCCGCCCCCAATCACTCCCAGCATCAGAGTCTTTTCCAGTGAGTCAACTTTTCGCATGAGGTGGCCAAAGTATTGTAGTTTCAGCTTTAGCATCAGTGATAGACTTAGAGAAGAACACATGCATATTTTCTCAGATTGTGTGAGACTTCATACCTGGAAGACTGAAAATTAAAATGATACTGCTTGCTGCTGCTGCTGCTGAGTCACTTCAGTCGTGTCCGACTCTGTGTGACCCCTTAGACAGAAGCCCACCAGGCTCCCCCGTCCCTGGGATTCTCCAGGCAAGAACACTGGAGTGGGTTGCCATTTCCTTCTCCAATGTGTGAAAGTGAAGTCACTCAGTGGTGTCCGACCCTTAGCGACCCCACGGACTGCAGCCCACCAGACTTCTCCATCCATGGGATTTTCTAGACAAGAGTACTGGAGTGGCTTGCCATTGCCTTCTCCGTGTGGGAATCTTAAATGATCAAAATATTTTAAAAAATGAAAACAATATAAGATTGGATTGACTAGTCTAACAAGTACCTTTTTACTGTGAGAACTGAGATAAAATAACATTTTTTTAAAAGGTACAAAGGATTTGAAGACATGTCCTAATTGATAGTAAAATTGTAAAGCTCCATCTAAGATCCAAAGATCTAGGTGACTGATTTTGTTATGAGGGGAAAAAAAAACAAGAAAACAACTACATGTTTTGAGCCATCTGTGTCAATTTGGGGCAGAAAGAAGAGATAAAGAAAAATTAGTATTTTGGTGTCATGAGACATTATCTGCTTATTTCCCATGCAAAGAATTTTAGAATTTTCAAGACTAGTACAGATGAAGGAAATACACACAGTAAGAGAAAAAAGAAGTAATAAAATCCACTGAGAGGATAAGAAAACTTTATAAATTTTTCCAATATCTTTCAAAATATATTTAGGATTTGGAATGGAGCACTTTTCTTAAGAATTAGCTTTATTCAGAGTTCAGTCAGTTCAGTTCACTTCAGTCACTCAGTCGTGTCCAACTCTTTAGGACCCCATGAATCAGAGTTAGGTGTATTAAATGTGAAAAAGTCTGTCTTCTATACTGATTCTCTTACAATGGACTCCTTCATATATCAAACTTAGGGTCAATAAAATGTGAATAAAAACAGATAAAATATTTTGTTATTTTTTGGATATAACTGACACATATATACTATACTCATATTCATGATAGCTCATCAGGTAAAGAATCTGCCTGAACTGCTGGAGACACAGGAGACTCAGGTTCAGACCCTGGGTCAGGAACATCCTCTGGAGGAGGTAATGACAACCACTCCAGTATTTTTGCCATTCATGTTTTGGAAAATCTCATAGACAGAGAAGTACGGCAGGCTATAGTCCAAAGTGTTGCAAAGAGATGGATACAACTGAGCATGCACACACACAAATACACCCACACACACACTGAGTTAAATCTTTTTCTCATATGAAATTTTAGAACTTTCATGTCTTATTTGCCTAAATCATAAGAATTATAAGAACTAAGTAAAATGACCAAGCACTTCTTTTAATAAATATTTCTTAGGCCTACATCCTATTTGTTTATAGCTTGTTTAATCATCTAGGAAAATGTAAAACTATGCAGGAGATGAAGCCCTCATCTTCCTTCCTCACTGACTGTATTTCCTGGTTTTCTGTGCTCACGTGAGCATCATTGCTCTGTTATTTTCTATAAATTCTCAGGTGATTTTCACTAAACTACTGACTACTCCACTGTCATTTGTATCTACAATCAATGTATAACCTTTAAATTAAAGGTTAAATCTCAATAGACCTTAATAGACATGTTGTAGCATTTTACACAAAAGAAAAGAACCTGACAACAAACTGAAAAAAAAAAAAAAACCTTGGCAGATAATTCTTGGAACACTCAAGTACATTAACTGAAATTGAAAGGAGTTCCAATAAAATGAACAGCTGCACTGTCTGGCCACGAAGCATGACAACTGGGAGCTAATACTAAAACGTCAGCTCAACTTAAATGACCTACATCATCTACTCCTGTAAACAATGTTAGAAGGCTAACAAATGTCATTTTCTTCACTTTTTAAATTAAAAAATTAAATTAATCTTCCAAAATCTATAAAGGAAAAAACTGAAAATAAAATGAAAATAAAAAAGCTAAAAAAAGTGTCCTGAAGAATGATTAGCAATCAGCAAAAAAAAAAAAAAAAATTAAAATATCTTATACATGCATCAAAGAAAAAGTAGCAAATATTTATGAAGCTTTAGGGGCTTCCCTCGGAGAAGGCAATGGCAATCCACTCTAGTACGCTTGCCTGGAAAATCCCATGGTCAGAGGAGTCTGGTGGGCTGCAGTCCATGGGGTTGCGAAAAGTCGGACACGACTGAGCGACTTCACTTTCACTTTTCACTTTCATGCATTGGAGAAGGAAATGGCAACCCACTCCAGTGTTCTTGCCTGGAGAATCCCAGGGACGGGGGAGCCTGGTGGGCTGCCGTCTATGGGTTCGCAGAGTCGGACACAACTGAAATGACTCACAACTGAAATGACTTCAGCAGCAGCGGTGGCGGTGGTGACAACGGCGGCTTCCCTGGTGGCTCAGAGGGTAAAGCGTCTGCCTGCAATGCAGGAGACCTGGGTTCGATCCCTGGGTTAGGAAGATCCCCTGCAGAAGGAAATGGCAACCCACTCCAGTACTCTTGCTTGGAAAATCCCATGGACAGAGAAGCCTGGTAGACTACAGTCCACGGGATCGCAAAGAGTCGGACACGACTGAGCGACTTCACTTCACTATATTTTGTGGAGTATATTATATACTTGGGTCATAGAAATTAAGTGAGAATCTGCAAGACCAGCGTTTCCACAGGAAGCTTCATCATTTTGCATCTTGCCACTATCTACATGGGACTTCCCCACAGGATCAAGCTATAAATATTCCAAAGGATCCACTTGCAGTGCAGGAGATACAGGTTTGATCCATGGGTAGGGAAAATCCACTGGAGGAGGAAAGGCAACACATTCTAGTTTTCTTGCCTGGGAAATACCCTGGACAGAGGATCCTGGTGGGTTCCAGTCCTTGGGGTCACAAAGAGTTGGACACAATTTAGCAACTGAGCACAAACCAGGAATAACACTACGCTTTAGGTATTTGAATTCAGACTGTGCTTATGTACTTTATTTAGTAATGACGTTAATTGCTTCACTTTTTTTTTTTACAAAAAAAAAAAGGCATAAGTGGTCTGATTATATGTTATATTTCAGATAATTGCTGTTGTTGTTCAGTCGCGCATTGTGTCCAACTCTTTGCGACCCCATGGACTGTAGCACACCAGGGCTCCCTGTCCCTCACTATCTCCTGCTGAAATTTGCCAAGTTCATGTCCAATGCATTGGTGATGCCATCCAGCCATCTCTTCCTCTGATGTCCTCTTCTCCTCCTACTCTCAATCTTTCCCAGCATCAGGGATTTTTCCAATGAGTCATCTGTTTGTATCAGATGACCAAAATACTGGAACTTCAGCTTTAGCATTGGTCCTTCCAATGAGTATTCAGGGTGGATTTCCTTTAAGATGTCCTGGTTTCGTGTCCATGCTGTCCAAGGGATATTCAGGAGTCTTCTCCAGCACCAGTTTAAAAGCATCAATTCTTTGGCATTCTGCCTTTTTTATGGTCCAACTGTTACAATCATATGTGACCACTGGGAAGACCATAGTCTTGACTATACAACCTTTGTCAGCAGAGTAATGTCTCTGCTTTTCAACACACTGTCTGTTTGTCACAGCTTTCCTCCCAAGAAGCAATCATCTTCTCATTCCATGGCTACAATCACCACCTGCAATGATTTTGGAGTCCAAGAGGAAATCTGTCACTATCTCCACCTTTTCTCCTTCTACTTGCCATGAAGTAATGGAGACCCTGGTTCGATTCCTGGGTCAGGAAGATCTGCTGGAGAAGGGATATGCTACCCACGCCATTATTCTTGGGCTTCCCTGGTGGCCCAGCTGGTAAAGAATCTACCTGCAATGCAGGAGACCTGTGTTTGATCCCTGGGTTGGGAAGATTCCCTGGAGAAGGGAAAGGCTACCCACTCCAGTATTCTGGCCTGGAGAATTCCATGGACTGCATAGTCAGTCCATGGGGTCTCAAAGAGGTGGACACAACAGAGTGACTTTCACTGTCACTTTCAATGGGGTCAGCAGCCATGATCTTAGTTTTGTTTTTTATTACTATTTAGTTTTAAGCTGTCTCTAGATAGATAAATTAGCAACCATTTTTAATATTTGTCCATGTCTGGGTTTACTGAATTGGATCTTAATCACTGCCATTATCCACCTAGTGACAGCTAATCTTATAAACACAAAATAATATGTAACCAAATTAATCATCTCATTTATAAATCATTCCATGATAGCTATTATATGCCAAGGCTGATGTTAACTAGTAAGAATACAGTCTTTAATAAGACAAGATCTGTATGATGAAGACATGTATTAGACATGTGAGGGGACTTTTATGTGGGTGAATTCATGACTGTAACATTACCTTAGTGATGACAGTTTCATAGCAGATGTCTATCAAAGCCACAAAATTAATGGTTCAGTAATAGTGAGCTTCCATTTACCAAGCAGAGTATTATTAGTGGTTCAGTTTCTCTAAGTAAAATGTTGTGGGGTGGTATAAGGCTACATCATTGTCATAATTTGGGTTCCTTAGAAGCTGCAAAAGGATCAGAGCATGGGGTATTTTGTCTATGTATTCTTTGAAGTATAAATAAAATAGTAGGTGAATTAAGACAACACATAGAGAATAATCAACAAAGGAGGAGTTACTGAGTTGGTTACCAATGTGGGCAAATGGGATCCATCCTGCAGTTTACCCTCTTAAGAACTCTCTAGAACATATCTCAGAGAGTGACTTTCTATTTTTTGATGTGGGGCCTCACATTAGTTGAAATTTGCTCTCAGAGGCTCTGAAGTCAAAGCGTTAGTCACTTGTTTGAGTCCAGATCTTTATAACCCTATGGACTGAGGTCGGCCAGCTCTTCTATCCTTGGAATTCTCTAGGCAAGAACACCAGAGTGGGTTGTCACTCTTTTTTCCAGGGGATCTTCCAAATCCAGGGATGGAACCTGGACCTCCTGCATGGTAGGCAGATTCTTTAGCATCTGAGCCACCAAGGAAGCCACTCTCAGAGGCTCTAACTTCCTAGCATTTCTTGGCTGTGTCAATGTGCAGACTGAGGAGCCTTTTGTATTTCAAAAAAGAGGCCTGAGGCAGAGAAACCTAGAAAGTCTTCACAATATTCACTGAGGGTAGAACCTTGAAAAACTGCTTGCAAGTAAACAACACAGCTACATTGAAGCTGGTGGACCAAGGGAATGTGGCCCTGGGTCCCAGCAGAAATCTGCCACTATCGCCCGGCTTAACGGTTGCATTTATGTGACCATCAACAGCCATTGCACTTGTTACACAAAGCATCCATTGCTTAATGAAACACTTTTTTAAAAGCTCTTACTTTTGAAAATTAACCATCTCCTAACATTACAAAGCTTCCCAGGTAGTGCTAGTGGTAAAGAACCCACCTGCCAGGGCAGAGGACATAAGAGACATAGGTTCCATCCCTGGGCTGGGAAGATCCCCTGGAGGAGGGCAGTATTTTATTTACCTCTCCACCCCTCACTTTATATAACTGCTAACTTCTCTTCTTTACTAGCTAAAAAATAGATTTATTTCTAACATTAATTCTTAGATTTATATATGACTTTCATTTCTTGTGTGATTTGATACAAAAGTTTTATATCCCTGAAAATTATTATAGAGTTAGGATTTCATTATTCATTTTCTTCAATGGTATATAAAACTGAGCAGGAGGTAGGGACTGGAACCAAAATCATGGTTCTAAGGCAGGTCTCGTCTTTTAACTTCATAATGATATAAGACTTTATGCTGTCTTTTACTTTCCCTTGTCCTCTTTACCCCTAAATATGTGATTTAACAGAAGTAGTTTTTCATGTTTTTTCTAATAAAAGGTTATTTTTAATGTCAACACCTGTGTGTTTATGCTGGAGGTTAAACCAGAACTTTAGGGTTAACTTGGAACACTTCCTGTCACCTTAGCAGTTGGGGTGACTTTAAGGCAACTTCTGATTCAAAATCTGCATACTGAGTAGTAAGTAATGATTCATTTCTGTGTCCCAAGTCCCAGAGGGCATCTGGAGAACAGTTAGGCTGTTGTTCCTGACATCAGTGGTTTTGGCAATTACAGCATAAGAGAGAGAAATAGTCACAAGTTGAAAACACAGCTCATTTACACTTTTAAATACAGTTACAATAAAATAATTCACCTATTAATAATAAAATGGGTCTGAAGTTAAAATTATTTTCACAGCTTGATCTTGATACTGGTATTTTCCAAAGGATTGTTTTCCACATAATTCTCTAAAGTGTTTTCTTTTAAAGCACACTAAAAGTATTTTATTATTTAATTTATGTATCTCCCCAGTGAACTTAAGAGGCTCCTGCTGAAAAATGGAGATTGATAACTACTTTGATTTGGTGAATACATAGTCTCAGTTTTTAAAATATAATTTCAAAGACTACATAGGGAGATTAGATGAAAACTTGATATTAAAGAGCAGTTAAACTTATTTCAAATTTGTTTTCTAGTTAAGAATAAAATTTAAAAATTACAATGAAAACATGGTTTTTACTTTACTATATAAGCTTACCCTTGGCCTAGAAACTGGCAAATGCTAGTGAAATATAAAAATCATGTCTGTTCTGTTGAGTTAGCCTTGTCCTCACACAGGGGTTTGCATAAGTAGTTGGAAGTGTACACTTTATTTTCCCCTAAATCTGAGGTCCCTTTTCAGTCCAACTAACTAAATTTAATGTACAAACCTATATTTAACTGTTACTACCTAAATAAACAGCAGAGTTTTCAGTAATCTAACACTAAATATTAACTTACCAAACAATTGGCCTTAACATCACTGCTTAAAGCCAGAAAGGATAAAAACAGGTTTCTACTTAAGATATTTTAATCAATATCCAGTAATATCCTTGTTTGAGAGAACCTGGATTTTGACAGTCACTTAATACTATGTTCCATATTTAACTGAAAAACTTCATATTAACAGACAAAAATATGTAAAATCCACACAGACCTAATGAGCAAGTGATGATAATTTAATGCTTTAATTGATACTTTAAAATAATGCTATACAACTGAAATACTAGGTTTTAAAAAGCCTTCTGTAGAGCCAGAGAAAAGCCTTCATTATTTTGTGATTTATTTCTGTTATTGTTTGGTTGCTAAGTTGTGTTCAACCCTTTGAGACCCCGTGGACTGTAGCCCACCAGGCTCCTCTTTCCGTGGGATTTTCCAGGCAAGAATACTGGAGTGGGTTTATATTTCCTTCTCCAGGGGATCATCCAGACCCAGGGATTGAACCCGCATCTCCTAAATTGCAGGTGGATTCTTTACTCCTGAGCCACCATGGAATCACCTGCTATAAATTGAATAGGTGATTCTCTGTTTAACATTAGACCTTATAGAGGGCCAACAGAACTCTTCTAAGTCAGGTTGACTTATTTTTATATCAATCCTGCATGGATGTAACCTATATATGCACAATTTGTGAAGTTTTTGCTGATATTGGACACTAGAACAGAATCGTATATTATGAGCTGCCTGTTCAATGCCAATGCCAGTCCTTTCACAGAAGAACTTGCCTGAAGCAGTGACTGAAAACAAGTACTAGCTCTGAATGATATGAGATGCTAGGGAGTTCCTGACTGATCGCTGCCTCTGTGTTTTGGAGGATGGACTGATGTGTTTCATGGTGGATAATAGATTTGTTGCTTGTTCTGGAAGTTTCAGAACACATCAGAGCACAAGTTATATGGTGAAAAGATACATTATTTTAAGTGTGATTTGTGACAGTTGGGGAGCTTAGTTGAATTATGATGAATCAATTGTTGAAGAAAAAAAAATTGAATGAACCATTTATAGCTTAAGATGTGAGATTCTACCCACTGATGGGTCTCTAGTAGTTATCTGTCCAAACACTGCATTTGTTACTGTTAATGTGTCTCTTCTTCAACAAATTCATTGTCTTATTTAGCAAGACTTTGATTTTTCAGAAAGTCTATCATTAACCTACTCATTATTTCTACTCTTATAAAAAGCCTGGGGTTTTCACTGATACTCACTGAGCAAACACTTATTGAAAACTCATATTTTGAGCCAGTTCAAAGGATATCCAAAATGAACAAAATAGACAAGCGAGGAATGCATAGGCATCTGGTAACAAGGTGGGCAAAAGGTCTTGCTGTGGTAAAACATTGAATAAAACAGCATCGTTTGAGAAAAAACAAGTTTCCAGTGGGGGTGAGGGTTTTCTTTTTGAAACCCCTTATCTTTTCCTGGGGCTTCCCTGGTGGATAGTGGTAAAGAATCTGTCTGCCAATGCAGGAGATGCAGGTTCAATCCCTGGGTGAGGAAGATGCCCTGGAGAAGGAAATGGCAACCCACTCAAGTCTTCTTGCCTTAGAAGTCCCAAGGACAGAGGAGCCTGGTGGGCTACAGTCCATAGCTTCACAAAGAGTTGGATACAACTTAGTGACTAAACAGCAACAACAAATTGTGGGCCTTAGAAGGAAATGGAAGACATGCATCTGGTCAGGATTACCAATGAAAAGATGCTTGATTGTTAGTAACTTAGTTTAATCTTCTTTCTACCTGTACTTTAAAACTGACATAATGACCAAGAATATCAGAGACTGAAACTTGGCTTCATAAAAAATATCATTTGAAAAGAAGTTTTTATAAAGCCTTTATTAAAATTAAGTGAGTGAGCACAACCTGAACAGTTCAACTTAGAAATTAATAGACAGATATGCTCTGTATCTTGCTAACAGCTGTCTCCAGTTAAATTGACGTGACATGAATAGTACTTTCAGTTACTCCAGTGTTGGAGCCTCCATCTTTTAAAGATTATTCTACATTGGCACCTTCATATTAACTTGGCATTGCTCCTCTAAATGTCCTTGGCTCAGAAATGTTTTACAATAAACTTCTAAGCCAATGCAGGCAGAATCTTGGCTTTTATATGATCTGTCTCTGCCCACTTCAGGATATGTGTTATAATAAGCAGACACACTGTTTTTTTCTTTATTAATAATTTAACATAGTCTTTCATGTTAACTAAACCTCAGATTTTTAATTCAACATTTTTTCTAAAATAAAAAAAATATATTTAAACTTTTTTTATATACTTGAGAGGTTGTTTTGTCTTTAAAATCACAAGAAAAGAAAAGGAGCAACAGAAATAACTAGGTAAAATGGCTAAAATTTAAAGCATTGGACTTAAATAGCCTAGTTTTTTGGTAATTCTCTCCCTGCAAATTCAAAGGGTAAAAAGTTCTTGTTCCAGCAGTACACATTATTAAATGATTATTTTATGTAGTGTGTATTCTGAGATTTTTCCTTAGTCATGGTAGCAATGAGCAAAGTTAATGCTAAATGCCTGAACTTTCAGCATCTCATTTTTACTTTCTACTTTCTCTATATATGCTTAACCACGTTTTACTTTTTCATTCAAAGAAAATTCCATTACTATATAGAACTTGCTAGTGTGTAATTCATCTTTGTATCAACTTATTTTATGCACAGATCAGTAAGATGTAAATTGAGAAACATATACTAGAGTTAAACGTCATTTAAATCATGTTTGAATTATCAGATAATAATTTCTGATAATTTCTGCCTCACTAAGTGAGTATGAACCAGTGATACTGGGCTTTTACAGAAAGGATATCAGGCATCCCAAATGTGTAGACTTCTAAGGGTTCAGAGGTCTATGCTGTTGGAGAAGGCTGGAGCTACCCAAAGCCAATTATTTACTCCTTCTCAGCAAAGAATGTGAAGGAGTATGATGAACAGATAGTGGATTTCAGTCTTAGCTATGAACTAACTTAAGAAGCTTTTAATGTTTCCTGATGCTGAGTCCTATCTCCAAAGATTCTGATAATTTCTCTCAAATTCATGAAGAGATATGACACTTGGAAGATGCTAGTTAAGGGTCTATACTTCTTTGAGGTTTCTCTAGTTGTTCAGATGGAAAGGAATCCACCTGCCAATGCAAGAGACACATTAGGCATAAGTTCGATCCTTGGGTCAGCAGGATCCCTGGAGGAGGAAATAGCAACCCACTCCAGTGTTCTTGCCTGGGAAATCTCATGGACAGAGGGCTACAGTTCATACGACACCAAAGAATTAGACACGACTGAGTGATTAATCTGACATCACCAGATGGTCAACACCGAAATCAGATTGATTATATTCTTTGCAGCCAAAAATGGAGAATCTCTATACAGTTAGCAAAAACAAGACCAGGAGCTGACTATGGCTCAGATCATGAACTCCTTATTGCCAAATTCAGACTGAAATTGAAGAAAGTAGGGCAAACCACTAGACCATTCAGATATGACCTAAATCAAATCCCTTATGATTATACAGTGGAAGTGAGAAATAGATTTCAGGGACTAGATCTGATAGATAGAGTGCCTGATGAACTCTGGACGGAGATTCGTGACATTGTACAGGAGACAGGGACCAAGACCATCCCCATGGAAAAGAAATGCAAAAAAGCAAAATGGCTGTCTGAGGAGGCCTTACAAATAGCTGTGAAAAGAGGAGAAGTGAAAAGCAAAGGAGAAAAGGAAAGGTATAAGCATCTGAATGCAGAGTTCCAAAGAATAGCAAGGAGAGATAAGAAAGCCTTCCTCAGTGATCAATGCAAAGAAATAGAGGAAAACAACAGAATAGGAAAAACAAGAGATCTTTTCAAGAAAATTAGAGATATCAAGGGAACATTTCATGCAAAGATGGGCTCTATAAAGGACAGAAATGGTGTGGAACTAACAGAAGCAGAAGATATTAAGAAGAGGTGGCAAGAATACACAGAAGAACTGTACAAAAAATATCTTCACAACCAAGATAATCACGATAACGTGATCACTGACCTAGAGCCAGACATCTTGGAATGTGAAGTCAAGTGGGCCTTAGAAAGCATCACTACGAACAAAGCTAGTGGAGGTGATGGAATTCCAGTGGAGCTCTTTCATATCCTGAAAGATGATGCTGTGAAAGTGCTGCACTCAATATGTCAGCAAATTTGGAAAACTCAGCAGTGGCCACAGGACTGGAAAAGGTCAGTCTTCATTCCAATCCCAAAGAAAGGCAATGCCAAAGAAAGCTCAAACTACCGCCCAATTGCACTCGTCTCACACGCTAGTAAAGTCATGCTCAAAATTCTCTAAGCCAGGCTTCAGCAATATGTGAACCATGAACTCCCAGATGTTCAAGCAGGTTTTAGAAAAGCAGAGGCACCAGAGATCAAATTGCCAACATCCGCTGGATCATGGAGAAAGCAAGAGAGTTCCAGAAAAACATCTATTTCTGCTTCATTGACTATGCCAAAGCCTTTGACAGTGTGGATCACAAACTGTGGAACATTCTGAAAGAGATGGGAATACCAGACCACTTGACCTGCCTCTTGAGAAACCTGTATGCAGGTCAGGAAGCAACAGTCGGAACTACATGGAACAACAGACTGGTTCCAAATAGGAAAAGGAGTATGTCAAGGTTGTATATTGTCACCCTGCTTATTTAAATTCTATGCAGAGTACATCATGAGGAACGCTGGGCTGGAAGAAGCACAAGCTGGAATCAAGATTGCTGGGAGAAATATCAATCACCTCAGATATGCAGATGACACCACCCTTATGGCAGAAAGTGAAGAGGAACTCAAAGGCCTCTTGATGAAAGTGAAAGAGGAGAGTGAAAAGGTTGACTTGAAGCTCAACGTTCAGAAAACAAAGATTATGGCATCTGGTCCCATCACTTCATGGGAAATAGATGGGGAAACAGTGGAAACCATTTCAGACTTTATTTTTTGGGGTTCCAATATCACTGAGGATGCTGATTGCAGCCATGAAATTAAAAGACGCTTACTCCTTAGAAGGAAAGTTATGACCAACCTAGATAGCATATTTAAAAGCAGAGACATTACTTTGCCAACCAAGGTCCATTAAGTAGGCTATGGTTTTTCCCGTGGTCATGTATGGATGTGAGAGTTGGACTGTGAAGAAAGCTGATCACTGAAGATTTGATGCTTTTGAACTGTGGTTCTGGAAAAGACTCTTGAGAGTCCCTTGGACTGCAAAGAGATCCAACCAGTCCATTCTAAAAGAGATCAATCTTGGGTGTTAGTTGGAAGGACTGATGCTAAAGCTGAAACTCCAATACTTTGGTCACCTCATGCGACGAGTTGACTCACTGGAAAAGATTCTGATGCTGGGAAGGATTGGGGGCTGGAGGAGAAGGGGACGACACAATGAAATGGCTGGATGGCATCACCGACTCTGTGGACAATAGTCTGAGTGAACTCCGTGAGTTGGTGATGGACAGGGAGGCCTGGCGTGCTGTGATTCATGGGGTCGCAATGAGTCGGACATGACTGAACGACTGAACTGAACTGAACTGAACTAAGTGATTAATACACACTTCTATGAATTAATGATTAGGAAGCAGTTTTTGAATTTACTTCTATAATAAAAAAAAAAAGGCGGGGGATAAACTAATACAGATGAAATTTAAATCCTTGAGTCCATTTGTTGTTGTTGTTATTAAGTCACTCAGTCATGTCTGACTCTTTGCGACTCCATGGACTGCAGCACACCAGGCTTCCCTGTCCTTCATCATCTCCCTGAGTTTGCTGAGACTCATGTCCATTGAGTAAGTGATGCCCTCCAACCATCTCAACCTCTACTGCCCACTTCTCCTGCCTTCAGTCTTTCCGAGCATGAGGGTCTTTTCCAATAAGTTGGCTCTTTTCCTCAGGTGGCCAAAGTATTGGAGTTTCAGCTTCAGCATCAGTCCTTCCAATGAATATTCAGGACTGATTTCCTTTAGGATGGACTGGTTGAATCTCCTTGTAGTCCAAGTGACTCTCAAGAGTCTTCTTCAACACCACAGTTTGAAGATTCAAGAGCATATAACAAAAAATTATTTAGAGCTTGAGAATTAGACCAAGATTGAGTAACACGGCCTTTTGAGATCATACCAGTGCATTGCTTAACAGGATTATTTAATTTCCTAGGAAAAGATAACTGCTTTTGACCTTACAGTTTATTCTTTGATCAGAGATCAGACACTGTGAAATTGCATATGAACTGAGAGACTTCTTCCCAGGAGAGTACATGTTTCTAAAGACTATGTATTATTGCACTTTAAGACATTAACCAGTTCTTGTCTCCCATTGCAGTTTTATTCTAAGATTCCTTTCTCAAAATGCCTATTAATACCCATTCCTCCAAGCCTCTCTATCCTGCCATTATCAACATGTTGCCTCTGTTATTGATCAGTTGAAGACATTGTGACACCTGTGCCTCCTACATTTCAGTGTGAATCATGCTTTAACCTTTTAAAATTATACTTTGGCAAAACATATAGGCATTGTTTATAAACTATGTAAAAATGAAGAGGACGGTTCTCAGAAATTAAAAAGTGATAAACATGGGCATTCAAATGGGTTTGCTCTATTATTCAGTTCTTTGTTAACATATTGGTGAAAGCACTTTAGGTCTATGTGTTAGGTCTATGTGTATATTATTTTACATGTATTTCAAGCACATTTTCAATAAGAATTTACTATTTTTATATAAAAAGTAGACTTTGAAGTCAAAGAGATGAGGAAAGACTCTTGCAATTCTACCTGGTAACTAATATTCACTTATGCATGTCTAAAGGAAGTAATGCTAAGATCAAACAAAAAACATTATGTCAAAAATCCAGAGCTCTGCTTCATCAGAAAAAGAAAAAGTGATGCAGATTCCAGGTGGTTTATGACATGACTCACTTGGGGATGAAAAGGAGCTTGTTTGGGGAACTTCCCTGGTGGTCCCATTGTTAAGAGTCTGCTTTGTAATGCAGGGAACATCTGTTTGATCCCTGGTTGGGATACTAAACCTGCTTGCCACAGCTAGAGAGTCCATGTGTTACAACAAAAATTCCTACAAAATGTAACAAAGATCCAATGTCCCACAGCTAAGATTTGGAAAAGTAAGTTTGAAAAGGAGATACTCTGACTTTCAGTTCAGTTCAGTTCAGTTGCTCAGTCGTGTCCAACTCTTTGCGATCCCATGAATCACAGCACGCCAGGCCTCCCTGTCCATCACCAACTCCCAGAGTTCACTCAAACTCATGTCCACAGAGTCGGTGATGCCATCCAGCCATCTCATTCTCAGACGTCCCCTTCTCCTCCTGCCCCCAACCTTTCCCAGCATCGGAGTCTTTTCCAGTGAGTCAACTCGTCCCATGAGGTGGCCAAAGTATTGGAGTTTCAGCTTTAGCATCAGTCCTTCCAATGAACACCGTAGATTGATCTCCTTTAGAATGGACTGGAGAGGTATTAAAATATAGAAAATATGCATCCTAGGATCAATGAAATAGGAAATCTATTAATATTTTCAGCTTTTTCTATTACATAATCTTTTCTTTTTTTGTTGTTCTCTCATTTTTTATGGTTTCTTTTTTTAAAATTTATTTACTTATTTTAATTGGAGGCTAATTACTTTACAATGTTGCAGTGGGTTTTGCCATACATTGACATGAATCAGCCATGGGTGTACATGCGTCTGCCATCCTGAATCCTCCTCCCACCTCCCTCCCCATCCCATCCCTCAGGGTTATCCCAGTGCACCAGCTTCGAGTGCCCTGTTTCATGCATCTAACTTGCACTGGTCATCTATTTCACATATGGTAATATACATGTTTCAATGCTATTCTCTCAAATCATCCCACCCTCGCCTTCTCCCACAGAGTCCAAAAGTTTGTTCTTTACATCTGTGTCTCTTTCACTGTCTCGCATATAAGATCATTGTTACCATCTTTCTAAATTCCATATATATGCGTTAAGATACTGCATTGGTGTTTTTCTTTCTGACTTACTTCAATCTGTATAATAGGCTCCAGTTTCATCCACCTCAATAAGAACTGATTCAAATGCATTTTTTAAATAGCTGAGTAATATTTCATTGTGTATATGTACCACAGCTTTCTTATCTATTCGTCTGCCGATGGACATCTAGGTTACTTCCATGTCATCGCTATTATGAACAGTGCTGCGACGAACATTGGAGTACACATGTCTCTTTCAATTGAAGCCAAAAAAAATATTTTAAAAAAAAGGGGCAAATTTTTCTAGAGAAAGCTATACTATATTGAAAGGTGTATATTGAACTAAGTCTTTAAAACTAGCTCCAGTGTCTTATAAAGATCCATTGGCACTTTTTTTTTTTCTATTTTGAACAGAACTGGTTCATGACACAACTACTTTTCCTTCTTAAAACTCTACGTTTTGATTTTTTTTTTTACATTTTCCTGTCATTTTTCTCTATGTACCTCTTTCACAGCAGTAATTTTTGTGTATATTCCTACATCCTCCTTCCATTGTCTGTATTCATGGGTACCATCATGATCATGATTGTCATATCTACCACAAAAAAATCAATCATTGTTCTAGATGCTTTATATATATGTTAAGATTGATTTTTGACATGTCTCTGCAAGATTCATATACATATATATTACAAGTATATGTAATATGTGTGTGTGTGTACCTGTGAGTCTGAGTGTGTATAAAACATACATACATTTTAGATGAGATAATGTGATCAGAGAGAGAAACAATTTGCTTAAGATAACATCAAAAAGCTACTGCAATGTACCTCAAGGTAGCTTAACAAATAGGCCTGCTAGGACTTTGCTTCTCAAATCTCAACTTAGGTATATTAACCTGGAGATTTTGTTCAAAAGCAGATTCCGCTTTGTTAAGTTCTGTAAGGTGGTCTGCGATTCTGCTTTTCTAACAAGCTCCTCTTTAAAGACACTACCACTGGTTCACAGACCACATTTAAGTTGCAAGTTACATATGAGGTACTTCTCTGGTCCAGTGGTTAATATTTCATCTTCCAAAGCCTAGAGTGTGGGTTCTATCCCTGGTCTGGAAGCTGAGATCCCACAAGCCTTGTGGCCAAAAACCCAAATATAAAACAGAAACAATATTGTAACAAATCCAATAAAGACTAAAAATGGTGTTCTACATCAAACAAAATATTTTTCAAAAGGTCTCAAAGGAAAGATAGATCAGAAAAACTGGTCTTTGACTCAAATTTGGAGTTCACTGTTGCTACTAGTTAACTTAACCTTGGTTAGCAAATTATCAATGGTGTGAAAAGGTCATAAGTGTCTTGGAAGGTATGCACTAAAGGGTCAATGAGCTTCCCTGGTGGCTCAGACAGTAAATCGTCTGCCTACAATGTGGGAGACCCAGGTTCAATCCCTGGGTCAGGAAGATCTCCTGGAGAAGGAAATAGAAACCCACTCCAGTATTCTTGCCTGGAAAATCCCATGGATGCAGTAACCTGGTAGGCTGCAGTCCATGGGTTCGCAAAGAGTCGGACATTACTGAGCGACTTCACTTCACTTCAAAGGGTCAATGCAGTATACCTAGGCTGTCCACACACTGCACATTCTAAAGATCTTCAGGACTGTCTCTTCATCAACACTTGGGGGATAAGCTATGAGCCTAGGAATATTCTACCTGATAAAAGTCTTTGAATACCTGAAACTATAGGCCACAAAAGGTAGTTTATTCTAACAATGTGTGTTATTTTTAATTTTTTTTTAAATTTATTTATTTTAATTGGAGGCTAATTACTTTACATTATTGTATTGGTTTTGCCATACATTGACATGAATCTGCTCTGGGCGTACATGTGTTCCCCATCTTGAACCCCCCTCCCACCTCCCTCCCCATCCCATCCCTCTGGTATGGACCTCCCTGGTAGCTCAGCTGGTGAAGAATCTGCCTGCATTGCAGGAGACCCCGGTTTAATTCCTGAGTTGGGAAGATCCCCTGGAGAAGGGATAGGGTACCCACTCCAGTATTCTTGGGCTTCCCTGGTGGCTCACATGGTAAAGAATCTACCTTCAATGTGGGAGACCCAGGTTTGATTCATGAGTCAGGAAGATCCCCTGGAGAAGAGAATGGCAACCCACTCCAGTATTCTTGCCTGGAGAATGCCATGGACAGAGCCTGGTAGGCTACAGTCTATGGGGTTGCAAAAAGTTGGATGTGAATGAGTGACTAACACTTTCAAACAGAGTGTAAATATTTGAAAAATTTAAAAACAAACAAGGAAAAAAAGAAAAAAAATTGAGTCCAACAGACACTGTTGATCCTTGCATCCTATCTTCTAAGCCCACTGCTTTTACCTGAATTTCACCTGTTTCCAGCTTACTCACAGCTTCACATTTCACGCTCGTGGTTTGTTTGCTTTTGTTGTTGTTGTTTACAGGGTTGTGAGTTCCTTCCAGCTAATCAGTGCTGCTCAGCTTCAAGTAGGACTTCCTGGGTGGCATAGTGGTAAAGAACCTGCCTGCCAATGCAGGAGATGCAAGAGTCACAGTTTTGATACTTGGATCCAGAAGATCCCCTGGAGTAGGAAATGGCAATCTGCTCCACTACTCTTGCCTGGAGGAACTCCATGGACAAAGGAGCCTGTTGGGCTACAGTCATGGGGTCACAAAAAGTGAGACATGACTGAGCAACTGAACAGAATCAAAGAGGGAGTTAAGAATGAAGTGTTAATGCCTCCTAGGAATCCTTCAACCAATGTAAGGTGAGAGTAGGTTTGGAAATGCTCCAGTCTTCCTGTCTCCTTATGAAATAATTTGGAAGCATGTTTTAGATGTGCCTAGTAAAACTGATCACATAGGAATAATCACTCATTCATACTGGCTTCTTTCCATTTCCTGTCTCACTTTTTTCACCCTAACTAATGCTTTCTGAGATTAATTTGTGAATATATTACTTGTCCAAAAGTCTTTATCCCACAACAGCTATGGAAATTTTGTAATGAGGGTGAGGAGGGACTCTTTTTTCATAAGAAGGGTACCAATGTACAAGGTGCAGTCATGAAGGTCAAGGAACCTCACTCTTTCAGTGGGGTCTCTATTTGCATGATATCAATTATACTTTTACTTACATTGAAGGAATGTGGACCCTTTACATATTTTGATTGCTGTGTTTCCATCACTATTGCCTATATGCCAAATGCAGGTTTAAAACAAAATTGAGAGGGAGGTACAGAGATTTCCCATATACCTGTTCCCAAGCATGCATAGCGTCCCTCATTATCAACATTCCATACCATGGTGGTACTTTTGTTTAAACCAATGATCCTACATTGACCCTTCATTATCATTCAAAGTCCACAGCTTACCTTAGGGTCTTTCTTGGTGCTGTACAGCCTGTGGGTTTGGAAAATCATGAAATGACACACACCCATCACTCTAGTATCACAAAGCATTTTCATGTCCTAAAAATACTCTGTTAGCCAAATATTTATCCCTCTCTCTCCCCACTCAACAACTGGCAACCACTATTCTGTTTACTGTCTTCATAGTTTTGCCTTTTCCATAAAGTCATATGTTGTATTGTACTCAATCATGTCTGATTCCTTGCCACCCAATGGACTGTAGCCCACCAGGCTCTTCTGTCCATGGAATTCTCCAGAAATTCTTCTGTCCATGGAATTTTCTTAGCATACTGGAGCAGGGTGCCAGGACTTCCTCCAGGGCATCTTCCCAACCCAGGGATTGAACCCGGTCTCCAGCAGTATGGGCAGATTCTTTATCATCTGGAGATAAAGAAGCCCCAATTCTCTTGATACTGTCCTTCACAGAGCAGAAGTTTTTGATTTTAATGAAGTTTAGCTTGTCAAATTTTTCTGTCATGAGTTATGTCTTTTGTGTCTTATGTATCTGTATACACATTTTTATTCACTACAGTCAACCTTCCAATAATTTTTACAGTATTTCAAATATAGTTTTAAAATGTAAAGCTCTATTCTTCCATTTTTTTCTCTACAACCCTCATTACCATTCTTTATCTTGTCATATATTGTTCCCTTCTGTATATTATAAATATATATATATAAATAATATGTATTGTGTATATTTTATTACTTATGTTTTAATAGTTGTTTAAGTTTTCAGTTCAGTTCAGTTCAGTCGCTCAGTCACGTCCGACTCTCTGCGACCCCGTGAATCATTGTTTAAAAATGAAAATGTATGTTGTATTTTTCATTTCCAACATTCATTATTGCTTTATAAAGATCTACACTTTCAATCTCACATCACTTTCCCTGTTTATAATTTCTTGTAGTACATGTCTGTTTATGGTAAAATCTACCAGCTTTGCATTTTTGAAAATGGCTCTATTTAATTTTTTTATTTGATTTTTAAAAATTTTATTTGAATAACTTTATAGATTAACTTGTTTGCTTATTTTACTTTGAATACTAAAATGTTTCTCCATTGTCTAATGACACGAATGCTTACACTGAGAAATATTTATCATATTAGATCCTTTGTCAAAATATATGTGTCTGTTTTTTGTCTATTTCTGTTTTCTATCTATAACTATGCTTCTTCAGTTTGCTTATTATATTTATTCTGCTTTGAGGGAACTGTGCTTCCTTTATTTCTTGTTTACAGTTTTATCATATTTGACAACTATCTCATAATCAGTAGTTGAACAAACACTGTTAGCCTTCCCCCCCATTTTCTGGGATTCCAATTACAAACATCGTTAAACTGCTTGATTTTGTAAGGTCACTGGTTTTCTAAGTTTCTCTATCTCTTTCTGTGCTACATTATGGTGGTTATTGGTATTATCTGTTCAAGTTCATTAATTTCTTTTCTACAGTATCTTATCTGCTTCATTTTTATCGTCTTTAATTTTCAGATATTATACATTTTGTCTCAAAGTGTGCCAATTGAATCAGTTTTATATCTTTTAGTTTCCTCTTCATCATATTTATGCTTTCCTTTATAACTTGAGTACTTTATAGTGCACATACTATCTGACAAGATACTAATTTCTATTTCTATTTTTTTGCTAACTCAGTCATGTCTGGGTTCTCTTTGAATTTTCATGCTATCGAGTGAAAGAGTTCCTCCTATTTCTTCAAAGAGAGATAGGTTTTGTTCTGGTATGCAACCAATGTACATGGTTGAATGATTGTGTGGCTTACATGTAAGCTTGGTTGTGGTGAGTTCAGAGTAGCCTTGACTTCAGAGGTAAATTAGCCCACTACTAACATGTGATTCTTCTGGCAACTCCACCTGACACTCTGTGTATTGTATGTCTTTTCCCTTGACTGGAGCAAATGTAAGCTCTTTACAGGTTCATATGAGCTCCAGGAATTCTTTTGACTTATAGTTTGTAGTGGTACTTTTTTTTTTTTTTCCTTCTCATATAGTTGTATATCATGCAAGCACACATCTGTACTTATCCAAGGACTCCAGGGCATCTCTCTGAAGACATACACCATTGTTTCTTTTGGAAGCCACTTCCCTCTATTAATCTGTTCTGCTGATTTTGTCTGCCTTGGTTTCCCTAGACCTTGATATCTGACACTTACATGTTGCAAATCATGCTGTTCTCTTTGGATTTCCCCTTCCTGTATAGCAGGCTGGCAGCTGTTTTCAGTGAGAAACTGGTGCAATCCAGGGCAAAATTTCTTTCCCTTCTTATAGATCACAATCATGTGTTGTCTGTGGTTTAATGGATGAAAGCATCTTATTTATTTGCTTACTGTGTTACAACCCTGTGGATAAACTTTTTCTGGATTTCTACATGTTTTCAAAGCAAAGTTAACTCTGGCAGTAATAATTCTTCATGAGCAATAAGGGAAGTATTTTGTGTATTAAAGCTCTTTGACCTTACAATTTCCAAGGTGACAGCAGTTATGTATTGCTTAAAACTATACTGTTTTTATTTGATTCAATGAGGTAAGTTGTGCTGAAATTCATAGAATAGTCTACCATATGGTAGATGCTCTGAAATGATCACCTCCATTCCTCAGATGCAAGTTTAAGATCTGTAGCATATTGGTATGACTGAGCTGATGGACTTCTGAACAAAGCAAAGTGGAAGGACTGATTTTCTACTTTTTCAAGACAAAAGAATTGTTATTGTCTGGGAGCATTAACTTTGACACTTAAATATTCAAGCACAAGTTACTTTATTTCTTTTAACCCACATTTTCTTTATTCAGTCCTTTTTTTTTTTTTCTTTACTTGGGGATTTTGGTGCGAGATGGTGGCTCTGCTGGGTTGATCAAGGTTCATACCACAGGCAGTATATTTTACCCAGATGGCTCCTTTTTAAAATAAATTGAATCCATGCTTGCGGTCAATATGAGAGCTTTTGTCCATTGGCAAATGGCATTGTAGCCACAGGCGTCTTATTAAAGCTTGGGGAAAAAATAATGATTACTAGTGCTTGTGGCCAAATTGTGTTCATGCCTGCCCACTGGGTTTGTTTGGATAACAGGAAATTATGGACTGTATGATTTGAATTAGGATAAAATATTAAGCCTTAGGAGACATTCTTTATCAAAGATAGTACTGTACAGTAATATTGGAAAGCACCCTTGTGACCCAATCAGTGAAATTAGCTTAGTCATGAGAATTTCAAGTGAGTTTTTTTTCTGACTTTGAGATGTAGACACAGTGCCAAAAAATATCATCAGAAGACTGAGAATGAATGCGGATCTTTATTTTAATGAGGGTTTTAGTGCTAACATAGTCATCTAAACCAAGCCCATCACTGCCTGTCTTTAAACATTCTAGATGCTTGTCTCAGAGAACACAAGATGTTCCGTCATTATTATTATTATCAGAAACATGTTTTGTCATATCAGTCCTCCCAGTTCATGTTCTTAATTCCTTTTCCTATTTTTCTGTTTTAAAAAACATGTTCTTTAACTGGTTATGGCTGGTAATAACCCTTAATTGTGCTCAATGCCCAAAGTTCCATTTTTGCATAATTTCTATGGCAACCCACCTTTGATTGATTCTATATCGTCCATCAATCTGCATCTCCATTCCTGGCATCATGGCCTTTCTTGTATTAATCCATACTGCTGACTTTTGTTATCGTTCTTTTATTTTCCTCTAGCAACATAACTGCTGTCACCTTGGAAATTAATTGCAAGGTCAAAGTGCTTTAATACATAAAGTACACAGAATATCCACCCATGTAGCTTCATGCATGAGAGAAGGATAAGCCCAACAATTAACTCAATCATTAATGTAATATCCGTAGCTATGGGCATGGTATCAAGACAGCCGTGTGCTCTGGCATGGAGGTAGGAGAGCAGATGCTGAAGCAAGACCCAATAGTCCTTTTTCAAGTTGTGTGGCCTTTACATACAACCTAGAGAAGATATTACCCTCTTCCTTAGGCAAAGGGTGATTTTTTTTTCAGCCATTAAGAGAATTTCTACCATAAAACTAAATACCTGTCAACTGTTAGCTTAAGCTGAAACTCTAATACTTTGGCTACCTGATGTGAAGAACTGACTCATTTTAAAAGACCCTGATATTGGGGAAGATTGAAGGTATGAGGAGAAGGGGACAATAGAGGATGAGATGGTTGGATGGCATCACCAATGTGATGGACATGAATTTGAGTAAACTCTGTGAGTTGGTGATGGACAGGGAAGCCAGTCATGCTGCAGTCCTTGGGGTCTCACGTAGTCGGACACGACTGAGCAACTGAACTGAACTGATTAGCTTCTATCCCTGTTGGATAGCAGTAGGTTGATGGTGTCACTTTATTAAAGGCTACAGTTCATGTGATACAGCCCTATTGGTACAGTTACTTTCTCACATGGTTCTGGTAACTGTTCCTTCCTCTAACTTTGTCAGGTCAAGGAACAGTAAGGATCCCCTTGTCTTTCTTGCCCAAGGTTACTGGGTCATCCCTCATCAACTTCACTAAATCCTGCCACAACTGTATAATTAGTTTCTTTCCTAAATACTTATCAATTATCCAAAGCAAGTGCCCTCTTTTTCTCCTTCCTGCAAACCGATTGATAAAAATTTCTAGACTTGGAGAAAGAGCCTTCATTTTATTGATTTATTCCCGCTTAAGAAGGACCTTATTACACACTGAGTCAACTATATCTACTGCCTCCACTCATTTTGTACAACTTCACCCCCTATCTCTGGGGTCCACCAATCTATTTTCTGTATCTATGAGTTCTTTTTTTTTTTTAGTTTTGTTTTTGATCTTTAGATTTCACATATAAGAGCTATGATATGGTATTTTTCTTTCTCTGACTTATTTCATTTAGTGTAACACCCTCCAAGCTTTTTCCATGTTGTCACAATGCATGGCAAGATCTCTATGGCTGGACAACATTCCATTGTGCATATATGTGTCTATCACGTCTTTTCCATTCACCTGTTGGCAAACGCTTAGGTTGCTTCCATATCTTGGCTGTTGCAAATAGTGCTGCAATCAGTATGGGGGTGAATATTTCCTTTCACATTTGTGTTTTTATTTCCTTTAGGTAAATACCTAGAAGTGGAACTGCTGGATCTGTATGATAGATCTGCTTTTAATTTTCTGAGGAAATTCCATATGATTCTCCTTAGTGGCTGCATCAACCTAGATTTCTATCAACAGTGTGTAAGGATTTCCTTTCATTCGCATGGCTAGCTACATTTAATTCTTACCTTTTTAATAATAGCCATATAACAGGTGTGAGGAGACATCTCATTGGAGTTTTGATTTTTCTGATGATTAGTGGTATTGAGTGCCTTTTCATGTACCTGTTGACTATCTGCATAACTTCTCTGAAACACTGTCAATTCAGATCCCCTGTTCATTTTTTAATCAGATTATTTGTTTTTATGGTACTGAGTTGCATGAGTCCTTTATATGTTTTGAATATTAACCTCATCAGATAAATGATTTGCAAATATTTTCTTCCATGTAATAGGTTGTCTTTTTATTTTGTTGATGGTTGTCATTTTCTTTCAGAACTTTGAATACTGTGTCATCTGAGAGTCATCTAGTTTTCATAATCTGTGTTGGAAAATCAGTGAAAAATCTCATGCACTCTCTTGTACATCATGAATCATTTCTCTTGTGTTGTTTTCAAGAGTCTATCTTTGTTTTTGACTTCCGACAGTTTAATTGTGATTTAACTGTGAATCAGAGTTTTTCTGACTTGGAATTCATTGAGCTTCTTGGGTGTTTAGGTAATGTTTTTCATCCAGTTATAGGCTTTCAACCATCATTTCTTCAAATATATTTTATGCCCATCTCTCTCTCTCCCTCCTCTCTTTTCAGGACTTCCACTTTGCATATCTTTTTTTATTCAGGACTCCCACTTTGCATATATTTATAACTTTATATTCTTGTTGGTGTCTCACAAGTCTCTGAGACTCTCTTTTTTTTTTTTCATTCTTTTTTTTTCCTTTCTGTTCCTTAGACTGGAGAATCTCATTGACCTTTCTGCAAGTTAGATGATTCATTTTTTTCTGTCTGTCCAAATCTACTGTCAAGTTCTTTTCAGAAAATTTTTACTGTTATTATATTTTTTTAATTTCATCATTTTTTTTCTGTTTTATTAGAGAATAATTGCTTTACAGTATTGTATTGGTTTCTGCCATACATCAACATGAATCAGTAACAGGTCAACATGTGTCCTCTCCCTCCTGAGCCCCTCCCAGTCTCCCTCCCTCTTTGACATACATTACAGCCAGATCCTCTTTTACCTACCTCCTAGAGTAATGTAAATAAAAACAAAGGTAAGCAAATGAGGCTTAATTAAACTTAAAAGCTTTTGCACAGCAAAGAAAATAATAAACAAGATTAAAAGACAAAACTCAGAATGTGAGAAAATAATTGTAAATGAAACAACTGACAAAAAATTTATCTCCAAAATATACAAGGAGTTCATACAGCTCAATACCAGAAAAGCAACCAAGTTAATAAAACAAATGGGAGGAAGATCTAAACAGACATTTCTCCAAAGAAGACATACAGATGGTCAGAAACCACATGAAAAGACACTCAACATGGCTCATTATTAGAGAAATACAAATGAAAACTACAATGATGTATGGTCAGAATGGCCATCATTATGTAATCTATAAGCTATAATCTATAAACTATGAACTATGGAGAGGATGTGGAGGAAAGGGTACCCTTTTGCACTGTTCCTTTTTAATAAGTTCTATCTGTGTTTTGGTTGCTTGGTGAGATATTAATCTCATTTTTTTAAGTTATTTTGGACATGGTTTATTTTAGTTCTTTATAGCTGATTTTAAATCTTTGTCTAATAAGCAAAATCTAAGGTATCTCATGGACAGTTTTATTGATTGCATTATTTCCCTTATTTATGGGCCATACTTTCTTTTTCTCTTTGTATGTCTTGTATGTTCTTGTTGCATTTAAATAATAAAATGTTAAAATATTTTAAATAATGAAATTTCCCAGCCCTGAAAATTATATCTTTCTCAAGACCTAGAGTCTGATGGGTTTGCAGTTTGTTGTTATTGTAGAATGTTTGTGTAGTATCTTTCTTGAATCAATTCTCCAAAAGCTTTATTCTTTGCCATGTTTGGACACTGAAGTCTCTGCTCTTAGATTAGAGGTCAGTAAATAACTGGACGGAGATTTCATTAAGTGCTTGGATCCAATCACTCTGCCAGTCTTTGCTGAGAGGCTCTGTGCCCATTTTGAGTCACACTTCCAACACCCAGCCTGGCAGCTGAAAATGGCTTGTCCTTCACTTCCAGCTGTCCCAGAACTTCCAGGTCAGCCAGCGGTTAGAGCTAGCCTTCTCATACCTTTCTTAAACACAGGCACTGTGCTTGGAATGTGCACCACCACACACCTGTGAGTGAGTTTACTTTATTTGATTCCCAGCAACATGTGAGGACTTTTCAAAATCCCAGTGGACTTCTCATTCAATAACTTTCTTTTAAACTTCATGACCATCTATTATTATTTTGTTATTATGCTGTTATCTACCACCTCTGGCTACCTTGAAATTTTAAAATTGCCTCTTAATATTTTCAACAAATGTCTTGGGGAAAAGGTTTCACATATGGGACAAGGTCCAAGTTATGTCACAGAAAGAAAGGAGTAAGTCGGGTCTTCCAGTGAGTATTCACCATGTCAAAAAGTGATAATTCTCTGGGAATAAGACTGGTGGCTGCTTGACCATTAGTGTCCACTGATTGAAAGCTATTTGTTTTTAGGGCTACCATGGCACAATAGACAGAAGAATGGGAATAAGGCAAGTTAAAACATAAAAAATCTCACTGTTTCTCCCCCCAATTAAGCTTTTATAAAATAAAAAATAACAATAATAAACCCTGCCTAGACTTCTGAAAGCATTTGATTCATTTCCACAGTTCTATAAAAGTTGGTGCTGATTATTTTTGCCAGTTTTTTCATTGTTTTTACCAAAGAAATCATTTTCAGATGTCCTCACTTTACCATTTTCACTAGTATCACTTCCCTTTCATTTTATAAGAAATTTATTATGAAACAAAAATATGTTCATTGACTTGCAAATAAGTATGTATAAGATAAAATGAGACTTCATATATGTATATATATATATATATATGTTTCCCAGGTGGCATAGAGATAAAGAGTCCACCTGCCAATGCAGGAGATGCAAGAGAGACAGTTCAATCCCTGGGTCAGGAAGAACACCTGGAGTAGAAAATGGCAACTCAGTCCAGCATTTTTACCTGGAAAGTTCCATGGACAGAGAAGCCTGGAGGGGTACAGTTTATGGGGTCACAAAGAGTTGGACATGACAGAGTACATTTACATATATATGATTTAAGTCTAACTTATAATGAAGACTCAGTCTTAAACTTGGCATCTTAGGAAATACTCTTCAATATTCATAACCCAATTTAGCTGTAAACAACTGCATATAGTTTATTTCTTTATGATTTTCCTTCAACACATCTTTCCTCTAAATTCTCTAATACTTTAGAATTATCTGACTCTCACGATTGTCTCCTTTCAGAGATTTAAAACTCATGGAGTGACTTACAAGCATATGAGTAATTAGATGTAAACCTCCTACATAGGATATACTGTGGCCACATATTATTCTGTGGTGCTGAAAAAAGATTCTTTCCTTTCTCTCAAACTACAGGTTCTTGGTTTTTATTTAAGGGTTGCTGTTTGGTTTGGCTACATCACACCATATTTCCTTCAAGCAGCTTTATAATGGTATAATTCCTGAAATTTCAGGCTCTCACACTGCAAAGGCAGTGCTCATATTTTCATAAAGTGGCTTCTGTGTTTATATACGTTTTAACTTGATAAACTTATTTTATTAATGTTTTTATTTCCTTTCACATATTGTCAAGAACGTAAAGCAAATTATTTTCATGGAAAACAAGTTCATATTTAATTCCCTAAGGAAATGGCAACCCACTCCAGTATTCTTGCCTGAGAAATCCCATGGACAAAAGAGCCTGGCAGGCGGTAGTCCATGGGATCACCAAAGAGTCAGACACAACTTAGCAACTAAACAACAGCAACAACAATAAGAAGGAAGCAATCAGTGAAGGTGAGTGTCTGTTTCATTATTTTTCCCTGCTGCTGCTGCTGCTAAGTCACTTCAGTCGTGTCCGACTCTGTGTGACTCCATAGACGGAACCCCACCAGTCTCCCCCATCCCTGGGATTCTCCAGGCAAGAACACTGGAGTGGGTAAGTACCATCAAATTTGATATTTCGCCAGTCTTAATCTAGGGTCAACTTCAGTTTAGATCAGTTCAGTCACTCAGTCGTGTCTGACTCTTTGTGATCCCATGGCTGCAACACGCCAGGTCTCCCTGTCCATCACCAACTGCCAGAGTTTACTCAAACTCATGCCCATTGAGTTGGTGATGCCATCCAACCACCTCATCCTCTGTCCTCCCCTTCTCCTCCTGCCTTCAATCTTTCCCAGCATCAGGGTCTTTTCCAATGAGTCAGTTCTTTGCATCAGGTGGCCAAGTATTGGAGTTTGAGCTTCAACATCAGTCCTTCCAATGAATATTCAGGTCTGATTTCCTTTAGGATGGACTGGTTGGATCTCCTTGCAGTCCAAGGGATTCTCAAGAGTCTTCTCCAACACCGCAGTTCAAAAGCATCAATTCTTCAGCGCTTAGTTTTCTTTATAGTCCAACTCTCACAACCATACATGACTACTGGAAAAACCATAGCCTTGATTAGACGGACCTTTGTTAGCAAAGTAATGTCTCTGCTTTTTAACATTCTGTCTAGGTTGGTCATAACTTTTCTTCCAAGGAGCAAGCATCTTTTAATTTCATGGCTGCAGTAACCATCTGCAGTGATTTTGGAGCCCCAAAAATAAAGTCAGCCACTGTTTCCACTGTTTCCCCATCTATTTGCTATGAAGTGATGGGACCAGATGACATGATCTTAGTTTTCTGAATGTTGAGCTTTAAGCCAACTTTTTCACTCTCTTCTTTCACTTTCATCAAGAGGCTATTTAGTTCTTCCTCATTTTTTGCCATAAGGGTAGTATCATCTGCATATCTGAGGCTATTGATATTTGTCCCAGCAATCTTGATTCCATCTTGTACTTCATCCAGCCCAGCGTTTCTCGTGATGTACTCTGCATATAAGTTAAATAAGTTAAATAAGCTGACAATATACAGCCTTAACGTACTCTTTTTCCTATTTGGAACCAGTCTGTTGTTCCATGTGCAGTTCTAACTATTGCTTCCTGACCTGCATACAGATTTATTGAGAGGCAGGTCAGGTGGTTTGGTATTCCCATTTCTTGAAGAATTTTCCACAGTTTGCTGTGATCCACACAGTCAAAGTCTTTGGCTTATTCAATAAAGCAGAAGTAGATGTTTTCTCTGGAACTCTTGCTTTTCTGATGATCCAACGGATATTGGCAATAAGGGTCAACTTAGGTAGCTGTTACCTTGTAAGAGCAAGCTAACTATTTCTCCCTTTCTCCTTAATCAAATAATATAATAGCATTTTTTACTTTAATCACAGGAATCAGTGAATGACTCTTTTGCTATGATTTTAGCCAAATAGAAATTCTTTGCCACTAAACCCACAATATATGGCATCCTTGCTACCACAAGCATTATCATGATGACTATTAATAATCAGATTGAGAATATTGACTCCATTTATGCCAGTTAATGGAGAAGGAAATGGCAACCCACTCCAGTGTTCCTGCCTGGAGAATCCCAGGGACGGGGGAGCCTGGTTGGCTGCTGTCTATGGGGTCGCACAGAGTCGGACACGACTGAAGTGACTTAGCAGCAGCAGCAGCATGCCAGTTAAAGCTACTTAAATAGACGTCATTCATTTGATAAACATTAAGGATAAGCCCCATGTAGACAATAGTTACAAATTTTCAGTTCACTTCAGTCGCTCAGTCATGTCCGATTCTCCACGACCCCATGAATCACAGCACGCCTGGCCTCCCTGTCCATCACGAACTCCCGGAGTTCACTCAAACTCATACCCACAGAGTAGGTGATGCCATCCAGCCATCTCATTCTCTGTTGTCCCCTTCTTCTCCCGCCCCCAACCTTTCCCAGCATCAGAGTCTTTTCCAGTGAGTCAACTCGTCGCATGAGGTGGCCGAAGTATTGCAGTTTCATCTTTAGCATCAGTCCTTACTCATCCTCAAATCCCCACACCTGAGAACAATCTACACGCATAGTGGATGCAAAGTGACATATGGTGAATGATGCATGCTCAAATTCTACCCATTAATTCAAGCATAATTTACTTCTTGTGCATAGGACTACATTCTCCCATTCCTGTATTTTTATCCATAACAGTACTGTTGTTTTTGTTCAGTCCCTCAGCTATGTCCAACTCTTTGCAATCCCATGGACTGCAGCATACCAGGCTTCCCAGTAATACTATACATATCAGTAAAATTTTGCTATTTACAAAAAATAAAATTAAAAAACTAAATTTTCTTACCTGAGACTCTGAAGATAACCAGGCAAATATCCAGTTTCATTAATAGTCACATCTAGATTAATCACAGCATGCTATAATGATGGGCCCCTACATCTAAAGTCATATACATTTTCTCACTCATAACCTAGGTTTGTTTCATATATTAGATGACTTTAATAAAGTTGCTTTATTTCACTTGTTCTCAATTTCTACACCTTTATATCAAATTTCTCCTCACAAGGTTGTGTCAGTTTTGAGTAGGATAACCAACATGAGTGAACTGTGCATACTTTAAAGTATAATCTCATTTGCTATTAATATTAGCATGGAGCATTATCTTCTCTTTGAAAACCAACCATTTCTTCACTGATACCTTCTCCATCTCCAGAAATTATAAATTTTAGGTTAAACTGCATCATATGAGCTACTCATCCTGAAACTTGGTCATCATTTTATATCGTGATTATGTGTACTCAAGGAAAAGCTTTTATATTCAATTCACTTTCCACACCAGATATCTCTCACTAACTACCCCCAACTTCTCTACACTGACCAGGTCTCAAATCTGGTAAAGCATAAAGGTCTAGAACCTTGCCTGGACACGTTGTTTCATAGACTCACAAGTGTTACCTAAAATCATCTCCTTCATTCCGTTCCGTTCCGTCGCTCAGTCGTGTCCGACTCTTTGCGACCCCGTGGACTGTAGCCTACCAGGCTTCTCCGTCCATGGGATTCTCCAGGCAAGAATACCGGAGTGGGTTACTGTTTCCTTCTCCTTCATAGTTATTACTTAAACTTCTTTTAGAGTCAGTAGTTTTAAAGTGGGCTTCCCAGGTAGTTCAGTGTTAAAGAATCCGCCTCCTAATGCAAGAGACATGGGTTTGATCACTGGGTCAGGAAGATACTCTGGATAAGGGACTAACACCCCATTCCAGTATTCTTGACTAGAAAATCCCATGGGCAGAAGAGTCTGGTAAGCTACTATTCACGGCATCACAAAGATACAGACACAACTTAGCAACTAAACAACAGTTTTAAAGTAGGTTGCTTCTCAGTAACTTGAGTAGGAGGTGTTACCTAATAAATAGCTAGCACAATCAGAGGAGTTGGTTTTCACCCAATTGTTTAATTATCATTGCTGTTCACTCTCAATCAGCAAAAAATGAAGATCTGGGGAGTAGAAAATAGGGCAGTAGCAGGTATCTTCATTTAGAGGAAGAAAGAGAGAAAAAATGAGGAGCAATGAAATGCATCTTTGGACACTTATATTTTTAAAACAGTATTTCAATAGACTCAAACTCATTATAAAAGCTATTTTTACATTCTGAATCAATCATTAAGGCTAACTGTAAGCATCAATTTTCTTTCACTTATTGAATTAAAAGAGATGTTTGAATTATAGTACTTCCTATAATACAAATGCTGGTGGGGATGATTCAGCAAAGGGAGAAGCCAGAAAGGATAATTTTCAGGAAAAGTTCTCTAGTAAGAGGTTGGGATGTGGTTTGGTCTTTGGTAGGAGCATGAACAGACCAACCACTCTCAAAGAAAGGAAAGCAAGATATACGATTTCAGTTGTAGATACGCTCACAAGTTTGATGGTGGAAACATCAGGACATTTTCTCTTTTGCTTTAATTTTCTCAGTGAAATAAATAATTAGGCCATCAGCTGAAGAAGGGGAAGAAATAGTGGAGGTTTAAAGAGAGAATGGAAAATATAAAATTCTGATGGGCAAAGATGCCAAAGAGGACCAAAACAGTCTTGTAAGGGATTAGGAAAGGGTTTTCCTTTTCTTAACTCAGGATTTACATGCTACACTGGCCTGAAGCTGTTAGTAGTCATCTTTCCAAACATGTGGGAAACTGTGACTGGAAATAAAGCCAGAACTGAAAAAAAGCATCCTAGATGCGAAATGAGAAATGGGCAATTGTCATGTACATGGAAGAAATGAGAATTGAACACAGAACTCTCCCTGAACTTTTCTTTACTAGAGTAAATACATTCCTCTTTTGGTTATTTAAGGTTTGTTTTTGTTTTGTTTTTGTCACTTGCAGTCAAAAGAGTACTTGATACATCAGATCACTGAGAAGTAGTTTATGAGGTTTCAAAAGATGAACTCTTATAATGATCAGAAAAGTACATAAAAAAGATAGTACATACCAAATAACTTGGTTATTAAGATGTCAGACTCTTGGTTTGGGAGTCAGAAAACTGAATTTGAATTCTGACTATTCCACTTAACAAGATGGGTAACAGTTAGATTCACTTCAGTTCAGTTCAGTCGCTCAGTCGTGTCCGACTCTTTGCGACGCCATGAATCACAGCACACCAGGCCTCCCTGTCCATCACCAACTCCCGGAGTTCACTCAAACTCATGTCCATCGAGTCAGTGATGCCTTAGTCTCTCTGATTTTCACATTTTCATCTTAAATTGGATATAATGATCACAAGAGGTACTATGTATTATTTCCCATGCATTACACCAATGTTTTACATATTTTATCTTAATCAAATCTTTCATTCACCACTGAAACAGGTATCATATGTTTCTTGAGAAGAGTGAGATTTAGAAATGCTAATAATCAGCCCAACAATCTACAATTACTCAGATGGTATTGGATGCATGGTTATTTTATCCCAAACCTAGAGTGACTTTAAGTCTGAGTTCAGTTCAGTTCATTTCATTTCAGTTCAGTCGCTCAGTTCACTTGGACGATTTTAGTCTATGCCTGATGAACCTACATCCATCTGATTAGCATACTCTTTCACTAAAGAATCCACCTGCAATGCAGGAGATCCAGGTTCCATCCCTAGGTCGGGAAGATGGCTTGGAGAAGAAAAATGACAACCCACTCTAGTATTCTTGCCTGGGAAATTCTATAGTCAGAGGAGCCTGGTGGCCTACAGACCATGGGGTCTCAAAATGTTGGACACAACTGAGCAGCTAACACTTTCATTTTCACTCGCAAAATAGACTTCAGTTCAGTCAGCCAGTTCAGTCTTTCAGTCGTAACCGACTCTGCGATCCCATGAATCGCAGCACGCCAAGCCTCCCTGTCCATCACCAATTCCCAGAGTTCATTCAAACTCATGTCCACAGAGTCGGTGATGCCATCCAGCCATCTCATTGTCCGTCGTCCCCTTCTCCTCCTGCCCTCAATCCCTCCAAGCATCAGAGTATTTTCCAATGAGTCAACTCTTCGCATGAAGTGGCCAAAGTATTGGAGCTTCAGCTTTAGCATCTGTCCTTCCAACGAACACCCAGCACTGATCTTTAGAATGGACTGGTTGGATCTCCTTGCAGTCCAAGGGACTCTCAAGAGTCGTCTCCAACACCACAGTTCAAAAGCATCAATTCTTCAGCAATAAGCTTTCTTCACAGTCCAACTCTCACATCCATACATGACCACTGGAAAAACCATAGCCTTGACAAGACAGATCTTTGTTGGCAAAGTAATGTCTCTGGTTTTTAATATGCTGTCTAGGTTGGTCATAACTTTCCTTCCAAGGAGTAAGCATCTTTTAATTTCATGGCTGCAATCAGCATCCACAGTGATTTTGGAGCCCAAAATAGTAAAGTCTGACACTGTTTCCCCATCTATTTCCCATGAAGTGATGGGACCAGATGCCATGATCTTCATTTTCTGGAAGTTGAGCTTTAAGCCAACCTTTTCACTCTCCTCTTTCACTTTCATCAAGTGGCTTTTGAGTTCCTCTTCACTTTCTGCCATAAGGGTGGTGTCATCTGCATATCTGAGGTTATTGATATTTCTCCCAGCAATCTTGATTCCAGCTTGTGCTTCTTCCAGCCCAGCATTCCTCATGATGTACTCTGCATATAAGTTAAATAAACAGGGTGACAATATACAGCCTTGACGTACTCCTTTTCCTATTTGGAACCAGTCTGTTGTTCCATGTCCAGTTTTAACTCTTGCTTCCTGACCTGCATACAGGTTTCTCAAGAGGCAGGACAGGTGGTCTGGGATTCCCATCTTTTTCAGAATTTTCCACAGTTTATTGTGATCCACGCAGTCAAAGTCTTTGGCATAGTCAATGAAGCAGAAATACATGTTTTTCTGGAACTCTCTTGCTTTTTCCATGATCCAGCGGTTATTGGCAATTTGATCTCTGGTTCCTCTGCCTTTTCTAATACCAGCTTGAACATCTTCAAGTTCACGGTTCACGTATTGCTGAAGCCTGGCTTGGAGAATTTTGAGCATGACTTTACTAGCATGTGAGATGAGTGCAATAGACTTAGATTGAAAAATAAATTGCACGTTCACTGTTGCAGTGACCAAGCTGATTTTAAGTCAGAGATAAGCTTGCTGGAAATTGACTGGGATATGCTCTCTGGACCTCTACCAAAGGTTGGAGGAAAGAAAGTGAAATTGGGCAGAGGGAGGAACAAGAGCTTCAACCAATCCCATGGGGAGCTCTGAAGTTAGAATGACCCTTTGGAGTTGTTGTTTGGGTCCTTACGCTACTACATCAATCCACTCATTGCACCAGATCTGGCCTCAATATTGGAGTGGTCTTGACAAGAGAATGTTCATTACTCAAGGACAATTTCTTGAGAAAGCTGACACTTGAGGCTTTTCCATTGGGCAACATTCTCAGCTCAGGGAATGAGTCCTTCAGAAAAAGATCTGGAAAGCATATCATAGCATCTACTAAGGCTGTAAGCATTCACTAATCATCCATTTTGCATGGAGCACTACCTGCAGACAATTTCTTCATACAGTTGCTCTGAAGTTTAATTAAAGTATACCCACATATCTTTAAAAATACATGGCATATATTAATATATTTTTGTTGATATTCAGATGCTGTCACTTCCAACTCTTTGTGGCCCCATGGACTGCAGCACTCCAGGCTCCCCTGTCCATCACTATCTTCCAGAATTTGCTCAGATTCATGTCCATTGACATAAATCTTTTCCAATAAGTTGGCTCTTTGTGTCAGGTGGCCAAAGTATTAGAGCTTCTGCCTCAGCATGAGTCCTTCCGATGAATATTCAGGGTACTTGCACATATGCATACATATGTGTATATAACTATATATATGTATATATTCAAACAATGGTAGCAATTATTATTTTATTACATATTATATAGTACATCTTAAAATACAGTGTATATCATATATAGTATGTTATATATTATAGGTAGCATTATTATAAAGTTATCACTTCGCAACAGAGCATCTGAAATAATAGAAAAATAAGATTTACAAAAATACTTTAAGAATTTAGCTTGAGGGATTGTCACAAGTAGAACAACACAGTGTTTTGTCTATAAATTTTCACAATAAACTGAAATCTGATGAGGGCTACATGAGCAGAAAGCATCCAGGTATGGGTAAGTTAAGGGAACCCCATATAATGGAGTGTGTGTGAGTGGTAGGGATGTATGGGTCCTAAATAAGTTACTGAAATCCACTGGCTTTTATACCCAAAAGTTTTCAACACCCTCAACCTCTTTAAAGACTAGGAGAGGATTTTTTTCCCCCTAATTGTGGTTTTATTTAGGAACAAAGCCTAAAACTGGAGTAAACAGGAAGAAGGTCTGTCTGGATAGCCCGTTTAACAACCTCATAGCAACCGTGTCCACACTTTCATTGTGCTGCTGTTAACTCTACTCCTAAATAGTCAGGAGGTGAGTGGGGATAACCAGGGCCTTAAACTAAGTGTTTTAGCAGAACACAGGTAGAGTCCCTATTATGTGAATTAATATCACATGATTTCAAAAAGGATACTCCGTCTCTAGGTTTTGAAGCCTGAAGAGCATGCACAAATGGAGCTAGATATTCAGAATTTCCAAGAAAAAAGTTTAAAAATTTTCTCTAGTCAGATATGTTAGGTAGAAATGTCGCTGTCTTCATAGAGTAGCATCTTAGGCAATACATCAACTGTTAGTTGACTCTCCCTTGATCTAGGTGTGATTGACACTGCTGTTGTCTCTTGTACTTTCCTATGAGGCCAAGACCATCAGATAAGTTTTTGGAACATGGGCAACTCTTATAAGTTTCAAAGATTTCACTGAAGTTAATTTATATACTACATGGGGAAATCTGAGAGAAGTTCAATGTTTAATTAGCAAATAATTTCAATACTATTTCACTTTTACTACTTCTTGCAGTGATTTTTTTCCCCTATTTTAATCCCTTTGCTAAATTTTTCAGTGGTTGCTTTGCATAATAGGTATATTTAGGAATGTGCACATGAGTTTTCAAAAGGAAAATAAAGTGTAATATGGTATTCTTCCTTGGAGTGTGTGTAAGTCAACTAAAACCAATATGAGTTTACATATTAGCTCTGATTGATAGAAAAAAGACAAGATATTTTCAAACTTACTTTAAACATGGATTTTCCTTTTCATGACTTTGGTCCCCCAGGAAAGAATGAATCATGCTATGATTAAACCTCATGAACCCTTGACCCTAGTACACATACAGACAGCAGAAGCAGGTCCTGATTGTTAAAGACATCTTGACTTAGACACGTTCTTTCTTTTACAGCAAGAAACAAAAGGTTTCTTGGAGAAATTATTAAACTTGGATATTACAGTGTTCTCTAAGGGGAAGAAAAGTTCATTTTCCCACTTCAAGAGAAGTTTATGCTTCACTCTATTTTTTTTTCACAAAAACTACACAATATAAAGTTTACTTGTGAATTTAGAGAGAAAAGTAAAAGCAAAATAAGATAGTAAAGAATATAGACTCTTAAGTATTCTTATAAAAGGAAGAAAGAGAAAAATTTCTACTAGGTTAGTTTCCTAAAACTTATTATTTAAATTATTATGTTGAGGTGCCATGTAGTGTTATAAAGGGTAGAAATCAGGTGGGGTTTTTTGTTATAAATTATTCAACCATTTTATCATGTGTGGAAAAAACTTAATTCACTGCTAATATCATGAACTAAAATGCAGACTACATTCACTATCAATCTCTACTTGAGGAAGTTGAATTTTGTGATGCTATAAAATAATGGTGTAAATATATGTCATTTAATAATATTGTCTCCTGTTGTAGTTTTAGCTCCAAAGGTTTGAAAAGCCCATACAAATTCAAAATGCTTTATTGATTTTGCTGTAACACAACTATATAGTGACATGTTTGATTTTCTATGTATAACGACTTCAGTTCAGTTCAGTCGCTCAGTCGTGTCCGACTCTCCGCGACCCCATGAATCACAGCATGCCAGGCCTCCCTGTCCATCACCAACTCCCAGAATTCACTCAAACTCATGTCCATCGAGTCGGTGATGCCATCCAGCCATCTCATTCTCTGTCGTCCCCTTCTCCTCCCGCCCCCAATCCCTCCCAGCATCAGAGTCTTTTCCAGTGAGTCAACTCTTCACATGAGGTGGCCAAAGTATTGGAGTTTCAGCTTTAGCATCAGTCCTTCCAATGAACCCCCCAGGACTGATCTCCTTTAGAATGGACTGGTTGGATCTCCTTGCAGTCCAAGGGACTCTCAAGAGTCTTCTCCAACACCACAGTTCAAAAGCATCGATTCTTCGGCGATCAGCTTTCTTCACAGTCCAACTCTCACATCCATACATGACCACTGGAAAAACCATAGCCTTGACTAGATGGACCTTGGTTGGCAAAATAACGTCTCTGCTTTTTCCATGACTCCAAAGCAGACTCAATGATATCAAAACTATATGTTTGCTTGTCTATATTTTGCTTTCCAGACAGCCTTGCAAAGAAGAAAAAAAAAAGAAAAAAGGAAGGAAGAAAGAGAAAAATAAAGAAGAAAGGCAAGTAGAGAGAAATAGAGTGAATCATTAGGCAGTAAAAATACCGATATTTATGTGGTTTTACCAGTGATATTTATGTAATTTTACCAGTTATAGGTGACATCTAGGCATCGCTGACGCAATGGACATTGAGTTTGAGTCAACTCTGGGAGTTGGCGATGGACAAGGAGGCCTGGTGTACAACAGTCCATGGGGTCTGTCGGACATGACTGAGCAACTGAACTGAACTGAGGTGACAATTTTAAAAAGACAATGTCTTTCAAAGTCGGCCCAAAGATGCTGAGTAACACTGAACAGGAACTAGATGTGATGGCAGGTGGCTCTTGAGAGATTCTGCTTTCTTATACATATAAACACAATATTTAAAAATAAACAGGAAAACAACAATCTACAAGGGAAACAGTATTGGTTTTTAGATGCACACTCTATCCTAGCATACTAGACATCCTTGGCTTCATGTTTCAGAAGCATCCTGTTATTCACGAGAATGAATGTGCACACAACAAAGTAAGAACTGAATGAAAACTTTCGGATGATCGTTAGGACAATTTTCAGCTATTTAACATAATTTACTTTTTTTCAAATTCATTTCCTTGATAATACCCAAAAACAAAAACAAGTTTCGATTCCACCTTTGATTTAATTAGTCTTAATCCTGGTACCTCAGCTGGTAAAGAACCCGTGCCAATATAGGAGATGCAAGAAACAAGGGCTTGATTCCTTGATCAGGAAGATCACTTGGAGAAGGAAAGGGCAACCTGCTCCAGTATTATTGACTGGAAAATTCCATGGACAGAGGAGCCTGAACTATAGTCCATGGTGTCACAAAGATTCGGACATTATTGAGCACACATGAACACATATACAACCTGCTATAAAGGGTTATATTTTATTCTCTCAGTCAAATTAAAATTGAAGTAAAATTATATAAACCACAAGCAGACAAGAATCTAATGTCCTGATATAAAATTATCTTTTTATAAAAAAATCTACTCATCTTCATTTAAAGTCACAATACAAGAATGACAATTTATATTAAACCATTGCACAAATATCAGTCAACATTTTATCTTAACTTTATGCAAATCTGATCTCTTCAGCAAGTTCTATTTTGCTGAATTTGCATTCTTTTACTTCCTTCACGAAATAAAGAGAAAATAAATTATTTCAGTATGGAAAAATACATAGAGAAAAACAGACTCTACTGTTTACTACCCTAGCCATTGAAAAATTGCCACTTATCAGAGATTTGATCTCTACAACATATCCAAAGTACTATTTCTTTTTTCATAAAAGAAAATCTTTTGGAACTGAGAACACTGGAACTAAGCTGGGATTACATTTGCTGTTTCTGTAATAGCATTTGATATTTGACATTCCAATAAACTTTTTTTTTCTGCTTCAACATGGCTTGCTTGATCATTTGAGGCCATTATCCTTCACAAGAAATGAAGGCAGAAGCAGTCTTAAAATGGCAGAGGAATAGGACAGGGAGACCACTTTCTGCCCCACAAATTGATTGAAAGAACATTTGAACTCTGAGAAAATTCCACAAAACAACTTCTGAATGCTGGCAGAGGATATCAGGCATCCAGAAAGGCAGACCATTGTCTTTGAAAGGAGGTAGGGAAAGAGAGTTTCAGAAAAACATCTATTTCTGCTTCATTGACTATGCCAAAGCCTTTGACTGTGTGGATCACAATAAACTGTGGAACATTATGAAGGAGATGGGAATCCCAGACCACCTGACCTGCCTCTTGAGAAACCTGTATGCAGGTCAGGAAGCAACAGTCAGAACTGGACATGGAACAACAGACTGGTTCCAAATAGGAAAAGGTGTACGTCAAGGTTGTATATTGTCACCTTGCTTATTTAACTTATATGCAGAGTACATCATGAGGAACGCTGGGCTGGAACAAGCACAAGCTGGAATCAAGATTGCCGGGAGAAATATCAATAACCTCAGATATGCAGATGACACCACCCTTATGGCAGAAAGTGAAGAGGAACTCAAAGGCCTCTTGATGAAAGTGAAAGAGGAGAGTGAAAAGGTTGGCTTGAAGCTCAACATTCAGAAAACAAAGATCATGGCATCTGGTCCCATCACTTCATGGGAAATAGATGGAAAAACAGTGGAAACAGTGTCAGACTTTGGTTTTTTGGGCTCCAAAATCACTGCAGATGCTGATTGCAGCCTGAAATTAAAAGACGCTTGCTCCTTGGAAGGAAAGTTATGACCAACCTTGATAGTGTATTAAAAAGCAGAGACATTACTTTGCCAACCAAGGTCAGTCTAGTCAAGGCAATGGTTTTTCCCGTGGTCATGTATGGATGTGAGAGTTGGACTGTGAAGAAAGCTGATCGCCGAAGAATCGATGCTTTTGAACTGTGGTGTTGGAGAAGACTCTTGAGAGTCCCTTATACTGCAAGGAGATCCAACCAGTCCATTCTAAAGGAGATCAATCCTGGATGTTCATTGGAGGGACTGGTGCTAAAGCTGAAACTGCAATACTTTGGCCACCTCATGCGACGAGTTGACTCACTGGAAAAGACTCTGATGCTGGGAAAGGTTGGGGGCGGGAGGAGAAGGGGACGACGGAGAGTGAGATGGCTGGATGGCATCGCCGACTCTGTGGACATGAGTTTGAGTGTACTCCGGGAGTTGGTGATGGACAGGGAGGCCTGGCGTGCTGTGATTCATGGGGTCGCGGAGAGTCGGACACGACTGAGCGACTGAACTGAACTGAACTGAACTGAACTGAACTGAGGGAAAAATACAAAAGATAAAAAGAGAGACAAAAGAGGTAAGGATAGAAATCTGACCCAGGAAGGGAGTCTTAAAAAAGAGAGAAGTTTCCAAACACCAGGAAACACTCTCACTGGCAAGTCTGTGGAGAGCCTTGGAATCTCAGAGAGCCACATAACCGGGAGGAAAAATAAATAAATAATTAAAACCCACAAATTACGTGCCCAATGGTAACTCCCAGCGGAGCATTAGCCCAGAGGCCCATATCCCCCACTAACAAGTGAGGGCTTGGCAGGGAGGTTCAGGATGCATTGCTTAGGTTAAGGACTGGGCCTGAATGCCCTGAGGGAAATCTGAGGGAACTAGCTAGAGATAGCAACCCAGATTGTGGGATAGCTATCCTGTGAAAAACCCTAACCTAAGACACCATCAGGCTCACTCACAGAACAAAGAACTGAGCAGAGCTAGCTGGCTGATGACCGGCCCATTCCCCACCAGAGACAGGCAGGAGAGGGTAGATGGAGACGGAAGGGGGCAATCACAGCCCCAGAGAGGCATCCTATACCAAACTGCAAGCAGACTTCGTTGCTAACCAAGACTTCTTAGGATTCTGGATGGTCGACATCCACCGGGAGGGTTGCAGCCAGAGATTAGATCCCCAAAAGAGACACACGGCACACCTGAGAAGGCGCGCCCATTGTACACCCAGAAAACCAAGCGGCTAGGAGGGGATAAGTTGAAGCCTTCAACTGGGGGCAGCTGTGCTCTCCAAGCACCTGGTCACCTGAGCTGTTTGGACCTGGGAAGGGCACAAAACATAGGCCCAACCAAGTCTGTGCCTTTGGGGAGTACCCGAGAACCTGAACCTGAGTGGCTTAGACCTGGGGAGTGCATGCAACCCAGGGCCAGCATCAGTCAATTCCCAGCAGAGCAACTTAAAGCCTGAACAGTATAGATTGGGAAAGCACACATGCCGTCAGTGGGGGCAAATCACTGTGAGCACACGCCAGTGATAGTTGTTTGCAGTGTTCCTCCCTCCTCACAACACGACTGAACAAGTGAGCCTAAAAAAGTGACCACCACCGTCCCCCTTGTGTCAGGGCAGAAATTAGACACTGAAGAGACCAGCAAACAGAAGAAGCTAAAATAAACAGAGGGAACGGCTTTGGAAGTGACAGGTACAATAGATTAAAACCCTGTAGTTAGCACCGACTATATAGGAAGGCACGACGCGAGAGACGCCGGCCCCGGCGCAACGAACCACGCAAAGAGTGCGGCCGTGAGGAGCTACCCCACGCCTGAGGACAGGGCCGGTGGCTGAGAGGAGCTACCCCACGTCCAACAGGCGGTGGCTGCGCGGGCGCAGGAGGGCCGAGAGGAGCTACTCCGCGTTCAAGGTCAGGAGGGGCGGCCTTGAGGAGATACCCCTCGTCCAAGGTAAGGTACAGCAGCTGCACTTTGCTGGAGCGGCTGTGAAGAGAGTTTCCACGACCAAGGTAAGAGAAACCCAAATAAGACGGTAGGTATTGCTAGGGGGCATCAGAGGGCAGACACACTGAAATCATAATCACAGGAAACTGGTTGAACTGATCAAATGGACCACAGCCGAATGTGGTCCACTGGAGAAGGGAATGGCAAACCACTTCAGTATACTTGCCTTGAGAACACCATGAACAGTAACAAAGGGGAAAATGATAGGATACTGAATGAGGAATTCCCCAGGTCGGTAGGGGCCCAGTATGCTACTGGAGATCAGTGGAGAAGTAACTCTAGAAGGAATAAAGGGATGAAGCAAAACCAATGCCCAGCTGTGGATGTGACCAGTGATAGAAGCAAGGTCCGGTGCTGTAAAGAGCAATATTGCATAGGAACCTGAAATGTTAGGTCCATGAATCAAGGCAAATTGGAAGTGGTCAAACAGGAGATGGCAAGAGTGAACGTCGACATTCTAGGAATCAGTGAATTAAAATGGACTGGAATGGGTGAATTTAACTCGGATGACCATTATATATACTACTGTGGGCAGGAAACCCTTAGAAGAAATGGAGTAGCCATCATGGTCAACAAAAGAGTCCGAAATGCAGTACTTGGATGCAATCTTAAAAATGACAGAATGATTTCTGTTCGTTTCCAAGGCAAACCATGCAATATTACAGTAATCCAGGCCTATGCCCCAACCAGTAATGCTGAAGAAGCCGAAGTTAATCGGTTCTATGAACACCTACAAGACCTTTTAGAACTAACACCCAAAAAAGATGTCCTTTTCATTATAGGGGACTGGAATGCAAAAGTAGGAAGTCAAGAAACACCTGGAGTAACAGGCAAATTTGGCCTTGGAGCACGGAATGAAGCAGGGCAAAGGCTAATAGAGTTTTGTCAAGAGAATGCACTGGTCATAGTAAACACCCTCTTCCAACAACACAAGAGAAGACTCTACACATGGACATCACCAGATGGTCAACACCGAAATCAGATTGATTATATTCTTTGCAATCAAAGATGGAGAAGCTGTATACAGTTAGCGAAAACAAGACCAGGAGCTGACTGTGGCTCAGATCATGAATTCCTTATTGCAAAATTCAGACTTAAATTGAAGAAAGTAGGGAAAACCAATAGTCCATTCAGATATGACCTCAATCAAATCCCTTATGATTATACAGTGGAAGTGAGAAATAGATTTAAGGGACTAGATCTGATTGATAGAGTGCCTGATGAACTCTGGACGGAGGTTCGTGACATTGTACAGGAGACAGGGACCAAGACCATCCCCATGGAAAAGAAATGCAGAAGAGCGAAATGGCTGTCTGAGGAGGCCTTACAAATAGCTGTGAAAAGAAGAGAAGCGAAAAGCAAAGGAGAAAAGGAAAGATATAAGCATCTGAATGCAGATTTCCAAAGAATAGCAAGGAGAGATAAGAAAGCCTTCCTCAGTGATCAATGCAAAGAAATAGAGGAAAACAACAGAATAGGAAAAACAAGAGACCTCTTCAAGAAAATTAGAGATTCCAAGGGAACATTTCATGCAAAGATGGGATCAATAAAGGACAGAAATGGTATGGACCTAACAGAAGCAAAAGATATTAAGAAGAGGTGGCAGAAATACACAGAAGAACTGTACAAAAAAGATCTTCACGACCAAGATAGTCACGATAACATGATCACTGACCTAGAGCCAGACATCTTGGAATGTGAAGTCAAGTGGGCCTTAGAAAGCATCACTACGAACAAAGCTAGTGGAGGTGATGGAATTCTAGTTGAGCTATTTCAAGTCTTGAAAGATGATGCTGTGAAAGTGCTGCACTCAATATGCCAGCAGATTTGGAAAACTCGGCAGTGGCCACAGGACTGGAAGAGGTCAGTCTTCATTCCAATCCCAAAGAAAGGCAATGCCAAAGAATGCTCAAACTATCGCACAATTGCACTCATCTCACACGCTGGTAAAGTCATGCTCAAAAACTCCAAGCCAGGCTTCAGCAGTATGTAAACCGTGAACTCCCAGATGTTCAAGCAGGTTTTAGAAAAGGCAGAGGCACCAGAGATCAAATTGCCAACATCCGCTGGATCATGGAGAAAGCAAGAGAGTTTCAGAAAAACATCTATTTCTGCTTCATTGACTATGCCAAAGCCTTTGACTGTGTCGATCACAATAAACTGTGGAACATTATGAAAGAGATGGGAATCCCAGACCACCTGACCTGCCTCTTGAGAAACCTGTATGCAGGTCAGGAAGCAACTGTTAGAACTGGACATGGAACAACAGACTGGTTCCAAATAGGAAAAGGTGTACGTCAAGGTTGTATATTGTCACCTTGCTTATTTAACTTCTATGCAGAGTACATCATGAGGAACGCTGGGCTGGAAGAAGCACAAGCTGGAATCAAGATTGCTGGGAGAAATATCAATAACCTCAGATATGCAGATGACACCACCATTATGGCAGAAAGTGAAGAGGAACTCAAAAGCCTCTTGATGAAAGTGAAAGAGGAGAGTGAAAAGGTTGGCTTGAAACTCAACATTCAGAAAACAAAGATCATGGCATCTGGTCCCATCACTTCATGGGAAATAGATGGAAAAACAGTGGAAACAGTGTCAGACTTTATTTTTTGGGGCTCCAAAATCACTGCAGATACTGATTGCAGCCATGAAATTAATAGACGCTTGCTCCTTGGAAGGAAAGTGATGACCAACCTTGATAGTATATTAAAAAGCAGAGACATTAGTTTGCCAACCAAGGTCCGTCTAGTCAAGGCAATGGTTTTTCCTGTGGTCATGTATGGATGTGAGAGTTGGACTGTGAAGAAAGCTGATCGCCGAAGAATCGATGCTTTTGAACTGTGGTGTTGGAGAAGACTCTTGAGAGTCCCTTATACTGCAAGGAGATCCAACCAGTCCATTCTGAAGGAGATCAATCCTGGATGTTCATTGGAAGGACTGATGCTAAAGCTGAAACTGCAATACTTTGGGCACCTCATGCGACGAGTTGACTCACTGGAAAAGACTCTGATGCTGGGAAAGGTTGGGGGCGGGAGGAGAAGGGGACGACGGAGAATGAGATGGCTGGATGGCATCACCGACTCTGTGGACATGAGTTTGAGTGTACTCCGGGAGTTGGTGATGGACAGGGAGGCCTGGCGTGCTGTGATTCATGGGGTCGCGGAGAGTCGGACACGACTGAGCGACTGAACTGAACTGAACTGAACTGAATACCCCACTCACACCTATGGATAAGTCAATTAAACAGAAAATTAAAAAGGAAACAAAACTTCAGATGATACAATAGGCCAGTTAGACCTAATAGATATCTATAGGACATTTCACCCCAAAACAATGAATTTCACCTTCTTCTCAAGTGCACACAGAACCTTCTCCAGGATAGATCACATCTTGGGCCATAAATCTAGCCTTGATAAATTCAAAAAAATAAATTAATCATTCCAAGCATCTTTTCTGACCACAATGCAGTAAGATTAGATGTCAATTACATGAGAAAAAATATTAAAAATGCCAACATGGAGGCTGAACAACATGCTGCTGAATAACCAACAGATCACAGAAGAAATCAAAAAAGAAATTAAAATATGCATAGAAATGAATGAAAATGAAAACACAACAACGCAAAACCTATGGGATACTGTAAAAGCAGTACTAAGGGAAAGGTTCATAGCAATACAGGCTTACCTCAAGAAACAAGAAAACAATCAAATAAATAACCTAACTCGACACCTAAAGCAACTAGAAAAGGAAGAAATGAAGAAGCCCAGGTTTAGTAGAAGGAAAGAAATCATAAAAATTAGGGCAGAAATAAATGCAAAATAAACAAAAGAGACTATAGCAAAAGCCAAAAGCTGGTTCTTTGAGAAGACAAATAAAATTAACAAACCATTAGCCAGACTCATCAAGAAACAAAGGGAGAAAAATCAAATCAATAAAATTAAAGATGAAAATAGATCACAACAGCCAACACAGAAATACAAAGGATCATAAGAGACTATTATCAGCAACTATACGCCAATAAAATGGACAACTTGGAAGAAATAGACAAATTCTTAGAAAAGTACAACTTTCCAAAACTGAACCAGGAAGAAATAGAAAATCTTAACAGACCCATCACAAGCACGGAAATCGATACTGTAATCAGAAATCTTCCAACAAACAAAAGCCCAGGACCAGACGGCTTCACAGCTGAATTTTACCAAAAATTTAGAGAAGAGCTAACACCTATCCTACTCAAATTCTTCCAGAAAATTGCAGAGGAAGGTAAACTTCCAAATTTATTCTATGAGGCCAACATCACCCTAATACCAAAACCTGACAAAGATGCCACACACAAAAAAGAAAACTACAGGCCAATATCACTGATGACATAGATGCAAAAATCCTTAACAAAATTCTAGTAAACAGAATCCAACAACACATTAAAAAGATCATACATCATGACCAAGTGGGCTTTATCCCAGGGATGTAAGGATTCTTCAATATCTGCAAATCAATCAAGGTAACACACCACATTAACAAATTGAGAAATAAAAACCATATGATCATCTCAATAGATGCAGAGAAAGCCTTTGACAAAATTAAACATCCATTTATGATAAAAACCCTCCAGAAGGCAGGAATAGAAGGAACATACCTCAGCATAATAAAAGCTATATATGACAAACCCACAACAAACATTATCCTCAATGGTGAAAAACTGAAAGCATTTCCCCTAAAGTCAAGAACAAGATAAGGGTGCCCACTCTCACTGCTATTATTCAAAATAGTTTTGGAAGTTTTGGCCACAACAATCAGAGCAGAAAAAGAAATAAAAGGACTCCAGGTTGGAAAAGAAGAAGTAAGACTCTCACTGTTTGCAGATGACATGATCCTTTACATAGAAAACCTAAAGACTCCACCAGAAAATTACTACAGCTAATCAATGAATACAGTAAAGTTTCAGGATATAAAATCAACACAGAGAAATCCCTTGCATTCCTATACACTAACAATGAGAAAACAGAAAGAGAAATTAAGGAAACAATTCCAGTAACCATTGCAACGGAAATAATAAAATGCTTAGGAATATATCTACCTGGAGAAACAAAAGATCTATATATAGAAAACTATAAAACACTGGTTAAATAAATCAAAGAGGACACAAATAGAGGGAGAAATATACCATATTCATGGATTGGAAGAATCAATATAGTGAAAATGAGTATACTACCCAAGACAAGCTATAGATTCAATGCAATCCCTATCAAGTTACCAACGATATTTTTCAGAGAACTAGAACAAATAATTTCAAAATTTGCATGGAAATACAAAAACCTCAAATAGTCAAAGCAATCTTGAGAAAGAAGAATAGAACTGGAGGAATCAATCTGCCTGACTTCAGTCTCTACTACAAAACCACGGTCATCAAGACAGTATGGTATTGGCACAAACACAGAAGTATAGATCAATGGAACAAAATAGAAAGCCCAGAGATAAATCCACGCACCTATGAACACCTTATCTTTGACAAAGGAGGCCAGAATATACAAAAGAGAAAAGACAATCTCTTTAACAAGTGGTGCTGGGAAAACTGTTCAACCACTTGTAAAAGAATTAAACTAGAATACTTTCTAACACCATACACAAAAATAAACTCAAAATGGATTAAAGAGCTTAACGTAAGACCAGAAACTATTAAAATCCTAGAGGAAAACATAGGCAAAACACTCTCCAACATAAACGACCCTCTATGACCCAATTCCCAGAATATTGGCAATAAGAGAAAAAATAAACAAATGGGACCTTATTAAAATTAAAAGCTTCTGCACAGCAAAGGAAACTATAAGCAAGGTGAAAAGACAGCTTTCAGTATGGGAGAAAATAATAGCAAATGAAGCAATGAACAAAGAATTAATCTCAAAAGTATGTAAGCAACACCTGCAGCTCAATTCCAGAAAAATAAACGACCCAATCAAAAAGTGGGCCAAAGAACTAAACAGACATTTCTCCAAAGAACACATACAGATGGCTAACAAATATATGAAAAGATGCTCAACATCACTCATAATCAGAGAAATGCAAATCAAAACCACAATGAGGTGCCATTTCATGCCAGTCAGAATGCCTGCTATCCAAAAGTCTACAAGCAATAAATGCTAGAGAGGATGTGGAGAAAAGCGAACCCTCTTACACCATTGGTGGGAATGCAAACTAGTACAGCCACTATGGAGAACAGTGTGGAGATTCCTTAAAAAACTGGAAATAGAACTGCCATATGATCCAGAAATCCCATTTCTGGGCATACACACTAAGGATACCAGAATTGAAAGAGACACGAGTACCCCAATGTTCATCGCAGCACTCTTTATAATAGGCAGGACATGGAAGCAACCTGGATGTCCATCAGCAGACAAATGGATAAGGAAGCTGTTGTACATAAACACAATGGAATATTACTCAGCCATTAAAAAGAATACATTTGAATCAGTTCTAATGAGGTGGATGAAACTTGAACCTATTATACAGAGTGAAGTAAGCCAGAAAGAAAAACACCAATACAGTATACTAATGCATATATATGAAATTTAGAAAGATGATAACGATAACCCTGTATGTGAGACAGCAAAGGAGACAGAGATGTATAGAACAGTCTTTTGGAGTCTGGGGGAGAGGGCGAGGGTGGGATGATATGGAAGAATGGCATTGAAATATGTATATTACCATATGTGAAACAAATCGCCAGTCCAGGTTCAATGCATGAGACAGGGTGCTCGGGGCTGGTGCACTGGGATGACCCAGAGTGATGGGATGGGCAAGGAGGTGGGAGGGGGGTTCAGGATGGGGAACACATGTACACCCATGGTGGATTCATGTCAATATATGACAAAATCAATACAATATTGTAAAGTAAAATAAATAAATAAAACTGAGATTAAAAGAAAAAAAAAGAAATGAAGGCATGCCAGCATTTCTATAATTTCCCAGAGTCCATTTTTGCCACAGACTTGCATTTATTCTCATTATACTTACTAGAGCAGAGACCAGGTGAATACCTGGGGGAAAGAAAATTAATCCAAAACGTATTAAAGAAGAAGATCTAATGAAATTACAAAGCTAAGTAGAATGTTAGGAATCCTAGTCCATTAAAAAGTCTAGTTATTCTTTTCAGTATTTATGAGCATTAACATTTTCAGCAATTACTTGAGAGTATCTCTTTTATTGGTACTTCTATCCTTTGAATTCAGTCAATTTAGTTCAGTTGCTCAGTCATGTCCAACTCTTTGCAACCCCATAGACTGCAGTACGCCAGGCTTTCCTGTCCATCACCAACTCCCAGAGTTTACTCAAACTCATGTTCATCAAGTTGGTGATGCCATCCAACCATCTCATCATCTGTCCTTCCATTCTCCACCTGCATTCAATCATTTCCAGCATCAGGGTCTTTTCAAATAGTCATTTCTACATATCAGGTGGCCAAAGTGTTGGAGTTTCAGCTTCAGCCTTTCCAATGAATATTCAGGACTGATTTCCTTTAAGATGGACTGGTTTGATCTCCTTGCAGTCCAAGGGACTCTCAAGAGTCTTCAACACCACAACAATATTTTCTCCAAGAAATGTTTGATTCTAGAAATTTATTTTGATATGTGTTGTAATATATAACACAAAAGTAAAATAGTTTAAGTTCTTACTAAAAGCTTCAGCCTCATTTATTCACATATAGACACAAATATTTGTGGAGCCCTGAAACTCCAATACTTTGGCCACCTCATGCGACGAGTTGACTCATGGAAAATACTCTGATGCTGTGAGGGATTGGGGGTGGGAGGAGAAGGGGACCACAGAGAATGAGATGGCTGGATGGCATCACCGACTCTATGGACATGAGTTTGAGTGAACTCTGGGAGTTGGTGATGGACAGGGATGCCTGGCGTGCTGTGACTCATGGGGTTGCAAAGAGTCAGATATGGCTGAGCGACTGAACTGAACTGAACTGATACAAGGTCACAGGTGTGAAGCCTTGTAAGAAAGTCACAGGATAAAAATCGCTGGAACTGACCAAGACCCATAGCAACTGTTGCCATGAGCCTCTGGATCTAAACCAGCCAATTCCCTGATCCAACATTCTGTAAAACATCCACCCTACTATCCACCCTATAGCATCCTAACCCATCAAATAGTGCCACCATTATTAGGAATTTTCTCTTCCTTGAGGCTATAAAAATTGGTTGCAAGCCTGAGAAAGCCTTTGGCTCTCCCTTGAGCCTGTCTACTGCTCTCCCACTCTAATATAAACTTTATTCTTCTCTCATTCTGCCCCATGTCTGGAAATTCTTTTCCAACCAGCATATGGACTGCAATAATATTAAAATGATAAAATTATATTTTTCAAGGTCTTTTTAGTCCTCAGTTCAGTTCAGTTCAGTCGCTCAGTCGTGCCCAAATCTTTGTGACCCCATGAATCACAGCACACCAGGCCTCCCTGTCCATCACCAACTCCCGGAGTTCACTCAAACTCATGTCCATCGAGTCGGTGATGCCATCCAGCCATCTCATTCTCTGTTGTCCCCGTCTCCTCCCGCCCTCAATCCCTACCAGCATCAGAGTCTTTTCCAGTGAGTCAACTCCTCACATGAGGTGGCCAAAGTATTGGAGTTTCAGTTTTAGCATCAGTCCTTCCAGTGAACACCCAGGATTGATCTCCTCTAGAATGGACCGGTGGGATCTCCTTGCAGTCCAAGGGACTCTCAAGAGTCTTCTCCAGCACCATAGTTCAAAAGCATCAATTCTTCGGCGATCAGCTTTCTTCACAGTCCAACTCTCACATCCATACATGACCACGGGAAAAACCATAGCCTTGACTAGACGGACCTTTGTTGGCAAAGTAATGTCTCTGCTTTTTAATGGAAGCAAAATAATTATATATAGTACTATGAAAGAGTCACCTGTGATCATAAGAACAGTGTAAAATTATGTCATCAAGCCACAATAGTTCATTCTTTTCCCTTTAAAACATATATGAACAAACTATTATAATACCCTTTGTAGGAGTCCACTTAAAGTTCTATTCCATTACAAACTAGAATCCTTTTAATATTAAGAGATCAAAAGCTTTTCTCTCTTAGTTACAAATGCAAATTTGGTCACCGAATGCTAAAAAATATTTGCTGGCCAAAGAAATGGAATTGCTGGTATAAACTACAAGAGAAAAGGCTCTGTCTTTGATAGTGTGATGTGCATAGCTACATTTCCATTACATTTATAATGTAAACCTGGGATTCCCTTGTGGCTCGGCTGGTAAAAGAATCTGCCTATAATGAGGGAGACCTGGGTTTGATCCCTGGATTGGGAAGATCCCCTGGAGAAGGAAAAGTCTGCCCACTCCAGTATTCTGGCCTGGAGAATTCCATGGACTGTATAGTTCATGGGGTCCCAAAGAGTTGGACACTACTGAATCACTTTAACTAACTTTTTATAATGTAACCAGTATCTTTTCAGGTATAAATACTTGAAACTGACAAGTAGCTAGCATGAGAGAGTTTCAAATTATAGGTTGCATATGGTTAAAGGAAATACTTAGGATGGCATGTTTCTTCTATTGAAATTGTTTCCAACAATTTGTATAGTGACTGAAAAGGTTTTGGCATCTTACCTTTGATAACATTAGATAACTATGTAGTTTTGTTTAAAAAGCATAGAAAGTCAGTATTAAGGTTAGTAACATAAATTGTTTAATTATGCATTATTTTCAGAAAAGCTTACATGCATTCTAAAGTACCAAGGAATGATTCAGTTCCATTCAGTTCAGTTCAGTTGCTCAGTCGTGTCTTTGAAACTCCATGGACTGCAGTACACCAGGCCTCCCTGTCCATCACCAACTCCTGGAGTTACTCAAACTCATGTCCATAGAGTCAGTGATGCCATCCAACCATCTCATCTGTCATCCCTTTCTCCTTTAGCCTTCAAACTTTCCCAGCATCAGGGTCTTCTCAAATGAGTCAGTGTTTCCTATCAGGTGGCCAAAGTATTGGAGTTTCAACTTCTAAATCAGTGCTTCCAATGAATATTCAGGACTGATTTCCTTAAGGATGGACTGGTTGGATCTCCTTGCAGTCCAAGAGACTCTGAAGAGTCTTTTGCAACACCACAGTTCAAAAGCATCAATTCTTCGGTGCTCAGCTTTCTTTATAGTCCAACTCTCACATCCATACATGACTACTGGAAAAACCATAGCTTTGACTTGATGTACTTTTGTTGACAAAGTCTCTGCTTTGTAATATGCTGTCTAGGTTGGTCATAACTTTTCTTCCAAGGAGTAAGCGTCTTTTAATTTCATAGCTTCAATCACCGTCTGCAGTGATTTTGGAGACAAAAATAATAAAGTCTGTCACTGTTTCCATTATTTCCCCATCTATTTGCCATAAAATGATGGGACCAGATGCCATGGTCTTAGTTTTCTGAATGTCGAGTTTTAAGCCAACTTTTTCACTCTCTAACTTTCATCAAGAGGCTTTTTAGTTCTTTGTTTTCTCCCATAAGGGTGGTGTCATTTGCATATCTGAGGTTATTGATATTTCTTCCAGCAATTTTGATACCAGCTTGTGCTTCATCCAGCCCAGTACTTCTTATAATGTACTCTGCATCTAAGTTAAATAAGCAGGGTGACAATATACAGCCTTGATATACTCCTTTCCCAATTTGGAACCAGTCTGGTGTTCCATGTCCAATTCTAACTGTTACTTCTCTCCTGCACACAGATTTCTCGGGAAGCAGGTCAGGTGGTCTTGTATTCCCATCTCTTTCAGAATTTTCCACAGTTTATTGTGATCCACACAGTCAAAGACTTTGGCATAGTCAATAGAGTAGAAATACATGTTTTTCTGGAACTGACTATCATGTCCCAAAGTACAATATGTTGTTCATATATGGAAGTGGAATAAAGGAAGAGCTTATAAAATATCTGGAAAATTGCCAGTGGGTTAAACACACTGAAATAATTTACTATGAAAAATTCTATTTATTAATTTCAGTTTAATTATCTTAAAAAAAAGTCATTTTAAAGTTGTCAATCTCATTTAAGTCTATATAAAATATAATAGTTTATTTTAGAGTATACTCTTAAGAAGCATATAACTTTTCTATATGGCTTAAACCACAATACTTTCTGGCCTTGTCACTCACAAGTTATTACTCAAACCAGGAATACCATGCCAGGCAGGAATACAGGAGTGGGTTGCCATGCTCTCCTCCAGGTGGCCTTCCTTTAAAGCTCAACCTTTTACATCTCCCTATATTTCCACATAGAAACAAACACTTCAGCATTTTCTGATTTTTTTTATTAATCTGATATTTTCCTTCATATTTCTCGATAATTATGTAAGAAAGAATTAATTCAATCAGTTCAAATCATTCACATTACCCCAAAATGCTTGTTTTCAAGACTGGTCCTTGGCCAGCTCTTAGAAAGTAAGCACTGGGCTCTAGGAGTAAAGTAAATAGGGAGACTTCTACTTTTAGCCTTTGGTTCCTAGCCTCTACAGTCTATCTCATTGGTTAAATGACCATTGAGTCAAGAAGTTACATTCTGCATCTCAAAGGACAGCATCCCAACTGCATTAATATTATTGTCAAGATTGTGCTTAGCTTCACTTTTTTTTCTTCTATTTACTTTTATTTTTTAATGAGGTATAGTTGCTCTACAATGTTGTGTTAGTTTCTTCTATACAACAAAGTGAATCAGCTATGTATATATATACATACATATCCCCTCCCTCTTAGACCTCCCTCTCACCCCCGTGTACCATCTATCTAGGTCACCATGATCTTGGGCAACCTTGGCCTGCAACTTGGAATGAGACTTGGGTTTCCAGCCAGAGATACTGGCTGGGTCAAAGCAGTGAGTGCACCAAATCTTAATCACTAGGCCACTGATCAGTGATACAGGCCCTGGCCTTTCATCTTTGCAGAAAGAATTTCCACAAAGATGGAATGTAGTGAAGAAATTTGTTAAGAGGAAAATGAACAGTGTTTATGGATAGGCACATGGGCAGACTCAGAGAGAGAGACCCTCAGTCACACTATCATGGCAGTTTAAATCACTTATGTGGGGAATAGCTCCTCTTGGCCACGATTCTGCACGTGGCTGGTTGCGCCGGCGTCTCTCGCGTCTGCGCCACAGGAGCCGGCGTCTCTCGCGTCTGCTTGGGCACAGGAGGGCCGAGAGGAGCTACTCCACACTCAAGGTCAGGAGGGGCGGCCTTAAGGAGATACCCCTCATCCAAGGTAAGGTACAGCGGCTGTGCTCTGCTGGAGCAGCTGTGAAGAGATACTCCAGGACCAAGGTAGGTGAAACCCAAATAAGAGGGCAGGTATTGGGAGGGGGCATTAGAGGGGAGACACACTGAAATCATAATCACAAAAAACTAGTTGATCTGATCATATGGACCACAGTCCTGTCTAACTCAATGAAGCTAAGCCATGCCGTGTAGGGCCACCCAAGACTGACGGGTCATGGTGGAGAGGTCTGACAGAATGTGGTCCACTGGAGAAGGGAATGGCAAACCACTTCAGTATACTTGCCTTAAGAACCCCATGAACAGTATCAAAAGGCAAAATGATAGGATAGTGAATGAGGAATTCCCTAGGTCGGTAGGTGCCCAGTATGCTACTGGAGATCAGTGGAGAAATAACTCCAGAAAGAATGAAGGGATGGAGCCAAAGCAAAACAAATACCCAGTTGTGGATGTGACTGATGCTAGAAGCAAGGTCCGATGCTGTAAAGAGCAATATTGCATAGGAACCTGGAATGTTAGGTCCATGAATCAAGGCAAATTGGAAGTGGTCAAACAGGAGATGACAAGAGTGAACATAGACGTTCTAGGAATCAGTGAACTAAAATGGACTGGAATGGGTGAATTTAACTCAGATGACCATTATATCTACTACTGTGGGCAGGACTCCCTTAGAAAAAATGCAGTAGACAACATGGTCAACAAAAGAGTCCGAAATGCAGTACTTGGATGCAATCTTAAAAATGACAGAATGATTTCTGTTCGTTTCCAAGGCAAACCATTCAATATTACAGTAATCCAAGTCTATGCCCCAACCAGTAATGCTGAAGAAGCCGAAGTTGAACAGTTCTATGAAGACCTACAAGACCTTTTACAACTAACACCCAAAAAAGATGTCCTTTTCATTATAGAGGACTGGAATGCAAAAGTAGGAAGTCAAGAAACACCTGGAATAACAGGCAAATTTGGCCTTGGAGCACGAAATGAAGCGGGGCAAAGGCTAATAGAGTTCTGCCAAGAGAATGCACTGGTCATAGCAAACACCCTCTTCCAACAACACAAGAGAAGACTCTACACATGGACATCACCAGATGGTCAATACCGAAATCAGATTGATTATATTCTTTGCAGCCAAAGATGGAGAAGCTGTATACAGTTAGCAAAAACAAGACCAGGAGCTGACTGTGGCTCAGATCATCAAATCCTCATTGCCAAATTCAGACTGAAATTGAAGAAAGTAGGGAAAACCAATAGTCCATTCAGATAAGACCTAAATCAAATCCCTTATGATTATACAGTGGAAGTAAGAAATAGATTTAAGGGTCTAGATCTGATAGATAGAGTACCTGATGAACTCTGGACAGAGGTTCGTGACATTGTATAGGAGACAGGGACCAAGACCATCCCCATGGAAAAGAAATGCAAAAAAGCAAAATGGCTGTCTGAGGAGGCCTTACAAATAGCTGTGAAAAGAAGAGAAGTGAAAAGTAAAGGAGGAAAGGAAAGATATAAGCATCTGAATGCAGAGTTCCAAAGAATAGCAAGGAGAGATAAGAAAGCCTTCCTCAGTGATCAATGTAAAGAAACAGAGGAAAACAACAGAATAGGAAAAACAAGAGATCTTTTCAAGAAAATTAGAGATATCAAGGGAACATTTCATGCAAAGAAGGACTCGATAAAGGACAGAAATGGTATGGACCTAACAGAAGCAGAAGATATTAAGAAGAGGTGGAAAGAATACACAGAAGAACTGTACAAAAAAGATCTTCACGATGAAGATAATCACGATGGCGTGATCACTCACCTGGAACCAGACATCTTGGAATGTGAAGTCAAGTGGGCCTTAGAGAGCATCACGATGTACAAAGCTAGTGGAGGTGATGGAATTCCAATTGAGCTCTTTCAAATCCTGAAAGATGATGCTGTGAAAGTGCTGCACTCAATATGCCAGCAAATTTGGAAAACTCAGCAATGGCCACAGGACTGGAAAAGGTCAGTCTTCATTCCAATCCCAAAGAAAGGGAATGCCAAAGAATGCTCAAACTACCGCACAATTGCACTCATCTCACACGCTAGTAAAGTCATGCTCAAAATTCTCCAAGCTAGGCTTCAGCAATATGTGAATCGTGAACTTCCAGATGTTCAAGCAGGTTTTAGAAAAGGCCGAGGCACCAGAGATCAAATTGCCAACATCCGCTGGATTATGGAGAAAGCAAGAGAGTTCCAGAAAAACATCTATTTCTGCTTCATTGACTATGCCAAGGCCTTTGACTGTGTGGATCACAATAAACTGTGGAAAATTCTGAAAGAGATGGGAATCCCAGACCCCCTGACCTGCCTCTTGAGAAACCTGTGTGCAGGTAAGGAAGCAACAGTTAGAACTGGACATGGAACAACAGACTGGTTCCAAATAGGAAAAGGAGTACGTCAAGGTTGTATATTGTCACCTGGCTTATTTAACTTATGTGCAGAGTACATCATGAGGAACGCTGGGCTGGAACAAGCACAAGCTGGAATCAAGATTGCTGGGAGAAATATCAATAACCTCAGATATGCAGATGACACCACCCTTATGGCAGAAAGTGAAGAGGAACTCAAAGGCCTCTTGATTAAAGTGAAAGAGGCAAGTGAAAAGGTTGGCTTGAAGCTCAACATTCAGAAAACAAAGATCATGGCATCTGGTCCCATCACTTCATGGGAAATAGATGGGGAAACAGTGGAAACAGTGTCAGATTTTATTTTTTGGGGCTCCAAAATCACTGCAGATGCTGATTGCAGCCATGAAATTAAAAGACGCTTACTCCTTGGAAGGAAAGTCATGACCAACCTAGATAGCATATTAAAAAGCAGAGATATTACTTTGCCAACAAAGGTCCGTCTAGTCAAGGCTATGGTTTTTCCCGTGGTCATGTATGGATGTGAGAGTTGGACTGTGAAGAAAGCTGATTGCCGAAGAATTGATGCTTTTGAACTGTGGTGTTGGAGAAGACTCTTGAGAGTCCCTTATACTGCAAGGACTTCCAACCAGTCCATTCTAGAGGAGATCAATCGTGGGTGTTCATTGGAAGGACTGATGCTAAAGCTGAAACTCCAATACTTTGGCCACCTCATGTGACGAGTTGATTCATGGAAAAGACTCTGATGCTGGTAGGGATTGAGGGCGGGAGGAGACAGGGACGACAGAGAACGAGATGGCTGGATGGCATCACTGACTCGATGGACATGAGTTTGAGTGAATTCTGGGAGTTGGTGATGGACAGGGAGGCCTGGCGTGCTGTGATTCATGGGGTCGCAAAGAGTTGGACACGACTGAGGGACTGAACTGAACTGAACTAGAAGAAGAATATTTTGAATAAAGGCAGCAGCAAGATCAAATACCCTGAAATTATAGTTTCCCTGGATTTAAGTAACAAGAAGGCTTGCATGGCCAATTAGAGCAACCAAGGAGTTGAGCGGTAAGAGGTGAGGACAGAGAAGAAATGTGGGCTGATAGCTCACTATTCTTGGCACTCACTCAGTCTGATTCCAAATTCCAACATGATTCCAAAAGAATTCTGCTGACTACATTAGTCTAACTAGCATTGAAGAGCAGAAAGTTGTCACATGACAGATGATATTTTTGTTCTAGCACCTAAATCCAGGGTTGCAAACTGTGTCCCACTAGCAAAATCTGGCCCAACTTCTTGTTTTTGTTTAAAAAAAAAAAAAGCTACTGGAATACAGCCAAGAATGTTCATTTACCAAATTCCTGTTATGATAAAAACAGTATGGCTCACAATGCCTAAAATATTTATTATCTGGACCTCTACAAAAATAGTTGGCTGACATTTTGCCTAAATGATAGAAAGTATGTCATCTTCTCTAATCACCAAAGATGTAAAAGACAATGTTTTTATTATTATTATTATTCGTCCTTGACCTCAATCTTACCGCTTGGGTCTGAGTTCCTTTTTTAGTAGAGCCCTGAACACTTCAATCCACACTTTCTTTTCTCAAGTGAAAATGGACATTTGTGAAGGAAGTTATTTTCTGTGTGTGGCCTTGTATTCTTGGCTAATACCCTCTTCTTTCTAGAGGATTCTGCCCTCGGTCTTAGTTTTCTGATTGCTTTTCTGGAATTCAAGCTTCTGTTACACTTTAGTATCTTAGGCTTTTGTTTTCAAAAAGGCAGTGTCTGCCCTCTCAGTGCTTTCTGTTCTACAGGGTGTAGGGTGAGTTGGTCTCTGAGTCTTTCCCACTCTGCCTTGTTTCGCTACAGGTAATTAGACAAGGTCCTAAGCAGACACTGAATCTGCTTTACTTATTATTCTATTTCTGTAAAAAATACCTCATTAGAGTGTAACTTGGTTTTTGGTACATTCTTGTCAAGCTAATCCAATTGAGAAATCTGCATGCAAACATGCTTTCTGATTACTGTCTTGGCTACTGATGCAGACTTCTTTAAAACAATTTTTCATATTATAGGCCTACCCAAGTGATTCATGGGGTCGCAAAGAGTCGGACACGACTGAGCGACTGAACTGAACTGAACTGAAGGGCCCGATCAATGGAAACCACAGCTTCTTTGTTAGTTGCTTAGGCCTTGGAAATCTGAGTGACAGTTATAATCAAATCACTCATAAACAAGGCACTAAGAAAAAGGAAGCTGAGTAGTCATCCAACAGCTTGTAAAAGGGGTTCACTCTCTGTTGCTGTTTTCCAGTCTGCTACCTGTCTATCAATTCTATCAAAGTCATTATCAATCATCATCCTCAACAAAACCAAAAGTTTATTCAATTTCAGGAAATGGAAGCTACAGCAATTGAATTCTTTGAACCCCTAATTTGAGACCATGTTAACCTGACTGAAAAGCCTGTCTCATATCATCAATTTTCATATGGATAATAGTATTAGTATGAAACAGGTCTCACAATTAAAGGAACTAGAACCTAGAACTCTATTTGTAGACAGTCTCACTTGACAAGTTTACTTTGAACAGTGACATCGGCTTCCAATCCCCATCAGTGCTGCCTAGTTTTGTGTCTTCAATATAAAATATTTGCTTTACAAACACAGGATTCAGATTGCAAGAGAACTCAAGTCAAACATATACAATGTAATTGTACTGTAAGAGCTGTCTGTACAGGCATTTTCACTGAAATCACCAAATAAAATATATTATTATATAAACTGTTATTTATTGAATTGCTTACTTATAGACAAGCGTCAAGATGTCTCCATGATCCGACGTCTAGCTAAAGGAGACTAATGTTGTTCAGAAGTTTCTTTTTCTAGTTTCCTCAGTAATTTGGCTGTGATAAACATGAAGAAACTTAAGTTGCTAATTCAAACTTAAAAAAAAAATCTCTAAACCTCAAATCCTTCTGTGTGGGCTGTGAATATATTAGAAGGTTGTTTTTCAGTCTGGTAAAGGATTGATGTTTTCTCTTTAACTGGAAGTTTTGATTACAACAAAATATAAAGTCTAGGGAAGACTTTTTTCAATGCCAATAGTATTTAGAAATTCTTATACACACTTTTCTATTTGATGAGATTTAAATGATTACAAAATGGTTAACCATGACAAATGAAAAGTAGTTGTATAAATAGTAGACCCCTGTTTTATAATATTTCTAAGGGTTTGTAAAGAAAAGTATAAATTCAATGTTAATATTTTTCATTTACTATTATGTACTTAATTATGTGATTTTAGATTAAATTAGCTATTGTTTATGTAGAATCAATTAGATGTTAGGTATATAAGAGACATATTTTTTCACATAATTGACTTTTTATTCTTAAAAAATAGACAACTGTCCTTATTGTACAGTGAGTATATTAAAGTTGAGGAATCTAAGAGAGATGCCAAAAGTTAAACAACACTAAAATTAAACATAAATGAGTCAGACTACAAAGTCTATGCCCCTTTTCCTGGACTAGGGTATGTATTACATATTTTTACCTGAATTGCTTAAATGTGGGCAACAAAGTACCAAATGCATAATAATTTTAGTTTCTGTTTCTATATATATGAACCCCAATTAGTGCATTTCCACAATTGAGAACAGAATAATAAAAGAGAAACTTGTTTTTTTCCATTTCCTTTATAAATTCTGACCTGAATTTATTTTATAAACAATTTAGGTTTACCATCACGCTGTACACTCAGTAATTATGCTTTGGTACAGTGCCTTTTACCTGCAATCTGCATTATATAAAAGACATTTCTGTAAAAGGAAACAGGTTTTAATGAGTAAGCTACACAGAAATTTTCATCTCACACTTAACAATGAATATTACTGTTCTTATAATTTGCACTTCTCAGTCATAAGACATCCTTTTGTGGTTCTCATAATTGGTCTAATGAATTTCTAAAAATAAGTGAAAGTCTAATTTGATCCAGTGCCCATGAACAATTCACTCATTCACATCTAAATCACTGACCTGATTTGAAGACAAACCATGCCAAATGAAGTCATGCTTTTCTACTAAGTGTGTTGCCTCAGTGAGAGTTTTTGAATGGCCTGTTCTTAGATGTGAAGTGGGGATTTCCAGTGACAAAGAAACACAATTTGATCTCATAACCCTAGACACCACAGACCTATTTTAAATGACAGAAACTTAAGACTGGAAAAAAAATCTGAGTCATTATCCAGTCAGTGTTTTCCACACAGTGGAAAACTTACTGATCATCTGGGATTTGACCAGTTTAGGAACATGATGATGTATTTTACAGGTAGCATTCAAATCATTTCTCTACCTGGGCAAAGATCAATACCTCTGAGTGTTTAGTACCCCTTATTACAGAATTATTCATCCAAATGTTCCCTTTTGTTGAAATTTTCAACACTGGAACTTGTTAAAAATCTTTGAAAGAAGGCCACTTTTTACTGTGTAAAGAACTAATCTCTGGTCAGGACTGTGTGTGTTGGGAGGGGGTGGAGTTGTAATACATAATCAAATGATAAAGTGACAAGAGAGATTTATCCAAGATCACCTGTATTTTTCATAGTTCTCTGAATGATGGATGAAAGAAAAAATGTGTTTATTTCTACATTTGATCTTTGGCAACCAATATATTGGCATTGGTTATCACATTACTTTTGATTTCTAATTGTAGTAGTATAAAGATGAAAATCTATTGAATGGTTTCACTAAGAATAAAATTTTCTTACACTAGTAAGAAGTTTGTCAATAATTTCTCCTAGTGTCTGCCACCAGCCAGAATTTTTTCAACAATTTTCCAAAATCAGATTCAAAAATTTTAAATTCTGGATGACAATAAAGAAGGCAGAGCATCAAATAATTGATGTTTTTGAACTGTGGTGCTGAAGAAGACTCTTGCAAGTCCCTTGGACTGCAAGGCGATCAAACCAGTCAATCCTAAAGGAAATCAATCTTAAATACTCTTTGGAAGGGCTGATGCTGAAGCTGAAGCTCCAATATTTCGGCAACCTGGTACAAAGAGCTGACTCATGGGAAAAAACCCTGATGCTGGGAAAGACTGAAGGCAGGAAGAGAAGAGCATGACAGAGGATGAGATGGTTGGGTGGCATCAATGCAGTGCACATGAACTTGGGCAAACTTGGAAATGGTGAAGGAAAGGGAAACCTGGCATGCTGCAGCTTATGGGGTCACAAAGAGTTGGACACAGCTTGATGATTTAACGCAACATGATGCTAACCATTAAAATCCCCACGAAGGAACAATATTAAGATTGAGAGATAAGGCACCATAAAAATTTTTAAGAACTGAATCATTTCTTTTGACAATTTTAGAAAGAGAAAAACCTCACAATTTTTTCTTCATCAATTAAAACATGTCTTCAGTGACAGGAAAGATTTTAAGAAAATATTTAGGACAAGCAGGTGTCAAAATAAAATGGACAAATTATTACAAGCACATTAATTACCTAATATGTCTCAATAAGAAATAGAAAACCTCAATAATCCTATACTAATTATAGAGCCTGAACCAATAATAAAAAATCCTCCAACAAATAAAAGCCCAGGGTCAAATGGTTTCACTGGAAAATCCTACTAAATATTTAAAAAAGAATCAACACTAATCCTTTTCAAATTATTCCAAAATAGAAGAGAAGGAAGTACTTCCTAAGTCATTATAAAAGGTTAACATTATCTTGATACCAAAGCTAGAGACATATGAGAAAAAGGGAACTCACAGACTGATATCCCTTATGAATATACACACAAAAAGGAAACTAATAAGCTGTCTCACTTATAACAGCATGTAAAAGAACAAAATATCTAATAATAAATTTAACCTAAGAGGTAAAGCAATCATATACTAAAAACTACAGTTCAGTTCAGTCGCTCAAGTGAGTTAAGACTTAGATAACTGAAAAGATTGAAAGATTGAATATTGTTATAAATCAAATATTACCCATAGTAAATAAAATTGAAAGCCCAGAAATAAAGTTAATAGTACAGAAATTTCCCTGAACAATTGATTTTCAAAAGGGTTCCAAGTATATTCAATGGAGAAACAATAGTTTCTTCAATAAATAGTACTGGGAAAACTGGATTTCTGAATGCAAAAGAACAAAGTTGGGACCCTACTTCATATCATGTAAAAGCTAATTCAAATTTGAATAAGGACTGAGATGTAGATCAAAATCATAAAAGTCTTAGAAGAAAACATATGAATTAGCTTTCCCACTCCTGTATTTGACATTGGATTGTTTGGTATGATGCCAAATGTAGGAGAAACATACGACACACAAATGGGACTTCATCAGAATTAAGAATTTTGTGCATCAAAGGACATTACCAAAAAAGTGAAAAACTTACGGACTAAGAGAAATATATGCAAATCATATATATAATAAAGCTTTAATAGAATATATAAAGAATATGTATTTTTTTTCATCCTGTTTGTAACGCCAATTGTCTTGCTGTCACACTGTTTGCACTGTTCGCTTAAGCCAGGGTAGGCAAGGCTCAAGCTAAGAAGATGAAAGGAAACTGGAGGAGCCTTAGGAACAGCAGACAGGTTTATTCTCTTCTGGCTGATGCAGCAGACACACACTCTCCTCTCATGGCTGACCCAAGGGACACAGCCATGATGCGGTAGTAAATACTGCTGCTTTTTACGTGGAGCTCATTCATGAGCACTGCAAAAAGTAGGATGTGACCAAGCAAGTACCTCATGATGCGAACACACAGTGCTGGAACTGATCTCCACTATTACAGAAATTGTGCAAAGTTTGTTTACAGAACATGAGGTGAGAGCCCGACTGGTGCCATCTTGTTAATTTCCCCACAGAATACCTACAACCAAACAATAGAAATACAAAAAGAAAGCAACTAAACATATATACAAATGGCCAAGAACCACATAAAAATATGTCTAACATTATTAGTCATGAGGAAAATATGACTCAAAACCACAATAAGATACCACGTCGTACCTACCAGAATGACTATGAACAAGATGAAAAGGGGGTAATATCAAGTGTTGATGAGGATGTGGAGAAATTTGAACTCTCACACACTGCTTATGGGAATATAAAATAGCGAAGCTGATGACAAAAATGGTTAAGCAGTTTCTAAAATGATTAAGCATAGAATGAACACATTGAGGCAGAAATTGCTAGGCAGTCAGTGTAGAGCTCTGAGACCACAGTCTTGCTTTCAGTAAACAACTCACTTCATTAACCTAAAATATCCTTTGTCCCAAATTCCAGGAATGTGTCCTTGGTCTGATAAAATGTCAGGACTCAGATCCAGGGAAGGGTAGTAATTAACTTCTGTTCCATATTCCAAAGGGAAAAACAACTAGTGATCATTAATCTTAAGCCTATACATCTAGGGCATTGTAAAATGGCCAGCGGGCATGAAAAAGACTGGTAGCTTAATCAGAAGATCAAGAGAAACCATAAAGATGTTAAGTTAAGCATCTTGACCTTTAAACTGATTGGTTAAAAATAATGTGATTTAAGAACAAGAGGCAACCAAAAATGTACAGATTAATACTGGTAAAAATACAAAACTGCTGTAATCCCTGCCTTATGGAGGGACCATCTCTCAGTGTCTATGTGGAGAGCTTTGTAGTTTCCTTCTTTTTAATAAATCCTATTCACTTGCTACCGTGAGTGTTTGCATGTTCATGGATTCCATTCTTCAGCTCCACAAGCAAGAACATGGATTCTCATTTCAATGTGACCCAGCAGGTCTTTTCCTAGGTATATACCCAAAATAATAGAAAGCAACAAACAGCTAGAACTGGACGTACAAAAAGAGATTGGTTCAAAATTGGGAAAGGAGTACAACAAGACTGTATATTTCCACTCTGCTCATTTAACTTATATTCACAATGTAGTGCTGTGCTGTGCTTAGTTGCTCAGTCATGTCCAACTTTGTGACCCCAAGGACTACAGCCAGCCAAGCCCCTCTGTCAATAGGGATTCTCCAGGCAAGAATACTGGAATGCCGTGCTGTCCTCCAGGGGATCTTCCCAACCAAGTACAACATGTGAAATGCTGGGCTGGATGACTCACAAGTGGAATCAAGATTGCCTGTAGACATATCAACAACCTCAGACATGCAGATGATACAACTTTAATGAAAGAAAGTGAAGAGAGTTTCTTGATAGCAAAAGAAGAGAGAGGAAAAAGCTGGCTTAAAACTTGACATTGAATAAATGAAGAACATGGCATTCAGTCCCATCACTTCATGGCAAACAGGTGGGGCAAAAGTGGAAATAGTGACAGATTTTATTTTCTTGGGCTTCAAATTCACTGCTGACAGTGACTGCAACCATGAATTTCAAAGACGTTTTCTCCTTCAAAGGAAAGGTATGACAAACCTAGATATGTTATTAAAAAATAGAGACATCACTTTGCCAACAAAGGTTTGAATAGTCAAAGCTATGTTTTTTCCAGTAGTCATGTACAGATATGAAAGTTGGACCATAAAGAAACCTGAACACTGAAGAATTGGTGCTTTCAAAATGTGGTGCTGGAAAATACTCTTCAGAATTCCTTGGACAGCAAGGAAATCACATCAATCAAGCCTACAGGAAATCAACCCTGAATATTCATTGGAAGGACTGATGCTGAAGCTGAAGCCCCAAAATTTTGGCCACCTGATGGGAAGAACTGACTCACTGGAAAAGACCCTGCTGCTGAGAAAGATTGAAGGCAGGAAAAGGGGGAGCACAGAGGATAAGATGGTTTGATGGCATCACTGACTCAATGGACAGGAGTCTGAGCAAACTCAAAGACAGTAAAGGACAGGGAAGCCTAGCGTGCTTCAGTTCATGGGGTCACAAGGAGTCAGACACAACTTAGTGACTGAACAGCCACAATTGAAAGCAATGACTCAAACTGACACTTGTATGCCAACATTGATTATCCACAATAGACAAAAGGTAGAAGCAAATCAAATGTTCACCAGTAGATATAAATGTGTTACATATATATGTTATTCAGCCACAAGAAGTGTTGAAGATCTGACACATACTACAACATGGATGAACCTTGAAAACATTATGCTAAGTGAAATGAGCCACAAACAAATGGGCAAATATTGTATAATTCTACTTATATGAATTACCCAGGATAGGCAAATTCACAGAGAAAGAAACTAAACTAGAAATTACCAGAGTCTAAGGACGAGGCTTCTCTGGTGGCTCAGATGGTAAAGAATCTGCCTCTAATGCACGAGACCTGGGTTCGATCACTAGGTTGAGATGATACCCTGAAAAAGGAAATAGCAACCCACTCCAGTATTCTTGCCTGGAGATTTTCATGGAGAAGCCTGACCAGATACAGTTCATGGGGATGCAAAGAGTTAGACATGACTGAGCAACTTGCACTTTCAGAGGAAGTGGAGAATGGAGATGATTGCTTAAGGATTTATGTTTCAGTGGAGAGTTTTTGTTTTGGTGATGATAATTTTTAGAAATAATGATGGTTGCACAACGTTAAGAATGTAACTAAAGCCACTAAATTGTACATAAAAAATGGTTGATACAGCAAACTTTTTTAATGTATATTCTATCACAGTTAACAAAGGTTAAAAGAAAAGTGGAAAAAGTGAGGGTCTGATCTTAATGAGTCAACATGCTATTCTCTGAAGATTATTTTATCTTGTTTAAGTTATTCTGGTTAATTTTAATGGGAAAACAACAACATCAGATTTATATTTAATAAAAATATTCTAGAAACAAGAAGAAAATCAGAAATTAGAAGAAAAAATAAAAATGAATGTGATTCAACTATATGCCATCTAAAAGACACATTTCATATTCAAAGACATAAATAGGTCAAAATTAAAAGAATGGAAATAAATGTACTATGCAAACTCCAAAAAGGAGCTGGGGTGGTTGAACTAATATAGACAAAATAGAATTTAAGATAAAAATTGTTAGCAGAGTCATATATTTTGAAGTGATAAGAGGGTTGGTAACTTAATTAGCAAGACATACAGTTATAAATGTATATGCACCGTAAAACAGAGATTTAAAATATATGAAACAAAAATGGACAGAATTGAAGAGGAAAACAGACAACTCAATAGATGGAACTTTCAGTACTCCCATTTTCAATCATGGTTAGAACCACTAGCCAAAAATTAACATGAATCAATACTAAGAACCAGCAGGAACTAAAAGCCATAGACTAGCCACACTGCAAACAGCAGAATACAGATTCTTCTTATGTGCACCTGGGACATTCTCTCTTCAGTTCAGTTCAGTTCATTTCAGTCACTCAGTCATGTCCGACTCTCTGCGACCCCATGAATCACAGCACACCAGGCCTCCCTGTCCATCACCAACTCCCGGAGTTCACTCAAACTCATGTCCACAGAGTCGGTGATGCCATCCAGCCATCTCATTCTCTGTTGTCCCCTTCTCTTCCGCCCCCAACGTTTCCCAGCATCAGAGTCTTTTCCAATGAGTCAACTCATCGCATGAGGTGGCCAAAGTATTGGAGTTTCAGCTTTAGCATCAGTCCTTCCAATGAACACCCAGGATTGATCTCCTCAAGAATGGACTGGTTGGATCTCCTAGCAGTCCAAGGGACTCTCAAGAGTCTTCTCCAACACCACAGTTCAAAAGCATCAATTCTTCGGTGAACAGCTTTCTTCACAGTCCAACTCTCACATCCATACATGACCATGGGAAAAACCATTGCCTTGACTAGACGGACCTTTGTTGGCAAAGTAATGTCTCTGCTTTTTAATATACTATCTAGGTTGGTCATAACTTTCCTTCCAAGGAGTAAGCATCTTTTAATTTCATGGCTGCAATCAGCATCCACAGTGATTTTGGAGCCCCAAAAAATAAAGTCTGACACTGTTTCCACTGTTTTTCCATCTATTTCCCATGAAGTGATGGGACCAGATGCCATGATCTTTGTTTTCTGAATGTTGAGCTTCAAGCCAACCTTTTCACTCTCCTCTTTCACTTTCATCAAGAAGCTTTTGAGTTCCTCTTCACTTTCTGCCATGTGCACCTGGAACATTCTCTCTTACAGATTATATATTAGGTCATAAAATAAGACTCAGTAAATATACATGATTGAATTCATACAAATTATATTCTTTGACCACAGTGGAATGAAATTACAAACCAATAGCAGAAGGAAATTTGGAAAACTGCTATGACCTGAATGTTTGTGTTTCCTCAAATTCTGTATGTTCAAATTCTATGGCCCAAAGTTGGGGCCTTTGAAATGTATGGTAAATAATGGGCTTCCCTGGTGGCTCAAATGGTAAGGAATCTGCCTGCAGTACAGTAGGCCCAGGTTCAATCCCTGGGTCAGAAAGAAGGGAATGGCTACCCACTCCATTATTCTTGCCTGGAGAATTCCAGGGACAGAGAAGCTTGGTGAGGTTCTCAAGAGTCGGACACGACTGAGCAACTATACTGCAACTAGTCTCCCTCATGAAGAATTTGCTCTCATTATTTAGAAAAAATTGAAAAGTGAAAGTGACTCCATCATGTCCAGCTTTTTGCAATCCCACGGACGGTAGCCCCTGCCAGTCTCCTCTGTCCATGGAATTCTCCAGGCAAGAATACTAGAGTCGGTAGCCATTCCCTTCTTCAGGTCATCTTCCTTACCCAGGGATCAAAGGTAAGTCTCCTGCATTGTAGGCAGATTCTTCACCATCTGAGCCACCAGGGAAGCTCATTACTTAAACCCATTGCAAAGGTTCCACTATCATCACATCTGGGGCTTAGAATTTGAACATGTGAATTTTGAGGAAACACAAATATTCAAATGAATGAGATTAGCTCCTTATAGAGGAGAAGGCAATGGCAACCCACTCCAGTACTCTTGCTTGGAAAATCCCATGGACGGAGGAGCCTGGTAGGCTACAGTCCATGGGGTCACAAAGAGTCGGACACGACTGAGCGACTTCACTTTCCCTTTTCACTTTCATGCATTGGAGAAGGAAATGGCGACCCGCTCCAGTGTTCTTGCCTGGAGAATCCCAGGGACAGTGGAGCATGGTGGGCTGCTGTCTATGGGGTCGCACAGAGTCAGACATGACTGAAGCGACATAGCAGCAGCAGCAGCAGCAGCAGCTCCTTATAGAAGATCCAGAGAGATCCTAATGCTTCCACGATGTTAGACTACAACAAGATGTTGGAACAGAGGCCTTGTTTGACCATTCTTATAACCTGACCTTGGACTTCCAACCTCCAGAACTGTGAAAAATAAATTTCTGCTGTTTAATAAGCTACCCAGTCTACTGTATTTGGTTATAGCAGTCTGAATTAAACTAAGACTGTCAAAATGTGTGGAAATTAAAAACACACTCCTAAATAATCATTGGATCAAAGGATAAATCAAAGAAAAATTAGAAAATAGTGTGAGATGAATGAAAATGGAAACACAACATCCCAAAATTAAGGGATGTGCTTAAAACAGTGTGTAAAGAAACACTTATCGTGGTAAATGCCTGTAATAAGAAAGAAAACAAAGATCTCAAATCGATAATGTAACAATCCATATTACTAAGCTAAAAAAGAAGAAACTTTAGCCAATACAAGCTGGGGGAAGGAAATAACGATTATAGAAGAAATAAATAAAATTGAGAATGAAAAAAAGAAGAAAAGCCTCAATGAAATAAAGGATAGTTCTTTGAAAATAACAGAAGTAACAAAGCTTTAACTAGACTGAGGAGGAAATGAAAGGAGACTAAAATCACTTAAATTAAAAAAAAAAAGAAAAGATGAAACATCAGTACTGAATTTTCAGACACCACACAAGGTTTATAAAGGAATACTATGAACAACTGTATGCTGCTGCTAAGTCACGTCAGTCGTGTCCGACTCTGTGCGACCCCATAGACGGCAGCCCACCAGGCTCCCCCGTCCCTGGGATTCTCCAGGCAAGAACACTGGAGTGGGTTGCCGTTGCCACTTAGGTGAAATAGACTTCTTTGCTATTGTTGTTTAGTTGCTAAGTTGTGTCTGACTCTTTGCTGAGTCTTTGACTCAGTCTGCTAAGCTCCTCTGTCCATAAGATTTCCCAGGAAATATTGGAATACTGTATTGGGAATACTGGAATGGGTTGCCATTTCCTTCTCCAGGGCATCTTCCCAACCCAGGGATCGAAACTGTGTCTGCTGCATCTCCTGGTTGGAAAATGGATTCTTGTCCCATCCACCATGACCAAGAAGGATTTACCCTAGGAAGAAAAATGTAATTTAACATTTTAAAAGTCAATATATCAGTAGACTGCTACTGCTAAGTCACTTCAGTCGTGTCCGACTCTGTGTGACCCCATAGACGGCAGCCCATCAGGCTCCCCCGTCCCTGGGATTCTCCAGGCAAGAACACTGGAGTGGGTTGCCATTTCCTTCTCCAATGCATAAAAGTAAAAAGTGAAAGTGAAGTCGCTCAGTCATGTCTGACTCGTAGCGACCCCATGGACTGCAGCCTACCAGGCTCCTCCGTCCATGGGATTTTCTAGGCAAGAGTACTGGAGTGGCTTGCCATTGCCTTCTCTGATCAATAGACTAAAGGACAAAAAATATTGTTTTTAATTATTTTGAAAAAGTGTTGGATTCTGTCAAGTATTTTTGTGTGTGTCTATTAAACATTTCAATAGACACACACACAAAAATACTTGACAGAATCCAACAGCTTTTAAAAATAATTAAAAACAATATTAAAAATTTATAAAATATAACTAGAAAAAGAGACTTTTGAATCTAATAAAGGACTTCTATGTAGAACAGAAAGGCAGCATATAAAGCATATTTAGAACTGGAAAAATTAATGTTTTACCTTTAAGTTCAGGACAAATGAAGGATGTCTATTTTAACCACTTCCATGCAGCACTGAACTAGAGGTTCTAACCAAGACAATTTGTCAAGAAAAATGAGTAAAAGTCAAAACTCCTTTTTACCCCTCTCCTGCAGCCAACCCAAGAGTCAGCCAATAGAAGCAACTTTGTGTGTGTAGGTTTGCATATGTGTGAATTTAAGGATCCTTCCAAAGAAATACTATATATGTAAAAAAATTCCTTTACACAAAAGTCTGCACTTAGCATGTACTATTCTGGAGCACACTTTCTGTTCTCTACCTTCCATCAAGTAAACACTATACATTAGCAAACCTTATATTTACAAAATATTATAATGTTATGCTGTTTAATTGTCTTATATCACATATAAAATGTGATTTTCCTTGAATGTGACAAAATTTTTCTAATAAGAACTCCTTTTACAGGTGCTTATGTTTCTAATAAAGTAGCAATGCTTTTAAATTTAAAAATCACATCATCGTTAATAGTAAAAGAAAAATTGTGGTAATAATATCTTAATGTGAAGTGAAAGGGTTAATTGCTCAGTCATGCCTGACTCTTTGCAACCCCATGGACTGTAGCTCTCCAGGCTCCGCTGTCCGTGGAATTCTCCAGGAAGGAACACTGCAGTGGGTACCTATTCCCTTCTCCAGTGAATCTTCTCAACCCAGGGATTGAACCAGAGTATCCTGCATTGCAGGCAGATTCTTTCCCAACTGAGTCAAAAAGGAAAGCCACAATAGTATCTTTACTATCGTCAGTAAAGTATCTTTACTATCTTTAGATAATATCTTTACTAACTGCTATATCCTTCTTTAAATCTACTTCCCAAAGGGTCAGTATAACATTCTGCTACCTGCTGCATTGAAAATGTCACTTACATAACTTGAAGTTCTGTTTTGTGGATCCTTTATTTTGAGATTTTTAAAAACTGATGTGATCTTTGTTTTTTGCATAAATAAATTAGATTTTTCAAAAACTATAATTTTCATTTTACCTCCTTTCACTGAAATACTTAAACACTCTTAAAAAAGAAGTTTCTTTTCATTTGCTGAATTATTTTTATGTTCTGTTTTCTTCCCTTCTTCATTTTGCAATCTCTGAACTCTCTTAAACTCTTTTATTCCCTGTAATTATGCCTTCCTTTCTTATTAAGTCTTTTTATTTTTTAATTTGGATCAAAACCTTATGCCTAAAGTGAATCTCACTGCATATCAAAAGCCTCAAACAGTAAAACAAGTAAAAATAAGCATACTGTTCACCATTTATAGTTCTGATGGGAGGAAAAAGGTCAGAGGAAATGGAAAACATGAAACCAGCACACTTGCAGGCCGAAATTCGTGTAATGACTCTGTCAGGTCTCTCGTTTCATTTATAAGTGGAAAGTACATTTTAGTCCCACACAATACTAGTAGAAGCTACAAACAAAGTACAGATGTGCTGAAGAACAAATGCATGATTGTTATGTCTAATTCACTTGTGTATGTTTGCTAGTGTTCTTAATCCTCCAATAGTCTCAAATCCAGGTCATGATTTTATTAGAGCAGTTATGGGTTTTACAGTGGACTAGCTTAGTTAATCCTTACATGCTAACTATGACTTACATGGAATGTATTTGGATAATCAACATAAAGTATTTACAAGGTTTGAAAGACTAGTCAGATTGCTTTATGAAATGATGGCATTTAAGTCAATGTATGAATGAATTAAATTTGCTGAATATACATATATATTAATAACATTGGCTGAACATTTATTGAGATTTTATTATATGTTTAAAAATTACAGTTTCTTCAATTGCTGCAGTCCTTTTACTCATCTGAGAAGAAAGCTCAGTCAAACTTAAAATGGAGACTTGCCTTTTTTTAAGAGTGGTTGTATCACTTCTTGGCCTTTTGGCTAAGATCATGTGTGAAGAATAGATGTGTTTTGTGTTTACACTCAACAGCTAGTTTTAAAGTTATTCCTTGAATTAAAAAGAACAAAAACCTGCATGAAATTATATAATTTTCAGCCAATATTCTCACACTCTTGGCAGTATAAATTACAAAAGTGCCTGTAAATTACAGGTGTGTCTATGAAAATCGATCACTGGATGTTACATAGCATCTTTCTATAAGGAGTTTACTGACGCAAAAGGAACGATTTATAATGAGATACTGTGAATTTAAAATCAAATAACAAAACACGAAACTGCCAAAGAAAATGGATTTATTAGGGCATAAGAGCCCTTAAGTCTTATTAGAGACACTATTACTAAATTGCCTTTTAACCTTCCAAGTCAATCAAAGAAGCTGAGCTCATCAATACCTTTTGACAGAGTGGTTGCTCTTCCATCACCACCACACAGAAACATTTTATATGTGTAAACATTAGTGTTACTTTAAATTGCAATATTTGGAAAGTAAATAACCAATTGTTTTTAAGGTAACATCTAAATTCAGGTCTATTAAAATTTTGAAGTATTTTCTACCTATTAAATATATGTGTGAAAGATATGCATATTTTAACATTTATTGGAGTATAGTTTCTTTACAATGTTAATTTCTATTGTCCAGAAAATTGAATCAGCTACAGGCATATATGTAGCCCTTCTTTTTTAAATTTTCTTCCTACTTAGGTCACTGCAGAGATCTAAGAAAGGTTCCTTAATATCCCAGAAACTATTTTAAATCATGCTGTATCAATAAGTAAAGAAAAAACACACTAATTATATATTCTGACTGACTCTAGAAAGCCTATAAAAAATAAAATATTTGCCTTGGTTAACTTTCCTTAAAAGTATGAGTTATTTTATTTTTTAAATATTTTTAATTGGGCTATATTAATGTTTAATTAGCTTCCTTGGTGGCTCAGACTGTAAAGAATCTGTCTGGAATGCAGGAGACCTGGGTTCAATCCATGGGATGGGAAGATCCCCTGGAGAAGGGAACGGCTACCATTCCAGTATTCTTGCCTAGAGGGTTCCATGAACAGAGGAGGCTGGTGGGCTATGGTCCATCGAGTCGCAGAGTTGAATGTGACTGAGTGAACGACCCTTTTTACTTTTTCTCCCACTCACCTCTATCGAACCCCTGGCAACCACTAGATTTGTTTACTGTCTCTAATCTTTTCTAGAATGACATGTACATGTATTCATTCACTGGGTAACATTTTCAGACTGGATTATTTCACTTAGTTATACACATTTAAAATTCACCCATATCTTTGAATGACTTGATGTGTTAGTTGCTCAGTCATCTCTGACTTTTTGCAACCCCATAGCCCACTAGGCTCCTCTGTCCATGGAATTCTCCAGGCAACAATATTGGAGTGGGTTGCCAGTCCCTTCTCCAGGGACTCTTCCTGACCTAGGAATCAAACTGGGATCTCCTGCATGACTTAGTTCTTTTCTTTTTATCACTGAATAGCATTTATTCATCTGGATGTGCTATAGTTTGTTTATACCTTTGCTTATTGAATGACCTCTTGATTGCAACAATTTTTTATGATAATGAACAAAACTGCTATAAATATATTTTTGCAAGAAACAGCCAAAGTGTCTTACAAAGTTAATGTGCCATCTACATTTCCACCAGAAAGGAATGAGAGTTTCAATTTCTCGACCTCCTTAAGACCTGGAACTGGCACTGTCAGGGTTTTGTTGGGTAATTTTTTGAAGGGTCAGGAGACCCAAAGGCCTCCACCTCCAAAAGTCATCACATTGGGGATTAATTTTCATCAAATGAATTTTGTGGGGACACAGGTAATCAGTATATTTATACCATTTACATTAAAAGTAACTATTGGTATATTTGGATTAATATCCAGCACATGTCAATGATTTTATTTCCTGCATTTGTCCTGTATTTAATTTCTGCTCTTTTTTCTGCTTTTTCTGTTTTTGGTTAAGCATTACATATTATTCCATTTTATTGCTTCACTTAACATTTATTTTCTTTTCAAAATTATTTTAACAGTTGCTATAAGATTTACTGTATACATTTTTAAGTAAATAAACTGTGCCGCAAGTGGTGCTACATATAGCACTTCACTTGTGATGCATGGGTTTTATAAAAGAATTCTTAATCCCGCCACCCTCGCACTATCACTTTGCCACATTTGCCCCCCTTACCATAAAGCTATAAATAACTGAGCTAATATTGCTTCACATATCCATCAGATCAGTTATAGTTCAGTCCAACAAGGCAGAGCTCTTCATAATTTCTCTCTAAACTCCCTTGTTTCCTTTCTAAACATTTAGTAAGATGATACTTCCATGTAGTTGCAACAGCTCTTTATCAATGGGCATTCCCAATGAAATATGCGTATCTGTGAATCAGGGACTTCTGTTATCATCTGAAAAAGAATTCTTCATTGGACATTCAACTGCATCTCTTGATGTTGTTTTTAGTTGGTTCAGACACTTTAATATTGTTATTTGGAGTTTGTAGAGCACTGAAACACAGCTGAAAGAGAGGATACTTTTCTCTTCTTGTAAATATATTGTACTAAAAACTATAAAGGAGTTTCACAGTGTGTTATTTTAGTTTTGGAGTGAGACCTAAATAGAAGCACTTGTTTTCCCTGCTTAAAATTGGAACCATGTGACAAATTAGACTTATGTGAAAAGATGCTCAGCATCACTAATCATCAGGGAAATGCAAATCAAAACCACAATAAGACACCAACTCACATTTGTCGAAATGACAATCATCAAAAAAGACAAGGAACAAGTGTGATTTCCATTCTTAACCTCCTGTCAGTCAGTTCAGTCACTTAGTCCTGTCCGACTCTTTGTGACCCCACGAATCACAGCACGCCAGGCCTCCCTGTCCATCACCAACTCCCGGAGTTCACTCAAAAACACGTCCATCGAGTTGGTGATGCCATCCAGCCATTTCATTCTCTTTCGTCCCCTTCTTCTCCTGCCCCCAATCCCTCCCAGCATCAGAGTCTTTTCCAGTGAGTCAATTCTTCACATGAGGTGGCCAAAGTATTGGAGTTTCAGCTTTAGCATCTGTCCTTCCAATGAACCCCCAGACTGATCTCCTTTAGAATGGACTGGTTGGATGTCCTTGTAGTCCAAGGGACTCTCAAGAGTCTTCTCCAACACCACAGTTTGTAGGTATAAATAATACTGCATTCATAGAAAGAAAACATTGATTCATAAATAACCCAACCTACATAACACAAACAGTAAGCTTCTCAGGAGTCCAATCCTATCTATTCCAGGTATTCTGTACTTGCTATTTAATGTGTACTCATAAACATAAGTTTACTGTGAATGGAAGTTTTTGCTTTGTGACCAGTCAATACAAGTTTTTTTTTGTGTTTTTTTTTTTTTAACCAAGAATCTATTGCTGTTCTGCCTGGCCTCTACTGCTGTCCCATGAGGCATTAGTATCTAGTTGAGGACTGGTTGCTGTTTCATTTCCTTCCAGATATAACAAATTTTGCTAAAGATTATCCTCTGTTGAGTATCACCATCAATATGCATCAATGTCTCATAGCAACAGCAACAGTCAGGATAAAGTCAGGACAGGCTAGGCTGTGGTGCAACAATAAACATCCTCAAAGTTCCAGTGGCTTAATAATGGGATCTATTTCTCACTCATATCATAGGCTGATACAGAATTCGGGACTGTACCTCTCTGTCATCTCAAGATGCTGCCTACCTTCAAAATGTGGCCTCAATGGCTTCCACGCAAAGGAAGAGAATAAGGGTGGTCATCCATGGGGTTAAATGACTAATTCTGAACTTACTTTAGTCCAGAGGTATGCTACAACTAGTTCACCCTGGTTTGAAAGATTAAATTTATGCATCTCTTCCCAACTCCAAGTTAACTTGGATGCCATGTTGATAGCTCAATATCAGCTATGGTTTATTTATAACAGGAAAATCAGCAAACCTTATAAATAAGGTCTTTTGTTTAGGCAGAGTGTTTTGTTTTTAAAGAAGCATCTCTTTAAAATAGAAACCATACATATTTTTAATATTAAAAATTGTCTCTAAGATATTTAAAGAATAATCAAGTTCATGATAGATGATATCTATTAAGTGATACGGTCTTCTATTTATTTACTGCTTTAGGAGCCACAGAACCACAATAGTTTGTATGCTTTTTCTAAGAATCAAAGTGATAGGGTGTTTTTGTTTTTTTTTTTTTGGTTTTCCTATTGACATTTCACTGTATAAAATCATACATGGCTGAAAAGAGTGTACATGAATCATGTACAATTTCTATTGATAGCTTTGAAACCTTATATCACAGACTCTTTACGTGCCTCTAGGCATAATTTCTGAAATAATGAGAATTCAAGCTATCTGGATGGTATACTGAATGAACTCCATTTGCCAATGTTATATTTATTGAACAAGCAGTTAAACTTGGATGCAGAAACATACTCATAGTTTCTAAAGGATACTGAGGTGTTTTTTTTTATTTTTTAAACTAGTTTCATTTGTGCAGAGGGAAACTTTTTTCTCCTGGATGTACATCACATGCTTGGGACAATTACCAGGATAAAAATAGGAAAATAAAAAATCTATATTTTTCTATAGCTGCTCCTTTCAAATTCGGTGATCAGATATGACTGCTAATATAGTTCATAAGATGTGTCTACTTCAAAATTTTGTACATGGGTGAAGAATTATATGCATTAGTTATTAATTATTTTACATTAATTTCATTTATGAAGTGCTTCTGGCCAAACCTAGAATTCACTTGACAAAACCTATTCAGGATTTCGCAGGTGGCCCTAGTGGCGAAGAATCTACCTGCCAATGCAGGAGTCATAAAAGATGTGGGTTTGATCTATGGGTCAGGAAGATCCCCTGGAGAAGGGAATGGCAACCCACTCCAGTATTCTTCCCTGAAGAATCCCATGGACAGAGGAGCCTGGTGGGCTACACTCCATGGGGTCCCAAAGAGTTGGACACGACTGGAGGTTTAGCACGCAGCCAAAGCACACCCTCACAGCAGAAGCACTTTTCAGGTGGTGAACAATAGGTTCTGTCTGTGAAGGACAGCAAAGAACACAATAAACTCAATGCCTCGTGGAGCTTACATTCTATAATAAGTGTGGTATGAAAGTGAGAAACTCCTGGGAGGCAATTTGGCCTTGCAGATTTGTTTTGAACTTGACAGGCTTACATTCTATAAGAATGAAAAGAATAGATCAATTCAAGAGCCATTTAGGAGCCACGTCAGGACTAGAACCCAGGTTTACCTGATCCCTGGTGCGTGCTGATCTAATAAGACAAGCAAAGATTAACTGGAGCATGTCATTATATCTGCTTTAACTAGATTTTGCATTTTCAGATAGTTGTTTTATGGTTTAGCAAAATGGTTTTGAACATATTAAGCGAAAAGGTTAATTGTTCAATCATGACCAACTTTTTGCGATGCCATGGACTGTAACCCCCACCAGGCTTCTCTGTCCATGGAATTCTCTGGACAAGAATACTGAAGTGGGTTGCCATTCCCTTCTCAAGGGATCTTTCCAACCCAGAGGTCAAACCCATATTTCCTGCATTGCAGGCAAATAATTTACCCTCTGAGCCACCAGGGAAGCCCATATGGGTCAGTGATTCCTTACAGTGCTTAAGTTAATGGAGATCCTCTAAAAACATAAGCCAGGTCATATCACTCTAGTGAAGACCTTCAATAACTCTGTTTCTCTCAAGGCAAAAGCCAAAATCCTTGAAATGCCCTCTAGAGTCCTGTGTAATCTGTCCTTCTTTCTTCATTTTATTTCTCTACTTGCATTTCCTATTACTCTCCCCTTTCTTATTCTAATCCAGTGGAGCTGTCCCTGCTTTCCTTAGACTTATCTGTCACATCCCCACCTTAATGCCTTTGCATTGACGGTTCCCTCCTGTGGAGAACTCTTCTCTGAGATTCCTGCAGGGCCTGCTTCCAAACAACTTTTAGGAATTTTTCTCAGATATCAGCTCACTGACCTGTCTAAAACTCCGTCTCATCCTCTACCCATCACAATGCCTTAGCCTGCTTCCCCTGCATGTCTTTTTCTTTTTTCATACTAACTGTAAGGGCATGACAACCCACTCAAGCATTCTTGCCTGGAGAATCTCATGGACAGAGCGTTTAGAGGGCTACAGTCCGTAGGGTTGCAAAGAGCTGGACATGACTGAAGCGACTTAGCAGGTACAGAACCACCTAAGCTATTGTGTAATTTACTTTTTATTTTATGATTTCTATTTTCTATTGTCTTTTTCCCCAGTTGCAATGTAAGTTCCTCAAGGATAATGTTTTTGTCTGTTCTGCTTAAGTGATGTATCCCAAGCACCTAGAGAAGTATTCTGGAGTGTAGTAGACACTTAGTTAATATGTGTGGAAGAAATGCGTGCTGACATTATGTCTATTATATAATGACTATGTGCTATTAATAGAACAGTGTTACTTAACCTTTTGGCACCAGGGATAAGTTTCATGAAAGACAATTTTCTCACAAATTAGGGACAGTGAGGGGGAGTGGGAGTGGGGGGAGGGGTGTAGTTTTAGGGTGACTCAATGTATTTCATTTATTATTCACTTTATATCTAGTCTAATGCCTCCATTGATTTGACAGAAGTACTGGTTCAGGGACTTCTGTTATAGAATAAAGGAGTCTAAAATGTATGGAACAAGGGTCTGTTCTAACCCAGTCCCATCTAGGAGACTGTCTTTTCACATAAGACTGAAACTTTTCATATAATACATACACACACACATATTTGTGTATACATATATCTAACTTTGAAGACATTAATGAATATACTAAAATTCTGAAGACTTTATGAAAAGATGGAAGAGGAAATTACTTTACACCTAAGTACTTTACTATCAGTTCAGTTCACTTGCTCAGTAGTGTCTGACTCTTTGTGACCCCATAGACTGCAGCACGCCAGGCCTCCCTGTCCATCAGCAGCTCCCAGAGTTTACCCAAACTCATGTCCATTGAGTCAATTATGCCATCCAACCATTTCAACCTCTGTCATCCCCTTTTCCTCCCACCTTCAATCTTTCCCAGCATCAGGGCCTTTTCAAATGAGTCAGTTCTTCCCATCAGGTGGCCAAAGTATTGGAGTTTCAGCTTCAACATTAGTCCTTCCAGTGAATACCCAGGACCGATCTCCTTTAGGATGGACTGGTTGGATCTCCTTGCACTCCAAGGGACTCTCAAGAGTCTTCTCCAACACCACAGTTGAAAGCATCCATTCTTCAGCGCTCAGCTTTCTTTATAGTCCAACTCTCACATCCAAACATGACTATTGGAAAAGCCATAACTTTGACTAGATGGACCTTTGTTGGCAAAGTAATGTCTCTGGTTTTTAATATGCTGTCTAGGTTGGTCATAACTTTCCTTCCAAGGAGCAAACATCTTTTAATTTCGTGGCTTCAGTCACCATCTGAAGTGACTTTGGAGCCCCCCAAAATAAAGTCAGCCACTGTTTCCACTGTTTCCCCATCTATTTGCCATGAAGTGATGGGACCAGATGCCATGATATTAGTTTTCTGAATGTTGAGTTTTAGGCCAACTTTTTCACTCTCCTCTTTTACTTTCATCAAGAGGCTCTTTAGTTCTTCTTCACTTTCTGCCATAAGGGTGATATCATCTGTATATCTGAGGTTATTGCTGTTTCTCCCAGCAATCTTGATTCCAGCTTGTGCTTCATTCAGCCCAGTGTTTCTCATGATGCACTCTGCATTTAAGTTAAATAAGCAGGCTGACAATATACATCTGCGGAGGCCTTACAAATAGTTGTGAATAGAAGCGAAGCAAAAACCAAAGGAGACAAGGAAAGATACACCCATTTGAATGCAGAGTTCCAAAGAATAGCAAGGAGAGATAAGAAAGCCTTCCTGATTGTTCAGTGCAAAGAAATAGAGGAAAAACGACAGAATGGGAAACACTAGAGATCTCTTCAAGAAAATTAGAGATACCAAGGGAACTTTTCATGCCAAGATGGGCTCAATAAAGGACAGAAACGGTATGGACCTAACAGAAGCAAAAGATATCAAGAAGAGGTAGGAAGAATACACAGAAGAACTGTACGAAAAAGACCTTCATGACACAGATAATCACGATGGTGTGATCACTCACCTAGAGCCAGATATCCTGGAATGCAAAGTCAAGTGGGAGTGGGCCTTAGGAAGCCTCTCTAGGAACAGAGCTAGTGGAGGTGATGAAATTATACTTGAGCTGTTTCAAATGCTAGAAGATGATTCTGTGAAAGTGCTGCACTCAATATGCCAGCAAATTTGGGAAACTCAGCAATGGCTACAGGACTGGAAAACGTCAGTTATCATTCCAATCCCAAAGAAAGGCAGTGCCAAAGAATGCTCATACTACTACAGAATTGCACTCATCTCACACGCTAGTAAAGCAATGCTCAAAATTCTCCAAGTCAGGCTTCAACAGTACATTAACTGTGAACTTTCAGACATTCATGCTGGATTTAGGAAAGGCAGAGGTACCAGAGATCAATTTGTCAACATCTGTTGGATTATCGAGTAAAAGCACTCCCTATAAATACCCTTAAATATTTTTTTTTGCATTCCCAAGTGCTCATTTCTTATGTCAGCTGCCATATTTATGCTTTCTCCCAGGTTCTTTCAACCGTCTTCTCAGGTGACCTCTTTTCAGTATTCTGTGATTAAGTCCCACCAAACCTTTTTCCAATTATATATCTACCTTTCGTTGAATTCAGTAAAGCAATAAGTCCTGCTAGGAATCCTCCCATCGTATATATCTTCCTTTCATCAAATTTGGCAAAACAAAAAGTATTGCTAAAAGTCCTCCCTCCTTGGCAGTGATTATTGGAGTTTTCAGTGGAGAAAGGGTATTATCTTGTTTTATATGAATACATCTTCTCCACAATCTTCAATAATTAAAGGATATTGCTTATGATTCATGGAAGCAAAGATAGAACAAATTTAGCCTATGAAATAAGTGACTTCCAATCCATAAAAATGAACCTGACCAATATTTTTGTTTTTCCTTCAAAAGATAAGAGAATTATACTTGGACAATAGAAGAAAACCAAGTCAAACTGAGTCTATGATATCAGACTACTATAGTATGATAGTCTAGGATATCGTCCTGGATTGTACTCAGGGCCCTAAGAAAAAAGCAGTAAAGGGAGATTTAAACCAATATCAAAATGAGACTAAGAAATAAAAATTAAGAAACTTTCAGATGAAATGAATTAGAAATAAAATTCAGAGATGGTATTAGCCAACAGGAAATATATATTTAAATTGAGTGTAAAAATAACAATTCATTAAGCAGTAGTCTGTAGAAATAAAGTCGAAGAGGCAAATTTAACTGTCTCAGCTCATTGTGGTGAAAAATTCAAAATATTACATTTTAACCTAACAGTGTTTGGTTGCTACATATGGCAGTCATTCAAACTTTCATATTCCCTATGCTTTCTTTCAGTGCAAATTCAGGTATGGGGGTCATCAGAAGGGTACCTCATGCCCACTGCTGGCTTTGTTGATTTCCTGCATTCCTAGGGACTTAACTATAGAACCACATGGAACCAAGAAACAACTCTGAGGTTACTTTTAAAGGATTATCAACCTGAAAGAAGGCCATCAATCATGTATTTCAAAGTTCAGTGCATCAAAATATCACTGCTCAAAGGATTGGCACTATACACACATGCATAAATGCATTGTTCACCGGTTAACAGCAAGTATCTATTGTATTATTCCTTATGTATGTACATATATATATATAAAGTAAGTTCTTTATATAATATTACTCAGTAATGGGATTAAAACTATCAGTGATGGAGAAACTAACGTGTGCTCAGTAGCGTCCAACTCTTTGTCATTCTTTGGACTGTAACCCTCCAGGCCCTTCTGCCCATGGCTTTTTTAGGCAATAATACCAGAGTGGGATGCCATTTCCTCTTCCAGGGGATCTTCCCAACCCAGGGATTGAACCCATGTCTCCTGTGACTCCTTAACTGCAAGTAGATTCTTTACCGGCTGAGCCATCAGGGAAACCTGAAGAAACTAAATGAAGTCTCAAAGATGTCATTACTCTTTCATCTTCTTTTATCTTTCTCATACAGGATATTTGTAATGAGATTTCACTGAAAACCTGTTTTCACTATTTTCATCATTTCTATTATATTATGTTAGCATCTGCAAAGAAATATTTAGAATGAATAGGAAACAGATGAATATTTATGATAATTTCTCTACAATTATTTCTTTGCTTTCAGCTAAGAAATAGCATTCTTTATTTTCTTTGGGAATTATGACTATTGATTGATATGCTATTATTTTTGTCTCTACTTCTTTCCCTTGTCATCAAAAGCTTTCAAGTGATACAAGTAAATACTAATTAATTATTTTCTAGTACAAAGACTGTAAAATATAGAATTGTTTTCATGAAGCTTATATTCCAATAAAGATGACAACTTTCACAATGAAATTATGTATAGCTATAAATTAAAAATGATTTCTTTGGGAAAGAGCAGTATTCTGTTCTTTGGGAAGATTTCATCAAAAAATTGATGATTGATAAGGACTTGAAGCTAAACATTCAGAAAACAAAGATCATGGCATCTGGTCCCATCACTTCATGGGAAATAGATGGGGAAACAGTGGAAACAGTGTCAGACTTTGTTTTTTCAGGTTCCAAAATCACTGTGGATGCTGATTGCAACCATGAAATTAAAAAACGCTTACTCCTTGGAAGGAAAGTTATGACCAACCTAGATAGTGTATCAAAAAGCAGAGACATTACCTTGCCAACCAAGGTCCGTCTAGTCAAGGCTATGGTTTTTCCCATGGTCATGTATGGATGTGAGAGTTGGACTGTGAAGAAAGCTGATCGCCGGAGAATTGATGCTTTTGAACTGTGGTGCTGGAGAAGACTCTTGAGAGTCCCTTGGACTGCAAGGAGATCCAACCAGTCCATTCTAAAGGAGATCAATCCTGGGTGTTCATTGGAAGGACTGATGCTAAAGCTGAAACTCCAATACTTTGGCCACTTCATGCGACGAGTTGACTCACTGGAAAAGACTATGATGTTGGGAGCGATAGGGGGCGGGAGGAGAAGGGGAAGACAGAGAGTGAGATGGCTGGATGGCATCACCAACTCGATGGACATGAGTTTGAGTGAACTCTGGGAGTTGGTGATAGACAGGGAGGCCTGGCGTGCTGTGATTCGTGGGATCGCAAAGAGTCGGACACGACTGAGAGACTGAACTGAATTGAACTGAACTGAACTGAAGGGAACTATAAACTGCTTGGAAATTATTGAGGCAAAACCTTGAGATCTGCCAAAGATGCAGTAGCACTGCTAAGATTAAATGTTCTGTCAATAACATTATGTAATTTTGCCCACTTTGATTAGCTACTACCAACTTTTTGTTTGTTTGCTTTTTGCAGCCGCACAGATTGTTTCTCAAGAATGTAAGAATCTCTATTCCCTATCCTGCTGCATTTTACTGAATTATTGGTGCTAGATCTAGAAGACTAGTGAATTTAGAGTATAAAAAATGAGGAGTAGACATGGGTGATATGGGAATGAAGAAAGCAGGTGAGACAATGTAGAAACTTGTTTACCATGTAAAGAGCTTTGGTTTTCATTGTAAGAGCATTCAACAGCCATTTTGCAAATATATATTGTCAATCTACAATAGACCATTGTTTGTATATTTGCAAACATGTGTTAGCAAAGACTAAGTAAGTAAATGATGTTAGATGTCTGAAGGTGAAAATAATATAATGTGGAAGGAGGATAGAGTCAGAAGTAGAGTTGAGGAAACTGTGAGCAACGACATGCTCTACTTTGTCTTGCATGGATGCATTTCTCACGGCAATATGAAAAATGAACTTAAATGGAGGCTTTTGTGATAGTTCAGTCCAGAGGCAATGGCTTGGCCCACTAGTGATGGTGGAGATAATGAAAAGTGAACAGATTTAAGAGACATATTGTTGTTCAGTAGCTAAGTCATTTCTGATTCTTTGAGAGCCCATGGACTGCAGCATGCCAGACTCCTCTATCCTCCACTATTGCCTGGAGTTTGCTCAAATTCATCTTAGTTGGTGATACTACCTAATCATCTAATCCTCTGCTGCCCCCTTCTCCTCTTACCTTCGATCTTTCCCAGCTTCAGGGTCCTTTCCAATGAGTCAACTCACCATATCAGGTTGCCAAAGTATTGGAGCTTCAGCTTTAACATCAGTGCTACCAAAGAATATTCAGGATTGATTTCTTTCAGGACTGACTATTTGGATCTCATAGTAGTCCAAGAAATTCTCAAGAGTCTTCTCCAGCACCACAATTTGAAAGCATCATCTCTTCAGTACTCAGCCTTCTTTATTGTCCGACTCTCACATCAGTACACAATTACTGGAAAAACCATAGCCTTGACTATAGGAAACTTTGTTGGCAAAGTGATGACTCTACTTTTCAATATGCTGTCTAGGTTTGTCATATCTTTTCTTCCAAGGAGCAAATGTCTTTCAATTTCATGGCTGCAGTCACCATCCACAGTGAGTTTGGAGCCCAAGAAAATAAAATCTGTCACTGCTTCTGCATTTCCCCCCTTCTATTTGCCTTGAAGAGATGGGACTAGATGCCATGATCTTAGTTTTTTTAATGTTGAGTTTCAAGTCAGTTTTCTTAGTCTCCCTATTCACGCTCACAACAGTTAAAATTGACAGGTTTCTGTGATATATTTGATATGAAGGATGATATAAGAAAGAAATATCAAGTCTGTTTCCTTTGCAGAATTGATCAATCACAGACTATTTTTGAGATAGGGAACACTGGAGAAGGTTAGATTGGTTCTATTTTCCAGCTGGTAGTAATTAGGAAAATCTTGAATCAATTCTTTAGTAATTCACCATGACTTATGACATGGCATGACCTGAATTATTGTACATATATTCTTTTTCTTTCATCTTTCTATACATTTATTGACTGTTGTTATCAATTTTGTATTTTAAAAGTGGCTCTGATTAAGCTAAAATTAGTAATAAACTAACATGATAGAAGAAAAAAGTTGGAAAACTGTTGCTACCTAGTTTTTAGACTCACTATAAAACTACAGTAATCAAGACAGTGTGGTATTGGCAAATGAACAGACAAGGAGATCAATAGAACAGGATGAAGAGTCCAGAAACAGACACCCATAAATACAGTCAACTGATCTTTAACAAAGAGCAAAGACAATATATTGGAGTAAAGACAGTCTCTTCAACAAATGGTACTGGAACAACTGGACATCGTGTACCCCAAAAAAGAGAAGAATCCAGATATAAATATTGCATCCTTTTAGGAAAGATTGACTCAAAATGGGTCAAAGGTCTAAATGCACAAAACTATAAAATTCTCATATAATATAACATAGCAGAAAACTTAGATGATCTTGGGCATAATGATTTTTTTTAAAAATACAACTTCAAAATTTTAAATTGAAGCAATGACTTTAACAGGCACATCACCAGAGAGAATCTACCGATGAAATCTAAGCATATTAAGAAATGTTTCACATCATTTTATCAAAGAAATGCAAATGAAAACACTAATTAGATACCTAAATTCTTATTAAAATGACCAAAATCTGGAACACTGACATTAACAATGAGAGAAGATGTGTGGAGCAACAGGAATTCTCCTGCACTGTTATTGAGCTAATAAACTGGCACAGACAATTTAGAGGACAGTTCGATGGCTTCTTACAAAACTAAGCATACCTTTACCATAAAATCTAGCAATTATGCTTCTTGATATTTTCCCAAAGGAGTTGCAAACTTATGTCAAAACAAAAGTTTGCTCAAGATGTCTACAGACGTTTTATTAACAATTTCCAAACCCTGGAGGAAAAAAGATGTTTTTTCGTAGGTGAATTTGTGGTTGTTGTTCAGTTGCTCTGTTGTGTCCAACTCTTTGTGGGCTCATGGACTGCAGCGAGCAAGGCTTTCCTGTCCTTGACCATCTTCAAGAGCTTGCTCAAACTCATGTCCATTGAGTCAGTGATGCCATCCAACCATCTCATCCTCTGTTGTCCCCTTCTCCTCCTGCCCTCAATCTTTCCCAGCATCAGGGTCTTTTCCAATGAGTCAGCTCCTTGCATCAGGTGGCCGAAGTACTGGGGTTTCAGCTTCATCATCAGTCCTTCCAATGAATATTCAGGATTGATTTCCTTTAGGATTGCCTGTTTTGATCCACTTGCAGTCCAAGGAACTCTCAAGAGATTTCTCCAACACCACAGTTTAAAATCATCAATTCTTCGGTGCTTAGTCTTATTTATGGTCCTACTCTCACATCAACCCACGCCAGTACTCTTTCCTGGAAAATGCCATGGATGGAGGAGCCTGGTGTGCTACAGACCATGGTATTGCAAAGAGTCAGACACGACTGAGCGACTTCACTCACTCACTCACTCTCACATCCATTCATGACTACTGGAAAAGCCATAGCTTTGTTGGCAAAGGTGAATAAGTAAACAGGTAGTAGGTGAATAAGTAGATAAAATGTGGTACATCCCAACAATGCAACTATTCAGCACAAAATTAAATAAGCTGTCAAGCTGTATAAAGACTTGGAGGAACCTTAAGTACATAATTACTAGTGAAAGAAGCCAAGCAGAAAAGTCTACATGCTCTGTTATTTTAACTTATGACATTCTGGAAAAGACCAGACAATAGAGAAAATAAAAAGATCAGTGATTCCTACTGGGGTGAGGGAGAATGAATTGGCAGAGCACAGAGATCTTTCAGGACAGTGAAAATACTCTGGGTGATATTATGATATTATAATGATACATCATTATACATTTGTCCAAACCCATAGAATGCACAAAACCATGAGTGAAATCTAAGGTATAAACTCTGGACTTTGGGTAATTAAGATATATCATTGTAAATTTTTCCTTGGTAAAAGAAAAAGAAAATGTACCATTCTAGTCATTATGTTAATAATTTAAGAGGCTAAGTGCTGTGAGGTTAGAGAGTCTGTGGGAAATCTGTATGCTACTTTCCTCTCAATTTTTTGTAAACCTAAAACTTCCCTGTAAAAATAGTTTTAAAAAGTTAATGGGACACAAGTCTTTTCATTTAATCTCATAAAGTAGCACAAAATTATTATTTACATTTATAGAAGCTTACAATTGGAGTGGGTATATTCTCTTTCCATCCAGCATGAATTGTTGTTGTAGTGTACATATCTGATGATTAGCTCTTGATTATAATGCAAGTGCTTGACATTAAGCTTTTGATTGTTGATCCATCCATGTCAAATATACCATCTGGAATAAACATATTGCCAGCTACCCAACTAGATAAAGAGCCAGAGCATTTTGCACATAAGGTTCCCTTTTTTATGATAGCTCTGGTTGACTTAGATAAGTGACCATTCCTGTACTTTACAACCAGCTCTTATGCTTTATTTCTTTAATTTCTTTTTATTTATTTATTTTTTTGATGTTTTATTTTTTTACAGTGATTTATTTTTATTTTATTTTACAATATTATATTGGTTGGTTTTGCCATACATTGACATGAATCCACTCCGGATGTACATGAGTTCCCCTTCCTGTACCCCCCTCCCACCTCCCTCCTCCCCTTATCCTCCCTCTGTTGGCTGCCTCAGGTCTTAGTTGCAGCTTGAGTGATCTTCTTTAGATCATGTGGGATCTTTCATTAAGGCACCTGTGTGTGGGCTGAGTTGCCACATGGCATGTGGGATCTTAGTTCCCTGAACAGGGATGGAACCCATGTCCCCTGCATTGCAAGACTGATTTGAAAGTCCCCTTGCCCTTATGTTTTAAATTCACCAATAAAAAGTGAACCTGCAAAATCCTGAGTAATCCACCTTTGACATCAATAGAAAGAACCCCATGTCTTCTCTCCCTCTCTTTCTATCCCCAGCCTCTCTGTTTTAATCCAAAGTGTGACTTGTACCCTCTAGAACTTGTGAGTAATAAACCTATTTCCAAAATTCTTTTGCGGTTTTTGCTAAGGTGCATCTTGTAATCATAATAACTCCAAAGGCCAATCCAGCCACAACATTGGCTCCAGGGTTCCCACAAATAGTCCTGGCCTCACTGAATGCCCATAGGCATTTCCATCCAGTGACATCACTATCAAACAGGCTGAGACAGACACAAACAGGCACTCATTCAATAAATTTTATTGAGCATCTGAAATGTGTATGTTATGGTACACCCTATTGGTTCATTCTTATAGAGAATCAAACTTATTTTCAGGCCTCTGTATTTACTTATCCTTGAATTTTGGGAATTGCCAAAAGCGTCAGAGAATGGTATTCACGAGTAACTTTTGATGCTGCTTTTCATATCTATCTCTTATTCCCAGCTATTGCTTGTGTAGGCCTTCTGGAAATTGCCCACTATCAGTAGGGTTTTCACAATGAAACTGTCACATTCTCACTCATAGCTTGTTAATTATATAAGAGGAAAATTTTGCTCTGGACATGGCAAGACATAGTTTATTCAGACTACTGCAGTAGGAGAGAGAGACTTCAGTGTAAACTGAGCTTGAAACAAATGTCAGGAGGCTTTTCAAGAACTGGGGTATGCTAAAGAAAAAACACTGAAGAAAAACACTGAAGCATGCTGGAAAGGAGGGCTTGGACAATGTGATTAGGCCATCTGCATTTGTTAATTGACACTTATTCAAAGAGGATAAACAACCATTTCATCCTTATGACAGGAGGTAGTTTTGCAGAGTTCATCAAAGTTAAATTCTTACACTCCCACAGGATCTAAGAAATTAGTAGGTTAAGCTCTATATCCTTGCATTTCAAATAGAGGACTCCCAGATCTTTCAGGAAAGAGTGCTGAATAGTAGGAGATTTACATCTCAAAGGGGCAAAGAAAGGATTTATAGTCATAAATTTTCTAAAGTAAATGCTTAAGAAAGGAAGGTTAGCAATGTATAGTTAAATTTTGGCTGGAACAAATAGTCAATTCTTCTGGCAGTGTTGAGCTCTCTTGAGCAGTTCATTTTTATGAGAATTGGGGTCATCCTAGGGACATGATCTTGGATTAAAGAAATTAGGCCGCCACCCCTTCTCAATGTAGAGGATTGAACAGAATCATTTGCACCAGGAGTTCTGCAGTTTTCAACTGCAATATTGTAATTTATATGAATATATATATTTGGTCATTTAGATTCCATAATGCCTAAAAAAGAGCAATGGGAACATCTTCTGTTATGATAATTGGTCTCTTGCCTTCAGTTCCTGAAATCACTTCAGAGCCATAAAGGTGAAATGGGTGTGTTGTTATTCATAACAACCACCACAGCTGAGTTTATATTAATGAGGTGACTTTTAGAAAGCCACTAAGTCTGGGGCCTGGAGGCCAGGGCAACCAATAAAGAATAGAGTGGCGGAACTTTTAGTTTCATCCTGATTTCTGAGGAGGAAAGAGAGTCTAGATATTGAATCTTATACCCATGATCAGTTATTTAGTCTATCATGTCTATGTGATGAAACTCTCATAAAAACACAAAAGGAGGGAGTTCAGAGAGAATTGGGGGAACCAGAACACTTCAGTGTGCCCTCTCACCCTGTGTGTCTCTTCTTCTACCTGTTGATTCGTATCATTTACTCCCCTTTATAACACACTGGTAATCTTGGGAGTGTGCATTCTGTGAGCCTCTCTAGCAAGCTAATCAAACCCAAGGAAGTGGTCATGGAAACCTCCATTTATAGCCAGCTGATAAGAAACACAGTATTGTGCACAAATAAGAAACACTGGCATCGTACTGCTATCTGAATTGGAGGGTAGTCTTGTGGGTTGTCTTGTGGGACTGAGACTTTAACTTGTGAAATCTGATGCGGGGCTTCAAGTGGACGGTGTCAGAACTGAGTTGAATATACACAGCTGGCATCTGGAGAATTGTTTTATGTGGAGAACCTCCTTCCTTGCACCACACACACACACATACATTTTGTAACTTGGTGATTAAAATATTTTTATCATTCAATTCCTATTCAATTCCTATCACTTAAAATTGCACCCAATCATCATGTTGGTGACTCGTATTCAACCCAACACTTGGTGCAGTGAGGAATCTTCAATCTCAGACATTATTTGAGCAATTCTTTATCTACTCACATAACCTATAATGCCTGTTGTATCTTTGTGCTATAGGTTGTATTTTAAAAGCACCATCTGGGTTTCTATGGGCATGTATGTAATTGAGAATGAACTCAAGTAAGATTCACTGTGGATGCTGATTGCAGCCATGAAATTAAAAGACACTTACTCCTTGGAAGGAAAGTTATGACCAACCTAGATAGTATATTAAAAAGCAGAGACATTACTTTGCCAACCAAGGTCCGTCTAGTTAAGGGTATGATTTTTCCAGTATTGATGTGAGAGTTGGACTGTGAAGAAAGCTGTTCACCGAAGAATTGATGCTTTTGAACTGTGGTGCTGGAGAAGACTCTTGAGAGTCCCTTGGACTGCAAGGAGATCCAACCAGTCCATTCTAAAGGAGATCAATCCTGGGTGTTCATTGGAAGGACTGATGCTAAAGTTGAAACTCCAATACTTTGGTCACCTCATGAGATGAATTGACTCACTGGAAAAGACTGATTCTAGGAGGGATTCTGGGCAGGAGGAGAAGGGGACGACAGAGAATGAGATGGCTGGATGGCATCACCGACTCTGTGGACGTGAGTTTGAGTGAACTCTGGGAGTTGGTGATGGACAGGGAGGCCTGGCGTACTGTGATTCATGGGGTTGCAAAGAGTCGGACACGACTGAGTGACTGAACTGAACTGAACTGAAGATTCTTAATATATGTAGCTTCCAACCACTGTTTTCTACCTGCATGTAAGACTTTTTCATACATTTTTATTTCCAGAATATTCTTCATGTTTTCTTGGGGAATTCCTCATTTTCCCCCCTCCATGCTGTCTCCTATTGGATCCACTCCCTTATTTCCATCTGAGAAGACAATGTATGTCAGAAGAATAGGATTCATACCTCTCACAGACTAAAAATGTTTCATTAAAAAAAAAAATTCAGTGAATGAATTGATTCATTGAAAATCAATGAATCTACTGATATCTTAGAAAGGAGATAGCATATGATTATATTCTTCATATAACATTTTATCTGAATCACATCAAGTAACTTTTTCCACCAGTATTTTTACCACACTTGTTGGAATTTTTACTCTAGCTTAAGATAGATATTTCTTAAAAATGATGATGATTTTTGTGAGTGAATTTTGAGATGTTTCTATTTGATTTTAAATTGAATGAATCATACACAGATGGACTTAGTGTTATACTAAATGAAATAAGTCAGACAGAGAACAAAAAGACTATGTTTTTTATGTTAAAATACTTATGAGTTCGAGTTCAGAGATCAGTCGCTCAGCCGTGTCCGAATCTTTGCGACCCCATGAATCACTGCATGCCAGGCCTCCCTATCTATCACCAACTCCCGGAGTTCACTCAAACTCATGGCTATCGAGTAGGTGATGCCATCCAGCCATCTCATTCTCTGTCATCCCCATCTCCTCCCACCCCAAATCCCTCCCAGGATCAGAGTCTTTTCCAGTGAGTCAACTCTTTGCATGCGGTGGCCAAAGTATTGGAGTTTCAGCTTTAGCATCAGTCCTTCCAGTGAACACCCAGGATTGATCTCCCTTAGAATGGACTGGTTGGATCTCCTTGCAGTCCAAGGGACTCTCAAGAGTCTTCTCCAGCACCATAGTTCAAAAGCATCAGTTCTTCGGCAATCAGCTTTCTTCACAGTCCAACTCTCACATCAATACATGACCACTGAAAAAACCGTAGCCTTGACCAGACGGACCTTTGTTGGCAAAGTAATGTCTCTGCTTTTTTGATATACTATCTAGGTTGGTCATAACTTTCCTTCCAAGGAGTAAGCATCTTTTAATTTCATGGCTGCAATCAGCATCTGCAGTGATTTTTGAGCCCAAAAAAATAAAGTCTGACACTGTTTCCACTGTTTTCCCATCTATTTCCCATGAAGTGATGGGACCAGATGCCATGATCTTAGTTTTCTGAATGTTGAGATTCAAGCCAGTTTTTTCACTCTCCTCTTTCACTTTCATCAAGAGGCTTTTGAGTTCCTCTTCACTTTCTGCCATAAGGGTGGTGTCATCTGCATATCTGAGGTGATTGATATTTCTCCCAGCAATCTTGATTCCAGCTTGTGCTTCTTCCAGCCCAACGTTCCTCATGATGTACTCTGCATATAATTAAATAAGCAGGGTGACAGTATACAACCTTGACGTACTCCTTTTCCTATTTAGAACCAATCTATTGTTCCATGTCCAGTTCTAACTGTTGCTTCCTGACCTGCATACAGGTTTCTCAAAATACTTATATTGGGGTCTAAAAAAATATTTTAAAATATAAATATAAAATACTTATATTGGGGTCTAAAACATAGTTTTAAAAATAGAAACAGTTTTATTGACATAGGGAGCAAACTAATGATTACCAGTGAGGAGAAGGCAGAGGGAAGAGGCAAGATATGGGGAATGAGAGAAGAGGCACAAACCACTAAGTATAAAATACATAAACAACCAGGATATATTGTAAAGCACAGGGAAATATAGCCATTATTCTCTAATAATGTTAAATGGAGTATAATCTATAAAAATTTTCAAAATATAATTCAAAAATGTTGAATCACTATGGTGTATTATGTAAAATCAACTATACATCTTAAAATAATTATGTATATTTTCAAATTATGTAATTTTATATTATGAAAATTTACATAAATTTATATTATGCAAAATCATATAATTCAACTGTTTATCTATTAAAAATTAAACTACATTAAATTTTAAAAGTTAAAGATCCATAAAACATTGTAAGATTTTCAAACATAAGTGATAGTGGAATCCACTGTTAACGGAGATCATGTTGACTCTCAGAGGTCTTTCAACTGTAGCTTTCATCATAATACCAAATCCTCTCATATATGAAAGGAGGCTGTTTGCTAACTATTTTATCACATGATACATGATACTAGGAATAACACCAATTAATTTTGCATGTTTATTCATTTGAATTTTAATACTATCTCTTTTTTAGGTGAACCTGGTTTTAATAAATGGTGTTTAGCATCTGATATTCAGGGCATTTTATTAGCAATGAAAGTGTGGGTTGGTGAGTAGGCCCATTTTCTGTAATTAGAAATGTATCCTTTTATTAACTGCTTCAGTTCAGTTCAGTTCAGTTGCTCAGTCGTGTCCGACTCTTTGCGACCCCATGAATCACAGCACACCAGGCCTCCCTGTCCAAACTGAGCCTAATTATATATAAACAAACTTCTCTAATGTGTTTCTGCTATTATATTCTGTACAGTCTCATGTATAACTAATCATTTGTTGCTGGGAAAAAAAAAGTCTTATTCTGGTTCTACTAAATGAAAATAATTTAATGTGTATTGTTTAGAAGGATAAACTACTCAGTTTAGTTTTCTTATCCCTATGACTTAAATATTCTTTTGATGTTTTTCCATGTGCTCTTACAATAAAGTCTTTAAATGACGTCATCTACTTAAAAGTCCAACATGAGAAACCTAAAAGTTGACTCTCAGCATTTTCTTCTCTTCATTTTGTGGTTGATTTTGACCTACATAAATTCCCTGAAATGAGTCAGGTTCCTTCCAAATAGTTTAGTATTCCAAGCACTTCATATAGGCTGTACAATACTTGTTCTTTTCTCATTTCCACTGCCAATATGTATTGTTGCCACTTTTTTTTGTGCCAGTAATAATGTATTTGCTATAAATGTTATATTGCAAATTTCATCAGGTCCCACAAAGAATGTGATATATTTTTATCATCACTATTGCTATTTTTCTAAAGAGATAAATGTAAAGGATTGTGTACAGGGGAAAGTTTTTAGATATCAACTGTATACACAGATAGTTATAAAAGATAGCCAGCAAAGCTTGAAACAATGTTTCAGTTTCATTCACCTACTTAGTACCTGTACCAGGGTCAATCATAATGGAAAAAAATAAAAACAACTCCCCAAAACACAATCATAGTTTCTTTTTATTCTATTTTTTTTGGTCCTCTCTGTAATGAAGGTTCCAAGTTGACACAGATGGTAACAATAAGGAGGCAAGATCTGAAAGCTGCCAATTGCGTCATCCTGAAACCTTTCAACACACCTCATCTGAAACGATAACTATAATTCCTGTTCTATGTAGCACTCTCCTGCACTGCCACACATTTTTTAAAAGTATTAAGGAAATCATTCAAAGAGCATTATTGGAAAATAAGACAGGGCAAATATTCTGGTCAACGAAATAACGAGTTTTAACACTTCCCGGCAGTTACCTAAAATCCCAGGCGAATGCAAAGACTTTAAGAGGTAAAGGGGAAAAGGAATTGATGGTAGTGGAGGGGGTACTAATATGTTCCATCCAGGGTATATCTCCTCCATGCAGTGCTATCTTCTGCCAGTTTACATGAAATATTTCAGCATATATCAGTTCACTGTAGCATTCATGAAATGTCCTGATAGTAGAGGTGAAAATCTTTTAGGAGAAACAGCATTGTAAAGCTCTGTGTAAATTATGTAACCACATATTAGACACCACAGAACGCCTAACTGGCCAAGCAAAATTTTATCCTACTTTATCTTAAGTCTAACATGATAAAAAGTAATAAGTAGTATTAATCCTTTAAAATGAAATCCATGAATAAATATTTTCCATCTGTGCAATAAAGTATTTGCATAGTTTTGTGAAATACTGTATCTGTGCACATAATTATTTTTTTTTTTTTTGCTATTTATTATAAAAAATGCTCATTTTTGTTCCCTGGAACTGAGTCATGTTTACACAACTCTGAGGTTAAAGTGAAAACCTACCTGCCACAATAAATGTGTACAAGCAATTTCTATAATTTTATTTTTAATTAAAATATCAGAAAAATACAGAACAAAATATCATTAATTATTCTATTAGTCCTTCAGTAAACAAAATGAAGCTCAGAGAGTAAATTAACTTCACCAGGATAATCTCTGAGTGTTGAGTCACTCAGAGATTAGCATGAGCGGGAAGCCGCTATCACCTCAGTCTGAAGAGCAAAGGAAGGTCAAACTCAAACCCAGGAAAATGGGAAGCTTAATGTACGGATGTTATGACCAATCTAGACAGCATATTAAAAAGCAGAGACATTACTTTGCCAACAAAGGTCCGTCTAGTCAAGGCTATGGTTTTTTCCGTGGTCATGTATGGATGTGAGAGTTGGACTGTGAAGAAAGCTGATGGCCGAAGAATTGATGCTTTTTTTTTTTTTTTTAAAAAGAATTTTATTAAAAAAGCACAAATGCAAAGAAATGAACAGAGGAAAATTTATGCGTCGAACCTGGACTGGTCACTTATGATAATATACATGCTACAATTCCATTCTCTCCAATCATTCCACCTTCACCTGAACCCTGTATAAGAGACTGCAAAAGAATTGATGCTTTTGAACTGTGGTGTTGGAGAAGACTCTTGAGAGTCCCTTGGACTGCAAGGAGATCCAACCAGTCCATTCTAAAGGAGATCAATCCTGGGTGTTCATTGGAAGGACTGATGCTAGTGCTGAAACTCCAAAACTTTGGCCATCTCATGTGACAAGTTGACTCAATGAAAAAGAGTCTGATGCTGGGAGGGATTAGAGGTGGGAGGAGAAGGGAACGACAGAGAGTGAGATGGCTGGATGGCATCACCGACTCTGTGGACATGAGTTTGAGTGAACTCTGGGAGTTGGTGATGGACAGGGAGGCCTGGCGTGCTGTGATTCATGGGGTTGCAAAGAGTCAGGCACGACTGAGCGACTGAACTGAACTGAACTGAACTGAATGTAGGGATGACCTGATGGGAGCTGCAGCTGTGGACGGTACCAAACGCAAATAGAAAATTCTGCTAAACATAGTAGGAAGTGGAAAACAAATACTGCAGGCGTCCCTCTTGTCCTGTGATACTCCTGCCAGTGCATCCCATTGACCAAACCCAGCAATCTGATGCCAGACAGTAAGAAAGCCAGGTGATAGAGTCTAAGGAGTTAGCTTTCAGTGCAGAAAAGAAGAAAAAGACAGAGGGCAGATTGTGCTATGCAGTAGTCCTCATTGTTTATCTTCGTTGTTTTAATATTTGTTGTAATGTGTATATGTTAATATTATGTCAGTCATATGTTACATTAAATCTTTGAGCTTTTCATGTTTTCAAATATCCCCGCACTCTACTTATACTTGAAAAACATTTTAGCTGGTTATAAAATTATTGGGCTATAATCCTTTCTTTTTTGTATTTATAAACATTGCTATTGTCTTCAGTTACAAAATATTGCTGTAGATATACTATTGGGCTTATCTGATTTTTCTTCCTTATTTGTGTTCTCTTTTTCTACTCTAGATGCCTGATGAATCATTTCATTACCTTGAAGATGAATAGCCTGGAATGGCTATATCTCAATGTTGAGTAAGCTGAATTAAAATTTCCTGGTATATTATATGCAGATTAATTTTTCTCAGACTCTTTCTTTTTTCTTGTAAAATTAAGAGATGTCACAAAAAATAGCACTGCAGAAATCAATTGAATGTTTCAAGGAAGTGCATGTACTTGTAAGTGCAACAAAGCTGAACATCTGATATCACACAAAAGGTTTACAAAAAACAGACAAAAACAATGCTATAACCGAATAAAAATGCTTTTGAGTTGTATTCCAGATCCAAAGATGATGAGTTACTGTCTTTCCTTGTTTTGGGTAATGAAATATTGCCTAAAAGCAGAAGAAAAGCCAATGCGGCTTCAAAAGCAGAAGTGTTTCAGCAAAGGCAGGTTCAAAATGAATATAAGCCATATGTGATTAAACTTGTTTTTCTTTGGAGGGTCTTTAGCTCAGGAAAAATGTGAAATATAACTTGTTCAGTAACTCGTAAATTACAATGTCTTATATTTTAAGCTTCAGGGAGCAGAGTTCAGACTGAATTATAGTGCAGTTGGGTAGATTGCATGTTAGTTGCTCAGTCGTGTCTGACTTTTTGCAATCCAATGGACTGTGGCCAGCCAGGCTACTCTGTCCATGGGATTCTCCAGGCAAGAATACTGGAGTGGATTGCCATTCCCTTCTCCAGAGGATCTTCCCAACCCAGGGATTGAATCCTGGTCTCCTGCATTGTGGGAAGATTCTTTACTATTTGAGCTACAGGAAAGTCTCTAAAATTCCATCTTCTTACTTATGTACTCCTTTCATGTCTAGGCAAGGCCCTCAGGGCCCATGAAACTTATCAGGGCAGTCAGTGTTACCTGACTGGCTGAAAGTGGGCTAGCTGGGAAACTCAGAGCCCCTTCCTCAGATCACAGCAACTGATAGGGCCCTGAGACATCCCATATAGCGACCTGGACATTTGCTAACTTAGTGTTCCCTAGGGTTATTCTAACTGCTTGCTACAGATTTGCTGACAAGGGCTTAGTCGTGTCCTACTCTGCCACACTGTGGACTGTAGCCTGCCAGGCTCCTCTGTCCATGGGATTTTTCCAGGCAAGAACATTGGAGTGGGTTGCCATTTCCTTCTCCAGGGGATCTTCACAGCCCAGGTATCAAACCTTGGTCTCTTGTGTTGGGTAGATTATTACCAGTTTAATGATCATAGCTAAACATTAATTAGTAGTAAACCTATTTGAATCTGGAAGGGATTCTTTTTTTTTTTTTTTTTTAGGAAATGGGAGCTAGCCTATAATTTCCTGTTGAAAGAGACCATGTCTATGGTCTTGCTCAGGCATATCTCATGTTACTGGTTCTATGTTCAGCTCATAATCATTGTATGAAAAATATTTGTTTGATATATAAGAGCGCTCAAAGTGTATAAAAGGATACTCCAAAGGTTCTGGCCTTATACTGCTCAGGATTTCATTTCACTGACTTGGCTGAAGACCTCACATTCATGTATATCAAGTGTATGGAGGACTCCAAATCATCATGGAATGTGTATCAATTGGGTGATCAACTTGGGATGGATGCAGCAATGTCTTACTAGATGTATAGCAATGCATTGCTTTGTAGACTAATGCAATACAATTACTCTGACAAGAGCAAATTATACAAAGCCTCTGGGTCTCCAAAAACAATTTCAAAGGTCCTGGAGAGGAATAATATAAAAGACCAGGGGGAGAGGAAAAAAGACTCAGAAGTTACACTTGACAGCAATTTAATATAATATGAACGATGTGGTCTGACTCCTGGGAAAAATGAATAGAATCTAATGGAAATTGCTGATCCAGTCATCTCTCTTCCTATGATGTTAGTAATATTAATTTTACAGGCAGCACCTCAAAGGAGGTATAGGTCTCTTGAATCATATTCAAAAGAAAGAGAACACAGTATCAAGTGAGGCAAATACCTCCAAACATATAAAAAGGTGTCATGTAAAAAGACATTGTATGTGCTGTCTATAATCTCTGGGGATGCTGATGAACTGAGATAAATGAAGTGAAATCGTTAATTGACATATAAAAATTCAATGGACTTGGACATGAGAAACATGATATGAACTTCCTTGGCTGGTAGTAAATTTCTCATCACTGGAGGTGTTCAAAAGGAGCAGAATAAATTTTCAAGAAGAATTTTAATGAAGTTGTACCCAAATTGAATAAATAATAAATTATTTTAAAGTCTTTTCTAACACTAAAGTTATATGGCTCTACTAATATTTCTTTTTATTTCTATTTTCTCATTTTTAAAAGTAATTTGGAATCCTATTTCCAGCACTTACTAGCTATGTGACATTGATTTAGCAAATTATTTAAGTTGTTGTTATTATAGTTCCTTCATCGCTAAAATGAGGATAAATAGGTTATTGAATTATATGAGTTAAGATATGGAAGGAACAGTAAATGGCACAGAATAAACAGGCACAAATAAGTATTTGAACTTTGAGGGAAAAATTGAAGAATTCAGCTCTTTGACACTGTTCAAACCATGTCCCCACAATAGGGAGGAAAGTTTGGTCTTTATTTATTTGAAGTATGGTAGATTTACAATGTTGTGTTAGTTTCTAGTGTACAGAAATATGACTCAATTTTACGTATATATATATATATGTATTAGATTCTTTTGCATTACAAGATATTGAATAGGGTTCCCTGTGCTACACATTAGGTCCTTATTGGTTTTTTTTTTTTTTTTTAGTAACTTGTATCTGCTAATGGGCTTCATAGGTGGCTCAGTGGTGACAAACCCATCTGCCAATGCAGGAGGTACAGGTTTGATCCCTGGGTCTGGAACATTCCCTAGAGAAGGATATGGCAAATTAGCCCAATACGCTTATCTAGGAAATTCCATGGACAGAGGAACCTGGCAGGGCTATAGTCCATGGGGCTGCAAAAGAGTTGGTCATGACTTAGCAACTGAGCACTCACATATGTGTACCACATTTTTATCCACTCAACTATCTCTGGACACTTAGGTTGCTTCCATGTCTTGATATGGTAAACAGTGCTGCTATGAACATGGGATGCATGTATGTTTTTGAATTAGTTTCCTCTGGTTTGATGCCTAGGAGTAGGACTTTGGATCATATGGTAACTTTATTTTTAGTTTTTAAGGAAACCTCATACTGTTCTCCATGATGGATGCAGCAGTTTACATTTGCACCAATAGTGTAGGAGGGTTCCTTTTTGTTATATGGTGAGGACTATAAAACTCTAATACAGGAAATTAAATATGATCCAAAGAAAAGGAAATATATCCCATGCTCTTGAATTAGAAGAATTAATTTTATTAAAATGGCCATACAACCCAAAGCAATCTACAGATTTAACATGATTTCTATCAAATTACGCACTGCATTTTGCACAGAACTAGAAGAAATAATTCTAAAATGTATGTGGAACCATACAAGACCCAGAATTGGCAAAGAAACCCTAAGAAACAAGAATGAAGCTGTAGTCATACTCCTCTCAGACTTCAGTTTGCACTATATTTACATTAGTGTCCTTCACTGAACTCTGCTTCAAAGACATGCATTTCCTTAACATTTTTTGAGTAATGCGTAAAAACAGTCAGTACATAATTCATGCTTTTTGCTTTTTATAATACCATCCCTCGAATTCAGCAAAATGCATATCATAGTGAATATACTCACAATTTTTCTCATAAATAATTTGATTTTTTTTTTTTTTTTTTTTTACAGAAAACATTTCAGTGGCCCTAAATTTTCAAGTGGCCCAGTGGTAAAGAATCTGCCTAACAATGCGAGAGATCCAGGTTTGATCCCTGGGTCAAGAAGATCCCATGGAAGAGGAAATGGCAACCCACTCCAGTATTGTTGCCTGGACAATTTCACAGATGTAGAGCCTGGCCGGCTATAGTCCATGGGGTCACAAAGAGTTGGACACAACTTAGAGACTAAAAAACAACAAAATTTTCAAGTGCATGGTTTTGCATAGGGATTAATTCATCTACCTATTCAGTAACAGTATTTATTTCATATTTACCCCGAATCACAGATAAGTAGGTAAAAAATAAAAGTTTAAAAAATTGTATTATGAATTTAATCATCAAATCATCTAGCTTAAGTCCATGCAAACACGAGTTAAAGAGATAAATAATTCCATGGGGACTGAGAGTCTGTGTATTCACTTGCAAATACACTTATTATCTCTCATGGCATCTGCTAATTTTTGTACGTTGTTATTTTCTGTAGACCCCAAGTCTAGGGTAGCTAATCAGTGAATACAGCCAAAACTAAAAATGTAATAAAGTAAAAGAAATACAATTTTAAAAAGTCCCTCCTGACATTTTAACCTAGAGATTGTACAAATTGCTTCTTTCCTAAGTACTGTTTGGTACCCATCACTCTGGACAAATAACCTTTATACATTATATAACTCATTGCCTAGGAAAATTAATGCTTGTGCTTGTGGGAGATTAATACAGCAGTGATATTCCATTATAGTGATAGTCTCAAACTGTAAGTATTTTCCCTCAGAAATTCTATGTGTTCATCAAATCCATCTACTTCTTTTATAAATTAACATCATTTACAGCCTATATTAGGGAGATTAACAGCTTCCCCAGATAGAGCCATGACTTAAACACTAGAATCTGATAATATACCACGTTGCATGAAAGTGTGTTTTCCTGATATAATTCAGTTCTTGAGATAGGGAGGAAATTTCGGATTTTTTCAGTGGGCACAATCTAGTGACATTAAAGAAGAGGCAAAATATTCTTCTAAATTCTTAGCTGGAAACCCTATAAGCAAAAGACAGACTAAGAAAGAAACAGAAGTTTATTCGCATGTATATGTCATATATGTGGCTATCCAGGAGGTAAGGAATCTACCTGCCAAGCAGGAGGTGAGGGTTTGATCCCAGGGTCATCTGAAGATCCCCTGGAAAAGGATGCCAGGATTCTTGCCTCCTTTTGCTAAGAGATATATTTGGGGATGGCATATTCTGCTACCCTTCAATATGATCCCTAAAAAGCAAAAAAACTTTTCCTGTGTTAGAAGACATGAGACAGGAGAAGAAAACGGAAAGCATTTGAAGAATGAAAAGTGGCGAGAACTGATGTTGTTGGTTTGAAGATGGAGAAAAGGGACCAGAAGCTGAAGAATATGGGTGGTCTCGAGAAGCTGGAAATGGCCCTCACCTGAGAGCTAGTAAGAAAATGGGAAACTCAGTTCTACAAGATTGGTAAGGAATTAAATTCTGCCAATAATCTGAATGAGAAAACAGATGAAGAAAGCAGATCTTCTCTTAGAGCCTTCAGAGAGGAATATGGCCTGCAGTAACTTGACCTTAGCTTGGTGAAAACTGTATTGATCTTCTGATCATTGTTTTGCATTATCCAGGTCATTAAATTTTGGTAATTGGTTATGCAGCAATGAAAAATGAATATGATGTCATAACAACTTCTCTTTCTCTGAGTTCATTTAAAACGTGGTAAGCTTCCTTGACTATGCCAAGGCCTTTGACTGTGTGGATCACAATAAACTGTGGAAAATTGTGAAAGAGATGGGAATACCAGACCACCTGACCTGCCTCTTGAGAAACCTGTATGCAAGTCAGGAAGCAACAATTAGAACTGGACGTGGAACAGCAGACTGGTTCCAAATAGGAAAAGGAGTACGTCAAGCCTGTATATTGTCACCCTGCTTATTTAAATTATGTGCAGAGTACATCATGAGGAACGCTGGGCTGGAAGAAGCACAAGCTGGAATCAAGATTGCTGGGAGAAATATCAATAACCTCAGATATGCAGATGACACCACCCTTATGGCAGAAAGTGAAGAGGAACTCAAAGGCCTCTTGATGAAAGGGAAAGAGGAGAGTGAAAAGGTTGGCTTGAAGCTCAACATTCAGAAAACGAAGATCATGGCATCTGGTCCCATCACTTCTTGGGAAATAGATGGGGAAACAGTGGAAACAGTGTCAGACTTTACTTTTTTGGGCTCCAAAATCACTGCAGATGCTGATTGCAGCCATGAAATTAAAAGACGCTTACTCCTTGGAAGGAAAGTTATGACCAGCCTAGATAGCATATTAAAAAGCAGAGACATTACTTTGCCAACCAAGGTCCGTCTAGTCAAGGCTATGGTTTTTCCCGTGGTCATGTATGGATGTGAGAGTTGGACTGTGAAGAAAGCTGATCGCCGAAGAATCGATGCTTTTGAACTGTGGTGTTGGAGAAGACTCTTGAGAGTCCCTTGTGCTGCTAGGAGATCCAAGCAGTCCATTCTAAAGGAGATCAATCCTGGGTGTTCATTGGAAGGACTGATGCTAAAGCTGAAACTGCAATACTTTGGCCACCTCATGCGACGAGTTGACTCACTGGAAAAGATTCTGATGCTGGGAGCGATTGGGGGTGGGAGGAGACGGGGACGACAGAGAATGAGATGGCTGGATGGCATCACCGACTCTGTGGACATGAGTTTGAGTGAACTCCGGGAGTTGGTGATGGACAGGGAGGCCTGGCGTGCTGTGATTCACGGGGTCGCGGAGAGTCGGACACAACTGAGTGACTGAACTGAACTGAACAGAAGCTTCCTCATATATATATATATATATACATATATATATATACACACACACACATATATATGTTTTTTACCAATGAGATATTTTATACTAAATTATAATATGTGATTTTTTAAAAAAACATTATCACTAGTCTTTGACATCCTGCTGTCAACCAAAAACAAAAGACACACGGAAGGCTGCAAATAAGAAAAGAGTTTATCTGGAGGTCTTAAAAACTACAATTGGGGACATAAATTTGGGTGAAGCCTAAAGACTATTTCAAAGAAGAGAAACAGTCAGGGACTTATAAATGCAAAAGCCACCAGGCTGTCCTCTGACATAAGAGAGGAAACATTAATTCTTAAGGCACGTTGTCTCTAGTGGGTTCAGGGTAAGAGTTTGATAAACATCTTGAGTTTCTGGAATATGTTCTGGATGCCTTTGCTAGGACACTAAGTGGTCCAAAAATCAGATTTCTTTCAAGCTAAGGACCAGTACATACATCGCACTTCCTCAATGTCCCCCCGGCTCCATTTTATACCAATAGTGTCTCTCATGATTTTCCTTCCATATCACTTTATTTGGGTCTGTCAGTCTAAGCATTAAACTGCACAGTGATAAAGGGCCAGGACAAACAATTACATGTCCATTATTTAACTCAGAGATTTAGAAAAAAGGAGGGAAAATGAGTTGGAAACTTATATACACTTAAATTGCTTTTTAGCCTTACCTTTAAAGAACAGAAAAAAAAAATAAATGAAGCATCAACTTTAAATAAATTAAAGGTGAAATAAATTTAATATTAAGTTGCATTTCTTGAATAATATGTGAAAGATGAAATGTAAATCACACTTCAGACAGATTGTCTCAGGCAATTGTCTTAAAACCACCGTTTTAAATTTTGGATAAAGTGTCATTCTCCGTTCTTCCCTCTGTTTCATTTTGTGATCTTCATCTGTCAGGAGTTCAGAAGACGCTGTGAAATAAATGGCTTGAAACATTTGTTGGGGATACATTAATTTCATCTGTTCAACTTTGTTTCAAAAATTCTCTGGAAGATAAACTCTGTCCCAAACTCTATCAAAGAAGATTTAAGGGACCACCAAACAGTTCAAACATCTTATGAAATACTGAATTCTGAAAACCTCTATTCATAGCTGTTGGGCTGTTTATTTTTCAAAAGTCATATCTGACTCTCTGCAACCTTATGGATCATAACCTGCCAGTCTCCTCTGTTCTTGGGATGCTGATTCTCCAGGCAGGAATACTGGAGTAAGTTGCCATGCCTTCCTCCAGAAAACCAAAGTAAACTTTTGAAAAGAAACTAAACTTTGGGGCTATCAAAACCTCCAATTCAATATGTAAATGTAGGCTACTCTGTCCATGGAATTTCCAGGCAAGAATAATGGAGTGTGTTGAAATTTCCAAATCCAGGGGACCTTCTTGACCCAGAGATCAAACCCATGTCTCTTGGGTCTCCTCCATTGCAGACAGATTCTTTACTATCAAGTCACTGGAGAAGCCCACACTGTGATGTATTGGACTTTATTTAGAATCAGAGAAAAAAGTACTTATATTACAGCAGATAAGTCTGTTTGGGGGCATGCATATATTAACACATTATTGAATGGAGGATTTTTGCAGAAACTATGAAGCTGCAATACTTTGGCCACCTCATGCGACGAGTTGACTCACTGGAAAAGACTCTGATGCTGGGAAAGGTTGGGGGCGGGAGGAGAAGGGGATGACGGAAAATGAGATGGCTGGATGGCATCACCAACACTGTGGACATGAGTTTGAGTGAACTCCGGGAGTTGCTGATGGACAGGGAGGCCTGGAGTGCCGTGATTCATGGGGTCACGGAGAGTCGGACACGACTGAGCGACTGAACTGAACTGAACTGAACTGAATACCTATCAATTAGCCAACATCTGCTGGATCATGGAGAAAGCAAGAGAGTTCCAGAAAAACATCTTTTTCTGCTTCATTGACTATGCCAAAGCCTTTGACTGTGTGGATCACAATAAACTGTGGAACATTCTGAAAGAGATGGGAATACCAGACCACCTGACCTGCCTCTTGAGAAACCTGTATGCAGGTCAGGAGGCAACAGTCAGAACTGTACATGGAACAACAGACTGGTTCCAAATAGGAAAAGGAGTACGTCAAGGCTGTATATTGTCACCTGGCTTATTTAACTTCTATGCAGAGTACATCATGAGGAACGCTGGGCTGGAAGAAGCACAAGCTGGAATCAAGATTGCTGGGAGAAATATCAATAATCTCAGATATGCAGGTGACACCACCCTTATGGCAGAAAGTGAAGAGGAACTCAAAGGCCTCTTGATGAAAGTGAAAGAGGAGAGTGAAAAGGTTGGCTTGAAGCTCAACATTCAGAAAACGAAGATCATGGCATCTGGTCCCATCACTTCATGGGAAATAGATGGAGAAACAGTGGAAACAGTGTCAGACTTTATTTTTTTGGGCTTCAAAATCACTGCAGATACTGATTGCAGCCATGAAATTAAAAGATGCTTACTCCTTGGAAGGAAAGTTATGACCAACCTTGATAGTATATTTAAAAGCAGAGACATTACTTTGCCAACAAAGGTCCATCTAGTCAAGGCTATGGTTTTTCCCATGGTCACGTATGGATGTGAGAGTTGGACTGTGAAGAAGGCTGATTGCCGAAGAATTGATGCTTTTGAACTGTGGTGTTGGAGAAGACTCTTGGGAGTCCATTATACTGCAAGGAGATCCAACCAGTCCATTCTAAAGGAGATCAATCCTGGGTGATCATTGGAAGGACTGATGCTAAAGCTGAAACTGCAATACTTTGGCCACTTCATGCGATGAGTTGACTCACTGGAAAAGAGTCAGATGCTGGGAAAGGTTGGGGGTGGGAGGAGAAGGGGACGACAGAGAATGAGATGGCTGGATGGCGTTACCGACTCTGTGGACATGAGTTTGAGTGAACTCTGGGAGTTGGTGATGGACAGGGAGGCCTGGCGTGCTGTGATTCATGGGGTCGCGGAGAGTCAGACATGACTGAGGGACTGAACTGAACTGAACTGAACAGAAGACGTATTAATACATTTCTGATCAATAAACTGTTAATCCAAACTTTAGCAATATTTCCAAACTCAAGCTTTTCCTCCTATACTCTCTTATCCTCTGTTTTAGTTCTACTATTTTATGACCAGCACCTGGGTCTCAAGGAAAAGCAATGGACAATTTTAGGACTTTGGAGGAGTAGGTTTTTATCATCACTCTGGAAACAGAATAGAAGGAAAAAGAAACAACATGAAAGTAACTGATTCTACCAAAAACAGCATGATGTTTCAAATACAGTAAGAAAGCAGATATTTTGTAAACCTGAAGGGAAGTTGTTTGAATCATGCATCCTACTAAGTGTCTGAGCTGTTAGCAGCTGAGAGATGTTTTGATCCGATCTACATGAGCAAAAGCCCCAGGCTAATAAACTGTTGCATCTGGGCAAAGGATGTGTGTGTGTGTGTGTGTGTGTGTGTGTGTGTGTGTGTGAATGCTTGTGTGTAGGTGCACACGTTTCAATGTGTATCCACTTGTGCCTAAACCTTTGAGAATATCCTGATTGGACTTTGTATTATTAAAACCTAATTTTCATAACATACTTTTGGAGACAGGGAAACTTCATGGCTGTGAGAACCCTTGCCAGTGTCATGGTTGCTGAGTCATCCTTCCTGAGGGTCACTGTTATTTTACTTCCAAGAAATGGCATCAGGTCAACAAAGGACTTGTTTGTGGACTATTTGTTTTCCTGAATCTAGGTTTCGTTTGATCTTGGGTGAGTTCAAACTAATTTGGGATAAAATGAAAACACTCTTCTGCTTCTCCACCTCTATTCAGTAATAATACCCCTGTCTGTTTCAATTAGAAGAAAGAACAGTTCTATGCCGGCTCCAGGCAGAGGACACACAGTCTTGCTGAGGTGGAGGGTGTTGGAACCCAGTGTGGAAAGCAAGGGAATATGTATGAAATACTGTTTGGCCCTATTTTCTTAGGAAAAACGAGTAAAGTTTTGCTTCACTTTAAGTTACAGCACACTCTTTCCTCTTTATTTTTTGTTACTGCTCCTCCATCCTCCAGTAATTCTTCCAAGTCCACTTCTGTGCCCCAGTGGTACTCTTCACTCCTGGCATTCTCTGTGAGAGAATCTTAATTATAATCCATCATTCAACTCTGCTGAGTTAAGCATCTGACTTTATCAAAAGCTATATAAAAAGCTGCATGGTAAAGGTTGTTGCCTTTTATTCTTTAGTTGGAATCAAGATAAACACAACTTGCCAGCCATCTTTTATGAAGCCAGCATGTTTAGTTTCCCTCATCATTCCTATGCCCTAAGACTACTGTAATTTGGAAGTAGCAACCGTCAATTTTATTAAACAGGGTGCGCAGAAATAGTTTACTCAAAATATAAGATTTCATAAATTAGATCACTGGTTTCAGAAGGCAGATTTCTGAATCTGCTATATTTATCACTAGTGGTGGCACTAGTGATAAAGAACTTACCTGCCAAGGCAGGAGACATAAGGGGTGCAGGTTTGATCCCTGGATCCACAAGATCCCCTGGAGGAGGGCATGCCAACCCACTCCAGTATTCTCACCTGGAGAATTCCCATGCACAGAGGAGGCTCGCTGGCTACAGTCCATATGGTCACAAAGAGTCGGACATGACAGAAGTGACTTAGTATGCATGCATGCATGCAATAAATATATATTTTTAATCATAAATATATAGAGGTACTTTATTTGTTCATATCATTTCCTAATTTTGTTTGGTTTCTTATTAACTTTCTTATGAATTATACGTAAGGAAGGATCCAAGACTCTTTTTCATGTACAATGATCCTATTTTCCTGAACAGAAGCTCTGGCTGAAAACTATTAAAATTTGGATTCCAAAATTAGGTTAGTGAAAGAGGAGAAACAGGATGGAAAGTTAACACATCCATTTATTATACAATGTGCAAAACGGTGCTTCACGCTGTTTCCACTGAGGGTTGCTCATTCTCTGTAATATGGCTAAAGAATTAGTTCGAACTAGTATCTCTTCTTCTAGAAATCTCTAGACACTTATTGTAGCTTAGAGTCAGCATGGCACTGCCAGTCAAGGAGTCGGAACACTCTGGGTCTAGTCACTCTTCTACTCCTAACCTCCTGGGTAAGCAACTCTGAAGCTTAATTTTTTTCTTATCTGAATTATATAAATGTTGAAATAATTTCTAAAATCTTGAATAGCTTTATAATTCTGATTCCCAATGTAAATAGCAAATGGTGAAATTTCTCCCTTTTTTTTTCAATACTTTAAAATATTTTTTCATCTTAATCATGACATTTCTTTTCCTGTGATATCAGATGTGTAAGCTATTAATACCATGTGCATGCATGCATGCTTAGTTGCTTCAGTCATGTCAGACTCTGCGATTCAGTGGACTGTAGCCTGCCAGGCTCCTCCGTCCATGAGATTCTCCAGGCAAGATTACTGGAGTGGGTTGCCTTGGCCACTTCCAGGGGACCTTCCCAACCCAGGGATTGAACTCAAGTTTCTTATGTCTCCTGCCTTGCAGGCAGATTCTTTACCCATTTGAGCAACCTGGGAAGTCCAATAACATGTGCTCCAATACCATACTTACCATGAAATTCCGTAAGAAGATATTATATTAATGAGTCAAATTTGTAACTTAATAGAGAACAAGAAACCCAATTACAAAAGTATGGTTAATAATTAATAAGTGATAAAGATGTATTTTGTGCTAGTATATAGCTATTGAAGAGTGGGTAGTGGGCTTTTCCTGATTAGTTAACTTCTGGCCATTGAGATCTTTTTTTCCCTAGGACAGTTACACTTTAATGTTTAGCTGTCTATGTTTTTTTCTTTTATTTTTTCTTTTTTAACTAGTCTCAGCCTTGTTTCACTTCTCTCAGTTTTCAGCAGAATTTGCTTTGTATTGGAATGCTTTCTACAGTGTTGCTATAACATTGCCACCAGCAACCAAACTTAGCCAGCTGGCACCCTGGTGGCTCAGCGGTAAAGAACCTGCCTGTAATGCAGGATCCGCCAGTAGACCTGGGTTTGATCCCTGGTTCAGGAAGATGCCCTGGAGGAGGAAATGGCAACCCACTCCAGTATTCTTGCCTGAAAAATCACATGAATAGAGGAGCCTGGTGGGCTGCAGTACAACGGGTGGCAAAGAGTCGGACACCACTGAGCACACACACTACTAATTTTATAATTAGTACTAAACGACCCCACCTATTTTTGCATGATTTGCATTCACACCAACAATAAACGAGTGAGATGCCCTCTTCCTGTTTTTTTTCAAGCAAAGGAATTTTAGTTCAGTTAAAATTTCTGAAAAAGGAGAGGAAAACAGGGTCATTTTAATTTTTCTTTTGATAAATGAATTTTTAAAACATTAATTCAGTGCCACCATAGAGATATCTTTATAGGGCATCAGTAGATACCCAAGAAAGATAACAGCATGCTTGAACTCTTGTTGTTCATGTTAGGTGAGTGTTGCAATCACACCATTTGGTCGTTTGAAATCATGTGCTAGTGAGTCCCCCGTGTTATCCTTGCAACATTCAATAGAAAAAAAAAAAAAGATGAAAGCTCTTTTCTGCTGCTTAATCTTTCTCCCAGAAGTCCCCTCTGGTGACAGGATGAGTGGGAGAGCAGAGAGGGAGCCTTATAGGCTACCTAGAACACACAAAACAGAAAGTTGTCTCATTTTGGGAAGGGAGAAGGATGTTTTGTGAGCAGAAACCATTGATTTTCACCTGTTATCCTGGGACTCATTTGAACTTTTAGGAGGTAGAAAAACTATTTACCAGATTTTTTCTCAAGAGAGGTAATTTGGGGGATTGGCGAAAGAGGCATGATTAGGCAAGAACAGACCTCAGTAAAGGACCTTAGAAAAATAGGTCTGGAGTTCTTTGTTTTGCTTAGTGGGCCGTTCAAGTTTATAGCAGGAACTCAGCAGAGGAGTCTAAGAGTAGCCAAAGGGCACTTCAATTTCATACTTCACCAACACAACACTCAGACTCTCTTCCAAATAAATGTGGGGCCAAAAATTTGAGAAGGTTGGTTAGACAAGCACCAGATTACTGCCTACGTTGGGACACAGCAGATCATCTAATTCTGTCCCTTCAGCTATGACAATTTATATTTACTGACAACCCCTGGCAAAGGCAGGCAGCCAGACTATAGACTTTTCTAAGATCAGCCCTAAAATTTATTAATTTATTTTTTTTTCATTCTGCTCTCTATTTACAAATGTAAACTGTTTGAGGCTTAGAGAGTGAGCATTAAAACCACTGCAGTGAACTACTTTATTATTTTATATCTTAGTGTTTTACACATGAAAGCACAAATTACTATTAGTTTTTAAAATAGTTGTTGGGAGGGTAGAAGGACTGTGAATGTGTGTGTGTGTAAAAGTGGGGATGAGGAGGTATGTATGTGTGCAAGTCATTGATTTATTGTGTAGTTTAGCAAGAGCAAAACTACTAGATATTTTACTAATTTCACACAGAAATAGTGTGGAAATAGAAGCTAATCAGTATTTTGCTTTCCAGATTTATCTAGTATAGTAATTAGATTTCAGTATTTTCAACTCATTGTACAGCAAGCCCACGTTTTACTGATTTTCTTTCCGTGAACCCTATTGATTACTGAAAGAAGAATGCTGAAGTCTCCAACTGCACTGCTGATCTGTATATTTGTCCTTTCGATCACTTTCAACAGTTTAGGCTTTATGGAGTTTGACGCTCTATTGCTGTACACAATTAAGACTTGTCTGTCTTCTTGGTGAGATGAATTAACCCTTTTATTGCTGTGCAATATCTCTCTTTGTTCCTGGGAAATTGTTCTGCTCTGAAGTCCTTTGTCTGATATTCACTTAGTCACTTCATTTTCTATTGTTTCAGTGATACACCCTTTTTCATCCTTGTACTTTTAATTTATTTATATCATTGTATTAAGGGGCTTTTTAACAAGCAGATATATTTGGATTTCTTTTTTTTTTAAGCTATTCTAACCATTTCTGAATTTTAATTGATTTTTAGATAACTTACATTTAATATAATTATTGATATTTGGAATTATGTCCACCAGCTTCTTTTGCTGGCTCATTCTTGCCTTTGCTTTTCATCATTACCCCTCCCCTTTCCTGACCACTTTTGTGTTAAGCACTTTCCAGTTAAACAAGATGTGGGTTTTTCTGTTGCTGCCTCTTCTACCGTGTCTTACAGTCCTCACATACATTTATCAGCACTACAGCTTTCTGCTCAAAATGGTAGCTGGAGAGTCAGGATTTTAATTTTTTTTTTTTCTTCTCAATGCTTGTGTTCCATACTCAACTTTCATCCTCTCTGCATACGTGCACTACAGGGGCGCTCACTCCAGGATATCACTCTTCCCCAGTGGTAGACCTCTTTTGCCTGTCGCTGGATGCTGGATGGCAAGAATTTACTATTGTCCAGTTGCAGCCTCAGTTTAGGCAGATCCTGTATGTCCAGCCTCATGGGCAGCAAGATAGGAAAATATTCTCAGCATTTTTCTCTCCATGTGCCCTAAACGATGCCCTTGATCTGTGTTAATCTTTACCACACATTCCCTAACCCTACCCCATTAGATGCAAATCTCTAAGTGGGCACAGATATAGATTTCTAAGGCCAGCATGGTTTTCTTAACATCTCCCTGGAATACAAGAATTTCTCCCCTGCTCATTCCCCTGTATCAGTGTGTCTGCACTGTTCCCTTTAAGCTTCCTCCAGAAACTGCAGGGTTTTGCGTCATAGGAGAAAAGAGTTTAGGAGAAACAGTTTAAGGTTTGTATATTCCCCTCAGCAGCTAAGGCTCCCCTGGTAGCTCAGAAGGTAAAGAATCTTCCTGTAACGTGGGCAATCTGGGTTCAGTCCCTGGATAGGGAAGACCCCTGGAGAAGGAAATGGCAACACACTCCAATATTTTTGCCTGGGAAAATCCCATGGGAAGAAAAGCCTGGCTGGCTACAGTCCATGAGGTCACAAGGAGTCAGACACAGCTAAACAACTAATAATCACTAAGCAGCTAAAAATCATTTTATGCAAGATTCCAGCAAGGAGATAAGGGTTTTTGTTGTTGTTTGTTTCCAACCCTGCCTTCAAATATTCTTTACAGTTATTTAGAGTTACTAAGGGAGGCTCATTAAAAATAAAGAAAGAAAAAGCTTGTAAGAGTATGTCTGGGCCCCAGTTCTTCCAGTCTTATTTCACATTTGATCTTTACTAATTTAGACTTAAATTGAAGAAAGTAGGGAAAACCATTAGACCATTCAGATATGACCTCAGTCAAATCCCTTATGATTATACAGTGGAAGTAAGAAATAGATTTAAGGGACTAGATCTGATAGATAGAGTGCCTGATGAACTCTGGACGGAGGTTCGTGACATTGTACAGGAGACAGGGACCAAGACCATCCCCACAGAAAAGAAATGCAAAAAAGCAAAATGGCTGTCTGAGGAGGCCTTACAGATAGTTGTGAAAAGAAGAGAAGTGAAAAGTAAAAGAGGAAAGGAAAGATATAAGCATCTGAATGCAGAGTTCCAAAGAATAGCAAGGAGAGATAAGAAAGCTTTCCTCAGAGATCAATGCAAAGAAATAGAGGAAAACAACAGAATAGGAAAAACAAGAGATCTTTTCAAGAAAATTAAAGATATCAAGGGAACATTTCATGCAAAGATGGGCTCGATAAAGGACAGAAATGGTATGGACCTAACAGAAGCAGAAGATATTAAGAAGAGGTGGCAAGAATACACAGAAGAACTGTACAAAAAAGATCTTCACGATGAAGATAATCACAATGGCGTGATCACTCACTTGGAACCAGACATCTTGGAATGTGAAGTCAAGTGGGCCTTAGAGAACATCACTATGAACAAAGCTAGTGGAGGTGATGGAATTCCGATTGAGCAATTTCAGATCCTGAAAGATGATGCTGTGAAAGTGCTGCACTCAATATGCCAGCAAATTTGGAAAACTCAGCAATGGCCACAGGACTGGAAAAGGTCAGTCTTCATTCCAATCCCAAAGAAAGGGAATGCCAAAGAATGCTCAAACTACCACACAATTGCACTCATCTCACACGCTAGTAAAGTCATGCTCAAAATTCTCCAAGCTAAGCTTCAGCAATATGTGAATCGTGAACTTCCAGATGTTCAAGCAGGTTTTAGACAAGGCAGAGGCCCAGAGATCAAGTTGTCAACATCCGCTGGATCATGGAGAAAGCAAGAGAGTTCCAGAAAAACATCTATTTCTGCTTCATTGACTATGCCAAAGCCTTTGACTGTGTGGATCACAACAAACTGTGGAACATTCTGCAAGATATGGGAATCCCAGGCCACCTGACCTGCCTCTTGAGAAACCTGTATGCAGGTCAGGAAGAAACAGTTAGAACTGGACATGGAACAACAGACTGGTTCCAAATAGGAAAAGGAGTACATCAAGGCTGTATATTGTCACCCTGCTTATTTAACTTATATGAAGAGTACATCATGAGAAATGCTGGGCTGGAAGAAGCACAAGCTGGAATCAAGATTGCTGGGAGAAATATCAATAATCTAAGATATGCAGATGACACCACCCTTATGACAGAAAGTGAAGAAGAACTAAAGAGTCTCTTAATGAAAGTGAAAGAGGAGAGTGGAAAAGTTGGCTTAAAGCTCGACATTCAGAAAATTAAGATCACGGCATCTGGTCCCATCAGTTCAGTTCAGTTCAGTCCAGTCGCTCAGTCGTGTCTGACTCTCCGCGACCCCATGAATCACAGCACGCCAGGCCTCCCTGTCCATCACCAACTCCCAGAGTTCACTCAAACTCATGTCCACAGAGTCGGTGATGCCATCCAGCCATCTCATTCTCTGTCGTTCCCTACTCCTCCCACCCCCAACCTTTCCTAGCATCAGACTCTTTTCCAGTGAGTCAACTCGTCGCATGAGGTGGCCAAAGTATTGCAGTTTCAGCTTTACCATCAGTCCTTCCAATGAACACCCAGGATTGATCTCCTCAAGAATGGACTGGTTGGATCTCCTTGCAGTCCAAGGGACTCTCAAGAGTCTTCTCCAACACCACAGTTCAAAAGCATCGATTCTTTGGCTATCAGCTTTCTTCACAGTCCAACTCTCACATTCATACATGACCACGGGAAAAACTATAGCCTTGACTAGATGGACCTTTGTTGGCAAAGTAATGTCTCTGCTTTTTTAATATACTGACAAGGTTGGTCATAACTTTTCTTCCAAGGAGTAAGAGTCTTTTAATTTCATGGCTGCAATCAGTATCTGCAGTGATTTTGGAGCACAAAAAGTAAAGTGTGACACTGTTTCCACTGTTTTTCCATCTATTTCCCATGAAGTGATGGGACCAGATGCCATGATCTTTGTTTTCTGAATGTTGAGCTTCAAGCCAACCTTTTCACTCTCCTCTTTCACTTTCATCAAGAGGCTTTTTCGTTCCTCTTCACTTTCTGCCATAAGGGTGGTGTCATCTGCATATCTGAGGTTATTGATATTTCTCCCAGCAATCTTGATTCCAGCTTGTGCTTCTTCCAGCCCAGCGTTCCTCATGATGTACTCTGCATAGAAGTTAAATAAGCAAGGTGACAATATACAGCCTTGACGTACTCCTTTTCCTACTTGGAACCAGTCTGTTGTTCCATGTACAGTTCTGACTGTTGCTTCCTGACCTGCATACAGGTTTCTCAAGAGGCAGGTCAGGTGGTCTGGTATTCCCATCTCTTTCAGAATGTTCCACAGTTTATTGTGATCCACACAGTCAAAGGCTTTGGCATAGTCAATGAAGCAGAAATAGATGTTTTTCTGGAACTCTCTTGCTTTCTCCATAATCCAGCGGATGTTGGCAATTTGATCTCTGGTGCCTCTGCCTTTTCTAAAACCAGCTCGAACATCTGGGAGTTCATGGTTCACATATTTTCCCATCACTTCATGGCAAATAGATGGGAAACAGTCTAAACAGTGGCAGACTTTATTTTTCTGGGCTCCAAAATCAGTGCAGATGGTGATTGCAGCCATGAAATGAAAAGGCACTTACTCCTTGGAAGGAAAGTTATGACCAACCTAGACAGCATATTAAAAACCAGAGACATTACTATGCCAACAAAGGTCCATCTAGTCAAGGCTATGGTTTTTCCAGTAGTCATGTATGGATATGAGAGTTGGACTATAAAGAAAGTTGAGCACCAAAGAATTGCTGCTTTTGAACTGTGATGTTGGAGAAGACTCTTGAGAGTCCCTTGGACTGCAAGGAGATCCAGCCAGTCCATCTTGAAGGAGATCAGTCCTGGATGTTCATTGGAAGTACTGATGTTGAAGCTGAAATTCCAATACTTTGGCCACCTGATGGGAAGAGGTGACTCATTGGAAAGACCGTGATGCTGGGAAAGATTGAGGGCAGGAGGAGAAGGGGACAACAGGGGATAAGATGATTGAATGGCATCACCGACTTGATGGACATGGGTTTGGGTGGACTCCGTGAGGTGGTGATGGACAGGGAGGCCTGGCATGCTGTGTTTCATGGGGTTACAAAGAGTCGAACATGACTGAGCGAATGAACTAAACTGAACTGAACTGAGTGGAATCCTACTCTGTAGTTCAGTGCAACAGGCATTTGATGGGCCAGCATCTCTATTGTTCAGCTGCCCATGCTGGCATGCGCGGGGAGAGATGTTATGGTGATGATTCCACCCCATATGCGTGACTCAGCACTATCGCCTTGCTTCCATGGCTGCCCTCTTTCCTCCTCCAGAGGCACTTCCTACCACAATCTCCTCCCTCACATCCCCTTGATCAGTCTTTCCACAGTTAACAGCAGCCCTCGCCCTGGGATTGCTCCTCAATCCCTAAACTCCGGCACGCAGGCACTGCACCTGTCCAGGCTACGTATGGCTGTGCAAGGACTGTCGGATTCTCATTCCATTTCAGCTGCCATAGATCAGGTGTTTCACTCTCAGTCTTAAGTGTTTCTCCTCTGACTCAGATCCCGTATGTGGGGATCAGACCCCTGCTTCAGTTCACCTGCCCACTGAGGGCAGGTCCAGTCCTCCTAACACTGCTGTTGTTCCTCCTAATTCCTTCATCCTACAGAATTTTGCACTGGTCTATATATTCTTGGTGTTCCTTGGAAGGATTGATGCTGAAGCTGAAACACCAATACTTTGGCCATCTCATGCGAACAGTTGACTCACTGGGAAAGACTCTGATGCTGGGGGGGATTGGTGGCAGGAGGAGAAGGGGACGACAGAGAATGAGATGGCTGGATGGCATCACCAACTCTGTGGACATGAGTTTGAGTGAACTCCGGGAGTTGGTGATGGACAGGGAGGCCTGGCGTGCTGCGGTTCATGGGGTCACAAAGAGTCGGACACGACTGAGTGACTGAACTGAACTGAACTCATATATTCTTTTCTCTTGGTCAGGTATTCCTGCCTTCTCTCAACTGGTGTTTGCATGCACTTCTGTGTCTGAAGGTGTATTTCTGATGTATCTGTGGAAAGAGATATACTCCACATCCACCTACTCCTCTGCCATCTTGTTTTCTCATTTATTTTTATAGTAACTGCTAATCAGTCTCATCTTCTCTCAATGCTTTGACCCAGATGAGTGAGTGCTGTGTCCCATTCCTCCTCACAGTGGCATTTTTCTCTTTGAGATTTGAATAATTTGGTTGGATTACAACCTCTTATTTCTGATGAACTTGAGAAAAACTATGATTTTAAAGTTTGAGTTTATATTACAGTTAGAATGGAAGCAATATTCCTTCTAGCTTTTTCCATCCTAGCCAGAAGCAGAAATCTATTTTTGGTCTGGCTACAGCTACATAATCTAAAGGTTAATGAAGCAATATGCAGTAAAAGTCTGTATAGGCAAAGCTATGGTTTTTCCAGTAATTATGTATGGATATGAGAGTTGGATCAAAAAGAAGAAGGCTGAGAGCTGATGAATTGATGTTTTTGAATTGTGGTGTTGGAGAAGACTCTCGAGAGTCCCTTGGACTGCAAGGAGATAAAACTAGTCAATCCTAAAGGAAATCAACCCTGAATATTCTTCGGAAGGACTGATTTGAAGCTGAAGCTCCAATACTTTGGCCACCTGATATGAAGAGCCAACTCATTGGAAAAGACTCTGATGATGGGAAAGATTAAATGCAAAAGGAGAGGGGGGTGGCAGAGGATGAAACAGTTAGATAGCATCATCTACTCAATGGACATGAATTTGAGCAAACTCCAGGAAATGGGGAAGAATGGGAAAGCCTAGCATGCTGCTGTCCATCGGGTTGCAAAGAGCTAGACAGGATTTAGCAACTGAATAATAACAACACTGAACTAAGAAAGTGAACTAACATTTACTAGCTTTCTACTTCTAATTCCCTAATTTAATTTTTAAATTAAAATATCCAAATTACTTAAATAAGTTAAACAACGTTGGAAAGGGCAGACATTGTGGACAATAGGATTTCTAATCTACACTTACAGTAAAATCATATAATCCACTGCCTATTCAAAATACAGGAAAATAGTTGTTTAGCATCAGCCACTAATTTGAGAAATGACAGAGAAGTGCTGAGATCTCAAACAAATTTGTGTATTACATGAAAGTATTAGTAAAGTCGTGCTCAAAAATCTCCAAGCCAGGCTTCAGCAATATGTGAACCATGAACTCCTGTTCAAGCAGGTTTTAGAAAAGGCAGAGGCACCAGAGATCAAATTGCCAACATCTGTTGGATCATGGAGAAAGCAAGAGAGTTCCAGAAAAACATCTATTTCTGCTTCATTGACTATGCCAAAGCCTTTGACTGTGTGGATCACAATAAACTGTGGAAAATTCTGAAAGAGATGGGAATACCAGACCACCTGACCTGCCTCTTGAGAAACCTGTATGCAGGTCAGGAAGCAACAGTCAGAACTGGACATGGAACAACAGATTGGTTCTAAATAGGAAAAGGAGTACGTCAAGGCTGTATATTGTCACCTTGCTTATTTAACTTCTATGCAGAGTACATCATGAGGAACGCTGGGCTGGAAGAAGCACAAGCTGGAATCAAGATTGCTGGGAGAAATATCAATAACCTCAGATATGCAGATGACACCACCCTTATGGCAGAAAGTGAAGAGGAACGAAAAAGCCTCTTGATGAAAGTGAAAGAGGAGAGTGAAAAGGTTGGCTTGAAGCTCAACATTCATAAAACAAAGATCATGGCATCTGGTCCCATCACTTCATGGGAAATAGATGGAAAAACAGTGGAGACAGTGTCAGACTTTATTTTTTGGGGCTCCAAAATCACTGCAGATGCTGATTCCAGCCATGAAATTAAAAGATGCTTACTCCTTGGAAGGAAAGTTATGACCAACCTTGATAGTATATTAAAAAGCAGAGACATTACTTTGCCAACCAAGGTCCGTCTAGTCAAGGCTATGGTTTTTCCCGTGGTCATGTATGGATGTGAGAGTTGGACTGTGAAGAAGGCTGATAGCCAAAGAATTGATGCTTTTGAACTGTGGTGCTGGATAAGACTCTTGAGAGTCCCTTGGACTGCAAGGAGATCCAAACAGTCCATTCTTGAAGAGATCAATCCTGGGTGTTCATTGGAGGGACTGCTGCTAAAGCTGAAACTGCAACACTTTGGCCACCTCATGCGACGAGTTGACTTACTGGAAAAGAGTCAGATGCTGGGAAAGGTTGGGGGCGGGAGGAGAAGGGGACGACAGAGAATGAGATGGCTGGATGGCATCACCGACTCTGTGGACATGAGTTTGCGTGAACTCTGGGAGTTGGTGATGGACAGGGAGGCCTGGCGTGCTGTGATTCATGGGGTTGCAGAGAGTCGGACACGACTGAGTGACTGAACTGACTGACTGACTGACTGATTGGTAGAATAGAGAAATTTGATCATAATGAATGTTCCCCCACTGCTGCCCATATTACTTTTTAAATTGTTAGATTGCTCATATTTACTATTTTTCTCAATATTCCACGGAATTCTTTCAAATTTTAGAATGTTTTCTCCCTGAAATTTTCAATGAGCTTGTACTAGTGTTGGCCAAAAAGTCTGTTCAGAATTTTCCATTACACTGTGTGGAAAAACCAGAACAACCTTTTTGACCAGTCCTATGTAACAATTGCATTTAATGTAATAGATAACAATCAAACTAAAGTACAAATGAATATAATCTTAAAAAATAGGGTAAATTGACAAAGACAACTTTATTTCAAGCATAGTCAGTTAACAACATATCTCAGTTTCTGTCAATGTAAGCTTAATTCAATTTTTGATACCTTATAGATACTGTATAGAGTATCAAATTATAAATTATCATTTGGATGGTTGTTTATGTTCACTGGACTGAGTTTAGGCAAGAAAAATACCCCAAGAGGTTTTATAGACCATTTTAACAATGTAGACAGAAATAAAATAGTTTTACCCACTAATGGTTAGTTCAACACAATATTAAATTAAATTAACTGGAACATCCTATTCCCAGGGAAATTCAGTCAATAGTGGTTTTATAATAACACGAATGTCTTAGAAATATCTATAAGAATTTTTTCTGAGAAGGTCACTGAATTTTCATCAGTATAACTGAAGTTAGTCCTTCAAGATCACTGTGAAGTAAAGAAATGTCTTGTCACTAAAGTGGAAATTGCTCTGTTGTGTACAACTCTTTGTGACCCCATGAGCTGTGGCCTACCAATCTGCTCTGTCCATGGGATTCTCCAGGCAAAATACTGGAGTGGGTAGACTTTCCCTTCTCCAGGGGATCTTCCCAACCCAGGGACTGAACCCAGGTCTCCTGGATTGCAGGCAGATTCTTTACAATCTGAGTCGTCAGGGGTTTTATCATGACTAATTGACAAATGAAAGGTATAAACAGTTAAGTATCATCACAGAGCACTTTGGTAGAAAATTAAACACATTTTCATTTGGGTTAATTTATAAATGTATGAAATAAATAATCTAGTTCAGTTCAGTTCGGTTGCTCAGTCGTGTCCGACTCTTTGCGACCCCATGAATCACAGCACACCAGGCCTCCCTGTCCATCACCAACTCCCGGAGTTCACTCAAACTCATGTCCATCAAGTCGGTGATGCCATCCAGCCATCTCATTCTCTGTCATCCCCATCTCCTCCCACCCCCAATCCCTCCCAGCATCAGACTCTTTTCCAGTGAGTCTTAAAGCTTTTTTAAAAGTCCCAAGAATACACAATGTATTTATACTGCTATTGCTAGAGATTATCTAACATTTAAAGGTATGAAACAATCAATAAAAGAACTATTGTATGAAAAACACTAGTGTATAATCATGCATGCTTATCAAAAATTAATAACCTTTTAATAAACTTCATCTTAGAAAAGTACAGCATCTTTAACTTTCAATTGCATCATTAATTTTAGTCTTAAATAAAATATGCCGTTATAGACACTTGATATTTTTATTCATATCTGTTTGCTTTCTTTCCAGTTCAGTTCAGTTCAGTTGCTCAGTCATGTCCGACTCTTTGTGACCCATGGAAGGCAGCACGCCAGGCCTTCCTGTCCATCGTCAACTCCCTGAGTTCACTCAAACTCATGTCCATTGAGTGGATGATGACCTCCAACCATCTCATCCTTTTTCACCCCCTTCTCCTCATGCCCTCAATCTTTCCCAGCATCAGGGTCTTTTCCAATGAGTTGGCCCTTCACCTCAGATAGCCAAAGTATTGGAGCTTCAGTTTCAGCGTCAGCTCTTCAGTAAATATTCAAGGTTGATTTCCTTTAGGATTAACTGGTTTGATTTCCTTGCACTCCAAGGGACTCTCAAGAGTCTTCTCCAGCCCCATATTTTAAAAGCGTCATTTCTTCAGATAATTTCATCAAAAATGGACCCTCTAAAGTACCCAATTTAAGTCCTATGTACCTATATAGACCAACTCTAACTCTCTTTTCTCACAAATATCTTTCAGGAACACAGTTCGTAACCTATAGTGAATCTGTTGTTTTCCTCTACACATATCCCTTCTTCAAGCTCTCTTTGCTTCCTTTACTCCTTTTAGCCTTTGGTAGCAAAGAGTCGGACATGACCGAGCAACTGAAATGGACTGAACTGAACTGAGACTGTATCTCAGTGGCATGTGGTTGAAGTGATCAGAGTATATTTGCATTTCTAGTAGAGACAATTCTAGGGGTTGGCACATGAACAAACCAGGACCCTTCCTGACCTTCTTCCTTAACTGAATCAAAATCTCCCTTTTTTTCCTTAAAGTAATTTAAGTGATATTTCTGTCCCTTCATTAGCTGGCTTTTTATAATCTTTGTCTCTATCACACTCTTCCTTTACTTTTCCTTCAGTGTCTAGCTTACTCTGGACTATTTACCATAGTGGTGTCTTCCTTTCAAAGTATTGCATTTTTTTCAATATTTTCACAAAATGAATTTCCCACAAATAAGCAAAAATGTGCTATATCATCATGCAGAATAATGTGTACCAACACTCTCTTTATTCTGAAAATTATCTTTCTTCTAATCAAACCAAGTGGGTATTAGCTGGCACTCGATCACCTAACATGTTTGCATAGAGTTTATGATCAAGTGGGTACCAGGGGGCCATCAGAGGGAAGAAAGAGGATAAGCTTAGGGTATTATATAAAACTCTTGGATGCCCTCCTGTGGAGTTGCCTCCAGGCACAGGTCAGTACTCCTCTCAAAGCAGCTTGCTTTTGGCAATCCTTCTCCAGGTTTCTGTAACCTGTTCTTGCTTTCAGTTAAGGCTTGCTAACAACTTCACTGCTGTGAGCTTAGCTACCTTTGAGGTTCTCCTGTAGTTAGTCCACACCTTTGTTTAAAGTCATTGACCATAAACTTTCTTAAAATTATCTTATTTTGCGTGTGATATTTATTTCCTAACTCAAGTATTTCAAAAAGTTAAAAACTAATATGAATCCTTTACCTGTGCATGTGTAACCACTCTGTCATGTCTGACTCTGTGACACTTTGGATGGTATCTTGCCGGCCGCCTCTGTCCATGGGATCTTTTAGGCAAGAATACTGGACTGAGTTGCCATTTTCTTCCTCTAGGGGATCTTCCTGACCCAGAAATCAACCCTGGGAGTCCTGTGTCTCCAGCATTGCAGTCAGATTCTTTACCCACTGGGCCTTCAGGGAAGCCCTCTCATACCTGGATTGGAAGACATCTCTCTTACATACTGATATTCACAGATTCAGGTTACAAACATAAAGCAGAAAAATCAGAATTTAACCACATGGTCTGATTTTATTGTTATTTTATTAACTTTGCTATTCAATAGGATGACATTGATCCCTCTCTCTAAAAAATAATAATAATAAGGTATTGAACCTTAAGCTAAGTCATGGATTCCTTCTAACTCAGTAGGGACAAGATGGACTTTTAAAATCAGACCATTTGGTTAAAATTTCAATTTTGCTATGTTAAGATTGTGACTTGAATCTGTGAATTTCAGTATTCTTATTTTTACCACAGGGATTGCAATGTATCATTCTAAATGTGGTTGTGAGCCATAATTGGGATAAATATTTAAAGTGTCATGTAGAGAAAGTGTAGCTTAGTAGATCTTCCATCATTTTATTCCTCTTTGATTTCCATATGTTTTACAGCAGATTGTAGCGTTAGGTATATGATGTATGCTGGGCACAAAATGAGAGGAGAACCTGCATTTGTTTGTTAGTTTTGAGATTGCATGACACTGTCTCTAGTTTAATAACCTCCCAGAGTTTAGAATATTATCTTGCACATTTTGGAAAATATTTGAATAGTGTTGTGGCGTCCTGGATTCTACTCTCTTATCAGCTATTAGTTATATGATTTTTTATAAAAAGAACTATCTCAAATAGACAATTGTCTTTCTTTAGAGTAGACACTTTTGATGATATATTTGTTACTGAGTTTGAGTTCATGCTGTTCACTGCTTGACAGGCCAATAATAAAGAGACAAGATGTTGGGGAAAATAATAGAGACCTTATTCAGAAACATAGCAGACCAAGAAGATGGTGGACTAATGTTTTAAAGAACCATCTTCCCTGAGTTAGAATTCAAGCTTCTTTAATACTAGAGAGGAGGAAGGGAAGTCCTGATTCTAGTCAGACCCCAGAGGGGTTGTGTTTATTTCTTCCTTCCTGCAGTCATTCACAGGTGGGACTGGTAAGGATGTTCCCTGTGACCTAAACAAAGTTGCTTTAGCTTAACACTCATTACATGCGAGGAAGGATTCCCAAACATGGGTGATTATGTATAATTCAACTTATAGGCAGCAACACTTTAGTGATTAACTTGTAATAGAATACAAGGGTTTTTCATTGTTACATTTTCTAGAACCAACATTTATATATAGAATACGTGATTGATATAAGTAGTTTATAAATGTTCAGAGTTCATTACATATATTTTTGCTTATCTATCAGGAGTTCAAAAAGTTTTAAAAAATATTTTACTCTAATAAATGTTAAGTCACTTCAGTCATGTCCCACTCTGAGAGTCTATGGACTACAGCTTTCCAGGGTCCTCTAATAAATACCAACGATGAATGTTTATACAAATTATTTCTTCTGTAACTTAATTTTCCTGAAAGTTTTCTATTTATGTCAATTTACATAACCTTTGTTGCTGTCATATTGATTTTGAGACCCATTACCAGAGCGCCCAGGCAACAGGTTTTTATCCTTTTGCAGAAGCTATGAGTACAAATTAAATATCCTTATTTGATCAAATTGGAAGCTTGAATAAATGCTACAAACTGATTTTCTGACTTTATTAAAATGCCAGTTTTCCTGATAGCTCAGTTTGTAAAGAATTCACCTCCATTGTAGGAGAACCTGGATTGAATCCTGGGTTGGGAAGATCCACTGGACAAGGGATAGGGTACTCACTCCAGGATTCTCGAGCTTTCTTTGTGGCTTAGCTGATAAAGAATCTGCCTGTAATGCAGAAGAGCTGGGTTCAATCCTTGGGTTGGGAAGATCCCCTGGAGAAGGGAAAGGCTACCCACTCCAGTATTCTGGCCTGGAGAATTCCACAGACTGTATAGTCCATGAGGTCACAAAGAGTCGGACATGACTGAGTGACTTGCACTTCATCTAATAATAAAAATAATATTTATTAATATTGATTTAATTAAATGGTATTTATATAAGATGTAATATCATTGCATAGTAATGAAAGGTGTTAAATACTATGTAATACAATAATGCTTTATATTTGTAATAATATCTAATAAGTGTTAAACATAGCAGTTAACATACTATTGAGCTAGGTTACACTATTGTCAGTAAGAGGTAAATTTTGATATGAATGACATAGTAGCATAATTGTATTTCACCATCAGGGTACAATTGCATTAATAACTACATATTCTCTTCTTAATATCTAATAATACCAAGGCAAGTATAATTAAAGATGAAAAGTAGGAAATAATTTTACATGCAAATAAACAGCAATGTCTATGAGTGCACACAATAAATGTAATCCCACTACCCCATCTTTTCAGTGATTCATATAAACTGCTGAATATTTATTTTTTAATAGGAAAGAAAAATTATCTAAGACAAATAAACAAAGGCTGACAGCTATGATATGACACAAACACTTTGGTACAATAACTTTGCTAACTTTAAAAAATGTATTTTCTATTTTTAATTTTTTTGGCCACAGCACATGGAATCTTAGTTCCCAATCAGGGATTAAGCCTGCATTCCCTTCAGTGGAAGCATACTGTCTTAACGACTGGACTGCTAGGGAAGTCTTCCTGTTTTTTCACTGTTTTTAAGTTTATTTTTTAATTTATTTAATTATAATTGCTTTACAATTTTGCGTTGGTTTCTGCTACACCTTAATATGAATCAGCCATAGATATACATATGTCCCTTAGTCCTGAGCCTCCTGCCCGCCTTCACCCTATCCCACCCCATTAGGGTGTCACAGAGCACCAGGTTGAGCTTTCTGTGTCATACTGCAAATTCCCACTGGCTATCTGTTTTACATATGGTAATGTGTATGTTTCATTGCTACTTTCTCAATTGGTCCCACCCTCTCCAGCCCCCATTGTGTCCACAAGTCTGTTCTCTATGTTTATGTCTCTATTGCTGTCCTACAAATAGATCAGTATCATTTTTCTAGATTCCATACACATGCATTAATGTACAATATTTGTTTTTGTTTCTCTGACTTAACTTCACTTTATATGGACTTCCCTTGTGGCTCAACTAGTAAAGAATCCGCCTACAATGCACGAGACCTGGGTTTGATCCCTGGGTTAGGAAAATCCCCTGGAGAAGGGAAAGGCTACCCACTCCAGTATTCTGGCCTGGAGAATTCCATCGACTACTTAGTCCATGGGATCGCAAAGAGTCAGAAACTTTCACTTTCACTTTTTACTCTATATAATAGGCTCTAGGTTCATCCACTTCACTAGAACTGACTCAGATTCATTTGTTTTTATGGCTGAGTAATATTCCCCTATATATATGTACCACTACTTCTTTATCCATTCATCTGTCAAAAGACGTCTAGGTTGCTTCCATGTCTTGGCTATTGTAAACAGTGCTGAAATGAACACTGGGGTACACATGTATTTAAAATTGCAGTTTTCTCAGGGTATATTGCTGGGTCTTATGGTAGTTTTATTCCTAGTTTTAAAAGAAATTACCATACAATTCTAGTGTCTATATCAATTTGCATGCCCCACTAGCAATGCAATAAAGTTCCCTTTTCTCCACATCCTCTCCAGCATTTATTGTTTGCAGAATTTTTGATGATGGTCATTCTGACTGATGTGAGGTGATATCTCATTGTAGTTTTGATTTTCATTTCTCTAATAATAAGCAATTTTGAGCATTGTTTTCATGTGTTTATTAACCATTTGTACGTCTTCTTTGGAGAAATGTATATTTAGGTTTTCTGCCCAATTTTTGATTGCATTGTTTTTCTGATATTGAGCTGCCTGGGCTGCTTCTGTATTTTGGAAATTAATTTTTTGTGTTACTTCATTGACAGTTGTTTTCCCCCATTCTGAGCGTTGTCTTTTCATCTCGTTTATGCTTTCCTTTGTTGTGCAAAAGCTTTTAAGTTTAATTAGATCCCATTTGTTTATCTTTGTTTTTATTTCCAGTACTCTATGAGGTGGGTCATAGAGGACCTTTCTGTAATTTATGTCAAAGAATGTTCTGTTTATGTTTTCCTCTACAAGTTTTCTGTCTTATATTTGTCTTTAATCCATTTTGAGTTTATTTTTGTGTATGATGTTAGGAAGTATTCTAACCAGAACCATTTATTGAAGAATCTATATTTTTCATTGTGTATTCTTGACTCCTTTGTCAAAGATAAGGTGTCTTTAGGTGTGCTGGTTTATCTCTGGACTTCTATCTTGTTCCATTGGTCAACAGTTCTGTTTTTGTGTCAGTATCATACTGTCCTGATGAGTATAATTATGTAGTATAGTCTGAAGTCAGGGATGTTGATTCTTCCAGCTTCATTCTTCTTTCTCAAGATTGTTTTGGCTATTTGGGATAATTTGTGTTTCTATATGGGCTTCCCTGGTGGCTCAGATGGTAAAGCATTTGCCTGCAATGTGGGAGACCTGGGTTTGATCCCTGGGTCAGGAAGATCCCCTGGAGAAGGAAATGGCAATCCACTCCAGTACTCTTGTCTGGAAAATTCCATGGGTGAAGGAGCCTGGTAGGCTCCATGGGATTGCAAAGAGTCAGACACGACTGAGCAACTTCACTGGTGTTTCTATACCAGCTGTGAAATTGTTTGTTCTAGTTCTGTGGGAAAATGACATTGGTAATTTGATAGGGATTATAGTGAATCTATAGATTGCTTTGGGTTATATAATCATTTTCACGATGTTGATTCTTCCAATTCAGGAACATGATATATCTCTCCATCTGTTTATGTTGTCTCAGAAAACTACTATAGCTAATCAGTGAATTTACTAAAATCGGAAGATATGAAGTCAATACACAGAAATCCCTTGCAGTCCTATACACTAACAATGAAAAATCAGAAAGAAAAATTAAGAGATTAATCTTATTTACCATTGCAACAAAAATAAGAAAATGGCTAGGAACAAACCTACTTAAGGAGATTAAAGAACTCTATACACAAAAATATAAGACACTGATGAAAGAAATCAATAACCTCTTAAAAACCATTTCACCATTCAAAAAGGAAATGCTTTAGATCACATTGTTAGAAGGTTTTTGTCTTGTTTGAGGAGGTAAGTCTTTGTGTGTTTTTGTACATAATGAAGAAACTTTTTAGATATGCTTCAGAACAATGAAAATAGCAATGGGAAAGAAACATCCCATTTGCTAGATCCCTTGATTAAAAAGCTACAGAGAAGGGGTTTGAAATTTTGTAAAAAAATCACTCATAATTCCATCACCTATAGATAAGTATTTCAATTTTTAAAAAATATTTTCTTTTGCTGTGCAGAAGCTTTTGATTTTAATTAGGTCCCATTTGTTTATTTTTGCTTTTATTTCCAATATTCTGGGAGGTGGGTCATGGAGGATCCTGCTGTGATTTATGTCGGAGAGTGTTTTGCCTACGTTCTCCTCTAGGAGTTTTATAGTTTCTGGTCTTACATTTAGCTCTCTAATCCATTTTGAGTTTATTTTGGTGTATGGTGTTAGGAAGTGTTCTAGTTTCTGCACAGCAAAGGAAACTATAAGCAAGGTGAAAAGACAGCCTTCAGAATGGGAGAAAATAATAGCAAATGAAGCAACTGATAAAGGATTAATCTCCAAAATATACAAGCAGCTCCTGCAGCTCAATTCCAGAAAAATAAATGACCCAATCAAAAAATGGGCCAAAGAACTAAACAGACATTTCTCCAAAGAAGACATACAGATGGCTAACAAACATATGAAAAAATGCTCAACATCCCTCATAATCAGAGAGATGCAAATCAAAACCACAATGAGATACCATTTCACACCTGTCAGAATGGCTGCTATCCAAAAGTCTACATGCAATAAATGCTGGAGAGGATGTGGAGAGAAAGGAACCCTCTTACACTGTTGGTGGGAATACAAACTAGTACAGCCACTATGGAGAACAGTGTGGAGATTCCTCAAAAAATTGGAAATAGAACTGCCATATGATCCAGCAATCGCACTCCTGGGCATACACACCGAGGAAACCAGAATTGAAAGAGACACGTGTACTCCAATGTTCATTGAAGCACTGTTTATAATAGCCAGGACATGGAAGCAACCTAGATGTCCATCTGCAGACGAATGGATAAGAAAGCTTTGGTACATATACACAATGGAGTATTATTCAGCCACTAAAAAGAATACATTTGAATCAGTTCTAATGAGATGGATGAAACTGGAGCCTATTATACAGAGTGAAGTAAGCCAGAAAGAAAAACACCAATACAGTATACTAACACATATATATGGAATTTAGAAAGATGCAAATGATAACCCTGTATACAAGACAGCAAAAGAGACACAGATGTATAGAACAGTCTTTGGGACTCTATGGGAGAGGGTGAGGATGGGATGATTTGGGAGAATGGCATTGAAACACGTATGTTGTCATATGTGAAACGAATCACTAGTTCAGGGTCAATGCATGTTATAGGATGCTCGGGGCTGGCATGCGGGGATGACCCAGAGGGAGGATAAAGGGAGAAGGGAGGTGGGAGGGGGGTTCAGGAGGGGGAACTTATGTAAACCCGGGGCAAATTCATATCAATGTATGGCAAAACCAACCAATATAATATTGTAAAATAATTTGCCTCCAATAAAAAATAAATTAACTACATAAAAAAATAAATAAATAAATTAAATAAAATAAAATAAAAACAAAACAAAGAAAAAAAAATATTTTCTTCTGAAGGCATCCTATTCATGAAGATAGCATTTTTTACAGAGTTGAGAAATTCAGAGTCAAAGTGTGTAAAAGTATTTAAATCCCTAAACATGTATTACTAAATTCTATATTCCTAAAACTTTCTAATAAAATTATATCTATCTATATTTCAAACACCAACATAAGAAGGGCTGCTCGCATACTGTGTTCACTTACATTCTTGAATCCCTTTCTAATTATAAGTCCTTTAAAATTACAAAGTCACAATCCTTGGGGGATTGGCAAACAACCTTAAGACAGGTACCTTATTTTGTCCTGAAATAAATTTTTTTTTTTTTTTAAGAATTCTTGGTCAGTTAACCTTAATCCAGATGTTACCATCTAAATTTAGTCTCTTATATAGCTTGAGAATCAACTTTGAGAGCTCAAGTTGTTTAGCCTTAAAGAGACCAATGTACGGGAGAGAAGAGACAATGTCTAATACAAATTTTATTTTTTTTTTAGCAAGTTAAAGGAGAGTAATGTATATTTAGAGGCAGATAAAGAAGAGACCATTTAAGTTGTTTGCACATTTCCAGTGAGTCAATTCTAGCTGGAGGCCCTTTAGTCTCAAGATTACTTGTGACCAAGAAAGAAGAGAATCTTGCCTCTAGGACATTACTTCAAATTTATTCAAAATTTCATGCAAAACTAGTCACCCACAGATGGTTTCTTTGTAGCTTGCCTGAATTGAACAAATTGTCCCGGACCTGTTCTTAGCAGTGGATAAATGCCCACTTCACAAATCCCTGTCAGTCTTCAGAGTGGAGAAGGGTGGAATGCAGATGAGAGAATCTAAATTCTTCCCCAGTCCTTGGAGGAGTCTTTCCAGAGCAACATTCGAGTACATCTGCCTTGCTGAAAGGCAAGTTTTCTTCTTTATAGGAGATTAGCTGAAAAGGATTCAAACTCGTTGCCTGGGTATCTTTAAGATCACGTTTTACTGACACTTTAAAATGCAACTTTTATGCTTTTGACCTTCAACTATGCTTTAAAACATCTTCTATTTTACACCTTACAATTCTTCATGACCATCTTCAAGTCACCAGGTCCATGATTATCCTAACCTGCACAGGGAGCTCCTTTCTGGTGTTTATTTTTCTATCGTCATCTATTGCCTCATATTACTTTGTTGCTCCAGTTCCTGTTGCTGTTGTAAGCATGCCTTCAACTTTAATAAGATTATAATTATTTTGTGGTTAGGGCTGGATATTTTATTTCCATCTGTTTCTTTTTGTGCTTTGAATATAGTAGTTTCCATCATTGTATATTGAGTGGTTGCTGTCAATTCTCTAAATGTGGACTATACAACTGTTTATCTTCTTACAACAGTTATTTAACATGGTTATGTGGAATGTTTATGGTCTGGCCAGGGAGTGATATTCCCTTCCATTAATTCTTACATGTAAACTATTTTAAATAGAAACATTTTCATTGGAGCAAAAGGAAAAGGAAAACACATTATATCTTACAGCTTAATCACCATGGGCTTTCATTTTAGTGATTCCAGGAAGGGTAAACTAAGTTTAACAAATAAACCAAAAGTTAACATTATACATTAAAAAACAGATTTTAAACCTTTAAAAATATAATATTTATTAGAGAGAACCAATTAAGTGAATTTTTAGGAGAAAACTGTTCAAGTGTTTGACAAAGGGCAAAATTTGGAATATTTAGTCTCTGGAATATTTATTAATATCCTACAAAATGCCTTTATAAGTAGAATGCCCATACATACCAGTTTAGTCAGGATAGTCCTGGGTTGTACCTCATATCCTGACAAATTATGAAAAGGCTTTCCCACCCCTTTTCAAATGAATCATTTTACAAATGGAATCATAAACTTATGGTGAATGCACAAATAGCTATCTTAGCCAAAGTTCTCGCTTTCAAAGCATAAGAAACAACTCGAAACAAAGAAGTATGCCAAGATTAAACAGTTATATAATTTGTTAATTTTGAAACAGATATCATATAGTGGGCTGTTTAAAACATATTGCCAGCATTATCAAAGTAAAAGTAAGAAATATATAATTCTTATCAGGTTCTGGACTAGTTCACTGTGTTTAGACTTTCAACATAAAATTTGAGTATTTTTATTATGTGCACTTTGTTCATGCAAAGTAAATTACAATGTGGTATATTGTAAAGACCCTCTAAAAGAAAGTTTGGATTCTTTCCTTGAATTGAAAACAACTCCTTAAAGGGAACATTTTGATCTGACTAAAGCTATTCAAACTGAGAAGAAATAAATGACTCTATTGCAAAATGATGGGGCCTGTGTGGGATGACCTGAAGTCTTAAGAGTTGATAAACTCGCAAGTATTTTTAGCAGTGTTATTAACAAGCAAGTGGCTCCTGAATTCAAGAGCATGGGGTTTTAAACGTAAATCAAAATCATCATATATTCTCAAAAGCATATCCATTTAAGAAATTCAACATTGTGATGCATGCTCATGTCAATTTAAGCTTTCAAATTTCAATGATGCTAGAAATCTGATAATAATAATTATCAGTCCTTCAACATGAAAATTCTAGTTGAAATAGATATCAGTCTTTGGTGTAAATAAAAACCATCACAAATAGCAGCATGTTCTCAAACAATTCATTTCTTTAAAGAGCAATTTGTTCCTTTTGCTTCATTGAAGAGAAAGAGTTTGATGGTTAATTCTTAAATTGGCTTAAAATGCTTATCATAAAATTTGAAAATAATACAAGTACACACATAAAAGGGCTTCCCTGTTAGCTCAGTTCGCATAGGCTACCCACTCCAGTGTTCTTGGGCTTACCTGGTGGTTCAGCTTGTAAAGAATTTGCCTGCAATGCGGGAGACCTGGGTTCAATCCCTGGGTTGGGAAAATTCCCTGGAGAACGGAAAAGCTACCCACTCCAGTATTCTGGCCTGGGGAATTCCATGGCAGTCCATGGAGTCACAAAGAGTCAGACATGACTGAGTGACTTTCACTTTCACACACACAAAAAAAGAAGCATATATTTTGAGTCCTCGGTTGTGATTAGAACATATCCTGGGAAGTAAGCTGGAGAAAGTTTGAGTTGATTTGTCATTATTCATTACTGTTGTCTCTTGTCAGTATATTTTTGACCCAGATAGTCTGGAGACTGAAAGAATTCCCCTATTAGGAAAAGATGAAGCTGGGTGAGGGGGGAGAAATTGAGGGAATGAGAAGGTAGAGACTCATGAGAATTGTCAATTATGAGACATCAAACAAACACTATATCCATTTGACAAAATGTCAATCAATTCTATGATCCGGGAGGATGAACCCCATTATTAGCAATACCTTGACTCAGTTCTTGCCACTGTGTCCAACAACTGAAACCTCATTATCACTCTCTATTTTCTTATACATTCTAGGTACCCAATACTTCGGACAAATTGAAAGTAAAAATCAAAAATCGGTCTTGAAAATGATTTTTTAATGGAGGAAGAGACAGAGGCATAAGAAAGCAAAAAGCCAAAAGCAATGTGTTGTCCATGTTTGAGACTTCATTGAAATAATCAAGGACATTTAAAAAAAAGAGAGAAAATTTGAAAATGAAGTATATATTAGGTTGGCTAAAACATTCCTTCAGATTTTTCCATAAGATGTTATGAAAATTGCAAATGATCTTTTTGGCCAGTCCAACATCATATTAAGGAACTGCTTTAATTTCATCTTGTTTGATAATAGCATTATATGTGAAGTCTAGATTTCTTAAAGACAAATATCAAAGTATGTATTGACAAGACTGAATCGTGTCTGAGATTTGTTTTAAAATATTTTAGGGAAAAAGAGAGAACATATGAAACATCATTTTAAAATATTTATAATGTTGAAGATTAATGATTAAGTTTTCATATTTAAGATTGTAAAGCCAATATTATACTTCAAGTTATATAACAAAGTGAATCTGAAATGCATAGGATTGCTCAAAGACCCTGAATCAGGCAAGGTTCTCCTAAGGAGGAGTGAAGTGAGAGGGCTTGTGTTGTCACCTTTCAGAATTTATCCCAAATCAGTATTAATTCACTCTTTGAAAATATATTTGTTGAATATCTAGTATTTCCTGAGTTCTCTAATACAGCAGAGACAGTACAGTATTGGTGAGAGGTAAACAAGGAGATGAGCTAAAGAGAATATTGATGCCAAAGTCAGATATTGTATATCTTGATACTTGATTATATTCTTACTGCATGTATTGATATTTGATATACAACTAATTGGGAAAAAAAGCAAATACTGCTAGTATCACTGATCCTCCAAAAGAAAATAAGATTTGATATCCACATCAATGGCTACATGCATATACACTCAAAACATACATATTGGGTTGCTGGCAGATTAGAGACAATATGAAAAGCAAATACTAACCATTTAGAAGAAAATATAGGCAAATGTATTTGACCTTAAATTAGAAAAATGTCCAAGACATGTAGGGAATGAAAGAAAATGATTATGAATTTGAGTAGATAAAAAGTAAGAACTTCTGTTCCTCAAAGCATTTTGGAAATATACACACACCTATATCTGTATCAATATCTATCTATCTATCTATCTATATATATATAGAGAGAGAGATACATTATTATAAAGAGATGATATATTTTTAAAATCTATAACTTTTACAAATTGTAAGAAATAAACTAAACCTAAAATGTGCAAAAAGGCAGAAAGAGGGATTGTACTGAAAAAGAACGATACAATGTGAATAATCATAGGAAAAGTTGACCATCTTATAGTGCTGGTGGGAGTGTAACTTGGCATAATCACTTTGAAAACAAAAATTGTATCACCTTGTAAATTTGAGAATGTGCATAGTCTATGACTCAAAAATTTCACTAAGTATATTTCTTAGTAAAACATGTTCACAGCATCCCAGGAGTATTTTGATAACCTATTGCTACATAACAAAATACCTGCTAGACTACAGTTTAGAACAACATTTACTTTATCATGAACTTAATACTTTGGGTTGAACATCAGTAAGGCCTTAGTTTAGTGATTCTTTGGCTCCAAGTGCCATCAGTGATGTGAACCAGTGATGTCCCATTGATCTGATGACTGTCTGGAGTTTTCATGAAAGCTTGATGTCATGAAAGGGGCAGTTGGAGGCTGGCCATGGAGGAATGGGCTCCTCAGCTTCTCTTCTCATAGGTCTTAGAACCTCTCTACTAGATCTTTTCAGCAGGATAGTCAGCTACTTTCTGACTACACTGCAGTTCAGTTCTGGATGATACAAGGCTGACACTGTAAATCCTCTTTGGAGCTAGGTCTGAAACTAGCAAGGTATGCTTTCCCCCACATTTCATTGGTTAAAGCATCACAGAATAACCAAGTTTCAAGAAGAGAGGAAATAGTTCACATTCTTTCATGGAAAGAGTGCCAAATTATTTACAGCCATTTTCAAGTCACAGAATGTCCATAGCAGCATTGTTGATAACAATATTGAAATTTAAATGTACATCTATAGATATGCAGATGACACCACCCTTATGGCAGAAAGTGAAGAAGAACTAAAGAACCTATTGATGAAAGTGAAAGAGGAGAGTGAAAAGCTTGGCTTAAAGCTCAACATTCAGAAAACTAAGATCATGGAATCTGGTCCCATCACTTCATGGGAAATAGATGGGGAAATAGTGGAAATGGTGGCTGACTTAATTTTAGGGGGCTCCAAAATCACTGCAGATGTTGATTGCAGTCACGAAATGAAAAGATGCTTACTCCTTGGAAGGAAAGTTATGACCAACCTAGACAACATATTAAAAGGCAGATACATTACTTTGTCGACAAAGGTCCATCTAGTCAAGGCTATGGTTTTTCCAGTGGTCACGTATGGATGTGATAGTTGAACGGTGAAGAAAGCTGAGTGCCAAAGAATTGATGCTTTTGAACTGTGGTGTTGGAGAGGACTCTTGAGTGTGCCTTGGACTGCAAGGAGATCCAACCAGTCCTTCCTAAAGGAGATCAGTCCTGGGTGTTCATTGGAAGGACTGATGTTGATGCTGAAACTCCAATACTTTGGCCACCTGATGCGAAGAGCTGACTCATTTGAAAAGACCCTGATGCTGGTAAGATTGAGGGCAGGAGAAGGGGACAACAGAGGATGAGATGGTTGGGCGGCATCACCGACTCAATGGATATGGATTTGGGTGGACTCCAGGATTTGGTGATGGATAGGGAGGCCTGGCGTGCTGTGGTTCATGGGGTTGCAAAGAGTTGAACACGATTGAGAGACTGAACTGAACTGAACTGGGAGTTGGTGGTGGACAGGAAGACCTGGTGTGCTGCAGTCCATGGGGTCGCAAAGAGTCGGACAGAACTGAGCAGCTAAACTGAACTGAACTGATAAAGGAAAACCCACAGGGCACATAATGGAGTACTGTGTTTTTGAATAGAAAATATTTAGCTCAGAAACTATTATACAATGTGTTATTCAGTTCAGTTCAGTCACTCAGTCGTGTCCGACTCTTTGCGACCCCATGAATCACAGCACGCCAGGCCTCCCTGTCCATCACCAACTCCTGGAGTTCACTCAAACTCATGTCCATCGAGTCAGTGATGCCATCCAGCCATCCCATTCTGTGGTTGGCCAAATACTTTGTTCAGGATTTTCTATACTATCTTACAAAAAATCTGAATGGATTATTTGGTCAACTCATATGCATCATTATATAACTATATCTACAAATCTCATAAGTAAATAAATCTCATAGATATAAAGGTAGTTTTTTTGTTGTTGTTGTTTAATATATAAGGGAATTTCAAACAGTATTCAGGAAAAATGTTCTGTCTTTGAGGGGTACTCTAGTATAGGACAGAAAAGTTACTTACTTGGCTCACTTACTGGAGCCAAGAATTTTATATAAACTTCTAGGTCTTAAAATTATTGCCTTATTTTGATGACATATATTAAGTATGCTATTTAGCATATTAAAGCTTCATTTAAAACTATATTTTGTATTCCTGGATTTGGAAAATACCCTCAGGTCTATCTTGCCTTTGGAATTGATCTGTTATTTTCTATTCTTAGAAATTTCCTTTAACTTCTCACTCACAAGCAGTTATGCCTTTAAAAAACTGTATTTATATTTTAATCTATTCTTTTATAGCAGAAGTGTTTTTCAGAATTGCCACTTGACTGTGTTTCTAGAGGTAGATATTTGTTCTAGCCCCTTCTGTGTGTATACACGTGTGTGTGTGTGTGTGTGTGTGTGTGTCCACTTGAGCTTATAAGTTTGCATTTGGACCTCCTAGATCTGTGGATGTCAAATGACAGAGAAGTTTCCCCACTAGGAAGGATTTGAAGCACATAGAGAAGTTCTACATGTTTACAATAAGTGCCATTCCAAGCCTCTGAACACCAGTTATAAATGTCCAGCAATTAACAAAGGATTGTTCGTCTGAAGAATAAATATTGAGAAACACTCCCCTAGATTAATGATATGTCTCTTACTTGCCCTTTCTCTTATTTACTTTCCCTCCCCACCTCTTTTTTCCCTGGGAAATTTTCTCTCCTTTTTTCCCCCTTATTCATCTATTGATTCCACTCTTTAACTTTCAGTTCAGTTCAGTTCAGTTCAGTCGCTCAGTCGTGTCCGACTCTCCGTGACCCCCTGAATCAAGCAACTATATTTTATTTTCCAAGAGTTTTTACTTTGATCATACCTTTTGCAACTTTCTGTTCCCAGATAATTTCTCACCTGTCTTCCATCTTAGTACTTGAATTATTTAAGTTTATTCTGTTTACTGGACAATCTCTGTACAATTTGGATTAATTGTTCTGTGTCTATATTGTAGATATTTCATGTTGATGCTCTTTATGTCCCTGGATATCTTTGTTGAGGTTTTACTTTTTTATCATGGCTGGATAGATATTATTGTATAAGTAAGTTTTCTGCCAAGTTCTTCCTTAAATGAGAACTCTGGCTGACTTATTAGACAACACTTGGCCTGTTAATTAGGGAGTTTTGCTTTTGGAAAACAAATCCAAAGAGAAAATCTAACTGTGCATCATGTGCAAACTAAAAGAAGAAGTTGTATATCTTTGTACTCCTATCCACTGTTACTTTCTTTGGAAGAGATTGCTTTCTTTCCTTTGAATTTTTAGCAACCTTCATGAGGGTAGGAGCTCAAGTCTGACACGCGTTTTCGTTATACAAATTTACTTCTCGGAGTGAATAGCAGCTCATCAAGTCTTGAAAAAATGTATTTACTTTTCTTCCAGTTCTCAAAAAGATGCCTCTGGGTCATCAGCAACTATGGAAGAAAGTGACCTGGGAATGGTAAAATTGTTTCTTACACAGTCCATGAATTAATCTTAATGATTTTACGTATATGTAGTACTTTTTATCTTTTTAGATTTTGAGACTTTATGTCAAAGAAGAATGGTTGCTATCTGCATGGAAGTTTTCTCCTCTATTACATGAAGCCTTAGCCATCAATGCTTAGCTTCTTATGTGTTCTCATTATCCACTACTGCCATATTTTTTAAATCTTTTAAAAATCGATAATGCACTCTCCTTTTTCTCTTGTCTTCTGTATTTGTGTTACTGAACACTGGTTGATGAATGTGCATGAACAGTTAATCATCATGTGCAGTGAGTTTTATGTACACATTTTCAGAATTATAACCATGAGAATATTGGAGCCAGAGTAATGAGATGCAAAATTGGTTAGTCACAATCCACAGTGTTTTGAATTAGTTATTTAAAATTTATATTAGCTTTATATAAGCAAAATAAATAAATAAATACAATTTATATTAGCTTTGAATTATTCCAGTCAAAAAGAGAAAGGAGAATACAATCTGCATATTATTTTTGTTTCTTAGAATATACATTAAAAATAGAAAAATGAACATCTGATGCGAAGAACTGACTCATTTGAAAAGACGCTGATGCTGGGAAAGATTGAAGGCAGGAGGAGAAGGGGATGACAGAGAATAAGATGGTTGGATGGCATCACTGACTCTATGGACATGAGTTTGGGGGAACTCCAGAAGTTGGTGACGGACAGGGAGGCCTGGCATGCTGCAGTCCATGGGGTTGCAAAGCGTTTGACACGACTGAGCGACTGAACTGAACTGAAGAATATAAAATAGTTTCATAGAGTGTTTCCTTGGGATGTTGGGAGCCCTGTAAATTCTCTTGGAATTCAAAACATTCTTATATAACAACATTTTGATGACCTTAAGAGTAAATGTAAATAAATAAAAAGAATAAGGATTAAATTTTCTTTGACATATATGTGAAAGTTTTGAGAAAAACATGTTTAGCACATAGGCTCTGGACTCAACAAAACAGGTATTATGGTAAAAAATTTCCCCATGTAGCTCACAAAACTCATAGATAAAAGTTTTCTAATAAAAAGGCATATAATTAATATTATTATAGTGATATTAAACTCAGTAATGCCCAACACTTTTGACCCCATAAACTGTAGCCCTCCAGGCTCCTCTGTCCATGGAATTTTTCAGGGAAGAATACTAAAGTGGGTTGCCATTTCCTCCTCCAGGTGATCTTCCTGACTCAGGGATTAAACCCATGTACCTGATGCCTCCATCCTTGCAGGTGGATTATTTCCCAGCTGAGCCATCAGGAAAGCCCATTAATATTAACTCTATATAACGTAGTTGTTTGCTTGGGAATAGAGCATCTTACAAGTTGAATCTCATGGTCAGGCTTATATTTACTTAAGTATAATTAAACAGAGATACATATTTTTCTTCTAAAGATTGTGAACACTCATCTAAAATTAGATAATAAATAGGTAACAATGTTAGCAAATATTTCTACACACGCACAAAGGGAGGGTCAGAGTCTTCACATTGCTCAAAACTATTCCTTGGTAAGGTCCTACCCATGTGTATATATGCTTGTAACAAGTTTATACTCCTGGTAAAGACAGTCACACAAACTATAACATTCTGTTTACAGAACCAGATTCTCCAGAGACAATATCAGTGCTATGATTGCTCAAAATATGAAAAGGCACAAAAGATTTAATACCAAACATATAATTCATTGTAATTATATGCATGGACTTAAAGCCAAAGTGTATTTCAATTTCCTTATTTCCTAATGCAAAATATAAGAGGCAGATGGATACCATCGCATCAAAACAATTTCCAACCACAATGGTTTTAACTGGAATGTTCAGTTCAGTTCAGTTCAGTCACTCAGTCGTGTCTGACTCTTTATGACCCTAGGAACCACAGCACGCCAGGCCTCCTTGTACATCACCAACTCCCAGAGTTCACCCAAAGCCATGTCCATTGAGTCGGTGATGCCATCCAACCATCTCATCTCTGTCGTCCCCTTCTCCTGCCCTCAATCTTACCAGCATCAGGGTGTTTTCCAATGAGTCAGCTCTTCGCATCAGGTGGCCAAAGTATTGGAGTTTCAGCTTCAACATCAGTCCTTCCATTGAACACCCAGGACTGATCTCCTTTAGGATGGACTGGTTGGATCTCCTTGCAGTCCAAGGGACTCTCAAGAGTCTTCTCCAGCACCACAGTTCAAAAGCATCAATTCTTCAGTGCTCAGCTTTCTTTATAGTCCAACTCTCACATCCATACACGAATACTGGAAAAACCATAGCCTTGACTAGACGGACCTTTGTGGACAAAGTAATGTATCTGCCTTTTAATATGTTGTCTAATTTGGTCATAACTTTCCTTCCAAGGAATAAGCATCTTTTCATTTAATGGTTGCAATCACCATCTGCAGTGATTTTGAAGCCCCTCAAAATTAAGTCAGCCACCATTTCCACTGTTTCCCCATCTATTTCCCATGAAGTGATGGGACCAGATGCCATGATCTTAGTTTTCTGAATGTTGAGTTTTAAGCCAACTTATCCACACTCCTCTTTCACTTTCATCAAGAGGCTCTTTAGTTCTTCTTCACTTTCTGCCATAAGAGTGGTATCATCTGCATATCTGAGGTTATTGATATTTCTCCCGGCAATCTTAATTCCAGCTTGTGCTTCCTCCAGCTCAGCGTTTCTCATGATGTACTCTGCATAGAAGTTAAATAAGCAGAGTGACAGTATACAGCCTTGACATACTCCTTTTCCTATTTGGAACCAGTCTGTTGTTCCATGTCCAGTTCTAACTGTTGCTTCCTGACCTGCATACAGGTTTCTCAAGAGGCAGGTCAGGTGGTCTGGTATTCCCATCTCTTTCAGAATTTTCCACAGTTTATTGTGATCCACACAGTCAAAGGCTTTGGCATAGTCAATAAAGCAGAAATAGATGTTTTCCTGGAACTCTCTTGCTTTCTCCATGATCCAACAGATGTTGGCAATTTGATCTCTGGTGCCTCTGCCTTTTCTAGAACCAGCTTGAACATCTGGAAGTTCACGGTTCACATATTGCTGAAGCCTGGCTTGGATAATTTTGAGCATGACTTTACTAGGATGTGAAATGAGTGCAATTGTGTGGTAGTTTGAGCATTCTTTGGCATTGCCTCTCTTTGGGATTGAAATGAAAACTGAACTTTTCCAGTCCTGTGGCCACTGTTGAATTTTCCAAATTTTATTAAATATTTTATAAAAAATATTCAGAAATAGAAGCAAATCCCTGTCTCTGAGTGTACACAGCCATTTCTAGCTGAATCTAGCAATAATTATAATCATGGCACTTTACATAAAAGGAAGATTTTTCTGTACATATTGGCTTTCTAATTTTTCTTTTATTCATTCAATCAAATCTGTTCATTTTTTTTTGTTGACTTTGTGCTAGGCATTTGAAACTGAAAAAATTGCTCTTGGGATAAGATCAGAGATCAACTTTACAGTCTATAGACTGAGCATTCTTCAAGCTCCTTGATAAAACAATCAGTTCTTGGAGTTTCTGCCTGACCAATGAGAGTGTTTGACATGCAGTTATGGCTCTTCTAATACTTAGTGATTGAATAGACAAGTTCAGGTAGACTTTTCATGGCATGGTGTTGCTGCTCTTTTTTTTTTTATTTTTTAACCATTCACTCTACCTAATTCTATGCATACCTCTGTCTTCATCAATACTCACAACAAGTGGTATGTCACTTTCCCCTTCTGAATGAGTCAATTCAATGAAATGCCACTTTGAAAAATATCCTTGAAAATAGATTAGAAAGGTCTTTTTCAATGTGGATATCATGGGGGGAAAGAGTCTGAGGAGCTAACATTGTGAAATACCTGCACATCTTGCTTTCTCTAGGGGGAGGTGAGTGGATCATCACAAGATGCAGATCTGTTCTCAGTTGTTGTTCTGTTTTTTTTGACATGTGCATAGAACACATGTGCACCAAATAAACACAAATGTGCTCTTTACAGTAAAGACACCTGGTTTCGTGGGAAGTTGGAATGACACATGATGCCCCAGAAAATGCCTAAAATGAAATGTAACTCAGCTTTAAACTCAATACTAAAATCCCTTAATACTGAACTCTAAATTAAGTTACCATTTTGATTAGCATGCAAGTAATACTCATATGCCTAAGCTTCCCCAAAACCCATAATACTGAAAAGAAGCAGTCCCATGACCCACAAGTATCTGAGTTAGCATTTCTGCTTCACAGAAGAGAAAGCAAAAAGGGAAAAAAATGCTAACATGTCCTGAGCATTTAGCATATTCCAGGCATCAGGCTAATGTTATATTTAGGTCATCTGCTTCCTTCTCTTCATGAAGGGAGAAATGGCAATCACATAGACTTCAACAAAAAATAGTCTGTTCATAACTATTACCTCCTATGCATATTTTCCATCTACCAATGTAGGAGAAGACTTAGCAAAGATGAAATAATTTTAAAAGTTATTTTTTTTAGCTTGCTACTTGAACTTCTATCATTGGAACCCTCAACCCTTTGAAAAGCTCTCTCTCTAATTATAACGGTTAAGTTTCCTGGATGATCAAACTGTCATCCTCCATGTCCCTCTGAAATGAATCCAGACACATGCTCTTATTTTCGGCTGTGTTCTCTGAATTGGATCAGAAAGAACTCTGTCTTGTTCACTCACTTTTATGTATAAAAACCAGAGGACACAAATGTGATGAGTCACACACACAAACTCTTTCAACTCCATTCAGCACACATACCAAACTCACATACCTTATATAATTTTAGTCTATTAGCATGTGATGATCGACCTTGGGGAATTGATTTAACAGTTCCAAGTTGAACTCTTCTCATCTGCAATATAGGACTTCCTGTAACATATACTTCACAGGCTGGTTGAAACTATTAAATTACATAATGTGTGTTAACTATTTAGTACGTAGTAACAGCTAATGACGGAGAAGGCAATGGCAAGCCACTCCAGTACTCTTGCCTAGAAAATCCCATGGACGGAGGAGCCTGGTAGCCTACAGTCTATGGGGTCACTAAGAGTCAGGCACGACTGAGTGACTTCACTTTTCACTTTCACACATTGGAGAAGGAAATGGCAACCCACTCCAGTGTTCTTGCCTGGAGAATCCCAGGGATGGGTGAGCCTAGTGGGCTGCCATCTATGGGGTCACACAGAGTCAGACATGACTGAAGCGGCTTAGCAGCAGCAGCAGCAGCAACAGCTAATGATTGGGGGCAGGAGGAGAAGGGGACGACAGAGGATGAGATGGCTGGATGGCATCACCGACTCAATGGACATGGCTTTGGGTAAACTCTGGGAGTTGATGATGGACAGGGAGGCCTGGCATGCTACAATCCATGGGTCACAAAGAGTCGGGCACTACTGAGTGACTGAACTGAATTGAACAGCTAATGAAAAAATGCCATTTTCTCCAGCTTGCCCCCAAACGGTGAGATCTGGGAAAAAGATTTAATGATGTCACAGCTTCCCAAAGTCTTTCTTTTCCCCACTTTCGTAAAGCACCTATTCTACACTTACTGAGAGATGTCTGAATTGTTGAAAGTACAGAATTTAGGCCTGAGGTATATCGCTCATTTTGTACACAATTGCATTCATAGACAACCATATAATACTTTTGAAAATATATTGCTGAAATGTCTTTAATTCGGGTTATATTTTTCCCACCAAGGTATAATAGTAAATGCTTGTTTAAAAATATTTTAATTATATAATGTAAAAAATCATCTGAAAATAAAATTTTTTTTAAAGTTTAATTCTTTATCCCACTGATGATACTTCCATCACTTTGGGGGAAGTAAATATATAGAAGATACTGTTTGGGGGGATTCCTGATTCTTGAGATAGGAACGAACTCTTAAAATTTTTGTTTTCTTTCAGTTCAGTTCAGTCGCTCAGTCGTGTCCGACTCTTTGCGACCCCATGAATCACAGCACGCCAGGCCTCCCTGTCCATCACCAACTCCCGGAGTTCACTCAAATTCATGTCCACAGAGTCGGTGATGCCATCCAGCCATCTCATTCTCTGTCGTCCCCGTCTCCTCCCACTCCCAATCCCTCCTAGCATCAGACTCTTTTCCAGTGAGTCAACTTGTCGCATGAAATATCTTACTTTAATAAACTCTTGCCAAAAATAACTTAGCAGTTGTGTATCAGGGAAGATACATAGGTCTTATCTTGCATGTCAGTGGTGGTCTATTTATAATGAATGTCAGCCTGTCAAAGTGTCATATAGTCAGTGGTGCATCTACAGCCAACCCAGGACAAGGAAAGAGGCTTCAAAGTTGTATATTTATTATTATGGCATTTTTTTTTTCCTTTTAGTACATTCTCTGCATGTTAGGGAAGTCCCTGGTGGCTCAGCAGTAAAGAATCTGTCTACCAATGCAAGAGACGCTGGTTTGGTCCCTGGGTCGGGAAGATCCCTTGCAGAAGGAAACAACAACCCACTTCAGTATTCTTGCCTGGAAAATCCCATGGACAGAGGAGCCTGGCTGGCTACAGTCCATGGGGTCACAAAGAGTTGGACACAACTTAGCAACTAAACAGCAACTGCACACAGTTTTAGGTAAAATAAAACTGATGCTTCTCGTTTTAAACAGATAAGAAAATTTTTTAAATAGAATGTAAGGGAAATGTTCTTTGCATATATCAAATAGAGTTACGTTTTAAAACAAAGGCATATTTGATGTCACATATATAAATTATGCTATGATCCATTAAATATTCTATTTCAGGTTTTTTTAATTGCATACCAACTACTGTCACTCTTTTTAAAATTGATCTGGAGAAAATGAACCTAAGGCATAGAAATTTATGAGGGGAAAAAAACCAGAATGGAAAGCCCTAATCTGACCTTCTAACAAAAAAGTCCTTCAAAAGTGATTTTCTTCCTGCTCTTGACAATGCCATTTCAGTCTCTAAGAATTTCCTATTCACTACTTGACCATTCAAATAAGGTCATCACCAAAGGAAATGTCTTATTCCAAGAGTCACTGCTGACTTTAGAGATCTTAGGGAGTTTCAGAGCATAGACCTTGTTAGATCCTGTTCAGAGGGGAAAAGTAAGTAAGAGCTATTTGCCAATTTAATCACTTGCTAAGTGAATTTCAAAGCTCTTGTGTGTTTCAGAAAAGTACAGAGGCATGCTCTATAGACCTGAACTGTCTATAAGTCTATCATTTCAAAATATTTCTTAATTGCTTATATCTTAACCTAATACTTTGGGGACTGAAGGTTGTTGCCTATAATACAAAATTATATCTATTTTAGACATCTAAAGTTATAAAAGCAAAATAAAAGTTAAGTTTAAAATAAAACTCTGTCAAATAAAATATGTCCATACTATTCACTACATGGCTTCATCAAATTCAAGTAAGACACTAATATTATATAACTCTATTTGTGTGTACAAAATACTTTATTTGGAACTTATAGAAAAATACATATGCATCTTAAGATAATTTACAATGATCATATAAAAGTAGCTATAGTGCTCAAATTTCCGTCCTGTTGTTTGCTCTTTCCAATAATTTATGGTGTCCAAGGCTCAGTTAAGACAGGAAATTAGTGAACTGTATTTTCCTCATAAAGCATAGCAAATCAACTAGATATATAAATAAATGGTGAAACATAAGATACTTTCGTTAGGAAAAAAGTAGTTGCAGAGGTTTTGAACCAAGAAATTGAGTTGAGGACATAATTATTTTTTTAATTGTATCAGTTTTCTTTGTCCTGACAGATTGGGTCTACTATAGACACTGTTGTCACATGATTGATTAATATTTAAATATAGAAAGTGCTGAATGTGTTGTCAGCATTTCTGAGGCCATCTTAGGTTAAGGTCTTTGAGAAGCAGACTCTGAGCCTAGGATTTGAGAACCAGTGATTTAATAAGCAAGTTCTCCCAAGAGAAACCAGTAAGGAAGTGAAGGAAGCAGGAGAGGAAGAAACAAGGACTTTGTTTTTGGTTTTTATTTTAAGAAATATTAAGAATCATCTTAGTAAAATCACCAAAAAAATTTTTTTTCATAAATGTTTTAATGATAACCTTTTGCAAAAGCATTTTGTATTTTGTAGTAATTTAAAATTAATTTGCAAATATTTATATGCCATTTTTCCCTCCCTGTGTCTTTACAGCCAATTTTAGTTGAATATCCAGAAGGCGGTCCAAGCCAGATCAATCAATATGTTTGTGAAAGCAAGACACAGAAAAGCAAATACGTACAATTTATAATTTGGTACGGTCTGCATCGTTCTTTTTCTCAGCATGTTACCATTGCATAAGATGTATTTAGTTATATTCTATAATACCTCATTTAAGAATGTCATTTCTTTAAAACAAGATTGAGTATAGTTTAGTAATAGCTTGGTTTAACTCAACTGAGTAATTAAACGGAAATCATTCAAGTGTCACTATTGCTAAATTCCATCAAATAAACTTTTCAATATAATACCTTTGTCTGCTATTATATTTCCTTTGTCTGCTATTATGCTTCCATATTTTTCTTTATTAATATCCACAGTTTTAAAAATAGATTCACAGTTGAAATAGGAGATGGTCAGGGAAGAACTTCATGTGTAGACAACTTATCATCTCTTCGTACCTCTTATATGCAGCCTGATACTGGTGATAAACAAGAGCAACCAGAGTGTGCATAACGTCATCAAAGGTCAAGGGAATGTAGAATAGTTAGGTGAACTATTACATTTAAGAGATTTTCCCCTAATCTTTAGCCCTGTGGCCTTGATAAAATGAATTAATCCTTCTGATGTTTAAAGCCAAAATCTGTGTATTTGGTTGATAATTGATATTTATCTCCTTGATTTGACAGAGTTTAAAGTATAGAGTGATTGCCTTCAATATTGACTCCCTTGTGACACCCACTTTTAGTAAATATCTATTCCTTTTTGTTTCCTTTTTTGTTTGTTTGTTTGTTTTGTAGTTCAGAAACTGCATTAAGTGAAAATGGTAAGTTCCCTAAAGAAGACTATTTCTTCTTAAATGCTTGAACCTCTTAACTTTATACAGGAGTTAAAATTTTAATTTACACTGAGATATAAATCCTTGTATTGATGTATTTTATTCTACAAATGTATTTGAGCTTTTAAAGATAAATTGTGACTATAAATGCTAATCCAAGATATTCAAGAGCTCCTTAGGAATATTCCAAGAAAAGGAATTTTCCTAAAGTAATGATCTTACAGAGCACTCTCTAGAAAGCAGTGTCAAATGGGATGCAGTGAGGTGAGAGTGGTGGACATTCGGATATAACTGATATATAAAGTGTGAACAGGAATGCAGCCAGGCAAGAGAATATTAGGGGCTCAAAGCCAAAACTTGAGGAATTTTGTACAAGATCAGTAATAATAATGGTTGGCATACATGAATTGCTCTACTTTTGAAATAACACAAACAAGGTGCCCTTTCCCGGAGTATCAATTTTTGTTTAGGTTGTGGAAGCAGGGGTGTGGGAGTAGGGAATGTATCACATTCCTATGAAGATAAACAGTAAGGAATAGATGAAAAATTAACTTGGAAAGTTAATTAGATTAGCTATTTGTAACAGGCTGCTAAGCTTTTCACCTCCTAGTTTCTGGGAATAAACTACTCTTCTATGTTCTTTATATTGGGATGGAAAATCAAAGAAACATTGGTCTAGTTCAAGTTTCCAGAATACATTAGTATCTGATCAAATACCATAATAATTATAAAAGGTAACTAAATCATCATTTCTATTCCACAAGTGAGGAAACCAAGGCTTTGTTGTTCAGTCATTAAGTTGTATCTGACCCAAGGACTGTAGTATGCCAGGTTCCTCTGTCCTTCACTAAGGCTTACTGGGTCAAAGTTAATTTTCCAGGTCTGTGTAACGGAAAAGTTAGAGTGGAGATATTACCAAACTAAACTTTACTTTTCCAGGAAACCTCTATCATGTCAAGTAGATACATTTTTACACATATAAGACAAATAAATTTTTACACAAATTAAAAAAAAATGTCATGTGAGAACTTCAAATAGTGAAGGGTCACATACACACGTTACAGGGCAGAAGGAGGAGGCATCTGAGCATTTGATGTTGTACTGGTGAGAAATGATAAGAATTGAACTTGTTAGTGTAGGCTTCCGTTCCGTTCCTTCGCTCAGTCGTGTCCGACTCTATGCGACCCCGTGGACTGTAGCCCCCGTGGACTGTAGCCTACCAGGCTTCTCCATCCATGGGATTCTCCAGGCAAGAATACTGGAGTGGGTTACCGTTTCCTTCTCCAGGGGATCTTCCCGACCCAGGGATCGAACCCGGGTCTCCCGCATTGGAGGCAGACGCTTTAACCTCTGAGCCACCAGGCTTAGATCCCTTCTTATAAGAGGCTAAGTTAGTCTTAGAAATTTTACTCTCTTTGGTAATGAAGTGACTACTTGAGTTACTATGAGGAGTTTATAAGGTATATGTGAATAAGTCACAGGGTTGCTTCCAAAGATAGATAACTCAAGACAGTCAAAAGATGTAAAGAGACAAATAAGCCAACATTTTTAAGCTTTAATACATTTGTAAGTGTACAGAGCATCCAATTTATTTTGATATAATCAGTGGTGAAAGTAATGCCATCAAGTATTAGTGGTTGGCTTCTAACAAGAATCATGTGCTGTGTAAAGCTGTTGGATAGAGTTTAAAGGATCAGAATACTGGAAGATATATATATAAAAAAAAAAAACGTCAAATGCCCTGTTGCTTTTGTAAGAGATTTTAAATTAAAGCAGCAAACTCTTTAAAACATCACACAATGGGTAGAAAAGAAAAAAAGAAAGCTAATTAACCTCAATTCTTTTTTACTTGTAGAGCTTTGTAATAATCTTCCACAGAGTTCATGACCAGAGGATTACTAGACCCCTAGAATTTTTGGAGAAGAGGTCAAGGTAGGAGCCAAAGCAGCCATGTGAAACTCCACTGGCCTGCCTGGGCATGTCTGAACCAGATGCAAACTTCTGATCCAGGTTTGCTGCTGCTGCTGCTGCTGTTCAGTCGTGTCCGACTCTGTGTGACCCCATAGACGGAAGCCCACCAGGCTCCCCCGTCCCTGGGATTCTCCAGGCAAGAACACTGGAGTGGGTTGCCATTTCCTTCTCCAATGTGTGAAAGTGAAAAGTGAAAGTGAAGTCGCTCAGTCGTGTCCGACCCTTAGCGACCCCACGGACTGCAGCCTACCAGGCTCCTCCGTCCATGGGATTTTCTAGGCAAGAGTACTGGAGTGGCTTGCCATTGCCTTCTCTGTGATCCAGGTTTAGAAACAGGTAAAAACAAGGAGCTCTGTGTATATGTCAATGTTGCTAGAAGATACGTCTGTATAAATATATATATATCGGAGAAGGCAATGGCAAGCCACTCCAGTACTCTTGCCTGGAAAATCCCATGGATGGAGGAGCCTGGTAGGCTGCAGTCCGTGGGGTCGCTAAGGGTCAGACACAACTGAGCGACTTCACTTTCACTTTTCACTTTCATGCATTGGAGAAGGAAATGGCAACCCACTCCAGTGTTCTTGCCTGGAGAATCCCAGGGATGGGGGAGCCTGGTGGGCTTCCATCTATGGGGTCGCACAGAGTCGGACACGACTGAAGTGACTTAGCAGCAGCAGTCTTTATGACGGAGAAGGCAATGGCAAGCCACTCCAGTACTCTTGCCTGGAAAATCCCATGGACGGAGGAGCCTGGTAGGCTGCAGTCCATGGGGTCGCTACCAGTCAGACATGACTGAGCGACTTCACTTTCCCTTTTCACTTTCACACATTGGAGAAGGAAATGGCAACCCACTCCAGTGTTCTTGCCTGGAGAATCCCAGGGACAGGGGAGCCTGGTGGGCTGCCGTCTATGGGGTCACACAGAGTCGGACACGACTGAAGTGACTTAGCAGCAGCAGCAGCAGCAGCAGCATGCTATAAGAATATGAAGTAGTATGTATTTACCATAGTGGAGAATAGTTTGATAGCACATCTCAAAAGTCTTAAAATAGTCACACCATTTTATCTAGCTTTTCATTTCTACCAATTTCTATTAAAGACATTATCGGAAAGGAATGTAAACATTTTTGGATATACTGTGTATTGCAGCTCATTTATAATGGCAAAATATTACTGCAAAATTTTTTTCTTTTTTTAATTAAGATATAGTTAACATATTATGTGCAATCTAATAATTCAATATTTGCATCTATTGCAAAATGATCACCAGGATGTCTAGTTAGCATCTGTCCCCATACTCATTTACCTTTTTTTTTTTTCACTTATATGAGAGTTTTAAGCTTTACTGTCTTGGCAACTTTCACATGCACAGTACAGTGTTAACTATAGTCACAGTGTTATATATTACACTTATTTAATTTTATAGCTGGAATTCCGTATATTTTGAACCCCTTCACATATTTGCATGCAACCTCCAAACCCATCTCTGGCAACCAAAAGTCTGTTCTCTATCTATAAATTAATTTCCAATAATTTTAATTCTCAATAGTAGAGACATAGTGAAACAAATCACGGAATATTTATAAAATAGTATATATACAGACATGAAAATTTATGCATTAGAAGAATATTTAAAGACACAGGTGAAGAATAATAGTGGAATATTTGAAATTAATCACATGTACCAATTGATAATTATATTTACATAATTTACATGCATATTACACATGTATTTATAGAAAATCTAAGTGATGGAGTTGTATGTACATTTTTTGTTTTTGCTACCAAAATCTTGCCATTTCTTATAAAATGAAATTATTTTAAAATTATACTAAATTATCATTTCTAAATATTAACACAGGGAAAAGCAGAGTCATATAAAAATGGGCCAAAGTATTACAAACATAAGAAGTATATTTTTAATACAGCCTAAAACTAAGCTTTTAAAGTTCATTAACTGAGGGGCATCAGCAAGCTTATTACATTTCCTTAAGCTGTGAAGCATAAGCCCAAGTCTCTACTCCTACTGTGCTTTTATTAAACTATTCTCTTTGATCTTATTTAATATATCGATATTCTTTTAATAAATCTGTGTACCCACCAACACATTTTTTGTGTTATGCTGAGTCCCTCAGTCGTGTCCAACTCTTTGCGACCCTATGGACTGTAGCCTGCCAGGTTTCTCTGTCCATGGGAATTCTCCAGGCAAGAACACTGGAGTGGGTTGCCATGCCCTCCTCCAGGGGATCTTCCCAACCCAGGGACTGAACCCAGGTCTCCCACATTGCAGGTGGTTTCTTTACCATCTGAGCCACCAGGGGAGTCCTTTCTTACATAGGCACGTGGTATTTCTAACTCTAAAGCTAAAATGAACGCAGAGACCGAGACCTAAGTAAGCAAGTAATTTGAGTCTCACATGGTGCCTCCAACTTCCATTCCTAAGGATCTTTTGGAATGGCTCTTCCATCAGCAGAGCACGACTGTGCACATTTTACTATAACCTCATCAGTACTGGCAGAAATTTTCTGGTAGGATTTTTTAATTTATAAAATATACTTATTGAAGTAATTTTGAAACATACAAATGTTTTCTTAAAAAGGAAATATCCAACTGTCAAGAAATAAATCTACTTTTATTTTGTGGGAGGAAAGCATAACAGGGAAAGAAACACTTTGGATTGATAGCTTTTGATTTAAGAGTGTGTGAGGGAGAAAGGAAGAGAGAGAGAATGAAAGGAGCTAGAAGAAATGGAGAAAGAATGAGGGAGCAAATGAGAGAGAGAAAAGGTCATAGAGACTTCAGAGACTTCTTGGGCTGGTTGCTAACTCACAAAGGAACCTATCCTAGGATGACAACAGATGCTCAGTGGTACCCATAGCGTAACAGACATTTACAAAATCCAGTGGAACAAAATATCCAGCACACTCCGATCCTGTTTCCCTGTCTGATTATCCTATCAGTTTTTAGAGAAAGAAGGTCAAGGGAAGGGGAGTGAAAACAGTGGGCAGATGCCAAGGTCAAACACAATCTTGCTTTGTTTTCTTTGTGCCAAGCATTTGTGTGACAGCCAGCTGCCCTGGAATGAAAGTGTCTCTTTTTAGGAATGGCAATATTGATCTTCTTCCTCCTTTAAAATTTCTGATTGTGGCAAGTGGCTTCCTTTGTCTTAATCTTAAATCATATATTTTTAAATATATAAAATATGCAACTTATTAATGGGCTTCCCTTGTGGCTCAGATAGTAAAGAATCTGCTTGTAATGCAGGTGACCTGGGTTTGATCCCTGGTTCTGAAAGAAAACCCAGAGAAGGGCATTGCAACCCACTCCAGTATTCCTGCCAGGAGCATTCCATGGATTGAGGAGCCTGGTGGGCTACAGTCCATGGGGTCGCAAGGAGGCAGACATGACTGAGCAACTAACACTTTCACTTTCATGCATAGGAAGTAAAACTCAGGATGCTCTTTCAATTAGAATATATGAAATATATATTGGAAGGAGTAGAAATAAATGTCAGTGGGAAGGCCAATGAAGAGGCTGTCACGTCGCTACAAGTAAGAGAATTTATTGCTTATACTAGGATGCTGACAATAGAGAAAAGATTTAAGTGGGTATTGATAATTAAAACTGTCACAGTTTATTGATAAATATATATGACAGTATTGTATGAATACCTAGATTTCCAACCTCAATAGTTAGATGGGTTATTGTGTTTTATAGCAAGAGCAGAAATGCTGAGGGAGAATCAAGAGAATCAGATTTAACAGTGAAGATCATGATTCTGGTTTGGATAGACTGAGTCAACACAGCCTTTGGGATATCAAAGTGTATGTAAGATAGTAACTACCTGTGTCAGTCTGGAGTTGAGACAAGATATGCTGACACTATATTTGCTAATGTGAAAGTAATTTTTAATAGGATGCTCTAATGGATTCTCCTTCCTCTGGGGTTAAAATCACAGCCATCTGCAAGGTGGAGGGTGAAGGCAAAGGGTCTGAGGTAGAAAGTCAGAGTGGGATGGATAAGTTTGGAATAGTTATTGTGTAGTATGGGCAAGAACATTATCTAGGGTAACAGTGTGCTAGGTGAAGCTTGCAACTTTCAACCTCCATTAAGAGGAAGGCTATAAACCAAAAAATTTTAATGGAGGTTGTCATCCATTCCTGGGGAACATAGAGAGCTCACATTATTGACTAATGCTGCATTATTAAGATTCTAGGAGTTCTCCATGGTTAAACAGTTACAATAAAGAAACAGTGCCTCATTATAAGCTCCAGCATGTTCATTGAAAACATAAGTTTGTATCTGAATACTTTCAATATGGCATTATACCTGAATTACATCCCCCCTTCCCTAAAATATAATAAACTTTGTGTTTGTGAGTGAGATTGAAGCATAAGTTCCTGGAACTAAAATAAATGAAAAGTATGGTAGTATTTGGGAAACTGAAACTATTTTAAGGTGACTTATATGCATGGGAAGTGACAGGAGTTGGAAGTAAAAGAATGGGTATCAGCTGTGAGGGTAAAGTGGTTTGTAATTATAGTAGTTGGACGAAAGATTAGAAAGGAGCTTTGGATTCCATTCCTATCTCTTGAAGTAGCCTTGGAAACCTAATTGCCATCTCACATTATGGGAATCTCTACAAGATGGCAAGCTCCCCAGTGTTACTGAGCAAAATTTATGGATGCATAGGAAATTAATGTTTTAAGGAGCCTTCCCTTCCATGATTTTTTGTCTCCGTCCTCTCCTCACTCTTATCCCCTCAAGGATGCTGTTGTTTTTGTTCAGTTGCTAAGTCATATACGACTCTTCATGACCGCATGGACTACAGCACACCAAGATCTTCTGTCCTCTTCTATCTCCTGGAATTTGCTCAAATTCATGTCCATTGACTCAGTGATGCTATCTAACCATCTCATTCTCTGCCACTCCCTTCTCCTTTTGCCTTCAATCTTCCCCAGCATCAGCGACTTTCCAATGAGTCAGCTCTTTGCATCAAGTGGCCAAAGTATTGGAGATTCAGCTTTAGCAGCAGTCCTTCCAAAGAATATACAGGGTTGGCATCCTTTAGGATTTACTGATTTGATCTTCTTGCAATACAAGGGATTCTCAAGAGTCTTATCTATCACCATAATTGAAAAGCATCAATTCTTCAGCCCTCAGCCTTCCTTATGGTCCAACTCTCACATCAGTACATGACTACTGGAAAAAAAATATTTCTGTGTTAGTCACTCAGTTGTGTCTGACTCTTTGAAACCCCATCAGCTGTAACCCACCAACTCCTCTGTCCATGGGATTCAGGAGGCAAGAATACTGGAGTAGGTTGCCATTCCCTTCTCCAGGGGTTCTTACCAACCCAGGAATCAAACTCAAGTTTTCAGTTTTGTGGATGGATTGTTTACCATCTGAGCTACCTAGAAGCCCTGATATGGGGCGAAAAAATAGCTTTGATTATACTGACCTTTGTTGGCAAATTGTTGTCTTTACTTTTTAATATGATGTCTAGGTTTGTCATAGCTTTTCTTCCAAGGAGCAAGCATCTTTTAATTTCACCATCTGCAGTGATTTTGGAGTCCAAGAAAATAAAGTCTGTCACAACTTCCACTTTTCCTCCCATCTAGCTGCCACGAAGTGATGGACCAAATGCCATGATCTTGGTTTTATGAATGTGGAGTTTCAAGCCAGCTTTTTCACCCACCTTTTTCACCTTCATCAAGAGGCTCTTTAGTTTCCTTTTCTTTCTGCCATCAGATATGCAGATATCACCTGCATATCTGAGGTTGTTGATATTTCTTCCAGCAATCTTTATTCCAGCTTGTGATACATCCAGTCCAGCATTTCACATGATATACTCTGCATAGAAGTTAAATAAACAGGGTGACAACATACAGCCTTGATGTACTCCTTTCCCAATTTGGAGTCAGTTCACATCCTGTTCTAACTGTAGCTTCTTGACCTCCACAGGTTTCTCAGGAGCCAGGTAAGGAGAATTGGGGATTCAGCTTTAGCAACTGTCTTTCCAAGCAATATTATATATATAATATGTGTATATATATATAATGTATAAGGAGATTCCTTTTCCTTCAAGAATTTTCTACAGTTTATTGTGATCCACAGTCAAAGGCTTTAGTGCAATCAATGAAGATGAAGCAGAAGTAGATGTTTCTTTGGAACTCCCTGGCTTTCTCCATGATTCCACAAATGCTGGCAATTTGGCCTCTAGTTCCTCTGCCTTTTTTAAATCCACCTTGTATCTGGAAATTAATGTTTCACAGACTGCTGAGGTCTAACCTTAAGGATACTGAGCATCAACTTGCTAGCATGTGAAATGAAAACAATTGTATGGTAGCTTGGATATTTGTTGGCATTGCCCTTCTTTGGGATTAGAATGAAAACTGACCTTCTCCAGTCCTGTGGCCACTGCTGAGCTTTCGAAATTTGCTGACATATTGAGTCCAGCACTTAAAAAACAAACAACAAACAAGTTAGGAGAATTTTTCATCTCAGGGCAGTCTCAGGAAACTGATTGAACTTAAATCTCTATGTGGGCAGCATTCTCTGGAACACCAACTAAGAAAGAGCTAGGGAAAGAGAGATAAGCTGAGAAAGAAAAAATGAACTTCTTTGAAACTGCTATAGCGATGTCAGTCACAGGGATTCTAGAGTTGAAGTATCCCTGCAGAGATGTCTTTTAATATTGTCAGGTATGCAGGCCTTTGAACACTTCAGTGATCAGTTACTGGATTATCAGTCACTAGGGACCATTAGTGAGGTAGGGCATTTCCCTTAGGATGACAGCAATTTTAGAGAGAGATGCAGGAAAAACTGCCAGTAGCTGAGGTGGAACATCAGTTCAGTTCAGTCGCTCAGTCGTGTCCAACTCTCTGTGACCCCATGAATCACAGCACACCAGGCCTCCCTGTCCATCACCAACTCCCGGAGTTCACTCAAACTCATGTCCATCGAGTCGATGATGCCATCCAGCCATCTCATCCTCCATCGTCCCCTTCTCCTGCCTCCAATCCCTCCCAGCATCAGAGTCTTTCAAAGTGAGCCAACACTTTGCATGAGGTGGCCAAAATACTGGAGTTTAAGCTTTAGCATCAGTCCTTCCAATGAACACCCAGGACTGATCTCCTTTAGAATGGACTGGTTGGATCTCCTTGCAGCCCAAGGGACTCTCAAGAGTCTTCTCCAACACCATAGTTCAAAAGCATCAATTCTTCGGCAATCAGCTTTCTTCACAGTCCAACTCTCACATCCATACACGACCACTGGAAAAAACCATAGCCTTGACTAGACAGACCTTGGTTGGCAAAGTAATGGCTCTGCTTTTTAATATGCTATCTAGGTTGGTCATAACTTTCCTTCCAAGGAGTAAGCGTCTTTTAATTTCATGACTGCAACCAGCTTCCGCAGTGATTTTGGAGCCCAAAAAAGTAAAGTCTGACACTGTTTCCACTGTTTCCCCATCTATTTCCCATGAAGTGATGGGACCAGATGCCATGATCTTAGTTTTCTGAATGTTGAGCTGTAAGCCAACTTTTTCACTCTCCTCTTTCACTTTCATCAAGATGCTCTTTAGTTGCTCCTCACTTTCTGCCATAAGGATGGTGTCATTTGCATATCTGAGGTTATTGATATTTCTCCTGGAAATCCTGATTCCAGCTTGTGCTTCCTCCAGCCCAGTGTTCCTCATGATGTACTCTGCATAGAAGTTAAATAAGCCAGGTGACAATATACAGCCTTGACGTACTCCTTTTCCTATTTGGAACCAGTCTGTTGTTCCATGGCCAGTTCTAACTGTTGCTTCCTGACCTGCATACAGGTTTCTCAAGAGGCAGGTCAGGTGGTCTGGTATTCCCATCTCTTTCAGAATTTTCCACAGTTTATTGTGATCCACACAGTCAAAGGCTTTGGCTTAGTCAAAGAAGCAGAAATAGATGTTTTTCTGGAACTCTCTTGCTTTCTCCATGATCCAGCGCATGTTGGCAATTTGATCTCTGGTTCCTCTGCCTTTTCTAAAACCAGCTTGAACATCTGGAAGTTCATGGTTTACGTATTGCTGAAGCCTGGCTTGGAGAATTTTGAGCATGAATTTACTAGCATGTGAGATGAGTGGAATTGTGTGGCAATTTGAGCACTCTTTGGCATTGCCTCTCTTTGGGATTGGAATAAAAACGGACCTTTTCCAGTCCTGTGGCCACTGCTGAGTTTTCCAAATGTGCTGGCATATTGAGTGCAGCACTTTCACAGCACATCATCTTTCAGGATTTGAAAGAGCTCAACTGGAATCCCATCACCTTCACTAGCTTTGTTCATAGTGATGCTTTCTAAGGCCCACTTAACTTCATATTCCAGGATGTCTGGCTCTAGGTGAGTGATCACACCATCGTGATTATCTGGGTCATGAAGATTTTTTGTATAGTTCTTTTGTGTATTCTTGCCACCTCTTCTTAATATCTTCTGCTTCTGTTAGGTCCATAGTATTTCTGTCCTTTATCCAGCCCATCTTTGCATGAAATGTTCCCTTGGTATCTCTAATTTTCTTGAAGAGATCTCTAGTCTTTCCTATTCTGTTGTTTTTCTCTATTTCTTTGCATTGATCACTGAGGAAGACTTTCTTTTCTCTCATTGTTATTCTTTGGAACTCTGCATTCAGATGCTTATATTTTTCCTTTTCTCCTTTGCTTTTCGCTTCTCTTGTTTTCACAGCTGTTTGTAAGGCCTCCTCAGACAGCCATTTTGCTTTTTTGCATTTCTTTTCCATGGGGATGGTCTGATCCCTGTCTCCTGTACAATGTCATGAACCTCAGTCCATAGTTCATAAGGCAGTCTATCTATCAGATCTAGTCCCTTAAATCTATTTCTCACTTTCACTGTATAATCATAAGGGATTTGATTTAGGTCATATCTGAATGGTCTAGTGGTTTTCCCTACTTTCTTCAATTTAAGACTGAATTTGGCAATAAGGAGTTCATGATCTGAGCCACAGTCACCTTCCGGTCTTGTTTTGGCTAACTGTATAGAGCTTCTAACTACTATGGTTCCTTTCAGGGCACTCCTTTCAAAGACAATGTAAGTATTTGGCCAGAATATATGCTTGGTGGTAAAGGCATATAGTCCTTATGCTTAAGGATGCTGCAAATTAGGGCCAGGCTTTCAATCTTCCCCAGTACACAGGAATAGTTGGACCATAAAGAAAGCTTAGTTTCGAAGAATTGATACTTTTGAACTTTGGTGTTGGAGAAGACTCTTGAGAGTCCCTTGGATTACAAGGAGATCCAACTAGTCTATCCTAAAGGAGATCAATCCTGGGTGTTCATTGGAAGGACTGATTTTGAAGCTGAAACTCCAATACTTTGGCCACCTGATGCGAAGAGCTGACTTATTTGAAAAGACCCTGATGTTGCTAAAGATTGAGGGCAGGAGGAGAAGGGGATGGCAGAGGATGAGATGGTTGGATGGTATCACCAACTCAACGGACATGGGTTTGGGTGGACTCCAGGAGTTGGTGATGGACAGGGAAACCTGGCGTGCTGCAGTCCATGGGGTCACAAAGAGTCAGACAAGACTGAATGACTGAACTGAACTGAAGCCAATCCCCACATGAAATAGGAGTTGAAGGGGAAATTAACTAGACTGATGGTTGGCAGAATCTTTCCTTAAAGTAACAGGTGGTAAATATTTTATACCATATAGGCCATACAGTTTCTGTCCCAATTACTCAACACGTATCCTCTTCTTTTCCTTCAGATGTGATCTTTCATGTCCGACTCCTTGCAACCCCATGGACTGCAGCCTGCCAGGTTCCTCTATCCATGGGATTTCCCAGGGAAGAATACTGGAGTGGGTTGCCATTTCCTCCTCCAGGGGATCTTCCTGACACAGTGATAGAACCCATGTCTCCAGCATCTCCTGCATTAGCAGGCAGATTCTTACCACTAGCACCGTCTGGGATCCCTACTCAACTCTGCTGTGTGTGAAATCGACACAGACAATACATGAATGAATAGGTGTTGGTGTACTCCAATAACACTTTCCTTTCATAGATACAAGTGGTGATCCAGTTTTGAACTTTGAACTGCAATTTTTCAACTCCTGATTACTAAAAGAAAGCATACAAAATTGTACACCATACAACATCTAAAGCAGAATTTTGGAACCAAATGGTCCAAAATTTTTCTATAAGATATAAACTATTCTCAAGAGATAATGAAAAATGTCAGCAATAATGAATCAAGAACAAGGACTTACGTAAAATAAATGTTGACATATTAGATCTGAGTTAAGTGTTTAAACAAAGACTTAATAGATGGAATAAGTAGCAGGATGTAAATAGCTTAGAACAAACTAGTACACTGGAATATCATGTAATGAAACACTTCCTGAAAGATAGAGCATAAAATAAAACAAACTATACAGAGAAAAACTAACCAATATTGCAGACAGCAATAGATATGTCAATATTTGGGCAATAGAGTACTAGAAAGATGAAGGAAATGTCACTGGAAAGAAGAAAAGTTTTTAGGAAATAATACCACATTGCCTGGAATTAATAGAAAAAGAAAGACTTCAGATTGAAAGACATCACAGATTGCCAAGTGAGTAGATAGGAAAAGCCCATACTTAGACACATAAAGAAACTTAAGAACGCAAATTAAAAGGGAACATATACAGCTTCCCCAAATGACAAATCACCAATAAAGGTAGAAGAATCAGGTAGATAACAGAAGTTTTACAAGAAACCAGAATATACACAGTCAATAAAGCAATATTTTTCACATGTTGAAGGAAAAGAATATTGAATAGAAATTTTGTGTGTAGCCAAATTTTCACTTGAAAGTCAGTGTAGTAAGAATGAACTAAATGTTCAAATTAAATTAAAGAAAATAACAGCAAAGACAGAAAGATAAACCAAAATATTTAAAGAATGTAATAAAATAGATTCAGGCAAACTGATTGTGAAAAAACAGGAGGATATGCAAAGAAAAATATAGAAGGCTTCCCTGGTGGCTCAGTGGTAAAGAATCTGCCTCCAAATTAAGAAACACAGGTTAATCCCTGGTGGTCCGGGAAGATCCCACAGGCCTCAGAGCAGCTAAGTCTGTGTACCACAGTTACTGAGCCCACACTCTAGAGCCTGTGCTCTGCCACAAGGGAAGCTACCAAAATGAGAAGGCACAGCTAGCGAGTAGCCTCCACTTGCCACAATTAGAGAAAAGCCCAGGAAGCAACAAAGACCCAGCACAGCCAAGTAAAAAAAAAAAAAAACAAAAAACAGAACAGAAAACAAAAATTTTAAAATATACAATGGAAGAGGTATTTTACTAAACAACAGAAATTTTTAAATATGATAAAAGACATGGTGTTGAACAGTTTACTAATATGTTTGTAAGCCTAGAAGAAATAAATACATTTCTTGATTGTAAAATGAGAAAATGGCACTTGAAAATTGAAAGCTTGAGTGAGCAAATAGAATTAAGGAATTCTAAACGATAATTAAAAAACAAATTAATTCCCCCTTCCTTGGTGCCCTAGGATTATACAGCTTTACTCCTGAGTTCTACAACAGCTCAGACAATAATCTATTTTTTATTGTTCAGATCATAAATTCTGTCCAGGTTTTTATTTCAAAACAATGATGTAACTGTTTCCAAAACTGGGAAAGAAAAATATGAAATATAAAATTTGTTGAAAAGTGTGAATACAAAATCTCAAATGGAATACTAGATAAATAAATATGATGGAATGTTTTTAAAAATCAAGTTAAGGTAAAATGTATCCCAATAATACAAAAATTGTTCACTACTATACAATTTTACCCATGTAATATACCAATCAGTAGACCGCAACAAACATCTTATATAATAGACAAAATTCAATAATATAAAAAGCAAGCAAACAGCATTCCTCAATCACTTGTCACTCCTTAACATTAAATATAATATGGTCAATGGAATATAGGAAGCAAAGGAAAAAAAAATAGAAGTTTAAGGCTTGTAAAGTTCCGTCTAGTCAAGGCTATGGTTTATCCAGTGGTCATGTATGAATGTGAGAGTTGGACTATAAAGAAAGCTGAGTGCCAAAGAATTGATGCTTTTGAACTGTGGTGTTGGAGAAGACTCTTGAGAGTCCCTTGGACTGGAAGGAGATCCAACCAGTCCATCCTAAAGGAGGATCAGTCCTGGGTGTTCATTGGAAAAACTGATGTTGAAGCTGAAACTCCAATACTTTGGCCACCTGATGCGAAGAACTGACTCACTGGAAAAGACCTTGATGCTGGGAAAGATTGAGGGCAGGTGGACAAGGGGACGACAGAGGATGAGATGGTTAGATGGCATCACCGACTCAATGGAGATGAGTTTGGGTAAATTCCAGGAGTTGGTGATGGACAGGGAGGCTTGGCATGCTGTGGTTCATAGGGTCGCAAAAAGTCAGACACAACTGAGCGACTAAACTGAACTGAACTGAAGGCTTGTAAAACTTGTCAAATTGGCCAAAGATATTTTTGTCTACATAAAAAGCCCAAAGAATCTAGACAGACCATGTAAAACAAATAAGAGAATTCAACAAAGTGGTTTCATTCAAGATAAAGTTACAAAAATAAAACTATCATCTTTGCACTAAGAACATCTGCAAAATATCAAACATGACTGAATTTTATTATTGGTATTCACATCAAGCATTTTGGAGAAGGTAATGTTGCCTTGGTTCCATGGTTTTCAAATTAGCAAGTTTTCCTGATTAAAAGTTCAATGTGTTTTTGCTCTTTACAAAGAATTAGACTACAACTTATGGGAATGCATATTGTTTTAACATTCACTCAAATTGCCATTTGCAATTTTTTTTGGAAATTAATAGAAAATGCACCGGCTTAAAAGTCAAAGGAATTACTGTTATGTTTTCTTCATTGCTTTTGTTGTCACCAAGTTATGTCCGACTCTTTGCGACCCCATGGACTGTAGCAAGCCAGACTCCTCTGCCCTCCACTATCTCCAGGAGTTTGCTCAAATTCATGTCCGTTCAGTTGGTGAGGCTATTTTACCATCTCACTTTCTGCAGCTCCCTCTCCTTTTGCCCTCAGTCTTCCCCTGTATCAGGGACTTTTCCAATGAGTCATTTCTTCACATCAGATCACCAAAGTATTGGAAATTCAGCAGCATTCCTTCCAATGAATATTCAGGATTGATTTCCTTTAGGGTTGAGTAGTTTGATCTCCTTGCTGTCCATGGGACTCTCAAGAATGTTCTCTAGACCCACAGTTTGAAAGCATCAGTTCTTCAGCACTCAGCCTTCTCATTATTTTTACTTAAGTATAAATGATGAAGTTTTTGCAAACGCAAGAAAAGAATAATGTCAACCCAGACAAACACAAACTGAGCAGGTATCTAACACATCACTACTCTCCACAGTCTATTCTGTGCTTTGTTGTTTATAATAAAAGTACTCTGCTTCCAGGAAAAAGTAGTATCTCTAAAAGTAGTAGAATCTCTGCAATTTAACTCTAATTGGGCTATGTACCTCTTTTGAGTTTTTATCCTCATAACTCAAACAGTGTATGATGACAAGCCCAAAGCTTTATTTATTACAATTTTATTGCTCTCCTTTACCAGAGAATGTGAAGAATCTTCTGAAGAAACTTAAATATTGTAGGCAAAATCTGCAGTTAGTACATTTAAACTTGTAGACTGGCACATTGGTTTCCTCTGAAAGAAAACGAAGGGATAGGAAAATATGAGATTTATAAAAAATTGAGTTATACCGGAATTCTTAGCATTTGAAAAGTGCGTTCTCCTTTGCTATTGTAGGTAAATACCAATATAACAGCTTAAAGGAGTTGACTGGCAGTGGATAGGAAGAATAGAAAGAACTGTTATTCAGCTTCAAGCTTTCACAATTTTTTTTTCTTTATAGACAATCATAACTGTACTCACCCCTCCCAAAGGATTTCCCATTTTAAGACCCAATATTCCATACAAGAAGCACACAGATGTAAAGTTAAAAATAAGAAATGAAGAATCTGGTACAGCTGGGGATAATTAGTTTAAAAAAAGAGTGTTTGCCATTAAAAAAAAGGATGTTGGGTAGACAGATTTTTCTTTAGCCAGACTTTGGGAGATCCTTGGAAAGTAAACATATTTACAACCCTGGCCCTTCTCTTTCATCCCATAGTATCTGGCAGGAGGAGCTCCATTGTGAAAAAAAAAAAACATATTAAAATCACCAATGACATTCATAATTCAGTTGAGATTATCTTACTGAAACAGGGTTGATTGATTGGAATCACATTTGAGAAATCAATCATTTCTGGGACTCTATCTCTGTTTTCGAGCCAATTCTGAATCTTAAACACACCATTTAAAATTCCAGAGCAGTCTTTCCAAATGAGTATTTTCTTTCTAGACTTTCATTTTCTGTACCTGCATGTGTCTTATAGTGTAAGATTCTACAAATACAGCTACTTCAGTTAATTTTTGTAAAGGTAAATGTTCCCCCAGGTTATGATTTAATGAGATGATGCTTTCATAAAGCTGAACTTATCAAGATTTCATCCAATTTAGTAAATAGTGATCAGTATATGCTCTAAGTCAGGGAGCTGGATACAGATCTTGCTGTTTAAGGTTCTAGTTTCAAGTCTCTTGCAGTTTAATTAATAAGACACAGGCTGTACTCTTTCTTACTGATTAAAATATTCCATGGCTTGGGAATGTCCATTAGGTGTTGTTTGGACTTTCTATCATCTAAGGAGATATTTTATCAATTGGTAGACTGAAAATATTTCTGACTGTATTTTTTTTTTCTGTTGCCATTGAAACAGTGTGCAAACATTGTGGAAATTAATAACAATGAGGATAATTGATTGAACATAATTGTGTACATAAAAAGCAAGATTTTTTTTCTAAAGATTTAAGTGAGCCATAATAAGTTACTCTGAGCCTTTCCACAACCAGAAGAAACTGAATTTGGATTCATGAAGACTTGAATGTATTTTTCTTTTAATACATTTCTTATTCACTAAGTTGTTATTGTATATTAACCCAAAAGGTTGAAATTAGTTTATGATATCTAGGTGCAGAATTTCATCTTTGCTTTTTCATTAAAGCTGTAACTATACCTTAGATGGTCAAACTGTGTAATTCACTAAAGGACATACTCATAGGTTCACTAGAAGTTAATGAATAGCTAATAAATCTCCACTTAAGTATGAGGTAAAACAGCAAAAAAATAGTAAGTTGTTTGTAATGTTTCCATTTTGAATTTTACTCTTTCCTTCCTGACATCATTCTCTTCCTGTATACCCTTATCGCTCTTACTTCCTCTACCTTTTGGATATATTCTTCCTCCTAATTTGCAGTGTTGACATTAAGCCTAGACTTGAGGCACATTCTTTGCTTAAACTTCAAGAATCAGGGAAAGAATACACAAAGATTTTATGAGACTTATTTAGTGAACTGCTTAAATATGACCTCAGGGTAGTTCAACATTGTGCCTATGTCAATAATTTAACGCAGGAGCTGAAACAGTTCTCTAATTTTATATCTACTATGTTTTTGATTATTTGAAGAACGTATCTTAATATCCAATCTACATTTTACAATTTTCTAAAGCATTTTTTTTATAGAACAACTCTGGTTTTACTTTCAATAGAAGTAAAAGCAAAATCATTATCCCTTTTTCACAGAGTGATCCTAGAAACAGACTTCATTAAAAAGAATATATACATCTCAATAATATTTTTGAATAGAATTATAGAGGTCTTCAATTTTATAAAAAGATTAGTTTAGAACAATTATATTTAACTTCAATAAATACTTGGAAATTGTCTACCTCGTATGAATAAACATGAAAGATGCTAAACCCAAACAAAGATGCTAAAGTCTAAATATGTTTTGTTTTGTTTTGGTTAAATTAAAATTGTGATTTAAGAACAAAAATCAAGTGTCTCTCTTTCTAATTTCCAACAGAATCACAACTAAGAGTTGATTTTTTTTTTTTTCTATTTAAAGTCTTCTGGTAGAACATTTCAACATTGAATACTGCTTACTGTTGGGAAAATTCCTTCCTTTCTAGTGCAACAAGCTTTCAGCCCTGACACATGCATGGCAAAGACATCCAAGTTGCACAACAATCCAAACTCCTGCCAATTCCTTGGCTCAGGACTACTGAAAACTTTACGTGCTCCCTTGGAACCTGGTCTCTGCCGTGCTCTTTAAAACCACATGGTCCTGACTAACTGCATTCCATCACTAAAGAACATCACTGACTCTAGGTAACCACTCACCACCCAGGTCCTTCTCTTATCACCACTATTTGTCCATTACAGGGACACTGTACCCTTTTGTTCCTCATTTTATCAGGGAGACGATCCTGATTAACACTACTTAGCCCTTCAGATTCTTGGATCTTTAACTTTGTTGCATATTTCTCCTCACATCTTTGATACCTATCTCTACCAGTCATCTTAAAGTGACCAAGAGAATGTTTACATTTCTTGCCCTTAGGCTACCCTGGTGGCTCAGTGATAAAGAATGTGCCTGCAGTGCAAGAGACTCCTGTTCAGTCCATCGCTCAGGAAGATCCCATGAAGAAGGAAATGATAATCCACTTCAGTATTCTTGCCTAAGAAATCCCATGGACAGAGGAGCCTGGTGGGCTACAGTCCATGGAGTCACCAAAGAATCAGACACTGCTTAGCAACTAAACAACAACAAATGATCATTTTCCTATAGCAAGTACTAATAAAAGTTAATTTTCCTCATATTTGCTCACTTTTCAAGAGAAGGAATTGGTCATTGTTTATAAAGAACTCTCACTATTCCCTTAGTAAAGCCAGCCAAGGTCAATTTCTTGTTCATAGCTTATAATAAATAAATAATCTAATACACTGTAATTGTGTTATAATAACCTTATCTTTTGAAGTTGACACTAGTAAACCATTCCCCTTTATGAGGAAGAGTTTAAAAATATAAATTTCCAGTGATTCACCCCAGTGAAAGGTGGTTGTTGTTCAGTTGCTCAGTCATGTCTGACTCTTTGCAACCCCATGACTGCAGCACACCAGGCTTCCCTGTTCTTCACCATCTCCTGGAGCTTGCTCAAAATTATGTCCCTTGAGTGAGTGATGCCATCCATTCATCTCCTCTTCTGTCATCCTCCGCCCCTCCTGCCTTCAATCTTTCCCAGCACCAGTGTCTTTTCCAATGAGTCAGCTCTTCACATTAGGTGGCCAAAGTATTGGCACTTCAGTTTCAGAATCAGTCCTTCTAATGAATATTCAAGGTTGATTTCCTTTAGGATTGACTGGTTTGTTCTCCTTGCAGTCTAAGAGACTCTGAAGAGTCCTCTTCAACACCACAGTTCAAAAGCATAAGTTTTTCCGTGTTCAGCCTTCTTTATGGTCCAACACTCACATCCATACATGACTACGGGAAGAACCGTAGCTTTAACCAGCAAAGTAATGTCTCTGATTTTTAATATGGTATCTAGGTTTGTCATAGCTTTTCTTCCAAGAAGCAAGCGTCTTTTAAATTAATGACTTACTTTGCCAACAAAGGTCTGTCTAGTCAAGGCTATGGTTTTTCCAGTGATCATGTATGGATGTGAGAGTTGGACTGTGAAGAAAGCTGATTGCTGAAGAATTGATGCTTTTGAACTGTGGTGCTGGAGAAGACTCTTGAGAGTCCCTTGGACTGCAAGGAGATCCAACCAGTCCATTCTAAAGGAGATCAGTCTTGGGTGTTCATTGGAAGGACCTATGCTAAAGCTGAAACTCCAATACTTTGGCCATCTCATGTGAAGAGTTGACTCACTGGAAAAGACTCTGATGCTAGGAGGGATTGGGGGCAGGAGGAGAAGGGGACGACAGAGAATGAGATGGCTGATGGCATCACCGACTCGATGGACATGAGTTTGAGTGACGTCCGGGAGTTGGTGATGGACAAGGAGGCCTGGCGTGCTGTAATTCATGGGGTCACAAAGAGTCAGACACGACTGAGCGACTGAACTGAACTGAAGGTTTTATTTCTAGGTGAAATCACAAATGTTGTTAGTTTCTTTTTCCCATTTTCCTTAAGTGGAACCATCATAAAGCCAAATTGTGAAGTAGGTAAAACTTGAAATTTATGTGTCAAATACCCGTGTATAGATTCTCCACCTGGGACATTTCCTACCTAGCCTGCAGTTTCACAGGCCCTCCTGCTCCCCATAGACTCCTTCTCCTTAACTTTTTCAAATAAATATTGCACTGAGGGAAAGTAGTCTTAAATTGTGTCTTCTTAAAAAAAATCCATTTATAGTTGCAACTGGTGATTCTTACTTGGTTATTTCTTTTAAGATGAATTCCTCCATTCCATAAATGTTTTCTTTCCATCTCGATATCAGTTCTGAATTCAATCACTTCCAAATGACTTTGTTTTATCCTATTCTGACACATGCCATTCTCTACACTCTATCCAAGAATCTTTCTGAAATATAACCTATCTTTTTTACCCCTTTGGTGAACCTCCAAGGCATGTGGGATCTTAGTTCCCAGACAAGCAATGAAACCCACGCTCCCTGAAGTTGAAGTGCAGAGTCAACTCTGGACCACCAGGGAATCCTATCAATAACCTGCCTCTGTCCCAATTTCTTCTTCATGCATCATTGACTGCTACCCCCTACATAAACACACATACACACACACACACACACACACAGTGTGCTTAAATAAATAAATAAATAAATAACCTAGATTCTTTAAAATCTTCTACGTAGTACTTAAAAAAATCATCTGGGATTTCTTTTCCAGTCTTAAGTTCTCACTGTTATCCTAAACCTAGCGGGGGTACTAATTCTGAGAAATGTCAATAGCTCCTCAGACTTAATGTCTGTACTCTCTTTTCCAGATTTTTGCAAAGGTTTCCTTCATGAGTTTCTCTTCTCTATTGAGCCCACTCTATAGAATCTCTTTGCTTTTCAACATACTCTTTCACCTTCCAACTTCCCTCTTTCTCTCTGTAGAAACAAATATTGCAACAAAAACTTGACTCTGTAATTTTTCTATTTAATTTCATAAAGACTACATAAACTCTACAAATATCCCCAATGTTACTCTTTAAATTTTGGTGCATCCTAAGTTGGTGATGGACAGGGAGGCCTGGCGTGCTGTGATTCATGGGGTCGCGGAGAGTCGGACACGACTGAGTGACTGAACTGAACTGAACTGAAACATCTAGTTCCTAGTAGAGTAATTTTTCACCATCCTTAGGGGGTCCCAGAACCTCCTCAACAGGAGTGGAGAGAAGGCAATGGCAACCTACTCCAGTACTCTTTTGCCTGGAAGATCCCGTGGATGGAGGAGCCTTCAGTGGGCTTCAGTCCATGGGGTCGTTAAGAGTCAGATACGACTGAGCGACTTCACTTTCACTTTTCACTTTCGTGCATTGGAGAAGGAAATGGCAACCCACTCCAGTGCTCTTGCCTGAAGAATCCCAGGGATGGAGGAGCCTGGTGGGTTGCTGTCTATGGGGTCGCACGGAGTCGGATACGACTGAAGTGACTTAGCAGTAGCAGCAGCAGCAACAGGAGTGGACAAGAAAAAGTCTGCTTTAATGGATAAATATGCGAGTGAATTATTATTTTCATGCCTTTATGTTAATATATGGATTAAAACAAAAGAAATACAATATTAATACAAATTTAACATTAAGATAATGTTTATTTTATATTAATAATCATATTATCATAGTTTTTATCTTAAGTTGAAACATCTTAAAATGTACTTTTGTGTGATTATATAAGTTTCCAAGTTTTGTTCTTCTGCATAAAGCATGCAAAACTTTTCCAGTTTTATAATGAATTCACATGTTTTTAAAAAATTTTTTCCCTAAATTATTTTTTTTAAACTAGACTACGTGTTTACATAGTGGTATAGTGGTTTCCTTTCAAGGAAAATAAGAATTATATATAGCTGTTAACAAATTAATAAGATTTTTGGTGTTAACAGGGTGTTTGCAGAGCCCTCAATGAATCATTGCTTAGTTTTTTCGAACAGTGTCCAAAAGTGTACCTCAGTCAAGAGATCCTTGTCAGAGGCAGTAAAGTAAATCATTTTTTATGATTGTTACCAAATACTTTCCATTTCACTTAGTAACTTTACCATCAGAAGCAACTTGTCAAAACACAGAAGTACCTGCTGACACAACACTTTATCTGTAGATATGTAAGTTGTATAAACAGGTACAACTGTTTTACAATTTTAGATTAATATAAGTAGAGATTAATTCATGCTTAAAAGCAATAGTATGCATCATTTCTTAATAATGTGTATTATTTCTAAAAGAACTTACTCAGCATGCTTCATGTTTAAAATACTAACTTTCTGAAAAAAATATCAGGCTTAGTGGAACTGTGGCTTAGAGGGAGACAGAGAGTAAACATGGAGAAGTAGGTGGGAGTACTAACTTAAATCAAACAAAGCTGCAAATGACCTGAGAATTGGAAGTATTCCTCAGAGAATTTTGAAGGTACATTCAAAGACTTGTAGGTAAAAGAGGAAAGCATTTAAAACCAAAAGTTTCTGGCATGACTGTTGTAAAGACTTGAGCAGGTTTATTCCCAAACCCGATGTCGTTGACCTTCATGTTTGACCAAAAAAATAAACACAGTGTAAGCATAAGTTTAGAAAACAGGTTCCAGAATGAAGCCAAGTTTCACCAAAGTTGATGAGTCCAGTTAAATATGGCCATTAAATATACTCTTGACAAATGAAAGAGAATAGTCAGTACATGAAAAAAAAAAGGGTCTGAATGGATGCATCATTTTCCTAAGAATTGGTCTATACCTACAGAAAAGACTAACAGTCAAATCTTTCAGAAACTGAAATCTCTCTAAAACAAAGAAGTGAGTCTTAAATGACTCTTGAGCTACAGACTGGAGTGAAATGATCAAGTATCAGGCAGCAAAATAAGGAAAAGAGAAATAAAAAGAGAATGTATGTAACATCATCTCTCAATATAGTTAAATTTTTATTAAACTATAATATGGAAACAGTACTGTATTCATTTTGAGTTCCTTTCCATTCTCTTCCATTTTTAGTAGGAATTTATACTGAAAAAGTTTTTTCACAACTTGTTCATAGGTTCTACTGAGTCATTGTGGCCAGAAGTTATAGGGGCCAAACAAATTCACATTCTTGATGCCAGATAAACCTGTAAACTGAAAGGATAGGTATAAATTCAGTAAGTGAAAATCAAAAGTGGTAGGTGATCACTTCTTACATGTTATTCACTTATCAGTCAGATAGGATAATATATGTCATTGAAGCCTACTAAACCTCAAGCTACAATCAGTGGTACTGTGAATATATTTTTGATTGTTCTCTTAATTTTGTCTTTACTATCAATTTCTCTAAATACATTTTATTGCTCTTGAGACACAGCTGTGCCAGCCAAGGTGTTGGTCACATGGTAAGTCTCCAACAAATATTGTGGAATGAGTAAATGAGTGGTACAAATGAGTTGCGATTTTGTGTCAACTGCACATCAGTCAACAGCATACTCACTTTCACTGGAACTGGTAGCCTAATAACAGGTATTTCAAATTACACATGTCCAAAATGAATTCTAATTTTTTAACCATAATATGATCCTCTTGTAGCCCTTCCCATCTCAGTCATCAACAACTTTTTCCTTCCTCTACCATCAAAAACTGTATTTCTGGATTCAACCCTTTTCACCACCTCCACTGTTACCACTTTAGTCCAAGTCTCCATCACCTCTCACTCAGATTTTTGCCATGGCTTCCTAGTTAGCTTTTGCTTTCAGTCTATGCCATCTACACTTGGCATAGCCCTCAAGAGTGGTCTTCAAAAAATCCAAGTCAGATCATGACTTTTCTCTCTTCTAAGCCATCATTGGCTGCCTCACAATGGCCTTCTATTCCCTAAATGACTTACTCCTGGGCTAGAAGACTAAATGGCATTATCAAATTTCCACTGAGGGAAGTTAAGATGAGAGAAATGAAAAAAGGCAGGATTCTCTGTAACTTGACTGCTCTTGATATAATTATATTTTGATTGAAATAAGAGAAAATTGTGCTTTGTTAACTTGGGTTTCTTTTCTCTTTCTGCTCAGTCTGTTTCCTACTCTCATGCTGCTTACTCCTTTAAAGACACACTGGCTTGTGCATCATGCCTTATCCATGCCAGCTTATTTCCAACCCAAGCCTTTAAGTTTTCTGTTTCCTTTCATCTGCAAACATCCTCCACATGAATATCCATATGGCTCCTTCTCTCATTTCTTTCGGAACTTGACTCAAATGCTACGGTTTTAGAGAGGGTTTCTCTTACTTAACTATTTAAGCTTTCCTCATTTCTAGTATTTCTTAACCTACTTTATTACTGCTTTTATTTTTTTCTATTTTAGTTGTCACCATCTGTCTTAATGTCATTATATGCATGTGTATATATGTGTGTGTGTGTATATATATATATGTAAGTATGTGAAAGTGAAAGTCACTCAGTCATGTCTGACTCTTTGCAACCCCATGGACTATACAGTCCACGGAATTCTCCAGGCCAGAATACTTGAGTGGTAGCAAAGGCTACCCACTCCAGTATCCTTGTCTGGAGAATTTCAAGGACAGAGCAACCTGGCAGGCTACAGTCCATGGGGTCACAGAGTCAGACACAACTGAGCAACTAACAAACACACACGTATATAACTTAAGTATTTTAATATATGTCCCTCTACCCCTCCCCCATAAAAATAAATTACATATGGTCAGGGATGTTTGTTGATTTTGTTAATTACTGTAGCCCCGGAACCTAGAACAATGCCTATCACATACAGGGGCTCAGGCTCATAAATACTTGTCAGATGAATGAATGAACATGAAGAAAGTGTTATCACTCATTCCATTGCTACATACAAGGCAATGACAATCCCTTTGGTTCACTTCAGCAAGGCTGCTACCTCTTCCCAAGGAAGCACTTAAGGATTCCAGACTGACTCACAGATTCCTTTTCTTTAGCATTTCCTTCTGTCTCCTTACTCTTTCTATTTTTCCCTCCTCCTCCTTCTCTTTCTCCTAATAAAATGACTTGTTTAAATTACATCCAATGTAATCTCTTCCTTGTAGCCATGTGGGAACCTGTATATTCCAATTTCCTTTATTGTCAACAACTTAAAATGCAATTATACACACTCACATGCCTTCTTAAATTTAGTGAAGAGGAAAAAAAGATAAGAATGGATTGCAGTTCAGACTTTTACAGTTTTCTCATGACCTTAAATAATTTGTGAACTCAAATTCCACCAATATTTGGTTACACTTCAGTAATTATTATTTGATAAAAATGTATAATAACATTTAATTGTGAATATTTCAGAATAATCAAATTAGGCCAAAGACCATGGGTGTGTTGTAGGCTCAGCTTCTGTTAAATTTCAGGTGAGATAGTTTGCCTTGAATATTAGATACTATGCTGTGTTTAAATTCAAGTCCTGGAGCAACTTATCTTACAGTTGGGTCATTTAGCAAATCAGTAATTTTCTCAAATGAGAACTTCTCTTATATTCTTCTTAGTAATCAACTGCCATGCTGAGGATAAAGCATATGATAAGAGCATTTTTAGTCCATATATTCCCCAATGAAAGCAAACAACAATTTATGCTAATATCACTGTGATTTTATATTTATGAATTATAACATAAAAGAACAAATATTTAGACTTCCTGTTACACATTTCCCTTTTTCCATCAGAATTATAAAGGAGTTGTAAGGCAATTAAGAGTGTTGCATGGAGGTACAGCACTGGAATTTTAAAACAGTTTAAAGGCATTTTTGAAAGGTAATATACTGTAATATGCCTTTTAAATATTACATGTACTTTACAATCTTTCACGGAAAATTCCCAAGTTAATGTGATAAGGTAAAGCCCTGCTTTCTTTAGGGAATAATTTTAGGAAAATAAGCTTAGCTTGATTTTCATGGAAAAAATCTAAATAGTAGTATGGCTGTTTAAATTTTGTCACATTTCTTTTTGTGCGTATGTTGAAGTAAATGAACAGGTTTATGTAAACATTATGATTTGGCTTCTCTTGAACATTAAAAAGAAGCAGTGTGTAACTAGTGACGTACATGGGCTTTACGTCAAGAGATTTTGCCATTTTTCAAGCCAGATATAGCTTTTGTATCAACAAATGAAACACAGGTCTTCAGTGTTAGCCTTGGGGGGAAAAATCCTATAATACTTCAAAGAATTCTTTGCATTTTAGGTTTACTGACCAGAGTATTGTATATATATATAATGTTAACAAATATTAATTTTATTATGTATCCAAGTTAAATAATTAATTGTTATCTATAGTACTCATAGAGGGCAGACTTCTTCCTATTAGGGACCTGCTGATATAGATGTTTATAGGTGAGAATTCATGTAAATATGTGAACAGCTCATTCTGCCTTCCTGTGAAATAGCAGTCATGTTGCATGTATATATGGAGTAAACCAAAGTCTAAACTGTGGAAAATTCTGAAAGAGATGGGAATACCAGACCACCTGACCTGCCTCTTGAGAAACCTGTATGCAGGTCAGGAAGCAACAGTCAGAACTGGACATGGAACAACAGACTGGTTCCAAATAGGAAAAGGAGTATGTCAAGGTTGTATATTGTCACCCTGCTTATTTAACTTATATGCAGAGTACATCATGAGGAACGCTGGGCTGGAAGAAGCACAAGCTGGAATCAAGATTGCCTGGAGAAATATCAATAACCTCAGATATGCAGATGACACCACCCTTATGGCAGAAAGTGAAGAGGAACTCAAAGTCCTCTTGATGAAAGTGAAAGAGGAGAGTGAAAAGTTTGGCTTGAAGCTCAACATTCAGAAAACAAAGATCATGGCATCTGGTCCCATCACTTCATGGGAAATAGATGGGGAAACAGTGGAAACAGTGTCAGACTTCATTTTGGGGGCTCCAAAATCACTGAGGAGCTGATTGCAGCCATGAAATTAAAAGACGCTTACTCTTGGCAGGAAAGTTATGACCAACCTAGATAGCATATTAAAAAGCAGAGACATTACTTTCCCAAATAGGTCCGTCTAGTCAAGGCTATGGTTTTTCCAGTGGTCACGTATGGATGTGAAACTTGGACTGTGAAGAAAGCTGAGCGCCGAAGAATTGATGCTTTTGAAATGTGGAGTTGGAGAAGACTCTTGAGAGTCCCTTGGACTGCAAGGAGATTCAACCAGTCCATTCTAAAGGAGATCAGTCCTGGATGTTCATTGGAAGGACTGATGCTAAAGATGAAACTCCAGTACTTTGGCCACCTCATGCGACTAGTTAACTCACTGGAAAAGACTCTGATTCTGGGAAGGATTGGGGGTGGGAAGAGACAGGGACGACAGAGAATAAGATGGCTGGATGGCATCACCGACTCGATGGACATGAGTTTGAGTGAACTCCGGGAGTTGGTGATGGACAGGGAGGCCTGGCATGCTGTGATTCATGGGGTCGCAAAGGGTCGGACACGACTGAGCAACTGAAATGAACTGAACTGAACTGAAGAATAATTTACTTTTAGAATTTTGAATACTATCACAACTAGATAGCAGCTAAAAGATGAAAAATATTTAATAGAGCTTCTTATGTTGCAGTTAGAAATAATTCTTTCATTAAAGATGTGCTTTTAATTTTCTGATAGGCTTCTGCCTAAATGTGCTAATCTTGTCTCAACTTTATAATTCCTTGGTCTTTCAGTACTTTATCTTGCACTACGTGAGTCTTTTATTTCTGTTTACTGAGACACTTTCAGTTACCTTTGAGGCACACCAGGAGCCTTTCTGTAGACTCTTGAAATATACTTCTAGTTGCTTTCTCTGTCAATTATCTCTAGTTTTTCATGCAAGAAAGGACCACTGTAATTGAACAGCTTAGTTCTAGGGTGAGCTGCTAACATGGGGAGGGAGGTGGGAGGGGGTTCAAGATGGGGAACACATGTACACCCGGGGCAGATTCATGTCAGTGTATGACAAAACCAATACAATATTGTAAAGTAATTAGCCTCCAATTAAAATAAATAAATTAAAAGAAAAGAACTGTTTGTTTTTGTGCATTCATACCCAAACTCTTAATCAATGATGTCAGCATTACCCTAAAGATAAAAAAAGAAAAGGGTAGGTGAAAAATCTGGATAGAGTTTTTTCCAAGAGATGTCTAAATAGACATTCCTTAAATATATATATATATACATAGTTTTGTTTTTAGAAGCCAACAGAGTGGAACACCAAAATCAATCTCAAAGCAGTCAAACTATGGGCTTTTAGGCCAGGCATTACTTGTAATGAGATTAAAAAAAAAAAAAAGTCATGTAAAACAACCATTAAAAGGAAATATATGTAGCTAGAAAATAAGAAAGAAAATAAGAAATTAGAGAATGTGCTCTGTAAGGTAGACCAGATGCCTGTTCCTGCATGTTCTTTTTACCTCTAGAGGAAATGCTGAAGTTATTGCTAAAATGTTTGAGTTTGAATGAGAATGACTATTTCACATCAAATATTCCCAACCAGTCTGTCATCTGGCAAACAGCTGTGAAGCCTTCTTGACATCTTGCTTTGTGACAGCAACAATCTCTCATCACCTGTCAGTCCCAAAATGTCTCATCACCTGCCACTGGCCATTCTGGCAAACCACAGCCAGTGCCTCCGTGATATCACTTGTGCCTGCTTGAAATGCAACACTTCAAGCTGTCCTGTTGCTTAGATGGGAGATGTGTTAACTAAAATGAAATTCTAGAGGTACTGTCCTCACACTGTCAGTAGAGATAAGAATCCAAACCACATAGACTGAAGATAAAGGAACAAGGTAACATAATAAGAATAGTCTTTATCACAATCTTAAAGGCATATGTTCCTCAATATGACAAACATACATTTAACTTGTAAAAAATATTTTTTAACATATAATAAACCTAATTATTGGGTTAAATAAAGAACAACAAGTAAAACCAAGAAATTTCAAATGATGCATTTTGAATTTAACCAAATCAGTTTTATACTAAGGAATATTAACCAAGTATAGGTGAAAATCAAATTGCTATTTAATGTTTTCCCCTCGCAAGGGATAATTAATCAATAAATTAAAGTCTTGAACATAATAATACATTATGCTGCTGTGTTTAGTCACTCAGTCATTTCCGACTCTTTGCAACCCCATGGACTATAGCCCGTCAGGCTCCTCTGTCCATGGAGATTCTCCAGTCAAGAATACTGGAGTGGGTTGCCATGCCCTCCTTCAGGGGATCTTCCCCACCCAGGGATCAAACTCAAGTCTCCCGCATTGCAGGCTGATCATTTACCACCTGAGCCACTAGGGAAGCCTGCTGGCTAATGACAAAAAATATAAGTCATGACCTCAGGTTGTGGTCATGACTTATATGCATTTTTCCTCCTCATTTCTGAAATTATTCATGCTTCATAATTCATGGATGGATCACCTATGTGTAAATAGTGGCATCAAGATGAGGAGATTACACATGTGTATTTTGAAGACTTTCATCTTCTTTCATCTTTCCCAACTAGTAATGGTCTTTATCCAACTAGCTCTAAAATTCACATCTTAATTGGTTGTTCGGTTTAGTGAAAAATGACTAAAGAAATATTCTCATAAATTTTTAAAAAATCTAATAGCCTTTACGGTCAAAAGATAAACCCAATAAAAATTACATTTGAGTAATATAAAAAAAAATATGTTACTATAGTGGGAAATATTTCAAATAAAATTAGACATGGTATAAATGAGAGAATTGTTTGCATCCAATATTTATCGTGAAAGCACAAATCCCAAGCAGCAAAAGCTTATTTACAAGTCAACTTTCTCATTTTACTTGAAACAAAAAATTGAAGATTATACAGGAAACCTCACAAGAATAGCTTCTGTCCAATTCAAGAAGAGTGAGATAATCTGCAATTTCTTACTAATTTTTAAAATTAGCCATTTACAGGTGTATATTAACTATATATATCAACAAATTACCTCCTCCTAAAATGTTTATTCTATGAAACTTTGTTGTGTGCATGTGTTATGAAGCAAAAATGATTCTTCTGATGTATATTTAGAGCACAAGCAAACAGGTAACTAGATGACTTATGTACTGATATAAACGTGTGGTATATGTATGTCACAGTGTAAATTAAAATACTGGAATGTTTTCTGATTTTTCTCAAATTAAACAAAGTCAAACATAAAACCTTCACTTTAGTCTCACATCCATTTCAAAGATTCTACAAACACACAAGGACATGCACATGAATCCAACCCAGACCTCTTGACCTCAGCTTGCAGTCTTGCAGTAACCAAGAGGACTGGAATATGTGTGTGGACTTGTGCACACATGTACATATGTGCGTGCATGTATGTTTGTGTATTTATTACTGTTTTTTCTCTTTCCTCTTCTGTTCCTGCCAATTCATTAAGCTACCGGAGAGGCTGACTGGGAGGGAAAGGGCACATCCTACTTCACAGATGCATTTGTAATCCCCTGTCACTGCTCTCTGGGATGTCAATTTCAAATATTGGTCTTTTATCCCCGGGGATGCCTTTGAAGGCTGTTGACAGTTTCCTCAGTGAGTGCTAACAGCCTGCAATTCTCTGAAGCAAGCAATCCCCTCCACAGCCACCTCTCCCCGCTCCTCCTCTACTCTGTCGGTATGACCCAGTGTAGACCCTTACCTGGATTTGTGTGGTCCTGTCTGCCATCCTTTTTGATCTGGTTCTTTAGCCAGAGCTCACCGCGACCACCTCCACACATTCTGTAACCCATGGTCTGCCTGAACTGAAAGTTCTGTTCAAATGTTACCTGAAAAAGCAGGCACTAGTCACTATGGGATCCATAGGGTCAGTTTCCAAAGCATCCACAGGTCACTATAGGGACCCATGGTGAGTCCCCCAAAGCTTCCTCTCACTGTGGTCTTCAAAGCATCTTCTGACACAGTCTTAAATAGACTTGAATTAGAGTATAACAAGCATCCATGTAGGCAGATAATTATTCTCGAGAAGTGGTATTTAAACACTTTTGAAAATTTTAGCATATTCTAGTGCATCTATATAGAATGTACATATATATATATATATATATATATATATATACTTATCAGCGATATCAGCAATGCTTCAGTTTCCCTGAGCATGTGGATAGTGGATATAGTTGATTTTAATCATCATCAGATAGATAAATACTGCAATTCACACACACACACCACACAAAAACATCACATAACACACACAAACACATCACCCACACACTATGTTTAAACACCATGTCAACTAAAGATATTTTATCCTAACGCCTTGTTGAATATTGTATATTATTTATGTCACATAACAAGTTTTGATTGCAAATTTTGATGTACTTGTGTTGTTCATTTTAAAAAGAATAAATGAAATATGGTAATGATAACCCTGTATGCAAGACAGCAAAAGAGACACAGATGTATAGAACAGTCTTTTGGACTCTGTGGGAGAGGGTGAGGGTGGGATGATTTGGGAAAATGGCATTGAAACATGTATATTATCATATATACATGGTGGGAGGGGGGTTCAAGATGGGGAACACATGTACACCCGGGGCAGATTCATGTCAATGTATGGCAAAACCAATACAATATTGTAAAGTAATTAGCCTCTAATTAAAATTTAAAAAATAAAATAAAACTCCCTTCCATATAAAAAAACAAAAAAGAATAAATGGAACAGAGGCTTACACTTGCAAATCGCAGTCTCCTTTTTCCCCTCCTGCCCTAACCACTCCTAACCATACACATCAATGAAGAAAAGACAAAGAAATATAAATCAATTAAGAATGAGTGTTATGGGGAAATGAGATAGCTTCCTCCCAAATCTGAAGCCATTTTGAGTTAATTAAACACAGGCTATTTCTAAAGCAAAGAGGACATCTTTAGTCTTTAAAAATATGGATTCTGATTTTTTTTCTGCTTCCATGTTTCTGTTACCCATTTCCTCACTAGAGGCTAAAATTGTTAGGTTGATCAAAAGATAGAAACGCTTGGAAAAAGGACCAAGGGCAATTGCTCCTAAGATGTTGCCATCTTCCCTGGAAGTTTCCAGTTTGCTGAGACAGTCTCACTACAGCATGAAGGACACACACAGACCCGTGGTATCTTTTATTCTATTTGTCTTTCCACTCTCGTTTTCCAGCCTGTTTCATGCAGCAGCTATTCAAATGTTTTTTGGATACTTTCATTAACTATGGAGTCCAAAAGTTTGGTTAAAATAGTAAGCGAGCTGACCAAGCAACATTCTGGCTTTTTTTGTTTTATTGAGCACACCAGTCATTTACTGCCCCTCCCCCACTTTATTCTCCTAGCCCCAGAACACAGCCTTCTCTGGATGGGTATCTGGCTGTCTGGCCAGTGACCACTTTATTGCAGGCCACACATCTGCGTCCTCGGAATCTGAGACCTTGCCTTTATGTCAGGGCATCAGGGATTGTTCTGCCAAAGCTCCAAGAGCTGTTTATTTCTTTTCTGTTCCTTCTTGTCTCCTCTTTTTCTTCTTTCTTTAATCCCTGAGAACAATATGCGCTATGCCTGTAGCTGACACTACTAGAATACTAGAGTTGATCTCAAGTGGATTTTTAAATCATCTTCTAGCCCCATTACCAACTGATCCTGTGAGTTTAGAAAAGTCATTTAAATTCTCTCAGATCCTGGAAGCTTATCTACAGAATCAACCCTATTAAAGGACTCCGTGAGGAGCAAGGATGCCATGTATATTGTTATTACTGTTAGGTCAGAGGGCCCCTAATCTATGGCTGACTTGGATGAAAGGGCATAAGCCGAAGGAATTCAATCAACTAGTTCAAGGCTATCTCTTAGCTAAATTGCTGTTTTCTCTCTTGAAAGCAGCAGTTGGTATCATTACAGTGGGCGTTTTAAAGGAAAAGGAAGAAGAATTATGTCTTTTGAAGGCTCCATCCCCATTAAAGAAACAGCTACAAAATTATGATATCTGTAACAGTGCCAGGATAATATTTTAATCTCTAAATCAACATTTCAGAACTCTCAATAAATATTTTACATGCATATCTGCACAGGTTTAGAATTTAAGAACATCTCATCTGTGTTCACAACCTGGAAAATATTATCATATTTAAGGCCCACATGGAAAGGTACTATTAGGACCTACCAGTGACAGTTTATACACAAAAGTCAATCCCTTTTCAAATGTCATTTCCATTAGTATCTTATATCAGAATTACAAGTGAAATGAACACACTGTAACCTGGTATTTTAAAAGGTTATGTTGAAGGAGTAGAGAGGCTTAAATTAATTTTCCTTGCTCTTATCCAGTAGGCCTTTACCTCAATAGTATTTCCTATAATTGTATCTTAATCCATGTCTCTGTGGATGAGCCAAACAGACCACAACACAGGAGGGCCTGCCAAAGTGGCTCCCTGCCAGAAGTCCTTTCTACCCTTTAAGAGGGACTTAAGCTTAATAATTGTACAGCAAGCCAAATCAATCAAGAAAGCAGAGAGCAGACGCATATCTTATTATGCGCTGCAAAGATCTATTTGTTTAGCCATGTGCAAACATTGCCCTAAGATGGTCAGAATGTTAAAATGTTAATCATTTGCTAGATCTATTCAATCCTTAACATTAATGTCAAGAATAAATCATTTCAAGGAATTTTTCCACATAAGCAATATTAGTATGATATTTAGAAGGAGCTGCACTGCTGATTTTGTTTCTAGAAACTTGATATAGACAGAGAAGAAGAAAATTCTTCATGTTTAGAAGGTCAAACAGAACTTATATATTTGAGATTATAAAGTAGCCAAATATAGTAAAAGTATTTTCTAGCAATACCAGTTAGATGAAACATAAATGTTAAATGAAGACTAAAAGTCTACCTTGCCACCTGAGATTAAGTATTGGTCTAAATTATTGCAAGTATAATGCACAGGTTCAATAAGTATGCCATAATCAACTGCTTTACTTGAATTATTCTTATGGCAATTTTTCCTTTCCTTACAGGTTGGCAGCTGTTAAGAGGCTGGAAAAGAATGTATTATTTATTTTGAGGCCAATGTAGGATCACATTGGATAAAAATATATTAGATGTTCACTAGTTAGACATCTATCACAGTAAATATTGCTCCATATCACTTAGGAATTTTGAGTCTAACTTTCAGCTTGATGGTAATAAGAGATCTTCCTGATCCAGGGATCAAACCCAGGTTTCCCACATTGCGGGGAGATTCTTTACCAGCTGAGCCACTAGGGAAGCCCAAGAATACTGGAGTGGGTAGCCTATCCCTTCTCCAGCAGGTCTTCCCCACCCAGGAATTGAAACGGAGTCTCCTGCATTGCAGTTGGATTCTTTACCAGTTGAGCTACTAGGTAATCCCAGTAAACTGAGGATATTAAATTTGCTTAAGTTTATTTGAGTCAAGCAGAATCCAGTCTAACAGAAAGGAACACCAAAGAGTTGTACAATATGAAAGACGTTTATAGCTAGAAGGGGGCGGGAACAGGGAAGTTATATAAGCTAAAAAACTCAGGTTGGTTATCTCAAGGTCACTTTCCTTTATGGGATGGCAGGGGTCTGCCATCAGATGACCTAACTGGTACTGACCAGGAGATTCCTCCTTGACTAACCTAACATTCCACTTCCAGGATTGCTAATGCTATAATTAAGTCTTGGATTTGTGATGTTGGACTTAGAATAAGTGACTCCATTTGAGGCCTGTTGTCTTGTTTTCAACAATGTGATTTAACATTACTGAATTTAGAATTTTTGTTCACTAATATGGTTTTGGCCATAAAAACCATGGCTGAAAATATCCAAATGAGACTAGATTTTTATATCAACCAATGAATAAAAGGGATGACTAAATAAACAATTCTTTTTACTTGTCTGCATAAGATTTAGAAAATGTAAAATATCTTATTTATATTTGAAGGTTAGCATTCACTCTCGATGTGCCCATACAGACTTTTGTCAGGGTTTGAATGGATAAACAGAATGAAAGATGTTTATTCTTTCCTTTTATCCAAAAATTTTACTAAAGCAGGAATGGGTCTTCTTATTTTTAGATAGACTCTTAGGAAGTCATACAATCACTGCACTCAAATACCAAAAGAAAAAAATAATACTTTGTGTAGTGTGAGAGATTTTTAAAATGTGAGACATAACCATGCTGTAATCTATCTTAAAAAAAAGGTAGGGGGCAGAAAATAAATTTATCAACTTTTGACATTGTCCTCAGTGAAATGCCTTCTATTCTTGAACTACAGATTCCCTATAGAAAACTCTCTCAACTTCTCAAGAACTCCCATATAAATAAAAATATCTCTAGATTCACCCGTACCTTGTTTCTATTACTTAAAATAACACAGTCCCTGGAAATTCTGTGCTGAGTTTAATGTCTAGAGAATTCCTCAGTCCCTATCTTTTTAGTCAAACATTGGAAGGTGACACTTCATCCTAAAATAATTAAAATTTTAAAACGTATTCAAAGCAATTTCCTTGAATATCTCCCTGGAGCCCTTTAAATTTCTTCATCTTTATGCATAATGTTCTTCCTATATTTATGTATCTATTATTTAATCCACTCATCTATCCAACCGTTTGTCTATTGTTTCATGTATCTAATACTTGTACATCTTTTTTGTTTGTATCTAAATATCTATGTATTTGGAGAGGACTCTTGAGAGTCTCTTGAACTGCAAGGAGATCCAACCAATCCATCCTAAAGGAAATCAGGCCTGAATAGTCATTAGAAGGGCTGATGCTGAAGCTGAAACTCCAGTACTTTGGCCACCTGATGAAAAGCACTGACTCATTTGAAAAGACCCTGAGGCTGGGAAAGATTGAAGGCAAGAGGAGAAGGGGAAGACAGAGGATGAGATGGTTGGATGGCATCACCAGCTCAATGGACATGAGTTTGAGTGAACTCCGGAAGTTGGTGATGGACAGGGAGGCCCGGCATGCTGCAGTCCATGGGGTCACAAAGAGTCAGGTACAAATGAGTGACTGAACTGAACTGATCAATATATTTATCTATCTAGATACATATTTATTTACATTCACTATGTTAATGATCTAGCCATCAGTTTCAATCTTTGATCCTCTATTTCTACCCCATTTTTACCTCAGAGAACGTTTATTAAATGATTTTTTAAATGTTGCACACAATTCCTAATTTGCTTTACTTGCACCTCATAGGCTGAATATTTATTCTAAGAATCCTACCACTTAAATGCAACATGTTAATGTATCTTTAAAAAATCTATTGATATTGGCATTTCCTCTTCTTCCTTGATGTTATAACTTTCTTAGAAATCTACTAATATTTATTATGTAATTTTTTATATTCCATTTTGTTTCCTGGGCTTCCCTGGTGGCTCGGATGGTAAAGTATCTGCCTGCAATGCAGACCAGGGTTTGATCCCAGGATTGGGAAGACCCCCTTGGTAGAAATGGCAACCACTCCAGTATTCTTGCCTGGAGAATTACAAGGACAGAGGAGCCTGGCAGGCTATATAATCCATGGGGTAACAAAGAGTCAAGCATAACTGAGCAACTAACACTTTCACTTCCTCTTTGTTTTCTAGCTATCTAATTGAACTTATACTACCCCAGTAATAAGCAGTACTTTACTTGAAGGTTGGGTCTCTTGATCCTTTTTTTTTTGGCTTTGTGTATCATATAATGTAAAATACGGAATTCTGTGAATAGTGGACATTTAGCTCATGTTGACTAGATTATGCAATTGATGTGTGAAAATTAATTTGGAAAAATTGTCAACACTGGTTTGTGTTGCTGGGGTAACCAGGAGTCAAGAAAATTTGGGAAGGAGCTCCTAAAGGAACAAGTTGATACAGATTTAACTTAATACTGGAGATGTGAAAGTTGAAAGATAATTGTAGTTTTATAGTTTTTTTCTCAAATAGAAGAGGTGGTTTTCATGATATAGTGGATCTACAGAATGAGGGAGAGTAAAAGATCAAAGGTGAATTTGTTAGTTTAGCTAGCATGCAAGACTGGTCAAACACTGGTAGCACAATGGATAACTCTGAGAGCTAGACAAGAGGAATAAAGGTTTGGGGCAGGTAACCATATGCCATTATAGTAACTGGGTTCAATGATGGAGTGTAGATTGAAAGGAGGCCAGAAGGGAGAGGCATATGAGGAGAAGTGCAGTTCACAGGGGAGAAGCCAGCAGAGCCTTGGGAGGAATCTAATTATCATTAAGGACAGCTGAGAAAGTGATATACTTTCAGAAGGAGTAAGTGACCAATAATAAACAAACCAGATTGGAAGAGTGATCACAAATAGAGAACAGCTTGATACTAGCAAGAAGGTGGTCACGTCTAAGCACATGAAGGGGTATTTCAGTGGAATGGTAGCATTTTTATCTTGTTATTAAAAAATAATAACATATCTTCCTCTGTCCTTTTTTTTAACTTGTAACTTCTCAAATGAAATAGTCTTCTTGAGAGGACCAGTCAATAAAATTGTTTTATATATAAAGTTAGATTATATATGGCACAATATACAAAATATAGCTGGCTGTATATGGCAAAACTTAATATATTTTAGCTCCCTATTCACGATCTGAAAAATCCATCATCACATATAATGTTCTTCCTTTACTGGTAGCTCAGCTAGTAAAGAATCCACCTGCAATGCAGGAGACCCCGGTTTGATTCCTGGGTCTGGAAGATTCCCTGGAAAAGGGATAGGGCACCCACTACAGTATTCTTAGGCTTCCATTATGGCTAATTTGGTAAAGAATACACCTGCAATACAGGAGACCCCGTTTTGATTCCTGGGTCTGGAAGATTCCCTGGAAAAGGGATAGGGCACCCACTACAGTATTCTTGGGCTTCCATTATGGCTAATCTGGTAAAGAATCCACCTGCAATACAGGAGACTTGGGTTCAATCACTGGGTTGGGAAGACTCACTGGAGAAGGGAAAGGCTACACACTTCAGTATTCTGGCCTGGAGAATTCCATGGACTGTACAGTTCATGGGGTCGCAAAGGGTCAAATGTGACTGAACGACTTTCACTTTCACTTTTCACATATGATGTTCACTGTTCAGCTGGGTTACTGAGGGTTTAAAGAAAGCCATTGCGGGGAAGAGAGAGGGGTGGGAAGAACTAGCCCCAGGAGAATTGGCTACTACTTCTGATAACTGACTTAAAAAGTCATTTTGCTGTGTCTAGTCACATCCTCCAACTGAATTCTACAACTGTGGAGTACTGGACAGATTTTCAGACACAATTCAGTTCAGTTCAGTTGCTCAGTCGTGTCCGACTCTTTGCGACCCCATGAATCACAGCATGCCAGGCCTCCCTGTCCATCACCAACTCCTGCAGTTCACTCAAACTCATGCCCATCGAGCCGGTGATGCCATCCAGTCTTCTCATTGTCAGTCGTCCCCTTCGTCTCCTGCCCCCAATTCTTCCCAGCATCAGACACAATAGGAACCAGCTATTCTTTCAGTGCTGGTCTGTGTAGGCCAGTACTGATTCAGCTAAGGGAACAATAACCCCCTCTGAATTCTAGCCAATGAGAATGAGAACAAGAATATAAGGAAGGCATACAACCCATGCATTTTTACCACATATTCAAGTTCATCCTTCTGTGGGCATTTTCTTTAGACCAGGGAGTGAATGAGACACTAGAACTCAATGATTTTCAAAGGCAGATCCAATCACCACCTGCAATAGTGTCACCTGAAGTCATTTTTCCAGGGAGAGGTTTGGGATTTCACATCTCTGAAATTCTAGTTCAGTATATCTGGGGAAAAGCCCAAGAAACAACAATTTCTTTTAATTTATTTTTTTTTTATTGAAAGATAATTGCTTTACAGAATTTTGCTGTTTTCTGTCAAACCTCAACAGGAATCAGCCATATATACATATATCCCCTCCCTTTTGAACCTCCCTCCCATCTCCCACCCCATCCCACCCCTCTAGATTGATACAGAGCCCCTGTTTGAATTTCTTGAGCCATAGAGCAAATTTTAAAGAACTCTGAAGTCTTTCTTAAGGCCTATTGCACAGTCAGGTTTGGGAACTAGTGAATATTTTCTGTGTCATATTTGCTAAATTTTGAGACCTTAATATTAGCACAAAACAAATTGAGAAAACTGAAACTCTGAGGAAGTAACTGGAGAAGGAAATGGTGACCCACTCCAATATTCTTGCCTAGAGAATTCCATGGACAGAGGAGCCTGATGGGCTGCTGTCCATCGGGTCGCATAGTCAGACACGACTGAGGCGACTTAGCATGCATGCATGCATTGGTGAAGGGCATGGCAACCCACTCCTGTGTTCTTGCTGGAGAATCCCAGGGACGCAGGAGTCTGGTGGGCTGCCGTCTATGCGGTCACACAGAATCGGACACTACTGAAGCGACTTAGCAGCAGCAGCAGAGGAAGAAACTAACTTGTTTAATTTTATTGAAGCGGAAATCATGCCTAGACCTTGGAATTGATACGGCTTGTTGTTACACTGCAACTGCCTTTCATGGAAACGGTTCTGCATTTGACTCTGTTTATCACTTTCTCAAAAGGCATTGCTCTGAACTGTGGATTACTGCACTAAACCGATCCAACGCTTTCATTTTCTCTTGATATTTGGTCAGAGTTTTATTTTATTTTGGTTAATTCCCCCATGAGGCTCATCTGAGCACAGTAGGAAATCTGTCCTGTTTTCTTCTCATCCTCAGTGTGTTTCCTGGGTAGCAAACTCATGAGAAGTCCTCCTTTTTCTTCTTTGTAGATCTGATTTTTTCTAGTCACTTAGTGGTAATTAAGCCAATCCTCCTGCCCAAACTCTTGAGTCAAAATGTTATGACAGATAGATTTGCACTAAGCTGATAATGAGTCTACAGGAATTAGAGTACTGTCACTCTTGCCAATAAAACAAGAAAATTTAGTACACCTATGAGAGATGGAGAAATTGTAATCACTGAGTGGTGATAATTTTGGCTAGAAGAGCCATTTAGAACCATTTATATTTGTAAAACTGCTAAATTTTTTACCTGGTATATTGTATTAGCCAGGATTAGCCAGAGAAACAGAACCTATGCAATATGTGTGGGTCTACGCATATATATACGTGTGTGTGTGTGTGTGTGTGTGTGTGAAGTGTATTACTCACCCAGTTATGTCCGACTCTTTGCAACCCCATGGACTATAGACTGCCAGGCTTCTCTGTCTGTGGAATTCTTCAGGCAAATTGGACTGGGTTGCCATTCTATTCTCCTGGGGATCTTCCTGACCAGGGATGGAATCCGGGTCTCCTGCATTGCAGGCAGATTCTTTACCATCTGAGCCACCAGGGAAGCCCCTATAAATATGAGAGAATAAAAGAGACAGAGTGACTTATTTTAAAGGGTTGGCTAATATAATTGTGGGTGCTGGCAAGTTCAAAATCTGCAGAGTAGACTGGTAATCTTGAGCCAGGCAAAGAATTGATGCTGCAGTTTGAGTTTGAAAGTAGTTTTGATAGTCTTCTGGCAGAATTATCTCTTCTTTGAAGGAAGCTGGCCTTTTTTTATTAAGACTTTCAGCCGATTGGATGGGATCTACTCACATCATGAAAAGTAATCTGATTCACTCCAAGTTGTCTTATTTAAATGTTCAGTTCAGTTCAGTTCAGTTCAGTCGCTCAGTCGTGTCCGACTCTCCGCGACCCCATGAATCACAGCAATCCAGGCCTCCCTGTCCATCACCAATTCCCGGAGTTCACTCAAACTCATGTCCACAGAGTCAGTGATGCCATCCAGCCATCTCATTCTCTGTCGTCCCCTTCTCCTCCCGCCCCCAACCTTTCCCAGCATCAGAGTCTTTTCCAGTGAGTCAACTCGTCCCATGAGGTGGCCAAAGTATTGCAGTTTCAGCTTTAGCATCAGTCCTTCCAATGAACACCCAGGATTGATCTCCTTTAGAATGGACTGGTTGGATCTCCTTGCAGTATAAGGGACTCTCAAGAAAAATCTAGAATAAAATGTGACCAAATATCTGTGTACTGTAGCCTAATTTAGCCATTATACCTGATAATACATAAGTGAAAACTATTTTGAAAATATAAAAAGATTATTATTAAGGCAATATATCCTTCAGCTACTTTAACATAGAACTTGACTCACAAAATAAGACTGAAGAGAAAATAAAAGCACATAGAATTATGGTAATTTTGGAAAGAGGGAGCATTGTTCTTATGATGATACAACTTCACACTCGGGAAGTGCAAGGTCTACTGGATCAGTAACTCCAGTATATAATCATGGGTTCCATTTTGTGTGTGTGTGTGTGAAATTTGGAACACAACTTTATTTTTAATTCCTGGAGGAGATCAATCCTGGGTGTTCATTGGAAGGACCGATGCTAAAGCTGAAGCTCCAATACTTTGGCCACCTCATGCGAAGAGTTGACTCACTGGAAAAGACTCTGATGCTGGGAAGGATTGGGGGTGGGAGGAGAAGGGGACGACAGAGAATGAGATGGCTGTATGGCATCACCGACTCGATGGACATGAGTTTGAGTGAACTCTGGGAATTGGTGATGGACAGGGAGGCCTGGCGTGCTGTGGTTCATGGGGTCGCAAAGAGTCAAACACGACTGAGCGACTGAACTAACTAACTAAGTGAACCATAAATCTGAATTTCAGAGGCAAATGTCCAGCAGCCATAAACGTGTGCCTTTGAATGTACCCTAGGTGAAAAATCAGAGTAAGATGTGAGGAAGATTCCAACCAATATCTGGTCTCTAGTTTCTTAGATAATGCCTTAATGCCTTTAATGCTCTCTTTCCCCCATTTATGATAACAAAGAAAAAAATTGTAGTACTTTTCCTTCAGTCAGTTCACAATGTGATTGTCTCCCTTACACAACTTTGGTTTTTTTCTGTTTATTTATTTTTTTATTTTACAACAAAAAAGTAGTTTTGGCAAATATTTTATTATTGTGTAGGGGCCTTGATAGCTTGACTGACTAAGTAAAACTGTGGTAGACTTAACTGATACTAAGGACACCGAAATATGAGAAAAAGTATGGGAAATTTCCAGATAATACATTTGGCTTAATTTTTCAGTTTGTAACTGCTCTCAAAAATGATAGAATAGAGATAGTGTCTCAGAGAAATCACCAGAAAATATCTATCTTTCAACAAAATCTAACATTAGCTCTCTGATAGTGGTGGTGGTTTAGTTGCTAAACATGTCTGATTTTTGCAACCCCATGGACTGTAGCCCGCCAGGCTCCTCTGTTCATGGAATTCTCCAGACAAGAATACTGGAGCTGATTGCCATTTCCTTCTCCAGAGGATCTGCCCAACCTAGGGATCATACCCGGGTCTTCTGCACTGCAGGCATATTCTTTACCATGAAAGCTTTCTCTGATAGTATCTGTAGAAAATCAATCCTGGCTCAAACATGCAATGGCGAAAGTAAAGTTCTGCCAAAGGAGTAACATCCAGGAAGTCCAGCAAAAATTAGTACTTTTCCAATAGATTTGCAAGAAATTAGAGAAATAGGGAAAATGGCATTGTCACAATGTAAACAATGGACAAAAATGGAGTCCTGAGTCCAGGGAGCAGAGTTCTCGTCAGTTCGACAGCTAAGGAATAGGAGTCAAAACACCAATTCAGGAATTCAAGCACAGAGGAAACAGCTGGAAGGGAGAATCTTCTTAAAAACAAGCCATCGGTGGGTTTCCAGCAAGTCAAAAGCCAGATTACTAAGATTGAGGAAAAAGATCGTACACACCTTTTGGTATGAGTGCTAAATCACTTCAGTCTTTTCTGACTCTTTGCAGACTCTTTCCAGTTGTGTCTGAAACTATGGACCTTAGCCCGCCAGGTTCCTCTACTCATGGGATTCTCCAGGAAAGAATACTGGAGTAGACGGCCATGCCCTCTTCCAGGGGATCTTCCTGACCCAGGGATTGAACCTCCTTCTCCTGTGTCTTCTGCATCAACAGGTGTGTTCTTTACCACTGACTCCACCTGGAAGGCTTTTAAAAACTCTCAGGTAATTAATTTAATTGCTCTCTATATGACTCCTGAAAAAAGAGATATCCCAGAAGACGGTAGCTAACTAAGTCTGGAGAACTTAGTAAATGACTAAGCAATGGAGAGCCAAGGAACAAGGTGGCAGGGAATGTGGGCAGGACTTGAGTTTGGTGTTAAGTGTTCAAGATTTAGTCAAGTCTAGGGTTGCTCATAAAGGTGACTAGAAAATCTTGGCTTAAGCATGCTCTTTAAGATTCATTTGGAAAATATTCTCAAGTATAAAATACTATTGTAAACACTTTATAAGGGTAGAAATTTATTATCTTCCCCAGATATATTTGCCTTTCATTTGTTTCTTAAGTTACACTCCTTTAAGAGAATTTGTTAGCCTAGACAGGAGAATTATTAGTGCAACATATTTTGTTCAAAGTAGAAAACAGTGAGTACTTCTTCATTCCAAAGAAAGAAGAGATGATATTTATGAAACTTGGAATGTCTGTAAATCTACCACGTCTAATTCTACTTAATGATAGTAAAATCTGATACTATGGATGCCATGTAATACATATGGTCATAAACACCCTCCCACATACATGGTTTCTTAGTTATGTGTTTCTGCACTAGCCACTGGTTATCCTCTTACCAAAAGAAAAAAAAAAAACAAAGACAAAATCGAAAACAAATAAACAAACGTCTTGCGAATAATACCTTCACTGCCACAATTTTTCCTATCATTTTAAATTCTATTAAAGATAAATAGATCACGATTCATAAAATAACCCAAAATATCAAAACCCATAATAAAGTAAGCTTTGGCCATTCAGAAGCAATCCAGAGAACTTTATAAAATCTCAAATTTACAAAACATATAATTGTCTCTATAAAATATAGACAAGAAATAACAGAGTACCACAAAATCAAGACAAGATGCAGAAGGTTGGCAGTTCCTATGCAATATATATTGAGCTAATTCCCTTAACTTCTTATAAGAATATCACAGTTTCTCATTCAAATTAATGCCTTGGTAAAATTTATTTAAAATTTTTCCCAGGTGACACAATGATAAAGAATCTGTCAATGCATGAGATGCAAGAGAAGTGAGTTTGATCCCTGAGTTGAGAAGATCCCCTGGAGTAGGAAACAGCAACCCACTCCAGTAGTCTTGCCTAGAAAATTTCCATAGACAGAGAAGCCTGTCAGGCTACAGTCCATTGAGTTGCAAAGAGACAGACACAACTGAGCATGCACGCGTGCACATACACTAAGGTCATTGCTATTTAAATGGCAAATAAGGAATGATATAAACTGTTTTAGGGACTTTTAATGGAAATTTTACTTTTTACAATACTTTCCCATTTCTCTTCAAAGCAATTTCCATTGTCTTCATCCAAAAAGTTATTTCTCTAATATAATAGAAATATATATTTGATGCCTAATTTACTAATATAAATAAAATTTTAATTAAGCAGTTGCATAATCATAAATTTTATTCACCGATAAATTTGTTTTTTCACCATGTTGTGAAGTGATAATTCATATCAGAAGGAACCAAAATGATATAAAATCAAAGACAGATGATTAATAATGTCAATATGTAAAAAAATTCTCAAAACGGGTATACATTTTTACTATTATGTCTTTTTTCCGTCATCAGGTTGTGTTACAGAAGCAAAATAAAAATCAGATACTGAACAGATGTGAGTTTAAGATTTGTTCTTAACTGTGCATGCAGATATGTTAGTAACTTCTTCTTTCCCTATTTTAATGTGCTTAAGTTTGATAAGAGCCTGGATTAAGTTTAAACCTTATTATTATTACTAGTCCAACTATAAGAATTATAATAATGATGTCATATAAATTAATAAGTATTTACAACAAAATTCCAGTGTATCAAGTTGCTGACATGATTTACTGTATTTTGTTTTTAGCCATAACTATTCCAGATGACTGGCCTGCTTAGAATATTGAATATCAGTAACCTTAAAATATTGTTAGTAGTCAAACTCGTCCTAATAAATCATTAAGATTGGTCTTCCTTGTGATAATCAAACTTCCATATATAATACTCATGGCAGAGGCTGCTAGTAATTCACCCAGATCCACATTTGTCTGTTCCTCCTGGGCATATGTCTTAATCATGTTTCTCAGGCTTCCATGCAGTAAGGGATTAATCCATTCCAGCCAATGGATTGTCAAGCAAAAATGATATTAACCACTTCTGATCCTAGCCCATTGAAACCTCCCACTAATATTCCTCCATGCTCTTTCCACCTTGGTTTCTGGGTCCAAGGTGACAACCAGGATGACTTAGGAAGCTGTATATTGAAGTTGGCAGAGTGCCAGTCAGCCTGGAACCCTGTGTGGAGTCACTGACACTGGCACTGTTCCTTTTGCGTTTGAGCAAGAGATACCATTCTCCTCATTCTGGTCTATCTAAATTCCAGAATTTACCATTATAAAAGCGGAGACTTTAAAATATACTTAGTGTTCAAATATTTGCTAATAAATTAATATTATTAGTCTTATTGAATAAAAGACAAACTAATATTTTACATGAATATATGTAAAATAATTGGAGAAGGAAATGGCACCTCACTCCAGTATTCTTGCCTAGAGAATCCCACGGACAGAGGAGGCTGCTGGGCTGCAGTCCATGTGGTCACAAAGAGTCAGACATGACTAAGTGACAGAGAGATGTAAAATAATACACATATTTTTCTGTAAAGAATTCTTGAAATAGCTTCTTTAATTTCAGACTACTTGAAACCCATGCAAGTGTATCACCCAAAACAAAAAGAATTGGAAAGTTACTTCAGTTTAGTTCAGTTCAGTTGCTCAGTCGTGTCCAACTCTTTGTGACCCCATGAATCACAGCATGCCAGGCCTCCCTGTCCATCACCAACTCCCGGAGTTCACTCAAACTCATGTTCATCGAGTCGGTGCTTCCATCCAGCCATCTCATTCTCTGTCATCCCCGTCTCTTCCTGCCCCCAATCCTTCCCAGCATCAGAGTCTTTTCCAGTGAGTCAACTCGTCACATGAGGTGGCCAAAGTATTGGAGTTTTAGCTTCACCATCAGTCCTTCCAATGAACACCCAGGATTGATCTCCTTTAGAACGGACTGGTTGGATCTTCTTGCAGTCCAAGGGACTCTCAAGAGTCTTCTCCAGCACCACAGTTCAAAAGCATCAATTCTTCGGCTGTCAGCTTTCTTCATAGTCCAACTCTCATATCCATACATGACCACTGGAAAAACCATAGCCTTGACTTAGTTTCCACTAAATTATTTCTTTCTTTTTTTAATATGTTGATTTATTTTAACTGGAGGATAATTACTTTACAATATTGTATTGGGTTTGCCATACATTGACATGTAACTTGAGGTAAATGGTTCTCTAGGCATAGCTGGGACATACCTCCTCCTTGCTTTTGTCTTCAAGGCTCTGTGGATGTGAAGTGAGATTGAGGCAACAATAGAGACCCTTAAGACCTCCCTGGTGGTCCAATGGTTAAAAACACTGCCTTTCAATGAAAGGGGTGCAGGTTCAATCTCTGGTTGTGGAACTAAGATCCTGCATACCTTGGAGTGTGGCCAGGAAGGAAAAAAATAAGAATAGAGACTATTGCTTCCGTTTTATTCCTGAGGGAGTAAAATACTTCTTCAGCATTCTCAGTTGCTCTGACAAAGATGATTCATGAATTTCCCAGCATTGACTTTTTGTTGAAAATGTAGCTAATGGCCTTGGGTTATATATATGTATGTATATGTGTGTGTGTGTGTGTGTGTGTGTGTGTGTGTGTGTGATGGCTACACATTCTATATGCTCAGTTGCTCACTTGTGTCTGACTCTCTGAGACTCCATTAGCATGCCAGGCTTCTCTGTCCATGGGATTCTCCGGGTGGAAATACTGGAGTGAGCATTTCTCTACACAAATATAAAGACACAGAAGCAACACACCCAGCCTTAACCTTTCTTTTCTGCTCTTTTTGGGACCTATGACACACCTACAGACTTTTTACATCAACCTCACTAGTCAATCCACATTCATGTAACCCCTCTAAAATATTGATTTTGGAAGAACCACCGGAGACCTTCATATTAACTTCTCGGTTCAGTTCACTTCAGTCTCTCAGTCATGTCCAACTCTTTGTGACCCCATGGACTGCAGCAGGCCAGGCCTCCCTGTCCATCACCAACTCCGGGAGCTTACTCAAACTTTTGAGTCAGAGATGCCATCCAACCATCTCATCCTCTGTCGTCCCCTTCTCCTCCTATCTTCAATCTTTCCCAGCATCAGGATCTTTTCCAGTGAGTCAGTTCTTCACATCAGGTGGCCAAAGTATTTAAGTTTCACCATCAGTCCTTCCAATGAATATTCAGGACTGATTTCCTTTAGGATGAAGTGGTTGGATCTCCTTTCTGTCCAAGGGACTCTCAAGAGTCTTCTCCAACACCACAGTTCAAAAGCATCAATTAACTTCTCACTTAAAGCCTAAGGAAATAAAACCCAATGTGTTACTGTGGAAACACAATGAAGACCCAAGTCTCATGTCTAATTCAATGCTCTTTCCAAGTCACTGGAAAATTTTCATGCACTCCTGCCCTTCTGACATATCTATTCAACTGAATTCAGTAGTTAGCTAACTTGAATAATAAAAATCAAAAGACTGTCAAATATTACTAGAGATGGCTAGTAAGTTGGGTGAGCAAGTCTGACCTGCTTTAATGCAGAGATTCAAAATATAAACCTAACTCAGTTGCCATCAAGAGCTTAACATTAAATATAAGTATATATATATATATAGGCTTCCCTGGTGGTCCAAACATTTAAGAATCTGCCTGCAATGCAGGTGACCCAGGTTTTATCCCTGGATCTGGAAGATCCCCTGGAGAAAGGAATGCCAACCCACTGCAGTAGTCTTAATTATTCCTGGAAAATACCACAGGCATAGGAGCCTGGCAGGCTAAAGTTCATGGGGTCACAAAGAGTTAGACACGACTGAGTGATTAACACAATAACTTAAATACCAAAAAAGATATCAAAGACACAGAAAACACACATGCACACTGCTTTCCTTAAAATCCTAACTGCATAGAATAAATCTCATCATGTTTCTTACTGATTTATAACTTCAATATACAGGTCAAGGGACAAAAAATAAAGTGCCACAGATATGAAAAGATGAGATCTGTTTTTATCCAAGTCTTTCTGGCAAGAAGTTCTTACTTTTAATAACACAACTACCTGAAACCATAGAAGGAGACAGGAACTTCCTCCTTTGTTTTTTTTCCCCAAAACTATCCACTAATCTTTTAATTAAATATGAATGATGGAGAGATGGAAAGTGAGCAGGAGAAGCTGAGGAACACAGCTTCCTTATGTATTTGTGCACCCGTAATCATTCTGCACATCTTTCAGAGATCTGTATTAATTACATGGAATCTAATCCATTCTACTAAAACTGATATTGTCAGCCACCACGGTTGTCTCCAGTTCATAGCATTTGTAGACACAGGTTGGTAAAATATATAACCTAGAATACAAACTTTTAGGAGGGCTTTATAAAGAGGAGGATGCTAAAATTTTAGAAGATGATAAGATCTTTGATTTTTCTGGAAGTCTCTCAATCATATATTTAATTTAATGTGCGTGCATACTCAGTCACTTCAGTCGTGTCCGACTGTCTGCAACACTATGGACTGTAGCCTGCCAGGCTCCTCTGTCCATGGGATTCTCCAGGCAAGAATACTGGAGTAGATTGCCATGCCCTCCTCCAGGGGATCTTCCCAACTCAGAAATTGAACCCGTGCCTGTCGCATCTCCTGCATTGCTGCTGAGCCACCAGGGAAATCCATTTGGGTTAATATTTCCTCTCTATTCAGTAAGGTGCTTTTTATTTTAGTCATAAAAGTATAGTTTTGGCAAAAATATATAGAAATACTAAGGCATATATGATACCAACAAGTATTTTTTTAAGACAAGGAATTAAAGAAAAAATAGTACATATCCCACTCTATATAACAGTGACAGAGACTGCTTAGTGAGTGCTTACTATGTATGAGGGATTATGCTAAACATTTTTCATAAGTTATTGAAGTGATTCCAAGTAATTATATTGCAGTTTTACTTTTGAGGACAAAAGCCTCAAGATTGTCACTCATCCACATTTAAATATCTCCTATGTCTCTGATACTCATAATCTGTGAATTCTAGATTATTCACTCTTTCTCTCACAATTCTCTCCACCTCTCCTGTGCGCCCCATACCAACTGATATTTCAAGGGATTCTATTTCATACATTCATGCAACAAACATTATGTTTACACAGGCTTGGCACTCTTTTAGGTGCTTGATTCATATCAGTGAGCATAATAAACATACCCTTTGTCTTCATCAAGCAACATTCATTTCCTAATATTGGATCTCAATTCCCTTACTGTGCTCTCCCTTTGTCATTGAAGTCTGGCACAATTCCCACCCTGTTTAAATCTAATTCTGTTGTCTGTTCTCACATTTGTCAAACACATATGTTAAAGCCCACAGCCATGCCACCTGACTTCACTATTAATTGCTAACAAAGAACATCAAATGGGCTGCTATCAATAACCACAAATAGCAAAGTTACCTTCTCTCTTGCTTTTTTTCACTTCCTTAGATGATTTTCAATCTTTTCCCTACCTCCTTCCCCTACCTACTAATATCTAATTTATTGAATGACCTTGGTTCCTGTGTTACAAAGAAAATAGTAAAGATCAGAAGGAAACTGTACAAACTTCCACCATGAAAACTATCACTGTACCTGTATCTGTATTTGTCCCAATTTGTCTCTCTTTCCAATTTGTATTTGTCCCACTTGGATATCCTATGCTTCTATCCAAAGAGAATGCTTCCCAGGTGTCAATGAGCTTAGTTGCTCAGTTGTGTCCAACTCTTTGTGACCCTGGTCTGTAGCCACCAGGCTCCTTGTCCATGGGATTTTTCAGGCAAGAATACTGGGTTGTCATGCCCTTTTCCAGAGTATCTCTCAGACCAAGCAATCAAACACATGTCTCCCCACTAGCAAGAATCTACCTGCCAAACAGGAGACGCAAGAGACAAGGGTTTGATCTCTGTATCAGGAAGATTCCCCTGGAGAAGGAAATGGAAGCACACTCCATTTCTAGGCAGTGCCTTGAAAATGCCACGGACAGAGGAGCCTGGTAGGCTATAGTGCAAAGTCAGAGTCTGACACAACTGAGCAACTGAGCACCACATTCAAAGAGAAGCTCCCCTCATTTGATTCCACTAATACTATTCTAGCATCTGTCCTCATTTACTCATGTATAAACAACATATTTCTTTTTTAAAGAATTTCTATAAATATAGAGCTATATTCAGTTCAGTTCAGTTCAGTCACTCAGTCGTGTCCGAATCTTTGCGACCCCATGAGTCACAGCAAGCCAGGCCTCCCTGTCCATCACCAACTCCCGGAGTTCACTCAAACTCGTCCATGGGTGATGCCCACAGGTGATGTCCATGGGTGATGCCATCCAGCCATCTCATCCTCTGTCGCCCCCGTCTCCTCCTGCCCCCAATCCCTCCCAGCATCAGAGTCTTTTCCAGTGAGTCAACTTGTCGCATGAGGTGGCCAAAGTATTGGAGTTTCAGCTTCAGCATCAGTCCTTCCAATGAACACCCAGGACTGTTCTCCTTTAGAATGGACTGGTTGAATCTCCTTGCAGTCCAGGGGACTCTCAAGAGTCTTCTCCAATATCACAGTTCAAAAGCATCCATTCTTCGGCGATCAGCTTTCTTCACAGTCCAACTCTCCCATCCATACATGACCACTGGAAAAACCATAGTCTTGACTAGACAGACCTTTGTTGGCAAAATAATGGCTCTGCTTTTTAATATGCTCTCTAGGTTGGTCATAACTTCCCTTCCAAGGAGTAAGTATCTTTTAATTTCATGGCTGCAGTCACCATCTGCAGTGACTTTGGAGTCCAAAAAAATTAAGTCTGTCACTATTTCCATTGTTTCCCCATCTATTTCCCATGAAGTAATGGGACCAGATGCCATGATCTTAGTTTTCTGAATGTTGAGCTTCAAGCCAACCTTTTCACTCTCCTCTTTCACTTTCAAGAGGCTTTTGAGTTCCTCTTCACTTTCTGCCATAAGGGTGGTGTCATCTGCGTATCTGAGGTTATTGATATTTCTCCCAGCAAACTTGATTCCAGCTTGTGCTTCTTCCAGCCCAGCGTTTCTTATGATGTACTCTGCATATAAGTTAAATAATCAGGGTGACAATATACAGCCTTGACGTTCTCCTTTTCCTATTTGGAACCAGTCTATTGTTCCATGTCCAGTTCTAACTGTTGCTTCCTGACCTGCATACAGGTTTCTCAGGAGGCATGTCAGGTGGTCTGGTATTCCCATCCTTTGAAGAATTTTCCACAGTTTATTGTGATCCACACAGTCTATGGCTTTGGCATTGTCAATAAAGCAGAGATAGATGTTTTTCTGGAACTCTCTTGTTTTTTTCCATGATCCAGCGGATGTTGCCAATTTGACCTCTGGTTCCTCTGCCTTTTCTAAAACCTGCTTGAACATCTGGGAGTTCACCGTTCACGTATTGCTGAAGCCTGGCTTGGAGAATTTTGAGCATGACTTTACTAGCGTGGGAGATGAGTGCAATTGTGCGGTAGTTTGAGCATTCTTTGGCATTGCGTTTCTTTGGGACTGGAATAAAAACGGACCTTTTCCAGTCCTGTGGCCACTGCTGAGTTTTCCAAATTTGCTGGCATTTTGAGTGCAGCACTTTCACAGCATCATTTTTCAGGATTTGAAATAGCTCAACTGTAATTCCATCACCTCCACTAGCTTTGTTCGTAGTGATGCTTTCTAAGGCCCACTTGACTTCACATTCCAGGATGTCTGGCTCTAGGTGAGTGATCACACCATTATGATTATCTGGGCTCACAGCAAAAAAAAAAAAAAAAAAAAAAGTGTCTCTTGATCCAAGATCACTTTCCCTTTTCTCTCCCATTAATCTTTTTATACCTTGAAAGACAGTCATGTCCTACTCGTTGCGATCCCATGGACTATAGCCTGCCAGTTTCCTCTATCCATGGAATTCTCCAAGCAAGAATACTGAGTCGGTTGCCATTTGCTTCTCCATAGGGTCTTCCCAACCCATGAATCAAACCTGGGTCTCCTGCACTGAAGGGTACCATTTGAGCCACCAGGGAAGCCCTTTGTTTATTTTAAAGTTTTTCAGACTGTATCCTGTTCACAGTTCTCTCCTTCTGGTTCTAAAAGTCTCTCAGTTCCATGACTTTACCTTAATGTTTCCTGTCAATACCACCGTTGACACTGAGTTGTTAAGCTGAGGTTAGCCCCCAATCATCTTACTTGATCTCACAGCGATGTTGGAATTAACTAACACTGTCTCTTTCTTGAAACATGTTTTACAACTGATTTCTTGGATGCAAATTTCTTGATTCTTCTCCTACTCTCCAAAGATTGTGTTCAGATTTCTTTGTTTGACCTTCTTTAACTCTCCAGCCTCCGGATTCTGGGTGCTGAGAACTCAGTCCATCAATATCTTTTCTTTTAAAACACTTACTACCCTACTGGAATCATCCAGTCTTCTATCATATACATGCGGCTGATTTCCCAAGTTATATTTTCAGGTTGAAATATCTACTCTAAATATGTCTGAAATACATCTCATGTCCATGTTCTGTCTTCCTTGTCTCCCTCCTCCCAATAAAAGTTTTAAGTCTTCTTGGTTAGCAGCAAACTCTCTCTTCCATGTGTTGTTGAGGTTAATTGAATGCTTTCTCTTGATTTATCCTTTTCTCTCACAGGGCAGCACCAAAACCATCTGTTCCAAGATATCATCACCTTTCCTAAAGCAGGTAATAATTTAGGAGAGTATTACAATACTTTCCTAAAGGGCTTCTCTGTTTTCACTTCCCTTCACATCATTTCTCAGTAAAAGAGCCAAAACTATCACATTTAAATGATAGGTAGACCCTGTCTCCCTTTTGATACAAATCTGTTAACTGAGGAAAATGATACCTGTCACTGGATGTGGGTCTGACAATTGCTGTGGATCTATTTCTGTTTTGTAAATAAATTTATTTATATCTTAAAAAAAAACACCTTATAGCTACCAAAGGGGAAAGTGGGAAGCAGAGATAAATTAGGTGTTTGAAATTAAAAGATACACAATACTATATATAAAACAGACAAACAAAAAGGATTGACTGTATAGCATAGGGAACTCAGCTCAATATTCTGTAATAAGCTCTATGGGAAAATAATTTAAAAAGGAATACATACACATACACACACATATATACACACTTGAAACTGATAAAACTTTATAAATCAAATATACCTCAATAAAAAACATCTGACAGTGGCACTACATGAATTCCATTTTATCTCCTGGAGGAGTAAATGGCAGCCCCTTCCAGCATTATTGCCTGGAAAACTTCATGGACAGAGGAGACTGATGGGCTGCAATCCATGGGGTCATAAAGAATCAAACATGACTGAGCACCCCTACACACACCCTATTTAAAACTACAACATGCTCTAAGTCAAACATTGCTAACTGGCTACCAATCCTTTTTGTTTGTTTGTTTTTGTGCTCCTGGACAACTAGTTCAACTATATTTTTTGCTTTTCTTATAGTTCAGTGAGGTCAAGAAATTGAGTTGTGCCACTCCAGTACTCTTGCCTAGAAAATTCCATGGATGGAGGAGCCTGGTAGGCTGCAGTCCGTGGGGTCGCTAAGGGTCGGACACGACTGAGCGACTTCACTTTCACTTTTCACTTTCACACATTGGAGAAAGAAATGGCAACCCACTCCAGTGTTCTTGCCTGGAGAATCCCAGGGATGGGGGAGCCTGGTGGGCTTCCATCTATGGGGTCGCACAGAGTTGGACACGACTGAAGTGAGCAGCAGCAAGTGTATGTAATTTGAGTGGAATTGATCAACCCTTCCAATTCTGTTGGATTAAAGTTTCTGTGTAATGCCCTTGACTCCCTTTCCTCAACTACCAACTTTATACCAAGAATTCTAAAGTTCTCCAGAGGGCAAGATGCCAGGGAGCAAGAGATTGGGTTCCTGAATGACCATATGGAAGACTTCCCACTGATCAGAAATCTCAGTATTGAACTTCATATAAACCCTGAGAAGCATCTATTTATGAAACCACTGCTATTTTGCAATTGATTTGTTACAGTTGTTAACAATATTCTTCCCTTTAGAACTTCCCATTCCTCTGAATATGCTTTACTTATATCACTTATCACAATCTGACCCTACTTTGTATTTACTTACTGTTTCACCCCCGTGTTTTCTGTCTGGAACAAGGGTCAGCAAATGACAACCTATGGGAGATATCTAGCATGCTTTGTATTTTTGAGCACATATATGTAAATATATGCATATATGCAAATATATAAGGCATCAGTTCAGTTCAGTCGCTCAGTCGTGTCCGACTCCTTGCGACCTCATGAATTGTAGCATGCCAGGCCTCCCTGTCCATTACCAACCCCCAGAGTTCACCCAAACTCATGTGCATCGAGTCGGTGATGCCATCCAGCCATCTCATCCTCGTCGTCCCCTTCTCCTCCTGCCCCCAATCCCTTCCAGCATCAGGGTCTTTTCCAATGAGTCAACTCTTCGCATGAGGTGGCCAAAGTATTGCAGTTTCAGCCTCAGCATCAGTCATTCCAATGAACACCCAGGATTGATCTCCTTTAAGAAGGACTGGTTGGATCTCCTTGCAGTCCAAGGGACTCTCAAGAGTCTTCTCCACCACCACAGTTCAAAAGCATCATTTCTTTGGTGCTCAGCTTTCTTCACAGTCCAACCCTCACATCCATACATGACCACTGGAAAAATCATAGCCTTGACTAGACGGACCTTTGTTGGCAAAGTAATATCTCTGCTTTTTAATATGCTATCTAGGTTGGTCATAACTTTCCTTTCAAAGAGTAAGCATCTTTTAATTTCTATATATATATATATATATAAAATCATTTTTTATTTTCTGATTTTATTTTTCATTTTTTGAACTTTTTTTCATTATTGAACAGTTTTATTCAAGCGCTGTTGTTACTGTTCAGTGACTAAGTCATGTCTGACTCTTTGCAACCCCATGGAGCATGCCAGGCTTCCCTGTCCTTCATTATCTCCAGGATGGAGTTCACCCAAGTTCATGCCCATTGAATCAGTGATGCCATCCAACCAGCTCATCCTCTGTCGCCCTCTTCTCTTTTGCCTTCAATCTTTCCCAGCCTCAGTTGATTTCAATGTGTTGGCTCTTCCCATCAGGTAGCCAAAGTATTGGAGCTTCAACAACAGTCCTTGCAATGAGTATTCAGAGTTTATTTCCCTTAGGATTGACTGATTTGATCTCCTTGCAGTCCAAGGGACTCTCAAGAGTCTTCTCCAGCACCACAGTTTGAAAGCATCAATTCTTCGGCGGTCAGCCAAAAATTAGATTTCCTTATGGTCCAACTCTCACACCCATACATGACTACTGGAGAAACCATAGTTTTGACTATATAGACCTTTGTCAACAAAACGATGTCTTTGCTTTTTAATACACTGTCTAGGTTCATTATAGTACATGTAAAGTTTTATTTATCTATTTTTAATTGGAGGATAATTGCTTTACAATATTGTATTGGTTTCTGCCATACATCAATATGAATCAGCCATACTTTTTATTTTGTGCCGAGGTTTTGTTGTTCAGTTGCTCAGTTGTGTCTGACTCTTTGCGACCCCATGGACTACAGCGTGCCTGTCCTTCATCATCTCCCGGAGTGTTGGGGTATAGCTGAGTAACAACGTTGCGATAGTTTCAAGCAAACATTGAAAGGACTCCATCTTTATTGGAATATGCATACATCATTCATTTCTGAATTTAGGGGTTCTTTCCCTGCTTACAATAGCAGAGTTCAATACTTCCAACAGAGAGACCTATATGGTTTTCAAATAATATTTACTGTCTGATCCTTTATGAAAAATGTTACCAACCTTGATGCTAGTATGCAAACTCCAAGAATGCAAAACCTGCCTATTTGCTTCACTGTTACATCTCCAGCATCAGAGCAATGCCTGAACCATTGTGATTACTCATTAGATGTTTGTTAAATGCATGAATAAATAAGTGAATGAGTGATTCATTGTGTGGTAGGCCAAAAAGTGTCCCCCCCAAAAAAATACCTATGTCCCAGTTCCTGAAACTTGTCAATATTATCTTACATGGCAAAAAAAGAAAAAGAAAGAGAAAAGGAGGGAGGGAGAGAGGAACAAAAGAATGGAAGAAGAAAGGGAGGGAGGGAAAGAAACATGAAACTGCCTTCTGCATCAATATGATTCTATATAAACGCTCTTCAGATTAATATCACTGTGATAGAACTCAAGGGGAGAAAAAGAATTTGGCATTCCTTCACTAATCATTAACTCTTTATTGAGTACTTTATCATTTATACTTTCTTCACTTCATAGATGAAATTAGACATGTTTTGAGAGGTTATACTAGCACTTCACAAATTATTTGCTGAGACATTAGATAAGAGAACAAAAAATGTTTACTTTTTTTAACATATTTTAATAATTTCCTGAACTTCATAGCTCATGATCATAAAGGACTGTCAAATTAACAAAATTAATTACTCTTAAGGAAAGAAAAAAAATGATTGTCTTCAGGATGAAGGCTGAGAATGTATCAATACCTTTTCTGCTTTAATAAAAGGTGAACATTCTCTTTGTCTCCTTCAGAGGGCATGGTCACCACCATGCTTCCCTGCTGAGCCTTGAACCGCTGTGGCCATTTTGGAAATAGGCACTTGCCAAGGGCTGATAGGCCTGCAGCAAAGTGCGGTGATGATAAGCACCCAGGGTATGGGTCATACCAAAGAGGTGCTGAACCAACCTTGTAGCCACCCTGCATCTGTACTTTGTGTTCTCTGATGTAGTAAATGTCTACCTTGGGTTGTGTATTAGGAGACTTAGAGCTGAAAACCTCTCAACTGAGGGAGTAATCATTATGATCGCGTCATTCATATTAATTGCTTCTGAGTAATTTATTCATCCGATGACAAAATGATACAGTAAAACCTTGAGTCATATTGAACAGTGAACCAGAGCCTGATTAAATTTATTTACTTTAGGTTCCAGGGAAGTAACTTCCAGGAAGTAACTATTGTATTATATTGTCCATCAGTAATGTAGGGATTTTTTTTTTTTTTTTACATATAAGGAATCAATTTGTGTTGCCAGGATGTTGGTTTCAGTTGATGCCTTTATTGAGCACTGGCGGTGCTTTCTAAATGATACACTGTTAAAATAGACTTTAAAACAAAGGCTGTGAAAAGAGACAAAGAAGGAACTACATAATGATCAAAGGATCAATCCAAGATGAAGATATAACAATTATAAATATTTATGCACCCAACATAGGAGCACCGCAATACGTAAGACAATTACTAACAAGTATGAAAGGGGAAATTAACAATAATGCAATAATAGTGGGAGATTTTAATACCCCACTTACATCTATGGATAGATCATCTAAACAGAAAATTAACAAGGAAACACAAACTTTAAATGATACAATAGACCAGTTAGACCTAATAGATATCTATAGGACATTTCACCCCAAAACAATGAATTTCACCTTTCTCTCAAGCGCACACGGAACCTTTTCCAGGATAGATCACATCCTGGGCCATAAATCTAGCCTTGGAAAATTCAAAAAAGTTGAAATCATTCCATACATCTTTTCTGACCACAATGCAGTAAGATTAGATCTCAACTACAAGAGAAAAACTATAAAAAATGCCAACATATGGAGGCTGAACAACACGCTGCTGAATAATGAACAACTCATTGAAGAAATCAAAAGAGAAATCAAAATATGCATAGAAATGAATGAAAATGAAAACACAACCACCCAAAACCTCTGGGACACTGTAAAAGCAGTGCTAAGGGGGAAGTTCATAGCAATACAGGCACACATCAAGAAACAAGAAAAAAGTCAACTAAATAACCTAACTCTACACCTAAAGCAACTAGAAAAGGAAGAGATGAAGAACCCCAGGGTCAGTAGAAGGAAAGAAATTGTAAAAATTAGGGCAGAGATAAATGCAAAAGAAACAAAAGAGACCATAGCAAAAATCAACAAAGCCAAAAGCTGGTTCTTTGAGAAGGGAAATAAAATTGACAAACCGCTAGCCAGACTTATCAAGAAACAAAGGGAGAAGAACCAAATCAATAAAATTAGAAATGAAAATGGAGAGATCACAACTGACAACACAGAAATACAAAGGATTATTAGAGAATATTATCAGCAATTATATGGCAATAAAATGAATAACCTGGAAGAAATGGACAAATTCCTAGAAAAGTACAACTTTCCAAAACTGAACCAGGAAGAAATAGAAAATCTGAACAGACCCATCACAAGCACGGAACTAGAGGCTGTAATCAGGAATCTTCCAGCAAACAAAAGCCCAGGTCCAGACGGCTTCACAGCTGAATTCTACCAAAAATTTAGAGAAGAGCTAAAACCTATTCTACTCAAACTCTTCCAGAAAATTGCTGAGGACGGGAAACTTCCAAACTCATTCTATGAGGCCACCATCACCCTAATCCCCAAACCTGGTAAAGACCCCACAAAAAAAGAAAACTACAGGCCAATATCACTGATGAACATTGATGCAAAAATCCTTAACAAAATTCTAGCAATCAGAATCCAACAACATATTAAGAAGATCATACATCATGACCAAGTGGGCTTTATCCCAGGAATGCAAGGATTCTTCAATATCCGCAAATCAATCAACGTAATACACCACATTAACAAACTGAAAAATAAAAATCATATGATTATCTCAATAGATGCAGAGAAAGCCTTCGACAAAATTCAACATCCATTTATGATAAAAACCCTCCAGAAAGTGGGAATAGAAGCGACATACCTCAACATAATAAAAGCTATATATGACAAACCCACAGCAAACATTATCCTCAACGGTGAAAAACTGAAAGCATTTCCCCTAAAGTCAGGAAGAAGACAAGGGTGCCCACTCTCACCACTACTATTCAACATAGTTCTGGAAGTTTTGGCCACAGCAATCAGAGCAGAAAAAGACATAAAAGGAATACAAATTGGAAAAGAAGAAGTAAAACTTTCACTGTTCGCTGATGACATGATCCTCTACACAGAAAACCCTAGAGACTCTACCAGAAAACTACTAGAACTAATCAATGATTACAGTAACATTGCAGGATATAAAATCATCACACAGAAATCCCTTGCATTCCTATACACTAATAATGAGAAAATAGAAAGAGAAATTAAGGAAACTATTACATTCACTGTTGCAACGAAAAGAATTAAATACTTAGGAATATATCTACCTAAGGAAACAAAAGACTTGTACATAGAAAACTATAAAACACTACTGAAAGCAATCAAAGAGGACAATAATAGATGGAGAAATATGCCATGTTCATGGATTGGAAGAATAAATATTGTAAAAATGAGTATACTACCCAAAGTAATTTATACATTCAATGCAATCCCTATCAAGCTACCAAGGATATTTTTCACAGAACTAGAACAAATAATCTCACAATTTGTATGGAAATACAAAAAACCTCGAATAGCCAAAGCAATCTTGAGGAAGAAAAATGGAACTGGGGGAATTAACCTGCCGGACTTCAGGCTCTACTACAAAGCCACAGTCATCAAGACAGCATGGTACTGGCATAAAGACAGAAATATAGACCAATGGAACAAAATAGAAAGCCCGGAGATAAATCCACTCACCTATGGACACCTCATCTTTGACAAAGGAGGCAAGAATATAAAATGGAGAAAAGACAGTCTCTTTAACAAGTGGTGCTGGGAAAACTGGTCAGCCACTTGTAAAAGAATGAAACTAGAACACTTCCTAACACCATACACAAAAATAAACTCAAAATGGATTAGAGAGCTAAATGTAAGACCAGAAACTATAAAACTCCTAGAGGAGAACATAGGCAAAACACTCTCCGACATAAATCACAACAGGATCCTCCAAGACCCACCTCCCAGAATATTGGAAATAAAAGTAAAAACAAACAAATGGGACCTAATTAAAATCAAAAGCTTCTGCACAGCAAAGGAAACTATAAGCAAGGTGAAAAGACAGCCTTCAGAATGGGAGAAAATCATAGCAAATGAAGCAACTGATAAAGGATTAATCTCCAAAATATACAAGCAGCTCCTGCAGCTCAATTCCAGAAAAATAAATGACCCAATCAAAAAATGGGCCAAAGAACTAAACAGACATTTCTCCAAAGAAGACATACAGATGGCTAACAAACACATGAAAAAATGCTCAACATCCCTCATAATCAGAGAGATGCAAATCAAAACCACAATGAGATACCATTTCACACCTGTCAGAATGGCTGCTATCCAAAAGTCTACATGCAATAGATGCTGGAGAGGATGTGGAGAGAAAGGAACCCTCTTACACTGTTGGTGGGAATGCAAACTAGTACAGCCACTATGGAGAACAGTGTGGAGATTCCTCAAAAAACTGGAAATAGAACTGCCATATGATCCAGCAATCGCACTCCTGGGCATACACACAGAGGAAACCAGAATTGAAAGAGACACGTGTACTCCAATGTTCCTTGTAGCACTGTTTATAATAGCCAGGACATGGAAGCAACCTAGATGTCCACCTGCAGACGAATGGATAAGAAAGCTTTGGTACATATACACAATGGAGTATTATTCAGCCATTAAAAAGAATACATTTGAATCAGTTCTAATGAGGTGGATGAAACTGGAGCCTATTATACAGAGTGAAGTAAGCCAGAAAGAAAAACACCAATACAGCATACTAACGCATATATATGGAATTTAGAAAGATGCAAATGATAACCCTGTATACGAGACAGCAAAAGAGACACAGATGTATAGATCAGTCTTTGGGACTCTGTGGGAGAGGGTGAGGGTGGGATGATTTGGGAGAATGTCATTGAAACACGTATGTTGTCATATGTGAAATGAATCACTAGTTCAGGGTCAATGCATGTTATAGGATGTTCGGGGCTGGCATGCGGGGATGACCCAGAGGGAGGATAAAGGGAGGAGGGAGGTGGGAGGGGGGTTCAGGAGGGGGAACTTATGTAAACCTGGGGCGAATTCATGTCAATGTATGGCAAAACCAACCAATATAATATTGTAAAATAATTTGCCTCCAATAAAAAATTAATTAATTACAAAAAAAAATGATACACTGAAATGGATAAATGGGCAACAGATATTTTACAAAGAGCAAATGTCCCTAGTTGGCTTAGTCACTTTCATGCCAGTAGCAGAATAAAAACTGCATTTCCTCTTTCATAAAACTGCTCTGTGTTTCATGGACTATATCCCACCAGGTTCCTCTGTCCATGGAATTCTCATCAGGAATACTGGAATGGGTTGCCATGCTCTTCTCCAGGGAATTTTCCTGACCTAGGGATCAAACCCAGGTCCCCTGCATTGCAGGCAGATTCTTTACCATCTGAGCCACTAGGGAAGCCTCTCCGAAAATGGAATACATCTTAAAAAAAAAAAGTTTGGCGTACGTTCAGTGAAGTGGTGCTGCCATCAAATTTAATATTAAAATAACAAATCTTGTAAATGATGACATCTTTGGGTCCATGAGATACAGAAGACTAACCTCGGACCTATTAGACCATGTTAAATGTGTTAGATTATTTATTTATTTTTAACTGTGCTGGGTCTTCACTGATGCATGGGCTTTTCTCTAGTTTCGGGGAGAGGGCTGCTCTCTAGTTGAGGTGTGCAGGTTTCTCACTGTGGCAGCTTCTCTTGCTGCAGAGCATGGGCTCTGGGGCTCATGGGCTTCAGTAGTTGTAGCTCCTGGGCTCTAGAACACAGCTTCAGTAGTTGTGGTGCATGGGCTTAGCTGCTCCGCAGCGTGTGGGATCTTCCTGGACCAGGGATTAAACCCATGCCTCCCTCAGTGGCAGGCAGATTCTTCACTGACTCACCAGGGAAGCCCCAAGAAGATGATTTATCACTAAGCTGATTGTTTATCTTCAAAAATATTTACTGTCATTGTTTTATAATGTGTATAATGTTTTATACACTTTCCAGAAGAACCAAGCATTGTTTTTTTGTTTCATGTTTTTTCCAGAACTCCTTCTATAAAGAAACCATTTAACCCTCTAGTTTAAGCACAACTTATCTCACTATGAAATAAAAATGTTTCAACATTTAGAGTCTGAAGCTGAAAATTCAGTTTTATCTCCATGGCTTGGTGAGTTTAGTGCTCAAGTGATGAAAGATGTGTGAAGTTTTTGTAATTTTTTAAGTTCTGTAAATACATTTCCTTATATTCTTTAGTTTTCATGACTATTGCAATAACCATAGGAACAAAATAAATGTGAGAGTTTATCTTTTTGTGTCGTGAGAAACTGAATAATCAAATCATGTTATGATAATAGCATCAGTTCAGTTCATTCAGTCGCAAAGTTGTGTCTGACTCTGCGACCCCATGAACCACAGAACTCCAGGCCTCCCTGTCCATCACCAACTCCTGGAGTTCATCCAAACCCATATCCATTGAGTCGGTGATGCCATCCAACTATCTCATCCTCTGTCGTCCCCTTCTCCTCCTGCCCCCAATCCCTTCCAGAATCAGGGTCTTTCCAATGAGTCAGCTCTTCCCATCAGGTGGCCAAAGGATTGGAGTTTCAGCTTCAACATCAGTCCTTCCAATGAACACCCGGGACTGATCTCCTTTAGGATGGACTGGTTGGATCTCCTTGCAGTCCAAGGGACTCTCAAGAGTCTTCTCCAACACCACAGTTCAAAAGCATCAATTCTTCGGTGCTCAGTTTTCTTTGTAGTCCAACTCTCACATCCATACATGATCACTGGAAAAACCACAGCCTTGACTAGATGGACCTTTGTTGACAAAGTGATGTCTCTGCTTTTTAATATGCTATCTAGATTGGTCATAACTTTCCTTCCAAGGAGTAAGCATCTTTTAATTTCATGGCTGCAATCACCATCTAACAATGATCAAATTGGGAAAATAAAAATATCTATATATTCCCTTGTAATCTTTATAAAATGAATAATAATTTTCTTATAAGAATGAAATAAATTAATACATAGCTATTCTCAGTCTGAAGTTTTAAAAATAATTAGAAAACATCCCTGTCTTTAAGAGGATAATGTAAGGAATAAACTAAGCTGTGAGGGGGCAGGAGAAATGAGGACAATGACTGTAAGAATACAGAGAAAGGATCAAACAGGGGCTCTGTATCAACCCCGAGGGGTGGGGTGAGGAGGGAGATGGGAGGGAGGCTCAACAGGGAGGGACATATGTATACCTATGGCTGATTCATGTTGAGGTTTGACAGAAAACAACAAAATTGTGTAAAGCAACTATTTTTCAATTTAAAAAAAAATTTAAAAAGAATACGGAGAATGAATGCATTATCTGAAATGGAAGGTTCCTGAAAAAATTTAAGGAAAGGTTTCCATAGGTTTTCATGCCTTGGGAGAAATGGAAGTCTTAAACTCATCCTTTATGTGTAGGCAGATTCAGTGTTCCAATGTGGCACAATGTTCCAATGTGGTGATAAAGAACCCACCAGCTAAGGCAGGAGACATAAGAGATGTGGATTCGATCCCTGAGTTGTGAAGATAACCTGGAGGAGGCCATGCAACCCACTCCAAAATTCTTGCCTAGAAAATTCCATGGAAAAAGGAACTCAGGAGGCTACAGTCCATAGGGTCAAAAAGAGTCGGCCACAACTAAAGCAAATTAGTGCTCTCAGGTGAAATTTTGTGCTATGGTAAGAATAAATAGCTATGAATCATGTTATACAAAATTTCAAAAGATGAAGCTGTCACAACCCATACCTCTTTTTTTTTTCCACCAGCACAATAAGCATTCATAAACACTCCTCAAAATTGTGTTCACTTCATTAAATAGGCATGCTTATGTTCTTTAGTAATAATTCACAAATACCTTCTTTATTTATATTCCTAAAATACCTAATTCATTTATTTACTCAAACGCTTACTGAGCAAACACTATATGCCAGGCATTGTCCAAAGAGATGAAGATATGGTGAGCAAGATAAACAATTTTTTCCCTCAATGAGCTGTAGTCTAGTTAAATAGGGCTTCTCAAATTTTGATGTTCATTCAGATCATTGAAGAGCTGTAGGGAAAGAGCAAATTAGCCAAGATGGCGTGGTCAGTCTCTTTCCCCCGCGGTGGCCTCTGGCTCTTGCTCCATGTTTTCTAAATAATAATTACATAACAGCTGAGATCACTTATAGCACTGGACATGTGCATCAGGAGGCACTCACTTGGGCATGGGCTACTTTGTGCGGTATGCCTGTCTGAGCTTCACCATGAAAGCCCTGGCTGCTGCTGAATTGGGGCCACACTGGAGTGGCATCATGGTTATATGAGGTTATGTTGTGGTAATGCTGTGGCTACATTACAGTTATGTTGTGGTTGCTGCTATGGCTGCTGCATCAACCAGGAGAGAATCTGTGTTATGGCTGCCATGCCAGCCAGGAGAGCATAAAGGTGTCTGCAGTGCCTTTGGCTCCTCATGACTTCTTCCAGCCTCCCTGTTAGTGCCTCGCCTACCCTAGGTTCAGTGAACAGAGTGAACAGCAAGACAACTGGCATCACAAACAGGATCAGCAATACAGGGGCCTTTTTTTAAATGCAGGTTTTTAATTCAGTTGTTCAGGCTGTGATCCAAGGGTCCATTCTTCAGTAAGCTCCCAGGAGATGCTGACGCTACTGGTCCATGAATCCCACTAAGAGTATGTAAATGTATGTAAGCATACAGACAATAAAGCTGTAATTATTCTTTAGTACATGGTGGAGAAATAGAATACACAACCTAGAGAGGTCAAGAAGATAGATGGAAAGAAAGATATGTCCCTGAAATACATCTTTCCTTGTACATATTTGTAATAAATAATAAAGATAGATCATACATACATATGAAAAAGTAGAAATATTCACTAAGTGTGTTACAGTAGCTATGAAAATATATCCTCATCTTAAAACTTTTAACAAAGCATATTTCTAATAGATTAGAGAACTAAGCATAATTAGAAATAATCAGAAACAGAAAAACTGTAAGTTAATACTGAACTAATCCAGAGATGGAAAAGAACTTTTGAGTTATAAAAATAATGGGGAGAGTTTCCTGGTGGTCTAGTGGTTAGACTTCGGTACTTTCACTGTTGTGGCCCAGGTTCAAGAAACTGGAATCCCCACCAACCGCATGGACAATAAATAAATAAATAAATTCTCAATAACTTGACAATAAAATTTAAACATTTATGTACCCCCTCAAGAATAATGAAAGAAAGAAAAATCAAGTCTGTGTTTCTTTCACGAGACACCCAGTGAATGGTGGAAGACAATCCTTGCTTCATAGAAATGGTTACAACCAGATTGTGAATTAATTAATAAAGTTATTTAACAGCTGCTTCCACTGCCACTAGATTAATCTTAACAAAAGCATTATCTTCTTTTGATCCTTTATACACAGTTAAACTATGCAAAGACCATATTGCCAATTCTAGAAAGCTCAAATTATTTCACAGTCTCTCAAGGCTCTTGACAACTGGACTCAATTCCACCTACATTTCCACTGTTCTACTCTAGTCCTTTAATGAACTTAGATATTTTTCTTCCATTGTGCCTTTACTATACTGTCTTCCAAATTTCTAATACTCCACCCTCATTTCTGCCTCTCCAAACTCAACAATTCATCCAAGTGCAACTCAAGTTCCACTTTTCTACAATGTTTGGCCAAACCACTACACCAAAAAAGTAATTTCAGACACTGCAGGTACCTGCTACCTGGGTTAACTTTAAGAAACTGAACAAAATGCCTTCATTTGAAGCTATTTATGTAAAAAGTCCTATAGTCCAAAGTGAGCTTCAGGATTTAAGGACAGAATGTCAAAATGCTTAGCATAGCACCTTGCATCTTTGAGCTCTAAATAAATAACCACTAAATTAATGCCTAGCCCTGTGGGTAAGATGCTTGCCAAACAGCTTTAAGTATTTTTAAGAGCTTTGCCTCTAGCTTTTTCTAAACCGTCTAAGAAACTTACAGTCTTTATACAGGGTTGGTATATGCAAGATGCTTTTCCTAAACACTAAGATGCTCTAATAAGTTTCTTTAATGTTCTATATTTCATAAAATTAAGTGATGTTCATATCATGAAATTGCCTTTCTTCAGATAATAAATCCCTGTATTTTAAACAAAAAATTGAATTATATTAAAATTTTACCATATTACAAACTGCATTAAGAAAATTTACCAACTGTATTATAGAAAGCAAATCTCAAAGTTAACAACTATTATTCTTTTTTAATGTATTACTTTTTTGCTGATTGATTAAATTGCTATTTTAAAAATATTTCTCACACTATTTACTCCATATTTTGTATACATGGATTCAATTTTCACCATTCAGTTTTTTTTGTTTGTTTGTTTTTTCCGGTTTTTCCCTATCTTATTTTTTTTTGGAATATAGTTTCTTTACAATGTTATGTTGATTTCCACCATACAGAAAAGTGAATCAGTTATATACATACATATATCCCCTTGTTTCTGGATTTCCTTCTCATTATTATTCAATTCTTTTACAATGTTTTCTTCATTTGTCTCCTACATAATTTCATTCTAAGATAGCTGAGGGATAAGATAGTCTCTGAGTTTTTTGTATAATTAATTATGCCAGTATTACCATTTTGTAAAGATGAGGGTTTGATTCCTGGGTCGGGAACATCCCCCAGTATTCTTGCCTGGAGAATCTTGTGGACAGAGAAGCCCTGCAAGCTGCAGTCTTTATTTTGGGGGCTCCAAATCACTTCAGATGGTGACTGCAGCCATGAAATCAAAAGACACTTGTTCCTTGGAAGGAAAGCTATGACCAACATAGACAGCATATTAAAAAGCAGAGATGTTACATTGCCAACAAAAGTCCACCTAGTCAAAACTATGGTTTTTCCAGTAGTCATGTATGGATGTAAGAATTAGACTATAAAGAAAGCTGAGTGCCAAAGAATTGATGCTTTTGAACTGTGGTGTTGGAGAAGACTCTTAAGAGTCCCTTAGAGTGCAAGGAGATCCAACCAGTCCATCCTAAAGGAAATCAGTCCTGAATATACATTGGAAGGACTGATGATGAAGCTGAAACTCCAATACTTTGACCACCTGATGAAAACTGACTCCTTGGAAAAAACCCTGATGCTGGGAAAGATTGAGGGCAGGAGGACAAAAGGATGACAGAGGATGAGATGGTTGGATGGCATCACCGACACATGGACATGGGTTTGGGTGGACTCTGGGAGTTGGTCATGGACAGGAAAGCCTGGCGTGCTGCAGTCCATATGGTCGCAAAGAGTTGGACATGACTGAGAGACCAGACTTCCTTGGTTATAAGATTCTCAAGACATACTTTTCCCTTAGAATTTTGTAAATATTGTTCTATTATCTTCTGGCACTTCATTTTTCCACAGATGTATTTGAGTCCAACCAAAGCTATTCCCTTTGTAATTTCTTGGATACCTAATGAATTCTTTCTTTATCCTTAATACTCAATCACTTTACCAGAATGTCATGAAATTGTTCTTCTAATAAACTTTTTTGAAAAGAAAGTGCTTTTTATCTGGGAATATTATTTTTAATTTCAGAAATGTTTTCTACTATTATATATAATTTTAAATTTTAATTTGATGGGCTTTCACTCTGATCTCACCATTTGTCTCTATCTTGGATCAACATTTCCTATACATCATGGATATTAACTTCTTTTAAATTATTTTATCTGTTTGTCCTTCATTTACTGGGACTATTTCATGGCTTTCTTCTGTTGCTAATTTTATTTTCCCATGGTGTCTAATATGTTCCCTGGAGTTTCTATTTAACTAGCTCTGTAATGGTATAATTTTGGTCTTCTATACACTTAATTTAAAATCTCTCTTTTCAGCTCATTCACACTTTTAATTATCTCATATTTTATGTCTTCTCTCATTAAAAGCATATGCTCTTTAAGTTTTTCTATGGCCTGAAACATCTGTGGGAAACTTTCTTCTTTTTCACTTCTATTTTCTTCTAGAATGAATTCTTCTGTTTTTCTGTACTTTATGCCTGTCTTTATTTTTGCTCTGGTAGTTTTGCATACTTTGCATGTTTAGTCCATATTTAATGTGGTCTTTCTTAAGGCATTTTAGTTGCTCTGAATAAGGTAGACACATTTTTGCTCATATTTTTTCCAACTTATCTGAGCCATGTTAGACATCTCCTTAATAAGTCATTTAAGGAATAACAATGGCTATTTTAGCCACACTCCTGTAGCCTAAAAAGCCTGTAGATCAAGAGCAAAACCTAACTGGAGGTAATAATGTCTTCAGTTGAGAATTTGGACTATGGTCAAGGTGAAGAAAATATTCTGGATACCTAGTGATCAACGCTATAACAGCTCACCTACACATTATTTTAATTGACAACATTTCTGAGAGAGATTTCCTTTCTACTAATTAGGTTCTCTCTCTCTCCATTTCCTTTAGGAATATTTGTCAAAATATGCATCAAATATATAAAAACACATTTTAAAAAAATCCTCCCACTGTAGAACTGCCTGACAAATGAAGTCAGACCAAAATTCTGCCAAAGAATTATTTATTTTGCCCTAGAGAAAGATATTGGAGAAGGCAATGGCAAGCCACTCCAGTACTCTTGCCTAGAAAATCCCATGGACAGAGGAGCCTGGTGGGCTACAGTCCATGGAGTTGCCACTAGTCGGACAGGACTGAACGACTTGACTTTCACTTTTCACTTTCACGCATTGGAGAAGGCAATGGCAACCCACTCCAGTGGTCTTGCCTGGAGAATCCCGGGGACAGTGGAGCCTGGTGGGCTGCTGTCTGTGGGGTCGCACAGAGTCCGACACGACTGAAGTGACTTAGCAGCAGCAGCAGCAGAGAAAGATATAAACAATAAATATTTCCCCCTAGAGCACATTTTCAAATTACTAAATCCATTACAGCCTGTGCTCTAGTTGTTTAAATATATCAATGCCAGTCTGGTCTATATTCTGAAACATTTAATTTCTGTTCATTTCCTCCATTATAACGACAAAAATTTGGACAAGCTGAAAATAAATTAGTTTTTGGACTCATCAGAGGACAAATTATCCCTGACATCTAATGCAGATAATCCATAGCAGAGATCTACTTGGAACAGAAGCCAGTGGAGCCATAAACTGGTATGAAAGTCTAAATGATACTTTTGACAAATTGCTGAAATCTGGGTGTGGGAAGAATGAGAAATTCCTGGGGAATCTTAGGAAGATTGATACAGGCTTCCCTTTGTTCTCACATTGAAGAGTCAAGAAAGAGCCCTTGGTAGCTCTAGTCATAGAGCAAGAGAAACACTTTACCCACAGACTAATGCCAGCTGGGGGAATGACATTTGTTTTCATTTCCAATCTGTTTTACCCATCCTGTCCCCGCTAAGAGGGAATACAACTAAGAAACATTAGTAAAGATTATAGCTTAGGGACATTGTCTCAGCCCACGAAAAAAACTAAGATGCATCAAAAGATAATAGAAAGCTTCCCCTCCCCCATACCTAATATGTAAAAAAACAGCAAAGTAACAGAGAATTATAAGTGAAAGAGCTAAAAGACATAGGCTCTATCAGAGGAGGATTTCTTAGTGAAAACCTAAGACAACAGATGAGACAAAATAGTCACTAGGTGAATTTGAAGTCTTTGGCATCTATAGCTAGAGTAAGTGTTAAACAAAGACTAAATCCTAATCATTCTACTATAAAACTTCACCTTAATTCAGTTCAGTTCAGTTCAGTTCAGTCACTCAGTCATGTCTGACTCTCCGCGACCCCATGAATCACAGCACGCCAGGCCTCCCTGTCCATCACCAACTCCCGGAGTTCACTCAAACTCATGTCCACAGAGTCAGTGATGCCATCCAGCCATCTCATTCTCTGTTGTCCCCTTCTCCTCCCACCCCCAACCTTTTCCAGCATCAGAATCTTTTCCAGTGAGTCAATTCATCACATGAGGTGGCCAAAGTATTGGAGTTTCAGCTTTAGCATCAGTCCTTCCAATGTACACCCAGGACTGATCTCTTTTAGAATGAACTGGTTGGATCTCCTTGCAGTACAAGGGACTCCCAAGAGTCTTCTCCAACACCACAGTTCAAAAGCATCAATTCTTCGGCAATCAGCTTTCTTCACAGTCCAACTCTCACATCCTGATTGCAGCCATGAAATTAAAAGACGCTTACTCCTTGGAAGGAAAGTTATGACCAACCTTGATAGTATATTAAAAAGCAGAGACATTACTTTGCCAACAAAGGTCCATCTAGTCACCTTAATTACTTATTTTAATTCAGGTCCTTTATCCAATACATCATCCTAGCTATAAAAACAAAATTGCAAGAAATCCTAAATATAGGAAAAATCCCAATTTCAAGAGATAAAGTAAGCAACAGCTTCATACTCAGAGAATACACAGATTTGGGGATTATACAAGAAAACTTAAATTGCTATGTTTATACTTTAAGAGTCTGGTGCTAGGAGGGATTGGGGGTGGGAGGAGATGGGGACGACAGAGAATGAGATGGCTGGATGGCATCACCGACTCGATGGACAGGAGTTTGAGTGAACTCCGGGAGTTGGTGATGGCCAGGGAGGTCTGGCGTGCTGTGATTCCTGGGGTTGCAAAGAGTTGGACACAACTGAGCGACTGAACTGAACTGAACTGATACTTTAAGAGGTGATGGGAAAAGTATACTATGCAGAAAAGATGGGTAACATAAGCAAAATGATGAAAGCTATAAAACAGAATCAAAGGAAAGTGAAAGAAATTATAAACTATATAACACAAATAATTGCTTTGGTGAACTCAAGAGTAGACTAGACATGGAAACAACCAGTCAATAAGTTTGAAGATATGTCAACAGAAATTTCATAAACTAAGATTCAAGTGGAAAAAAAAAGTTTTAAAAAACAGAACATTCAAGAACTATGAGAAATTTTGGAAAAATGGAGCATATACATAAGCAAAATACCAGAAAAAAATAAAGAAGGGAGTAGTAGAAATATTTGAAGTAACAATGGCCAAGAATTTTCCAAAGTTAATGACAAACATCAAACCACAGGTCCAAGAAGTACAGAGAATGCAGAGCAGCGCAAACATACATGTGGAAATATCATATTCAAGCAACAAAACAAAGACAAAATCTTTAAAGAAGAGAGAAAAATAAAACTCTACCTATAGAGGAAGTAGAACACAAATTACAGTTGACTTCTTATCAGAAACCATGTAGACAAGGAGAGAGCAGATTAAAAATTTTTTAAGTATGCAAAGAAAAAAAAACAAACTATATTTTTATGTCAAGTGAAATTATCCTTCAAGAGTAAAAAGAAAATAGGTATTCTTTCAGAAAAATAAAAAAGTAAAAACTGAAGAAAATCATAACTGGCAGAACTCCCCCTAAGAAAGGTTTTTAAACAAAGTTCTTTACAGAGAAGGAAAATGATATAAATCAATCTGCCAGGCAGCATAATGACCCTCTAAAGATATTCATATTATAATTCCCTGAACCAGTGAATATGCTATCTTATATACAATTAGGGACTTTGCACATACGATTAAAACAATAATTTTGAGATAGAGTAATTATTATCCAAGCGGTTCCAATGTAATCACAACGGACTGTGTAAGGAAAAAAAGGAGGTAGAAGAATTGGAAAAGAATATGGAACTAAACAGACAAAGGTCATAGTGATACAACTATGAGTCAAAGAATGAGAACAGACTCTAGAAACTGGAAAAAAAATGAAATAAATTCTCACCTAGAACCTTCAAAAGGGATGTAGCTTTGAGATAACCTTGATTTTAGTCCCATATTTACACCCTTTGGCTTCTGTTTATCAAAGAAGTAAGATGATGCATTTGATATTATCTTACCAAATATGTCTTACTATAAATAGAGCTAAAAAGCAACAGGATAATAAATTGTCACTAACTACTAAGCTTATGATAACTTGTTAAACAGAAACAGGAAAATAGCACAGATTTTTGGTGCCTGGAAAGCAGATAGATGATAGATAGATAGAATATATACTTCCCCCCATGTTTTGGCGGTTCCAGGTAGCATGTGGAATCTTAGTCCCTCAACCAGAGATCAAACTCACATGATTGCCACTGGAAGCACAGACTCTTACCCACTGGAATGCCAGGGAAGTCCTGATAGAATAAATACTTAAAACAGGGAAGTGACTTTGGAATTGAGCCATGAGTAAATGTAGAAGGTATTCTAAGAAGCATGATAGAAAAATCTAGAGTACCTTGAACATTGTTGGTATAAATATGAGTATTAATGAATCTGCTACTGAGAGCTTATAGGAAAGTAAGAAACATGATAATTTGTAACATTGTATAGGAGTTGGTGATCAAGACCATCCCCAAGAAAAAGAAATGCAAAAAGGCAAAATGGTCGTCTAAGGAGGCCTTACAAATAGCTGAGAAAAGGAAGGAAGCTAAAGGCAAAGGAGAAAAGGAAAGATATACCCATCTGAATGCAGAGTTCCATAGAATAGCAAGAGAGGTAAGAAAGCCTTCCTCAGCAATCAATGCAAAGAAATAGAGGAAAAAGAATAGAATGGGAAAACTTCAAGAAAATTAGAGATACCAAGGGAACATTTCATGCAAAGACGGGCACAATAAAAGACAGTAAACGGTGTGGACCTAACAGAAGCAGAAGATATTAAGAACAGGGGCAACAATACACAGAAGAACTATACAAAAAAGATCTTAAAGACAGAGATAATCACGTGATCACTCACCTAGAGCCAGACATCCTGGAATGCAAAGTCAAGTGGGCCTTAGGAAGCATCACTATGAACAAAGTTATTAGAGGTGATGGGATTCCAGTTGAGCTATTTCAAATCCTGAAAGATGATTCTGTGAAAGTGCTGCACTCAATATGCCAACAAATTTTAAAAACTCAGCAGTGACCACAGGACTGGAAAAGGGCAGTTTTCAATCCAATCCCAAAGAGAGGCAATGTCAAAGAATGCTCAAACTACCACACAATTGCACTCTTCTCATATGCTAGCAAAGTAATGCTCAAAATTCTCCAAGCCAGGCTTCAACAGTATGTGAACTGAGAACTTCCAGATTTTCAAGCTGAATTTATAAAAGACAGAGGAACAAGAGATCAAATTGCCAACATCCGTTGGATCATCAAAAAAGCAAGAGAGTTCCAGAAAAACATCTATTTCTGCTTTATTGACTACGCCAAAGCCTTTGACTGTGTGGATCACAACAAACTGTGGAAAATTCTTCAAGAGAGAGAAATACCAGACCACCTGATCTGCCTTCTGAGAAATCTGTATGCAGGTCAAGAGGCAACAGTTAGAAAACTACATGGAACAATAGACTGGTTACAAATTGGGAAAGAAGTAGGTCAAAGCTGTATATTGTCATCCTGTTTATTTAATTTATATGAAGAGGACATCATGCAAAATGCTGGGTTGGATGAAGCACAAGCTGGAATCAAGATTGCAGGGAGAAATATCGATAACCTCAGATATGCAAATATTACCACCCTTTTAGCAGAAAATGAAGAGGAACTGAAGAGCCTCTTGATGAAAGTGAAAGAGGAGAGTGAAAAATCTGGCTTAAAACTCAACATTCAAAAAGTGAAGATCATAAGAATGTGGCTGGACAACATTTTTCTTTTACCTTGGGGAGATCAAAAGTTAGAGCATTCTGTTTCACAGAAATTGGTTTGGAAAGATTTAGCCTGTGACTCCTAGTTACAGTCAACCATTTCAGTAGAAATTAGAAATGAGATTACCTAGAAAAGATCTTTACAGAAGCGTCTTGTCCAATAAATCCTCATTACCTATATAGGAGATCCACAAGGTTCTTGATAATTTTAATCCACCAGAAACATTGACACCTTGCCCTAAAAGAGACAGGAAAAAAATGAAGTTTAGAGAAGGCTTTGGAAACCCCAAATTTCTAAAGGTAGAAAACATGTTGATAACTCTTCACACATGATTTATTTTTTATAAAAAAATGAAAACAAAGATGATTCTAAGAGTGGAAATCTGAGCCTAATGGACAGAGGTTGGAGACATGATACTAGCAAACAAGGCCATGATCCTACAGAGGTTTATTCCCAAGTCATGAAATCTGATGTTACTTTCCTACCTGGATTTTTAAATGTCTTGAGACTAGTGACTCCATTTTCTTTCAGTTTTCTCCATTTCTCAGAAAAGATGTTTGTCCTTGATGGTTGTTCCATCATTGTATTTGGTAGTAAATAACATATTTCTGATTTCACAGATGTACCAATGGAGAAGATTTTGCCCCAGAATGGATCATACTAGAAGTCTAATTCACACATGATTTAAATGATTTAGATGATGAAATTTGAAACTGTTGAGCTGATGAGATCTAGATGAGGTTTTTGAGTCTTAAATTGATTATGTATTTGTTGAAACTTTGAAAAATATTTGGATGGAATAAGTGCATTTTACATGTGTGATAGATATGAATATATGAGTTCCAGAAGAAAGACTATGATAAGAATATGACCTTATCCTCTTAACTAATTAATATGTTACCTAAAGGAGTTGGTGATGGACAGGGAGGCCTGGTGTGCTGTGATTCATGGGGTCGCAGAGAGTTGGACACGACTGAGCGACTGAACTGAACTGAACAAGCAAAACAGACTTTGCACATTGGATTAAGGGTCTCTAAATGGGATCACTATTCTGGATTAACCCTGCAGGATAAGTATAATTTCAAAGGCCCTTATGAGGAAAAGATATAAATAAGAATCATAGAAGGAGCTGTGATAAAGGAAACAAGGTTGGCTTGACATTTCGATGAGCCAAGGGACACAGACAACCTCTAGTAGCTGTGTTCTTACACAGAACTTCTAGAAGAAATTCACCTCTGCTTCCACCTTGATTTTAGCCTCATAAGACATATTTCGGACTGTACCATCCTATATTTAAAAATAAATTAGATTCATAATTAGTAAGCCTAATTAAGGAAATCCAAGACCTAAATGGTTTCAATAGTGAATTCTACCAAATTTTTAAAAACAGAAACAATACCAATTATGCACAATTTCTTTCAGAAAGTAAAAGCAGAGGTAACACTTCTAACTCATTCTGTGAAGCCTGTATTACCCTAATACTAAAAACAGATAAAGATATTGTAGAAAGGAAAACTAAAGATCAATATCTCTTATTTTAATTGTTTTTATGAATTTCAGCAAAGAACAATTTAATTTAATTAGAGACAATTTAAAATTTTTAAAATTCTATTTACAATAGCATAAAAAAGAAGAAACACTTAGGTGTAAATCTAACCAAGAGGTACAAAGTCTATATGTGGAAACCAACAAGATTCTGATCAAAGAAATAAAAAATCTAAATAAATCATAAAATATTCAATGTCCATGTTTTGGAAAAATCAATATTTTTAAGATGTTAATTCTTCCTTGTTTGATGTGTAGATTCAATGCAATATTAATCAAAATCCCAGAAAACCATTTGTAGATATCAATGGGTTATAGCTTATATGGAAAAACAGAAGACCTTAAATAGCTATGGTAAACTTTTGTATCTATCTTCACAATTTTTCTGTAACTTTAAATGTATTCTAAAACTAAAGTTTATCTTAATGTAATTTTCCTCTGTGACGTACATAAACAGTAATGGGATTTTGAAAGTTTATTTCTTCAGATCATTTATTATTTTGCTACATTCAATGTAAAGAAAATAATTATCTTCAGGCTGTGAATATATCCATATTCAGATACTGAAACTGATCAAATGACCACTTACATTAATACTTAGAATTATGTATGTGATTTTTATTTCATAAATATATTATCAACCTTAGTTCAGTCGCTCAGTCGTGTCCGACTCTTTGCGACCCCATGAATCACAGCAGGCCAGGCCTCCCTGGCCATCACCAACTCCCGGAGTTCACTCAAAATCATGTCCATAGAGTCGGCGATGCCATCCAGCCATCTCATTCTCTGTCATCCCCGTCTCCTCCCACCCCCAATCCCTCCCAGCATCAGACTCTTTTCCAGTGAGTCAACTCGTCACATGAGGTGGCCAAAGTATTGCAGTTTCAGCTTTAGCATCAGTCCCTCCAATGAACACCCAGGATTGATCTCCTTTAGAATGGACTGGTTGGATCTCTTAGCAGTCCAAGGGACTCTCAAGAGTCTTCTCCAGCACCACAGTTCAAAAGCATCAATTCTTTGGCGATCAGCTTTCTTCACAGTCCAACTCTCACATCCATACATGACCACAGGAAAAACCATAGCCTTGACTAGACGGACCTTGGTTGGCAAAGTAATGTCTCTGCTTTTTAATATGCTATCTAGGTTGGTCATAACTTTCCTTCCAAGGAGTAAGCATCTTTTAACTTCATGGCTGCAATCAGCATCCGCAGTGATTTTGGAGCCCAAAAAAATAAAGTCTGACACTGCTTCCACTCTTTCCCCATCTATTTCCCATGAAGTGATGGGACCAGATGCCATGATCTTTGTTTTCTGAATATTGAGCTTCAAGCCAAACTTTTCACTCTCCTCTTTCCCTTTCATCAAGAGGCCTTTGAGTTCCTCTTCACTTTCTGCCATAAGGGTGGTGTCATCTGCATATCTGAGGTTATTGATATTTCTCCTGGCAATCTTAATTCCAGCCTGTGCTTCTTCCAGCCCAGCGTTCCTCATGATGTACTCTGCATATAAGTTGAATAAGCAGGGTGACAATATACAGCCTTGACATACTCCTTTTCCTATTTGTAACCAGTCTGTTGTTACATGTCCAGTTCTGATTGTTGCTTCCTGACCTGCACACAGGTTTCTCAAGAGGCAGGTCAGGTGGTCTGGGATTCCCATGTCTTTCAGAATATTCCACAGTTTCTTGTGATCCACACAGTCAAAGGCTTTGGCATAGTCAATGAAGCAGAAATAGATGTTTTTCTGGAACTCTCTTGCTTTCTCCATGATCCAGCGGATGTTGGCAATTTGGTCTCTGGTGCCTCTGCCTTTTCTAAAACCTGCTTGAACATCTGGAAGTTCATGGTTCACATATTGCTGAAGCCTGGCTTGGAGAATTTTGAGCATGACTTTACTAGCGTGTGAGATGAGTGCAATTGTGTGGTAATTTGAGCATTATTTGGCATTGCTTTTCTTTGGGATTGGAATGAAGACTGACCTTTTCCAGTCCTGTGGCCAATGCTGAGTTTTCCAAATTTGCTGGCATATTGAGTGCAGCACTTTCACAGCATCATCTTTCAGGATTTGAAATAAGTAACTATCACCAAATATTCCTCCTAGTTTTGTAGCCCTCAAGTTGACAGTATAATTAATATCTTATTGCTTAAATATTTCATTAGAAGGTAAAAAATGTCTTTATATGGCTATATTAAACTGAATTTTCAATTGCAAATTATAATTATTGTGAAATTCAGTCTTTTAAAATTTAAATTTATTTATCTATTTTAATTGGAGGCTAATTAATTTATAATATTGCAGTGGCTTTTGCCATATACTGACATGAATTAACCATGGGAAATTCAGTCATTTTATCTAGCTTACTCCATCAGTTATACATCTAGAGTTGAATGTGTAAGAACAATCTTCCCTCAGTTCCAGTGAGAATTTAAGTATGTAAGAGCACCAACTCTGCAATTAGAAGCTGGACTTCTCAAATGCTATCTCTATCTGTTACAACCTCTGTGCTGGGAAATTCATATCAACTATTTTTTCTTCAGTTTCTTTATTTCTAAAATGTAGATAATGATTCAGAATAGTATCATTGAGAAGTTAAATGAGATGATAGAAAGCCCTTAAAGCATCGTCTGACATAGTAGATGCTTAAAAGCATAATTATTAAAAATTATTACTTGGACTTATAGGAATGTTGGTTTGCAATCTTGGGAGTTCCTCAGGTGAAATTTGGAGCAGGCCCTCAAGCCTGGAGGACAGAGACCAAACGGCCACTCTAGATTGGTAATGGCAGGCTTAATAAGCAGTTCTCTGTACCCATCGGCTAGAATCTTAAAGTTTGCATGGAGTCCTTAACTGAGTGCCAGTTCGGATGGTTTGAACAACACGTTGCTCTCTCAAGGTTGTGTCCGTGAAATAGCTGCTGGGATATTTATTCCACAGACAAGGGGAGGGAGTGAATAATCTCTGATAGCCTGGCTCCATCTCACGGGCCAACCAGCGGTCACATCTTCTTGACGACCTCCTCCAACAAAAACAGTCTCCAGATAAATGAAAATGGTTCTGATATAACTGTTATTGCAAAAAGGGGAATGGGTAGAATTCAGAGGAAGGAAAAGCGAACTATGTTTGGAAGACACATGAAGGTAAACACTTGTACTTACTTCCCTGAAAACAGAAGCTATGCTTAGAGAGTGGTTTATCTTTGAAAATGTTAGTGAATGTTCAAGGATTTATACCTATATACAAATAATATAAAATTTAGTTGATCTAGAATGAGTAGAAAATGAATGTTTTGTGTCAATTGAATATTCTGATGGATTCAATGTTTACTGATTTTCTGAAATGTTTAAAAATCAAATCTTAAAAAAAGTCATTGAAGTCCCATAAAATTACTGGTATGACAACTCCAGTTTCTGCATTTTACTTTTAAATCAATCGCTGTCGGACTGTACATGGATGCATTTACTAACTCTGCATCTTATTCACAGGCACAGTAAAATTCGATGCCTTATTGTACACTGATGGAATGTTTTTGTTCTATCTCTGACTCTTTTTTACTCAATTAAGTTTTATTCTCTTGTCTTATTTGAGTTCTCCTTTTATACTAGCACTACCCTGCAGTCCTACACATTAGTGTGTTCACCTCCTCCATGAGCTCACAATGAGTTCTCTTCTAAACAGTGATGGCTAGAAGCATACCATCCACATTATCATCATTTTACAAGACTATATATGAATAATGCACATTCAACCCTAAAAATATGTATCAAAAAAAGTGTGTGATTCAGGAAATTCATAGTCATATAATATCTCTGGATCTTTGTAGTGAAATTATTAAATGATTCAAAACTATTTACTTGGGACTTAGGTTGAACCATTAGGTAGTGACTTACACCAGAGGTGACTTTTGCAATTAATCTTGGTAATAAGAATGCTTCTTCTCTGTGTATCTTTTATAGAAAAAAAAATCATTTTTTGAGTAGTACCATCACTTAAATTTTAGATAAATGGGAATCTACTATGATTGCTTACCCTCATGTGGGCTAGATGTTGGCAAATTTCAACAGCTATTTTGTTTCTGTAGCCTCAAATTAAATCCTTTATTTTGTCAGATGTGACTGGGGAACAACTTCCAAAGAAAAAGAAAAAAGACTAAGATAGTGAACCTGAAAACAATGCTATTCGTTCTCTAGACTTGGATCCCTACATACCAGTCAAGGAAAATATCTAATTTCTTCAAGGAAAAAGAGTTCATATTTCTTCTGAAACATCTCTGTTGCCATAGTTACCAAATGTTCTCTCTTTTTTTTTCCTCCTAACAATAACACTACCATCTAGATACACATAACTCATGAAAGTGAATGTTTTATTGTGGAAATTTATAAGGACATGGACTCTGCTTCCAATGACTTTTAAAAACTTGAAATTGAAGCATTTTATTAATAAATACACCTGAGTTGAGTTTAATGCTTTTCTAAGTAAAAGTGCAGGAGAAAAGGGGGAATAGAAAAACTGAGAAGAGTCATACAGTTTTAATCATTACCAAGGTGAAATTGATCTAAATAGAATTTGGATATGGTTGATCCTCCTGACCCCACTGTATATAAACACTCTACATGAGTTGCCATGTCTCTAAGACTGATACCCTCATCTGGATAAACCACAAGAAATTAAAACATACACATACACATGCACACCTTGGAATAAGAAAAATATAAACCAGCTTATTTTCATTAATGGTCTTGCCAAATATAAACTTTAGAGACAAAATTTTAAATAAAGCAGCAACTATGAAAATAAACAATGAGATCCTTGTGTACAGGATTACGTAGTTGGGGTGTGCATATTTGCAATCATGCTCTGAGTAGAAATAAAATCAGTTTTCTCTGCCCTGCTTTCCTGTTACTTTTTAAGAAGTGGTCACCATAATCCTTATTAACAGGAATTTAAGGTGCAAACATATACTTTAGAGGAAGCAAAGATTGCTAAGAAATGTGTGGTCAATGTGCTCATTGTAAACGATTCTATCAAACAGTCCAGTAACTTCAATGAATCACAAAACCTATCAAATGTGTTTATGCTTTGGAAAGCATATTGAAAACCAAGAAAGTTTGAAGACTTAAAAGTAACTGACATACCTCAACATCTCCCTTTATTACTAACATATTAATTTTCTTGACGGATTTCTTTTTTACACTGAAAAATTCCTTGTCCTACCCTTTACATGGTATACCACAAATTACAAGTTATTTATATTAAATGTATTAAAACATGAAATGAATTTAAGTCCTTCATATTTTAATGCACTATTAAATGACAAGAGCATGTTACCTGAAGATCATTTTTAACATTTAATACAGTTTTCTAGATCCATAATCTCAATATTATTTTTAAATCACGATTCAAATAATTTTAACATAAAAATTACTTTTAATTTTCTTTATAAAAAAGATTAATCCAACTTTTTCAAATTGATTATGTAGGCCATGTGGTACAGTGTTCGAGGAAAAGACTGGCCATTTCCTCATAACTGATTGCAGAATTTATGGAAGTGTGCAAAGAATATATAAAAGGAGAAATTCTTTATGATTTTATTTTTCAAAATAGTTTTATATAGTATATTACATACATACATTACATATATGTATATAACATATTTATAAGTGTGATATATTATATATGTGTAAGATATAAATATAGGTATGTATATATATATATATATATATTTGTATATCTCATGTACTACAGGAGAGCTTTTTATGCCTAGTATGATTCTTAGTAAGAAAGGTCATGATTTCTATTTTATAATTTCTCTCTTGACTCAAAATTTGTTTTGTGGGATGGTGGGTGGGATGTTTTATTTTTTTTCCACAAACTTCACCGGCCTTCCTTACACTTATTTTGGTTTATTATTGTTTATATTTTAAATTATATGTTAGGAGGGATCCTTTATCTTGCCAATCAGCCCTGTCTGGGTTTGGATCTCATCTCCTTGAGCGCCTTTGGGAACTTTTATTGGTGAATTTCCCCTTTATCCTATCTTCTTTCTCTCCCTTCCCACTAATGCAGGCCTTTTGAATTCTAAACAGCAAGAACTAATCTTGAAATTCTCTTTTTGCTTATACACTCAATTTTCCTTGTGGACGCTTTCTCTTCTCTCACTAGCTTATTTCTAAACTGTTTCTGTGCCTAAAACCACATGTTATTTTCCATCTAAAGCCATCTTTTTGAGCAACCTAATCTTCTCCAGTGGCTTTAGCTCTCGCTTATCAGACCAATAACTCTCTTCTGCAATCCAGACACATATTGACAATTACGTCATGGAGCAAGTCATCCCATGCCCTCACCTTTAAACTGGTAGAGTCCCCTTTTATCACCATCTCAGTTAATATTTCTCTCACTTCCTCCCCAAGCCCAAACCTTGAACTCTGAGTCAAATTCTTCTCTTCACTTTTCATAACCTTTGATCCATCTGAATCTTCCAAATTCACTCCATTTCTATCACATGGACACTTCCTCCTTGTAGACCCTAAACCATTGCTGCAACCAATTAATGTTAGACCCCTCAAACACAACTTATACACTGAACACAGGGATATCTTTATCAAATGTGTATCTAATTATGTGACTCATCTAATTTTCAATTCTTCCAAAATATACTGCTGAATATAAAAAGAAAAAAAAAAGGAAAAGAAAAATCTAGAGTCTTTAAAATGGCTTACAATAGGGACTTCCCTGGTGGTCCAGTGGTTAAGAATCTGAGCTTTCTCTGCAGGGTGCATGGATCTATCCTTGTGGAACTAAGGTACCTCAAGCCTTAAAGGGCAGCCAGAAGCAAACAAACAAAAAACCTCGGGCTACATAAAACTTTATAATTTTTCCTCCTATCTGCTGTAAACATCCTATTCTCATACCCACACATGCATTACTCACTCACTGTGCTGTGTTGTGCTTAGTAGCTCATTCATGTTCAACTCTGCGACCCCATGGAATGCAGCCCGCCTGGCTCCTCTGCCCACGGGGATTCTCCAGGCAAAATACTGGAGTGGGTTACCATGTCCTCTTCCAGGGGATCTTCCCAGCCGAGTGATGGAACTAAGGTCTCTAGTATTGCAGGCAAATTCTTTACCATCTGAGCCACGAGGGAAGCCCAAGAATACTGAAGTGGGTAGTCTATCCCTTTTCCAAGGTATCTTCCTGACCTAGGAATCGAACCGGGATCTCCTGCACTGCAGGCAGATTCTATAACATCTACTCCCATTTCAGGCATTGCAAACTCCTTGATATTATTTATAAAAAAAAATAAATAAATAAAAGTCACTTCTCCTCAACCAAAGCCTTATCACTCTCATCACCTGGAATCTCTTTCCTCTTTCTGTGGATCTCCTATCCATCCTCTGAGATTGAATTCACGACTCACTTCATCTGTGAACCATCCTTGCCTCTTCTTTTCTAAACTATAAGTTCCCATACAGGCTTAAAATGTTATCATTCTATTATGATATGTTTTCATTATATTTTAGCTTTGAGAAGACACTCCATCTAAACTATGGGTAAGATTTATTGAGCACTAACAACATGCTGCTGCCTGGAGAATCCCAGGGACGGAGAGCCTGGTGGGCTGCCGTCTATGGGGTCCACAGAGTCGGACACGACTGAAGTGACTGAGCAGCAGCAACAACATGACAAGAACTCTTCTAAATGATAGACATATAGGGTTTTATTATTGTCACAATTCCTGTTTGCTAGGTATTATTTTCACTGTACAGACCAGAAAACCGATACTCACAGAAGTTAAGTGTTGTACCAGATTTACTTAATTAGCATATTGCCAAGCTAGTATTTAATCCAAAAGCTTCCTGAGTCCAAATCCTTTGATTTTTTTCCTAGTATATGATGTTTTCTTTCCAGTTGTTTGAATTCCAGGTTTCCCCTCCCAGGGTAAAGTACAAGACTACTGCTTGAAGAAGGCTGTGGAATCTTTCTCATGGACCCATTTCATTAATTTTCCAGATTACTGAAAATGCTTTTCAGTGAATGAGGTAGCACTTTACATTCTATATGGTATTGACCTAAAGTGTGTGCATGCATCCCATGAAAAAAATTGCACTGACCTGCATCCCTAATAGCCAGTGCCTACATTTTCCCAAACCACCTTAAATCTTGAAGCTTAGAAAATTGGTAATGAGTAATGTGGAAGAAGGCCAAGATATTCTACTTTATGGTCTCTGTGTGACATCTAGTGGTTGGAAATGGAAATTTTTGAGAAAATTATGATTAATAGGAGGGGGTGGGGTGGCGAGGAAATTCATCTTAGTCTAGAATCTTTATTTCTAATATCAAAGGAAGAATGATAAAGAGTTGCTTCAATTCTAAATGCTTTTAAAAAAGGCTTTTAATTTTTATTTTTTAAAAATACAATAACACATTTATAGGAGATTTGGAAAATACAGAACAAGGTTATATGTAGTTTCACTATATATTGCAACTACTTTTTAAGTAGACAAATTAAGATTTTTAGTTGGAGTTTCAATATCAAACTCTAAAAAATTATTAGAATGGATATACACAGATATGAAGTCACTCAGTCGTGTCCGACACTAGCCACCCCATGGGCTATAGCACACCAGGCTCCTCTGTCCATAGAATTCTCCAGACAAGAATACTGGAGTGGGTTGCCATTTCCTTCTGCAGGGGATCTTCCCAACCCAGGGATCAAGCCTGTGTCTCTCCTGCATTGCAGGCAGACTCCTTAACACCTAAGCCACGAGGGAAGTCCAGCTAAACAGAGAAGTAGAAGGATAGAGTAGACCTGAAAAACATTGTGACCCAATTCATCATAACTCAGATTTATATAATTTTATATAAACAAAGTTATAACAGAGTAAAACTTAGCATCTATTTTCTGTGGTGAAGATTAATTAGTACAGTGTCCATAGGTGGAGAATCATCAGCCCTTTTATTATACATACATTTAAAAAGTGCCAGTTGCTTTGTCGTTTCCAACTTTTTGTGAACCCATGGACTATAGTCTGCCAGTCTCCTCTGTCCAAGGAATTCTCCAGGCTAGAATACTGGAGTGGGAAGACATTCCCTTCCCCAGGAGAATCTTCCTGACCCAGGAATTCATCCAAGGTCATTAATATTGCAGAAAGGTTTTTTACCTTCTGTGCCACCAGTAAAGCCCCAAGAATATCAGAGTGTGCAGCTATTCCCTTCACCTGGGGATCTTCCCAAACTAGGGATCGAACCCAGGTCTCCCACTTTGCAAACAGTTTTTTTTTTTTTTTTTTTTTCTCTGCCTGAGCCACCAAGGAAGACTGGTGGCTTCCCTCACTAAAAAAGAGAGTCTTCAAATCCAATGTCATTTTATGAAAATATACAAAAGAAATGGGGCAAGAGAAAAACAAGTGGGAGTGAAAATTTTTACATTCCTGACACCGCAATGTTGTAGCCACGTGTTCTGGGAAACAAACTCACTCAGAAGGACAATACAGATGGTGGAGTGCAGTTTATTACACCGGCCGGCTGAAGGCAGAGTCTCCTCTTACCCAAGGACCCTGACCAGTTTTTCTGATAACCTTATATACCCTAAGTGTACGTGCCCAAACCCACCTCCCAAATTCCCTAAAACTAGTCTGAACAAAGGAAAACAAAGATACAATCAAATTTAACTCGTGATTCATATGCCTTAAGCCTAGGTAGTTAACAGTGGACAATTATCAATAGGCCTGTGGTCATACCCCAATAAGCATAATAGAATTTATGATTCTATTCGGTTACACAGATAATTAGGGTATGTTTTTAGGCAACAGATAGTCTAGGTACGAGCCTTGGAGCTCTTCCATCCAGGGGACCTGGTTTTCCAGTGGATATCTGCCTTCCATAGATACTGGGCATATAGCTCAAAGTTCACAATCCGGCCCAAGATGGAGTCCTGCTTTCAAGATGGAGTCTGTTATGTCTGTTTCCTCCTTCATTCCCCCGTCTTGATGCTCTCAACTCATAGTATGCGCGTCATTAATAGGGATATATTGCACCCTGACTCGCCAACTTCCAATCTGGGAGAACGACATCAAATTTTGGGTTACAAAGTTGATAATATATTGTAAAATAAAGGGTCCACAAAGCATAACTATCAAGGCAGCTATAACAATGGTAAATATAGTTCTGCACCAGTCACCCTTCACCCAAGATAGGACCGAAGTCCAAAAAGGAAGATTATCATCAGACATAACTTTTATCTGACCTTTCATGTCATCTAGGGTGGCTGATATATAGCCAGATAAATCAGGAATATATACGCAATATTCAACTTTAAGTATAGCACAGGTCGCTCTTTGTACTGAAACTATGGTTAGTCTCAAGATGATACCAGCAAGTCCTTGTAGCAGCAGTTGATTGTAGAGTTTCACCTCTTTTTCTTCTTTAAGATGATCTTGGTTTCACAGGGATCAGCGGGGTCCTTTAGTATAGTCCACTCGGCGACCTCCAGGTCTGCTTGGTATGCTCTCTTCACCTTCATGTGGTGCAACTTTAACTACAGTAGGGCTGGTTAGAACAACAGTATAGGAACCCTTCCAACGTGGTGCCAAGGAGTCGTGTTTCCAATCCTTGACCACACTGATCCCCAGACACAAATTCGTGAATCTGTTTCCCAAGGAGGAATGGCACCCTTTCTTGTACAAACTTAAGTTACCTGATTGATTACCTTACCCAGTTGTTCCATCTGCTGTGAAATCTCATCTCCCCTTAATGAAGCAAATTTGTTGACACCTGTTTTATTATGGGAGGGGGCCTCCCATACACAATTGTATACAGAGAAGAGCCATGGGACTGTGGGGTCATCCTGAGTCTGAGAAGAGGTGTTGGAAACAAGTCTAACCAGGGACAGTCAGTGTCTAAGATCCACTTGGAGAGTATCTTTTAAGTGTCTGGTTGGTTCCTTCCACCATCCCAGAACTCTGGGGCCTATATGTTGTGTGTAAATTCCACTTGATGTCTAAAATTTTGCTTACTTGTTATACTAAATGAACTACGAAAGCTGGCCCATTGTCCGATCCAATGCCAGTAGGAAATCCAAATCTGGCACTTATCTCCCTAAGCAGGCACCAGGCTACTTTGGATGCTCTTTCAGTCTGGGTAGGAAAAGCTTCTACCCATCCCAAGAATGTACATACTATAACCAGCAGGTAATGGTAGTGTTGATGAGGTTTCATTTCAGTTAAATCCACTTCCAGGTGTTCCAAGGGCAGCGTATCTTTTACCTGAATCACTGGAGGTTTCTGTCTGTGCAGAGAGGCAGCATTGAACTGTGAGCAGGCAGGGCAGTTCTGAGATTTTTTTCTGAATAGGGAAGAGCATCAGGGATACAAGAAATATTTTCAAATTAGCTCTTACAGTTTGTCATGGCCTAAAGGAGATCAATCCTGGGTGTTCTTTGGGAAGGACTGATGCTAAAGCTGAAACTCCAATACTTTGGCCACCTCATGCAATGAGTTGACTCACTGGAAAAGACTCTGATGCTAGGAGGGATTGGGGGTGGAAGGAGATGGGGACGACAGAGAATGAGATGGCTGGATGGCATCACCGACACGATGGACATGAGTTTGAGTGAACTCCGGGAATTGGTGATGGACAGGGAGGCCTGGCGTGCTGTGATTCATGGGGTCGCAAAGAGTCAGACACGACTGAGCGACTGAACTGAACTGAACTGAACTGAGAGGGTTCGCTTGGTGTGTTTGTCTTACCAGAGTGGGTGCCAGCTCCTCCGGTACCAATGATTTGCCACTTGGCAATTCCCACCATCCCTTTTCAGTCTTGATGGCCCCTTCTGCTTGTAAGTTGAGTTTGGGTTTCAGTGTATTTTGGAGAGTCTAGCATTAGGTCAGGTAGCTCCGTCAATATGAGAACTTTATTAGGGGATTCACTTGTCACCCCTAAGCCCTTGGCTACTTGTTTAGCCACAAGTCTGTTCCCTGAGCCCAGGGGGTATCCTCTTTTCGACGTCCTCAGCAGTGTATGACTGCAACCCTTTCTGGTTCCCAGGCAGCGTCTGCTGCTACTGTTGCTAAGTCACTTCAGTCGTGTCCAACTCTGTGCGACCTCATAGACAGCAGCCCACCAGGCTCCCCCATCCCTGGGATTCTCCAGGCAAGAACACTGGAGTGGGTTGCCATTTCCTTCTCCAAAGCATGACAGTGAAAAGTGAAAGTGAAGTCGCTCAGTCGTGTCCGACTCTTAGCGACCCCATGGTCTTAATTTCTTCCTTATTTTTAATATCTTTTTCACTGACTGTCAAAGGCCTCTCTCCTTACACAGAGCCCTGTAGTGTGGCAAAAGCATACACGGAGTCTGTGTAAATGTTTGTTTTCTTACCTTTGGACAGCTGGAGGGCCTGGATTAGAGCATATAGTTCGCCCTGCTGAGTGGACTTGTATGATGGCAGACAGCTAGCTACAACGATGGTTTCTCCCCTGACTACTGCGTATCCCAACAGTCGTTGTCCTTGTCTCACCAGGCTGGTGCCATTGGTGTACAGGACCAAATCTGGGTCTGTGATAGGCTGGTCTCCCAAGTCAGGTCTGCTGGCATATTTCCTTGCAATCACGTGAGGGCCCACCTTCTCCCACAGGAAAGAGAGTGGCTAGATTCAGGGCCTGACAAGGCTCAGTAGTAACATGGGGGTTCTCACATAACAGTCCCTGGTATTGAGTAATCCAGGATGTTGACAGCCACTTATGGGAGTCCCCTACCAAGAGAGTATTGACCTCATGTGGGACTTTTATGAACAAATCTTGGCCCAAAGTCAGCTTGGTTGCCTCCCGGACCAGTAAGGCAACTACAGCAACTACCCGTAAGCATCCCAGCCACCCAGTGGTGACATTGTCCAGCTGATTAGAGATAAGTCACGGGTCTGTTCCGTGTCCCCATAGCCTGGGACAACACTCCCACAGCCACCTTGTCCTTTTCAGTCACGTGAAGAGTAACGGCACAGCAAGGTCTGGCAGGGCCAAGGCGGGTGCTGACGTCATTGTACCGGGTTTGAGTTCTATTAACAGTGGAACATGTTTTGCAAGCCTGGGGAGGTTGGGGTTGTTTTCCACACAGACTTCAGGGAATAGCTGAGTTATCTCTCTCTTGACTGTTTAGCCCGTCCAGTTTCCTTGCCGGGAGATTGTACAACCTCCATTCATCTTGAGGGGTTACTGAGAGGAAGAGTAAACAGGTGGTTGAGCCCACTCGAACAGTGGGTCTTTCGTTGGGGGGAATGGTCACTTGTGCCCCCAATTTAGGCAGCAAGTCTCTTCCTAACAAAAGTACTGGGCATTCAGGGATGTATAAAAATTCATGAGTCACTTGGTGTCCCCCCATCTGACATTTTCAGGGTAGGCTAGAGACACAAAGTCTGCACTTATCACCATCTTAGAACCAGCAGCCTCTGGCTGGGTCTATTGGTGAATAAAGTCTATAGGCCTCTCACAGTCTTTCGAAGAACTCAGAGGGTGATTTGCTTTCCCTTCGAATCACTTCCAAGGGTTTTGCGATACGCATAGTTCTTTGGGCCCCCCTCTTGAGACCTTGTAAAATACTCACCTGATATCTCTCCAGTGGGCCCCTCCCTTCCTCTGCCTTACAGTCCCAGTTGGGCCTCTCATCGAGGGTGGCTAGTTCTGCCCACCGCTGCGGGTTCGAAGTCCCCTCAGCATGTTCTGGCCTCAGTTAGGGTCCTGTGTCTTTCCTCAGTGCTGAAAAGGGAGACTAGTAGTTGCGTTATGTCATCCTATGTAGGGCAGTGGATTCAAAAACTAGTCTCCATTAGCCTAATCATAGCTTGTGACTCCCCTGAGTATGGTGGAGCATGTCTCTGCCCTTTTAATATATCCCTAGAGGAAAATGGCTGGTAATAATAGGCTCCAGGGAGATGATGGTAGTGCCCCATGCCTCCTGAAACTGGATGCTGTTGTAGCTCTCTGAGGAGCATCTGTGGTGGGGTTCTTTCCCCCTGTTCCTTGGTGGAGAGCAGACTGGGAGCAGTGGATACAATCTAAGAGGTCCAGCTGAGGTGGAATTCTGGGGGCATTGACCAGAGGTCTCCACTGCTGGGATCGGAGCCTGCCAAAACAGTGGCTCTTCGAACTCCGGGAGAGCTGGTGGAAGAGCAGTGGCTGCTGCAGGAACTTCACCTGGCCCTGGATTGGGCATGAAGGCGGCCTCCGGTCCTGGTGGAGCACTGGCAGGCAGGCACGTCATTATCCAGTATAGGGGAGGGGTCAGGTCATCCCCGTCCAAATCCTGTAGAATTTCCTTTTTTACCATCAGTCAGTTTTTGTGCCGTTAATATTTGTCCCTTTCCCTTCTGGATACAGAACCTTGTCCAAGTAGGAGGGTCATGAGCTAACCCGAGCCACGAGTCAATTTATGGATATTAATGCCTGTGTCCTGGCTCTCCTGTGACTATTGTATAGACTGCTTCCACTATTTTTAAGTTCATGGTGTTCTCTGGTCGCCATCCTACTCCCACAGGGGGCTATTCGACCTCATAGAGTGTGTGAAGGGGGTTAGGCTTCATCTTCACCCCATAGTTTCCTCCTAATCCCTTCTTTAAATTTTTAATCATGCACTCCAATACAGTTGCCTTAGATTCACTTCCCCCCATCTTGCTTACCTTCTCGGACCCTCTTCTTCTTTTCCTTTCCATTCTGTCTATGAAGTTCTCAGTATCCTATGTACTTCTGATATTTCCACTCAATGACACTTAAATTGCCATTCTGCCTCCTTCCTAATTGGGGTGAGAAGAGCCTTACCTGCCAGATCCCAGAGGGAGAAGGGGGATCGGTGTGTCTTCACCCTACCGGTCAGCACAGCTGAACCAGAACACCGCGTGATCCAAGACTGTTTCTCCCTTACCTTTCAAAGTCCATTCTGCTTTGGTGGGCTTGATCAGGTGTAGTTACAAGTACAGATGGTTTAAATATCCCACGTCGCAGGCCATCTCTGGCCATTCGTACTCACTTTTGTATCCCCCTCCTTCTAGCCTGACAATTCTGAGGGGGTCAAGAATTTCATAGCAGATGGGACACCTCCTTGGGGAGGGCAGAACACGAACACACAAAAACCAAGTATATTCTCCTAAAAATTCCCTGGCAATTGCTTGGTAATTTTACCCAAGATGGCATGGACACCACCTAATAAATGACCTTCACAAATTTCCTTTCTAAGCCCTAACACGTTTGTCAACTTGTGTACAAAGCAATCGTTGCCACCTGCCTATTCCAGGCTCCTCTGGGTCTGTGCACCCTCTAACCCCTCCCAGGGTGTGATCAGGCCCCTCCTCCACCATGCTGGGTGGGTTCCTCCTCACCTAAGCGCTCAGTGCCCCTGCTGCCGTCCACTACCTGCAAACGTGGAAGGTCTAGACATTGAGAAGCAGAATCCTTCCAGAAGGGCGAGGTTCTTTCCCCCCTCTAGAAGATTCGAGCCCCAAGGCCTCGGAGTAGTCCCAAATGGGACTTGTTTCCTCCAAGTGAGGAGTTTCCTGATCCATGCACCAAATGTTGTAGCCACGCATTCTGGGAAACAAACTCACTCAGAAGGACAATGCAGATAGTGGAGGGCAGGCAGTTCACTACACCGGCGGGCTCAAGGAAGTGTCTCCTCTTAGCCAAGGACCCTGACCAGTTTTTCTGAAAACCTTATATGCCCTAAGTGTACGTGCCCAAACCCACCTCCCCAAATTCCCTGAAACTAGTCTGAACAAACCTCATGCGATGAGTTGACTCACTGGAAAAGACTCTGATGCTGGGAAAGTTTGGGGACGGGAGGAGAAGGGGACGACCGAGAATGAAATGGCTGGACGGCATCACCGACTCTGTGGACATGAGTTTGGGTGAACTCCGGGAGTTGGTGATGGATAGGGAGGCCTGGCGTGCTGTGATTCATGGGGTCGCAGAGAGTCAGACACGACTGAGCGACTGAACTGAACTGAGTCTGAACAAAGGAAAACAAAGATATAATCAAAGTTGACCCATGATTCATATGGGTTAAGCCTAGGTAATTAACAGTGGACAATTATCAATAGGCCTGTGGTCATTCCCCGATAATCTTAATAGAATTTATTATTCTATTCAGTTACACAGATAATTAGGGTATGTTTTTAGGCAACAGAGAGTCTAGGTTTGAGCCTTTGGACTCTTCCATCCAGGGGGCCTGGTTTTTCAGTTGATATGTCGTTTCCATAGATACTGGGCATATAGCTCAAAGTCCACAGACCAACCCAAGATGGAGTCCTGCTTTCAAGATGGAGCCTTTTCTGTCTGTTTCCTCCTTCATTCCCCCATCTTGATGCTCTCAACTCATAGTATGAGCATCATTCAAAGGGATATATTGCACCCTGACTCTCTGACCTCCAATTTAGGAGAATGACATCAACCTTTGGGTTACAAAGTTGATAATACATTGTAAAATAAAGGGTCCACAAAGCATAACTATCAAGGCAGCTATAACAATGGTAAATATAGTTCTGCACCAGTCACCCTTCACCCAAGATAGGACCGAAGTCCAAAAAGGAAGATTATCATCAGACATAACTTTTATCTGACCTTTCATGTCATCTAGGGTGGCTGATATATAGCCAGATAAATCAGGAATATATACGCAATATTCAACTTTAAGTATAGCACAGGTCCCTCTTTGTACTGAAACTATGGTTAGTCTCAAGATGATACCAGCAAGTCCTTGTAGCAGCAGTTGATTGTAGAGTTTCACCTCTTTTTCTTCTTTAAGATGATCTTGGTTTCACAGGGATCAGCGGGGTCCTTTAGTATAGTCCACTCGGCGACCTCCAGGTCTGCTTGGTATGCTCTCTTCACCTTCATGTGGTGCAACTTTAACTACAGTAGGGCGGGTTAGAACAATAGTGTAGGGACCCTTCAAATGTGGGGTCAAGGAGTCGTCTTTCTAGTCCTTGACCACACCTGATTTCCGGGCACAAATTCGTGTATCTGTTCCCCAAGGGGGAATGGCACCCTTTCTTGTACAAACTTAGTTACCTGATTGATTACCTTACCCAGTTGTTCCATCTGCTGTGAAACCTCATCTCCCCTTACCTGAGGCAAATTTGTTGATAACTGTATTATTATGGGAGGGGGCCTCCCATATACAATTGTGTACGGAGAAGAGCCATGGGACTGTGGGGTCGTCCTGAGTCTGAGCAGAGCCGTTGGAAACAAGTCCAACCAGGAACAGTCAGTGTCTAAGATCCACTTGGAGAGTATCTCTTTAAGTGTCTGGTTGGTTCCTTCCACCATCCCAGAACTCTGGAGCCTATATGTTGTATGTAAATTCCACTTGATGTCTAAAATTTTGCTTACTTGTTATACTAAATGAGCTAGAAAAGCCGGGCCATTGTCCTATCCAATGCCAGTAGGAAATCCAAATCTGGATCCTATCCCCCTAAGCAGGCACTGGGCTACTTTGGATGCTCTTTCGGTCCAGGTAGGAAAAGGTTCTACCCATCATGAGAACGTACATACCATGACCAGCAGGTAATGGTAGTGTCAGTGAGATTTCATTTCAGTGAAATCCACTTCCAGGTGTTCCAAGGGCAGCGTGCCTTTTAACTGAATCCCTGGAGGTTTCTGTCTGTGCCGAGAGGCAGCATTGAAATGTGAGCAGGCATTGCAGTTCTGAGATTTTGTCCTGCCTAAGGAAGAGCAGCAGGGATACAATAAATATTTTCAAATTAGCTCTTACAGTTTATCATGGCCTAAAATTTTCGGTTGGTGTGTTTGTCTTACCAGAGTGGGTGCCAGCTCCTCTGGTACCAATAATTTGCCACTTGGCAATTCCCACCATTCCTTTTCAGTCTTGATGGCCAATTCTGCTTTGTCTACTTGGGTTTGGAATTCAGTGTATTTTGGAGAGTCTAGCGTTAGCTCAGGTATCTCCGTCAATATGAGAGCTTTAATAGGGGCTTCACTTGTCACCCCCTAGCCCTTGGGTACTTGTTTAGCAGTCTTATCTGCCAGTCTGTTCCCTGAGCCCGAGGGGTATCCTCTTTTTGACGTCCTCAGCAGTGTATGACTGCAACCCTTTCTGGTTCCCAGTTCAGTTCAGTTCAATTCAGTCGCTTAGTCGTGTCCGACTCTTTGCAACCCCATGAACCACAGCACGCCAGGCCTCCCTGTCCATCACCAACTCCCGGAGTTCACTCAAACTTATGTCCGTCGAGTCAGTGATGCCATCCAGCCATCTCATTCTCTGCCGTCCCCATCTCCTCCTACCCCCAATCCCTCCCAGCATCAGACTCTTTTCCAGTGAGTCAACTCGTCGCATGAGGTGGCCAAAGTATTGCAGTTTCAGCTTTAGCATCAGTCCTTCCAATGAACACCCAGGATTGATCTCTTTTAGAATGGACTGGTTGGATTTCCTTGAAGTTCAAGGGACTCTCAAGAGTCTTCTCCAGCACCACAGTTCAAAAGCATCAATTCTTCAGCGATCAGCTTTCTTCACAGTCCAACTCTCACATCCATAATGACCACGGGAAAAACCATAGCCTTGACTAGACGGACCTTGGTTGGCAAAGTAATGTCTCTGCTTTTTAACATGCTATCTAGGCTGGTCATAACTTTCCTTCCAAGGAGCAAGCGTCTTTTAATTTCATGGCTGCAATCAGCACCTGAAGTGATTTTGGAGCCCCAAAAAATAAAGGCTGACGCTGTTTCCACTGTTTCCCCATCTATTTCCCATGAAGTGATGGGACCAGATGCCATGATCTTTGTTTTCTGAATGTTGAGCTTCAAGCCAACCTTTTCACTCTCCTCTTTCACTTTCATCAAAAGGCCTTTGAGTTCCTCTTCACTTTCTGCCATAAGGGTGGTGTCATCTGCATATCTGAGGTTATTGATATTTTCCCGGCAATCTTGATTCCAGCTTGTGCTTCTTCCAGCCCAGCGTTCCTCATGATGTACTCTGCATATAAATTAAGTAAGCAGGGTGACAATATACAACTTTGACGTACTCCTTTTCCTATTTGTAACCAGTCTGTTGTTCCATGGCCAGTTCTAACTGTTGCTTCCTGACCTGCATACAGGTTTCTCAAGAGGCAGGTCAGGTGGTCTGGGATTCCCATCTCGTTCAGAATTTTCCACAGTTTATTGTGATCCACACAGTCAAAGGCTTTGGCATAATCAATGAAGCAGAAATAGATGTTTTTCTGGAACTCTCTTGCTTTCTCCATGATCCAGCGGATGTTGGCAATTTGATCTCTGGTGCCTCTGCCTTTTTTAAAACCTGCTTGAACATCTGGAAGTTCACGATTCACATATTGCTGAAGCCTAGCTTGGAGAATTTTGAGCATGACTTTACTAGCGTGTGAGATGAGTGCAATTGTGTGGTAGTTTGAGCATTCTTTGGCATTCCCTTTCTTTGAGATTGGAATGAAGACTGACCTTTTCCAGTCCTGTGGCCATTGCTGAGTTTTCCAAATTTGCTGGCATATTGAGTGCAGCACTTTCACAGCATCATCTTTCAGGATCTGAAATAGCTCAATTGGAATTCCATCACCTCCACTAGCTTTGTTTAGCATCTAATAGGGTCTTAATTACTTCCTTATTTTTAATATCTTTTTACTGGCTGTCAAAGGCCTCTCTCCTTATACAGAGCCCTGTAGTGTGGCAAAAGCATACACAGAGTCTGTGTAAATGTTTGTCATCTTACCTTTGGACAGCTGGAGGGCCTGGATTAGAGCATATTCTTTGGCCCATTGAGCGACCAGTGTCATGGCAGAGAGCCTCAGTGATGGTTTCTCCCCTGACTACTGCATATCCTGACAGTCATTGTCCTTGTCTCACCAGGCTGGTGCCATTGGTGTACAGGACCAAATCTGGGTCTGTGATAGGCTGGTCTCTCAAGTCAGGTCTGCTGGCATATTTCCTTGCAATCACGTGAGGGCCCACCTTCTCTCACAGGAAGGAGAGTGGCTAGATTCAGGGCCTGACAAAGCTCAGTAGTAACATGGGGGTTCTGACATAACAGTCCCTGGTATTGAGTAATCCAGGATGTTGACAGCCATTTATGGGAGTCCCCTCGCAGGAGAGTGTTGACCTCATGTGGGACTTTTATGAACAAATCTTGGCCCAAAGTCAGCTTGGTTGCCTCCCGGACCAGTAAGGAAACTGCAGCAACTTCCCGTAAGCATCCCAGCCACCCAGTGGCGACATTGTCTAGCTACTATAGGTAAGTCATGCGTCTGTCCCGTGTCCCCATAGCCTGGAACAACACTCCCACAGCCACCTTGTCCTTTTCAGTCACTTGAAGAGTAACGGCCCAGCAAGGTCTGACTGGGCCAAGGCGGGTGCTGACGTCATTGTACCGGGTTTGAGTTCTATTACCAGTTGGACTTGTTTTGCAAGCCTGGGGGTGGGGGTGTGGGGGTTGTCTTCCCTGCAGACCTCAGGAAATTGTTGAGTTAACTCTCTCTCTTGACTGTTTAGGCTTCCCTGGTGGCTCAGATGGTAAAGCATCTGCCTGCAATGCAGGAGACCCAGATTTGATCGGGAAGATCCCCTGGAGAAGTAAATGGCAGCCCACTCCAGTACTCTTGCCTGGAAAATCCCATGGACAGAAGAACCTGGTAGGTTACGGTCCAGGGGTACACAAAGAGTCAGACACGACTGAACAAGTTAACTTTCACTTTCTTGACTGTTTAGCCCATCTGGTTTCCTTGCCGGGAGATTGTACAACCTCCATTCATCTTGAGGGGTTACTGAGAGGAAGAGTAAATAGGTGGTTGAGCCCACTCGAATAGTGGGTCTTTCGTGGGGGAAAGGTCACTTGTGCCCCCAATTTAGACAGCAAGCCTCTTCCTAACAAAGGTACTGGGCACTCTGGGATGTATAAAAATTCATGAGTCACTTGGTGTCCCCCCATCTGACATTTTCAGGGTAGGCTAGAGACACAAAGTCTGCATTTATCACCATCTGAGAACCAGCAGCCTCTGGCTGGGTCTACTGGCAAATAAAGTCTATAGGCCTCGCACAGTCTTTTTTTTTTTTTTGGAGGCTAATTATTTTACAATATTATATTGGTTGGTTTTGCCATACATTGACATGAATCTGACCCAGGTGTACATGAATTTCCCTTCTTGAACCCCCCTCCCACCTCCCTCCTCCTTTTATCCTCCCTCTGGGTAATCCCCGCACAACAGCCCGGAGTATCCTGTAACATGCATCAACCCTGAACTGGCGATTCATTTCACATATGATAATATACATATTTCAATGCCATTCTCCAAAATCATCCCACACTCACCCTCTCCCACAGAGTCCCAAAGACTGATCTATACATCTGTGTCTCTTTTGCTGTCTCGTATACAGGGTTATCATTTCCATCTTTCTAAATTTCATATATATGCGTTAGTATACTGTATTGGTGTTTTACTTTCTGGCTTACTTCACTCAGTATAATAGGCTCTAGTTTCATCCACCTCATTAGAACTGATTCTAATGAATTCTTTTTAATGGCTGAGTAATACTCCATTGTGTATATGTAACAAAGTTTTCTTATCCATTCGTCTGCAGATGGACATCTAGGTTGCTTCCATGTCCTGGCTATTATAAACAGTGCTGCAATGAAGATTGGAGTACATGTGTCTCTTTCAATTCTGGTTTCCTTGGTGTGTATGCCCAGGAGTGCGATTGCTGGATCATATGGTAGTTCTATTTCCAGTTTTTTGAAGAATCGCCACACTATTCTCCATAGTGGCTGTACTAGTTTGCATTCCCACCAACAGTGTAAGAGGGTTTCCTTCTCTCCACACCCTCTCCAGTATTTATTGTATGTAGACTTTTGGATAGCAGCCATTATGACTGGTGTGAAACGGTATCTCATTGTGGTTTTGATTTGCATTTCTCTGATTATGAGGGATGTTGAGCATTTTTTCATGTGTTTGTTAGCCATCTTTATGTCTTCTTTGGAGAAATGTCTGTTTAGTTCTTTGGCCCATTTTTTGATTGGGAGGTTTATTTTTCTGGAATTGAGCTAAAGGAGCTGCTTATATATATTAGAGATTAATTTTTTGTCAGTTGTTTTATTTGCTATTATTTTCTCCCATTCTGAAGGCTGTCTTTTCACCTTGCTTATGGTTTCATTTGCTGTGCTAAGCTTTTAATTTTAATTAGGTCCCATTTTTTTATTTTTTCTTTTGTTTCCAATATTCTGGGAGGTGGGTCATGGAGGATCCTACTGTGATTTATGTCAGAGAGTGTTTTGCCTATGTTGTCCTCTAGGAGTTTTATAGTCTCTGGTCTTACATTTAGATCTTTGATCCATTTTGAGTTTTTTTTTTTGTGTGTGTGTGTATGGTGTTAGGAAGTGTTCTAATTTCATTCTTTTACAAGTGGCTGACCAGTTTTCCCAGCACCACTTGTTAAAGAGACTGTCTTTTCTCCATTTTATATTCTTACCTCCTTTGTCAAAGATAAGGTGACCATAAGTGCATGGATTTCTCTCTGTGCTTTCTATTTTGTTCCATTGATCTATATTTCTGTCTTTATGCCAGTACCATACTGTTTTGATGACTGTGGCTTTGTAACAGAGCCTGAAGTCCGGCAGGTTGATTCCCCCAGTTCCATTCTTCTTCCTCAAATTGCTTTGGCTATTCGAGGTTTTTTTGTATTACCATACAAATTGTGAGATTATTTGTTCTAGCTCTGTGAAAAATATTGTTGGTAGCTTGATAAGCATTGCATTGAATGTATAAATTACTTTGGGTAGTATACTCATTTTCACAATATTTATTCTTCCAATCCACGAACACGGTATATTTCTCCATCTATTAGTGTCCTCTCTGATTTCTTTCACCAGTGTTTTATAGTTCTCTATGTACAGGTCTTTTGTTTCTTTAGGTAGATATATTCCTAAGTATTTAATTCTTTTCGTTGCAACAGTGAATGGAATAGTTTCCTTAATTTCTCTTTCTATTTTCTCATTATTAGTGTATAGGAATGCAAGGGATTTCTGTGTGTTGATTTTATATCCTGAAACTTTACTGTATTCATTGATTAGCTCTATTAGTTTTCTGGTAGAGTCTTTAGGGTTTTCTGTGTAGAGGATCATGTCATCAGCGAACAGTGAAAATTTTACTTCTTCTTTTCCAATTTGTATTCCTTTTATGTCTTTTTCTGCTCTGATTGCTGTGGCCAAAACTTCCAAAACTATGTTGAATAGTAGTGGTGAACGTGGGCACCCTTGTCTTGTTCCTGACTTTAGGGGAAACGCTTTCAGTTTTTCACCATTGAGGATAATGTTTGCTGTGCGTTTGTCATATATAGCTTTCATTACTTTGAGGTATGTTCCTTCTATTCCCACATTCTGGAGGGTTTTATCATAAATGGATGTTGAATTTTGTCGAAGGCTTTCTCTGCATCTATTGAGATAATCATATGATTTTTATTTTTCAGTTTGTTAATGTGGTGTATTACATTGATTTGCAGATATTGAAGAATCCTTGCATTTCTGGGATAAAGCCCACTTGGTCATGATGTATGAACTTCTTAATGTGTTGTTGAATTCTGATTGCTAGAATTTTGTTAAGGATTTTTGCATCTATGTTCATCAGTGAAATTGGCCTGTAGTTTTTTTTTTTTTTTTTGTGGGATCTTTACCAGGTTTTGGGATTAGGGTGATGGTGGCCTCGTAGAATGAGTTTGGAAGTTTCTCTTCCTCAGCAATTTTCTGCAAGAGTTTGAGTAGAATAGGTGTTAGCTCTTCTCGAAATATTTGGTAGAATTCAGCTGTGAAGCCATCTAGACCTGGGCTTTTTTTTTTTTGCTGGAAGATTTCTGATTACCGCTTCTATTTTCATGCTTGCGATGGGTCTATTAAGATTTTCTATTACTTCCTGTTTCAGTTTTGGAAAGTTGTACTTTTCTAAGAATTTGTGCATTTCTTCCAAGTTGTCCATTTTATTGCCATATAATTGCTGATAGTATTCTCTAATGATCCTTTGTATTTCTGTGTTGTTGGTTGTGATCTCTCCAATTTTGTTTCTAATTTTATTGATTTGGTTTTTCTCCCTTTGTTTCTTGATGAGTCTGGCTAGTGGTTTGTCAATTTTATTTACCCTCTCAAAGAACCAGATTTTGGCTTTGTTGATTTTTGCTATGGCCTCTTTTGTTTCTTTTGAATTTAATTCTGCCCTAATTTTAAAGATTTCTTTCCTTCTACTAACCCTGGGGTTCTTCATTTGTTCCTATTCTAGTTTCTTTAGGTGTCAGTCAGTCAGTCAGTCAGTTCAGTCACTCAGTCGTGTCCGACTCTCCGCGACCCCATGAATCACAGCATGCCAGGCCTCCCTGTCCATCACCAACTCCCGGAGTTCACTCAAACTCATGTCCACAGAGTCGGTGATGCCATCCAGCCATCTCATTCTCTGTCGTCCCCTTCTTCTCCCGCCCCCAACATTTCCCAGCATCAGAGTCTTTTCCAGTGAGTCAACTCATCGCATGAGGTGGCCAAAGTATTGCAGTTTCAGCTTCAGCATCAGTCCCTCCAATGAACACCCAGGATCGATCTCCCTTAGAATGGACTGGTTGGATCTCCTTGCGGTACAAGGGACTCTCAAGAGTATTCTCCAACACCACAGTTCAAAAGCATCAATTATTCGGCGATCAGCTTTCTTCACAGTCCAACTCTTACATCCATACATGACCATGGGAAAAACCATAGCCTTGACTAGATGGACCTTGGTTGGCAAAGTAATGTCTCTGCTTTTTAATATACTATCAAGGTTGGTCATAACTTTCCTTCCAAGGAGTAAGCGTCTTTTAATTTCATGGCTGCAGTTATAGACAAACTGACCCTCAACAATAAAAATTGGGGGGTGGATATCTTGATTTGGTTGGATTTGAAGGTTCAGTTCAGTTCAGTCGCTCAGTCGTGTCCGACTCGCCGCGACCCCATGAATCACAGCACGCCAGGCCTTCCTGTCCATCACCAACTCCCGGAGTACACTCAAACTCATGTTCACAGAGTCGGTGATGCCATCCAGCCATCTAATTCTCTGTCGTCCCCTTCTCCTCCCGCCCCCAACCTTTCCCAGCATCAGAGTCTTTTCCAGTGAGTCAACTCGTCGCATGAGGTGGCCAAATTATTGCAGTTTCAGCTTTAGCATCAGTCCCTCCAATGAACATCCAGGATTGATCTCCTTTAGAATGGACTGGTTGGATCTCCTTGCAGTATAAGGGACTCTCAAGAGTCTTCTCCAACACCACAGTTCAAAAGCATCAATTCTTCGGCGATCAGCCTTCTTCACAGTCCAACTCTCACATCCATACATGACCACGGGAAAAACCATTGCCTTGACTAGACGGACCTTGGTTGGCAAAGTAATGTCTCTGCTTTTTAATATACTATCAAGGTTGGTCATAACTTTCCTTCCAAGGAGCAAGCGTCTTTTAATTTCATGGCTGCAATCAGCATCTGCAGTGATTTTGGAGCCCAAAAAAACAAAGTCTGACACTTTTTCCACTGTTTTTCCATCTATTTCCCATGAAGTGATGGGACCAGATGCCATGATCTTTGTTTTCTGAATGTTGAGCTTCAACCCAACCTTTTCACTCTCGAGTTAGGTTATTTTGTTGACTTTTTTCTTGTTTCTTGAGGTGTGCCTGTACTGCTATGAACCTTCCCCTTAGTACTGCTTTTACAGTGTCCCAGAGGTTTTGGGTTGTTGTGTTTTCATTTTCATTCATTTCTATGCATATTTTGATTTCTCTTTTGATTTCTTCTATGATTTGTTCGTTATTCAGCAGCGTGTTTTTCAGCCTCCATATGTTGGCATTTTTAATAGTTTTTCTCCCATAATTGAGATCTAATCTTACTGCATTGTGATCAGAAAAGATGCTTGGAATGATTTCAATTTTTTTGAATTTACCAAGGCTAGATTTATGGCCCAGGATGTGGTCTATCCTGGAAAATGTTCTGTGTGCACTTGAGAAAAAGGTGAAATTCATTGTTTTGGGGTGAAATGTCCTATAGATATCTACTAAATCTAACTGGTCTATTGTATCATTTAAAGTTTGTGTTTCCTTGTTAATTTTCTGTTTAGTTGATCTATCCATGGGTATAAGTGAGGTATTAAAATCTCCCACTATTATTGCATTGTTGTTAATTTCCCCTTTCATACTTGTTAGTAATTGTCTTACACATTGCAGTGCTCCTATGTTGGGTGCATAAATATTTATAATTGTTATATCTTCTTCTTGGATTGATCCTTTGATCAATGTAGTGTCCTTCTTTGTCTCTTTCACAGCCTTTGTTTTAAAGTCTATTTTATCTGATATGAGTATTGCTACTCCTGCTTTCTTTTGGTCTCTATTTGCGTGGAATAACTTTTTACAGCCCTTCACTTTTGGTCTGTATGTGTCCCTCATTTTGAGGTGGGTCTCTTGTAAACAACATATATAGGGTTCTTGTTTTTGTATCCATTCAACCAGCCTTTGTCTGTTGGTTGGGGCATTCAACCCATTTACGTTTAAGGTAATTATTGATAAGTATGATCCCGTTGCCATTTTCTTTATTGTTTTGGGTTGGAGTTTATACACCCTTTCTGTGTTTCCTGTCTGGAGAAAATCCTTTAGCATTTGTTGGAGAGCTGGTTTGGTGATGCTGAATTCTCTCAGCTTTTGCTTGTCTGTAAAGCTTTTGATTTCTCCTTCATATTTGAATGAGATCCTTGCTGGGTTCAGTAATCTGGGCTGTAGTTTATTTTCTTTCATCACTTTAAGTATGTCTTGCCTTTCCCTCCTGGCCTGAAGTGTTTCTGTTGAAAGATCAGCTGTTATCCTTATGGGAATCCCCTTATGTGTTATTTGCTGCTTTTCCCGTGCTGCTTTTAATATTTGTTCTTTGTGTTTGATCTTTGTTAATTTGATTAATATGTGTCTTGGAGTATTTCGCCTTGGGTTTATCCTGTTGGGGACTCTCTGAGTTTCTTGGACTTGGGTGATTATTTCTTTCCCCATTTTAGGAAAGTTTTCAACTATTATCTCCTCAAGTATTCTCTCATGGTCTTTCTTTTTGTCTTCTTCTTCTGGGACTCCTATGATTTGAATGTTGGGGCGTTTAACATTGTCCCAGAGGTCTCTAATATTGTCCTCATTTCTTTTAATTCTTTTTTTCCTCTATGTTTCATTTATTTCTAAATTCTATCTTCTAGCTCGCTTATCCTGTCTTCTGCCTCCGTTATCCTACTGTTTGTTCCCTCTAGAGTGTTTCTGATCTCATCTATTGCATTATTCATTGTATATTGACTCTTTTTGATTTCCTCTAAATGCTTATTAAACCTTTCTTGCATCTTCTCAATCCTTTTCTCCAGGTTATTGATCTGTAACTCCATTTTACTTTCAAGATTTTGAATCATTTTCACCATCAAAATTTGAAATTATTTATCAGGTAGATTCCCTATATCTTCCTCTTTTATTTGTGTTGGTGGGCATTTATCTTGTTCCTTTACATGCTGGGCATTTCTCTGCCTCTTCATCTTGCTTATATTGCTTTGCTTGGGGTGGCCTTTCTGTCTTCTGGCAGTTTGTGGAGTTCTCTTTATTGTGAAGTTTCCTCATTATGGGTAAGTTTGGATGGGTGGCTTGTGAAGGTTCCCTGTTTAGGGAAGCTTGTGTCGGTGTTCTGGTGGGTGAAGCTGGATTTCTTCTCTCTGGAGTGCAATGAAGTGTCCAGTAATGAGTTATGAGATGTCTGGGTTTGGAGTGACTTTGGGCAGCCTGTATATTGAAGCTCAGGGCTATTTTCCTGTGTTGCTGGAGAATTATCGTGGTATGTCTTGCTCTGGAACTTGTTGATCCTTGGGTGGTGCTTGGTTTTAGTGTAGGTATGGAGGCGTTTGATGAGATCCTATCGATTAATGCTCCCTGGAGTCAGGAGTTCTCTGGTGTTCTCAGGATTCAGGCTTAAGCCTCTTGCCTCTGGTTTTTGGTCTTATGCTTGGAGTAGCCTCTAGGCTTCTCTACCTGTCATTTTCAAGGTGGTTCCCTCTGTTTTAGCTTCTGTTTGCTGGTCTCTTCAGTGTCTAATTTCAGCCCTGACACTAGGGGGTGGTGGTGGACACTTTTTAAGGGTGAGTTGTTCAGTCCTGTTCTGGAAAGTAAGGAACGCTGCAGACAAATATCTCTGGCGTCTGTGGGGAGTGCTCGCAGTGTCTTGGCCACAGTGGGTTTGTCCCCGCTCACAGCGCATGTGCTGTCCCAGTCTACACTGCACACTCTAGGTTGCTCTGCTGGGAACTGTCTGAAGCCGGCGCTGGGTTGTATGCACTTCCCAGGTCTGAGCAGCTCAGGTTCACGTCCTCGGGTACTCCACAAATGCGAAGACTTGGTTGGGCCTGCGTTTTGTGCCTTCCCCGGTCCGAGCAGCTCAGGTGACCAGGTGTTTGGCGAGCGCAGTCGCTGCGACTTATCCCCTCCCCGGTCCCTGCCACTTGGTTTTCTGGGTGTACAACTGGCACACCTTCTAAGGCGGATATCGACCAGCCTGAGCCCAAGAAGTCTTGATTAGCAATGAAGCCTGACTGCAGTTTGGTATTGGATGCCTTTCTGGGGCCGTGGTTGCCCTCTCCGGCTCTGGCTGTCCTCCCTGCCTGTCTCAGCGGGGGATGGGGGATGGGCCAACCGCAGCCAGCTCACTCTGCTCAGTCTTTTGTTCTGTTAGTGGGGCTGGCAAGTCTTTCCGTCTTTTTGTGGAGGAAGCTGTCCCAGTCTGCTTTGCTATCCCCAGTTAGTTCTCTCAGATTGTTCTCGAGGCATTCATGCCCAGTCCTCTCTCTAAGCAGTTCAGCCGGCTCCTCCCTGCTCAGCCCCCACTTGCTAATGGCGGATGCAGGCATCTGTGCTGCTTCTCTGTTGGGAGTTACCGTTTGGCGGGTAATTTGTGGGTTTTAATTATTTCTTTCTTTTCTCTCCCCGTTATGTGGTCCTCTGAGGTTCCAAGGCTCGCCACAGACTTGCCAGTAAGAGTGTTTGCTGGTGTTTGGAAACGTCTCTCTTTTTAAAGCCTCCCTTCCTGGGACGGAGCTCCGTCCTTACTTCTTTTGTCTCTCTTTTTATCTTTTTCGTTTTTTCCTACCTCCTTTCGAAGACAATGGGCTGCTTTTCTGGGTGCCTGATGTCCTCTGCCAGCATTCAGAAGTTGTTTTGTGGACTTTACTTAGCGTTTAAATGTTCTCTTGATGAATTTGTGGGGGAGAAAGTGGTCTCACAGTCCTATTCCTCCACCATCTTGTTCCCTCCTTCCCTCGCACAGTCTTTTGCAGAACTCAGAGGGTGATTCGCTTTCCCTTTGAATCACTTCCGAGGGTTTTGCGATATGTATAGCTTTTCGGGCCCCCCTCTTGAGACCTTGTAAAATACTCACCCGCTATCTCTCCAGTGAGCCCCTCCCTTCCTCTGCCTTACAGTCCCAGTTGGGCCTCTCATCGGGGGTGGCTAGTTCTGCTCACCGCTGAGGGTTTGCAGTCCCCTCAGGTGCCATTTCTCTTCATCATTTTCTGGCCTCAGTTAGGGTCCTGTGTCTTTCCTCAGTGCTGAAAAGGGAGACTAGTAGTTGCGTTATGTCATCCTATATAGGGTGGTGGATTCAAAAACTGGTCTCCATTAGCCTAATCACAGCTTGTGGCTCCCCCGAGTACGGTGGAGTGTGTCTCTGCCAGTATAATATATCCATAGAAGAAAATGGCTGGTAATAATAGGCTCCAGGGAGATGATGGTAGTGCCCCATGCGTCCTGAACTGGAGGCTGTTGTAGCTCTCTGAGGGGCATCTGTGGTGGGGTTCTTTCCCCCTGTTCCTTGGTGGAGAGCAGACTGGGAGCAGTGGATACAATCTAAGAGGTCCAGCTGAGGTGGAATTCTGGGGGCATTGACCAGAGGTCTCCACTGCTGGGATCGGAGCCTGCCAAAACAGCGGCTCTTCGAACTCCGGGAGAGCTGGTGGAAGAGCAGTGACTGATGGTGGAAGAGCAGTGACTGCTGCAGGAACTTCACCTGGCCCTGGATTGGGCATGAAGGCGGCCTCCGGTCCTGGTGGAGCACTGGCAGGCAGGCACGTCATTATCCAGTATAGGGGAGGGGTCAGGTCATCCCCGTCCAAATCCTGTAGAATTTCCTTTTTTACCATCAGTCAGTTTTTGTGCCGTTAATATTTGTCCCTTTCCCTTCTGGATACAGAACCTTGTCCAAGTAGGAGGGTCATGAGCTAACCCGAGTCACGAGTCAATTTATGGATATTGATGCCTGTGTCCTGGCTCTCCTGTGACTACTGTATAGACTGCTTCTACTATTTTTAAGTTCATGGAGTTCTCTGGTGGCCATCCTACTCCCACAGGGGGCCATTCGACCTCATAGAGTGTGTGGAGGTGGTTAGGCTTCATCTTCACCCCATAGTCTCCTCCTAATCCCTTCTTTAAATTTTTAATCATGCACTCCAATACAGTTGCCTTAGATTCACTTCCCCCCATCTTGCTTACCTTCTCGGACCCTCTTCTTTTCCTTTCCATTCTGTCTATGAAGTTCTCAGTACCCTATGTACTTCTGATATTTCCACTCAATGACACTTGTTGCCATTCTGCCTCCTTCCTAATTGGGGTGAGAAGAGCCTTACCTGCCAGATCCCAGAGGGAGAAGGGGGATCAGCGTGTATTCACCTTACTGGTCAGCACAGCCGAACCAGAACACCACGTGATCCAAGACTGTTTCTCCCTTACCTTTCAAAGTCCATTCTGCCTTGGTGGGCTTGATCAGGTGCAGTTAAAAATACAGATGGTTTAAATATCCTAAGTCCCAGGCCGTCTCTGGCCATTCATACTCACTTTTGTATCCCCCTCCTTCTAGCCTGACAATTCTGAGGGGGTCAAGAATTTCATAGCAGACGGGACACCTCCTTGGGGAGGGCAGAATATGAGCACACAAAAACCAAGTTTCTTGTCTGAAAATTCCCTGGCATTTGCTTGGTAATAATTTTCCCCAAGATGGCATGGACACCACCTAATAAATGACCTTCACAAATTTCCTTCCTAAGCCCTAACACGCTCGTCAACCTGTGTACCAAGCAATCGTTGCCCCCTGCTTATTCCAGGCTCCTCTGGGTCTGTGTCCCCTCTAACCCCTCCCGGGGGTGATCAGGCCCCTCCCCACGCTGCCGGGTGGGCTCCTCCTCACCTGAGTGCTCAGTGCCCCCTTGCCATCCACTACCTGCAAACGTGAAAGGTCTGGAGATTGAGAAGCAGAATCCTTCCAGAATGGTGAGGCGCCTTCCCCGCTCTAGAAGTTTCGAGCCCCAAGGCCTTGGAGTAGTCCCAAATGGGACTTGTCTCCTCCAAGTGAGGAGTTTCCTGGCCCATGCACCAAATGTTGTAGCCATGCATTCTGGGAAACAAACTCAATCAGAAGGACAGTGCAGATAGTGCAGGGTAGTTCATTACATTGGCGTGTTCAAGGAAGAGTCTCCTCTTAGCCAAGGACCCTGACCAGTTTTGCTGAAAACCTTATATACCCTAAGTGTACGTGCCCAAACCCACCTCCCCAAATTCCCTGAAACTAGTCTGAACAAAGGAAAAGAAAGATATAATCAAAGTTGACCCATGATTCATATGCGTTAAGCCTAGGTAGTTAACAGTGGACAATTTTCAATAGGCCTGTGGTCATTCCCCAATAAGCATAATAGAATTTATTCTTCAGTTACACAGATAATTAGGGTATGTTTTTAGGCAACAGATAGTCTAGGTATGAACCCTGGGGCTCTTCCATCCATGGGGCCTGGTTTTCCAGTTGGTATGTCATTTCCATAGATACTTGGCATATAGCTCAAAGTCCACAGTCCGGCACAAGATGGAGTCCGGCTTTAAGATGGACCCTGTTCTGTCTGTTTCCTGTTTTAAGACATGTACAAGAGAATTTGAAAAGTGATAATAAATACTTTGTCCATCTAGTTAAATGGCCCACACCATGGATTCTTAGGATATAAGTCACAGAGATGAATCACAATTCCTTGAAACTCAAGCTTTTTCATTTTCTGTTGCTGCAAATACTGCTTTTTCATTTTCTGTTGCTGCAGGTTACTCTGTTAGTCACAGAAGGAACCAAATTAACCAGTTTCAGCTCCTGAATCATAGGCTTTTATAAAAATCAACACACCTAATACATAACTTGAATCAAAATAACTTTCTCTACTTTAAATGAGAGAAGGTCAGCCAGGAAATATTTAGGTTTGCAAAGTCTACTGTTGAAGATTATTGTATCAGCAAACCCTGGAATTAACCTCCAGGATGAAGAGTTAGAAGAAAAAAAAAAGAAAGAAAGAAACACTCCACATGGGTTCAAAGGAGACTTTTGTTGAAGAGGTGGGTATTCCTGTGGTCTTTGAAGTGCTAGAGTCTGAGTGCTACTTAAATCCTGGGGCCTTGCGATGAGTGAATTGTAAGAGAGATTGCTGATGCAGCTAGAATCCCACAGAGGTTGTTTTGTGTCTTGCTTTGAGAAAGCTGGTGATAATTAAAATCCTTTTCCAGCATGATCTTTGTTTCTAACCCAAGTATCTTGTTTAAGAAGTGCCAAGTAGTATAGGGTTTTTTTTTTTTTTTTCTTTTCTATCCCTAAAACTGACTGTCTTCTCTACCTTCATGTTTCTTTTCCCCAAATGTGTATTTTGTTAGTGGGAGAAATTATTTTCTGAGAAGGGAGGACGCGCGCGCACACATGCACGTGTGCCTGCACATGCGCACACACAAGAGATGGACAGATAGAGGGACATATAGAGAAAGAGACAGAGGGCTGCATATGTGTGTCTGTCTGTGTGTCTTTACAGATTTACTTGCAGAAAATCCAGCCTTCACCTTCTCGGGACCATTTTGTTTAAACTGTTATCTTTGCCTTTGTGTTATTTATCTGTAGGAGATAGCGGACCGATTTAAGTGCTGAGCTTACATAAGGCTGGCATCTCCACCCTTGATATTTAACAGACCTGAACTAAACAAGAGCTTATTCAGTTTGAGTCATTTTAAATATTTGGTCATTTTTTAACTCCATGTAAACTTTCTAGTTAAACATCATTTCAAATAGTGAAAGAATTATAGCCTGAATAGAGTGCCTGGCCTGTGATAGTCCTCAATAAATATTTTTGATTGATAAGCCTAAAATGGGTGAGTATGTTTGCTTTTAGGGAACTAACAGACTTAAAAGGAATATGCAGTATAAATTCAATTCTGAATTGAATAATGATACTAAAATACTAAAACTCTGTACTGCCTCTCTTTTTAGCTGCCTTGTCCCGTTAATTTCTGTTACTGCTTTTTTTTTTTTTTTCTATTAAATAACTAGGAATCATTATGTAAATATCCAATACCTGCTACCCGCTGGAGATAAAATCAGCAATTTGAGTTCTTGATTCTTTGAAAACAAGCTATAACATATCAGTGAGATTAAATATTTTCAATGTATTCAATACTTTATCAAGTGTGTTCGTGTTGTGATAACATGTAAATTTCCTTTTCATTGACAGGTTTTCGTGTATATGTTTCCCTTTCGCTATTTACAATGAAACTTTATTTTAAAAATATTTTGGGTAAAACAAAAATTTAAATCCCTTACATCTTCAGTAACATTTACTTTTAAAATTACCAAAAGCGGGGTTTCATAAAAATGTCCCATATATTATTAAATATCCATCTGTCAGTGTGTTTGACTTGTGGAATCATCTGATTGCAATATATCTGAACTGAGATAGCACATACTTGGTGTATTTAGCATAGATCAATGGATTTGGGATAGATCAATAAGCCCATAAAATCTGATGAAGAATAGAAATAAAGAATTGCTGCTCCTAGTGTTTATAAATCTCAAAACGCACATGTATACTGTGAGAAATGAGTTTATGTGAATCTGTCTGAATGTGAAAGTGAAAGTCGCTCAGTTGTGGCCGACTATACAGTCCATGGAATTCTCCAGGCCAGAATACTGGAGTGGGTAGCCTTTCCCTTCTCCAGGGGATCTTACCAACCTAGGGATCAAACCCAGGTGTCCTGCATTTCAGGCAGATTCTTTACCAGCTGAGCCAGAAGGAAGCCCAAGAATACTGGAGTGGGTAGCCTATCCCTTCTCAAGCGGTTCTTCCCGACCCTGGAATCGAACTGGGGTCTCCTGCATTGCAGGTGGATTCTTTACCAATGCTTGGATGTAAAAGTAGTATTTCTAGAGGCATAAATAAGACATTCTAGATTACTTGGTATGTAGGAGAAATCAATTGTATTCATTTCATTCTGTCTTGACCAAAAGTTTACTATGCAAAATCTCCAGCAGAACATACCACTCCTAACACTTAGATGTTCAGTAACCAAAACCTATGATTTGGTATAGGGGCTTCCCAGGTGGCATTAAAGAACCCCCCTGACAATGCAGGTGAAACATTAGAGATTCAGGTTCAATCCCTGTGCCCGGAAGATCTCCTGGAGAAAGGCATGGCAATTCACTCCAGTATTCTTGCCTGGAGAATCTCATGGACAGAGGAGCCTGATGGGCTACAATTCATAGGTTTGCAAGGAGCTGGGCATAACCGACACCGCTAAGCATGTATGCATGCATGATTTGGTATCAAGCAAAGTCCAACCCATTCAGTAACTTTATTTCAGTCCAGTGTAGAAATCCAGATTTCAAACAACTGTCTATTGAGTGTCTTGCTTCCCCTGGCCTGAGTCTATATCCCTAAGAGTCTGCAGTGTAAGAAGAGAGCCCACTGGCTTCCTTTCCGGCTCCTTAACTTACCTTGCCCCCTGCTGCCTACGCTGAAGGATAGGACCCAGGTAAGGTGGTATTAAAGTAATGGACATAGGCTTATGTGTAAAGTACAACTGCAAGGTGGTGGTGATGTTCTTTGAATCAGTCAGTGTTGAAAGTGGTCTTGTCCTCCAATGGGATGTTCCAAAGATTCCTCAGAGATCCTAGTGTTTGTGATCCAAATTTGTGAGAATTTTCAATAACGACTATCTGAAGCAAGTCATAAGATTTCACATCCTCTCTCCCTACTATTGGGGTTACATTTCCTCTCGTGACGGTTTTCCTGATTAAAATGCCTTATACAATAACAGGATTTCAGCACATTTTTACATCTAGTGCTTGGGAAATCCATTCTTTTGCTTTGCTACCACACACACACACACACTCACTTTATCCTTGTGATGTATAACATCCCCATTATCTTCTGAAGCCCAGGTGTGAAAACTTATTTGCCGGGAGCCAGCGAGGGAATCCTACCCATGGCAAAGGTCAATTGGGGAAGAGGTCTGACGGGCAAAGGCTAATCAGGACTAGAGGAACCCCCTGGACTTACCCGAGCATCTACCCCAAAGAAAACCGGAGTCTGACTGCCCTACGATCTTACGCCTCTTACCAAGTCCTCTAATACTTACGGGGGCTTCCCCCAAACCACCTTTCTCTGAAAACATTAATTCAGAGCTGTAGTTAAAAAGTTCTCCTCGGCTTCATAGGAGTGTTCCAATCCAAGCCCCTCTGATAGCTTTCTAACTTGCATGACAAGTTTGTCCGGGCTCTCACAACTATGAATGTGACTTCTTACATCCTCCCAGCCATGCAAGGACAGAAAGCCTAATATTCTAAAATACAGGAATTTGTTGAAGAAGTTAAAATCATTAGAATAGTACTAAAAAAGATTTCATTGTTGAATCAATGCTTGCTGCAAAGTATCCTCTATCTATTGTATCCTTGGAAATATATTAATCACATATAGAGAAAATAAGTAGTAGCCTTTGATTTAACCACATCAGATCTTAAGTTAATAAATTGCTTTCTTGTAGCTCACTACACCCTTGCCTTATAGGAATGTAACTTTGTCATGTGTCTAGCACCTGACTTTAGGAAAATCACCTGAAAAGAATATAAGCCTTTTTCTAGCTAACTAACCTTTGTTAGGAGAGAGGACCATAAACTGTTAGCAGGCCTCCTGGCCAGAAGATGATGTAAACCACCTAAAACTTTTGTATATCACTAGACATACAAAAATAAGCCCTGATCCTGATAAAGGTCAAGACTGCTGACCCAGCGTGATTTTGGCGTGACTCTATACCTCCCTTTCTCTATTTTTTATGTGCACAACTTAGGGTATAAAAGCAGCACTGGAAAATAAAATTTTGGGCCTTGCTCACTGAAGCTTGGTCTCCCCATGTCGTTCTTTCTCTTTTTCCGTCCTTTTCTCTATTCTCCTTTTTCTGGTTGAGATCCTTGGAGTGCTGGGCCCTCTGTGTTTACTTATCTGCCTGGGCTTCTAAGACCCACTCGAGGGGATGCCCTGGTGGGGTGCCTCCAGTGATTCGAGAGGGCACCTGCGGCCTACGTAAACAGAGCAAACCCCGTGCTGGGATTTTATTGGTTCCCGGTGTAAACCAAGGAATCATCAGCCCCTGTCTCTCTCTCTCTCTCTCTCTCTCTGACACTGACGCCGTTCATCCCGAGGATACCCTGGGCCATATCGAGGCTGGTCCCTGATACTTATTCTCAGTGTTTTGAGTTTTATTTTCCTGAAATTCCCTTTGTCATTTGACTTATGTTAAAAAGGAAATGTCCTCTTCTTATCCCTATGGATGGTTATGGATGAATGAAATGCCAAAGGATATTTCCTCAGAACAAACTCCTATTCTCTCTCTTTGTATCATATAATGGCTAATACACTAAGAACAGCAGGATAGTGTTTTAGACAATTCTTTGGCAAGTCAAAATCAATGGTCTAGCAACTGCTTTTAGAATGATGAGATTGAGGGTGTGTGTGCATTTGGGGGTGGTTTTGTTCCTTAAAAGGGGTGGATGGTTGCTATATAAAATGACACAACTGGAACATATTTTACAATCTATAATGTGCTCTATATTTGCTATCATTGGGGCATCTATGGGCGTAAATCTATATGGGTGTTCAGATCCTGCAACCTTCTTAAGATAAACATATGTGGGCAGGGATTTTATGTGTTCTCCTCACCTTCTTGGCTTCTGTAGATAATCATTCCTCCTGAAAAGAGATGGAGTACCCATGATTTAAGATCTTTCTGAAGAGATCCCCAATAATGGCATTTCATTCTTTTAGCTTGGGATGATCAAAGCAACAGGGATATAGAACCGTGTTCAGTCACTGTGTATGTTGAAGGATAATGTTCCACAGGCCAATTACACATCTCTGCAGGTTGAATTATGGGAAGGAGGTAGAGAAGAGGGAATAAAACTGACTATAATTTGAAGAGTGGAAAAATACAATAAATTCCATAAAGCCGACAAGGGCTGGAGGACTGAGTTTCTTACATGGAATAGTACTGCAGCCACAGAAAAAGGGAATATATTTACCTTGTATGGAAAAGTATCTTCATGCTGTGTTTGATATTCTAACAAAATTTGGATACTTTTCAAAGGCAAAATTCTATATATATTCTCAAATGCTTTCTCCTTCATATCCAATTTTCTAAGAACTTGAAATGCAAATGGAAAATACTGTCAATTTAAATGTAAGCACAATATTTTCAAATTACAATATATAATTCTTCCTTCTAAGAGGTTGCTCTACAATGATTTTATTTTATTTTTTCAAAATCTTTCTCACTCAATGACTGGTTTATATCTGAGACATTATCACAATGATAGGAAAATAATACCCATTATATACCTGATTTTTTTTTTTTTTAAGTTAGGATGACTTTTAACACAAGCTATTATAAAATTGACTGGTATTTTGGGGATTTTGAGGCATAACTACTACTTTAATATGAACCTTTTTTACATATCACTCATTGATAATTACAAGCCTAGTGCTTTTCTTCTTTCAGGAGCCAGGCAGGCTACAGTCCGTGGGGCCACAAAGAGTCAGACATGACTGAGTGACTAAACACATATAACCAACTATTGAAGGGAGAATGCAGAATTACACATGATGTTCTAATGGACTCTGAATTTCCAACTATATTAAAGTTAATACATTTCTCAACACCATTAGGGTTTCCCTGAATTAACATCTGTTAGAATGGTTATAATTTTAAAAGACAATAAGGAGTTCTTCAAAAATATGGACAAATTGGAATCCTTTTATACTTCTGGTGAACATGTGAAATAGTACAGCCATTTTGGAAAAGAGTCTAGCAGTTCAACCAAAGTTTAAACACAGTTACCATATGGCTTGGAAATTCCGCATTTAGGTACACACTCAAGAGAAATGAAAATAGATATCCACAAAAATATTTGTATGTAAATGTTTATGGTGCTGGAGAAGACTCTTTGAGAGTCCCTTGGACTGCAAGGAGATCCAACCAGTCCATTCTAGAGGATATCGATCCTGGGTGTTCACTGGAAGGACTGATGCTAAAGCTGAAACTCCAATACTTTGGCCGCCTCATGCGACGAGTTGACTCACTGGAAAAGAGTCTGATGCTAGGAGGGATTGGGGGTGGGAGGAGATGGGGACGACAGAGAATGAGATGGCTGGATGGCATCACCAGCTCGATGGACATGAGTTTGAGTGAACTCCGGGAGTTGGTGATGGACAGGGAGGCCTGGCGTGCTGTGATTCATGGGGTCACAAAGAGTCGGACACGACTGAGCATCTGAACTGAAATGTTTATGGTAGCATTATTTATAGCAAGCAAAAAGTGGAAATCATCCAAATTTCTACCAGCTGATGAACTTATAATTATAAATGTAGTGTTCTCTTTCAATGGAGAATTAAAATTTTTCAATAAATTGTAGAGGACTATTGAATGCAATATTAACCTAAAAATGTTTTGTTGAATGAAGGAAGCCAGTTAGATAAGACTACGCATTGTATGATTCATTTATGTGATATATCAAGAAGAGGAGAATCTAAAGAGGTAAAATATACTGGTGGTTTCCTAGGGCTTCCCTTGTAGCTCAGTTGGTAAATAATCTGCCTGCAGTACAGGAGATGCGGGTTCGATCCCTGGATTGGGAAGATCCCCTGGAGAAGGAGATGGCTACCCACTCCAGTATCCTTGCCTGGAAAATTTCATGGACAGAGGATCCTGGTGGGCTGCAGTCCATGGGGTCGCAAAGAGTCGGGCACGAGTGAACAATGAATAAATAGAAACATAATAATTCATTCCTAGGTCTAGTGAAGATGAAGGAAAGGGATGTAACTGGTAAATGGCACAAGATTTCTTTGGGATTGATGAAAATACTCTAAAATTGATTTTGGTGCTGGTCACACAACTTTGTGAATAAACAGAAAATTAGTGAATAGTATGTACTGTGCCGTGTCGATCAATTGTGTCTGACTTTGCAACCCCATGGACTGTAGCCCACCTGGCTCCTCTGTTCATGGAGATTCTCCAGGCAAGAACACTGGAGTGGGTTGCCATGCCCTCCTCCAGGGGTTCTTCCCAACCCAAGGATTGGACCTACATTCCCCACGTTGAAGGTGGATTCTTTACTGTCTGAGTGACCAGGGAAGCCCAATAAATAGTATATTTTATGTGAATTATACTGCATATCAGTTATATCTCAATAAAACTATTTTTAAAATCTTAATAATTACTATAAAGAACAAATTTATTTAAACAGACTTACCTGTTTATCAAAATTACAGTCTCCTAGACAAGACAAACTAGTACCACCTTCCATTCCAAGCCCTGACACTGTTCTAAGGTTCAAGGTGCCTCTGAATTCCGTAACTCCAGTCCAAACTCATTGCTGATCCAATTAAAAACACCTAGTTAGACAACACTTTATTCTATAACATGGTGATGTCATCAATAATGCCCACACAAAAAACCCTCTACATTTGCTAAGGGATTGTCATGCAGTGATAAGTTTCCTGGTTATGTCAGTCAATCCATGTACCTATGTCTTATCTTTGAAATTCATTATTAGTACCATGTATGGCAGGAACTGTATGTCTGGAAGAATGCTAGTCACATATTAATAATAAGAGCTTAATAAATAAAGAATGAACAATGAATAAATAGAAACATAATAAGTAGTGGATACTGTAAACTATCAATATAATCCAGCTCTTCACTGCAGATATCTTGGTGACATGTTAGCAATGACAAATCTCCAAATTATTTTCAGTACCAGTTTAGTGATTTGGCAAAGTCCCTTATTGCCAGTGTATTACTAGTTGATCTATCCTTAGCTAGTCTCAGGCTAGGATAACTTATGTCTACAAGTGATTTTAAAGTTTCTTTAAAAACAAGAAGCTCTGCTTTTTTTTTATCAATAAATGTTAGCAGCTATATACTTTACCATTCTAAATTAATAATAAAACTTAGTTATAATAATTCTTAAAGCTATTTTAGATAAAAGAGAATAGAGTTATTCATTGCTATTATGTGGTTGACTTTCTTATCTTGTTTTAATAATCGCATATGTGAAATCTTTAAAGGAATTTGTCAATGAGACTTGTGAACAGCAGAATTAGAAGAATGAGAACTTTATCTATCAAAATAGCCCTCTCATCTGTCTAAATTGGACTACATATCTCTATTATGAAGGCTATTTCCCCAGTGGTGTCATTTCAAATCCATTCATATGTGTTCTTCCCTTCTTTCAGTAACAGCTGCTATTGCTGTTGTTTAGTTACTAAATTACGTCTGACCCGTTTGTGACTCCATGAACTGTAGCCCAACAGGCTCCTCCGTCCATGGGATTTTCCAGGCAAGAATATTGGAGTGGGTTTCCATTTCCTTCTCTAGAGTATCTTCCTGACCCAGGGATCAAACGCACATCTCCTGTATTGCAGGTGGATTCTTTACCAACGAGTCACGAGGAAGCTCCCAGTAACAGCCGAGTTCCACTTTAAGTCAGATCTCCACTTTTTTTTTTTTTTTTGCATTTGCTATAAAATAAGGGTATCCTATCTCAGGCTGTGACTTGCTAAGATGTGAGTATCTGTGTTTCATACTCTTTGAATACATGAGAAGAACTTGCCACTGTTCCATTACCAGCAAACCCACTGGATCTATGGATCTCAGTCTCTGAAGCAGACCAAAGACCCAAAGGCAAAGTCAGGGGCTTACAAATAATCATTGACATTGGAAACAGAAGCTTTCCCTTTCTCAAGTTGGCTATGCTATTTCTCCTTTTTCCTTCTACCAGTAAAACTTTTTATCAGAGGTCATGTCTTCTTGTCCTTTTCTGTATATTTGCACACACACACACACACACACACATTTATTGTATTATTTTCCTCTTAAAAGTAATTTAGGGCATTGCCAAGTTTTGTTATCAGTGAATAATTCTTTGATGAAATCACATGTAATTTAATCTTTCTGCCAATGTTTAAGAATCATTGTAAAATAGAATTCTATGGTATAATTACTGGATCAAAAGAACAAATGTAACATTCACCTTAATGTGTAATGCCAAATTTTTCCCTTTTCTACCAATAATCTCAACAATATACAAACCCACATAATGTGCCAACTTGATCTATAAGATCAATGCCACCCAATCAAAATCCTAGAAAATAATCTTGTGAATATAAACAAAGTGATTACAAAGTATACATGTAGAGGCAAAAGACGCATAATAAAAATTACAATATTAAAAAGGTTGAAGGGCTGATACTGTCTGGCATCAGTACTTACAGTAAAGTTATAATAATCAAGACAGAATGCTTTTTCAAAAGAATAAACAAATAGATCAATGAAACAGAACAGAGATCCCCAAAATAGGTCCCCATAAATGTCGTGAACTGATTTTGACAAAGGAGAAAAGGCAAAGTAGTGGAGCAAAGATCGTCTCATCAACAACTAGCATTGGAAAAACTGGACATCCATGTGCAATAAATAAATAAATAAAAAGCAATCTATGCACAGACTTTATACCCTTCACAAAAATTAAATCAAAATAGGTCACAGATCTAAATATAAAAAGAAAAACTATAAAACTCATGAAAGATAAGATAAGATATAAATGACTTTGGGTTTCTCAATTATAATACCAAAGGTGCAACTCATGAGAGAAACAATTTAGTAGCTGGATCTTCATTAAAATTAAACATTTCTGCTCTGTAAAAGACCAAGTCCATAAAATGAAAAGACAAGCCACAGACTGGGATAAAATATTTTCAAAAGATATATATGATAAAGGATTGTTATCCAAAACACATAAAGAACTCTTAAAATTCAACACACCTATGTATGCAGTGAGGATGTCACTTCACTGAAAAATGGCATTTGTATGGAGGTATTGTCAATTCAGCTGAAAGAGAGAAGACACAGATGGAAACAAAAATAGAGAGATGGAAAGTAAGAGACAGAAAGAAAAAGAGATAAAGAAAGGAAAAGAAATCTTTGTTTTAGAGTAGAAATAATTGTAAACAAACTCTCTGGAAAAGGAGACAAGTCCTACTTTACCACTCTGAGATATAAACAAATGCTTCCAAGGATCTAAATCCCTGTAAGCCTCTAGAAGTACCTCCTGTAACTGTAACTCCAAGAGATTTTGCTGGGTTCTTTTTTTCATTTTTATTTATTTAATTTTGCAGTTCCAATTGTTCCTTATCCTTCAGTTATTGTCAGTGTTCTTTTGCTTAGAAAGCTCTGACCATGGAGAAACATAAAATTATTCAAGAGATGCCTCCCAACCCATCCCATTGATCCTTAAGCTGAATCTCCTGGTTTCTGTAAAGGGAATGATGAAAGCTGTGAAACTTGCTCAAAAAAAAATGCTCATACCAAATGTTTTTATACATTGACATGAGGTTCTGAACTTCTGAAACTCATAGATTCTAGTTTAAGCATTCGTGCATTTTATGACAGTAGAAATTGAAAACATATCTGTCACTGATCGTTTACTGCAGTTAGAGACCTAAAAATACCATTTCCCCCTGTTTTCAGAAGGATTTGCTACTGTCCTGTGGTCTAGTGACCTGACTCAGATGACTTAGTGTGACAGTCATGGCCTTCAACAACACAGCTCCCATTCGGCTTTCTAATATGATTTCCCAGTAGATCTACTTTACTATCCATTCCAGTTTGCTTTGTTCTCTACTTATCTGCTTTTATTCAACCTTCTTTTCTTTTCCACTCATAGAATGATTAACCCTTTTTCTAACTAAAAAAAAAATCAAAATTATTAAAACTAAAAGTATTTCTAATTTACATGCCAGTTCTAACTTGAAGCCATCCCTAGTGTCTCCAGTTAGAACCTATGTCATAAATTTTTGGCATCTATTGAAATATGTTTGCATTTCTTTTATAAAGTTTAAAATTGTCTAAAATTATATTGTCTAAATTGTCTAAAATTATATTTTTTTCATGCTTCTCAACTCCAGTGAATTGCAATCCTCTTGAAAAAATGAATCTTAAATGTAGCTTTATTTCTTAAAGAGTTTAAGAATATTAACTTGGCGCAGTTAGAGATTAATAAACATATGACACTATTACCAACTATGTGGTACTTATTTTCTCATGAGATTTACTATTAAAAAAATCAGAATAATGGATCAGTGTTAAAGGCCCACATGATGAAATATTGTGGAGAATAAGAGAACCATGAAGAGTGATAATTATACAGTATATTTATGGTTTGGGGGTAATGGGAACTATTCTGGTGTCAGAATAAGGAGGGTTGTGTAGAAGGGATAACCATTTGCATTTAAAGTTAATCCGTATTGTGTTTAGAAGATTTCTACAGAAATGCTGAAGTGGGGTGCTTTGCAAAATATTAGTTTCAGTGCTTGTTAAACGATGCGACATGAAGAAGGAAAAGGAAAGGGCAATCCACTCCAGTATTCTTACCTACCTGGAGAATCCCAAGGAGAGAGGAGCCTGCCTGTCCATGAGAGAGTGGGATACAACTGAGCACAGCACATACACATGAAGGGTTTGGCACTGGAAGCCATCTAGTGACTCAGTAGTGAATAGTAGAGTGTGGAAGAACTTTGAGGATGCTCTAATTATTGCAATCCTTCCGTTTGCTTTACTTAGAGATTCTAATATTTCCAAAGAGTAAGCCAAATATTTTGGATTTAAGTAAATACAGCTTTAGCTTTATTATTTGCTTTTGTTTCCCCTCTACCAGTTTATTGTGTTTCTTTTCTCTTTTACAACTTCCTCTTCTGCTTCAGACTTGATCCATTCTACTTCTAGTATTTTGTCTCCTTCTGTTTAGTCTCCATATTATTATACCCTCTTACACTGGATTAATCGAACCACATTCTGTTCTGGCCCAGCTGATATCTTTTGTATGTTTCCTGTAATTTCTCTCTTTGGGTCTCCATTGCCTTTCATATTCCCACTATGTTTTCTAAATTTTACTTAACTACATACTGAGTGCTAATATACACCTCAAATTTAGCTAAGTGGTAAAGAAAAGGGAATGAAAAATGAAAGGCATATTCTCTTTACAAAAATAGCTGCAATCTTAAAGACATTCATTTAATAATGTTCAAGTAAAGAATTTGGGGAAAGGGAAGAAAAAGTCAGAGAAAATATAAACTAATCTAGAGAATCAGAGAAAGAAAAGCTCCTTAAGGAAGAGAAGTAGCATAATAATTTCATTGTATAATTTTACTATCTTGACTTAGGGATAAAGTAAGATGCAGAAAATGCTAAAGATTAAAGTGAAAATACAATGTATTCAAGTTAATCATATATATCACTTGCCATGCTAACTCACACAGAAAAGTTTGAGGAAAAAAAATATTTTGAAAACATTTTAAAGATTTTTCTAGATAAGTAAGATAGATCAAATGTATTAGTGGCTCAAATTAAGAGTTTTCTGAGTCCATCTCTTTCTGCTATAACTTTTGTAGATTTCCTCTATTCTGAATCCAGGTGTGGCCATGAGATTGCCAATTAATTAATGTGGTGCCAGCAGAGCCTTGAAAAAGTGCTCTAGGGATTCTGTTTATATTCTTAGACTTCTGCTACTGCCATAAGATTAAATCTGAGTTAGCTTATTGGAGTCTGAAAGACCACAAAGAAGATACTCTGGTCATGCTAGTAGAAGTTCTCCCAGAACAGACAGTTAACCTCAGATGCATGAGGAAATCCAACAAAGATCGGTCAAGAACGAACCAGATTAGTAGACCCACTAAGCCAAATTTTAATTTGTGAACAATGAGAAAAAATATATAGTTTCAACCACTAAATATCAGGGTAGTTTGTTAGACAGCATTGCTAATGCAGTGATCTTAAAAAAAAAAAAATTCTGGCAATGAATACATTAACACCATACTGAACAAGATCTGGTAATATACTTTGACTGAAGCATCATATTTATTTTTCAGTGTTGCTTAATGAGTTCTACAAAGGACATTAACTTTAGCTTTCATTTGGAATGTAGAGTATGAATTTTTCTTCAATTCATATGCTAAATATGGCCTTAGGCACTCCCCTTCATGGTAGCTCAGAAGGGAACTTTTTAATTCATTTTCTATGTCTCTAGTAATAGTTTGAGGTTCAGTACAGTCCAGTCGCTCAGTCGTATCCGACTGTTTGCGAGGGTTGTAATTTTTGTGTGTTTTGAAAGAAAAAAAACTTGTGTGTATAAAATGCTAATCACAATGTATTGGTTACTTTATTTCATGACTAATAACTATTTTAGACTATTCAAACTTGAAACTAAAAGGACTAACTTAGAATGTGAGTACTAGAAGTCTTTAAGCATCTCACTTATCTTACCTGGAATTGAGTCCAGACTTGGACAAGTCACACCATTTGGCTATGAGTGAATTTAGTGTTTCTAGTAGTTCTTATCTTGGCTGCAGAAGATTTGATCCAGTTTAGCATTATGGGTTGTTCTCAGTGGTATTTGGATTCCTACATGAGATTTGCTGCAATGCAGGAGACCTGGTTCGATCCCTGGGTTGGGAAGATTCCCTGGAGGAGAAGGTGGCAACCCACTCCAGTATTCTTGCCTGGAGAATCCCCACGGACAGAAGAGCCTGGCGGGCTATAGTCCATGGGGCTGCAAAGAGTTGGACATGACTGAGTGACTAAGCACAGCACACAGAACATGAGATTTGCCTACACTGTAATTTGAACAAATCTCGGAGTGGTTATGACGATGGATTTCACTTAGAGGCAGCAGAGCTGCTCTTGAACTTGAAAGTTCTAGAGAAGCAATTTCAGTGTTGTGCTAGTAAAGGAAGCAGATCCAAGGAAACTTTGACCTGCTACACAGGTATTCCAACATGTGTCACAAAGCAAATGCTGCAGACCTGCTATCTAACTATCTCCAATTAGAGAAACTTTCCTTTCAGTTTAGAAAAGTTTCCTTTTCAGTTTAGAAAGCACGACCAAGTGATGCTCTCTGTTAAGAGTGTTTCTGTCAGTGCACACACACCCTCTGTTTGCTTAACCTGTTATGCTCTTTCTCCCTCTCTCTTGCCTGCTTTTCATACAATGTTCCTTTCTTGGGGTGAGATGAGGAAAGAAGGAAACTTAGATTTCAGTAAACAGACTTCAGTGATATCCTGAGGCCATCATATGACAGATGTCTCCACTCTAACACTTAGCCTGTTTTAATTAATAACATTACATTCATATGCACATTGAGTCAAGTGGATTCAATTTGCATTCCCTTTTACACAGTGACTGGAAGTCTCCCCATCTTGGGAGACCTCAAGTAGATAATTATTTTTGTACTATCTCATAGTAAAGATGACCCTGGAGATGTACAATCATCTTGGTGTACTCCGTGTGATTCATTTGAAATACACCCTTTCTGAAGTTTCAGTTCTTAGCAAAATAGCACTTCCTGTTTTTGAGGAAAAAAATGGCATAAAAACTCATCTAAAAAGACACATAAGGCCCTTGGACCTCAAATAGCTCTTACAAAACAACATTTTAATGAATTAAGTGTAAATGAATCAGAAACATGTGGGTTGAATTTCCTTTGAAATACCCATGGGTTTAAAAATTAAAAAAAAAATGTTTGGCAGTCTTGTATGTATTTTACTGAGCTCAAGTCTTTTGAAAAAGAAGAAAAAGAAAAAAAAAAGATTTTATTTGGTTGACTGAATTAAAAAAGCATTGCTGTGGTATTTATTCTTTTTTTATATATTCTACAAAAGTTAGTTTGAAAGTATAATTATGTTGCTTCTTGAGTGCCAGATTCATTTACATTTGACCATTTCTTAAAATATGCTAACATTTTGATAAAGCAGAACCCTCGAGTCATGGTTGTCTTTTTTTCAAGGGCAAAAGTTGTAGTCAAAGGAATAAGTAGAAACCATAGTTCAAATAAAGTTCATTAAAGCTGAGATAAAGAAAATATGGTGATTGTTCAGTTCACTAATCAAGAAGGTCCTCAATCAGAAGGAGTAGCAGGCCTGGTTAGCTAACCAATGAACCAAAGGCTGGAAAAACAGAGCCACCCAAAGACCAGAGCTCAGAAGATAAGGAAAGCTGACACAGTGGAAAAATCTGTGAGCTGGAGAGGAAGAGCTGCAATACAAGGAAATGGCTGAAAGAAGAAAAATAAAAATTGCAGCGACTGAAAAATCTTGAATGGCAACTAGAAATAGTCAAAGTACAGCAGGAACATAGGAGTTAGAAAACGTCTAGAGACAGGAAAAGCCGAGCAAATAAGAACACTCAAAGTGACTCTGTGAATACAAAATTTTATATGAGGTCAAATGTGAGCTATTGGACTTAACAACCGACAAGGGGCAGGAACCCTGTTACTACACTTTACCTGTAAACTGCTAACGGAAGGGAGTCTTAAAATGCATGTAACTGTGCTCAAGATTATTTATTGCTTGATTTATTTGCATAACTGCATTTATATTGGGTTATATTATACTCATCTTCTCTGATGACTCAGCAGTAAAGAAACTGCCTGCAATGCAGGAGACACAGTTTCAATTCCTGGGTCAGGAAGATCCCCTGGAGGAGGGAGGAAATGGTGGCCCACTCTGTATTCTGGCCTGAAAAATCCCATGGACAGAGGATTCTGGTGGGCTACTCTTTAAAGTGTCACAAAAAGCTGGACACACGTATTATACTCAGTATCTTGGTGGAGTAAAAAAAAAAAAAAAATTGAATTGAGTGAGTCCAGGAGACCTAGATTCTCAATAGAGTAAGATCTGTAAATTTGAAGATTTCTTTAAATCTGTAATTTGAAGAAAGATACCACATAATAAAGCAAAGGTTGATAGTGTCACCAAGCCTCCCATTTACGTTATAGAGAAACTTAAGTTCTCTTTGTAGGGACTTTAGGTCAATTGAGCTAAACATTTAAGATTTTTCAGAAACACACTTTCTCAAACTCTTAGGTTAATAAATAGCCTTCTTTAGTGAAACAGAATCTATCTGGTGAAAATGATTAGAAACATTATGTTTCTTCCTGGGAAATCTACTAATTGCTAGACCTTGTTTATATATATTAAATATTACCCATTTATGGCACCTATATATCAAGACATTGTTCAGATTATATAGGAAAAAGTATTTGAGAAAGTTAAGCTTATTTAACAAAAGTTGGAAAAGCATAGACTTAGTTAAAAGGTAAAGTTGAAAATCTTAGCAAAAGCTGTGCAATAATATTGTGCCTGACACCAGCAACAACAGTTCCTCCCAAAGCAATTCTGAGTTGGCAAAGTAATGAGTATGATGATAATGATAATACAATAATTGTTATTGTTATTATTATTTTAAGAAAAAGAAAGGAAAAAGAATGAGAAGAAGAGGAAGAAGAAAGGAGTTAATTTGGGGAATATATATTCTTGTTATTGAAAATTAAAAAGAGAAGAAAATGGCAAGATTCATACAGAAAATGGATTCACATAAAATACAAACTCATAGAAAACTTGAGTGTCCAGAACAGTTAATGATATTAAAAATGGCATGACACGTATCTCTTTCAATTCTTAATGTTCATCGCAGCACTGTTTATTATAACCAGGACATGGAAGCAACCTAGGTGTCCATCTGCAGACGAATGGATAAGAAAGCTGTGGTACATATACACAATGGAGTATTACTCGGCAATTAAAAAGAATACATTTGAATCAGTTCTAATGAGGTGGATGAAACTGGAGACTATTATACAGAGTGAAGTAAGCCAGAAACAAAAACACCAATACAGTATACTAACGCATATATATGGAAATTTAGAAAGATGATAACGATGACCCTGTATCAGTTCAATTCAGTTCAGTTGCTCAGTCGTGTCTGACTCTCTGAGACCCCATGAATCACAGCACGCCAGGCCTCTCTGTCCATCACCAACTCCCGGAGTTCACCCAAACTCATGTCCATAGAGTCGGTGATGCCATCCAGCCATCTCATTCTCTGTCGTTCCCTTCTCCTCCCGCCCCCAACATTTCCCAGCATCTGACTCTTTTCCAGTGAGTCAACTCGTCGCATGAGGTGGTCAAGGTATTGCAGTTTCAGCTTTAGCATCAGTCCCTCTAATGAACACCCAGGACTGATCTCCTTTGGGATAGACTGGTTGGATCTCCTTGCAGTCCAAGGGACTCTCAAGAGTCTTCTCCAGCACCACAGTTCAAAAGCACCAACTCTTCGGCAAACAGCCTTCGTCATAGTCCAACTCTCACATCCATACATGACCACGGGAAAAACCATAGCTTGACTAGATGGACCTTGGTTTGCAAAGGAATATCTCTGCTTTTTAATATACTATCTAGGTTGCTCATAACTTTCCTTCCAAGGAGTAAGCGTCTTTTAATTTCCTGGCTGCAATCAGCATCCACAGTGATTTTGGAGCCCCCCAAAAATAAAGTCTGACACTGTCTCCATTGTTTTTCCATCTATTTCCTATGAAGTGATGGGACCAGATGCCATGATCTTTGTTTTCTGAATGTTGAGCTTCAAGCCAACCTTTTCACTCTCCTCTTTCACTTTCATCAAGAGGCTTTTGAGTTCCTCTTCACTTTCTGCCATAAGGGTGGTGTCATCTGCATATCTGAGGTTATTGATAATTCTCCCAGCAATCTTGATTCCAGCTTGTGCTTCTTCCAGCCCAGCGTTCCTCATGATGTACTCTGCATAGAAGTTAAGTAAGCAGGGTGACAATATACAACCGTGATGTACTCCTTTTCCTATTTGGAACCAGTCTATTGTTCCATGTACGGTTCTGACTGTTGCTTCCTGACCTGCATACAAGTTTCTCAAGAGGCAGGTCAGATAGTCAGGTATTCCCGTCTCTTTCAGAATTTTCCACAGTTTATTGTGATCCACACAGTCAAAGGCTTTGGCATAGTCAATGAAGCAGAAATAGATGTTTTTCTGGAACTCTCTTGCTTTCTCCATGATCCAGCGGATGTTGGCAATTTGATCTCTGGTGCCTCTGCCTTTTCTAAAACCTGCTTGAACATCTGGGAGTTCATGGTTCACATATTGCTGAATCCTGGCTTGGAGAATTTTGAGCATGACTTTACTAGCGTGTTACATGAGTACAATTGTGCGGTAGTTTGAGCATTCTTTGGCATTGCCTTTCTTTGGGATTGGAATGAAGACTGACCTTTTCCAGTCCTGTGGCCACTGCTGAGTTTTCCAAATTTACTGGCATATTGAGTTCAGCACTTTCACAGCATCATCTTTCAAGATTTGAAATAGCTCAACTGGAATTCCATCACCTCTACTAGCTTTGTTAGTAGTGATGCTTTCTAAGGCCCACTTGACTTCACATTCCAAGATGTCTGGCTCTAGGTCAGTGATCACATTATCGTGACTACCTTGGTCGTGAAGATCTTTTTGTACAGTTCTTCTGTGTATTCTTGCCACCTCTTCTTAATATCTTCTGCTTCTGTTAGGTCCATACCATTTCTGTCCTTTATCAAGCCCATCGTTGCATGAAATGTTCCCTTGGTATCTCTTTAATTTTCTTGAAGAGATCTATTATCTTTCCTATTCTGTTGTTTTCCTCTATTTCTTTGCATTGATCACTGAGGAAGTCTTTTTTATCTCTCCTTGTTATTCTTTGGAACTCTGCATTCAGATGCTTATATCTTTCCTTTTCTCCTTGGCTTTTCGCTTCTCTTGTTTTCACAGCTATTTGTAAGGCCTTAGACAGCCATTTTGCTTTTTTGCATTTCTTTTCCACGGGGATGGTCTTGGTCCCTGTCTCCCGTAAAATGTCACGAACCTCCGTCCAGAGTTCATCAGGCACTCTATCAGATCTAGTCCCTTAAATCTATTTCTCACTTCTACTGTATAATCATAAGGGATTTGATTGAGGTCATATCTGAATGGTCTAGTGGTTTTCCCTACTTTCTTCAATTTAAGTCTGAATTTGGCAATAAGGAGTTCATGATCTGAGCCACTTTCAGCTCCTGGTCTTTTTTTTTGCTAACTGTATTGAGCTTCTCCATCTTTGGCTGTAAAAAATATAATCAATCTGATTTCACTGTTGACCATCTGGTGATATCCATGTGTAGAGTCTTTTCTTGTGTTGTTGGAAAAGGGTGTTTGCTATGACCAGTGCGTTCTCTTGACAAAACTCTATTAGCCTTTGCCCTGCTTCATTCCTTGCTCCAAGGCCAAATTTGCCTGTTACTCCAGGTGTTTCTTGACTTCCTACTTTTGCATTCCAGTATACGAGACAGCAAAATAGACACAGATATTTAGAACAGTCTTTTGGACTCTGTGGGAGAAGGCGAGGGTGGGATGATTTGGGAGAATGGCATTGAAACATGTATATTATCATATGTGAAACAAATCGCCAGTCCAGGTTCAATGCATGATACAGGATGGTCGGGGCTGGTGCACTGGGATGACCCAGAGGGATGGCATGGGGAGGGAGGTGGGAGGGGTTTCAGGATGGGGAACACATATAGATCTGGGGAAGATTCATGTCAATGTATGACAAAACCAATACAATAATGTAAAGTAATTAGCCTCCAATTAAAATAAATTAATTAAAAAATTTAAAAAAAAACCAGAAAAATAAAATTTAAAAAAATGGCATGATAAGTGGAACTTGGATATAGTCATTGAGTAATAATTAGTAGTCTCAAATACAGGTTTTGCATTTTGCCCAGTAAAGCAGGCATTTTCTTTCTTTTACATTTCTGTTACAGACGTAAAAAAGGAAAAAACAAAGTCACTTCAAGACTCTACCAGATTCCCTGGCAAGAGTACAGCTCAAGCTCATCTACGTGAATGGAGTGATTTGGACATCAACTAGGGTGATTTTATTTTATTTTACTATAATCACTGTCTTCAGGAATGTTTTGTCAATCATCGTTTCTCTTTCTTTAGAGGTATTTGAGCAGGTTCTAAAACATTATTGAAACATATACCCTTTTAAAGTTTAGTCTAAAATTCAGGGTGAAAATCAGCTTCTCCTAAACAAGCCTGGATCTGAGCTGAAGCCCCAGGGTCTGCAGGAAGCTGGGGCTGCGAGAGGCGGGCGCTGGCTCTGAGCCTGCTCTTCCTCGCTCTGTTCAGTGCACTGGAGGGGGGACATGTGAGCCAAGGGCTGTGTCTGTTTTCCTGACTGTCTGTTCTTGTAGTGCTCGTTCTTCCATTGTCACTGGCTTTTCCTCTAATATTGATTGGCCTTGATGCACTCTGGGTCACTGTAAGGCAGCAGATTTCACATGTTGATGAATCCTGCTGGTGACTGAAGCTTGAGCGAAGTGAAAGCTGCTCAGTCTTGTCTGACTCTTTGCGACCCCATGGATTGTAGCCCATCAGGGTCTTCTCTGTCCATGGGATTCTCCAGGCAAGAATATTGGAGTGGGTTGCCATTCCCTTCTCCAGGGAAGCTTACCCACCTTCTAAAATTTCTGGTAGAAAGTTGCTGTTGTTGTTTAGTCAGTAAGTCATGTCCAACTCTTTGCGACCCCAGGTACTGTAACCTCTGTCCATAGGATTTCTCAGGCAAGAATACTGGAAAGGGTTGCTATTCTCCAGGGGCTCTCCCTAACCCAGGGGTTGAGCCCATATCTCCAGCATTGGCAAGTGGATTCTTTACCACTGAGCCATCTGGTAGAAGGTACATACAAGTTGCCAAAACTATGACATCAGCAGCTTATATAAGAGGGATTGCATGCTTAGGGTCATTACTTTGCTATAAATTTGATATATGCCTATGTTTTGTTTAAGAATACTTTCATGAGAAGATATTGAATAGTTTCTGTCTTTCTTTGCTTATACCTATCATACTAACATTTTTATCAGCTTTTAGAATGTCAGGATAATTTTCTAAATAATATAAAGAGGCTTGCAACTCGGAATCAGCCCAAGAAGCTATTTTACAAAGTGTTCTTATGTGTCTTTGAATTCTATTTAATGTATAACTTAAATTACAACAAATGAATCTGTATGTTATTGCAAGAGTTTAGACAAGGTTATCAGTGAGTATATGTGCATTGCTTGCACATGATTATGTACACAAATATGTGTGCAAGTGTGTGTGTATGTGTCCACACCTGTGCTTGTGGTGGAGATGTGTTAAGGGAAAGAAGAGTAGCCAATCAAGCCCAAAGGAAATTATTCCTTGTTAGCACACCTTATATTTTCTTTACCCAAACTCTCCTTCTGACAAATTGTTAAATCCATCTGATAGATTGGGAAGTGAACCAAATCAGCTATTGTATGCAAATTCCTGACGTTTTCTCATCTGCCATCAGGGACAGTTTAGCTGTAAAGTGTATTTCATCTTACTCCTAGGGTTGTCTAAGAACTTGATCCTTGAGAACACCTGCTTTTAGCATGGCTTAGCTCTCTGTGTCGCTTTCCCCCATTTTGGACACTGTTTCATCCAGCTGTCGATAATTAGAAAAACAAAGCAAATCCCTACCATGGATGCTGGACTCTGCAGAGAGCCAAGGGAACGGAAAGCCAAAGAACACCATAAGCCTTTTTGTTTTAAACCAGGAGGCTACACTACATTCTCCTGGACTGTGAACCACAGGGATGGATTAGCATCGCTAACCACAAAAGACATTTGTGTGTGGATGGGGGAGGGCAAGGATGAGAAGAATATTAACCTATGATTATGACCTGATATTTTCTGAAAAAAATTTAAAAGACATTTGTGTATGGATGGGGGACGGCAAGGCATGAGAAGAATATTAACCTATGATTATGACCTAATATTTTCTGAAAAAAATTTAAAAGACATTTGTGTATGGATGGGGGAGGGCAAGGCGTGAGAAGAATATTAATCTACGATTATGACCTAACATTTTCTGAAAAAAATTTAAAAGCCACATGTATTTGAATCATTGCATTATAAACGTATCAGCCATATAAAATGAATCATATGGCTAAGTACCAAGAGCTGAGTTCTTTTCCAGAAGTTTCTATTTTTAGCTCAGTAGATCTTCAGTTATTAAACTAAGATGGATATTCTCTAAACAGAGCAGATTGAAATTAAGAACTGAAAAGCAAAGCAAAACTCTAGCACCAGAAAATCTCTTCTAATTAATCATTAACTTATCTTTGAATAGAGCACATAGACATATATGTGCATGTAATATATTCATCACATAAGTATATATGTGTGTTATATGTATATGTGACACCATGATGATTAAGAAAAGCATTAATATTTATATTATTGTTTACATACTTAAACACTGAACTATAGGAGCACAATAAAGATATTTTATTCACTCTAGATATTTCATAAGATATAAATCATTGCGCAAATTTAATATGCTTGCAATATTTCCCATGTTTCCTGAAATAAGGATTTCTTGAGCATCTGAAACATATAAAGCATTTTGCTAGGCAGTATGAATACTGGAAAAAAAAAACTCTACATTATAGATAATAGCACATTTACTAACATTTCTCAGTAGTCTAGGATTTAAGATTTTACTCCTAGGTACATTTCACATTTCATTATTCTTCCACCTGTATAAACCTCTTTAATTACTACTGTTTAAAATTCCCAAAATGAGCCCTAGATTTTCAAAGAAAGATATTTTTGTTGTTGTTCACTCGCTCAGTCATGTCCAACTCTTTGCAACTCCATGGACTGCAGAATGCCAGGCTTCCCTGTCCTTCACCATCTCCCAGAGTTTGACCAAACTCCTGTCCATTGAGTCAGTGATGCCATCCAACCATCTCATCCTCTGTTGTCCCTTTACTGCCTGCCTTCAATCTTTCCCAGCATCAGGGTCTTTTCCAATGAGTCAGCTCTTCATATCAAGTGGTCAAAGTATTGGAGCCTCAGCATCAGTCCCTCCAAAGAAAGGTATCCTTGTACATAATTCCTGCTTTAGTTTTTCACTGTAAAAGTCTGACCAATCTTCAGATACAGTAAAATCAGTTGGGATATTACTGCAGTAAGCTAGGACAGTGCAATAAAGGTTTGAGTTATGGCACTGGAAACTGAGATAAAAATGAAGGGATAGATTCCAGAGATGCTAGTATATGTTTAAGTAGGATACAAAGATTGATTATTTGTGAAATGAAGGGAAGTAGGTGTTTGTGATGACTAAGTTTTCAAATCTGGATGACTGGGAGAATAATAATACCAGGAATACAAATAGAATAATCGAATATAGGAGTTGGCTTGTGGAAAAAATATATCTTTGGTTTTATTTTTAATTTATGATGCCTATGAGACATTCTGGAATTATCGTGGAAGTACATAAAAACCTGGAATGAGAACCTGAGTTATCCCTAAGCTTGTAGGGGGATCTAGCTGGAAAGCAATTGTTAAACTCACAAGTTGAGGTCCACAGGAAGAATACTAGCTGAGGAAAAGCATATTATACTTAGACATGTCTTTATAGAGAAAAAAAAACAAACAAACAGAATGAAGAGCTAACTACCGACTAAACAAACAAACAAAAAGCAACTTTCTCACATCAGAGAGATGAGGAAAAGAGAGAATCAAAAGAGGAGGTCAGTACCACGCTTCTCTGTCCATGGGATTTTCCAGGCAAGAGTACTGGAGTGTGTTGCCATTTCCTTCCACAGATTAAATGTTGTAGATATCTACAAATAAAGACTAATGAAAGACTTAGTAGGCATTAGTCAATAAAGACAGTAAAGGAGAAGATGAAAAAGTAGTCATAGTTCTTGGAATTGAGTGTAAAAAAAGTAAACAAATGGGAATCAGTACCCTATTCCTTGGGAATTGAAGGTGAAAGAAAGATCAACAGAAAGTATGATGGCTTGAAGATGTCTAAATGAGGCAGAAAATACAATCCCTACAACATGAAGTAGACGTTAAAAGTGTTAGTTGCACAATCACAGCTGTCTCTTTGCGACCCTGTGTACTGTAGCTGCTCCTCACCCCCGCAACACTGTCTCCCCACACCACCCCACCTCACACACACACACGCGCGCGCGCGCACACACACACACACACACACACACATACACACACACACACCAGGCTCCTCTGTCCATGGGATTCTACAGGCAAGAATACTAGAGTGGGTTGCCATGCCCTCCTCCAAGGGATCTTTCTGACCCAGGGATCAAACTTAGGTCTCCTGTATTGCAGGTGAATTCTTTGCTGTCTGAACCAGCAGGGAAGTCCATTTCTAAAATCGTGTTAGTGAATATTCAGATAGCAAGAGCTCATATTCCATTCATTCATTGGGGGAAAAAAAATAACAATGTATTCTAGCCCATACAAGAATCTGAACAGGTGTCTCCAAACATTTTGAAGACATATTTCAACAAAAATGAAAATCTAGAAGGTATATCTGCAAAATATAAAGTATTTAAGAGCCAATGAATTAATAACTTAATATGTAACATGCTAATTATATAATGTAACTTAGTATGTAATATAATATAAAGAAAGCTGAGCACCGAAGAATTGATGCTTTTGAACTGTGGTGTTGGAGAAGACTCTTGAGAGTCCCTTGGACTGCAAGGAGATCCAACCAGTCCATTCTAAAGGAGATCAGTCCTGGGTGTTCATTGTAAGGACTGATGGTGAAGCTGAAACTCCAATACTTTGGCCACCTGATGGGAAGAACTGACTCATCTGAAAAGACCCTGATGCTGGGAAAGATTGAAGGCAGGAGAAGGGGACGACAGAGGATGAGATCGTTGAATGGAATCACTTACTCGATGGACATGAGTTTGAGCAAGCTCCGGGAGTGGTGATGGACAGGAAGGCCTGGTGTGCATGGTGTCACAAAGAGTCAGACACGACTGAGTGACTGAATGTACTTACTGGGCTTTCCAGGTGGCTCTAGTGGTAAAGAACCTGCCTGCCAATGCAAGGGACATAAAAGATGCTGGTTCAGTCTGTGGGTTGGGAAGATCCCCTGGAGGTGGGCAAGGCAACTCACTCCAGTATTCTTTCCTGGGAAATCCCATGAACAGAAGAGTCTGGTGGACTACAGTCCATGGGGCCTCAAAGAGTTGGACATGACTGAAATGACTCAGCACACATGTACTCATTAGTAGGTGTGTTGGAGTGTGGTATACGAAATATACAATACTAGATATTGATTGTGCTTTACTGCCATATTCTGAAAAATGTATGATGATATAAATAAAAATAAAGTATTATGTAAAAATAAGTCAAGGTACATGTCAACTATCATTTTTTATATCGTCAACATGGTCACCATGGAAAGAAAGATGTGTAACTCAGAATCATTGATGTTAAAAAGTTATTAATAGCTAATAATTGTTGATTGCTTATTTTCTTTACCAGTCATTACCTTATCTTATATTTACTTCTTACAACCACTTCACAACATAAGTAACATATTAGCCTCATTTTATAGTTGAGGAAGGAAATCCCTGATGGCTCAGTGGTAAAGAATCCACCTGCAGTGCAGGAGGCGCAGGGTTGATCCTTGAGTTGGGAAGATCCCCTGGAGAAGGAAATAGCAGCCCACTCCAGTATTCTTGCCTGGGAAATCCCAGGCAGAGGAGCTTGGCAGACTACAGTCCATGAGGTCACAAGAATCAGACACTATTTAGTGACAAAGCTACCATAGATGAGGAAACTGAAGTTCAGAGAACTGAAGTGATGAAGTTGCCCCCAAATCACTTAGGTAATACAAAATGAACCCTGATTTTGAGCTCTGGTATTTTGGTATATCTTCCCCTTACTCCTTCAGAACTCCTGACTAGAGGAAGAGAATCTGCTTATATTTGAGCAGGCCTGTCTTTTTAAGAAAGTGTTAAACATCATAACACAAGCCTGATTTTAGTTAGAAGACAGACCTCTGTCACAGAGCATGAGCTTCTAAAGAATGAGTGTGGCTGGCAGGAGTGGTGGGAAATGGTATTCCCTGAGGAGACTTCCTGCTAGGAATCTGGCAAGCCTGGTGCCATGAGAGGGCTGTCTGTATTGCTCTGCCCAAGATGGGACGTGCAGTAAAGTATATTTTTATAATGTAAAGCCTTTCCTTAAATAGTAGTTAAAGGGAGTAGGGAGAAAGAACTAGAAGGCAATGAACTCTGGAACACTTCTAAGGTGAGGAAGCCTGTGACGGGAACTCAGATTTTATTTTGAGTCTGTGTGTTCAGAGAAGACCTTGTAATCTGATTTGCTGTCTACTTTGGGCGTGCCAACTCCTCACAGATGGTGGTGGCAGAGTTTGGATACTGAAAAGTCAGTCACTGCTGTCTGTAGTATGGACTACCTGAGTCAAAATCAAATCTCATCCATTTCTAAAGCAAATATTGGAGCAAGATGAAAGACCCGAAGCACCTAATAAAGATCCGGGGCATGACAATGTGACCCTAGAATCAGAAATATTATAAAAGAGGTCTTAAACAGCAGGAATAATATTGAGAGATTATGTGTTTACAATAGTTCTTTGATGGAGAGAAATGATCCTCCTGTTGGCACTACATGAAACTGATTCTAATCAGCATAGTAGGGAACATAGATAGATGCTTTGTGAAAGAAAAATTCTTTAATAAAACATTTAGAAGGAAAATTACTACTTTTTCTGTGTGACTAGAAGGTCTCATCAAAAGAAAGATCAAGTAATATGGTGTGTGGACTGTGGGTAATTGCGGTTTGATGAAAGAAAATATTGGGGGAAAGATCCTCTAAGGAAGAACTGTACAATCCAACCAGTTAAATCTGCTGCAAAATTCTTTCTCGTTATAAGGTACCAAAATTTAAAGACGATATAGTTTGGTCTAGGGAAATCACACAAAATAAACATCTAAAGTTTTTGAAAATTGCCTTAGCCCTGCACCACTATTTAAGCAAAACACAGAGTCAATGTGAAAACAAATCTATTTCTTATACTATTACTTTTCATCTTGAAATTTGGCAAAATATAATAACAACATATTATTGCTTCAAAGTATCCTGTGGGTTTAAAGTGTTTTTCTTTTTAAAAATAAAACATATTATGTCAAATGAGTGTTATATAAGAAATATGTGCTATGTATGCTGTAGCTTCAGTTGTGTCCGACTGTTCGTGACCCCATGGGCTGTAACCTGCCAGGCTCCTCTGTACAAGGAATTCTCCAGGCAAGAATACTGGAGGGGGTTGACATGCCAGGGGATCTTCCCGACCGAAGGATCAAACCTGCTTCTCTTGTGTTTCCTGCACTGGCAGGCATGCTGTTTGCTACTAGTGCCACCTGGGAGGCTCTCCATAAGAAATATGAAGAGATATAAAAGAGGGGGCCCCTCCTCCCTTCCCACCCCTGAAAATCAAAAAATTATTTTCACATGCAGATTCTAAATTTTTGAAGATGCATATCATTTTTCTCTAATATGTAAGCAACTAACTTGTTACCTGCTAGTCTTGCTATGATGCCAATTTAAAAGGTATTGGCTATGATTGTTAACACGGCTGTATAACCTGAATCTAGCCTCCCATAATAAATCCCTATAATGATTACAAGAAAAAATAAAGGTACAATTTAAACACAAATTACCAGAAGGTAACCTGTGAAAAAGCCAACTTAGAAACATGCTGAAAAAGTGTTGATCACAATTTCATTTTCTTATTAACCCATTTACTTAAGAATGAGAAGGGGAAAGATGCTTGAAAGGGTATTTTTGTCTCTCTGGCAGGACTGTCACTCATTTACCTCCATAATAAGATCTTAGATCTCAATGCTGGTAGGCATTAAGAATTTATTTTACAGTAACAGCTGCCATACAAATGGAATAAAATAATATTGCTAAATTATTCTTATGTAAACCAATTTTATTCAATGTGCATGAAATGAAGTCAATGATTTAGAAGTAAAACTGAAAAGTTTACCTCATAAATGTGATAATACATCAAGAAATATCTTAAGCTAGCATTTTACTGATGTAATAACTGTTGATGCTGCTACTAAATTCCATAATGTGCTATAAATCAAAATAACTTTTGTTTTGGAGTCTTGTATCCTAGGAGCTCTTGGCATCTCTTTCCTAATGGATTATCTGTCTCTGAAATATAAATAATGGTCAAATTTAAAACTTCATTGGTGATAAAATTACCTCCTCACTAAAATAAAATATTTTTTAAAGTAAAGGGGCATGGATTATCATGTCTGATCCCTTTCAGCCTATCAAAACACTTAGTTTAAATAGTATATCTTCTGTGAAGCAATTTTGCATGAAATCTTGGCAACCTTTTGTTTTTAAACATGATTATAAAATTTGCTGCATAACCATATTACTAAACAAACAACTGACCTTTACAAGTAAGTAAAAAAGAAAGCTTTGTCAATTTTTCATGCTGATAGAATTAATTTTGTTTTCTGTGATGGTTAAGTTTAAATTTTACAAATAAAAATTATGCATGCTACTCATTTTAACATTACTAAGAAAAATAACTTGTTTTAAGGGAATTAGGATGCAAGACTTTATAATACACTCTAAGCAGCCCACTCCAGTGTTCTTGCCTGGAGAATCCCAGGGATGGGGGAGCCTGATGGGCTGCCCTCTATGGGGTCACACAGAGTTGGACATGATTAAAGTGACTTAGCAGCAGCAGCAGCAGCAAGCTATATATAGACAGATGTATATATATGTGTCACACTTCTCTTATAGTGTATTGTAGACTACAAAGATCCATTTGAAAGAAAAAAGTAAGGTTAAATCAATGTACTTTGGTGGTATTACTGACGCTTCTCCACACAAATAGAAATCTTGATGATTAAGTTACCACTACTGTTGCTGTTCAGTCACCCAATCATGTCAGACTCTTTGTGACCCCATGGACTGCAGCACTCCAGGCCTCCCAGTCTCTCACCATCTCCCCAAATTTTCACAAGCTCATAACCATTGCATCAGGAATGCCATCCAGCCATCTCATCCTCTGATGCCTTCTTCTCCTTCTGTCCTCAATCTTTCCCAGAATCAGGGACTTTACCAATGAGTTGGCTGTTTGCATCAGATGGCCAAAATACTGGAGCTTCAGCTTCAGTCTCATCTTTCCAAAGAGTATTCAGGGTTTAGTTCCCTTAAGATTGAATGGTTTGATCTCCTTGCTGTCCAAGGAACTTTAACCAGCCATATTTTCAAGGTTGATGCATGCTGCCATATGGGCTTCCCAGGTAGCACCAGTGGTAAAGAACCTGCCTGCCAATGCAGGAGATGTAAGAGGCATAGGTTTGATCCCTGGGTTGGGAAGATCCCTGAATGAGGGCATGGCAACCCACTCCAGCATTCTTCCCTGGGAAATCCCATGGACAGAGGAGCCTGGCAGGCTACAGTCCTTAGGGCCGCCCAGAGTCAGACATGACTGAAGCAATTTAGCATGCATTCACACATGTTGCTATATAGGCTTAATCACTTCAAGAGGTTCTACCTAAATTGAGAGAGTTAATTCTTAGGTAGGTTGATAAGGAGTCTGGGGCACTCAGGGAGGAAGGGGCCGGGGTTCTTGAGGAGGAGAAAAGGACAAACCTTTTTTTCTACATCCCTTAATCTTAGTCACATAAGACATCATTTTCTTTAAGCGGAGAGATGATGATTACACAACTAAACAGCTCATCTTAAACTATCTTCTAAGGATTATATAGCAGCAATGTATACCAATCTTGTTATTTTATGTGGGAGTGGGTCTGGTAGGAATTTTCTACTGTTAGTTTTAAGCTTGTCACTTTAAGATGTATGTTGTGGGAGTGGGTCTGATAAAAGTAGATAAGGCCTTGCTATGACTAGCGAGGGGGCCACTCTCTGTTCCCCTTCTGATGTCTGTGTGAGAAGTTTTCTGTCCCTTTTTCACTTTAATAGAACTCTGCTATGCCAAATCTCTTGAGTGATCAAGCCTGGTCCATGATCCCAAAGCTAAATCTTCTTTGGAGATCACGAAACCTACATCATTCACTATAAGCTATCAAGACCCAATTCTATAAGGTACAATTCTATAAGGAAAATGGTCACATTCAAACCAAACCAGAGAAGATGCTTATTTACTCACTTGGGTGAGTTCTGAGCAGACCTCACTGCTGCTGCTGCTGCTAAGTCACTTCAGTCGTGTCTGACTCTGTGTGACCCAATAGACGGAAGCCCACCAGGCTCCCCCGTCCCTGGGATTCTCCAGGCAAGAACACTGGAGTGGGTTGCCATTTCCTTCTCCAATGTGTGAAAGTGAAAAGTGAAAGTGAAGTCACTCAGTCGTGTCCGACCCCTAGCGACCCCATGGACTGCAGCCCACCAGGCTCCTCCATCCATGGGATTTTCCAGGCAAGAGTACTGGAGTGGCTTGCCATTGCCTTCTCCGAGCAGACCTCACTAGACCAAAGATATTCAGAAGCTACACTGATAGCAACTGAATTCTGGGAAGTGACATGTGTCTACTCTCATGAATGCACAGACCTCCTTTGTGGAGCATGCAGGATCCTCTCTACTTTGTCTACCATCCTGCCAAACTTCCCACTTAGATGTATAAACCCTGCAGACTGCATACTGCTCTGAAAAAAATCCACAGTAAGTTGAAAATCACATGTATTGCTAACATCTCCAGCATCATCGTGAACCTGAGCTTGGACTTTCATGACCTAGCCCAGGATCAGAATAGACAAAGCAAACTAAGACATATACACATACACACAAAGGCTCATCAACAGCACTTACAGACTGATAATATATAACAGGTAGATCATGTGCTCTGGCTGTTTTATTTCAACTTCTGAAGACAATAGCATAATTTAAAATATCTATACCTCTGATTTCTCTGCCATTAAAAGCTCACATCGATGGCAATTATATCAGAAAAACAGAAATATTTTTCTTGCATCCTGCATGGTTTCGTTTGGTTCACTTACTCACTCAGAGACAAGGTGCTAACCGTGATTAATGTATAGGCTCTTGAGAGAACATGGCAACCATGGAAACAAAGAGACAAAGGATCAGTGATGTGCTAGGAGTAACTAGAACTGGTTTACAAAATTCAGTTGTTGAGTTTCTAAGAATTTTGTAAGCTGACTTTTAGATACATTTTTGAAAAGTAAATCAAAGAAAATGTAAACTTAAAGTTAACTGCTATATTAAAAATGAAAGTAACAGATAATCAGACTCCTAACTACCTTTTAGTTTACTACATTTCATTCCAACCTCAAAGAAAGGAATGCCAAAGAATGTTCAAGCTACCATATAATTGCGATCATTTCACATGCTAGCAAGGTGATGCTCAAAATTCTTCAAGCTAGGCTTTGACAGTATGTGAACTGAGAACTTCCAGATGTACAAGCTGGATTCAGAAAAGGCAGAGGGACCAGAGATCAAATTGCCAACATCTGTTGGATCATAGAAAAAGCAAAGGAATTCCAGAAAAATATCTACTTCTGCTTCATTGACTATGCTGAATCCTTTGACTGCGTGGGTCACAACAAACTACGGAAAATTCTTAAAGAAATGAAAATACCAGACCATCTTACCTACCTCCTAAGAAAACTGTATGCAGGACAAAAAGCAACAGCTAGAAGTGGACATGGAACAACAGATTGGTTTAAAATTGGGAAAGGAGTGCATCAAGCCTGCATATTGTCACCCTGCTTTTTTAACTTCTTTGAAGAGTACATCGTGTGAAATGCCAGGTTGGTTGAAAAACAAAATGGCTGAGAGAAGTATCAACAACCTCAGATATGCAGACACCACTCTAATGGCAGAAAGTGAAGAACTAAAGAGTCTCTTGATGAGGGTGAAAGAGGAAAGTGAAAGTGTAAGTAAGTGTTAGTTGCTCAGTTGTGTCCGACTTTTTGCAATTCCATGAACCATAGCCTGCCAGGATCCTCTATCAGTGAAATTCTCCAGGAAAGAATACTGAAGTAGGTTGCCATTTCCTTATCTAGAAAAGTGAAAAAGCTGGCTTAAATTTCAACATTCAAAAATGTAAGATCATGGCATCCAGCACCATGACTTCATGGCAAGTAGAAGGGGAAAAAGTGGAAACAGTGACAAATTTTCTTTCTTGGGCTCCAAAATCACTCTACACGGTGACTAGAGCCATGAAATTAAACGACTCTTGCTCCTTGTAAAAAAAAGCTATGACAAACCTAAACAGTGTGTTAAAAAGCAGAGACATTGCTTTGCCGGCAAAGGTCTGTATAGTCAAAGTATAGTTTTTCCAGTAGTTATGTACGGAAGTGAGAGAGGAACCGTAGGGAAGTCTGAGCACCAAAGAATTTATGTTTTTGAGTTATGGTGCTGGAGAAGACTCTTGAGAGTCCCTTGGAGAGCAAAGATATCAAACCAATCAATCCTGAAATAAATCAACCCTGAATATTCATTGGAAGGGCTGATGCTGAAGTTGAGCCCACAGTACTTTGCATCAATACCTGATGCAAAGAGATGACTCATTGGAAAAAGACCCTGATGCTGAGAAAGATTGAGGGCAGAGGAGAAGGGAGCAACGTAGGAAGAGATTGTTGGATGGCATCGTCGACTCAATGGACATGAGTTTGAGCAAAGTCCAATAAAATGTGTTGTGCTTGTGCTCAGTTGTATCTCTTTGTGATCCTTTGGACTGTAGCCCGCCAGGGTCCTCTGTGCATGGAATTTTTCAGGCAAGAATGCTGGAGTGGGTTGCTTTTTCCTTCTCCAGGGGATCATCCTAATCCAGGGTTTGAACCCACATCTCCTGGTCTCCTGCACTGCAGGGGAATTCTTTACCCACTGAGCCATCTGGGAAGTCCTTATTTTAAAATATCATGTCATTAAAATACAATGTAATTTCTTTAACATAATAATATGTTATCCTTTTCTAAAATTGAAAGCAATTGCAAGTGTTCAGGAAAAAACAAAAATCCCCTTCTGTTTTTCTTCTTCCATCAAATGCCACTTCCAACTTCATAGATGAGTAATTAATAGTCTGGTATGAATTTTTCCAAATTTTTTCAATATGAACATCTTTGTGAATGAGTAAATAAAAGATTTATTCACATTTATTTCTTTAAAACACATATTCAATTTACATTTACTTTGGATCATAGTTGATGGTGTAGGTCCACACAAAGTTTAAGAGAGAAAAAACAATAAAATATATTCAAAATAAACTATTCCATTGTGAATAATTATTACCTGTCTATGCATATGTGCCACCAAATGTTTTTAGTTTCAGCTTCACTAAAACATTCACCATGAGCAAGGTGAAATGATAAATAAGTTTGGTGTAATTGGTAAATTGTTATACTTTTGCTTAAGACTGACTATTTGGTACTGATCTTTGTAATAAAAGTCATGCTATTAATTAGGATCTTATTTAAGTGGGCTGTTTTATATAATTACCTTTTTCAAATATCTCTCCTGAAGTCATTATTCAAAACTAATTTATACTGACTACATTTCTTGGCAAAAGTGGAAGGTAAAGTAAGCAGCAGAAATTCATGGGAGAATGAGAGAAGTTTGATAACTTGACTTAACATTTAATAGGTGCATCCTGAGGCTAGACTAATTAGTTCTCCTTAAATTCTGCTTGGTCTAAGTAGCTCCTGTTGGGCAGAACATTTTTGGCATGGTGATTCAGACAATCCAGATTAGTTGATGATGATAAAATCACTTTCAGTTCTGACAGATTACTTACACTATTCCATTTGTATATATTATGCATAATACATTTAAGAAATAAAATATGCAGTGAAAAGTATCCTACAGACTAAATAAGCCAACGGTGAAATGTCCTAACAGAAATTTAAGGCACATTTTGTTAAATATGCATTACTTAGCAGAAACTATAAATTAACATTGTGATGTTAAAACAACATTCATCACATATTAGGTTAATATTTTTAGGAGTATAGCTAATACTATTGCAAGTATTTTTGTGCAAAGTCATTAAATTCTTATTAAAGTCATTATGAAAATCATTATTAAGGTCATTTTCAAAAGTTTTACCTAATTACAAGTGGTCAACATTATCATCTTGTTTGTGTGTATGCACAGTTGCTCAGTCACGTCTGAGTCTTGGAGAGTCATGTCCAACTCTCTTGTCTATTGTTCTCTAAATCCTGAAGTTCAGAGAGCTGTAAACAATTGTGGAGTTCTTAAAAAAAGAATAAGTGTTGACAAAGATATAATTTAGTCAAAAGCCACTGGCTTATCTTTACATGAGTCATAGTACAACATATCCAAAAACCCTTTTGTAACTTGGGTTCCAACTAACTCTTGACAGTTACCGCACAAGACATACCACAAAAAGTTGTGAAGATGTTTTTTCATATATAAAGTATTATGATTTGCTTTCTACCTAAAAAAATAATTTCACAACTTCACAGTAGGTAAATTGAAAAAAATGGTGCTCCAGCAAATATGTTTATATTCAGACTGAAAATTGAGACTTTTTGCAAATAAATCAGAGAATGATATCAAATTGAACATTATATTTGATTACACAAATTGTTGTCATTTTTGTTCTTTTTTCTCAATTAACTGCACTACTATGAGATAATTCTGAGGGTACCTCCTGTAGTTTGGTGAGAAGAGGAAGGGATTTGGGATTAGAAGACTCGATTATATTTCTCAGCAATAGTGTTATTGAAGCTACAGTTATACCTGAACAATATTAACTATGTGTCTATGCAATGTCTGTATGTTGTAAATAATAATGAAAAAAACTTCAAAATTCCATTTGAATATCGTTCTGATCTTCTCATTCAAAAGTTTTCTGAAAATGATAATTGAAAGAAATATTTTGGCCAAATAATTCAATATACCACTTGAGTAAGACATTTTTATTCAGTATGATTTTAAAACATTTTCACAAATAGCAACTTATACAAAACAATAATAATATATATCTTTAGTAAACCATTCTTTAAATAAAATTTATGGTATGAGTTTATGTTAATTAAAGTGAATCTTTTGTGATAATGAGATCTATTTTTACTCATATGGATATGATCTTTTAGAAGTTATATTAATGAAAAGAGGTGAAGAGCAAATTTATTTGAAAAGTGTTATGTCATTTTTGCTACCTTTTCTTAGAGAACTAAGAATAAATCTGACAGACAACATCTGGTTTATCCCTGAATTTGGAAACTGAATTTTCAGACGAGTTGAAGTTGATTTCAGTCCAAGTTTTAAACCTGATTAAATTCATAGTCTCAAATATTTCAAAGTAGCCCATTAGGAAATCTTATAAACAGGGCTTTTGCATGCTAAATAAAAATACTTGTATAATATATCTCTACAAAAATGTTAAGTTTTTTTCAGTGTAATATAGACCACACAATATTGATCCACAGTTGTTATGAACTCATTCAAATTACCTAGTTGCAATAGATCTTATACTGAGCTTCACTTGGAAGACCACCCAGAAACTCCATCTGGTCTAAGTATAATCAACATCCTTTTCAGTGTATATTTCAACTTATACTAAATATATTCATTCACAAAGAAATTCAATACAGTGCTTTTTATTTAAGTTTAAAAAATGAAATCTTAATGCAGCAGTTAGAAATTTAATGCATCAGTGTATCAGAATCCCTGACAAATAATATTAACAGACAGCTTTGGTCTCGTTGACATAATATTAATCAATGATATTATTTTAGAGAAATAGAAGCATATGTGAATGCCACACATACAATTTCTTTTTTCAGAATACACTGACTTTCTGGCTGTATAGCAAGATCATTTCAGTTACTCGGTCGTGTCCAAGTCTTTGCAACCCCATGGACTGCAGAACGCCAGGTTTCCCTGTCCATCACCAACTCCCGGACCTTACTCAAACTCAAGTCCATAGAGTCAGTGATGCCATCCAACCACCTCAACCTCTGTCATCCCCTCCTCCCACCTTCAATCTTTCCCAGCATCAGGGTCTTTTCCAATGAGTCAGTTCTTCACATCAGTTCAGTTCAGTTCAGTCACTCAGTCATGTCTGATTCTTTGTGACCCCATGGACTGCAGCACACCAGGCTTCCCTGTCCATCACCAACTCCTGGAGCTTACTCAAACTTATGTCCATTGAGTCAGTGATGCCATCCAACCATCTCATCTTCTGTCATCCCCTTCTCCTCCCACCTTCAATCTTTCCCAGCATCAGGGTCTTTTCCAATGAGTCAGTTCTTTGCATCAGGTGGCCAAAGTATTGTAGTTTCAGCTTCAGCATCAGTCCTTCCAATGTATATTCAGGACTGATTTCCTCTAGAATGGACTGGTTGGATCTCCTTGCTATTCAAGGGACTCTCAAGAGTCTTCTCCAACATCAGAGTTCAAAAGCATCAATTCTTCAGTGCTCAGTCACCTCTATGGTCCAACGCTCACATCCATAAATGACTACTGGAAGGACCAGAGCTTTGATTAGATGGACCTTTGTCAGTAAAGTATCATCTCTGCTTTTTAGTATGCTGTCTACATTCATCACAGCTTTTCTTCCAAGTAGCAAGCATCTTTTAATTTCATGGCCACAGTCACCATCTGCAGTGATTGTTGAAAATAAAGTCTATCACTGTTTCCGTTTCACCATCTATTTGCCATGAAATGATGGGCCTGGATGCCAAGATCTTAGTTTTTTGAATGTGGAGCTTATGCCAACTTTTTCACTCTCCTCTTTCCCCTTCATCAAGAGGCTCTTTATTTTTTCTTTACTTTCTTCCATAAGGGTGGTGCCATCTGCATATCTGAGGTTACTGATATTTCTCCTGGCAATCTTGATTCCAGCTTGTGTTTCTTGTAGTCTGGCATTTCACATGATGTATTCTGTATATAAGTTTAAAAAGCAAGGTGACAATACTTGAAAAGCCTTGACATACTCCTTTCTCAATTTACAACCAGTCCATTGTTCCATGTTCAGTTCTAACTGTTGCTTCTTGACCTACATACAGATGTCTCAGGAGGCAGGTAAGGTGGTCTGGTACTACAATCTCTTGAAGAATTTTCCACAGTTAGCTGCTCTACTAAGGCCGACAGACAGATGATAAGACAGATAGATGGTTGATAGATGGATAGGAAGATGGAGGCAAGTTTCTGTTTGTGAACTTAAATCTAGTTCCCTGTGGAAACTTAATCTATCTTCTTGTATGAACTTAATCTAGCTTCTGCACTTTTGACTAAATGCCACACATGAAGTTATATTGTCTCAACACTTCCAACTTCCTGAGAAAATAAATGAATCAAAGACCAGGTGTTTGAGAAGATTGAACTACAAGCCTCAGAAGAAAAAGACCAACATTTGAAAAACATTCTATATTCCTGGGATATTTGATTGTCGATAGATGTGTTCTTTCAAAATCTTTAGGACATGAACTTCTGAAAGGCAAATGCATTTCAAACCTTTCAATATACGTTTTGAATAATATGTGCTCAGTTGCTCAGTTGTGTCAGACTCTTTTTGCAGCCCCATTGACTCTAGTCTGCCAGACTCCTCTGTCCGTGGATTTCCCAGGCAAGAATACTGGAGTGGGTTGCTGTTGCCTATTCCAGGGGATCTTCCTGACAATGGGATCAAACACGCATCTCCTGCATCTCCTACATTGGCAGGAAGATTCTTTACCACGACAGCCATGTGGAAGCCCTTGAATAATATAAGAGAAATAAAAGTCCTTATTTTTGACTGCAAGGAGCTAAATTCAGATTCAGTTCAGTTCAGTTCAGTCAGTCGTGTCCGACTGTTTGCGACCCCATGAATCAGATTCAGTTCAGTTCAGTTCAGTTCTGTCGCTCAGCTGTGTCTGACTCTTTGCGACCCCATGAATCACAGCACGCCAGGCCTCCCTGTCCATCACCAACTCCCGGAGTTCACTCAAACTCATGTCCATCGAGTCGGTGATGCCATCCAGCCATCTCATTCTCTGTCGTCCCCTTCTCCTCCTGCCCCCAATCCCTCCCAGCATCAGACTCTTTTCCAGTGAGTCAACTTGTCACACGAGGTGGCCAAACTATTGCAGTTTCAGCTTCAGCATCAGTCCTTCCAATGAACACCCAGGATTGATCTCCTTTAGAATGGACTGGTTGGATCTCCTTGCAGTCCAAGGGACTCTCAAGAGTCTTCTCCAGCAGCACAGTTCAAAAACATCAATTCTTTGGCTATCAGCTTTCTTCACAGTCCAACTCTCACATCCATACATGACCACGGAAAAAACCATAGCCTTTTATAGATATATAAATAACTTTTTTGAAAATTTTGAATCAGAGTAAGTTTCTCAAGAAACTGACCTCATCTTGTTATAGTACAGATAAGGAAGTTAAGGATCCAAGAACATTAAATGATTTGGTTAATTGAAAAATTATGTTCAGAAACAAGGGTCCTAATCCCTAGTTTGGTGTATAATGAATCCAAAATGCATGGTTTACTCTTCATCTTTGAGTAACACATTGTTAAAATGTAGTTTTGTGATTAATTGTTAATGTGAAAATAAATTGATTAAAGATTAATGGCTTATTAAAAACTAATAAGCCTCTTTAGAGAAGTGTCTTTCAACCTCAAACTCTTATAAAAGTTTAAAAATACATTGCAGTATTTAGAGGGAATTTCTATAAGAATTTCTTAAAAAAAACTTTTATGGAAAAAAATGATATTTATGTTTATTTCTACTCCTAAAATATTGTATACCTTAAAATACTTTGAACACAGAACATTTTAGTAACAACAGTTGTTTTTTTCACAGAACATCATCATGTGTCTGACAGCTTGTTAAACCCTGAGAAACATGTGTTATCTCATTCAATTCTCAAAGCCCAGTATATCAAGTGTGGTTTCTTTCACTTTACATGTGAGGAATCTGTATTATGTTAAGAAATTGAGGTGGAAAAGCATGTAAGGGAAGAGACTTATGTGTACCAGATACACCAGATGAAGAAATACTGGGTTTGGAACACTGAATTAGCTCTAAATTCAAAGCTATAAAATAAAGTGTGCTTCAATGTGTAACATTTACTATCTCCAACAATGCTCACAGTTTCATAAAAGGAAGTAGAAACCTCATTTATGCAGATTTTTTTTTCTAACAGGAAGGTATTTATCTTGAGAAATTATATTTATGCTAGATTGCTTAATATTACAGTCGTCATTAGATTAAATCATTTTAACATCTCTCTGTAAAAGCCAAGGGTGCAACATTTAATGGAGAGTTTAAATCATAAATTTTAACACAGAGATTAATATTATGGATTCCCGGTAATGGATAATTAAAGGAGACCTTCAATATTTTTTAAATTTTAAATTCTTCAATTGAGAAAATGAAGTTGGGGGAATGTGACATTTCATTTCGTTCCTTGCTAAATGAATTATATATGGCGCTATGAAGACAATATCTTATGTCTCCATTCAAAGTACAATCATTTTTTTAGGAATATAAGACCCACTAATAAAATCATCAATATTGTCATTAAAACATTAGGATACATAAAAAAAAAATCACTGTTATCTAATAGTCATGGACAAAATATCAATATGCTTTTCCTAAAAAAGAAAATTCTTTGCTTTGTTTAGACACGAGATTAAGACACAAGAAATTAAAACACATGGAGGAAACTAATGAACATTGTGAAATGTTTGGAGGCAGCAGGAAGGAAGTGCTTCTTTGACAGTAGAGGAATCTCAACATGATCTCTGAGGCCCATCTGATTTTTAAATGGCCGCCCCTTCCCTTTGGCTTCCCAGATGGCTCACTGGTAAAGAATCTGCCTTCCAGGGCAAGAGAGGCAGTAGACCCAGGTTTAATCCCTGGGTAGGGAAGACCCCTGGAGAAGGAAATGCCAGCTTACTCCAGTATTCTTGCTTGGAAAAAGAAAACCCTAAAGAACAAATTTGTTTAAAAACAAAGCAAAACAAAACACCTGTAGTCTTCAAATCCTGAAATAATCATTCATATATGGGCATTTCCTCACAGTTATTTTTGTTTAGACATAGTTGCCTAATATACATTGAGTTTTCCCATTTCACTTTGTTACCGATAAAATATGAACATGCCCACCCTCCTGCATGTAATTAATTTTTTATAAAATATTTTCTTGTGTCATGTAGTTATATCTTATTTGTCCAGTTCTATGAAATATTTAGATTCTTTTCAGAGACTTATTAGTAAAAATAACATGTGGATAGGATAAACAATTTTTTATACTTGGATTTTTTTAATGATAGGTTTCCTATAAGTTAAGTTACTTCATCAAAGTGTATGAACATTTAAAAGCTCTTGACCAAATTGCATATACAATATAACCATTACCTATCTGGGCATAATCAAGTGAAAGTTGCTCAGTCATATCCATCATGGACTCTAGCCTGCCAGGCTCCTCTGTCCATGAGATTTCCTAAGCAAGAATACTGGAATGGGTTGTCATTCCTTTCTCCACGGAATCTTCCCAACCTAGGGGTTGTAGCCAGGTCTCCAGCATTGCAGGTGGTGTCTTTACTGTATGAGCCACCAGAGAGGCATCTAGGCATAATTAGTTTTCACATATGTTTAGGAGTCATAGTAGTTTAGTCGCTAAGTCGTGTCCAACTCTTGCAACCCCACAGACTGTACCCTGCCAGGCTCCTCTGTCCATGGGATTCTCTAGGTAAGAATACTGGAGTGGGTTGCCAGTTCCTTCTCCATGAAATAGGTTTACCAGTTTCATAAAGCAAGTATATTTTATTTGGCTTATTTTATTGCTAACATGCTTGTAGCCATTTCCATTGCTACTGCTCTGAGAACTCTTTTCTGTCCATTAACATGTTTTCCCCTTTATCTCAATGGTTTCTTAAAGCTATTTTTTATATTAATGATATTTGCAAATATTTCCTAATCTCATGTATTTTCAATTTTATGATTTTACCATGCAGAAAGTTATTTTCTTGTATTTGTGTATATGTGTGTGTGTGTAAAGCCATTGCAAATTTCAAGATTATTTTCTCTTAGATTATTGTGGTTTAATTTTTTCATTTACTAAAATATTTAATCCAACTGAAATTTACCATCATAAGGTTAAGACTTAATTCTATTTCCCAGGTAGTTTCTCAGATACATTTTATTGAGTAAGAAATATCTGCCTGATGAATTCTGATAATTTTAAAATGATTTTTTAGGAATTTAGAAAATCAGAAATTATCTATGAGCTTCCTAATCTCTTTTATATCTGCAAATGAATGACACAGTGGATTGCATTTAATTTTATCTATAATATCTGAGTTTCCCTAGTGGTTTAGATGGTAAAGAATCTGTCTTCAATGCAGGAGACATGGGTTCAATCTCTGAGTCAGGAAGATCCTGTGGAGCAGGGAATGGCTACCTACTCCAGTTTTCTCATCTGGAGAATACTATGGAAAGAGGAGCCTGGTGGGCTACAGTCCATGGGGTCACAAAGAGTTGGACACGACTGAGCAAACTTCACTTTCATGATATCTGAAGGTGCACTTTCTTTTTAATTCTAACTTCTTTTCCTTTTATTTGTAATATTAAAATAAAAACATTTTATCAGATGAATAGACTTATCATGTTAAGATTAAGAATGTTTCTTCTGGATTCTGATGGGGGATATTTAAATGTTACATTAGTTTTCTACTGCTGTGTAATTTATTATCAAAAACTTGGTAGCTCAAAGCTCCATCGGTCAGAAGTCCAGCACACTGCTACTGGGCTCTCTGTTCAAACTGAAGTCAAGGTGACAGCAGGCTGTGTTCCTATTTGGCACCAAGAATCCTTTCTCAAGGTCATTTCTGTTCTTGGCAGTATCTCTTCCTCACAGCTGTCACACTAAAGTCTTCATTTCTTGCTGCCTTCCTAACAGAAAAATGTAAATTGATCCAGGGGAAAAATGGGACAATTGACAATGTTTAGACTTTCAATTGGTGAAGGCAATGGCACCCACTCCCGTACTCTTGCCTGGAAAATCCCATGGACAGAGGAGCCTGGTGGGCTGCAGTCCATGGGGTCGCTAAGAGTCAGACACGACTGAGCGACTTCACTTTCACTTTTCACTTTAATGCATTGGAGAAGGAAATGGCAACCCACTCCAGTGTTCTTGCCTGGAGAATCCCAGGGATGGGGGAGCCTGGTGGGCTTCCATTTATGGGGTCGCACAGAGTTGGACACAACTGAAGCGACTTAGCAGCAGCAGCAGCAGCAGACTTTCAGTAAATAGCTTAAACAAAACATATTTCAATTTATCCAAAATATTATATATATATACACACACCCATAATTATATAATGTTCTTTGTACAGGTATGACAAGGTCCTGTAAAGATGTGCTTCTTGTATGTGCTTAATTTATGCATAGATACTTTCTTTTAACTCATCATTTATACACAAAATTTCAACATTCCCTGTATTTGTTGTTATTCCCCAGCTTCACCCTCGTGTAATTCTATGTGCTTTTATTTAGCTACCTTGAATGTTCTAGAATTAATCAACATGTCTGCAAACACTGATTTATTTCCAATACTTAAATATCTTATTAATGAAGGAGTTTCTTCTTTCCTTTTTAGCTAATTGGGAAGTTTTTCACATTTAAACTTACTAAGAGCTGCTGATTTCATAGTTATTCTTCAGTTCAGTTCAGTTCAGTCGCTCAGTCGTGTCCGACTCTTTGCAACCCCATGAATCACAGCATGCCAGGCCTCCCTCTCTGTCACCAAATCCCAGAGTTCACTCAAACTCATGTCCACAGGGTCGGTGATGCCATCCAGCCATCTCATTCTCTGTCTTCCCCTTCTCCTCCCACCCCAATCCTTCCCAGCATCAGAGTCTTTTCCAGTAAGTCAACTCATTGCATGAGGTGGCCAAAGTATTGGAGTTTCAGCTTTAGCATCAGTCCTTCCAATGAACACCCAGGATTGATCTCATTTAGAATGGACTGGTTGGATCTCCTTGCCATACTTAAAAAAATACATCGTTTCCTTTTTTTTTTTTTTGCTTTTTAATGAAAGTGGACCCTAAAGTTTTGTTTTGTTTACTTTTGGTATCAATTGAAATGATCAAATGATCATATGAGTGTTCTTAAGAGAATTATTGATGTGTTATAAAACTAATTGATTTCCCTGGACATGGAACAACATACTGGTTCCAAATAGGAAAAGGAGTACGTCAAGGTTGTATATCGTCACCCTGCTTGTTTAACTTATATGCAGAGTACATCATGAGGAACGCTGGGCTGGAAGAAGCACACGCTGGAATCAAGATTGCTGGGAGAAATATCAATAACCTCAGATATGCAGATGACACCACCCTTATGGCAGAAAGTGAAGAGGAACTCAAGAGCCTCTTGATGAAAGTGAAAGAGGAGAGTGAAAAGGTTGGCTTGAAGCTCAACATTCAGAAAACAAAGATCATGGCATCTGGTCCCATCACTTCATGGGAAATAGATGGGGAAAGAGTGGAAGCAGTGTCAGACTTTATTTTTTTGGGCTCCAAAATCACTGCAGATGCTGATTGCAGCCATGAAATTAAAAGACGCTTACTCCTTGGAAGGAAAGTTATGACCAACATAGATAGTATATTAAAAAGCAGAGACATTACTTTGCCAACAAAGGTCCATCTAGTCAAGGCTATGGTTTCCCGTGGTCATGTATGGATGTGAGAGTTGGACTGGGAAGAAAGCTGATCGCCGAAGAACTGATGCTTTTGAACTGTGGGTTTGGAGAAGACTCTTGAGAGTCCCTTGTACTGCAAGGAGATCCAACCAGTCCATTCTAAAGGAGATCAGTCCTGAGTGTTCATTGGAAGGACTGATGCTAAAGCTGAAACTCCAATACTTTGGCCACCTCATGCGACGAGCTGACTCACTGGAAAAGAATCTGATGCTGGGAGGAATTGGGGGCGGGAGGAGACGGGGACAACGGAGAATGAGATGGCTGGATGGTATCACCAACTCGATGGACATGAGTTTGAGTGAACTCCGGGAGTTGGTGATGGACAGGGAGGCCTTGCGTGCTGTGATTCATGGGGTCACAAAGAGTCAGACACGACTGAGCAACTGAACTGAACTGAATATAATATATTAAAATATATTCAACACGTAATTCATGTATTATTTATATATAGTATATAATTTATATACATCAAAATGGACATATATTATCCATAATTTGATACACTTTGACTAATGTATACACTGTTATGTCTACTGCAAAATGTCTTTGCATTCAATCTCTATTGACACCTGCAACCCTAGAAAACCACGGATTTCTTTTAAAATATAATCCTGTTGTATATCCTAATTTGTGAATGTCTTCTCTCTGTCAGCATAATACATATGAGAGTCATCTATTTTGTTGTATGCATCAGTAGTTGATTCTTTTTCAATATAGATCATTATTTTACAATCTGTTTTATTTACTTTTCTGTTGATGAACATTTGAATTATATCCTGACTTTAGCTATTTTACATAAAGTTGTTAAGCATATCATTGTTCAAGTCTTCCTGTGGATATATACTAGAATTTCTCTTGAATAAATCCCCAGGAGTAAATCTGTATGGTCATAAAGTAAGTGTATATTTAACTTTATATGAAATGGAGAAATCTTTCAAAAGTAAGTATACCACCCACCAACAGTGTATGAAAGTGCAAGTTACTCACATCCTGTACAACACTTGGCACTGTTAAATTTCAATACCTTTTTCTATGAACAATTGGCCTTAATATTTTATGCTTATGAAACTATACCTGTAGATCAAGGATGATTATCTTTTAATAATAATCGAGTATCATCAAATCAGGCAGAATAGAAACAATTCTGGTGGTAGAAGAGTTTCTTATGGATCTTTTTCAGTTTTCAGTGTTTTGTGAGATAGTTCAGAATCTTATGGAGAAAACTTGACAATATAAAATGCAGATGGAACTACCTAAGACTTCAGGTCAGTTCAGTTCAGTCACTCAGTCATGTCCGACTCTTTGCGACCCCATGAATCACAGCACACCAGGCCTCACTGTCTAAGACTTAAACTCAAGTAAATTTTTCTGTCAGTCACCTATACAGAAAAATGCTACTATTTATCCTGTTATAGACACCATGATGCATTTTATACCCTAATAGCTCAAAGGAAATCTCTCTGACCCCTTTTCTTCCTACTTCCAAAGGATATTGCTAACAAGGGTAATTTGAATTTAACTGCATTATACTGACATCATCTGAGAGCATTTTATCGCATTATTTTGCTTCTCAGCAGTCTTCAGTGACTCAGAATATAGGATGAATTGTTGCCCAGATATGTGGCAGTCAAGGTTAACTTAAACCTTTATAAAATCCAATTGTACGTAATTAGATAAAAGCTTCTTCTTTTCCAAAAGACCATTTTAGTTAAATAGTGTGTCTTCTTTGGCATCAACAAATTTACCTCTGCAACTGAAGAGAGCAAATTACTTGCATAGTCTTACTCCCCACAATTAGGTGAATACTCAAACTTATGCATATCATGGAAGGATCACTTTCAATTTTGTCTAAAGAAACTCTTCTCTAATACATATTAAGCACAGGAAAAATAAAATGATACTTGATTCCCTTTCATTCAGTAAAGTTGGTGCATAATTAATGATTTGCCTGAAATTTTCATGAAGCACACTCTGTGAGTTACTATTTAGAATTATGTATTGCGATAAAGGACACTGCTTTCTTTTTCCCTTCATTTAGGCATCGACCCCTAAAGAAATAGTCCACAAAAAGGTAATCTCCAAAATCCAGATTTTGTATGGACAAAACTTTGGGACACTCATCCTCAGTTCTGATGTTAAACTCTACTCATCAAATTAGTTTAATTAAAGAAGCTTTGAATATATAAATTTCTAAAGTCTACTAAAATCGGTTCCAGCTACCTAAGGGATCTACACATGCTTATATGGTAGATATGAATACTTTAGAAGTTGCATCAAAATCAAATAAGTAGTAGTACACATCAGAATAAAATAAATGGCAAATTGTTACAAATGTCAAGTGTCCTAGAAAGTGCTTCTGTAACATTTGATCAAGTAACTCTGTACAGCTCATCCTTGCCACTACCAAAAATATTCTGTTAAAAGACAAAGTAAGATCTGGGACTGGTGCCTTCAATGTGGAGAATTACAAATAGAGTTCAGACAGCTTGTATGGCTTTCCAGATCCTCCACTATAAGGCAGAAATCTCCCACTCACATTCATTTCCTGGATCCATTTTCTCCTATGATTCAATTATATAAAACCCAATGACTTAATCTGAAATTGTATGTCTCACTTTCTTTGCTCAAATTATTGATTTTTTTTCTGAAACATAAGCAACTATGAATTAGCTCTGATTGTCAGGTGAGCAAACAGTAGGTGAGATTAAACATAAATTCTGAGAGACGGAAGGCTTCAAGATGTTTTCAGAGTAACATGTGAAAGATGAGCAGAGTTTTCCTACTTGGGACAATACTTGAAAAAAGAGTTGAACAGAATTTCAGAGAGTAGGACATTCTAGGATGAAGAGAGAATGAAGTTTTTCAGACTGGAAATTGGTAAGCAAGTTGCACTCCACTTCAGTGAGCAGTGGAGGGGTAAGATAGATTTGAAAATTATAATGAATAAATTATACTTAGAGTGGAGAAAATTATTTTTAAATTGTCAAGAAATAACTAGACTCAGGGAAGACAGTGTTCATTGTAGGATTTGAGAAAACCCACAATAAAGGAAGAAAGCCATAACAATCAGAGAATTAAAATAGCTAGGAATTTTTGTGATGATGACATATATGTGTTGCTTAAGCATCAGGAAGGAGGGCATTTGTTCCTACTAAGTAGGAAGCAAAAAACAGATTAAAAGAAAGGAAAAAAACAAAACTAGGAAAGAAAGAAAGAAGAACCACAGGTGTAACTTCTAACATACTAACTCAAAGTTACAGTTTATGCATTTCTCTTTCCAGAAATAGACTTCGTGATAGATGAAACCTGGCTTAATATCCTTCTATCTCTAGTGCCTGGCACAGAGCAGGTTCCTCACTGTATGTTTATGACATGGATATGTTGAGGTAAAATCATTCTTGCCACGTGATTTCATTATTTTTGAAGATGGAGGAAATTGGCTCCTCTGGGAATAGGGGAATTGGCAGTTCGTTGAGAGTCCATTTGGAACACCTGCTGAAAAGAACATGCTAATGATTTTTTTTTTTTTTTAGTAAGAAATGATGAGAATAACATTAACTTGAAGTGGATGTGGTCAGCATATGTTTGAGGGTTTTTGTTTTTGTTGTATTTTTTTGAATCATGGACCGCAATTTGGAGAGCAGATGTGAAAAACAAGACAGTAGTATAATAAAAGACTGCCCATGCTGCCACAGTGGTGTGGCCTCTGTACCCAGGCTCTTGGAAGCTGTATGTGGCAAATGACATGACTGCCTTTGGCATCCTGGCTGGCAATGAATGAAAGTGACATTAGATGTAGGCTTGGGATTAAAGTGAAGAATAGATTAGATTCGATTGGATTAGTTAGAATAATGAAACAGTGCTTCTTAGAATTAAGATTTTTAAAAGGACAGACTTATTGGGGTTAGGGAGGTGAAATAGATCAAGGGTATTAAAAAGAACTACCCTTGCATTTCTGCATTTTCAAGGTAGAGAAATGTCAGCACTCAAAATTGTAGAGAGAGAAAAAACAAAGATATGAGGATTTTTAAGTTTATGTTTGTAGATAAATAAATGGCTGAAGGTTCAGCATGCTAGAAGGATTAAGGATTATTTACTTGGACAATGAAGCTAATAATAGGACTGGAGTGGAGAGAAAAACAGTGGAACAAATACTCAAGGGAATGAGATGTTAGGATGTTATAGAATGATTACCGTCATATGATGTTTTGTCATTCATTATGACAAAAATCACAGAAAAGATTGAAGATGAAAAAATCAATATGATGGCCTTGAGTAAATATTCTCAGAAACCTCTTCCTTACCAGGTGGGAAAAAGGCCTCTAGCAGAAAGGTAATAAGAATTTTAACCATCAGAGAAAAGTCACTTTCAGTTACAGAGTAGATGTGGAAGAAATCCTTACACAAAATATGGGCAAGAAAAGAAGTATTAGAACCTACACTTTTTCTAATTATTGCATAACAATATGATAAACAATTCTCTAAAAATTCATATTGAGTGTGGGAGAGGTAATCAAAATATAGAATGCTGAATAGACAATATATCTATCTTAAAATCTCAAAGTATAAATGAAGATACAAAGCTGACTATGTGAGATTTGTCATAGATGTAAAAACTGGAATTGCTTTGCTTTGTTTTTTAAGTTACTGAGATTGCAGGGTTATTTTGGGCTCCTGGTTTCACTGGATGAAAACATGGTACCGACCTCTACACACACAAACGTTTCAGGCATATGCTGAAACTTTTATTCTAGCTGCCTAAAAAAGGGAAGAGATAAAATAGGATAAATGTTTTGCTTTAATTCTGAGATTTCTTAAGCCAGGAAGAGGCAGCTATTGTATTTAGAATACTTATTAAAAAGTTCATGATAAAGCCTAATCTTTGTGGTTATTTCTGACAAGCATTATTATCAAAATAAATTATTTTTACTTCTGAAGTGATTACTGATTAGGTCTCAAGGTTTTTGTTTCTTTGATACTCATCATGATTTACTCACTACGCTGTTCCAAAAAGCATAGCTAGTTTTAATGTCTGCCAATCTTGACTATCAATGAATTGAAACATGTTTGAAAAAGAAATATAAATTCCTAAAAAGTGATGCATTGTGTATATAAAGCTATGATTATTAGAGTTACTATTTATTTATTAAAGTAGGGCAACAGCCTTGACATTAAATATGTGAATTAATTGGATCCCGAGTATTTGAGGAGTTTCAAACATTAAAGAAAAAGGTATATTTATAACATTTGAAGAAATGAGATCAATACCAATAAGTAAAATTGGAGTTTTGAACATAAAGATATGTTTCCTATCAGAAAATAAGAGCAAATACAAAGAAAATTGTAGTGATATCAAACTGATTTCTAAAATAAAGGAATTATTTTTTCATACGTCAGTTGTCTTGTTCAGCTGGGTCAAATATTGACCAATAAAACCAAAATATAGCTTTCAGTTCTATTAATATTTGCTGTTTGGACTGCTTAAACTGTCTGTGGTTTTATTCTTTCTGCTGGCATTCTAGTATACTGAATGCCATCTAATAGCTTTTTCTAGCATTATTTCTAGCCAAATTAGATGAGCGAATAATAAAATTATTATTTTAGTTTTCATAGACTTGACTGTGCTATGTCTGAGCATGGATTTCTTTGGGTTTATCCTATTGGAATTCACTGAGTTTCTTGAATATGTAGATATGTTGTTCACCAAATTTAGCAAGTTTTTAGTCATTTCTTCAAATGTATTTTCAGTCTCACATTCTTTTTCCTTTCATTCTAAGACTCTAGTGACAAAACTATCTGATCTTTTGTTATTTCTTCAGAAATACCTGAGGCTCAGGGGTTTTTGTTTTTTCTGTGCATTTACTCCGTATTGTTCAGATTAGATTATTTTGTTAATCTACCTTCAATCTTTTTGATTCTTTCCTCTCACATTTCCATTCTGCTATTTAGCCCATTGTTAGATATTACATTTCTTTTAGTTCCAAAATTTCCATTGGTTCTTATAACTCCTATTTTTTACTGCTATTGTCTAGGTTTTTATTTTTACCTTTATACGTTATTACCATTTAGAAAAATTTTATGATTTCTTCTTTAGAATTCTTGTCCAGTAATTCTAACATTTGTATCATCTTTATGTTAGACTCTGTTGATTGCCTTTTCTCACTTGAGATTTTCCAAGCTTTTAATATGTGAGTGATTTTAGACTGTATCTTGGACAATTTGAATATTATAAGACTAAGTTTCCTGTTCACATCTTTATGTAAGCAAGTGCTTAAATTTTTTTTTATTCAAAATACATATTCTGGGTCACTTTTATGGGCTGGTTATCAAATGTCAATTTAGTTTATAAATATCTTGCCGTGAACAGTTCTCCTGCACTTGTGTGTTAGTCAGGTGATGGGAATCCACCTCACAGCCTCCTTGGCACTGGCCATGGAGGGGGGACACCACCTCACCACAATGACAGTACTCATGATTTCATCCACATGCCTGTACATCTTCCTTTCAGTGTAGGGCAGGGATGATTATCAGATACTACCCACAGGTTCCACCAGGTAGGGGTGACTCCTCCTCCTGGGTTGAGATAGCTGTCAGAGTTCTGTCCAAGGTCTCTGTGTAGGAGGATGGTCACTTCATTCCTGCAGAAGGAAGGATGCAGAGGTCTACCCACAAGCTCCATGGGAGACAGGTGATAACTAAGTACTGCAGGGTGAAGGGGGAAGATTAGGTTTTATCACAGTCACTCCTGCTTTTCCATTGGTTTGGGGAATGGACATACTTTGGAGGGGAGGGGATTCACCTTGAGAACAAACCAGTATGAATACAAAGGTTTTGTCTGAAGAATTAGCTTCCTCCAATGCTAAGGATCAACATTCAGAAGACAAAGATCATGGCATCTGGTCCCATCACTTCATGGGAAATAGATGGAAAAACAGTGGAAACAGTGTCAGACTTTATTTTTTTGGGCTTCAAAATCACTGCAGATGCTGATTGCAGCCATGAAACTAAAAGATGCTTTGGAAGGAAAGTTATGACCAGCCTAGATAGCATATTAAAAAGCAGAGACATTACTTTGCCAACCAAGGTCCATCTAGTCAAGGCTATTGTTTTTCCCGTGGTCATGTATGGATGTGAGAGTTGGACTGTGAAGAAAACTGATTGCCAAAGAATTGATGCTTTTGAACTGTGGTGCTGGAGAAGACTCTTGAGAGTCCCTTGGACTGCAAGAAGATCCAACCAGTCCATTCTAAAGGAGATCAATCTTGGGTGTTCATTGGAAGAACTGATGCTAAAGCTGAAACTGCAATACTTTGGCCACCTCATGCGACGAGTTGTCTCACTGGAAAAGAGTCAGATGCTGGGAAAGGTTGGGGGCGGGAGGAGAAGGGGACGACAGAGAATGAGATGGCTGGATGGTATCACCGACCCTGTGGACATGAGTTTGAGTGAACTCCGGGAGTTGGTGATGGACAGGGAGGCCTGGCATGCTGTGATTCATGGGGTCGTGGAGAGTCGGACACAACTGAGCGACTGAACTGAACTGAACTGAACTGAATGCTAAGGATAGATAAAGATCTTTGACTAAAAATAGATAGAAAGAAAGATGATGGATAGAGAGATAAAACAGCTCAAAATAAAAATGAATAATTCCTAATAATATGGATGGAATCAATGACCAGGGCCTGCTTTACACATCTATTGCATGATGTAATGAAAGAAAGTCTAAGATTACTTCCAATGACAAACTATCTGCTACTTGTATAATATAGTATCAATAAGCAGTTTGACTATTTAAGAGATTCTAAATAAACATATTAAAAAAAAAAAGAGATTAACCTGTTCCCACTAAATATCACCCAACCAAGAGTACAGCTTGTTTTGATAATAAAAGGATGAGGTTTTTTGTTTTTTGTTTTTTTTTTTAAACACAGGAATCTATCTTAATTTATCTGAGGATGGAGAAAGGAGAGTGGAGCTTAGAATATTATTCAGACACAATGTGCCATATTGGTATAGTGTGTGGATCAGTAGACAAATTCAAGGAGGCAAAAGTCAGGATGATTAAAAAGCTGTTTACCAGAGACAGGTATTACATTAGTATTCAACTTCATTATTTTGACTAGGATTGATCATGAAGGTGAAGAATCTTGGTTCTTCCCTGGATGGTCATAAAGGAATGAATAAGTGATGAAAATGTGACAAATACTAGCTGTGTCTAAATATTTATACTCCTCTATCCCCATAGTAATAAAAATGTTAACTCTACAAATAGATATACAGAATAAGAATAATATACATATAGATATTTTTTCAAGTCCTCTTGCATCTAGGCATGGTCATGTGATCAACTTAAACATGTTGGGATTTTGATGAAAGTTAATGAGTTCACCTTTCAGGTAAAGTCCTCACAGGAAAGAGTGCCATACCCTTCAGCTTTTCTTCTTTTCACTGGTCAGTAATAAACCCTGAACATAAGTGCAGCACCCAAAGAAATAATAAAGACAGAAGGAACTCAGTTTCCTTTTGACTTTATTAAGTGGTGCCATTAGAATTGCTTGGAATTGTAAAAGAAAAAAAAATAAACTTCTCTCTTGATTAATTCATTCTTTTCTGAGTTCTTGCTTACACTCAAACACTAATACAGAAAAAAGAGCTTGGTGAGATATAACATTTTATATGCTGCTGCTGTTGCTAAGTCACTCCAGTCATGTCCAACTCTCCATGATCCTATGGGCCATAGCCCACCAGGCTCCTCTGTCCATGGGATTCTCCAGGAAAGAGTACTGGAGTGGTTTGTCATGCCCTCCTCCAGGGAATTTTCCTGACCCAGGGATTGAACCAACATCTTTTATGTCTCCTGCATCAGCAGGCAGATTCATTATCACTAGTACCAACTGGGAAGCCCAACATCTCCTATAGGTTCAGCCTAACCTATCTGCATTGTAGTAATCATTAAGTCAGCAGTTGGTTCAATCATTTCATAGTGAGTCATAGAGGAATATAGTGGAAAGCATTTGCAGTTTTTAGAAGAGAACCACATTAGTGAATAATATTTTTACATTAACTTGAAAGAGAATGTTACCAACTGAAATCCAGTGTAACTATATTCAGTTAAAAAATGCTAATAAAATAAACTTTAGTAACTGTCTAAATTTAAGAGCCATTTTTCTAAAGTTGAACTTTTGAGTATGAAGTGTTACAGTGGTATGGTAAAGCCTTGATCAGTTTTATTTTTAACTAGAGGAAAAAATATTAACATGCTAGATACATGCTAGGATGAATGACTTAACTCAGGCAGGCTTATACTGAAACAAAAGTTATAATATGGAGAGATTTCTCATCTTTCACAAAGTATATATTATGAACACACTTGGCATGTTTTATTTTTACTATTGTTGCTAAGTTACTAGGTTGTGTTTGACTCTTTTGCAACTCCATGGATTGTAGTCTACCAGGCTCCTCTGTCCATGGGTTTTCCCAGGCAAGAATACTGGAGGGGTTGCCATTTCCTTCTCCAGGGAATCCTCCTGACCCAACCAAGGATTGAACCTATATCTCCTGCATTGGCAGGTGGATTCTTTACCACTGAGCCACCAGGGAAACCCTATAGCCCAAGCTTGAAAGTTTTAATATAATTTCTGATGCTACTGTTAAGATCGGTCACAGAAGATATCCAGATTCAAAAATAAGGAAAATAGACCATTCTTCTCAATGAAGAAGAGCAAAGAATTTGTGGCCATCTTAAATCTATCGTGATATAAAGCCAGATTTCAAATATGAAGGTAAAAAATATGAAGAAGCTGCACATATCCATAAATTAGAACATGGAGAAAAGGAAAAGTTTCAATATAAAATTTTTCTTAATTTCTGGGCAACATTAAAAAAAATTCTCCGTCGATAATATGAAATTTCAGAAAGCTGTATGTAGAATTTTAATAGATTGCAGCAGATATATGGTTTAAATGATATGTTAATATCTCTGCCAAAGTGTCTTCAAAAGTGGCAATAGTGAAAGTTATTTATATTTATTAAATATTATATTTTCCCAGCTTTATTGAGATATAATTGCCATATAGCATTTTGCAAGTTTAAGATATCTAATTTGCCAGAGTGTATCAAAAATTATTACACACTAAGGTAGTGTCAGACTTTATTTTTTGGGCTCCAAAATCACTGCAGATGCTGATTGCAGCCATGAAATTAAAAGACGCTTACTCCTTGGAAGGAAAGTTATGACCAACCTAGATAGCATATTAAAAAGGAGAGACATTACTTTGCCAACCAAGGTCCATCTAGTCAAGGCTATGTTTTTTCCAGTGGTCATGTATGGATGTGAGAGTTGGACTGTGAAAAAAGCTGATCGCCGAAGAATTGATGCTTTTGAACTGTGGGGTAGGAGAAGACTCTTGAGAGTCCCTTGGACTTCTAGGAAATCCAACCAGTCCATTATAAAGGAGATCAATCCTGGGTGTTCGTTGGAAGGACTGATGCTAAAGCTGAAACTGCAATACTTTGGCCACCTCATGTGACGAGTTGACTCATTGGAAAAGACCCTGATGCTGGGAAAGATTGAGGGCAGGAGGAGAAGGGGACGACAGAGGTTGAGATAGTTGGATGGCATCACCGACTCGATGGACATGAGTTTGGGTGAACTCCGGGAGTTGATGATGGACAGGAAGGCCTGGCATGCTGCATCTCATGGGGTGACAATGAGTTGGACACGACTGAGCAACTGAACTGAACTGAACTGAAGGTTAGTTAACACATCCTTCAATTGAGGAAGATCGTTGCACTAAGAGAAAAAGAAAACTGAAGCTCCAATACTTTGGCCACCTGATGAGAAGAGCTGACTCATTAGAAAAGACTCTGATGCTGGACAAAATTGAAGGCACAAGGAGAAGGGGGAGATACAGAATGAGATGGTTGGATGGCATCACTGACTCAAGGGACATGCATTTGAGCAAGCTCTGGGATATAGTGAAGGACAGGGGAGCCTGGCGTGCTGCAGTCCATTGGGTCGCAAAGAGTCAGACATGACTTAACTGCTGAAAGACAGCAACAACAAAAAAGGAAAAATAAATCATCAAATAGTTTGACTAGTTTCTTCATCCATACAATTTTTCTTCATATATTTATCCATCCAACAAGTATTTCTTGAGGTCTTATCATGAGCCAAAGATTCTGTCAGGCAAAGAAGCTGTAACCTTCAAGGTGCTTAAAACTCAATGTTATAAATGAGCTGGAAAGATCATTCATCTTTGATAATGTAGCACAACAGCCTTTGTGTAATCTGTAAATGAGGTTTTTTATGTGAACAAGATCTATGTAATGTAAGAATAAAAATTACAAATTCAGGGGTGCATTCAGTTACTCAAAGAAGCATAATTAAAGGCTTTGTTATACCCCCTGTTCGTCCTAAATCTTTAGGCTAATGTTTAAACCATGTCTTAACAAAAACAGATGCCTCCCAGTACACAGAATAGTCACATCTGCTCTGTGGCTCCATGTGGGAACATCTTCTTATTACTAGCAGCCCATCCCCAGTTCCAAGAACACATGAGCCTCTTAAAACAAAGTTGAAAATCTAGTGGCTTGCAAGTCAGCTGGCAGCGTCTCTGCATTTTTCAGCAGACTTGGATATCATGGGGAGCTTAGAGTTCACTCTGTAACTGACCTCCCTGAGCCAAGTTCAGAGTGGTGCGAGTTATCAAATCTGACAGTTTTTTGGCAAGTCTTTGAGGGCTTTTGGGCCAGACTCCCTTCCAACCTCAGCTGGGATCAATTAGGATAAATAATAGTTCTTGCAATAGCTAGTTCCTACTATGCTTTTGAAAAGTATTTAGTGTGCAATAATGTAATTGATGGCTTACCTGTACCATGCTCTCCAATCAAAGGAAAATAAGGCCCAATCAAAAACTTGAAATGTCCTAAGATTTAGAACAATACAGTGGGGGAAGAGAAGGCAGAAAGGAACCAAAGAAGTCAATATTTTGAGGATTTCTTGTTCTCTAAATTTAACTAAAATATAATCAAACATATATTCAAAAATATCGTTTTCCTCCCAAACCTGAATTTTCACCCCAATGCAATATTTTGAAATTCTGGTTAAAATATTTACCCCCTACACACACACACACACACACACACACACACACACACACACACACACACACACACACTTAATGAAGGACTTTTAACAACACTCTCAGCAACCAGAGACTCACTAGTATATAATGCAGATTTTCAATTCTAGAACAAAAGTTGAACCCAAGCACAGGTTATTACTGAATAATAAATGGTAAATACTCAGTGGAAGTCAGTGGCACAACAGCAAATAATAATTTTCTATAGTAATTGAATAATACTCATTTTAAGGCTTTATATAAACCAATTTTTTTTTAATTGGGTATTTATCTCTATGTGGCCTGAGGGTAAGTTCCTGCAACTATCAAGACTGAAGTTCACTCCTTGACTCTTTGGCAGAAATTTCTTTTTTTAACCTTATTAATTGCTACCAGAATCATGAAACCATTGTGGCACTTTATTAATGATTGTGTAGGTTTGACATTGGTCTCCCACAAAATGGAACTGATTGTTTAAAATGAAAGTAAGTTAAAATGTGGCACTATATTTGCTTTAGAAGTGTTTCCTCCTTCATTGCTATGTCCCCTTTTGTGGCCTCAGCTACTCATATTTTTTTAACAACAAAAATTTCTTGTTAATAAGAAGATTTGGACCTGCATAGATTCTTTTTCCAGTCAGAGATAAAGGCTTACATTTGAAGTCCTTTCTACAGAAACCTTTTACATAAGTGACCAGAATGAAGATTTTTTTCAGGTAGATTTTATTCATTATATTAGCAACACTGTTGAGTTATGACAGTAATCAAAATATATGAAGATTATGGAGAAAATGATGCAATAATGTTTACAAATATCCAAGCACACCCTTTAATACAATGAATCATTGGCTTCTAAAATTTGTGACAGCACACATGTAATGGGATTCCCAGGTGGTTCTTTGGTAAAGAATCAGTCTGCCCATGCAGGAGATGCAAGAGATTCACGTCCAATTCCTGGGTCGGGAAGATCCCCTGGAGTAGGAACAAGCAACCCACTCCGGTATTCTTACCTGGAAAATTCCATGGGCAGAGGAGCCTGGCGAGCTACAGTCCATGTGATTGCAAAGAGTTAGACACTACTGAGCAACTGAGCATCCACGATCATGCACTCACATGCAATACTGTTGCTGCTAACTGCTAAGGATACAATGGTTTTCAGACTAACTCCATGCTCTCCCAAAGTTACCTGTTAAGCTCTGATGAGTTAAATGTTCACTTCAACTCAACCTCTAATCAGGATGCCCCAACTTCTGGAGTCTAATATCAGATGACCTGAGGTGGAGCTGCTGTAAAAATAATAGAAATAAAGTGGACAATAAATGTGATGTGCTTGAATATCCAAAAACCATTCCCCATCTCATTCATGGAAAAATTGTCTTTCATTAAACTGATTCCTGATGCCAAACAAGTAGCAGACCGCTGCTCAAAATGTATGCCGTTTGTGGAACTGAATGATATAGTGATGTCAAATGGGATTTAGTTCTTACGAATTATCAGTAGATGATATTAGTTTAGTGAGTATGAAAACACAGTACCTTTTGTAGAACCAGCCTCCCATAACTTGAACTCTGTGTAGTCCATGACCACAAAGAAGGATGGACCGATTCTTGACCTATATATTAAGAAAGTTTTTGGTTTCCAAGTTTCAACTCTCAGGAACCCTGAGCTACCACGAAAGGTGCCAATTGCCCTGCTGAAGAAATAATGTGAAAGTGCGCTAAGATCACATAGTGAGGGAAAGAGTAATAGTTGTCTAAGCATTCCAACTGAGTCTTCCATTACTTCCACCCCAGGTACTATTTCCCTACAACTATATAAGAGACCCTCAAGGAAACCAAAAGAAGAACCACATGGAGAAGAACTGGAGGCTTAGATAAAAGAAACAAGTAAGCAGAGAAACAAAAATATAAGGAATACAAACTTTTTATGGAAACTAATTGTGTTGATAATTGATAAGAGATAGAAGAAATTTTTCTCAACCAGATAAATTTTATTAACAAAATATATCCTACAGCTAACATTATATCTAACAGTGAAAGACTGAATTCACCTTACTTAAGACCAGGAACAAGCAATCATGTACATTCTTGCCATTTTCAGTCTGCACTATACTGAAAGACCTGACCAAGGAATAAGATAAAAAGAAATAAATAGCAACAATAAAGATTTGTTTACAAATAGTAAATGTGTATGTAGAAAACTCTAAATAGTCTACAAAATACTCTCTGTAACATAAATAAACTTAGCAAAATTGGAGAGCCATATAGTTAATATACAAATTCTGCCATTTGCCACAATATGGATGTACCTTGAGAACACTATACTAAGAAAAATAAGCCAGATATAGAAGGATAAATACTGCATCATGCTACTTACCTTAGGAATCTAGAATAGCCAAACTCATAGAAACATATAGAGTCTGTTGCTAGGGGTTGGGTAAGGGGAAACAGGAAATTGCTTTTCAATGGGTATAAAGTTTCTATTATGCAAGTTCTAGAGATCAGCTATTAAATGTCTCTACAATTTACAATTTGGTATTGTATATTTTATGTGGGAAGATAAATCTCATTTAAGTGTTCTCACCAATGGGAAAAAAAAGTAAAATAAACAAAAAAGGACACAAGAAAAAATTTTGGAGGTAATAGATACGTTATTCAAGACTTTACTTGTGGTGATGGTATCACAGGTGTATAATAAATAAATGTTTACTCAGTCATGTCTTCTAATTCTTTGTGACCCCATGGACTGTAGCCTGTCAGGCTCCTCTGCCCAAGAGATTCTCCAGGCAAGAATACTGGAGTGAGTTGCCATTTCCTTCTCTAGGGGATCTTCCCAACTCAAGGATTAAACCCAGGTTTCCTGCATTACAGGCAGATTCTTTAGCCACTGAGCCACCAGGGAAGCCCTGATGTATGCATATGACCAAACTCATTGATATATTGACTTTAAATGTGTGCAATTTTTAATATACCAACTATACCTCAATAAAGTAAAAAAGCTAAATATATTTAATTTCATTTTCTTTTGAGCAATATTTTTTTTCTTCTCTGTGATTATTATTTAACAATGAAAAATTTAGAAAACAAAGATGTTAATCTCACCATATGATTTTCTTGCATGTATCACACAGCTCAGTTTTTTACTATAAATTATATAATCTAAAATTTAGCAATTTAATTATGACATAGTCCTCATTGTGAAAACCTGAATAAACATTGAAAAAAAGAATTTATACAGAAGTCTTATAGACTGATAATAAGAAAGCAAACAATGCAGTTCAAAAATTGGGCAAAGAAATTAAGATATTTCACAGAAGAAAATATGCAGCAGACTTGTGGCTGCCAAGGGGAAAGAGGCAAGGAGGAGGGATGGTTGGAAGTTTGAGATTGGAGAGGCAAACTATTATATAGAGAGTAGATAAGCAACAATGTCCCACTCTACAGCATGCGGAGCTCTATTTAATGTCCTGTGATAAACCATAAAGGAAAAGAATATGAAAAGGAATATGTATATAACTGTCAGTTTGCTGTCCAGCAGAAATTAAACACAACGTTGTATATCAAATATACTTCAATAATTTTGTTTTTAAGAAAAGAAAATATGCAGTGACAAATAAATAAAAGCTAAGATCCACTATTCCATTGGTCATTAGGGAAATGGAAATTATAACTACAGTGAAATATAACTACACAAACACTAAAATAAAGACTAAAATCTCACATTTAGAGACTGGAGAGATAGGAACTCTGATAGATTGTTAGTGAAAATATAAAATGGAACAACTACTGTGGAAAAGAAATTGTATATAATCCTGCCATTAACCCTAGTTAATGGGTTTTTGATACTCAAAATGACATAGATAAGCTAAATAATCATTGCTCTAAGCAAAAGGAGCCAGGCACAAAAAAATCGCATGTGATTCCATTTTTATTACATCTACAAATGGTCCCTGCATTGGGATGATACCCTGGAGAAGGAAATGAAAACCCACTCTAGTATTCTTGCCTAAAAAATCCCATGGACAGAGAAGCCTGGTGGGCTGCAAAGTTCATAAGGTCACAAAGAGTTGGACATGCCTGAGCATGCACAGCCTCACCTCACAACAGGCAAAACAGTCTCTAGTGTCAGAAATTTGATCAATGGCTGCCTGGATTGAAGGGTGAAGACTGACTACATGAAAGCACAAAGAAACATTTTGGAGGGATAGAAAGACTCTATTAGTTGATTGTGGCTGTTATATTGATAATCACATTTAGCAAAACTCATCAAACTGCACTTTAAACTTGATATATTTTATTATATGTAAATTTTGCCTATGTAAAGTTGAATTAAAAAAAATCCTCAAGAAAAAAGTAATAGCATACACAATGACTAGAATTGTTAATTTTAAAAAAAATTAACCATAAGTCAATAGATCATAACTTCTTTCTGTTGGAGAACATGTTTAGCAAATGGAAATTTTAAATATCCTGTTGGAAGTAAAAAATTGTACATTCACGTTGGAAAACAGCTTGACAGTTTTTAATAAAGTTAAAAATACACATACTGTATGACTCAGTAGAACCATTCTGAGTCATTTACTTAAATAAAAATGTGTCCAACAAAAGACCTGTACAAAATGTTTATAGCACTGTTATGCAAAATATCCCCAAAATGGAAATAAAACATTCATCAACAGCTAAAGAAGTAAACAACTTGTATGTATTCCATATTTTCATATAATGGAATATTACTAAACTATGAAAAGAACGAACTACAGATATATGCAACTGATTTGGGGATAAACTGCAAGATAATATACTGAACAACCTACTCCAGTATTCTTGACTGGAAAATCCCATGGACGGAGGAGCCTCGTAGGTTACAGTCCATGGGGTTGCAAAGAGTCAGACACGACTGAGCAATTTCACTCACTCTCTCATACTGAACAAAAGACACACAAGAGTACAAAATGATTGATTTCATATACATATGAAATATATATGTCTTGCCCAAACAGAAAAACTAACACTTAGTAATAAAAATCACATCAAGCCCACATACAAAGTTTTATAGTGCCTTTATTAATAACAGCTAAAACCTGGGAGGACCAAAATACTTTTCAACAGGTGAATGCATAAATAAACTGTAGTAAATAAATTACAGGAAAAAGGAATGAGTTCTCCAGCCATGAAAACACATGGAGGAAACTTAATGCCTAAGAAATGCATGGAAGCCAACATGAAATGGCAATACTCTGTATGATTCTAATTATATGACGTTCAGGAGAAAGCAAATGTATGGAGGCACTAAAATAATCAGTGATCTCCAGGGGAGTTGAGGTCAGGAGAGGGGAGGGTCAGGGGAAGAGGGAGAAATAGAACACAGATGATGTTTAAGACAGTGAAACTACCTTTTATTATACCATAATGATGGATATGTCTCATATCCATTTGTCATAGCCTATTCTCTGGTATCTCTGGTGGTAAAGAATCTGCCTGCAGTGTGGGAAACCCTGGTCTGATCCCTGGGTCAGGAAAATCCCCTGGAGAAGGGAATGGCTACGCACTCCAGTATTCTTTGCCTGGAGAATCCCATGGACAGAGTACTCTGGCAGGATACAAACTTCTGTAATATAAATTTTCATTAGTGTAAAACTTTAATGAATGATAATAATGTTTCAAGAAAATTTCATCAGTTATAACAAGTGTATCACAGTGATGGGGCTGCTGATAACGGGGGAGGCTATGACTGTGTAGGCATGGGATATATGACAGTTCTCTGTACTTTCTGCTCAGTTTTGCTGTGAACCTAAAACTGCTTTTAAAAATAAAGTCTATTCAAAAGAAAAAAGAAAACAAATCTAAAGTTGCCAGATCCAGGGCACTGGTCTTTTATTGCAAACACTCTTGAATGAACTTTTCTGAATGATGGAAATGCTCTATCTGTAACTTGATGGTTACATATACATGAGTATATTTTTCCAATCTCATGCACTGTAAGTTCATAATGGGTGTATTTTACTGTCTGTCCATTGTACTCCAATGAACTCCATTAGAGATAATGTTTTAAAAACATATTTCAACAGGAGACACTGGGCAAAATCTGATTGGTGACTTAGGGGAAAAGATATATGTTGAAACATAATACAAAATACATGCGCTGTTTATGACATGTTGGTTGCATTAACAGACCTAACTAATGACACACCTTTCCTTATGCATGTTCTCTAGATTAGCATATCTTTCACCTTTGATTCTGGGTCAGTCATTCCTTTGGCTCATTGTAAAACAATGTGTTGCATGCTGGTGTTCATTTCTGCCCTGGCCCTGTTGCTGGACTGGGCTTGCTCATCCTTAAATCTCTGTCCTGAAAAAAAAAACTTCGAGACATATAACAAAGCTCTTTCCCCAGCCATCCTAGATAAGCTGCTGGTGGATAACACAGCAGGCAGCCAACACCCTTTACTTGAAGAAATAGAGCTGAGCCAAGCAAGACTCTACCAGCAAGACCAACCTAAATAGTTAACCCACAGTGAACTTAGTGAATGTTTATTGTTTGAGTTACTGAGTTTTACTATAATTTGGTATGTTCTATGGGGTATTAAAATATAAGGTAAACATCAGAGTAATTAACATTATTTTTAGATGATTCATAACATATTCTCACTAAACATATGCTAACATTATAGTTTAAAAGGGGGAATGGGCTGCTCAAGTGTTTAATAACCCAGGACTGTCCTACACATATATTAGAAATTTAAGGTTAAAAATGAATTTTTAAGCCATGAAGTTAAATTTATAAACAAATTAATATGCTGTAATTCTAAAGGAGATCAATCCTGGGTGTTCATTGGAAGGACTTACACTAAAGCTGAAACTCCAATACTTAGGCCACCTCATGCGACAAGTTGACACACTGGAAAAGAGTCTGATGCTAGGAAGGATTTGGGGTGGGAGGAGACGGGGACGACAGAGAATGAGATGGCTGGATGGCATCACCGCCTCGATGGACATGAGTTTGAGTGAACTCCGGGAGTTGGTGATGGACAGGGAGGCCTGGCGTGCTGTGATTCATGGGGTCGCAAAGAGTCGGACACGACTGAGCGACTGAACTGAACTGAACTGAATTCAAATCAAATAATAATAAATCATTTTAACAGAAGCTGACACTAGATACAAGTGAGAGTGAGTCATTGATTTTTGTTTGTTTGAAGATTTTTTTTTCCTGTGGAATATCAGTACTTTTGGGAAAACACTCTAATCTACTATCTCTTTCCCCTCCCCTTATTTTATTTCATTAATACTGTTATTTCTTCTCTCTCTCTTTCTCCTTCTTTCTCTGTTGGTCAGCCTGGAAATTTCAATAAAATTCCTGAATGCTAGAATATAAGAATTGTATCCAGTTTTGCAAATCTACATCTTATTTAAATGAGCTATTTTATAATGAACTCCATGAGGTTTATTCAGTTTTTCAAATTGTACTAGAATTCTTTGTCCTGGTCACTCTTTAACCTGGTGAAGTACTTTCTTTGACAATCTTTTATGAAAAAATTACTATTTGTGGTAATGATATTTTTCTTGAAGTTTAAATTCCTAAGTAGGCTGTCCTAGTATTAACATCTTCCACTGGAATCCTTTAGAAAGTAATCCTACTCGATAAAATAAAAATATCACCAGTATTACAATGAATAACTGTCTCCTAAATTCTGAAAAGGTCAAAAAAAATGTTATCATTAGCTCTCTTATCAGAAAAGATGCAAACTGTAAGAGCTGACACACTAAAAAAAGGCTTTGGCAAATGATTATTCAAAGCACATTGATGTTGCTAAGAGACAAGATCTTAAAAGCTCTCATCACAAGAAAAAAAATTGTAACTATATGTGGTGATGAATGTTAACTAAACTATTGCAGTAATTATTTTGCAATATATGCAATATATAAAAATCATAATTTTGTACATCTAAAATGAATACAGTATTACATGCCAATTATATCTCAGAAATAATTTTCAAAAGCACATTAACTCAAAGGGCATGTGTAAGGGGAAAAAATGTCAAGTAAATATCAGCTACATTGCATTTCTAATATATTCAGATAACATCTATTATGGGGTTTCCCCAGGTGGCTCAGTAGTAAAGAATCTAACGCCAAGGCAGGAGATGAAAGAGACACAGGTTCAGTTCCTGAATTGCAGGAAGAGATGGCAACCTGCTCCAGTATTCTTGCCTTGGAAATCCCAGGGACAGAGGAACTGAGTGGGCTACAGTTCATGAGGTTGCAAAGAGTCAGACACGACTGAGCACATCTATTACACAGAACTATTAAGGTTAGGGCTTCTCTGATGGCTCAGACAATAAAGAATCTGCCTACAATGCAGGAGACCTGGGTTCGATCCCTGGGTTGGGAAGATACCCTGGAGGAGGGCATGGTTACCCATTCCAGTATTCTTGCCTGGAGAATCCCCATGGACAGAGGAGCCTGGTGGGCTACAGTCCATGGGGTCACTAAGATTCAGACACGACTGAGTGACGAATCACAGCACACAGCACTTTATTACTCAGGTTGCAAATTAATTTTTATCATAAACATAATTTTAATCTTTCAGAACTAGAAGAGGAAAACTAAAATCATTGCTTTCTACTCACAATAGGAATTTAATAGAAATTAAATTTTAAGCCAAATTTGCTACAGCACAAGCATTTTCTTAAACAAGGGTTGTTAAATTGATTAACATTACCTTTTTCTGGTTAAAAAATTAACTTTTAATGTTTGAGTAATAGTACCCTCCAGACATGTAAATCAGATTTCAATAAATAGCCACATTAATGATTTAGAGAGGGTTTCCCAGGGAGCACTAGTGGCAAATAATCCACCTGCCAATTCAGGAGATGCAAGAGATACAGGTCCTATCCCTGGGTTGGGAAGACCCCATAGAGGAAGTAATGGCACCCCACTCTGTATTCTTGCCTGAAAAATTCTATGGGCAGAAGAGCGTGGTGGACTACAGTCCATGGAGCTACAAAAAGTCAAACACAACTGAGGACTGAGCACAATAATTCAGTGAAGTGTCAAAAAATACTGAGACTATATAAGGAGATCGTTTATCTGAGAAATCCATCATAACCGATAGCCCCCATATTCATGTAGAATAGTGCTTTTTAGTGTTTGATAGGTGAGTCCTTCCCCTAGCCATTCAGAAAAAAACATTGCCACCCCGCAAAGCTGCATGTGAACTCCATGTGCCTTCTGATTAAGGCAATCAATTCTAGCCCTCTGAAAGGCAAGGTCCCTAATCCTGATCATTCAAGGAGATGAGCTGGCAAGCTGCAACAGGAGCAGTATATATCCTATCAAATGGCCATGGGAAAGGACAGGCTTTTCTGAAATCTTGCAACTGAGAAGCACTACAGTCATGAGGTCAGGACTCTTCTCCCAGGGATTAATATCCTGCCCTGTCAGATGCTGTAAAGCTCCAGAATAAATGAGTAACTTGTGAGATTTCTCTAGTGAATTCTGTACTAAGAGCAGGGAGGGATGTGTTACTTAACTATGACCCTCATTTGCATGGAAGTTTTATTTTTCTTCACATATTTTTCATTTTTCACTGATTTTAAGAGTATAAAACTTATGCCTCCTCCATTTATTTTTTTCACTTTCTAAAATATTTTAAATCTTCAGTTCAGTTCAGTTCAGTCGCTCAGTCATGTCCGACTCTCCGCGACCCCTGAATCACAGCACGCCAGGCCTCCCTGTCCATCACTCAAACTCATGTCCACAGAGTTGGTGATGCTATCCAGCCATCTCATTCTCTGTCGTCCCCGTCTCCTCCCGCCCCCAACCTTTCCCAGCATCAGAGTCTTTTCCAGTGAGTCAACTCGTCGCATGAGGTGGCCAAAGTATTGCAGTTTCAGCTTTAGCATCAGTCCTTCCAATGAACACCCAGGATTGATCTCCTTTAGAATGGACTGGTTGGATCTCCCTGCAGTCCAAGGGACTCTCAAGAGTCTTCTCCAACATCACAGTTCAAAAGCATCAATTCTTCGGCGATCAGCTTTCTTCACAGTCCAACTCTCACATCCATACCTGACCACGGGAGAAACCATAGCCTTGACTAGACAGACCTTGGCTGGCAAAGTAATGTCTCTGCTTTTTAATATGCTATCAAGGTTGGTCATAACTTTCCTGTCAAGGAGTAAGCATCTTTTAATTTCATGGCTGCAATCAGCATCTGTAGTGATTTTGGAGCCCAAAAAAATAAAGTCTGACACTGTTTCCACTGTTTTTCCATCTATTTCCCATGAAGTGATGGGACCAGATGCCATGATCTTTGTTTAAAAGTGTGAATTTTTGTTTTTGTTGTTGTTGGATGGCCTTTCTGTTAAATTGAAGGATAGTTGATACACAATATTATATGTTACAGGTGCCTAATATGGTGATTCACAATTTTAAAGATTATACTTCATTCATAGTCATAAAATTTTGGCAACGTTCTATGTTTTGTACAATATGTTCTTGTGGTTTAGATCATACATAAGAGCTTGTTCTTCTTATTCCACTACATGTACATTAATCCTCTTAATCCTCCTCTGCTCCCTCTTGCCTCTGGTAACTAACAATTTGTTCTCTATATCTGTGAGTCTGTTTCTGTTTTGCTATACGCACCAGTTTGTAGTATCTTTTAGATTCCGCCCATAAGTGACACATATATAGTGTTAGCCTCTCTGTCTGACTTATTTCACTTGGCATGACATCCTCCAAGTTCATCCACATGGTTGTAAATGGCAAAATTCCCCTCTTTTTGTAGCTGAGTACTATTCCATTCTGTATATTCCATCGTGTGTGTATAGTGATTATATTTACTGAACTAATCACTGAATGATCCAAAGATGGGCAACTTACTTATTACAAAAAATAATGAATAAATCCATAATATGTGTAAGCTGTTTTTATAACATTCATAGTTATTTAAAAACAGAATCAAGATTTTCAGTGGAAATACATTTATCCTGGTATCTTTTTAGAATAAATTAGTTCAGGCTTATAGTTCATTAAGTCCATCATGACTGAGCGAGTGACCAACAACACATTCATTCAGCTTTTTTGGTCATTACTTTTTTATTTTTTATTGCTCTCCTTTCTCTGGCGGGTATAGAGAGAGAACTTAAAAGCTATTTTCTAAGTGGCAGCATCCAATATCTCAGCCTTTGTTGTTGGCACTGGGCTTGTCACACGGTTGTGTTGCTCTTAGATTATCAGGCTACCCTTCAAGTCTTCTGCAGTGTCAGTTTCCATGACTAATTCTTGATAAAAATAATCTCAAGGTTTTAACTATAATATTGGAGAATTAACTTGTAACTATTTTAACATGAAAGGATTTCTTTTAATGCCAGAGGTGGGTGTTTTTTGAGATGTCTGTGTCTTATCCAACAGATAGTAGAGACCAATCATAAAGAATGTGAGAGACAAGAAACCCTTCTCCGCCCTCTGCTGTGATTCTCCCTGTTATTGCGCAAGATGTAGTCAGGCATTTAGCAGAAATAGGAGATAATGTCTCTATAGTGTTTTCATTTCATTGTTGTACAGTATAAAAAAATATTAAATTTGTAATTGCAGGAAAATGCACAATGAATCATGCCAAAGAAACATCATCTAATTTGGGAGAAGTGAAGAGGGCAGGAAAATGAGAATAAATACAATTTTCTACTTCTCACTTGATTGGAGGAGCTATTGTAATCAATCAATTTATAAGTTTCTATCCTTGGAAGGAAAGTTTTGACCAACCTAGATAGCATATTAAAAAGCAGAGACATTACTTTGCCAACCAAGGTCCGTCTAGTCAAGGCTATGGTTTTTCCCATGGTCATGTATGGATGTGAGAGATGGACTGTGAAGAAAGCTGATCACTGAAGAATTGATGCTTTTGAACTGTGGTGCTGGAGAAGACTCTTGAGAGTCCCTTGGACTGCAAGGAGATCCAACCAGTCCATTCTAAAGGAGATCAATCCTGGATGTTCATTGGAAGGACTGATGCTAAAGCTGAAGCTCCAATACTTTGGCCACCTCATGCAACGAGTTGACTCACTGGAAAAGACTCTGATGCTGGGAGGGATTAGGGGTGTGAGGAGATGGGGATGACAGAGAATGAGATGGCTGGATGGCATCACCAACTCAATGGACATGAGTTTGGGTGAACTCTGGGAGTTGGTGATGGACAGGGAAGCCTGGCGTGCTGTGATTCATGGGGTCGCAAAGAGTTGGACACGACTGAGCAACTGAACTGAACTGATTCATCATTTTAATATACACAATACATAAGAAAGATTATGAGATATTCAATTTTAAATAATTGAGATGCTAATGTTTTCTTCTCATCAAGTTTGGTGAGAGCCTACATTCTGTTTCCCACGAAAATCATGATTGATGAGTAACAAATATCATAAATATCCTATATTGCAAATGCCTAAGTCAAAGAAATAGATTCTATGAGTTTATGGTTGAAGACAAATTTTAGTTATAAATTGTAAGAGGAAAGAACAAGTTTATTTGAATTGTTAGTCAATTACTATTATGACTAATCCACTTCCAACTGAAGTTAAAAAAAGTGAAATTTCAATTAATAAAACCCAGAATATTAGAATCATTTTATTAAATGTAATTCCACTATATGCCGCACAACAATTTGAATTTAATTATATCAGTACATCACTTTGTGTCAGAAGTCTTAAGAAATCTTTGCATTTTATTTCTAAGGGCAAGAAGTGTGCACAAAATTTGTCCTTTTCAGATATTAAATTCCCCCTGTAGTCTTTTTTGTCCCTGAAGATTTTAGATATATGCAAAATGACATATACATATAATGAAATTCAAAATGGGCAATGTGTTTCATGTAGCTTCATTTTTAATGTCTCTTGAACTTTATTTTCCCCCCTCTAGTAAGTACAGTAAACCTCTACATTTTATAGCATTTCTGTTTTTTTCTTATGTATGTGAATTTTTTTCTTTTCTCTAAACTCTTTATTTTACTCTTATGACTAATAGAAATAAACCCAAATTACATGAAATGTCACACACACAATCCCAAATAATGCTGTTACAATGAACCATTTTTTTCCTGTAGAAAGAATATCTAAATCCTAAGTCACTAGGGCAAATGCTGGAAGCTAGTGTCAATTTCACTTGCATAGACTGTTAGAACATGTTCCATGGGCCTTGACGGACAACAAGAATAGTCCTATGTGTTACAAGGAAGAGAAACCTGTTAGGTTCTCGGTTCTCTCCATTTGTAACTATGTCAAAAAGATCTTTTTTTTTTTTTTTTGAACAGGAAATTCTGTATATTAAAGATAAGTCATTCCTATTTAAATTTTTTATTTCTTTTATGAGCCAAACAGCACACATCTTGTGGCTCATATACCCTATGGGTCACCATTATTTTGACTCCTGATTTAGGCAACTAAGATGAGAGAAGTGAATTCAGATGATGTGGAAAACAATGATTCTTCTGAATGGGGGAAGAGACATCCGTAAGGTGACATTCCATTGGAAGGGAGTGGGAGAGCTTGGCTTGGAAGTCTCTTTGCATACCCAGCACACTCTTTACATTTATGATCTGTGATCTGAGCTTGGTTGGGCATTGGGACTCTGATGGAGATTTAGGATACGTGTGAATACTTAGTAGCTATCCTTTACGTTGTCACTAGTGCACCATCTTGTTCTGAAAAGCAGAGCCATGATGGTTCCATGAATGGAGTATGACTCTGCCATAAGAAAGAACACATTTGAATCAGTTCTGGTGAGGTGATGAAGCTAGAACCTGTTATACAGAGTGAAATGAGTCAGAAAGAGGAAACCAAATATCATATATTAAGGCTCATATATGGAATCTAGGAAAATGGTATTGATGAACCTATTTTCAGGGAAGGAATGGAGATAAGACATAGAGAATGGGCTTGTGGACACAATAGGGAAAGGAGAGAGTGGGACAAATGGAGAAAGTAGCACTGACATATGTCTACACATACCACTATGTGTTAAATAGATAGCTGATGAGAGTGGCTTTATAACACAGGGGCCCGGCTCGGCATTCTGTGATGACCCAGAGAGGTGGGATGGGGAGGCTCAAGAGAAGGCGATGTATGCATAATTATGGCTGATTCACATTGTTGTATTATTACGGCTAATTCACATTGTGTATGGGTGGAAACCAACAGGACATTGTAGAGCAATTTTCCTCCAATTAAAAAAAAAACCTTTAAAAATGAATGGTCTAATTTTATAGACTATGGTAAGACAATAGAGACCAAGGGAGCCTTTATATATAGACTAATGCAATGTAAAGAAAGAATTGGAAAATTGTCACTACTTAGCTCTGTTTTCTTGACAAAGTCATTTACCCCATCTAGCTTCAGTTCCTTTTTTTGTAAAATGGGGATATTTTACCAACTATCTTTCCAAAGAGTCCACTCTTAAACATATATTTTGTGATATAAACTTTGATCACATTTGATACATATTTTTTAAACAATGAATGCACAAGCAAAGGAATAGTTTGAATGGTTTGCTAAAGTGAATCTAAAAACGCAACACATCTTAACAGTCCCTCTGACAATAGTCACAATTGCAAATGATTTTGCTATTTAGATTACACTGTTCACCTATGCCAGTTCCCTCATGCTGCCCTATTTAAACTCTCAAATGTAGCACATCCATATTTTACTACCCAATACCCATGCAAATTTTTTCGCCAAAGTAGCATTTTTAAGTGATTGACCCACCCTCATTGATTTTTTTTTCCCCAAATAATTCCTTCACTTGGATCACAAGCAACAACCAGCCAGTGGAAATTTTTGCAAAACTCTTGGCTCTCTGTACTAACCTAATAGTAGATGAATATTCCCCACTACAGATGAAACAAATGTTTCTCTTTGGATAAGTTTGCCATTAAACAAACTTTTGCCATTGAATCTATGTTTAGATTTGGGCAGTTGGGACATCACCAAGTTAAATAGATGCTTGCTGAAATATCTGCTTTATTTTGCTGATTCAGAAACATGTTAATTGTCCTGTGAATTTAGTAACAATCATCAAGTATTATTTTAAAACAATTACTTTGTCAAAAGGTGGTGCTTCTAATGTTTGATTTTTTTGGCTTGTGAAATAGACTTCAATCTTGTGAAAATTACTTAAACTATCTACTTTTTCATGAATACAAATGAATCATTTCTTTGTGTGTGTGTATTTGACCATCACACTCTGCTTAAAATTTACCCAATAAGACGTCCAAGACAAGTAAAGCACATTGTTGCTTAATGGAGAAGAAGAAAGCAGGATTTTTTTTTAAAGTTCATACCTATATTTATCTTGAGCAACTTGCCCCTTCTTGATCTCAGTTTCCTGTGTATGAAATGATGAGTCTGCATTAGATGATTTCCAAAGTCTCTCCAATACTGAATTACCAGGACTCCATGACCCTCATTTATAAACCTTACTAAGTTAATTTACCGCAGATGTACTCTGGTCCAGTATCCATGCCAATAAACATCAGCATTGAGAAACAGTTAAGAAGAAGCTGAATGTTTTTGATGGTGCAAACAGATATTAATATAAATGAAAGCACTGTTTAGTTTTTATTAGATGTAACTGGATTTCTTCTGTCATTCTTTTTGTTACCTACTACATATAAGGTTGAAATTCCTACCTAACTTCCGTGTATTATCCCTGTTCTCCTTTCCATCCTCACTTTATTCACCTTCTATCATATTCTGAAATTCGGAAGGATTGAGTTGGGAAAAGCATCTGTTTAAAGGGAGTATTATAAGTTCTTCTTCAGTCCTCAACTTTCTCTCTCCTGACCCTAATGCTCACATGCCTTGCATACAATTGTAAGGCATGTGCTCTTTAGGGCTCAGTGTGGTTGCAAATTAAGAATAAAGTAACCTGTAGGAAATACTAGTTTTTGGCTTACAATATACCAATCCCATGCTTTTCCCTTATTAATAAACCACACCAGGCAACAATATTTCCATACGCATAAAATTAATATAAGCTAATAATGTTAATTCCAAGATGTCTGGCTCTAGGTCAGTGATCACACCATCATGATTATCTTGGTCGTGAAGATCTTTTCTGTACAGTTCTTCTGTGTATTCTTGCCACCTCTTCTTAATATCTTCTGCTTCTGTTAGGTCCTTACCATTTCTGTCCTTTATCGAGCCCATCTTTGTATGAAATGTTCCCTTGGTATCTCTAATTTTCTTGAAGAGATCTCTTGTTTTTCCTATTCTGTTGTTTTCCTCTATTTCTTTGCATTGATCGCTGAGGAAGGCTTTCTTATCTCTCCTTACTATTCTTTGGAACTCTGCATTCAGATGCTTATATCTTTCCTTTTCTCCTTTGCTTTTCGCTTTTCTTCTTTTCACAGCTATTTGTAAGGCCTCCTCAGACAGCCATTTTGCTTTTAGACAAGTTGACTCACTGGAAAAGACTGTGATGCTGGGAGGGATTGGGGGCAGGAGGAGAAGGGGACGACAGAGAATGAGATGGCTGGATGGCATCACCAACTCAATGGACATGAGTTTGAGTGAACTCTGGGAGTCGGTGATGGACAGGAAGGCCTGGCGTGCTGTGATTCAATGGGTCGCAAAGAGTCGGACATGACTGAGCAACTGAACTGAACTGAACTGAATAATGTTAATTCTAGATCCTTCAGAGAACTATTAAATTTGCCTATCTCCCTTGTCTGTGACCAATTTGGATGATAAAAATTAAAGGTACATCTCCTGAGATCCAACCAGTGCATCCTAAAGGAGATCAGTCCTGGGTGTTCATTGGAAGGACTGATGTTGAAGCTGAAACTCCAATACTTTGGCCACCTGATATGAAGAACTGACTCATTTGAAAAGACCCTGATGCTGGGAAAGATTGAGGGCAGGAGGAGAAGGGGACAACAGAGGATGAGACGGTTGGGCGGCATCACCGACTCAATGGCCATGGGTTTGAGTAAGCTCCAGGAGTTGGTGATGGACAGGGAAGCCTGGTGTGCTGTGGCTCATGGAAAAGCAAAGAATCAGACATGACTGACTGAACTGAACTGACTGACATCTGCTGAAAGGACTTTAACTTTCTAGATATGAGAATCATAACCAGTGGCACCAGCCACCTTTTCTTTCTTATATTGATGCCTGGAATTGGAGTGGCCATCTTGCAAGTGTTAAGAAAGGCTGCTGCTGCTGCTGCTAAGTCACTCCAGTCGTGTCCGACTCTGTGTGACCCCATAGACGGAAGCCCAACAGGCTCCCCCATCCCTGGGATTCTCCAGGCAAGAACACTGGAGTGGGTTGCCATTTCCTTCTCCAATGTGTGAAAGTGAAAAGTGAAGTCGCTCAGTCGTGTCCGACCCTTAGCGACCCCATGGACTGCAGCCTACCAGGCTTCTCCATCCATGGGATTTTCTAGGCAAGAGTACTGGAGTGGCTTGCCATTGCCTTCTCCGTAAGAAAGGCTAAAACAAACAAATATACAGAAGTTCTGACATATCTGAGTGAGTAAACCAAAACCATAGCAACTACAAATAGCTAGTCTTATTGTCATATGAGAGAAAATCAAGATGTTTGTTTACAGTGAATGAGGTTATGGGCTGCCTAGATTCCCCCTTCAAAACTGAAGGATTTATTCTTCCAGATGCTAAGATTATGAGCTAACATCCCTCAGCTGTCAAGCCTTCTTCGAGAATTTTATCAGCTGAAGAGCACCTCCTTGCTGAGGATATATTTGCCTCCTCCCTGGAGAAGCCCCTCATCAACGTCTGGTTGATGTGGGAGTATAAATATCTGGGCGTCTCTCTTCAACATGGGATAACCATCTCTGAAGAGCCATCCATCTTTGGAGCTCCCCACAAGTTCAGTTGAGGTCTTATTATAAATTAACTTCAGACCAACTCTCCCTCTACCGAGAGTCCTACTTGCTTTAAATCGCCTAAGGTGATGTTTCTGAGAGCACTCCCTCCAAAAACAAATTACAATGGTGTTTAATCTGCTGTTAGATTTCCTGTTACTTGTGGCCAAAATTATCCCTAATTTAAACAAGAGTATATGATACATTTAGAAGACTGGTTAAATGATCCTTAAATAGAAACTGTAAAAAAAAAAAAAAAAATTAAGATGTTTGGACCCTACACAGTCTTGAGCCCAGCCTGGTCTCTGTGTCTCTGCAGGGGAAGGTTCTTTTTCCAATGTGATTTGAGTAGATGAAATCAAAGCTTAGATCAACACAGCTCAAGCTTTATTTCATGGCCAAAAAATAGAGAAGGGGGAATTAAGTTTACAGATCACCTTTCATCCATCTGGGTAGAGGGATTTAATTTTAAAGAGTAAAGACAAAGGGAAGAAGAGTGAGGCTAATGATAGGGAGGTAGGTGCATTTCCAAGGGAGAGGGGTGCATCACTCTTTTTTATACTTTTTTGTCCTCAATGTCCAGTCATGGCCACCAGTGTGTGTGTTATTTACCATGCCAATGTAGCAAAATCTGTGTATAATAGAACTCAGGGTCTCTTAGAGGTCAGATTTGTTGCCATCTGGGTCCTAGCTTGTTCCATCTGGGTTTTTTTATTTGTAGCTTCCTTTCTGGACTCTGGACCATCTAACTTAGAGACTTATGTTAACTCCTGCTAAAGGTGAGGGTTGGGAGGTTTTGAGCAAAGACCTGGAACAACTGTGGCAACAAAATATTGGATGAAACTGTTTCAGACCTCAACAAAAGAGACTTCACAGTGATTGAACACTCACCACTTTTGTGAAGGCAGATCAAAGCCAGGTTTGGTCTCTTAACCAGCAAGGTAAACTTAAGCAAAATATTTAAGCTTCTTCATCCTCAAATGTTAAATCTAATAGTAATACATTTCTTATTATTTGATTATTTTGGTGAGTGATCAATATGAAACATGTGACATGTCCAGCATATATAATTGTCCTTGATCATTTTTGTGAGGATTCAACAAACTAACATCCAAATAATACCTAACATATGTAGTCCTCCTACTCTATAAGCAAATAGTTATTGCTATAGCATTAATGTCAGAATTGTTTTCCTAAAATGACACCAGCCCCCAAATTATAATTCCAGATTTGATCACTGCAAAGTTTATCTCATATAACTCTTTGGCATTTATTAGGTTTCTTCTTTCAATTTTATAGTGTGTCTGTGGTCCCAAATCCTCACCGGGATTTGTGGCAGTGGTATGAGTAGGGAGATTTGAGAATGTGGTCATGAGAGAGGTGCTCACTCAGAGATATCTCCGGAGCAGCCTCTGAGGAAAGTCAGAGGCCCAGAGGATCCGTGACATAGTCACAGAAGCCTCAGGTCTCAGATGCAAGACGGTTTCAGATGTGGCCTGAAGTCAAATCTGGCCTTTGTATCCTGACACCAAATTAAATCTCAGAGGCATGATTTTGGATAAAGTAAAAAAAAAGAAAAAAATAAATAAAGCTGCATTGCTTTGCCAGGCAATGTCTTTCTCAGGTGGCAGAGTGGTGGAGAATCTGCCTGCCAAGGCAGGAGACACAAGAGAAACAAGTTCAATCCTTGGGTCAAGAAAGGTCCCCTGAAGACTGGAATGGCAACCCACTCCAGTACTCTTGCCTGGATAATCCCAAGGATGGAGGAGCCTGGTGGGCTACAGTCCAAGGGGTCACAAAGAGTTAAGCAACAGGGAGTGCATGCATTTGCCAGGCAAAGGGAGCCACATTGTCTAATGCCCTCAAAACTGTGTCCCAACCTGGCGGGGTTAATGAGAAGTTTTACAGTAATGGTTCAAAGAGAGTTGATCTACTTGTGGACATTCTTTTGATTCGTGGGTGGTTAGGTAAGTCAGATTCAGCATCTTCAACCTTCTTGTTCCTGGGTCTGGGGTCTATGGACTTGTGGGCACCAGGCTGTTAATTTCTCCCACCCGGTGGGGATTTCGGTATCTACAAAACTGCTCAAAGAAAGTTATGTGTATCCCTGGAGGGGGAACCAGAACTTTGGCCCAAGGCTGGACTGTTGTTTCTTTTGACAACCCCTCCCTTGTCTCTTCATCCCCTCCCTTCCCTGTTTGAACCTGCTCATTGGAGCTCAGGGAAGGTCCTGGAAGTTGAATAAAGCCTATTTCCTGTAATCAAGAAATAGGAGCACAGAATGCCTTTTGTGTCCAGAAACCCCACAGGGTTTTGCTCAGTGTCTGGTCCACATGCCCCTTCTACCCGAGTATCAGGACCTCAGACTTTTACATGCCGATCTTGACTGACCCTTGTATGTCCCTGTGCGGTGGCTTTTGAGACGCTTGTTCCCCACATCATGTGTAGATGCTTCTGCATCTATAGCTTTGGGACACTTAGGGGAACCTCAGTAATTATTTCCTGATCTTGAAACAATTCATCATATGTGTCTCTTCTCCACTATGCTAAGCCTTTAACAATAAAGAATGAATTATTCCTCTTAGTTCAGTTCAGTTCAGTCGCTCAGTCATGTCCGACTCTCTGCGACCCCATGAATCACAGCACGCCAGGCCTCCCTGTCCATCACCAATTCCCGGAGTTCACTCAAACTCATGTCCACAGAGTCGGTGATGCTATCCAGCCATCTCATCCTCGGTCGTCCCCTTCTCCTCCCATCCCCAACCTTTCCCAGCATCAGAGTCTTTTCCAGTGAGTCAACTCGTCCCATGATGTGGCCAAAGTATTGCAGTTTCAGCTTTAGCATCAGTCCTTCCAATGAACACCCAGGATTGATCTCCCTTAGAATGGACTGGTTGGATCTCCTTGCGGTACAAGGGACTCTCAAGAGTCTTCTCCAACACCACAGTTCAAAAGCATCAATTCTTCGGCGCTCAACTTTCTTCGCAGTCCAACTCTCACATCCATACATGACCACGGGAAAAACCATAGCCTTGACTAGACGGACCTTTGTTGGCAAAGTAATGTCTCTGCTTTTTAATATGCTATCTAGGTTGGTCATAACTTTCCTTCCAAGGAGTAAGCGTCTTTTAATTTCATGGCTGCAATCAGCATCTGCAGTGATTTTGGAGCCCAAAAAAGAGATCAAATATTATCTCTGATTCTTAACGTTAAAAAAAAGTGTTTCAAGGGCGTCATCTCTTAAAATTTGAGGAAAGAAATGTTGGACACACTATTGTAGAATTGTTTGTAAAGTGAGGCTCATTCGTGGCAATTAACCTGCCCCAATTACTATATGATTTACTCATGAACAAAGGCTGCCCCTTCTCTTGAGGAATTCATGGCTTGGTGGGGAAGTTAATGGTGAAATTCTATGTAGTGAGACTCCCTAAGGGAGTGTATTAGGATTGTCACCTTTGGAGTCTCGATGGACAAGGGTGGGCTGCCAGGAAAGGTTTATCAAGGTTCTGTTTTTGTTAAGAGCCACATTTCCTCAGGGAGCAAAATTGCTGGGCAGGTTGCTGTTATAGTTGGGCTCCAGCTCACTGTCCCTAGAAGAGAGATTTGAAACTGGCAATTTGCAAGCTGAACCTGGCCCACAGAGATATTTTATTTGGCTCCTATACTGTTTTAAAAAATGTTACCAACATTTAAAACTGGGAAATTTCACATAAAAACTCAAATTTCTGGCTTCCACTGAAAAAAACTGGAAAGACCTGGCAAAACTGGGCTCACATTCCTGTATGACAACAATTGGCTGGATCCATGTCATGGCCCTTCAACAAGAAAAGAATGTGCTCTTCTGTTTACCACAGTCCCCACCACTCTCTAACATTCTCCAGCTCTGAACCTATCCATTGTCATCTATCATCATGTTTGTAGTTTTCCAGTGTAATGAATTTTTTCTTCATAGAGGTCTACATCTTTCTCAAAGGCAAGATAAAGCAGATAGAATGAGAAGTCCTTGGATCAGAAAGCAATGAGAGAATTTCCTATAAAAGGTGAAAAATAATCACGCACATTTAATTCTATTTAAATTAAAGTTATGTGCCTGACCTTAAATTAAGTAAAATCCTCACTCCTCTTTGGAAATTCAAAAAATTTTAATTTTATGAAAAAAAGACTTTGTTCTAAACATATACTATTGACTTTAAGATTGGACTTGACATCTCATAAGACCTCAAACACTTAGATGAATAAATATATTTGAATAGGAAAAGATTTATGATCAAGCCATCTCTCATTCCAAGTGAGTTATGCAGATTCTGTGGGAGACTTTGTGTCCTCTAAGGTGTGGAAGAAATGTGTATATTTTAAATTCCTGTGGAAATATTGACACCTGTTCACCAACTGAGGACATCTACACAAAACATTATGAATCTGCATTTTGAAAATGCATCTCTCAGAATATTTCATAGTATCATCTGATAAAATTTTTAAATAAAAAAATTTTGTAAAAAACAAATAAAATGGACTATCTCAGGGAAAAACTTTGTCTTTATTACCTTTTCTGAATTCAACTGAAGCCTAAAGTATCAACTAGATGATATTTAAGATCCCTTTGGTCATTGGGAACTTCTCATTTTCTAAAAATTAGAAAAACAGAAATATTTGGTCTCCAGCCTTTTATACAAATCCAGACACCTGAGGGGGGTTCCCATTCTTTTACAACAGATCTACCTTGTTTTCACATACACACACACACACTATATATATATATATATATATATATATATATATCATTTTTTGCTTGTTCAACATTCAAACAGACTTTCAAAATTTGAGATATTTCCTCTCCTTACTTTCTGATAGACTTGGCTGATCAGATGGCCTTCCACCTCTAGAGTTCTACCTATGGAATGGGGACCATAGTCCATAGTTAAGAAATAATTCCTGACAGCAGAGCTGGCAGCATTGAGAATCTTATGATGTCAGTGAGCATCTAAAAGACATGTCCTATGTGAGTTCCTTTGATTACCAACCATTTTTTGAATCTGCTTCCCCAACCCTCACATCACTTATGTGCATGGCTCTATGATATTCTAAGAAATGAATTTGTTGCAAACGTTAGCCAGAGACAATTTCTGTTGGTAGGCAGCTGGTAGGTAACAAATTGATGCATCAAAAATTTACTGTGAGACAATTTTATAGAAGTCAATGGAAATACATTAATTTACAAAAAATAAAATCAACAGGGGTTGCTTTGGTGACTTATGCCCACTCAGCACATTCTCTTACAAGAAAAGAATATAGTGCAATCTACATTCTAAATCAGAAGATTTGGGAGACATGGAATCCGTGAGAGTTTTATGACTCATGTGACTACAGCCAGTCACAAGGTCAAACAGTGGGACCATGATATATATTTATTCTCATTAACAAGGCTCTTCTGATATAGAGAAAAAAAGAAGAAACAGAAATGTGGAGTTTTTTTAAGTCTCTTTAAGTATTTGTATTGGTATGCTTGCGTGGTCACTCAGTCATGTCTGATTCTGCAAACCCATGGACTGTAACCCACCAGTCTGTTGTGTCCATTTAATTTTTCAGGCAAAAATCCTGGAGTGGGTTGCCATTTCCTCCTTCAGGGGATCTTTCTAATCCAGGGATCAAACCCATGTCTCTTGCATCTCCTGCACTGGCAGGCGGATTCTTTACCACTAGTACCACCTGGGAAACCATGGGCACTATTTTCTCTGACTCCTAGTTTCAATATTCCATAATGATGCATACTTATTGGTGAATTTTAATGTCCAACTTTTCCTTTGTTGCTACTAAATTGATAAAGAAGCATGTGAACCAAACTTTCTTAATCAACCACTAAATTACCAATGTTCAAAAATTTACTATACTATAACACTATAATTCTTTTGAATACTATGATTTCTTTATAAATTTTGGAAATACCTTTGCGATTCATCAGGTATGATGGTTGATTATGTGTTTTATGAAAACTTCGAAAAAATGCACACTCTAAGGCAATCAAATACTCTTCAAAATGTATTGAATATTTAGAGAAAGGAATTTAAATAATCAGGACTTTTTCAGCATACTGATTTAACTCAACTGTTTTGATGTGACCACTTTTCCAATTAGAATAATTGATCTCTCTGACAAACACAATATTACTGTATTTCCACTGATTTCACCACGATGTTTCTAAAACTAATTATTCCTTATTGTGCCATCTTTATTGCCTATGAAATGTAACATAATGCTACATAGTATGTGTATCAGATGTCAATTTATTCTAAAATCTGCACAAAACTGAGAAAGCAAAATATGATAGAAAAATGGATTTTAGAATAATATGTTCCAATGGTATTCAATGACATAGTCAATGTTATTGAAGTTTGTTGGCTTCTTAAAGATCTCCCTACAGAGGCAACTTCCCTCTATTATTTCTCCTGTTATCTGTCATACTTTGGATTATCATCCAAAAATGGCAACAGAGGGCTACCATGCAAAACACTATAACAAATGCTAGGAATGCCAGAATTTTCTGTCCTCAGATATCTATTTGCATTCTTAAGATAATTTGCTCTGCATCATGAAGGTAAATAATGATGCAGCACAGTACAAGGATACATAGTATTGAATAGTGCAGTCTGCGAGCAAACCTGAATATCAAATAGAGAAAAGTCACTACAGTTCTGTTCCTTAGAGCAGTGGGCATTAGATGAAATTTAAGGGAACAAAGAGTCTCCACATTATTTAGGGAGAATGGTGAGGAAGAGAGCATTACTCACTATAAGATAAAATATTTGTGTTTTTTAAGCTATTACATATGTGGGAATTTGTTATAGCAACAATAGAAAATTAAAACAGATTTTCTTAATACCTGAGAGTGAGGCACTTTGGGATTGGGCAGAGTGAGGCTGAGGAATTCTCAAGTTCAGTTCAGTTCAGTTCAGTTGCTCAGTCGTGTCCGACTCTCCGCGACCCCATGAATCACAGCACGCCAGGCCTCCCTGTCCATCACCAACTCCCGGAGTTCACTCAAACTCATGTCCACAGAGTCGGTGATGCCATCCAGCCATCTCATTCTCTGTCGTCCCCTTCTCCTCCCACCCCCAACCTTTCCCAAAGAGCATGTTCAAAAAAGCTGAGACTGCCTTGAATATGCTTCAGTAGAAGCATGGGCCTTAGTGGCTCTGCCAGAGAAGACGCAGGATAAAGTGAAAAGCCTGGTAGAGAAAATATAGTTTGCCTCAGAGAATACACAAATCATCATAAACAGACTATTGGTAGAAATAAGAATACAACAAGTTCTATTTGTGAGGGTTCCAAAAGAAATAAGCAACACATAAGTGAAAAATGGAGGGAAGTTTGTCCTTATATAGTAGTGGCAGAAGACTTAACAGAGTTATCTTCTTGAAGCTATGTAGAAAACAAAACTTGTGAGTGATAAATAAGTGGCTCAGATAGTAAAGAATCTGCCTGCAATGTGGGAGACCCAGGTTCCATTCCTGGGTCGGAGATCCCCTAGAGAAGGGAATGACTGCCCACTCCAAAATGTTTGCCTGGGATATCCCAAGGACATAGGAGTCTTGCGGGCTATTGTCCACGGGGTTGCAGAATCAGACAGGACTGAGTAACTTACACTTTCACTTTTCATTTTCCTAAGTAATATTTTACTGAGGAGATTTTCAAGGGATAAAGAAGCAGCCTGGTTTCTGTTTGCTGCTTACAGTAAAATGCAAGGGGAAGGAGATAAATTGGGAGAAGAATGATTAAATAAAAAGAAACCAAGAGGTGACGATTTGGAAAATCTTCAGCTTCTCCAGACTGCAAAAACTGCTACATTTAGGAGATTCACTGTCAGGAATGTAAGATCTAAAGAAAAGCTGAGGGTGTGGATCTAAAATGTTTAGATAGTATTCACAAAAGACAGAAGACTCTGAAGAGATTAAGAGTGTGACTTTCAGATTCCTTTAATCACACCAGGAAACATCTAGGAAGTTTAGGAGTGTTATCTCTCAAATACCTGAGAGAAGCCAAAAAATAGAGAACTAAGAAATATTTGTTGAAGAGTCTCATTTGTAATGGAATGAATCTCTATAACATACAAAGGAGATCCAAAAATTTCTTTTGAATTTTATACTACAATAAACACTACCAGTTTGTGCTAAAATAAAAGTATGAAATGAAAGAAGGCTATTGGACCCTTAAAATTCTACTGACAGGAAAAAAACTAGTAAAACTACTTAGCTGCAAACACTCGTTATGTTTCATGAAAAGGAAAGGATGATTCAGGGGAGCAAGCCATGAGCTTGGAAGGAGGAGCTGAAGAGCACAGAGAATTATTCACAGACGTTGCAACCTAATGGAGGATGCCCATCAGGATTTTCAAATTATTGGGACTGGTATCTCCTTTATTCCCTTTAGTATTCTCCTTGTTTTCCAACTTTATTTTTTAATTGAAGGATAATTGCTTTACACAATTTTGTTTTCTGTCAAACATCAGAAAGAATCAGCCATAGGCCTTCCTTTGTCTGTCCTACATTGTATTTCAGGAGAAGATAATGTGTTTATAATTTCACTGATTCATCTGTGAATTTCACAGATTTATAACAGTAAAGAATCATGTGTGCCCAAGGATAGATAAATACAACCTTCAGTTCAGTTCAGTTCAGTTCAGTCGCTCAGTCGTGTCCGACACTTTGCGACCCCATGAATCACAACACACCAGGCCTCCCTGTCCATCACCAACTCCCTGAGTTCACTCAAACTCACCTCCATCGAGTCGGTGATGCCATCCAGCCATTTCATTGTCTGAAATCCCCTTCTCTTCCCGCCCCCAACCCCTCCCAGCATCAGAGTCATTTCCAGTGAGTCAACTTGTCCCATGACGTGGCCAAAGTATTGGAGTTTCAGCTTTAGCATCAGTCCTTCCAATGAACACCCAGGACTGAGCTCCTTTAGAATGGACTGATTGGATCTCCTTGAAGTGCAAGGGACTCTCAAGAGTTTTCTCCAGCACCACAGTTCAAAAGCATCAATTTTTTGGTGCTCAACTTTCTTCACAGTCCAACTCTCACATCCATACATGACCACTGGAAAAACCATAGCCTTGACTAGACGGACCTTCATTGGCAAAATAATGTCTCTGCTTTTTAATATGCTATCTAGGTTGGTCATAACTTTCCTTCCAAGGAGCAAGCGTCTTTTAATTTCATGGCTGCAATCAGCATCTGCAGTGATTTTGGAGCCCAAAAAAATAAAGTCTGACACTGTTGCCACTGTTTTCCCATCTATTTCCCATGAAGTGATGGGATCAGATGCCATGATCTTTGTTTTCTGAATGTTGAGCTTCAAGCCAACATTTTCACTCTCCTCTTTCACTTTCATCAGGAGGTTTTGAGTTCCTCTTCACTTTCTGCCATAAGGGTGGTGTCATCTGCATATCTGAGGTTATTGATATTTCTCCCGGCAATCTTGATTCCAGCTTGTGCTTCTTCCAGCCCAGCATTCCTCATGATGTACTCTGCATATAGGTTAAATAAGCAGGGTGACAATATACAACCTTGACGTACTCCTTTTCCTATTTGGAACCAGTCTGTTGTTCCATGTACAGTTCTGACTGTTGCTTCCTGACCTGCACACAGGTTTCTCAGGAGGCATGTCAGGTGGTCTGGTAGAACCATCCCTTGAAGAATTTTCCACAGTTTATTGTGATCCACCCAGTCAAAGGCTTTGGCATAGCCAATAAAGCAGAAATAGATGTTTTTCTGGAACTCTCTTGCTTTCTCCATGATCCAGCGGATGTTGGCAATATGATCTCTGGTTCCTCTGCCTTTTCTAAAACCATCTTGAACATCTGGAAGTTCACGGTTCATGTAATGCTGAAGCCTGGCTTGGAGAATTTTGAGCATGACTTTACTAGTGTGTGAGATGAGTGCAATTGTGCGGTAGTTTGAGCATTCTTTGGCATTCCCTTTCTTTGGGATTGGAATGAAGACTGACCTTTTCCAGTCCTGTGGCCACTGCTGAGTTTTCCAAATTTGCTGGCATATTGAGTGCAGCACTTTCACAGCCTTATCTTTCAGGATTTGAAATAGCTCAACTGGAATTCCATCACATCTACTAGTTTTGTTAGTAGTGATGCTTTCTAAGGCCCACTTGACTTCACATTCCAAGATGTCTGGCTTCAGGTGAGTGATCACACCATCGTGATTATCTGCATCATGAAGATCTGTTTTGTACAATTCTTCTATGTATTCTTGCCACCTCTTCTTAATATTTTCTACTTCTGTTAGGTCCATACCATTTCTGTCCTTTATCGAGCCCATCTTTGAATGAAATGTTCCCTTGGTATCTCTGATTTTCTTGAAGAGATCTCTAGTCTTTCCAATTGTGTTGTTTTCCTCTATTTCTTTTCATTGATCACTGAGGAAGGCTTTCTTATCTCTCCTTGCTATTCTTTGGAACTCTGCATTCAGATGCTTATATCTTTCCTTTTCCCCTTTGCTTTTCGCTTCTCTTCTTTTCACAGCTATTTGTAAGGCCTCCTCAGACAGCCATTTTGCTTTTTTGCATTTCTTTTCCATGGGGATGGTCTTGATCCCTGTCTCCTGTACAATGCCACGAACCTCCGTCCAGAGTTCATCAGGCACTCTATCAGATCTAGTCCCTTAAATCTATTTCTCACTTCCACTGTATAATCGTAAGGGATTTGATTTAGGTCATACCTGAATGCTCTAGTGGTTTTCTCTACTTTCTTCAATTTAAGTCTGAATTTGACAATAAGGAGTTAATGATCTGAGCCACAGTCAGCTCCTGGTCTTGTTTTTGCTAACTGTATAGAGCTTCTCCATCTTTGCCTCAAAGAATATAATCAGTCTGATTTCGGTGTTGACCATCTGGTGATGTCCATGTGTAGAGTCTTCTCTTGTGTTGTTGGAAGAGCGTGTTTGCTAAGACTTGTGAGTTCTCTTGGAAAAACTCTATTAGCCTTTGCCCTGCTTCATTCTGTGCTCCAAGGCCAAATTTGCCAGTTACTCCAGGTGTTTCTTGACATCCTACTTTTGCACTCCTGTCCCCTATAATGAAAGGACATCTTTTTGGGGTGTTAGTTCTATGAGATCTTGTAGGTCTTCATAGAACCGTTCATCTTCGGCTTCTTCAGCATTACTGGTTGGGGCATAGGCCTGGATTACTGTAATATTGAATGGTTTGCCTTGGAAACAAACAGAGATCATTCTTTCATTTCTGAGATTGCATCCAAGTACTGCATTTCAGACTCTTTTTTTGACCATGATGGCTACTTCATTTCTTCTAAGGGATTCCTAACCACAGTAGTAGATATAATGGACATCTGAGTTAAATTCACCCATTCCAGTCCATTTTAGTTCACTGATTCCTAGAATGTCGACGTTCACTCTTGCCGTCTCCTGTTTGACCACTTCCAATTTGCCTTGATTTGTGGACCTAACATTCCAGGTTCCTGTGCAATATTGCTCTGCACAGCATTGGACCTTGATTCTGTCACCTGTCACATCCACAACTGGGTATTGTTTTTGCTTTGGCTCCATCCCTTCATTCTTTCTGGAGTTATTTCTCCACCGATCTCCAGTAGCATATTGGGCACCTACCGACCTGGGGAGTTCCTCATTCAATATCCTATCATTTTCCCTTTTCATACTGTTCATGGGGTATGCAAAGCAAGGGTTATAACTCTAAAGAGATAGCTAAATGTGTATATGTTTTGCATTATAAGGCAATGTATAATTCTGAGATTTAAATTCTTGAAAAACACAAGTAAAATGCATTTGAATAAGTTTATCTAGCCTACATTACCAGTTATATATCCCAAATGCACTTAATATTTTAATCAATAAAAAAATGTACTTTCTTGAACTTGCTTGGGTTCTATAACATTACTCTTGTTGTTCTTTCTGCCTGGACTTTACTGTCTTTATTTATCTAGTGAAACTCTGCTGTTGCTGCTGCTGCTGCTAAGTCACTTCAGTTGTGTCCAACTCTGTGTGACCCCATAGACAGCAGCCCACGAGGCTCCTCTGTCCCTGGGATTCTCCAGGCAAGAACACTGGGGTGGGTTGCTATTTCCTTCTCCAGGTGAAACTCTACACACCCTTAAACATATCATTCAAGGGTCAGTCCCCATGGAGAGCCTTCCTGATGCCTTCTTCCTAACCTTGTAATTTATGTAAAAACTATCAGTCTCTCTATCCATGTGTCTGCTATGGTCTGAATGTTTGTGTCGCCTCAAAATTCACATACTGGTGTCCTAATGCTGGTGTCCTATGTTGTTCATCAAATATATGTTCATCAAAGAGCAGCACTCTTTCAGACTTACAATATCTTTGAAGCACAGGCAATATATTTGATGAACAATGAATGATTAAAATATAGAATTCATTAAATGGATGAATTCACCTGGATTCACATGAATTCACGTGAATTCAATGGATTTTTGTTAAAAATCCATTTCTATGTATAGACATGGTTTAATGATAGATTCTCTAAATAGTTTATTCCTTTTGGTTTTCACTTAAAAAAATATTAATAGTTTGTATGAGTGGCTGTTTTTAGTTCAAACCTTGTGAAGATTTTATGATAAACTGTCATATTGATCCAAATTAATGGCTTGTATAACTAAGTTTTTTGTTTCAGAATGATACCAAAGGACATTTAATTAAGACAGGTGACAAAATTGGCCACAGCACCTGTCCCTAAAGAATCCTGTTTAAGTTTTTTCATCCAAAGATAAATTGTCTATTCAGTTTACTTTTTCTTAAGCCAGTATCATAATCATATAAAAGTATTTTTCATAACTTTGTGATTTTTCTTTACAGAAGCACTATGAACACCTTGCACATGGGCACATACACACATGCTGATGATCATTTTTACACTTTTTGGCCTCTTAAAAAATATGGTTGGATGACATCACTGACTTCATGGACATGAGTCTGAGCAAGCTCCGGGAGTTGGTGACAGACAGGGAAGCCCAGTGTGCTGCAGTCCATTGGATCACAAACAGCTGGACATGACTGAGTGACTGAACTGAACTGATCTTTACAAAAATGAAATTAAATTAAATTTCTATTCTTTAGAAGTTATTATCAGTTTGGGGGTTCTTTCCTAAAATAGAAGAATGAGAGATTTACAAACTCTCATTTATGCTAAATAGAGGAAAGTCACATGCCTGAAAATTCCAGTTGTCAAAGAGACATTATCAGGGAAAGAAGATGACCTTTGTTCTAGTTACTGCTTCCCATAATAAATACCAAAATAAATGTTTTAAGTCATTTTATGCCTTGAATATCATATTTGTCAAGATACAGCTGTATTTTTTAACACTCACCTGTATTTTTAACACTCACCTTGTGCTTCCCTGGTGGCTCAGCTGATAAAGAATCCGCCTGCAATGCTGGAGACCTCAGTTCAATCCCTGGGTTAGGAAGATCCCTTGGAGAAGGGAAAGACTATCCACTTCAGTATTCTGGCCTGGAGAATTCCACGGACTATATAGTCCATGGGGTCCAAAGAGTCGAACAGGACTGAGCAACTTTCACTTTCAATTTGAGGTACTTTGCATAGACATCTTCTAATAATGTGTTTCCCAAGGGTTTCCCCCAAAATTTATAGTTTAGGGAAAAATATTTTAAAATAAACATTCTTTTAAATAAGTTCATATTATTAAGCAGTTGGAAACCATCTACTTATATAAAAACTATATGTTTAATATTATTATGCATTTAGTACTATCAGCTCAATGAACAGTATATAATAATAATGTGTTGCTACTTGTATTCCATGCTTCAGAAAGTATTAAAACAACATTTCTTTAAAATAATATGTGCTAATTTTTCCTTCAAACCTTCTGAAATTTGTTTAAGTTTTTGACGATATAGAGGTGCGTGCGTGTGTGTGTGTGTGTGCGCGCAGACGCATGCTTAGTAGTGTCCAACTCTTTAAGACGTGTGTGGCCTGTCAGGCTCCTCTATCCATGGGATTTCCCAGACAAGAATAATGGAGTGGGTTGCTGTGCCTATCTCCAGAGGATCATCTGACCCCAGAATCAAATTCACATCTCCTTGATCTCTTGCGTTTGCAGGAAGTCTTTACCACTGAGCCACCTGAGAAGCCCAAGGATATATAGATATAAGTTAAATTTTTCCAGAAACAATTTTACAGATTGTGGATGTTCAATAATAAAATAAAAGATCAAGGACATGTACATGGAATGTATCAAATCACTGGTCAATAATCTATGTTGAGTCTTCTGTGATAAGTAGTGACTGTCATTGGCACTCAGATCAAAGCCATATACTTAATCAGTAATTAATATGAAAAGAACAATAACAAAACTGTGTTTTATGATATTCTGAATAAATTTCTTCCTAATTGAAGTTCTTTCAATATATATTCCACTTAATTGAGAGTGTTAACTCTGTTTTTCTATGTCTTGTGCGTTTCCCATTCTTTCATAATATCTGTGAGTGATGCAAGACTTTATGGCTGTGATTAAATATCAAAGCATGATTTACTGAGTGACAGAGTAAAAAGAAATCTATGCAAGTACCTCTAATAGTTTTCACATTGTTAGATTATTTTTAGGTGATTTTTTTTTCTCTATTAATACAAGTGAAAAGAAATAAAATGAACATTTAGGAACTTATTAAGAACCAGGTATCTTTCTGCATTGTGTATAACTCCTTCCATCACAATGTAAACAGTTACAAAAATTCTCATTTTACAGAGGGGAAATATTACCTGTAAACCATTAGCCGTTGTATTCCAAAATGAGACATCCAAGAAAATAGTGTGACTGGAATTGGTGCTCACATCTCTGAGAATTCTAGGTTCACATGGTGAGTAGCAAAATGTTTAAGAGGCTGACTTAACATCCCGCCTTTAATTCTGTTCTCCCTGAAGAGATGGTCTATGCCTCTTTTATATTTCACACAGTGTAATATGCCTCCAGATTAAAATTATAAAACTAATACCAGAAAATGAAAATCTAGATCCATTTAAACTACTAAATCATAGCAGTCATTTTGAGGCTTGTTGTTGTTTGGTTGCTAAATCGTGTCTGTCTCTTTGAGCCCCATGGACTGCAGCACGCCAGTCTTCCCTGTCCTTTACTATCTCCCGGAGTTTGCTCAAACTCACGTCCCCTGAGTCATTGATGCCATCCTATCATCTCATCCTCTGTCATTCCCTTCTCTTCTTGCACCTTAATCTTTCCCAGCATCAGGGTCTTTTCCAGTGAGCTGGCTGTTCACATCAGGTGGCCAAAGTATTGGAACTTCAACCCAGCATCAGTTATTCCAAGGAATATTCAGGGTTGATTTGCTTTGGATTGACTAGCTTGATCTCCGTGCAGACAAAAAGACTCTCATGAGTCTTCTCACAGCTCGAAAGAATCTAATAATGACTAATTCCAGACAGGACACCAATGTTAATTGTGGTCATAATGTAGACATCATGGAGTAACCTGAAAGAGGATCAGAGACTCTTGGTATAGAAAGAGAACTTTAGAACATCTGTTCAAATGTGTTAGTCTATTGGCAGAAAATGACGGAGTTTGAATATTTGCTTTTCAAATCTCTGGCACAGCTCTTTTCCAGAGGGTGTTTTGTGTAAGAAGGGATCATATGAATATCTGGAAAAAAGGTGATTATCACAGGATGCTGTGGAGACACATCTTTTAGCACCAAATATGTTGTATCAGCTGCACAAGGAATTTTGTTTTGAAGATTATTATTTGGAAAGACAGTTTACAACAACTATGACAACAGTAATGACAGCAAATCCGTGGATATATAACTATTAAATTTATAAACAATCACTTCATATTATATTTAATTTTATTATATACTTATCTTAAAGTGCTTAAGGTTCAAGCCAACCCCTTACTCAAAAAAAAAAGTAAATAAACAAAAAAAGGGAAAAGATGTGTTAGTTGACTAGAGTGTGGGAATCCTTTTGTTACACACACATGTGCTCGTGCACACACATACATACCCATATATACATATAAAACAACCCCAATGAACAGTTTAAATATCTTACAGTTTTGTCAGTTATACCTCAACAGAGCTGCAAATGAGATCAAGTGGGACATAGGAAGCATCACTACAAAGCTAGTGAAGGGGATGGAATTCCAGTTGAGCTATTTCAGATCCGAAAAGATGATGCTGTGAAAGTGCTGCACTCAATGTGCCAACAAATTTGAAAACTCAGCAGTGGCATAGATTATTTTATCCAACATACTTACAATGTACCATTACTTTTAGATATATTTCTTCTTCCAAAAGACTGAAAGTAAGCATTTAAGGTCAAATTAGACAAAATTATCAGGAGACATAAGTACAGAACATCATCAAATAGTAGGAATTCTTATGAGTGAAAAGTATCTAGATATACAAAAATATAATGAGTTCAGATATATGTACATTATAAGTTCAAACATAAGGGAAATCTAAGTTTGTCTATATATTTGAGGAAAAAGGAAAAGAAAACTGATGACAACTTCCTTATTTACTTTCATTTGTATATTTGCCATGTAGTCAGGGTGTGTCTAGTGGAACATGGTAGCTGAAATTTTTTCTTCTCCGAGTTAATTCTAATGTCCTCTCCATTAAAAAAGGCAGTGTGTTATAGGCTGAAATGCATCCCCTGACTACCCATCCAGTATTCTTTCCTGGAGAATCCCATGGACAGAAGAGCATGGCAGCCTACAGTCCATGGGGTCACAGAGTCGGATACTACTGAGCGACTAATACTTCCACTTTTTCGCTTGAAAAATATCTTGTAGTCCTAAACCCTGGTTCCTCAGAATGTGACCTCATTTGGAGTTAGGATCTTTACAGAGATAATCAGGTTAAAATAAGCTTACTAGGATCGGCCCTAATCGAATGTGACTGGTGTTCTTTGAAAAGGAGGGGATTTGAACACAGAGATACACACACACAGAAAACAGACAATGGGAAGAGACACAAGAAAAAGAAGACCATCCATTAAGCCAAAAAATTATGTCTGGAGCAGCGCTTACAAGCACAGCCCCCAGAAGGAAGCAACTGTTGACATCTTCATTTCAGACTTCTGGCTGCCAAAACCGTGAGACTATACATTTCTGTTGCTTAAAACAGCGTCTCAGTGGTTAGCTGTTATGGCATCCCTAGCACCAGTCAATCCTAAAGTAAATAAACTCTGAATATTCATTGGAAGGACTGATGTTGAAGCTGAAGCTCCAACACTTTGAACTCCTGATGAGAAGAGTTGATTCATTGGAGAAGATTCTGATGCTGGGAAAGATTTGAAGGCAGAAGGAAAAGGGGGCAACAAAGGATGAGTTGCTTAAGATAGTATCACCAAGTTAATGGACATGAATTTGAGCAGACTCCGGGAGATAGTGAAGGACAGGGGCACCTGGCATGCTGCAGTGCATGGGGTTGCAAAGAGTCGAGACATGACTGAGTGACTGAGCAACAGAGCAAACTCACACTGTGCCTCCACTTGGCTTAGGAAACTCCTCCCCTTCTCCACTGTACGTGGAACATCTCCAAAACGTTAGTACACATTTCCTGCCTAATCAATTGTGCTTTCTGGAACTTCTTTTTGAGAGTCACCTCTTTCCATAAGATGTTGGAGTAGTAGAGAGGATGTCCATATGGAAAAGATAAGGAGACCAAATTGCAAAGAAATGTAGAGGCAAGAAAGAATGAGCAATAGTCAGGGGGAGCAGAAAGATCACAGCTATATCAGTTGAGCTGTTGCTTCCAACCAGTTACACCTGGGCCACTCAAGAAATGGTTTTTGTTCTCTTAAACTGAGCCAGTTTGATCTGGAATTCTAGTAGTCTAACTAAAAAGGACCTGATGATTCTAGCTGACATTGCGTTTGTCTTATTAAGTGTCTTCCATTTCCGTTTTTAGGAATGCATGCATATACGTATACACACAGTAAAGCTATTTTAGGAAGGGAAGCTCAGTTTTGCTTGTTTGTATCTATATACCTAGTCAGCATGGTTACATCTCAGGGGATAGCATCAGAGTTGAATGAATGTTGGCTCTTTTTTATCCATTCTTTTTCACCTCCTTACCAATGTAAGATAAACTTACTTTCAAGCTAACTAATACTATTGATATATTTGCTGCATTTTCTCAGTAAGATTTGTTGTTGCTTTTCAGTCACTAAGGCATGTCCCACTCTTTGGGACCCCATGGACTACAGCATTACAGCTCTTCTGTCCTCCACCATTTCCCAGGGTTTGCTCAGGTTGATGTCCATTGAGTCAGTGGTGCTATCTAACCATCTCATCTGCCATTCCCTTCTCCTTCTGCCTTCAATCTTTCCAAGCATCAGGGTCTTTTCCAATGAGTTGTGTCTTTGCTTCAGGTGGCCAAAGTATTGGAGCTTCAGCTTCAGCATCAGTACTTCCAATGAATATTTAGGGGTGGTTTCCTTTAGGATTGACTGGTTTTATCGCCTTGCTTTCCAAGGGACTCTCAAAACTCTTCCCCAGCTCCACAACTCAAAAGCATCAATTCTTTGGCACTTAGCTTATTATGTGAGGGGCTGCTCTCCGCCAAGGTGTATACCATGGAGTCACTTGAGACCAATGTGTAAAGTTTAATTGGAGAAGAGAAGTTTGTGCTCAGCTATATCTGCACTAATGTTTTTGATCTAAAGATTAGTTCAAATTCTGACCAGACCATGAAATGAAAGTGTCTGACTCATTGCGACCCCATGGACTGTAGCCTGACAGGCTCCTCTATCCATGGAATTCTCCAGGCAAGAATACTGGAGAGGACATTCCCTTTTCCAGGGGATCTTCCCAACCCAGGGATCAAACACAGTCTCCGTAGCTGCAGGATATTTAGCCACTGAAATAAGTGTGTGTGTATATTTATATATATGGCATATAGCATGATCCTGAAATACTTTGCTGAAGCACCAAGAGTCAATATCACATTCCAAAGGACTTCCTAGGCATTATGCAGAATTCACAAAGCTGGTGGTCATACCTGATGATGGCTTTTCCCCTATTTCTATTTGAAAGAGTTAGATTTTGAGAGAATAGTTCTTTGAAAAGGTCTGCCCACTGCAGAAGGAGGAACTGCATGGTCCTTTTTTGCCCCCCAAATTCCTGAAAACCAAAATATATACTTTTCATATTATTACTTTGGAGAGAAGAAAAGGGAAGGAGTGGGTGTATCCTCCCATATCTCAAGCTTAGAGAGGATATCTCAATAAAACAAGTCATGCTCCTTGAGAAGTGTTTCTTAATTGGTAGACAGGGTCAACTGAAGTTAGCACCTAAACAAATCTGAATGGTGAGAAACAGGCAAGACAGCTGCTGATGAACGAACCAAAAGAATAATGGCTGATAGGAAAGTCCACTCTCAGCTTGTCAGTGATGTAGGGATGTGTGTGTGTACACACGTGCACGCATGTTCAAGAGGGCTGCCTGAGAGGGCAAACAGACTTGAGTAAAGACAAACCAGAAATGCTGCCAGATGCTCAGAGACTGAGTAAAAAGCCAGTGAGAAGGAATCAGCTCTCAAGCTGTGGAAGACCAGAAAGTCTCCACAGGAGAAAAGGGGTCAGCTTCCAATTACGTTCAGGCCCAAAGGAGTATGACGCTGACTCCCTCCTCTCACTGCCTGTATGCTGACCTTTATGGGAACAGACACACCCGATGCCAAGAATGGAGAAAACCCAGTAGAATTATAAGGTAAGGAGAGAAAACAAAGTCAGCCACTGGGTTTCTGACCCTGGCTGCTTGCGTCTTTGTCTGCAGCAGATCTGAATAGGGAGAATGGGATAAGCCCTAACTTTACAGCAGTTCAGTCTTTAGTATTCCAATAAGATGAGGCATTTTATTTTTTGTTTAAATGTTTTTATTTTTAAAAATAATGAAGGACCTTCAGGGCACAACTTCTTCCCAGCACAGTTATGTTTTAGTTATACCAGTTATAACACAATTACAGCCAATATTTCATCAACGTGGGGAGGGGAAACTTAGGACTTCAAGCTTAAAAAGAGGGAAGAGCACTTCAGATAAAGTTTGAAAATATTTTGAAAAAACCTTTCAGAGTCATTGCCAGCACAACTGTCTTAGATTGACATTCCATCTCCTGCCACCTAATCAAGGCAGATGTAGGAAGTGCTAAGAAGTGAACTGTCCCAATACAAGATATACATATGAAGTCATTTACAACACATAAGTTGTTACTCTGTAAACCCTTGCCCCTCAGTCACCCACCCAATGGGATAGGGTATTTTAATAACCAGCTAGAGAACTTTTTATTACTTTAGTTAAACTACAAAAGAAGCATTTGTAACAGGAAAAAGATTATATAAATAAGAAGAGGCAGTGATAGACAAAAAGAAAAAATAATTAAACATAGTTTCCCATCTATAAGGGGAATTGTGTTTACTGAAAAGAATACACTGCAGCTTCCTGTGCAGACTATCTCCAAAAATCAGCGAGAAAAATGATCCTAATATATGTCTGTTGAATGACTGTAGGTTCTCAGTTAAATGGTGTTATTTCACTTCTAAGCTTGACCAACAGTTTATGTATACATTTTTGAAAATATTTACTGTTTATTTTGTGCTCCTTATTTTTCTCAAATTTAAGAAGTTATCCTTTTTAAAGCAAGGCAGTAATAGCATGTTTTATGTCACATGATTGCTTAACATACATTAATTACAAAGATTCCTACAAAAATTGCAGTTACAATACATTGTGCGGACTCAAGCGTCATTTTAGAAAACTGTGGGATTTTATTCAGTTGCATGACCTTCAGCCAGTACTTATATTTTGAGACTTCATTGTCAAAAGTGGATAATAATAACTACTTTCTTAGATTGCGATGTGGATTAGATGTTCTCAGGCGTGTAGAATGATGACTGTCACACACGCCAAAAAAGGGTTGGAGAAATGTTAGTTTCTGAATGTTACTATTGTCATGCTTAGCTCATTATACAAGAAAAGTGATGGTGACACTAATGAGTAGTGAGTGCATAAGTGTTGATATATTTCTACTAAAAAGACTTTCATGAAATAAAGATGAAAATGATGATTCAATGACTAACAAATATTATAACGCTATATCTATTTAGGCAAAGTAAATCTTTCCTGAATCACTCATAAAGGAAATGGGAATTACATAAATACTGCTTAAATCTATGAAAGTAGCAGAAATAAAAATGTAAATAAAATGTGTATGTTAATCACCAGTAACAAAAACATCATTTGCCTAGTTTGTTAAAATAGAAAGTAATATAAGCACAGAGGACTAAATTTATTAATATTATATAGATAGAATTCTTTTAAAATCTGACAAAATTATCTGAAAATATCCTTGCATTTTATTTTTAATTACCCTTAATTTCTTTCTCATTAGGAAAAGTTTTTCTCTTTGAGTTATTCTAGAAGTCACAAATAATAATGTAGCTCAGCTGGTAAAGAATCTGCCGGCAATGCTGGAGATGCCAGTTCAATTCCTGGGTTGGGAAGATCCCTTGGAGAAGGGATAGGCTACCCACTCCAGTATTCTTGGTCTTCCCTGGTGACTCAGATGGTAAAGAAATAGCCTGCAATGCAGGAGAAATGAAGTGAAAGTCGCTCAGTCATGCCTGACTCTTTGCAAGCCCATGGACTAAACATTCCATGGAATTCTCTAGGCCAGAATGCTGGAGTGGGTAGCCTTTCCCTTCTCCAGGGGATCGTCCCAACCTGGGATCAAACCCAGTACTCCCACAGTGTGGGTGGATTTTTTACCAGCTGAGCCACAGGGGAAGCCCAAGAATACGGGAGTGGATAGCCTATACCTTCTGCAGCTGATCTTCCCTACCCAGGAATTGAATTGGTGTCTCCAGTATTGCAGGCTGATTCTTTACCAACTGAGCTATCAGGGAAGCCTCAATGCAGGAGACCTGGGTTTGATCCCTAGGTTGGGACGATCCCTTGGAAGAGTACATGGCAACCCACTCCAGTATACTTGCCTGGGGAATCCTCATGGACAGAGGAGCCTGGCGGGGTTACAAAGAGTCGGACATGACTGAGCAACTAAGCACAGCACAGAAGCCACAAAACAAACTGAGTAGTTAATATATACCATGATATTTCCATAATTTTAAAAAGCTCCTTATAATTAAGAGGGTTTTTTTTCTCTTTTATTTATTCCTTTCTTTCTTTAAATAGCATTCTGTGGTTTTGCCTTTCAGTTACATGATTTTGATCATTTGTTTTCAAATCCCAAGCTTTTTGAAACATATCATACCTTACCCTGACTATAATGGCAATAATTTTGATGGCTTGTCTGGTTATTAGGGATTTAAATTGTGCTTCAGTTTTTCATTACCATATTCTATGACTTAATTTCTGCAAAGTGCCTGAAAATACTCAAGACCTAATAAACATTTAATTTCTATGATTAGGCATCTCCTTGCTGCAAGCGGGGAACAGATTTAAGAATATGTGTTTTAAGAATAATGCTTATGGAACACAGTAACACAGAAACCTAATCTCATTACCTTTGCTCTGTATTCTAGCTCTTTCCGTGGAGGTTTTTTTTTTTTTTTTTCTCTTTGTGAAACCACATAGAGGCACCTTCAGTGGCTAATCTTTTTGTCATCAAAAAAGTACAAATATAAGTACGATCTTAGAATCCTCAGCCAGCCCTGTTCTGATCACAGGAGTAGTAAGAGAAGATAAACACAGAATACTTTATCACTAACCAAGGCTGTGTCTAAAACCTTATGCCGTCAGTTTTTTATCTCATTGCATAGCATGAGCTTCTGCAACACATTCCACATATTTTAGCTCTTGACCAGAATATTTCCTGGGCTCCTTTCCCCTGGGCCTGCCTCTGTCTGTCTGATCTTGGCTCTTACCACTCTGATAATGAGATTAGTTCAGAAAAGAAACCCGGAAGAGATTTATTTTTAAGCCTAAGCAGAGCTGGCCTCAGTCTCCCAGTCCACATTCTCCTTCTTTGAGACCTCTGTCTGCCTGCCCCAGCCCCAAACTTCTTAAGGCAAGACACCTCCCAAGTGAGTCATCACTCAGAAACAGGCTTCCTACCCAAGCCTCACTGACTGATGGAGGAAAAAAAAAATAATAAAAGAAGAAGAAAAGGATAAAAGCAATCTTAAATAAATGCAAAAGAGATTCTAAGAGAGAGTTCCCAGAGCGAAGAGTTCACTTTTTCTAGGCCTGCTCATTTGAAGGAAAATGCAGTTTACCAGACAGGGAACATTAAATCATTCATTTTTGTTGTATTTTAGAAAACTGCCTAATATATATAGCACACTGCATCAGAAGGGTAAATAATGCCAGCAGTGCTATAGAAATTGTAAATAGTATTGAAATAAAATAAAAAAGCTATAAATCTCTGAGGTTATTATCTGTTCAGTATCCCTTTTCCTATCATTTGGAACTCTCTGCTCCAAGAGAACGCACTGGTCATAGCAAACACCCTCTTCCAACAACACAAGAGAAGACTCTACACATGAACATCACCAGATGGTCAACATCGAAATCAGATTGATTATATTCTTTGCAGCCAAAAATGGAGAAGCTCTATACAGTTAGCAAAAACAAGACCAGGAGCTGACTGTGGCTCAGATCATGAACTCCTTATTGCCAAATTCAGACTTAAATTGAAGAAAGTAGGGAAAACTACTAGACCATTCAGATATGACCTAAATCAAATCCCTTTTGATTATACAGTAGAAGTGAGAAATAGATTTAAGGGACTAGATCTGATAGATAGAGTGCCTAATAAACTATGGACACAGGTTCGTGACATTGTACAGGAGACAGGGACCAAGACCATCCCATGGAAAAGAAATGCAAAAAAGCAAAATGGCTGTCTGAGGAGGCCTTACAAATAGCTGTGAAAAGAGGAGAAGTGAAAAGCAAAGGGGAAAAGGAAAGATATAAGCATCTGAATGCAGAGTTCCAAAGAATAGCAAGGAGAGATAAGAAAGCCTTCCTCAGCTATGAATGCAAAGAAATAAAGGAAAGCAACAGAATAGGAAAGACAAGAGATCTCTTCAAGAAAATTAGAGATATCAAGGGAACATTTCATGCAAAGATGGGCTCGATAAAGGACAAAAATGGTATGGACCTAACAGAAGCAGAAGATATTAAGAAGAGGTGGCAAGAATACACAGAAGAACTGTACAAAAAAGATCTTCAAGACCAAGATAATCATGATGGCGTGATCACTCACCTGGAGCCAGACATCTTGAAATGTGAAGTCAAGAGGCATCACTATGAACAAAGCTAGTGGAGGTGATGGAATTCCAGTTGAGCTATTTCAAATCCTGAAAGATGATGCTGTGAAAGTGCTGCACTCAATATGCCAGCAAATTTGGAAAACTCAGCAGTGGCCACAGGACTGGAAAAGGTCAGTCTTCATTCCAATCCCAAAGAAAGGCAATACCAAAGAATGCTCAAACTACCGCACAGTTGCACTCATCTCACACGCTAGTAAAGTCATGCTCAAAATTCTCCAAGCCAGGATTCAGCAATATGTGAACCATGAACTTCCAGATGTTCAAGCAGGTTTTAGAAAAGGCAGAGGCACCAGAGATCAAATTGCCAACATCTGCTGGATCATGGAGAAAGCAAGAGAGTACCAGAAAAACATCTATTTCTGCTTCATTGACTATGCCAAAGCCTTTGACTGTGTGGATCACAATAAACTGTGGAACATTCTGAACGAGATGGGAATCCCAGACCACCTGACCTGCCTCTTGAGAAACCTGTATGCAGGTCAGGAAGCAAGAGTTAAAACTGGACATGGAACAACAGACTGGTTCCAAATAGGAAAAGGAGTACGTCAAGGTTGTATATTGTCACCCTGCTTATTTAACTTCTATGCAGAGTACATCATGAGGAACGCTGGGCTGGAAGAAGCACAAGCTGGAATCAAGATTGCCAGGAGAAATATCAATAACCTCAGATATGCAGATGACACCACCCTTATGGCAGAAAGTGAAGAGGAACTCAAAATCCTCTTGATGAAAGTGAAAGAGGAGAGTGAAAAGGTTGGCTTGAAGCTCAACATTCAGAAAACAAAGATCATGGCATCTGGTCCCATCACTTCATGGGAAATAGATGGAAAAACAGTGGAGACAGTGTCAGACTTTATTTTTGGGGGCTCCAAAATCACTGCAGATGCTGATTGCAGCATGAAATTAAAAGACGCTTGCTCCTTGGAAGGAAAGTTATGACCAACCTAATAGCATATTAATAAGCACAGATATTACTTTGCCAACCAAGGTCGTTTAGTCAAGGCAATGGTTTTTCCCGTGGTCATGTATGGATGTGAGAGTTGGACTGTGAAGAAAGCTGATCACCAAAGAATCTATGCTTTTGAAGTGTGGTGCTGGAGAAGACTCTTGAGAGTCCCTTGGACTGCAAGGAGATCCAACCAGTGCATTCTAAAGGAGATCAGTCCTGGATGTTCATTGGAAGGACTGATGCTGAAGCTGAAACTCCAATACTTTGGCCACCTCAGCGTCGAGTTGAGAAAAGACTCTGAGGGAGGGGTTGGGGCAGGAGGAGACCAGGACAACAGAGAATGAGATGGCTGGGTGGCATCACAGACTCGATGGATATGAGTTTGAGTGAACTCCGGAAGTTGGTGATGGACAGGGAGGCCTGGCGTGCTGTGATTCATGGGGTCACAAAGAGTCGGACACGTTGAGCGACTGAACTGAACTGAGCTGAACTGCTGTTTTTACTGAAAAACCAGTGCCTCCACCCTCAGTCCCTCTGGCTTGGATGGCCCTGGTTTTGCGTTTCCTCCAAATGGCACCATAATTTCATTCATGCCTGAGACTAGCTACATAAATGAACACAACACACAGCAAATTGTCCTCTTAGGCTCTTTTCTAGATCTGTCCCAAAGAGGTGGTTATTTTTCCTGGATGTTATTATCTTGGTAACCTCGAGGCCAGGTGCTTTCCACAAATCTTTTTGTAAAATACTTGGCTTCCCAGGTGGCAGAGTAGTAAAGAATCTGCCTACCATGTGAGAGACTTAAGAGAAACAGGTTTGATCCCTGGATCGGGAAGATCCCCTGGAGGAGGGTAGGCAACCCACTGCGGTACTCTTGCCTGGAGAATCCCATGGACAGAGGAACCTGGTGGGCTACAGTCCATCGGGTCACAAAGAGTCAGACACAACTGAAGCAACTTAGCACACACACACACACACATGCTTGAGCAAAAGGCCAAGATGCAAAGGAGACAAAAGAATCAGGAAGTGAGTCCCTGCATCTGTCATGACAAAAATTAGCTCAAGATCTCCTCAGTTATGTGATTCAATATATTTCTTTTCTTTAAAAAAAAAAAAAAAACTTAATATTTTTGTCCGAGACAGGCTAAGTAGGATTTCTACTACTGAATCCAAAACCCTGACTAATATGATCACCTTTTGCTTTCACCACTAGTTCCAGTCAACTTCCAATTGAATCTTGTTCAAGTTTACAAAACCTAAGGGCAAACTGGCTAATTACTATATGAAGCTAATGATACAAAAAATATTATATTCTCATATTAAATCTAATAATGCTATTAGTAATATGAAATACACTTTTAAATTATTTGGAAGATCCTGGGCCTTTTGTATATGAGACTAAGCAGGATAGTTTCATGCCTTGGGTTCTTAATATTTTCCTGAGTTTTCCAGCATGCTTCTGCTTTTCAGAATGTAATATTCTTTTCTTCCAGGTAATTACATTTGAAATAATTCATGGGGCTATCAAGATTACAGCTTTATGTGATTGACGATCATTTCTGTAGAAATCACTATATAGTTTCCTCTCATTTATTTTTGAGTTTGTAAAATAATATATCCTATGACATTTTGTGTTTGAAATAAAACTCAAATTATTTTCAAATATTTTGAAATTGGCAAAAAAAAAAAAAAAAGACTCTTGCCAGACAAATTTTGCTTGTATGAGGTTTTGAAAGAAAGTTGATCCATATGTTTCTCATTTCATTTACAATTAGCTGACAAAAATATTGTTTTGCAAGAGTTTAATGTCTATTTTTCTCAAAAGTGTGCTTAAAAAAATTTCTTATCTACAGACTGTTAAAAGACCATCTGTCTCAGCATAATTTGATTTCTTGTTATTTAATTCTATTTGTGGATTCAGGTGGCACCTTGTTGACAGATTAATCAAAGTTTACTTTAAGAAATATTTTCAAAATGCTAAACTGTTAAAGTGATAATAATGATGGTAGAATAGAAATGAAGAGTCCACAATATAGGTCAGAGAGAGAAAAATAGAAAAATCGATAATAAAAATAACAGTCAAATGACTCAGTCCAAGTCAACTTCCTAAAATGTATACGCTGTAAAACTTTGAGTCCAAATCAGTTTCAAATTTAAGATATGGAACATGAAATCTTCCTAATGGTCTCTTGTGTTTAATCCTACTTTCTTCTATTTCAGTGTATCCTAAATTCCAGGCATCTGTATTGGGCTGTACATTCTTGCAGATGTGCAAAATCATCCATGTATCAGCTGTACGTGTTGTTATTGCTGTTGTTTAGTCACTAAGTAGTATCTAACTCTTCTGTGACCCCATGGACTTGAGCCCGCCAGGCTCCTCTGTCCATGGGATTCTCCAGGCAAGAATACTGGAGCTTGTTACCATTTCATTCTCCAGGGGATCTTCCCAACCCAGGTATCGAATCCATGTCTCCTGCAATGCAGGTGAATTCTTTCATACTGAGCCACTAGGGAAGCCCCTCTATACAATAGAGTGAGATAAAAAGAGTCCCCAAGTTTTGAGTAGATGCTCAGTCCATGTGTATCCTGTCCCTGATCTGCTGTTGTGTTCTCCCATATGTAACAGCACATTTGTGTTCTGTGTGTGCTTTATAAAATGTAGATATTTTTACTTAAGAGGAATCTCTAAAACTATCCTTTTTTGCATCTGTGTAATCATCCGTTCCGTTCCATTCCGTCCCTCAGTCGTGTCCGACTCTTTGCGACCCCGTGGACTGTAGCCTACCAGGCCTCTCCGTCCATGGGATTCTCCAGGCAAGAATACTGGAGTGGGTTACCGTTTCCTTCTCCACCCTTAATCCAAGGGTGTCCCTCATAGCTCGGTAAGTAAAGACTCTGCCTGCAATACAGGCTGTCCGGAGTTCGAGCTCCTCTGGAGACGGAAATGGCAACCTCCTCCAGTATTCTTGTCTGGAGAATTCCATGGACAGAGGAAACTGGCAGGCAACAGTCCATGGGGTCACAAGAGTCAGACACGACTGAGTGACTAAACCACCACCACCCTTAATCCAAACAACTAGCATAATCTTACTCTCTATTGATTGTAACTTTAAAGCTGAAAATGATATCGATCTCCACAGAATGAGTATAATTTATTGGATAATTTGTACTAGTTCAGTTCAGTTCAGTCACTCAGTCAAGTCCACCTCTTTGAGACCCCAAGGACTGCAGCACGCCAGGCCTCCCTGTCCATCACCAACTCCTGGAACTTACTCAAACTCATGCCCATTGAGTTGGTGATGCCAACCAACCATCTCACCCTCTGTTATCCCCTTCTCCACCCGCCTTCAATTCTTCCCAGCATCAGGTCTTTTCCAATGAGTCATTTCGTTGCATCAGGTGGCAAAAAAAACAAAAGTTTGTTCTAAAAACTGCATTAATTTCAACTCAACTGGATGCAGAGTAGTTGATTAATATACTTGGTCATCTCCAACTCTTTGTAATCCATAAACCGTAACCTGCCAGGCTCCTCTATCCGTGAGGATTCTCCAGCCAAGGATACTGGAGTGGGTTGCCATGCCCTCCTCCAGGGAATCTTCCCAATCCAGGGATCGAACCCAAGTATCCCGCATTACAGGTGGATTCTTTACCATCTGAGCCACCAGGGAAGCCCTGGATTAATATAAGAATGCCTTTTAAGATGTAAATAATTCATGTCAATATATGGCAGAAATGAGCACAATATTGAAGAGCAATTATCCTCCAATTAAAAATAATGGATTCATGTCAATACAAATACAATACAAAATACAAATACAATACAATATTGTCAAAACCAATGCAATATTGTAAAGTAATTAGCCTCCAATTAAAATAAATAAATTAAAAAAAATAAAAAATGATTAAAAAAAAAGCCAAAGACAGAAAATTGTTCCATAAAAATCTGTAACATTAAGGAATAATCCCAAGAACCTTCTTAAGTAAGATTAATAAAAGTCTTAGAAAAAAAATTTTTAAATAAAAATAAATAATTTTAAAAAATAATTGCACAGTCAATCTGACATCACAACAATGATACATATTTCTTCATTTCATAGAGTGAAGATTGATTTAGAGGATAAGAATTCATGTTAAAATGAAAAGATAATATAGTCGAAAAGATAAAATTAAACTGCTATGTGAAGGATTTTAGATTAGATACTGTTGTTCAATATTATTTTCACTTCATGTTTTAAGAAAATAAGAAACAGCAAAATACTTGGAATTAATTTATTCTCGTTTTCTCTCTCCATTCTTCCATTTTTAACTTCTTATTAGAGATGCCTGTGTACCAGATTGCTTCAATCTTGTCTGACTGTTGCGACCCCATGGACTATAGCCCACCAGGCTCCTCTGTCCATGGGATTCTCCAAGCAAAAATAAGAGAGTGGGTTGCCATTTCCTTCTCCCATGGATGCTCCCGACCCAGGGATCAAACCTCAATCTCTCACAGCTCCTGTACTTGTCAAGCAGATTCTGTACCACTAGCGCCATCTGTAGTACATTTACAAAAACACAAATGGGAAAGAGCACCAAATTCAAAAGAACAATTACGTCTAAGAAAGGAAGAAGCAAAAATTATTTATAGTGTTTTATTTAATAATATGGTAACTTTTGCTAATTATGGGCGATACATACATGAATGCTTACTGTATTTTCTCTATGCTTTTCGTGTGTGTGAATTTTTCACCATTAAAAAATTGTGTACGTTAGAATATAAGCTAACGTTATCTAGCTCTGATAGACACCCTCCACATTTGTGTCATTCCAGGATAATAGTTTCTTCACTTTAGTTGTTCTGTCACCCCCTTAGGGGGTGGTATTTGTCTACCTCTTGGAAGATGGCCTCCCACTGGCAAGAAAGAGGAAACAAAAAATAGAATAGGAAGCTATCTTTTAAAGATATGACACTTTAGTTTCACACATCACTTCTGTTTACAAACCATCAGCCAGAATTTAGTCATGCAATCTTACCAACATGCAAATAAATATAGTCTTAAGAAAGGTGAGCTTGTATCCTGGTTACTACTTTGCGGTTCTTTACTAATAGGAAACTGAGAAGTATGACAATTTCCAAACCACAAGTACACTCTTCTATAGAATCACTAATAATACAGTGTTCCTAAACTTGTGGGCCATAGACCACTGATTGTTCTTTTTTTTTTCCTTTGAGGAAGTATAATTTTATGCTGCTAGATCAGCGTATTTTAGCAAAACGGAAGTTTAACAGGAGGACTTCTCGCCTATGAAACACACACATAGAGTTTAGGATTTAATGGGAAAAAAAAACCTTGAAGTACTTGAGGGATAGGCATGAATACTTTACTTTTTTTAAAATTTGTTTTGAAGTATATTTGATTTACAGTGCTGTGTTAGTTTCAGGTGTGTGGCAAAATGATTTAGTTTTATATATACATGCTGTACTCAGTTGCTTGAGTCATGTACAGTTCCTTGTGACCTATTTCTATCAAGATATTTCATGAACTAAAACAGAGCAATCAAAAATAACCGAAAAAAAAAAAAAAGAAAACAGCAGGAAAACAGAGCAATCATATTATTCTCGGGCACTAGAATGAATGAAGAATGGTAGTGAAGGAGGAAACAGACAGAACAGACTCCATCCTGAAAGCAGGACTCCATCTTGGGCCCGACTGTGGACTTTGAGCTCTATGCCCAGTATCTATGGAAACAACATACCAACTGGAAAACCATGCCCCGTGGATGGAAGAGTCCCAGGGCTTGTACCTAGACTCTCTGTTGCCTAAAAGCATACCTTAATTATCTGTGTAACCGAATAGAATCATAAATTCTATTATGCTTATTGGGGAATGACCACAGGCCTATTGGTAATTGTCCACTGTTAACTACCTAGGCTTAAGGCATATGAATCACGGGTTAAATTTGATTGTATCTTTGTTTTCCTTTGTTCAGACTAGTTTCAGGGAATTTGGGGAGGTGGGTTTGGGCACGTACACTTAGGGTATAGAAGGTTATCAGAAAAACTGGTCGGGGTCCTTGACTAAGAGGGGAATGCCTTGGGCCTGCCAGTGTAATGAACTGTCCTCCACTATCTGCATTGTCCTTCTGAGTGAGTTTGTTTCCCAGACGCGTGGCTACAACATTTGGTGCATGGACCGGGAAACTCCTCACTTTGAGGAGGTAAGTCCCATTTGGGACTACTCCGAGGCCTTGCGGCTCGAATCTTCTAGAGGGGGGAAGGTGCCTCGCCCTTCTGGAAGGATTCTGCTTCTCACAACCGGACATTTCATGTTAGCAGGTAGTGGACGGCAGCAGGGGAATTGAGCGCTCAGGTGAGGAGGAACCCAACCGGCAGGGTGGAGGAGGGGGCCTGATCACTGCCTGGGAGGGATTAGAGGGGACACAGACCCACAGGAGCCTGGAATAGGCAGGTGGCAATAATTGCTTGGTACACAGGTTGATGAACGTGTTAGGGCTTAGGAAGGAAATTTGTGAAGGTCATTTAGGAGGTGGTGTCCATGCCATCTTGGGGGAAATTATTACCAAGCAATTGCCAGGGGATTTTTAGGAGAAGAAACTTGGTTTTTGTGTGCTCGTATTCTGCCCTCCCCCAAGGAGGTGTCCTATCTGCTGTGAAATTCTTGACTCCCTCGGAATTGTCAGGCTAGAAGTAGGGGGATACATAAGTGAGTACGAATTGGCTTTTCCAGAGATGGACTGGGATGTGGGATATTTAACCCATCTGTATTTTCATCCACACCTGATCAAGCCCACCAAGGCAGAATGGACTTTAAAAAGTAAGGGAGAAACAGTCTTGGATCACGTGGTGTTCTGGTTCGGCTGTGCTGACCGGTAGGGTGAAGACACGCCGATCCCCCTTCTTCCTCTGGGATCTGGCAGGTAAGGCTCTTCTCACCCCAATTAGGAAGGAGGCAGAATGGCAATTTAAGTGTCATTGAGCAGAAATAACAGAAGTACATAGGGTACTGAGAAATTTGTAGACAGAAAGAAAAGTAGAAGTAGGTCTGAGAGGTAAGCAAGATGGGCGGAAGTGAATCTAAGGCAACTGTATTGGAGTGCATGATTAAAAACTTAAAGAAGGGATTTGGAGGAGACTATGGGGTGAAGGCAATGGCAAGCCACTCCAGTACTCTTGCCTAGAAAATCGCATGGACAGAGGAGCCTGGTGGGCTGCAGTCCATGGGGTCGCTACTAGTTGGACACGACTGAACGACTTCACTTTCACTTTTCACTTTCACACATTGGAGAAGGAGGTGGCAACCCACTCCAGTGTTCTTGCCTGGAGAATCCCAGGGACAGCGAAGCCTGGTGGGCTGCAATCTATGGGGTCGCACAGAGTCGGACACGACTGAAGCGACTTAGCAGCAGCAGCAGCAGCATGGGGTGAAGATGAAGCCTAACCCCCTCCACACATTCTGTGAGGTCGAATGGCCCCCTGTGGGAGTAGGATGGCCACCAGAGAACACTATGAACTTAAAAATAGTGGAAGCAGTCTATACAGTAGTATAGTCACAGGAGAGCCAGGACGCCTGCATCAATATCCATATATTGACTCATGGCTTGGGTTAGCTCAAGACCCTCCTACTTGGACAAGGTACTGTATCCAGAAGGGAAAGGGACAAATATTAACAGCACAAAAATTGACTGATGGTAAAAAAAGGAAATTCTACAGGATTTGGACGGGGATGACCTGACCCCTCCCCTATACTAGATAATGACGTGCCTGCCTCCCAGTGCTCCACCAGGACCGGAGGCCGCCTTAATGCCCAATCCAGGGCCAGGTGAAGTTCCTGCAGCAGCCACTGCTCTTCCACCAGCTCTCCCAGAGTTCGAAGAGCCGCCGTTTTGGCAGGCCCCAATCCCAGCAATGGAGACCTCTGGTCAATGCCCCCAGAATTCCACCTCAGCTGGACCTCCTAGATTGTTTCCAAGTCTCCCAGTCTGCTCTCCCCCAAGGAACAGGGGGAAAGAACCCCACCACAGATGCCCCTCAGAGAGCTACAACAGCCTCCAGTTCAGGACGCATGGGGCACTAACATCATCTCCCTGGAGCCTATTATTACCAGCTATTTTCTTCTAGGGATATATTAAACGGGCAGAGACACACTCCACAGTACTCGGAGGAGCCACAAGCCATGATTAGGCTAACGGATACTATTTTTCAAACCCACTGCCCTGCATAGGATGACATAATCCAACTACTAGTCTCCCTTTTCAGCACTGAGGAAAGACACAGGACCCTAACTGAGGCCAGAAAATGGTGAAGAGAAATGGCATCTGAGGGGACTGCAAACCTGCAGTGGTGGGCAGGACTAGCCACCCCCGATAAGAGGCCCGACTGGGACTGTAAGGCAGAGGAAGGGAGGGGCCCCCTGGAGAGTTATCGGGTGAGTATTTTACAAGGTCTCAAGAGGAGGGCCCGAAAAGCTATGTGTATTGCAAAACCCTTGGAAGTGATTCAAAGGGAAAGTGAATCACCCTCTGAGTTCTGCGAAAGACAGTGCGAGGCCTATAGACCTTATTTGCCAATAGACCCAGCCAGAGGCTGCTGGGTCTCAGATGGTGACAAATGCAGCCTTTGTGTCACTAGCCTACCCTGAAAATGTCAGATTGGGTGATACCAAGTGACTCATGAATTTTTATACATCCCTGAATGCCCAGTACCTTTGTTAGGAAGAGTCTTGCTGTCTAAATTGGGGGCACAAGTGACTGTTCCTCGCATGAAAGACCCACTGTTCGAGTGGGCTCAACCACCTATTTACTCTTCCTCTCAGTAACCCCTCAAGATGAACAGAAGTTGCACAATCTCCAGGCAAGGAAACCGGACGCGCTAAACAGTCATGGAAGTGAAAGTGACAATGAAGTCACTCAGTCGTGTCCGACTCTTGGTGAACCCATGGAACGTAACCTACCAGACTCTTCTGTCCACGGGATTTTCCAGGCAAGAGTACTGGAGTGGGTTGCCATTTCCTTCTCCAGGTGATCTTTCCGACCCAGCAATCGAACACAGGTCTCCCGCATTGCAGGCAAACGCTTTACCGTCTGAGCCAACAGGGAAGCCTAAACAGTCAATAGAGAGAGTTAACTCAACAGATCCCTGAGGTCTGGGCGGAAGACAACCACCGCCCCGCCAGGCTTGCAAAACAAGTCCAACTGGTAATAGAACTCAAACCCGGTACAATGACGTCAGCACCCGCCTTGGGCCTGCCAGACCTTGCTAAGCTGTTTACTCTTTACGTGACTGAAAAGTACAAGGTGGCTATGGGAGAGTTTTCCCAGACTGTGGGGACAGGGGACAGACCCGTGACTTATCTCTAATAGCCAGACAATGTCACCACTGGGTGGCTGGGATGCTTACAGGCAGTTGCTGCAGTTGCCTTACTGGTCCGGGAGGCAACCAATCTAACTTTGGGCCAAGGTTTGTTCGTGAAAGTCCCGCATGAGGTCAACACTCTCCTGCGAGGGGACCCCCATAAATGGCTGTCAACATCCTGGATTACTCAATACCAGGGACTGTTATGTGAGAACTCCCATGTTACTACTGAGCCTTGTCAGGCCCTGAATCTGGCCACTCTCTTCCTTGTGGGAGAAAGTGGGCCCTCACGTGATTGCAAGGAAATATGCCAGCAGACCTGACTTGGGAGACCAGCCTATCACAGACCCAGATTTGGTCCTGTACACCAATGACACCAGCCTGGTTAGACAAGGACAACGACTGTTGGGATACGCAGTAGTCATGGGAGAAACCATCTGGTCCGCTCAGCAGGCCGAACTATATGCTCTAATCCAGGCCCTCCAGCTGTCCAAAGGTAAGAAGACAAACATTTACACAGACACCAGGTTTGCTTTTGCCACAATACTTGGCTCTGTAAGGAGAGAGGCCTTTCACAGCCAGTGAAAAAGATTAAAAATAAGGAAGAAATTAAGACTCTATTAGGGCTTCCCTGGTGGCTCAGAGATTAAAGCGTCTGACTCCAATGCGGGAGACCCAGGTTCGATCCCTGGGTCAGGAAGATCCCCTGGAGAAGGAAATGGTAACCCACTCCAGTATTCTTGCCTAGAGAATCCCATGGATGGAGAAGCCTGGTAGGCTACAGTCCACGGGGTCACATAGAGTCGGACACGACTGAGCGACAGAATGGAACGGAGATGCTGCCTGGGAACCAGAAAGGGTTGCAGTCATACACTGCTGAGGACGTCAAAAAGAGATACCCCCCGGGCTCAGGGAACAAGTAGCCGTGGGCTTGGGGATGAAAAGTGAAGCCCCTATTAAAGCTCTCATATTGACGGAGCTACCTGAGCTAACGCTAGGCTCTCCAAAATACACTGAAGCCCAAAACCAACTAGCCAAAGCAGAAGGGGCCATCAAGACTGAAAAGAGATGGTGGGAATTTCCAAGTGGCAAATTATTGGTACCGGAGGAGCTGGCATCCACTATGGTAAGACAAACACACCAAACGACCCATCTAGGCCATGATAAACTGGAAGAGCTAATTTGAAAATATTTCTTGGTTCCCCGATGCTCTTCCCCATGGAGGACGAAATCTCAGAACTGCACTGCCTTCTCACAGGTCAATGCTTGTCTCTTGGCACAGAGAGAAACCTCCAGGGATTCAGATAAAAGGCACGCTGCCCTTGGAACACCTGGAAGTGGACTTACTGAAATGAAACCTCACTGACACTACCATTACCTGCTGGTCATGGTATGTACATTCTCGAGATGGGTAGAAGCTTTTCCTACCCAAATTGAAAGAGCATCCAAAGTAGCCTGGTGCCTGCTTAGGGAGATAGTTCCCAGATTTGGATTTCCTACCGGCATTGGATTGGACAATGGCCCGGCTTTCATAGCTCATTTAGTATAACAAGTAAGCAAAACTTTAAACATCAAGTGGAATTTACATACAGCATATAGGCCCGAGTTCTGGGATGGTGGAAGGAACCAACCGGACACTTAAAGAGACACTCTCCAAGTGGATCTTAGAGACTGAGTATTCCTGGGTGGACTTGTTTCGGACAGATTTGCTCAGACTCAGGATGGCCACACAGTCCCATGGCTCTTCTCTGTACACAATTGTGTATGGGAGGCCCCCTCCCATAATAAAACAGGTGTCAACAAATTTGCCTCAAGTAAGGGGAGATGTGGAGAAGGAAATGGCAACCCACTCCAGTATTCTTGCCTGGAGAATCCCAGGAATGGGGGAGCCTGGTGGGCTGCCGTATTTGGGGTCGCACAGAGTCGGACACGACTGAAGCGACTTCGCAGCAGCAGCAGCAGCAAGGGGAGATGAGATTTCAAAGCATATGGAACAACTGGGTAAGGTAATCAATCAAGTAACTAAGTTTGTACAAGAAAGTGTGCCATTCCCCCTTGGAGAACAGATTCACGAATTTGTGCCCGGCCATCAGGTGTGGTCAAGGACTGGAAACACGACTTTTTGGCCCCACATTGGAAGGGTCCATATACTGTTGTTCTAACCCGCCATATGGCTGCTAAAGTTGCAGACGTCACTCCCTGGATCCACCACATGAGTGTGAAGAGAGCATACCACACAGACCTGGAGGTCGCCGTAAGGACTACACAAAAGGGCCCCTCTGATCCCCGTGAATCCAAGATCATCTTAAAGAAGAAAAAGAGATGAAGCTCTACAATCAACTGCTGCTACAAGGACTTGCTGGTATCATCTTGAGACTAACCATAGTTTCAGTACAAAGAGGGACCTGTGCTATACTTAAAGTTGAATATTGCGTATATATTCCTGATTTATCTGGCTATATATCAGCCACCCTAGGTGACATGAAAGGTCAGATAAAAGTTATGTCTGATGATAATCTTCCTTTTTGGACTTCGGTCCTATCTTGGGTGAAGGGTGACTGGTGGAAAACTATATTTACCATTATTATAGTTACCTTGATAGTTCTGCTTTGTGGACCCTTTATTTTACAATGTATTATCAACTTTGTAACCCAAAGGTTGATGTCGTTCTCCCAAATTGGAGGTCGGAGAGTCAGGGTGCAATATATCCCTATGAATGATGCTCGTACTATGAGTTGACAGCATCAAGAGCAGGGAATGAAGGAGGAAACAGACAGAACAGGCTCCATCTTGAAAGCAGGACTCCATCTTGGGCCAGACTGTGTACTTTGAGCTATATGCCCAGTATCTACGGAAATGACACACCACCTGGAAAACCAGGCCCCCTGGATGGAAGAGGCCCAGGGCTCGTACCTAGACTCTCTGTTCCCTAATTATCTGTGTAACCAAATAGAATCATAAATTCTATTATGCTTATTGGGTTATGACCACAGGTCTAGTGATAATTGTCCACTGTTAACTACCTAGGCTTAAGGAATATGAATCACGGGTCAACTTTGATTGTATCTTTGTTTTCCTTTGTTCAGACTAGTTTCAGGGAATTTGGGGAGGTGGGTTTGGGCACATACACTTAGGGTATAGAAGGTTTTCAGAAAAACTGGTCAGGGTCCTTGTCTAAGAGGAGACTCTGCCTTGGGCCCACCGGTGTAATATCCTTCTGAGTGAGTCTGTTTCCCAGAACTCGTGGCTACAACAGTAGGACTAGGGCAAGTGGGTTGAATTCTTCTCCTAAGCAAATCTCTACGTGTGTATTAGTCAGTCGTGTCTGACTCTTTGTGATCCCATGGACTGTAGCCGACCAGACTTCTCTGTCCATGGACATCTCCAGGCAAGAATACTGGAGTGTGTAGCCATATCCTTCTCCAGGGTATCTTCCTGACCCAGTGTTTTATTGCAGGCAGACTCTTTACTGACTGAGCCACCAGGGAAAACAAATCTCCTTATTTTAAATAAAAATAATGTTCCTTAGCATCAATATACAGCTAGAAGGAATTCGAGTAGAAAGGCCAACTAATATCTTTAGGAGGAATGATATCAAAAGTGTCAAGATCAGATTATTTTAGTTATCTTATTAAAGATATCCTCCAAATGGATCTCAGCCAGTCAGGGTGTTAACAGCTTGTTACATTATTACTATTATTTTAAAACCCCTGAGGCTTCCTAAGTGGCATTAATGGTAAAGAACTTGCTTGCCAGCACCAAAGATATAAGAGACACAGGTTTGATACCTTGTTTGGGAAGATCTCCTGGAGGAGGGCATGGCAACCTGCTCTAGTATTCTTACCCAGAGAATCCTATGGTCAGAAAAGCCTGGCAGGCTATAATCTATAGGGTCGCAAAGAGTCGGGCACGACTGAAATGACTTAGCACACATGAAATACCTGTCTCTTGATTTTATGTATGTGGTAGTGATAACAGTTACTCTGATTTCTAAATGCAAAATAAATTCTACATTTTGCCTCTCTCATTGGAAGGACTGATGCTAAAGCTGAAACTCCAAAACTTTGGCCACTTCATGCGATGAGTTGACTCACTGGAAAAGACTCTGATGCTAGGAGGGATTGGGGGTGGGAGGAGACGGGGACGACAGAGAATGAGATGGCTGGATGGCATCACCGACTCGATGGACATGAGTTTGAGTGAACTCCGGGAGTTGGTGATGGACAGGGAGGCCTGGCGTGCTGTGATTCATGGGGTCGCAAAGTGTCGGACACGACTGAGCGACTGAACTGAACTGAACTGAATATCCAATTACTTATAAAGTACAATTATAAATTCTTTACCAGTTCTTGTATCCATAACTTAATGGTAAAATATGGCTACCTGCTGAAAACTATAGGTATCATACTAAAGTTTTGATAATATATTTTAAATATGTAATTGTTTATAGACATGTTCAGTCTTCAAGAAAAAGTGTCAAAAGTAGAAAATCCGCAAAAGACACCAGAGAGCACTGGAGTCTTTCAAAGCAGCCGAGTTCTGCAATTTCTTGTTAAAGTTTTGTGAGGTGAAGTTGGCTGAACACAGATATTTTCCAGAGATGGGGAGTTGGCATATACGATGCACACTGGCATTTTACTAATGAAAAATAAACTGGTTCAAGTGATTGGAAAGTATGCAGTGTGCTTGTGTATTATTCTATGTTAATGATTCAAGTAGTGTAATTGAAAGCCACAAATAGCTTTTTTTAGTGGCATGTATTACACTGTAGTAGCTGCTGAGGTTAAAGAGTTTTTTCCTATGTTAAAAAATATGGCATTTAGATAATAAAGTGGAAGAGCTGATGGATATTAAAGACTCTAAAAGTCAAAATTCACATAATTATAACACAACATTTCTTTCCAGGAATTCTGTGCAAGGAAATGAAAAGACATAATTATTTTTATTGCTTTTATCCAAAGTGTCACTTTAGGTTCAAGTTAAAGCTTCTATGTATTTAGTCAATACCATAGAGTCCTTTGCAGTCATTTAAACAAATTGTTATAGTAGCTTTGAAAGATATATATGTGAGAATACAAAAAATAACACTTCTTTTTATTCTATTTCAGACAATTTTTATGCTATATATATATATACACATTATTATTATTATTATTCAGGGAATATATTCCCTGATAAAATACCATTGACATTAGGTATTCTCAGAATTAGTTAGCCCTGAGTATATAAACCGTACTTTGTTTTTGGAAAGCATAATAATAAAGTCCACCTTTTTTTTCCCAGTGAATTGATACTGACTCTGTGAAGCATGAGAATCCTTAAATAACATGATTGTGAGCCTGAATAAATTACAGGACAATGAGGCTTAGTTAACCATGATTTTCCTTTCTAGAAAATACTAATCTTCATGGAGGGTAAATGGCTTAACTTTACTCTACAAACATCTCTCAGTTGAGGAGAAAAGAGATAAATACACATTCAGCAAGTATGCACCTCATTCCAGCCTTTTAGACAATGAGGGAGAAAATACGATCGTGGACTTAACTGACCAGCATGACAAAGCCACAGGATTGAAAATGCACCATAACCACAAAAATTACAAAGCCAGGATGTGTAGGAAATCCAGTGGGTTCAATGACTTTTCAAGTATTTTCAGAGATCTTATCTCTGAAGGTCATTACACTGACTTGAAATATAGAAGAAAAATCCTTGGCCCTTCTTTCTGGAGTTCATGCCAAAGTCTGGAGGAAAGTGTTCTATCAGTTACCACAGTTGAAAATGTTAAGTTTTTTTGTCTCAAAATTAAGTAGAACTAGAAATATTAACCTTATTCCCATTTCAGAATTAATATTCTCAGAAAGCAAGTGTTCCAGATATATTAACTATTTCTGCTAAGAAGAACTTAAAAAAAAGAAAAGCAAAAGCACATGAAAAAGTTACAAACTCTGGCTGTAGGTAACAGAAAAAAATTAAAGAGGTTCATTTAGGGAGAAAATTTTTAGAGATAAATTCTCAAGGGAGCAAACACATGTTCTATAGTGATATGAACACATAAGAATGTTGTAATATAATTTTTATTAATTTGCCATGTTTCTGTCCTTTACCTCTACTGAGCACTTATTTTGTAAGTTTCTGTGAAAAGAAAAAAAAAAAGCAGACCTGCCAGAGCTTACCCTGGCATAGTTACTATTTCCATGAGTTTTGATTTCCCAAATATGTAAATTCAAACCTAGTTTTCGAACTGATTTAACAGTGATGGCCAGTTGTGTTTCTGTAGCTGTTTAGTCAAGATATTGTGTTTCTTATGTTTAAGTCTTATTTAAAATGAAACCCAAACTCTTAAGTGTTTGACCTTATTTTTAGCAATAAGCACATACAAAAACCTTCATGGAGCCAAATATAATTTGGCAACTTTATTTCTGAGAAGCCATAGAAATATTAGCTTTGATGACAGGATTTAAGCTAGAATTTAGCAAGTGGTTTTGGTGCCCATGCAAAGATATGTGACTTGAAAAATTTGCATTTAGGATTCTAAGATTAACTTCTTTATAACAACTACTTTAATATTAATGTAACAGGAAAAAGGAAGAAGGTCAGGCAACAACAAAACCAGTTCAATTTGGATTGCAGAAAATGCTGCTTTCCTTTGGCTGCTTCATGACAAATATTTCACCCTAGATCAAATTTTCAAAATTCTAATTGGTTAAATAATAGAACAAATTGATTCTGAATCCGTGCTGGTTATAAATGGAAAACATATCAACAAAAGACATCACTAGATTCAGATAATCCACATTCCACTATTTTATTATTATTATTACATGCCATTATAAAAATCACTAAATTTTAATTATTTTAATTCATATTTAATATAATATGAATTTTAGAGTATTTTATATTTTTTAAAGAAAGATTTTAAAATATGCATGTATTTATTTATTTATTTGGCTGCCATTGGCCTTAGTTGTAGGATGTGGGATCTCCAGTTGTGTCATGCAGAATCTAGTTCCCTGACCAGGGTTCAAGTGTAGGCTCCGTGCCTTGGGAGCATAGGGTTGTAGTCACTGGACTACCAGCAAACTCCCTATTTTATCTTTTTAAAATTTAGCACTAGGGGAAAATATTGATAATAGAAAATATTCTATGTTTATGTATAGTTTTTGACATCACAGCAATAATGAAGGATACACTTCCAAAAGTATTTGGTGTCTGTACAAACTGTGTTCATGCTGGGAAATCTACATTTCCAGAGAATACTTGACGGGAAAAATGAAAAGGCAAACATGATAAACATAGTCATAAGAGCAATTCTAAGAGATGAGGTAGTGAAGCTTGGCCAGAGAGCAGGATTCAGGTCGGTGGTACCTTGGTATGAGCATCATGTCCCAAGATGCAACACTTAGCTTCATTCCTATTGGGTGGCTTTTTCTTTGGATGCTACAAGATCACATCTTACTTTATCCATTCTTGGAATTCTCTTTGTCTTCTTTATGGATAACTCTTTCTCTGGTGTCACTTGGATGTTACACTTCTTTACTCCTTTCCTGCACCTATTTCACATTTCAGACACTCCTAACTTGTATTCATGCTCATCTAATCAGCTTCCCAGTAGACAACTTCACCTTTTGAAAACAAACATATCAAACAAGATTGTACAAATGAAAAGGATATGGAAGAACAATGATGAGGAGAGGTGGACCCTCTTAAGGATGTGATAGAGAAATGTGTCTTTGAGAGGAGCACTGGATCCAAGGGTCAAAGTCAGTAAGTCACATGTATGGCTCACATTCATAGGGAAATTAGAGGCAGGCAAAAGACCATGAGCGGAATCCTTACAGTAAGACAGTACATGGCATTAAATACATGTAAACTCAGTGAACAAAGAGCAGCATGAGAAGTTGAAAAAGCAGACAGGAGCCCAAATCATAAAAGACTGGGTAGAGCATGACCTGATTTTCATTCTAACAGCTGTAGAAAGACATTGATGGGATTAAAGAATCAAGTGTCACAGGATGGGCTCATTCATTCATTTGTTCAAAGGCTATTTGTTACATGCCTACTATGTGCCTGGGACTGTGTACGTGCTGAGAATATGATATGAAGGAAACTGTTATTACTCTCAAGAAACTTACTGTTAAATGAAGAAAGTGCTAATGGCTCATTTGTGTCTGACTTTTAGCAACCTCATGGACTGTAGCCCACCAGGCTCTACTATCCATGGGATTCTCCAGGCAAGAATATTTGAGTGGGTTGCCATTTCCTCCTCCAGGAGATCTTTACAACCCAGGGATCAAAACTGAGTCTCCTACATTGCAGGCAGGGCAGAAATTGGGTTATTAATTGAATATGAGTATGCAAACCCAAACTGTTATTTGCTCAGAAGGAAAAAAAAAAAAAAGGTAGCTAACTCATTAGTGAAAGAGCCTGTGAAATGATAATGCTTTTTCAACAATCCTTTTAGGAACAAGAACTTTAAAAGTTCATTAATAAGGGGACATTGAGTTTTTTTCTTTATTCTTTTTTCAAATGAGACATTCATTTAATGTTTTCTATAACAATAAACTTTAGTGTTTGGGAATGTTCACTTTATTGTTTTTAAAATAATGATAAAATATTTAAAATATTTTGCAAAAAGGAGTATGAAGTTACTGGATAAATTGGTTAATTATTTTCTTCTCATTGTTCCTAAGAAACATTGAGATTATAAAAGGATACCCGAGAAACCAAGAAGAATAACCCTTAGGAAATGTCAGATCTTAACGAATTTCATACTAAATCATTTAATATGGGTCCACATACAAAACTTCTACCACTATTTAGAGGGAGAAGGGACCTTAATATCCTATAGGTCACCTCTCTAGTACACCGAAGAGAACAAAATCATTAAAAATGCATAAAGTAGATAACCAACAAGGACCTACTGTATAACACAGGGAACTCAGCTCAATATTCTGTAATAACCTAAATGGGAAAAGAATTTGAAAAAGAATATATACATGTATATGTGCAATGGAATCACTTTGTGGTACACCTGAAACTGACAGACTATTATTAGCTAACTATTTTGTTGCTATCTGTCATTTGCTCATCATGTTTGACTCTTGCGACCCCACGGACTGTAGCCTGACAGGTGCTCCTCTGCCCATGGAATTCTCCAGACAAGAATACTGTAGTGGGTAGTCACTCCCTTCTAAATTCCAATATAAAATAAAACTTTCTAAAAAATTTCATTAGCAAAATTCCATTCTCATTTCCCTTTTGGTGTATGGAATGAGTTTGACCGCTATTTTCAGTATTTTAAAAGTTGCCCATGTTGGACTGCCTTGGTGGCCCAACTATACTCTACAAAAACAAATAAACAGAAAAACAAAAAGTGTTATTGGAAGAGTCAGAATAGCTGGAGAAATGTCATTTTTGTTTTATTTTAGCGAGTTGTTTTCATTGTAGCACTCCTAAACAGGATAGATTTGGAGATGGTTTCCCTTCAGAAAAATATGTATCTATAATGTTTATCTGAAATGTGATCAAGTTTCTGGAGATATGGACAAGATAGACACTACAAGAATACACTTTTGCTGTTGAAAATGGATGATTGCCATTCTATTCTAGTAAAAATAATAGTAATAATAATAATCTGGAGATGTTTGCTGCCATGCACTAACAAGTCCTGAATGTTCATTGGAAGGAATGATGCTGAAATTGGAACTTCAATACTTTGGCCACTTGGTGAGAAGAACTGACTCATTAGAAAAGACCCTGATGCTGGGAAAGATAGAGGGCAGAAAGAGAAGGAGATAATACAGGATGTGATGGTTGGATGACATCATTGACTCGATGGACACGAGTTTGAGCAAGCTCTGAGAGTTAGTGATGGACAGGGAAGCCTGGCATGCTGCAGTCCATGGGGTCACAAAGAGTTGGACACAACTGAGCGACTGAACTGAACTGAACTATTCAGTAGTCTTCAGCTGCTTCTGTGTGTACATTTGTGATGCATGTTGAAATCACGGCACTATTCTGATTCTGATGTTGCTGTTTGTTGACCATCATGTGTTTTAAGAAGACTAGCTTGCATGTGCGATGTATAATGTTTGAATCTGAGCCTATCAAAAAAACACCAAAATGCTTCCACTACTCAAGAAATCTTCGAGTTCTTCAGGGTACATATGAGAAAAATGTGAGTTCAATTTTTTAGAAAAATGAACACTCCCTATACAAACACAGACCTTTATAGCACTATAACTTCTTTGTGAAACTGGTTTTATTGAAAAGAAATAAAGAAAGGTTATGTCATTGTCAGATTAAATAGTTGCTATTGTACATATGAAGCAAAAGCTGGAATCAAGATTGCCAGGAGAAATATTAATAACCTCAGATATGCAGATGACACCACTCTTATGGCAAAAAGTGAAGAAGAACAAAAGAGCCTCTTGATTAAAGTGAAAGAGGAGAGTGAAAAAGCTGGCTTAAAACTCAACATTCAGAAAACTAAGATCATGGCATCTGGTCCCATCACTTCATGGCAAATAGATGGGGAAAAAATGGAAACAGTGACAGACTTCATTTTGGGGGGGCTTCTAAACTACTTCAAAAGGTGACTTCAGCCATGAAATAAAAAGGCGCTTACTCCTTGGAAGAAAAGTTATGACCAACCTAGATATCATATTAACAAGTAGAGACATTACTTTGCCAACAAAGTTCTGCCTAGTCAAAGCTATGGTTTTTCCAGTAGTTATGTATTGATGTGAGAGTTGGACTATAAAGAAAGCTGAGCACAGAAGAATAGATGCTTTTGAACTGTGGTGTTGGAAAAGACTCTTGAGAGTCCTTTGTACTGCAAGGAGATCCAACCAGTCCATCCTAAAGGAAATCAGTCCTGAATATTCATTGGAAGGACTGATGCTGAAGCTGAAACTCCAATAATTTGGCCACCTGATTCGAAGAACTGACTCATTTGAAAAGTTCCTGATGCTGGAAAAAATTGAAGATGGGAGGAGAAGGGGATGACAGAGGATGAGATAGTACGATGGCATCACCAACTCAATGGACATAAGTTTGAGTAAACTCCAGGAGTTGGTGATGGACAGGGAGGCCTGGCATGCTGCAATTCTTTGGGTTGCAAAGAGTCCTACACAACTGAGCGACTGAACTGAACTGAACCAAGAAACTCAGACTCAAATATTTGATGATTCAAAAAGTATTCCATACTTGCAACTTTTTCTTTTTTGGTCAAATCGTTTAAAATTTTCTTAGGGAGGACATAAAAAGCACAACCCAGAAAAGACCAGAACAACAACAACAAAAATTAGACAACCAAAACTGAAGATTTATGCTCTCTGTAATACACTGTTAAAAAATGAAAAGATATAGATTGGATTTAAATATTTTTATTATTTATTAATTATATTTTAGAAAGCACTTGTATCCATGAGTGTTTAAAATTCAATGATAAAGAACAAAGAATTTTCAAAAGTTAGACAAGAGATGTTAAAAGACAATTCAAGAGAGATAATATGCCAGGGAAATAAAGCACAGAAAAATATGAACCATATCATTACTCATCTGAGAAATGCAAATCAAAGTCTAAATGAGTTAACTTGTGTGCATTGCTCAGTCACTCAGTTGTGTCCAACTCTTTACAACCCCATGGACAGTAGCTCATCAATCTCCTCTGTCCATGGAATTTTCCAAGCAAAAATACTGGAGTAGGCTGCCGTTTCCTTCTCCAGGGGATTTTTCCAACCCAGGGATCAAACCTGTGCCACCTACATTTCAGACAGATGCTTTAGCACTAAGCCCCCAGGGAAGCCTAGATGAGTTAACAATAGAATCCTATTAAGATAACTAACAGGATTCTATTAGTCACTAGGCTTCCCTGGTGGCTCAGACGGTAAAGCGTCTGCCTGCAATGCGGGAGACCTGGTTAGATCGCTTGGTCGGGAAGATCCCCTGGAGAAGGAAATGGCAACCCACTCCAGTACTCTTGCCTGGAAAATCCCATGGACAGAAGAGCCTGGTAGGTTATGGTGCATGGGTCACAAAGAGTCTGACACGACTGAGCGACTTCACTTTTACTTTTCAAGATGGTGATGGACAGGGAGGCCTGGAGTGCTGTGATTCATGGGGTCGCAAAGAGTTGGACACGGCTGAGCGACTGAACTGAATTGAACTGAAACTTTGAAAGATTAACAATATCAAGTTTTATTGTAAGTATATGAAACAACTGGAATTCTCCGACATCTTTGGTGAGAAGGTAAGATAGAATAGTCACTTAGAAAAAAGAGTTTTTAGTGGTTTTTTATAAAGTTAAAAATAAAAGTATATGAAATTTACAATCCAGTATGAGCAAATTTGAACCTCTTGGGGTTTGACATAAAAGTTAGTTGTCAGAAAGTCAGTGGAAAGATGACTGCCTTTTAGTGAGGCTGCTGCTGCTGCTAAGTCGCTTCAGTCGTGTCCGACTCTGTACGACCCCATAGACGGCAGCCCACCAGGCTCCCCCATCCCTGGGATTCTCCAGGCAAGAATACTGGAGTGGGTTGCCATTTCCTTGTCCAATGTATGAAAATGAAAAGTGAAAGTGAAGTCGTTCAGTCGTGTCTGACTCCTAGCGGCCCCATGGACTGCAGCCTACCAGGCTCCTCCGTCCATGGGAGTTTCCAGGCAAGAGTACTGGAGTGGGGTGCCATTGCCTTCTCCATTCAATGAGGCAATAACAGTGAAATCAGAATAACAAGATAAATTGAGAATATGTTTGGAATGAGTATTACAAAAACTGACATTTGCATTAAGAAATTATTTTATGTGTTCGTATATAATTCTCTCAGTATACTTTTGCCAAACTAATGGCATTTGTTTTATGTACTGAAATAAAAGTACTTTTATTCCAAAAGCTGCAACTAATTGTTTATCATCTTTGCTAGGTTGCTTAACTCTTTGGCTATGAATCTAAGATTCTAGCATCTTTCTTGACTCTCAGAGTGGTAATAAAGATAAAATGACATTAAGGCTATTAAGTACTTTGGAAATTATAGAATACTAATTAAATATAAACTGTTATACTCAAACATCTATTAATATTTTAAATTTTATTTGTATCTTTATTATGGATATTAAAAGGTCTAAAATGATTAACCTGATTTCTGCCATTTACTATTATTAGGTAATAAAAACCATAATGACTAAATAGTTCAATCTGTTGAAATAAAAGAGGAATTGGTATGATTATCAAAATGCTTTGACTTTATTAAAGTCACCCTGAAAAATAAGTCTGTGTAGGTTAAACTTGCAAAATTATTGAAAATTTACTTTAAGTACTTTAGAACTTTGTTTTAAATTCCGGCATTTTTGCACATTTTACTTGATTGCACAAAGTAAGAATCATTATAATACTGATTTCAAGTTCTGTAATATATACCATATGAAAAAACAGGATGTGTCAAAACCAAAATTCTTCTCAAGAGGTTATTATTAGATGACCCTTTTTCAAAATCATGCTTCAGTGTTTATCCATATGCTTCAGAGAAAAATTTGGCACATGCACTAAAATCAGTGGGAGAGGGTTACCTAATTTTAGACATTCTGAACCAGATTTTGTAGTTTGCCAATTGTATTAAATTATAATTAATTAAAATAACAAGAGATCTGCTTGCCTGTTTTAAGAAAACCATTCACAAATGTTGAAATAACAAAAATGAAGATTGAGCATGAAAATTTATAACAATGAATTAAAAGTTACATGTTCAAGTTACATTAAAACAGAACCTCTTCAGCTGCCACTGGAGATTGAATATACATCTTTTTAAAAATTTTTAATTGAAATATAGTGGATTTACAATACCATGTTAGTTTCAGACTTACAGCACAGTGATTCAGTTTTATATATATATGTGTGTATGTGTGTGTATATATATATATATATCTTTTTCAGATACTTTTCCCTTATTGATTATTACAAAATGTTGAGTATAGTTTCCTGGGGTATACAGTAGGTCATTGTTGGTTATTTATTTTATATATAGTAGCGTGCATATGTTTATCCCAACCTCCTAATTTATCCCTCACTTCTCTTTCCTTTTTGGTAACCATAAATTTGTTCTCTATGTCTGTGAGTCTCTTTCAGTTTTGTAAATAAGTTCATTTGTATCATTTTTGATATTTGTCTTTGTCTGGCTTACCTCACTTAATACGATAATCTCTACATCCTTCCATATTGCTGCAAATGGCATTATTCCATTCTTTAAGGCTGAATAATATTCCATTGTCTGTATGTACCACATCTTCTTTATCCATTTATCTGTTGATGGATTTCTAGGTAGCTTGAAGGAAACTAATTTTCATAAGTTTTCCAACTGAAGAGTTTTGAAGAACTCAGGACACATTTACCTTCTGCCTATAAATTCAACACTAACACATTTACACTTAAAGTAATGGATACATCATAAAAAAGTTGTCTCTAACAGACTGGTTCCAAATAGGGAAAGGTGTACGTCAAGGTTGTATATTGTCACCTTGCTTATTTAACTTATATGCAGAGTACATCATGAGGAACGCTGGGCTGGAAGAAGCACAAGCTGGAATCAAGATTGCCGGGAGAAATATCAATAACCTCAGATATGCAGATGACACCACCCTTATGGCAGAAAGTGAAGAGGAACTCAAAGGCCTCTTGATGAAAGTGAAAGAGGAGAGTGAAAAGGTTGGCTTGAAGCTCAACATTCAGAAAACAAAGATCATGGCATCTGGTCCCATCACTTCATGGGAAATAGATGGAAAAACAGTGGAAACAGTGTCAGACTTTATATTTTTGGGCTCCAAAATCACTGCAGATGCTGATTGCAGCCATGAAATTAAAAGACGCTTGCTCCTTGCAAGGAAAGTTATGACCAACCTTGATAGTATATTAAAAAGCAGAGACATTACTTTGCCAACCAAGGTCCGTCTAGTCAAGGCAATGGTTTTTCCTGTGGTCATGTATGGATGTGAGAGTTGGACTGTGAAGAAGGCTGATCGCCGAAGAATCGATGCCTTTGAACTGTGGTGTTGGAGAAGACTCTTGAGAGTCCCTTATACTGCAAGGAGATCCAACCAGTCCATTCTAGAGGAGATCAATCCTGGATGTTCATTGGAGGGACTGATGCTAAAGCTGAAACTGCAATACTTTGGCCACCTCATGCGATGAGTTGACTCACTGGAAAAGACTCTGATGCTGGGAAAGGTTGGGGGCGGGAGGAGAAGGGGACGACGGAGAATGAGATGGCTGGATGGCATCACCGACTCTGTGGACATGAGTTTGAGTGTACTCCGGGAGTTGGTGGTGGACAGGGAGGCCTGGCATGCTGTAATTCATGGGGTCGCGGAGAGTCGGACACGACTGAGCGACTGAACTGAACTGAACTGAACTGAACTCCAAATACATATTATGTCTTGTAAATATCTCTTTAGATTGTCGTCTCTTCTCATTGAGTATATACTCCAAAGACAGGATAATATCCTATTCACATTTTTTTTCACTATCTCTAGGAAAATTCAATAATTTTCATATTCCCAAGTGCAAAATATTGACCCTATACCATTCTGAGCTTGAAAGTCTGTCTATGAATTCTTGACATACATTATCTAATTCAACCCTCATATACACACCATGGAAATTTTATTGGTTTTATTAATTCACTTATGATGCAAGGTAATCATCACTTTCATATATATACTCCCAGTTAAATTTTATAAATAGATTTGACAACCATGGTTAAAAAATCAGTACAAGTGACACTGCGGACACTATTGTTAAATGATTCCAAGAATCAATTCGAGAAATTATTGTAGTAAGTGGAGAAAAAACATGACAAAGATCAAATGATAAAAGATTATCTAAAAGGTAAAGGAACGGAGATTCATTTTTGAGAAATGTAAATTAATCTGATTTACAAACAAAACAAGAAAAAGAGGAAATAATCTGAAATAAATTGAAGAAATAAAATTCACACATTAAAACCTGCACATTGATATATAAGCATGAGTATTATATCAATGGCAATGCAACTCAAATTAAAGAATTCACTGTGTTCTGTGCAAACACCTATAAACTATACCCTTTGTGAAATAATAAAGTAATTTTTGGCAAAAAGAAAAGATAAATATAAAAAGAATCCCATGAAAATCTAGAGGAAATATAAATTTTGTCTAAAGAAGTAATATTTTTATCAGCATCAGTCATCTTCCTTCACACACTGTATTTGAGAAAATATGAAAAACCATTTAAGGATTTTGCAAAGAAATGGTTTTATACTTGACTTTGCTAGAAAAGTCCTATGTATTCACTGAACAGTTCCCTCTCTGTGTGTGCCAGTTACTTCCAACACAGTTAGATTAGGGCCATAGACTGAATTCTGGCCGGTAAGGTAGAGGTGGGGTGTGGGTGGAAGAAACTTGCATAAGGCAACTCTGTCTCATACAAGCCTCCTATGGAGTCTCCTGTTTTCTGCATTAAACCAGTAATCTGTTCATAAGTCTGAATTACTGATTAGAAAAGATTCAGAATGCCTGGATCACTGCTAGGAGAAAAAGCAGTCGGAGCTGTAACTTTGTTGTGATGTTAATAAGAATGAACTTGCTGTATTAGTCTTCTATTGCTACTATAGCAAACTGCCTTAAATTTAGTGGTGAAAAAAACACCACACATTATCTAACAGTTCTGGAGGTCAGAAATCTAAATGGTTCTCACAAAACTGAAGTCAAGATGTCAGCCTGTCTGTATTCTTTCTGAAGACTTTAGAGGACAATCCACTCATGCCACTTCATCTCGTAAAGGCTGCCTGCACTCTCAGCTCACAGCCACATCGCTCTAGCATCTGCTTCTATACTAACATCAGTGATTTTGGAGCCCAAAAAAATAAAGTCTGACACTGCTTCCCCATCTATTTCCCATGAAGTGATGGGACCAGATGCCATGATCTTTGTTTTCTGAATGTTGAGCTTCAAGCCAACTTTTTCACTCTCCTCTTTCACTTTCATCAAGAGGCTTTTGAGTTCCTCTTCCCTTTCTGCCATAAGCTGACTCTAATACCAATTCTCAAGTCTAAAATTCAAAGTCTAATTTAAATATTATCTAAATCATGTGTGGGTGAGACTTGAGATACAATTCATCCTGAGGCAAAATTCATCTGTAGCTGTGAACATGTGAAGCCAGACAAGCTATGTGTTTCCAAAATACAATGGTGAGGCAGGCATAGTATGTGTGTGTGTGTGTGTGTGTGTGTGTATGTGTGTGTGTGTGCTCAGTTGTATCCAACATTTTACCATCCTGTGGACTGTAGCCCACCAGACTCCCTGTCCATAGGATTCTCCAGGCAAGAATATGCGAGTGGGTTGCCATTTCCTACCCCAGGGGATCTTCCTCACTCAGGGATCGAACCATGTTTCCTGTATTGCCAGGCATATTCTTTACCACTGTACCACCTGGGAAGCCCCCAGGTATAGTATAGACATTCCCATTTCAAAAGGGAGAAATTGGAAAGAAGCAAGAGGTGCTAAGTCCCAAGAAATTCCCAAACACTGTGAGGTAAATTCCATTAGATCTTAATGTCTAAAAATAACCTCTTTGCTCAATGTTTTGCTTTCTCAATCCACTGGGGCAGTGAGTCTCACCTTCAGAAACTACTAGGGCAGCAATTCCATACCCTGTGTCTCTGCCCTCAAATTCTGTTGGGAAGCCCCAACTGCAAAGCTTTTCATGATGGGCCCACCCCGAAGAATTCAGTAGGAGGCCATCTGGCCTGTTGCTATATAAGCAATGGTGCAACCCTATGCAGCCTGGGAGGCAGTGTTGATGATCTCTGAATTGCCTTTGGGGTCATTCTTTCCCCTTCTTGAGGTATAGCACACATTCACAGCCAGATGGCTTTTTGTTCCAATCCTGTAAGATCTAAGAAGTCTAATACCTTTTCTGATTTTGTGTCATTTTTTTCTGTCCATTTTAGCCCCAGCTGGCAGTGACTCTACTGGCATAACTCCATCCCTATTCCTGGCTTCCACAGAGATGGCTAATTTAATCCATGAGTCACAGCTATAATCTCTTTATCAAATGGCTGTTCAGCTACACCCTTATAGTTCTCTCCAGAACAAGCTTTTGCGTTTTTTGAATATATATAGATTAGCAATTTTACAGATCTCCAAGTTCTTATTCCTTCTGGCTAACAATTTCTTCTTCAACCCATGTCTCCTGTAAATTCTGACAACCTGGTCCTCATTTTTCTGAGACCTCACAAACATGGACTTTAACACCCAATCTCCAAATGTAGTCACATTGGGAGTTAGGGCTTCAACACACACATTGTGGAGGAGATACAGTTCATACCATGGCAAAATTGAAGGATCTACTTAATACAGTTACTCTAGATACTGGCTCCTTTGTACCATCTGCCATTTTCTCAGAACTCAGAGTTCTTTACTGTGACTTTATCATTAGTTGACTTCCTGGGTGGCTCAGAGGGTAAAGAGTCTGCCTGCAGTGCGGGAGACCCGGGTTCAATCCCTGGGTCAGGAAGATCTCCTAGAGAAGGAAATAGCAACCCACTCCAGTACTCTTGCCTGAAAAATCCCATGGATGGAGGATACTGGTGGGCTACAGTCCATGGGGTCGCAAAGAGTCGGACACGACTGAGCGGCATCAGTCAGTCATCCGTCAAAGGAAGCAGATGGGCACTGCAGGATGGCTTGGAAAAGTCTATATACTAACTTGAAGTAGCCTATACCATGTCTACCCACATTCTGTTGGACAGAGCTCAGGCTAATGGCCACAGATAGAGTCAGAGAACTGTGAAATCTAGTTTAGACATGCACCCATGCAGAGAAAAGAAAATATATAGTGATATATGCTAGCAGTCTCTGCCTCCAAAACACTTCCTTAAAAACTTATGCTTAGGAATCCATTAAAAAAAAAAAATAACACCTATTAAAACTAAGAAATTGGTTCAGCCACATTTCAGAATTTAAGATCAACAAACAAAAATAGATTGTGTTTCTATATACACCTGTGTGTGTGTGAGTGCGCACGCACACGTAAAATCACTTCAGTCAAGTTGCTTTGGTTCAGGCTCTTTGTGACCCTATGGACTATAGCCCACCAGGCTCTTCTGTCCATGGGATTCTCCAGTCAAGAATACTGGAGTGGGTTGCCATGCCCTCCTCCAGGGGATCTTCCCTACCTGTGTCTCTTATGTCTACAGCATTGGCAGGTAGGTTCTTTGCCACTAATGCCACCTGGGAAGCCCTTTGGATAATAAATAGAAAATTAAAGAAAATTCCATTTTAAATGCATCAAAACAAAACTTTTAGAAACAAATTTAACAAGACATTAAAAATCAATAGAAAAATCAATTGTATTTCTCTGTGTTTTTGTACAGTAGAAAATAGTAATCAAAATGAAATTGCAAAAATAATTTCAATTACAGTAGCATCAAAAAGAAAAATAATCAAAAATAAATGTAACAAAAGAAGTCAAAATGTGCACTGTGGAGACTAGAATATACTGTTGAAAGAAATTGAAAAGGATCTACATAATTAGAAAGACAACTTAAGTTCATGGGCAGAAAACCATGAACATTATTATTTTCCAACTAGCAATACTTACCAAATTGATCTACATATTCAGCACAATCCTTATCAAAATCCAAGATGACTTATACATAGAAATTTACAGCCTTATTCTTAAATTTCATATGGAAATTCAACAGCCAAAATAGTCTTCAAAAAGAAGAACAAAATTCTATTTCTCACTTCCCAATGTTAAAACTTACTGCAAAACTGTAGTAATCAGAAGAAAGTAGTACTGACATAAGGACAGACAAATATATTAATAGGGTCTAACTGAGAGTTCAGACACATCCTCTTACCTTTATGGTCACTTTATTATAAACAAAGATGCCAACACGATTCAATGGGAGAAATAGTAGTTTCTTTAAAAATGGTGTTAGAACAACTGGATATCCACAGACAGAAGGATGAAGTTGAACAGCTTTAGGACACCATACACAAAAATTAATTCAAAATGGATCATATCAAAACTTAAAAGCCAAAACTGTAAAATTCTTAGAGGTAAAGATGGTCACAAATCTTCAAGACCTTGGGTTAAGTAAAGCCTTCTTTGATAAGTTACTAAGACGACAAGAATAAAATTAAAAAATGATAATTTGGACTTTATGAAAATTAAAAACTTCTTTGCTGCAAAAGAATAGTATCAAGAAAATGAAAAATGAACCACAAAATGAGATTAATACTTGTAAACAGTGTATGTTATCCAGAATATGTGAAGAAAATATAAACTCAATTTCCAAGATTTTCTATATAGCCAATATTACTCTTATTTCAGAAGAAAGCTATAGCCAATAACTCTTATAAATAGATGCAAAAATCTTAAAAAAAAAAAGTCCTAGAAAACTGAATCTCAAAACATTTAAAAAAGAGTGTATTCAGTGACCAAGTGGAATGGCTAAGGAAAAAACAAACAAAAAAGATGGATAATAACAAGTGTTAAGAATGTGAAGCAACTGAAGAAATCATTCACCACTGCTGGGAATGCAAAATAATGCAATCACTTCCGAAAATACTTTGGCAGTTTTTCAAAATGTTAAACTTAGGGTTACTGCATGATCCAGCCGTTCTACTCATAGGGATAAACCCAAGAGAAATAAAAATAACCATGTAACAACTTATGTACTAATATGCACAGTAGCATTATTTATAATAGCAAAAAGTGAAAGTAGCCTAAATGCTCATCAACTGATGAATCAATGAACAAAATGTGATATGTCCATAAGATAGGAAAATTATTCAGCAATAAGAAGAAGTGAAGTATTGATACATGCTGCAACATGAATGAACCTTGAAAACTTTAGGTCAAATGAAAGACAGTCGGGAAAAACTGTATATTGTATGAGTCTTTTTGTATAAAATATCCATAATAGACCATTTGATAGGGATAGAAATTAGATTAATCATTGCCTAAATTGTCCCTAAGATTCAGGTATTAAGAGGAGTGATGAATGGAGAATGACTACTAAAAAGTTTAATTTTTTAGTACAGTCGTCCCTTGGTATCCATTAAATAGAAATCCAGGCTACTCAAATATTATATAAAGTGGCATAGTATTTGCATATAACCTACATATATCCTCCCATATACTTTAATTCTTCTCTAGATTGCTTTCAGTTCAGTTCAGTTCAGTCGCAAAGAGTCGGACACGACTGAGCAACTGAACTGAACTAAACTGAAAGCAATCTAGGGAAGAATTAAAGTATATGGGAGGATATATGTAGGTTATATGCAAATACTATGCCACTAGATTGCTTATATATTATAAATGCTATGTAAATTATTGCCACCCAGTTAATTTGCTTTTTGAAACTTTCCATAATTTTCTTTTGGCAAGGGGAGATATTTTCCATCTATAGTTTGTTGAATCTAGGGATGCAAAATTGACAGATGCAGAGGGCCAATTCTTATGAGAACTTTTTAAACATATATATATGTGGGCTTTCCGAGTGGCACTAGTGGTAAAGAACATGTGTGTCAATGCAAAAGACATAAGAGATGCAGGTTTAATACCTGGGTCAGGAAGATATCCTGGAAGAGGGCATGGGAACACACTCCAGTATTCTTGCCTGGAGAATCCCAAGGACAGAGAGCCTGGTGGTCTATTGTCCATAGGGTCACATAGAGTCGGACACAACTGAAGCAAATTAGCACACACACAAAAATATACTAGTATAAAAACAGAGCTTCAGAGTACAACCAGTTTGAGAAAAGCATAATCTTCTGTTTGGCAGTAAAGGTAACCTCCATGACTGCTGAAAGCTTGATCAACTGTTTGAGAAAACCTAGTTAATGGAGAAGTAAGGATTTTAACCTCTCCTTGTGCATTGGTAGGTTAGTGAAAATATTTGGTTAAATTATGCATAGCTTTATTTTAGTTGCATCAACTTCTTTCATAAAATTTTAGGGATTTTGGGGACTATTTAGGGGAAATATTCTAAATAGTTCTACATATTATAGAAAATTTGGAATTGTAAGTTTAGAGAAGAAATTCATCCAGCATTCAGAGAGAATCACAGTGGATACTTTGTTCTAATTCTTGCCAATTTTAAATGTACATATAACATTTGATTATATAATGCATAAAAAGATATATATTACCTTTAAAACTTGCAAAAGTTTCTCACCTTAGTTAAGTAATGTTTTCCTATTGTAAAAGAAATTGACAATAAACCTGGAGAAGTATATGAAAATTACATTCAAATTCTGCTCTCCAGAAATAAATGCTAGAAACAGTCCACTGTACATCCAAAGGGTGGCTGAATTCATGCAGATATTCATTTAAGTATCTCTGATGGAACTTCCCTCACCAGTGAAATTTTCTTGCCCCTTTCTGTAAGTTTTCTTATCTGTCAACACTATAGTAGATGCTGATACTTCCAGAAGATTCTACCCACTCCTCAACCATGCTCATCTCTTTCCCATTTGTCATTGTTCCAATGTGCAGTATGGCTCCCTCTTGATTACTTCTGTCTGAGGTCCCTTAGCCTTGGACTCATTTTCCTCTCTGATACCATAGCATCTCTGAAGGTCTCATATTTTCTTCTTATTTGACTTTTCTGCTTACTTGACTTTCTCATCTCTGGGACTTCTCTCCTCACCTACACCCTTCCTGCCAACACAACTCTTTGATGAAAAGATATTCTTTTGGCTTCTACTAGAGCCAGCTACAAAACTGAAACTTTGGCTCTTCTAAGAGTACATCATGAGAAATGCTGGGTTGGGGGAAGCACAAGCTGGAATCAAGATTGCTGGGAAAATATCAATAACCTCAGATATGCAGATGACACCACCTCGTGGCAGAAAGTGAAGAAGAACTAAAGAACTTTTTGATCAAAGTGAAAGAGGAGAGTGAAAAAGTTGGCTTAAAGCTCAACATTCAGAACACTAAGATCATGGCATCTGGTCCCTTCACTTCATGGCAAATAGACAGGGAAAAAGTGGAAACAACAGCTGACATTATTTCGGGGGCTCCGAAATCACTTCAGATGGTGATTGCAGCCTTGAAATGAAAAGACACTTACTCCTTGGAAGGAAAGTTATGGCTAACCTAGACAGCATATTAAAAAGCAGAGGTATTACTTTGTCAATAAAGGTCCGTCTAGTCAAGGCTATGGTTTTTTCCGTGGTCATGTATGGATGTGAGAGTTGGACTATAAAGAAAGCTGAGCACCGAAGAATTGATGCTTTTGAACTGTGGTGCTGGAGAAGACTCTTGAGAGTCCCTTGGACTGCAAGGAGATCCAACCAGTCCATTCCAAAGGAGATCAGTCCTGGGTGTTTGTCATTCATATATGTTATCAAATGTCATTTAATTTAATCATTAGGACACCAAACATTGCATGCCATTTACAAAGAACCTCAATTTTTCCCCTAAAATATTAATACTAAATTATTATGCTACATTAAACCGTACCATTTTTTTAGGGCTGAAAGTAATATATATATGCTAAGTCACTTCAGTCGTGTCCGACTCTGTGTGACCCCATAGACGGAAGCCCACCAGGCTCCCCCGTCCCTGGGATTCTCCAGGCAAGAACACTGGAGTGGGTTGCCATTTCCTTCTCCAAATATATATATATATATGTATAAAACATATATTTTATGTTTTATATATATATATATAAAACATAAATTTATGTTATATATGTTTTTAATGTTATATATGTTATTTATGTTATTTTTATGCTATGTGTGTTGTGTGTGTGTTAGTCACTCAGTCATGTCCGACTCTTTACGACCCCATGGACTGTAGCCCACCAGGCTCCTCTGTCCATGAGATTTTCCTGTCAAGGATGCTAGAGTGGGTTGCCATTTCCTTCTCCAGGGGATCTTCCCAACTTAAGGATTGAACCCTGATCTTCTGTACTGCACGCAGACTCTTTACCGAGTGAGCTACAAGGGAAGCCCCATGTCACATATATTAATTTATGCTATATATGTTATATATGTTTCTTAAATTTATATAACATATAACAAATTTATATAACATATAAAACATTTTATATATTTGTACTTTATTATCATATATATAATATTATATATATTTGATAAAAGATAAACTGAGGCACATTAAAACTTTTGTGCTTACTTGAGCACACACTGATATGAACAAGGCAATATCAAGCCAATGACAGATAAAGATCACTCCACCAAAAAGAGCTAGTGGCAAGGTTTTCCAGAGAAGAAGGTGAATTAAAGAAAGAAAATTATTTGATCGGCTATAGCTTAAGCAATTGTTTTATTTGGGAAACTCTATTTGACTGTTTGTGGACTATTTTTTCTGTTTCATTTTCTCAGCTTTCAAGTGCATTGATTCTGGCTTAGGTTTTGGTTTGCTTACATAGCCTACCATGGAGTTAGAGCCACTTCAGTCTAGTCACCTCCTTGTTTAATTACACAGGCGTGTTCAATCACTCAGTTGTGATCGGTGTTTTGCAATATTTTGGATAGTAGCCCACCAGGCGCCTCTGTCCATGGAATTTTCCAGGCAAGAATCCTGGAGTAGGTTGTCATTTCCTCCTCCAGGAGATCTTCCCGACCAAGTGATCGAACTTGTGTCTCTGAATCTCCTGCTTTGGCAGATGGGTTCTTTACCAGCTCAGCCACCAGGAAAGCCCAGTTACACAGATAGGTGGATGATAGGCAGATGATGTATGGAGATACATAATAGGTAGAGATGAAGAGAAGTAGATGTAATTACATATAATTATAAACAAATGTAAATAAATACAAATAAAACCTTACATCCCAGCATCAATAAGAAATAACTTTGTTATTCCACAAGTACTATGTTCCAGAAAATCTTTCCCCAATCTCATGGATTTGAAATTCACCTCTAGGATATATTTATCTTTGTATTAGAAATTGCTGCTACAATTCATTCATCCACAGAGCAAGAATTTTCACTATCCTTAGTCAGGGAACTCTAGATTCCACATGCCATGTAACATAGCCAAAAAACTACATAAATAAATAAATTAAAAAATTTTTAAATGGTTAGCTACTATACCATTAATAAAAATTAATTTTAAAAAAAGAACTTTCGTTCTTTCTTCCATACAAATGTAGTGTTTATATTGAGCTTTACCATGTATAAAGAATTCATTGTTGTTGCTCAGTCACTAAGTCATGGCTAACTCTTTGTGATCCCATGTACTGCAACATGCCAGGCTTCCCTGTCCTTCACTGTCCCCTGGAGTTAATTCAGACTCATGGCCATTGAGTCAATGATGCCATGCAACAATCTCATCCCCTGTAGTCCACTTTTCCTCCTGCCTTCAATCTTTCCCAGCATCAGGGTCTTTTCCAATGAGTCATTTCTTCACATCAGGTGGCCAAAGTATTGGATCTTCAGCTTTAACACCAGTACTTCCAATGAATATTCAGGGTTAATTTCCTTTAGGATTGACTGTTTTGATCTGGTTACAGTCCAAGGGACTTTCCAGCACCACAGTGTGAAAGCATCAATTCTTTGGCATTCAGCCTTCTTTATGTTCCAACTTTCAAATCCATTCATGACTACTGTAAAAAACATAGCTTTGTCTATACAGACCTTTATCAGCTAAGTGATGTTTCTGCTTTTTAATACACTGTCTAGGTTTGTAATAGCTTTTATTCCAAGGAGCAGGCATCTTTTAATTTCATGGCTACAGTTGCTGTCCACATTGATTTTGGAGCCCAAGAAAAATGAAATCTGACATTATTTCCACATTTTCCCCATCTATTTGCTATGAAGGGATAGGACTGGATGCCATCATCTTCGTTTTTGAAAAGCTTAGGCCAGCTTTTTCATTCTCTTCTTTCACTTTCATCAAGAGGTTTTTTAGTTCCTCTTCACTTTCTGCCATTAAAGTGGTATCACCTGCATATCTGAGGTTGTTGATATTTCTCCCAGCAATCTTGATTCCAGCTTGTGCTTCATCCACCCCAGCATTTCGCATGATGTACACTGCATATGAGTTAAATAACTAGGGTGACAATATACTGCCTTAAAGTACTCTTTTCCCAATTTTGAAGAATTCATACTTTCTACTTAATTTACTTCTCTCAATCATCCTGTGAGGCAGTAATAACATGCAGTAGTTTTGTTTTCTCCATAAAAGATGCTTTCATAGTAGTTTAATGACGTATGCAAAATTATCTAGTTAAGTTTTGGAGGCTTGAAAAGGAGGGAGGGTGTCCTTTGCTTCTTTAGTTTTGTTTCATTTTACAGAAACCCCCACCCCATTCTCTTTTTTCCCCCCTTGCCCTCTAGCTTCCACGTGGGTTCTACAATGAGTCTGGAACCAATAACTGGAGTGCTAGAAGGAGGAGAAACCATGGTCTGTGGTGTCTCTGATTGTAAGTGGTTCCTCCTTGGCTCCCGCTCCTGACTGCAGCCCACCCACTGAGATTCCAGCATCTGTTATGCAGCCCTGACCTCTGGACTCTGGTACTCCACCTGTTCTCATTGCCCTTCTAGTTCTATGGTGATAACAACTTCCTGCTGTTGCTAATTTCTGAGTGGTCTCCCTGTTAGCTTTACTGACCATTTCCTTCTATCCATTAACCTGTCATAGCTTGATATTTCTGCCTCAATTCTAATTGCTATTTGAGAGATAGCAACAATGTTTCCATCTGTAAAAGCACCAATCCTTTTTTCTGTTTCATGAAATCATATTCTTTATTTTTCATTTAAATTTAGAAATAGCTCTGTTTTATTGTTCATTGTGTATTATTGATATAAACTATACTGCAAGGAGATCCAACCAGTCCATTCTAAGGGAGATCAATCCTGGGTGTTCATTGGAAGGACTGATGCTAAAGCTGAAACTGCGATACTTTGGACACCTCATGTGACGAGTTGACTCACTGGAAAAGACTCTGATGCTGGGAAAGGTTGGGGGCGGGAGGAGAAGGGGACGACAGAGAATGAGATGGCTGGATGGCATCACCGACTCTGTGGACATGAGTTTGAGTGAACTCCGGGAGTTGGTGATGGACAGGGAGGCCTGGCGTGCTGTGATTCATGGGGTCGCGGAGAGTCAGACACGACTGAGCGACTGAACTGAACTGAACTGAAACGTATATATGTGTCTGTATATTTTCCAGTAAAAGATTTAATTATCCTTGGATCTACATAAAGAAAGTGAAAGTAAGGTAGCTTGGTCATGTCCAACTCTTTGAGACTCCATGGATTGTAGCCAACCAGGCTCCTCCCTCCATGGGATTTTCCAGGCCAGAATACTGAAGTGGGTTGCCATTTTCTTCTACAGGGGATCTTCCCAACCCAGGGATTGAACCCGGTCTCCTGCATTGCAGGCAGCCGCTTTACCATCTGAGCCACCAGGGAAGCCCTACATAAAAGAATGCTAAATTTTTTAGATATTCAGGATACTCTTTGGGAAGTATAAATTAGGTAATTTTCTTTTCATGTAACTACTTTTGCAGATGAGCTAAATTACTGCATAATAATCCTGTTTTGGTTAGCTCTAAAATTCTTATTCATTTATATTTATAATCCAGTATTTGTCTTTAAGGATCTTTTTAGGATCACCTGCAGAGTAAAGAAAGACAGAAAGGGAGGGAGGAAGAAAGGAAGGAAGAAACAAAGAAAAGAGGTGGTACCTGAAGATTAATACCTTTTCTCTAAGGCTGGAGAGAAAGAAAAGTCCCAAGACAAAAAAAAACAGAGCAAAACAGAAGCTGAAGACAAGTCTACAGATCGAATTGGACACAAACAAATCCCATCCTTCTTAAGTCAAACACAAAAGAAAGTAAATGTGATGAAGACAGGCTCTCAGTAACTATGAAGACTCATAGTAATTTGAGGAGCCATTGCAAAAATCAAGTTTCAAAATTTGAATCACGAAAAGTTAGCAGTCAGTTGGGACCCTAAATTAATGAAAGATTGATTTATTCCAACTACATCTGACTTCCATATTGGAGAAGCATACTCTTTGGACTCCATTCCAAGTGTACACAATTCTAAAATCAGATTTCAAATTTTAGACAAAATGGAACTCAAAAGAACATTATGTAAATATCTCTTCTTGTTTCAGTTCTCTCCAAAATCCCTCAGCTCCATAGCAGTAAAGGCTACATATATAGAATAAGGTTCTGAACATCCATACAGAAGACACAAGTATACACTATAACAGTGGTCATCCTTGATATGCCCTTTCATAAGGCACCCATTATGTCTATGCAGAGCTGTAATGGGGCTTTGTAAATTATCCAACAGCTCCAAGGATAGGAATCTTTCTGTGGACTTCAAGATGTTAATATTGCCTTTCTATCCAAATTAACTCCACATGTTTTCTGCTGCAACTAATCTCCTTCCTGTGGAATTAGGCACGGTCTGACTCATTCTTTATTTTTTGAACATGACAATTTACTCCAGAGTAGCCTTCATTTTACACAGCCTCAGACTCCTGGCCATTGCTGCACACCCAGCATTCTTGCTGACCTTTGTAGCAAAGGTGTGGAATCATTGGAGAAAAATCCTTATACCACCTCCGCACAGGCTAAGGGAACTCGGCCAGTCTCACAAATGTCAGACTTTGGATAACATGTGTATGGGGTGGGAGGGAATCATTTCTTAGGTGTCTGCACAAAGTTTGGTACGGATAAAGTACCCCAAAGCATACATATCTGACAACAAGAACAACAATAAGAATTATATAAGTTGATAATGGCCTTAATGCCTTAATGACCCAGATAGCCATGACATTCTGGAGTGTGAAGTCCAGTGAGCTTTAGGAAGCATTTCTACAAATAAAGCTAGTGGATTGATGGAATTCCAGCTGAGCTATTTCAAATCCTGAAAGATGATGCTATGAAAGTGCTGTACTTAATATGTCTACAAATTTGGAAACCTCAGCAGTGGCCACAGGATTGGAAAGGTCAGTTTTCATTCCAATCCAAAAGAAAAGCAATGCCAAAGAATGCTCAAACTACCACACAAACGCTCTCATTTCACATGCTAGCAAGGTAACACTCAAAATCCTTCAACCTGGGGTTCAACAGTATGTGAATCAAGATGATCAAGATGTATAAGCTGGATTTAGAAAAGGCAGAGTAACCAGAAATAAAATTGCCAGGGCCCATTGGATCATAGAAAAAGCAAGAGAATTCAAAAGACCATCTAACTTCTGCTTCATTGACTATGCTATAGCCTTTGACTTTGTAGATCACAACAAACTGGAAAATTCTTAAAGAGATAGGAAAACCAGACCATTTTACCTGTCTCTTGAGAAACCTGTACACAGGTCAAGAAGCAACAACAGTTAGAACCAATCATAGAACAATGGACTGGTTCAAAACTGGGAAAACATCATGTCAAGACTGTATATTGTCACCCTGCTCATTTAATTTATATTTAACTTATAAAAGAATGCTCAAACTGTCGCACAATTGCACTCATCTCACACGCTAGCAAACTAATGCTCAAAATTCTCCAAAGCAGGCTTCAACAATACATGAACCATGAAATTCCAGATGTTTAAGCTGCTTTTAGAAAAGGCAGAGGAACCAGAGATCAAATTGTCAACATTTGCTGGATCATCAAAAAAGCAGATATTTCCAGAAAAACATCTATTTCTGCTTTATTGACTATGCTAAAGCCTTTGACTGTGTGGATCACAATAAACTGTGGAAAATTCTGAAAGAGATCGGAATACCAGACCACCTGACCTGCCTCTTGAGAAACCTGTATGCAGGTCAGGAAGCAACAGTTAGAACTGGACATGGAACAACAGACTGGTTGCAAATAGGAAAAGGAGTATGTCAAGGCTGTATATTGTCACCCTGTTTTTTAACTTATATGCAGAGTACATCATGAGAAACACAGGGCTGGATGAAGCACAAGCTGGAATCAAGATTGCCAGAAGAAATATCAATAATATCTGATATGCAGATGTCACCACCCATATGCCAGAAAGTGAAGAAAAACTAACGAGCCTCTTGATGAAAGTGAGAGGAGAGTGAAAAAGTTGGCTTAAAGCTCAACATTCAGAAAACTAAGATCATGGCATCTGGTCCCATCACTTCATGGGAAATAGATGGGGAAACAGTGGAAACAGTGGCAGACTTAATTTTGGGGGGGGCTCCAAAATCACTGCAGATGGTGATTGCAGCCATGAAATAAAAAACATTTACTCCTTGGAAGAAAAGTTATGACCAACCTAGACAGCATATTAAAAAGCAGAGACATTATTTGCCAACCAAGGTCCATCTACTCAAGGCTATGGTTTTTCCAGTAGTCATGTATGGATGTGAGAGTTGGACTATGAAGAAAGCTGAGTGCGAAAGAATTGATGCTTTTGAACTGTGGTGTTGGAGAAGACTCTTGAAAGTGCCTTGGACTTCAAGGAGATCCAGTTAGTCCATCCCAAAGGAGATCAGTCCTGGTGTTCATTGGAAGGACTGATGTTGAAGCTGAAATTCCAATACTTTGGTCACCTTATGTGAGGAGCTGACTCCCTGCTGCTGGGAAAGATTGAAGGCAGGAGGAGAAAGGGACGACAGAGGATAAGATGGTTGGATGGCATCACCGACTCAATGGACATGAGTTTAGGTGAACTCTAGGAGTTGGTGACGGACAGTGAGGCTTGGTGTGCTGCAGTCTATGGGGTCACAAAGAGTCAGACACAACTGAGTTACTGAACTGAACTGAACTTATAACTTATATGTATCATGCAAAATGCCAGGCTGGTGAAGTACAAGCTAGAAATAAGATTGCCAGAAGAAACATCAGCAACCTCAGATATGCAGATGATACTACTCTACTGGCAGAAAGTGAAGAGGATGAAAGAGCCTCTTGATAAAGGTAAAAGAGGAGAGTGAAAAAGCTGCCTAAAATTCAACATTCATAAAACGAAGATCATGGCATCCAGTCCCATAACCTCACAGCAAATAGCTGAGGAAAAAGTGAGTATAGTAACAGATTTTATTTTCGTGCACCCCAAATCACTGTGGATGCGGACTGCAGCCACAAAATTAAAAGATGCTTGCTCGTTGGAAGAAAATCTATGACCAACCTAGACAATGTATTAAAAAGCAGAGACAGCACTTTGTCAGCAAAGGTCCATACAGTCAAAGCTATGATTTTTCCAGTTCAGTTCAGTTCAGTTCAGTCGCTCAGTCGTGTCCGACTCTCCACGACCCCATGAATCACAGCATGCCAGGCCTCCCTGTCCATCACCAACTCCAGGAGTTCACTCAAACTCATGTCCACAGAGTCAGTGATGACATCCAGCCATCTCATTCTCGGTCGTCCCCTTCTCCTCCTGCCCCCAACCTTTGCTAGACAGTTCAGTTCAGTTCAGTTCAGTCGCTCAGTCGTGTCCGACTCTCTGCGACCCCATGAATCATAGCACACCAGGCCTCCCTGTCCATCACCAACTCCCGGAGTTCACTCAAACTCATGTCCACAGAGTCGGTGACGCCATCCAGCCATCTCATTCTCCATCGTCTCCTTCTCCTCCCGCCCCCAACCTTTCCCAGCATCAGAGTCTTTTCCAGTGAGTCAACTCGTCGCATGAGGTGGCCAAAGTATTGCAGTTTCAGCTTTAGCATCAGTCCCTCCAATGAACATCCAGGATTGATCTCCTCTAGAATGGACTGGTTGGATCTCCTTGCAGTATAAGGGACTCTCAAGAGTCTTCTCCAACACCACAGTTCAAAAGCATCGATTCTTCGGCGATCAGCTTTCTTCACAGTCCAACTCTCACATCCATACATGACCACGGGAAAAACCATTGCCTTGACTAGATGGACCTTGGTTGGCAAAGTAATGTCTCTGCTTTTTAATATACTATCAAGGTTGGTCATAACTTTCCTTCCAAGGAGCAAGCGTCTTTTAATTTCATGGCTGCAATCAGCATCCGCAGTGATTTTGGAGCCCAAAAAAACAAAGTATGACACTGTTTCCACTGTTTTTCCATCTATTTCCCATGAAGTGATGGGACCAGATGCCATGATCTTTGTTTTCTGAATGTTGAGCTTCAAGCCAACCTTTTCACTCTCCTCTTTCACTTTCATCAAGAGGCTTTTGAGTTCCTCTTCACTTTCTGCCATAAGGGTGGTGTCATCTGCATATCTGAGGTTATTGATATTTCTCCCAGCAATCTTGATTCCAGCTTGTGCTTCTTCCAGCCCAGCGTTCCTCATGATGTACTCTGCATAAAAGTTAAATAAGCAAGGTGACAATATACAACCTTGACGTACGACCAAGATAGTCACGATAACGTGATCACTGACCTAGAGCCAGACATCTTGGAATGTGAAGTCAAGTGGGCCTTAGAAAGCATCACTACTAACAAAGCTAGGGGAGGTGATGGAATTCCAGTTGAGCTATTTCAAGTCTTGAAAGATGATGCTCTGAAAGTGCTTCATTCAATATGCCAGCAGATTTGGAAAACTCAGCAGTGGCCACAGGACTGGAAGAGGTCAGTCTTCATTCCAATCCCAAAGAAAGGCAATGCCAAAGAATGCTCAAACGACCGCACAATTGCACTCATCTCACACGCTAGTAAAGTCATGCTCAAAATTCTCCAAGCCAGGCTTCAGCAATATGTAAACCGTGAACTCCCAGATGTTCAAGCAGGTTTTAGAAAAGGCAGAGGCACCAGAGATCAAATTGCCAACATCCGCTGGATCATGGAGAAAGCAAGAGAGTTTCAGAAAACATCTATTTCTGCTTCATTGACTATGCCAAAGCCTTTGACTGTATCGATCACAATAAACTGTGGAACATTCTGAAAGAGATGGGAATCCCAGACCACCTGACCTGCCTCTTGAGAAACCTGTATGCAGGTCAGGAAGCAACAGTTAGAACTGGACATGGAACAACAGACTGGTTCCAAATAGGAAAATGTGTACGTCAAGGTTGTATATTGTCACCTTACTTATTTAACTTATATGCAGAGTACATCATGAGGAACGCTGAGCTGGAAGTAGTCATGTATAAATGTGAGAGTTGGACCATAAAGAAGGCTGAACACTAAAGCATTGATGTTTTTGAACTGTGGTACTGGAGGAGACTCTTGAGAGTCCCTTGTACATTAAGATCAAACCAGTCATTCCTAAAGGAAATTAACCCTGAATATTCACTGGAAGGACTGATGGTGAATCTGAAGCTCCAATATTTTAGCCACCTGATACAAAGAGCTGACTCATTGGAAAAGACCCTAATGCTGGGGAAGATTGAGGGTGGGAGGAGAGGAGGATGACAGAGAATGAGATGGTGGGATGGCATCACCGACATGGTGGACATGAGTTTGAGCGAGCTCCAGGAGTTGATGATGGACAAGGAACCTGGTGTGCAGCCGTCCATGGGGTTGCAAAGAGTAGCACATAACTTAGCTACTGAACAATAACAACATCGTAAATGTCAGACTTTGATTCCTACTTACAATATTGCTAATCGTTACAAAAATAATGTGGCTAAGATAACTTCATTTTCATCAGGACAATACACAGTCACATAACTAATACATGGTAGTGCAGAGATTCAAACCCCACTCTCATGGCTTTAAACCAGTGTATTTGAAAAGCATCCTCTCCATCCTTTGCTTCTCAAAGTGGCCACTGCAGATGTGGAATAGAGATCCACAATTCTCAGAAAGGTGAAGTGACTATTAAGCCTCAGAGCTTAGTGTCTGAACCATATTCTGGCTCTAAACATGCCCAGTTCTGTGCTAATTTTCCTCCATCATTCAATTCACTTAGAGTATTTAGCTTAAGATCCATCTAACAGGGTCTTATTTGGTAGAGAAAAGGAAACACTGAAGAAGGAAAGAAAGTAGACTTGTAAGAGTTGAAGTTATGAATACTTGGATAGCAGAATCTCCATGCTATTTGTTGTATTCATAACACCTAGCAGGGTATCTTGCACAGTAGTTATTGGATAATATTTAGTAAATGAACAAACAGGATATAGGTAGATGATAGATAGAAAATAAGAATGCAAGAAACATTTGTGAGTGTTTTTGTTTGTTTGTTTGTTTGTCTGCATAGTAAAAGTTTCATTATATTATTATAAAGAGTACCTGACTGGGTATCTGGACAATTTGGTTTAGTTCTCTCCCACCTCTCATTTCAGCCCTTATTTTAGAAAACTCTCCTCATTTCTCTGGGCTTGATTTCTCTCATGTATGTAACAAAAGAGTTAGGCTTTATTCAGTTTTAAAATGTTTTCAAAATAGAGGGTACCAGCTATTAATAATCTGTTTTTCAGAAGACTTACCAATGTAGGACAACAATCTGGTTATAGACATTTCATGTTATAAAAGGACATAGATTATACTTACATGTGCAATTGCAAAGGCTTCAGTAGCTTGGTGGAAGACAGCAGTAGACATTCCAGGTCCTTAATGTTTGTTAAGCAACTCTTTGTTTCTTATGCATTCTCTCCATTCTCTCTTTTAGTAAAAAATTAAAAGATCTCACTGTGAAAGCAGTGGATTAGCAAGGAGTTCAAAACAACAATAACTGGTGTTCTTATAGGATTACATATAAGAAGCCAGAGAGAGAAAAAGGAATGCTTAATGGTATTTCCTGGCAAATTGGAAAAGTTAACATTTAAATTTGAAGGGAGAGCAGAAGTTCACTGAGCAGCAAGAAGAACAGCAGCCCCATCCAAAGAAGCATCATGACATGATGATTTTAGGGGGTGCCCAACGCACTTAGCACAGCTAATGCAGAGAGGATCAGAGGCAGATGAAAGCCTGATAAGCCAATATAAGGTCTTTTATTACCTTTTAAATTATAAGCAATCACTTGAAAACTTTTTGAAGAAGAACAATGTGATAATAGGCTGGGTTTCCCTGGTGGCTCAGTGGTTAAAGAATCCACTTGCAAAGCAGGAGTTCCATCCCTAGGTCAGACAAATCTCCTGAAGGAGGAAATGACAACCCAATCCAGGTTTATTTCCTGGGAAATCTCATGGACGGAGGATCCTGCTGGGTTATATAGTCTATGGTGTTGCAAAGAGTCAAACACGACTTAGCAACTGAACACATACACACACAAAGTGTGTGTATTATATATTATACAGGCATATCTTTGAGATATTGTGAGTTTGGTTCCACATCACTGTAATAAAATCAAAATAAAACCAGTCACCCAATTTATTTGTTTACTAGTGCACATGAAAGTTATATTTACACTATACTATAACCTATTAAGAATACAGTGGCATTCTGTCTAAAAAAAAAACAGTGTATAAACTTTAATAAAAAAAAATAGAGGTGTTGGAAAAATGGCACCTATAGTTTTGTGTGATGCAGAGTTGCCACAAACTTGCAATTAAAAAAAAAATACAGTATCTGCAAAATAAAATAAAGTGAAGCACAATAAAATGAGTCCTACCTGTATTCATATTTTGAAAAGTCCATATGGCAACCAGTGGCACGGGGATGACTGGATGGAAAAGAGCACAGTTATTGGATTGAACAAGGCAAGAGAGGCTGAAGATCCCAAACCAGACTGTGACTCAGAAATGCAATATCACACAAGACTGTACCACATTCTACAGGATGTAAGTTTCATGTCAGTTGCCATTCACAGACTAATTCGGTATGTTTTATATTAAAAAATTCTGAAACAATGAATGTCAAAGATGAGAAAAGATAAAAATGTGAATAAATAAGGACTGATATAAGTCAATCCTAAAGGAAATCAACTCTAAATATTCATTGGAAGGACTGATGTTGAAGCTCCAATACTTTGGCCACCTGAGTTGACTCATTGGAAAAGAACCTGATGCTGGGAAAGATTAAGGGCAAGAATAGAAGCGGGTGGCAGAGAGTGAGATGGTTAGGTAGCATCACTGACTCTAAGAACATGAATTTGAGCAAACTCCAGGAGATAGTGAAGGACAGGGGAGCCTGGCATGCTGCAAGCAAAGAGTCAGACATGACTTAGTTACTGAACAACAACAATACAATTGCATCAATGACTTGAGAATATTTTATATATCAGGTCTCCCCTTATTGGTGGGGATACCTTCCAAGACCCCCAGTGGATGCCTGAAACCATGGATAGAACCAAATCCTATATATACTATGTTTTTCTTATATGTTCATATCTATGATAAAATTTAAATTATAAATTAGGAACAGTAAGAGATTAACAATAATTGAGAATAAATTAGAACAATTATGACAATACGCTGTAATAAAATTATGTGAATGTGATCTCTCTCTCTCTCTAAATATCTTATAAATTTATGTCCTTTCCATCTTAACTAAGTACTTTTTATTCATTGTGGTCATAACTTTTGCAGCTTGAATTTTGACGGCAAAACTAGCACATTTTTTCCTCTTTATAGTTTCACAGATAGACGATTCAATCTTACCATAGATCTTAGCAACCTCAGCACATCATCTTTTTTTTTTCTTATTAAGTTGAGAATGTTCACATTTTCACTTAAAGGAAGTGATTTACAGCTTCTCTTTGGCAAATCTTAATTGCCAACATCTCTGCTCTTGTGCTTTGGGGCCATTATTCAGTAAAATAAGGCTTTCTTGAACACAAGTACTTTCATGCCAAGATAGTAGCTCTGATAAGCTAAGCGACTATTGAGTGAGTAAATAGCAAGACATATTGGACAAAGGGATATTTCACATTTTGGGTGGGATTGAGCAGAGCAGTGCAAGATTTCATCACACTGCTCAGAATGCCACTAAGTTTAAAACTTATGAATTGCTTATTTCTGGAATCTTTAGTATTTTCAGATCATGGCTGATCATGAATAACTAAAATCCAGGCAAGAATACTGGAGTAGTTTGCCATTTTGATCTCTAGGAAACATTGTTACATTTTTCAAAAAACTACTTACCTATGATGACAAACTGAGTACACAGTTTCTCCAGTTATGATAAAGAGGGACACCCTGTACAGTAATGCAATTCTTTTTGAAAGCAAAATTATGAAACAGTAAGAAAACTACTATACTGTTAATTTTATATTAAATATCCTCCATCCTTTATTTCTATGTAAAGACAGACTTACTTCTTCAATACAAGCATTACCCAGAATGTTCTACACTATGAATACTTAGGCAAACATTATCATATGACAAAAAGTTCTCATAAATTCTTGCTGTACAAATATTAGATTTCATACAAATACACACATAACATACACAATAGATACATCTATTAAGTGAGTGGCATGGTGATTTTTTATTATTCATTGAGTAGATGTGGGTCATCATAATTGTCTTCATTCTCATTGTATTCACATTGAGTAGCCTGAGGAGGAGGGGAATGGTCCTATCATCTCAGGGGTGGCAGAGGCAGAAGAAGTGGAGGAGATGGGAAGGGATACAGGTGAAGCAGGTACACTCAGAATAGCGTTACAGAAATACATCATCATTTATGTCTCACATTTTTGCTTTTTTATTTCTCTAAAAGTGTTTGCATGTTGGTATCAATTCTTCTTCCCATTTCAGTGGGTATATCATAGAAGGGTCCATGCTGTAAAAGAAATCAAAAGCTGTCTTTACTAATTAAAACCCTTCTGCTAGGTTGTCTGATGTCAGTTTGTTTTCTGCACTGTCTCTTCTAAGTCTCCTTCCTCTTCGTCTGGCTCTTATTTGGAAGCGTTCACCTCCACCAAGTCATCTTCTGTTAATTCCTCTGGTGTAGTCTCCATTAGTTCTTGAATTTCTCCAAAATACTCATCTTGAAACCTGTCACTTCTCCATTTTTTTTTTTGCCATATTCATGATTTCCCATGATTTATTTGTTTACCTCTGTCTTAAATCCAGCGTGAAGTCATGTACAACATCTGGACATAGTTTTCTTCAACCAACATAAATTTGTTGTTTCAGACTTAATGGTTTTCAAGGCTCTTTCTGTAACAATGATGGCATCATCAGTGGTGTAATCCTTCCAGGCTTTCATGATATTCTATTGGGGTTCTTTTCTACAGTATTGATAATCCTTTCCATAGAGTACCATGTGTGATGAACTATAAAGCTCCTTATGAACCCCTGATATAGAGGCTGAATTAGAGATGTTGTGTTTATGGGAAAGTAGGCCAGTTGACATCTTTGACGTTGAGCTCTTGGAATTCTAGGTGGGCAGGAGCCTTGCCCAATATCAAAAGAACTTTAATAGGCAATCTCCTACTGACACGATACTTCCTGACCTCAGGGACAAAGCATCAGTGGAACCAATCCAGAAAAGGTATTCTCGCTATCCAAGCCTTCTTGTTGCACAGCCAAATGACTGGCAGCTGGTGTTTACTTTTTTCCCTTCAAAGCTAGGGGCTTAGCAACTTTGTAGATAAAGGCTGGTCCTGATCATAAATCTGACTGCATTTGCTCAAAACAGTGAAGTTAGCCTATGCCTTAAATCTTGGTGCTCACTTTTCTTCCTTATTCATGTTTCCTTTGTGGCATTTTTTTTTCCCCAGAATATGACACATTACTCTGCATTAAAAACCTGACCAGGATCTTCCCTGATGGTCCAGTGGTCAAGACTTCACCTTCCAATAAAGAGGGTAAGAGGTTTGGTCCCTTGTCAAGGATCTATGATCTCACATACCTTGAGGACAAAAAAAAAAAAAAAAACCAGAACATAAAGCAGAAACAATATTGTAACAAGTTCAATAAAGACTTTAAAAATAGTCCAAGTTTAAAAAAAAAAAAAAAAACAGCCTGTTCAGGCAGATATCCTTTCTCCTCAATGATTTTCTTAATGACATCTGGGGACTCATTTGTCACCTCTTTGTCAACAGAAGCTGTTGCTTCTTTCATATTGACTCTTTTTAAGCCAAATTGCTTTCTAAAATTATCAAACTCTTCTTTTCTGGCATTTAATTTTCCAGTTTTACCCTTTGTTTGACTTTTGATATAAGTTGTGATATAAGGACTTCATGCATGCATGTGTGCTAAGTCTCTTCAGCCATGTCCAACTCTGTGCAACCCTATGGACTGCATCCTGCCTGGGTCCTCTGTCCACAGGATTCTCCAGGCAAGAATACTGGAGTGGGTTGCTGTGCCTTTCTCCAGAGGATCTTCCTGACCCAAGGATCGAACCTGTGTCTCTTATGTCTACTTGCATTGGCAGGGGGATTCTTTACCACTACCTGGGAAGCCCATAATGACTTCATTTTTTCTCAGATAATATTACAGTCAATAGGTATGCCTTTCCCATAGCAATCCTGCACCTAAATAAAGCTGTATTTTTGAAACAAGGTGAAAAGCTATTTTGTATAATGTGCAATTTTTTACACCTGCTGGAGTAGCGCAGCAAAAATTTCACAGATTTCCTTTTCCTTTTTTACAATGGTTCTTAGGCTGGATTCATTTATCTTTAAATGGTGGACAAACTCCATGGTGGACATCAGTCTATGGCACAGGTCAAACCATTAAACTTTTTCTAGTTAGGTTGTGATTTTACTTCTTGGGAGCACTTCCAGTATCACCAGTGATACTTCATATAGGTCCCAGGGTATTATTCAAGTTTGTGGTATGACACTAAACATGATGAAAAATACTCAAGAACTACTAAAGTTCACTTTTCACTGAGCTATGCAGGGATAATTAGCATCACATGGTGTTTCAAGTGGATACTCACAAAACCTGAGCTAGCTGCAACAGCAACAGGAATGGCTGCAAAATTATCACAATGGTACAGTATGTGCTATAGTTAATTTTGTGTAGTTATGATTTAATAGTATATATTCTTGCCTGGGAAGTCCCATGGACAAAGGAGCCTGGTGGGCTACAGTCCATGGATCACAAAGAGTCAGACATGACTGAGCGACTAACACTCTACAATTTGTACACTTATTTACATCTGTTTACATATGCCTTGATTGCAAATGGTGCCATGTACAGTTTACAAATTATGTGTAAAGTTGGATAAACCTTCACATTTTATAACATATTTGCATATATTTTATGGTTGTAATTTATAAAATAGACTGTTCTGTTCTGTTCTGTTCTGTTCTGTCGCTCAGTCGTGTCCGACTCTATGCGACCCCGTGGACTGTAGCCTACCAGGCTTCTCCATCCATGGGATTCTCCAGGCAAGAATACTGGAGTGGGTTACCGTTTCCTTCTCCAGGGGATCTTCCCGACCCAGGGATCAAACCCGGGTCTCCCGCATTGGAGGCAGAAGCTTTAACCTCTGAGCCACCAGGGAAGCCCAAAAAATAGACTAGCACCTATATATATTTTATACATGTGTAATCATTGGAAGGACTGATGCTAAAGCTGAAACTCCAATACTCCGGCCACCTCATGCGACGAGTTGACTCACTGGAAAAGACTCTGATGCTGGGAGGGATTGGGGGTGGGAGGAGAAGGGGACGAGAGAATGAGATGGCTGGATGGCATCACTGACTCTGTGGACATGAGTTTGAGTGAACTCCGGGAGTTGGTGATGGACAGGGAGGCCTGGCGTGCTGCGATTCATGGGGTCGCGGAGAGTCGGACACGACTGAGCGACTGAACTGAACTGAACTGAATATACCTAACTTTTTCTTAATTTTTTCTCTATCTCTAGGCTGTGCAGTTCATCTGTGAGTTTTTCCAAATTGTTACAAACTTCCAAAAATATTTCCAATATACTTATTGAAAAAAAAATCTGTGTATAAGTGGACCCACACGATTCAGAACCATACTGTTCAAGAATCAGTCTGTACTTGTGCTTCACTTGTAAAAAAAAAATTGATATTCATCATATCATCTCAGAAACTTGTTTTAATAGAAATATTTTCCAATTTAATTCCAGCTAAATTTACCAAATTATTAGAAAAATTTCTCAAAACTGTATGGAAATATGTTTTTTTCAAATTCAAAACTCTGTTGTTTTTGTCTGTGCTTAAACATTACCCCCTGCACTCACTCTCTCTCCTTCTCTTTCTCTTACTGTCTCTTTTTCATCATCAGGGCCAGGTTTGTACTTCTTTCTGCTCATGGACTGCAGTCTCCAAAACAGGTACATAAATTATCAGTCTAGAGCCAACTTCACCTCTGATTTCCACCACCTCCTAATACATTTAGTCGTTATAACAGAAGTTGCCATTAGTGCCCCAATGAATCTGTGGAACTTCCCTTTTATGAGTGACATTTGGAGCATTCATATCTCATCAGAAATTTCATCAGAAATCTAAGAAAGAAGAATACAAAGTGAAAGAAAATTCAGGAAAATAAAATAAATGATCACATCTACCATGAAAAGCAGCTATTTGTGTCAAAAAAAAAATCTAGATCTGTAGTTTGCCCACGATGTGAACATTTTCGTAAATGTATCTTTTCTATACATAATTCAACTGCATATAAAGGAGTCGGAGGAAAAATGCATAGTTTTTAACGATAACCCTGTACACGAGACAGCAAAAGAGAACCAGATGTATAGAACAGTCTTTTGGACTCTGTGGGAGAGGGTGAGGGTGGGATGATTTGGGTGAATGGCACTGAAACATGTATATTATCATATGTGAAATGAATCGCCAGTCCAGGTTCAAAGCATGATACAGGATGCTCGGGGCTGGTGCACTGGGATCACCCAGAGGAATGATACGGGGAGGGAGATGGGTTCAAGATGGGGAACACATGTACGCCCGGGGTGGATTCATGTCAATGTATGGCAAAATCGATACAATATTGTAAAGCAATTAGCCTCCAATTAAAATAAATAAATTAAAAAAATAAAATAAAATACAAGGCAGCAACCATGCTTTCCCTAAACAGTGCATGAATGCTCAGTTGTGTCCAACTCTTGTGACCCCATGGATTGTAGTCCTCTAACGGCTCCACCAGGCTTCTCTGTCCACAGAATTCTCCACGCAAGAATACTGGAGTGGGTTTTCCATTTCCTTCTTCAGGCAATCGAACCTGCATCTCTCACAACGGCAGGTGGATTCTTTAACACTAAGTCACATGAGAATCCCAAAAGCACATTTTTTAAAAAAAATTTTATATTAAAAAAAGAGCTGTGATGCATAATTAGTAATTTATGAAATTCCTCATATTCTAAAATATGCAGAGCATTATTTAAAATATGTATATTACATATTTTTTAAATTTTATCAATAATCTTTTTAATCTAGTTATCTCTTCTCTACTTTCTAAACAACTGAATCTAAACAATTTTTATTCATATCTCTTTTTGATTGGGGTAAACATTTCAGATACTTTTCATGAATTTCCCTCCCCCCCCCAATATTTATATTTCTCTACTGGTTTTTTGAGCTCCATAATAACTTTTTAAAATCTTCCATAAATAGCTTTCAGTCTACTTTCATTCTTTCACTAATAGGATTCAAAGACTTTAAAAAAACATTCTGGTTAGTTTTAAAACAAGCCTACATAAAAAGATATATCCCTTCCATTATTTCAACACATAATGGCTCTAAAATTACATATTTCTCATTTATTATCATTTTATGTGGACATGCTTAGATGACTGATTTTTATTTCCTGTCACAGGTAGACCACTGATAACATAATCTTATTTATTTCCTTCCATAGTTTGAAGTTGGTTAACAGGAGATGGCAAGAGTGAGCATAGACATTCTAGGAATCAGTGAACTAAAATGGACTGGAATGGGTGAATTTAACTCAGATGACCATTGTATCTACTACTGTGGGCAGAAATCCCTTAGAAGAAATGGAGTAGCCATCATGGTCAACAAAAGAGTCTGAAATGCACTACTTGGATGCAATCTTAAAAGCGACAGAATGATCTCTGTTCATTTTCAAGGCAAACCATTCAATATTAAGTAATCCAAGACTATGCCCCAACCAGTAATGCTGAAGAAGCCGAAGTTGAACGGTTCTATGAAGACCTACAAGACCTTTTAGAACTAACAACCAAAAAAGATGTCCTTTTTATTATAGGGGACTGGAATGCAAAAGTAGGAAGTCAAGAAACACCTGGAGTAACAGGCAAATTTGGCCTTGGAGGACAGAATGAAGCAGGGCAAAGGCTAATAGAGTTTTGCCAAGAGAATGCACTGGTCATAGCAAACACCCTCTTCCAACAACACAAGAGAAGACTCTACACATGGACATCACCAGATGATCAACACCGAAATCAGATTGATTATATTCTTTGCAGCCAAAGATGGAGAAGCTCTATACAGTTAGCAAAAACAAGACCAGGAGCTGACTGTGGCTCAGATCATGAACTCCTTATTGCCAAATTCAGACTTAAATGGAAGAAAGTAGGAAAAACCACTAGACCATTCAGATATGACCTAAATCAAATCCCTTAGGATTATACAGTGGAAGTAAGAAATAGATTTAAGGGACTAGATCTGATAGACAGAGTGCCTGATGAACTCTGGACGGAGGTTCGTGACATTGTACAGGAGACAGGGACCAAGACCATCCCCATGGAAAAGAAATGCAAAAAAGCAAAACGGCTGTCTGAGAAGACCTTACAAATAGCTGTGAAAAGAAGAGAAGCGAAAAGCAAAGGAGAAAAGGAAAGATATAAGCATCTGAATGCAGAGCTCCAAAGAATAGCAAGGAGAGATAAGAAAGCCTTCCTCAGCTATGAATGCAAAGAAATAGAGAAAAATAACAGAATAGGAAAAACAAGAGACCTCTTCAAGAAAATTAGAGATATCAAGCGAACATTTCATGCAAAGATGGGCTTGATAAAGGACAGAAATGGTAGGGACCTAACAGAAGCAGAAGATATTAAAAGAGGTGACAAGAATACACAGAAGAACTGTACAAAAAAGATCTTCATGACCAAGATAATCACGATGGCGTGATCATTCACCTGGAGCCTGACATCTTGGAATGTGAAGTCAAGTGGGCCTTGGAAAGCATCACTATGAACAAAGCTAGTGGAGGTGATGGAATTCCAGTTGAGCTATTTCAAATCCTGAAAGATGATGATGTGAAAATGCTGCACTCAATATGCCAGCAAATTTGGAAAACTCAGCAGTGGCCACAGGACTGGAAAAGGTCAGTCTTCATTCAATTCCCAAAGAAAGGCAATGCCAAAGAATGCTCAAATGACCACGCAATTGCACTCATCTCAGATGCTAGTAAAGTCATGCTCAAAATTCTCCAAGCCAGAATTCAGCAATATGTGAACCATGAACTTCCACATGTTCAAGCAGGTTTTAGAAAAGGCAGAGGCACCAGAGATCAAATTGCCAACATCCGCTGGATCGTGGAGAAAGCAAGAGAGTTCCAGAAAAACATCTATTTCTGCTTCATTGACTATGCCAAAGCCTTTGACTTTGTGGATCACAAGAAACTGTGGAAAATTCTGAAAGAGATGGGAATACCAGGCCAACTGACCTGCCTCTTGAGAAACCTGTATGCAGGTCAGGAAGCAACAGTGAGAACTGGACATGGAACAAACAGACTGGTTCCAAATAGGAAAAGGAGTATGTCAAGGTTGTATATTGTCACCCTGATAATTTAACTTCTATGCAGAGTACATCATGAGGAACGCTGGGCTGGAAGAAGCACAAACTGGAATCAAGTTTGCCAGGAGAAATATCAATAACCTCAGATATTCAAGTGACACCACCCTTATGGCAGAAAGTGAAGAGGAACTCAGAGGCCTCTTGATGAAAATGAAAGAGGAGAGTGAAAAGGTTGGCTTGAAGCTCAACATTCAGAAAACAAAGATCATGGCATCTGGTCCCATCACTTCATGGGAAATAGATGGGGAAACAGTGGAAACAGTGTCAGACTTTATTTTTGGGGGGCTCCAAAATCACTGCAGATGCTGATTTCAGCCATGAAATTAAAAGACGCTTACTCCTTGGAAGGAAAGTTATGACCAACCTAGACATCATATTAAAAAGCACAGACATTGCTTTGCCAACCAAGGTCCATCTAGTCAAGGCTATGGCTTTTCCAGTGGTCATGTATGGATGTGAGATTTGGACTGTGAAGAAAGCTGATTGCCAAAGAATTGATGCTTTTGAACTGTGGTGCTGGAGAAGACTCTTGAGAGTCCCTTGGTCTGCAAGGAGATCCAACCAGTCCATTCTAAAGGAGATCAGTCCTGGGTGTTCTTTGGAAGGACTGATGCTAAAACTGAAACTGCAATACTTTGGCCACCTCATGCGATGAGTTGACTCACTGGAAAAGAGTCTGATGCTGGGAGGGATTGGGGGAGGGAGGAGAAGGGGACGACAGAGAATGAGATGGCTTGATGGCATTACCAACTCGATGGACATGAGTTTGAGTCAACTCCGGGAGTTGGTGATGGACAGGGAGGCCTGGCGTGCTGTGATTCATGGGGTCGCAAAGAGTCGGACACGACTGAGCGACTGAACTGAACTGAATTTACTGATTATCATAGATAGTATACAAGGGGGCTTCCCTTGTAGCTCAGTGGGTAAAGGATCTTCTTGCTATGCAGGAGACCTGGATTCCAATCCTTGGGTCAAGAAGATCCCCTAGAGAAGGAAATGGCAACCCACTCCAGTATTCTTGCTTGGAGATTCCCATGGACAGGAGAGTCTGGCAGGCTACCGTCCATGGGGTTGTAAGATTCCAACACGGCATCCATTTAATAGTTTTGGAGTCAAGATAATGGATGAGTTTTCTAAAAACCACCCTCGTTCTTTCATTCTGCTAGCCAAAATATACTTCATGATCATAAACATAGAACTCCAGACCTCAACCTGATTCTGGGAAGCAAAATGAACATGGCTTTGGGAGTCAGACAGCCAGAGATACGGTAAATTACCTTGTCCAAGTACTAGCCAAGTGGTACTGTGGGAAAACTCCTGAAGCATATGAACTACAGGAGTTAATTTTTCTCCCATCTACTTGGCTCCCAACGATTTGGCTGTGGGCCCACAAAAGTAAAATAGAACTTTGTCTCAAAATTGCACACCATTTACACTTCTGAAACCTCATTTTATTTCCACTAAGTGGTTATCAAAAATTAACAAAAACCAGATGACTGTATTAACTACTACTAAAGCCTGTTCTTAATTCTTATTTATAATAATATATCATAATTTTCTATGTTATACAGTCAACCTGCACAGGAGTAAATCTTTGGGTGAATGTCTTTGTGTGTGAACTGTCAATAATCAGCCATCTTCTATATTAGATAGACTTTTCATATAATATGGCTTGCTATTAAAGAACACAGAAAATAATTGTGGAAGCCTATACTTATTCTGAGTTTATAACACAGGATATACTATGTGTAACTCACTATACTTATTAGACACTTCTCACCATAGAGCTAGAGTAAGACATTTTTAGATCAAGTAAAATTAATGTAACACTAGTTTTAAGAGTTTTTTCTTTTATTTTGAGGAAAATATAGTGTATTTTTTTTTTTAGAATAGTAACTTTTGACTTAATGTGAATAGTATAGCGCACTTAAGATTATACAATTCACCATTTATTTCTTCAATTAACATCTGCATCTACTTAAAATTAAAAAGTAAATAGATTTTTATAAGACTTAGTTCAGTTCAGTTAAGTTGCTCAGTCACGTCCAACTCTTTGCAACCCCATGGACTGCAACACGCCAGGCTTCCCTGTCCATCATCAGGGATGGTCCAAAATTTCCAAATCTGTTCATAAGTCAGAACTTATGAGAGTAACTGAAGTAATTACAGCAAGTTGCCTTATTCATACAGCTGACATTAAATTAGATACCTGGCTTAGTTGTTCTACAATTAAGGATTCAATTCTTGTGCAATAAACTGGACTAGAATCTTCTTTACCCAAATTCTTCCCATTCAAAATATATATAATGTGTCACTTGTTTCTAGTTATATCCAAGATATTCTCTGAGCAAATTTTCTGGCTTGAGCAAGAATCTTCAACATAATCACATTAAGGTGTTAGTGAGTAGATTAGATTTAACTGAATAAAAAGAAGAATTGAGCCTTTAGCTACTGAGAAGTAGTTTAAAATTGAAATAATTTAAGGTGGGGAGCTTACTGATGCTCTGGAATTCCTATAATCTAACCACACACCAGAAATAAAAATATCTTTATCTGATACGTAGCAAGGAAAATAGACAGTTGCTTTGGAACGTTTCTGTTCCTTCTTCCTACTCCCCCAGAAAAATAGTACATTCTAGAACCAGTTTATTTCCGTTTGCTATGTTTTCTAGCTCTAGAGAGATTTCAAATAGATATCTAGTTCTAGAGAGACTTCTGTTCCCTCAAAGGAGCAGAAATACCATCAATTCACAAAGTCATGCACTTGAAAATGAAGTTAATAAGTAGGACTTCATCACATTCAGCAGAATGGGAGCATACTAGAACATATAATTTGTTTAGAATTCCAGGAGAAAAGGAGCAGAAATAAAAAAAATGTGAAGACAAAGAACAATCTTGGTTTTGTCATCACTGGATAAATAGTTTCTGTGGAATATGATCTCAAATGGGACATGGTAACCTTGACCCATTTGTGCTGTGTTTCATGGTACCCAGAGGTGCGAACGTTTGGCCCAGGGCAATTTTTATAGAAGAGGGAAATAAAGCTTTGGAGGGAGGAAGGGCATGAGTAGAATGGCTGCAGATTGCATGTATAAGCATTCTCTGAGCAAACATTAAGCACATGTATAAACAGTAGGACTTGGATATGGCTGGCATGCTAACAATCAAATGAATGTTCTTAGTGAACAATATAAAATTTCTTCTTTGGCTGCCAAAAATCTCAGAGCTCACTCTGTAGACCTAATTCCAACAACTAAGAAATTATGATGTGTTTATTTTTACACAGAGTTTTCCTAATATATTTTTGTACTTCTAACTATTTTTCAGGATCCTGGAATCTTTTTTAAAACTTTTTTAATTTTATTGTTTACAATCTAATAACTTACTTCAATCTCTTTGTGGATTTGAAACAAAAGTATTCAAATACACCTCAATCATTAACAAAAAACATGATAACAACAATGTGACTGGACATCATAAAATCCATTGGGAATTAAATGGAAAAGCAACTGGAGAAAGAAGGAATGCTCCCCCTTGCTTTTATTGCTCAATTAATTGAGCTGGGACATCTCGTTTCATCTCTGCTGTTCTCAAACTGGGATGTATGTCAACCAGCTCACTTGATTCTTAGGCCTTTGGACTCCAGATGAAATTACACTATTGACTTTCTTGGATCTTAAGCTTGCAGATGAAAGATCATGGGACTTCTCAGCATCTATCACTGCATCAGCTAGTTTCTCATAATAAATTTCTTACTGATTGTGTTTCTCTGAAAAACTTTGACTGATACAAGAGGCTGTGTGTGCATGCTCAGTCACTCAGTTGCATCTGACCCTTTGTGATCCTGTGGACTGTAGCCCACCAGGTTCCTCTGTCCATGGGATTTCCTAGACAAGAATACTAGAGTGGGTTGCCATTTCCTTCTCCAAGGGATCTTCCCGACTCAGGGATTAAACCTGATTCTCCTGCATTGGCAAGCAGATTCTTTACCACTGAGCCACCTGGGAAACTGCAATACAAGAGTCTAGGGAAGCTTATCCTATGTCACAGCCAAGAATTCCTTCCATAGGATTATAAAGTAAGATCCCAAGAATCAAAACAGAACAGGAAAACAAAAAGTCATTTTGTTGTATCCTAATACAACTAAATCACTGCAGATGCTGATTGCAGCCAGGAAATTAAAAGACGCTTACTCCTTGGAAGGAAAGTTATGACCAACCTAGACAACATATTAAAAAGCAGAGATATTACTTTGCCAACAAAGGTCCGTCTAGTCAAGGCTATGGTTTTTCCCATGGTCATGTATGGATGTGAGAGTTGGACTGTGAAGAAAGCTGATCGCCGAAGAATTGATGCTTTTGAACCGTGGTGCTGGAGAAGACTCTTGAGAGTCCCTTGGTCTGCAAGGAGATCCAACCAGTCCATTCTAAAGGAGCTCAATCCTGGGTGTTCATTGGAAGGACTGATGCTAAAGCTGAAACTCCAATACTTTGGCCACCTCATGAGATGAGTTGACTCACTGGAAAAGAGTCTGATGCTGGGAGGGATTGGGGGTGGGAGGAGATGGGGGTAACAGAGAATGAAATGGCTGGATGGCATCACCAACCTGATGGACATAAGTTTGAGTGAACTCCGGGATTTGGTGATGGACAGGGAGGCCTGGCTTGCTGTGATTCATGGGGTCGCAAAGAGTCGGACACGACTGAGCGACTGAACTGAACTGAACTGAATACAACTAATAGCCCTGGTTGAAAGATAAATTGAACCCCCTAGAGTAAGCTTTAGGTCTAAATAAAACCTCTTAAACACTTCTTTCACTCTAAGACCTCCACAATTTATATATTGAGATCAGCAAACAGAGAAATGTAAAGAAAGCATCTATTTACCAACTAGATACAGCAGAAGAATAAGAGGAAAGGCCACCAAAATTGAACAGAAATTCTTGACTTTGCTTACCAATTTTGCAACATAATATAAAAAAGGAAATGACAGAGAGAAATCCTGGAAAATGAGCCCAGGAAGGATTGAACACCCAGAGGCTACACCCACTAATAATTGTGTGAAATCAGAATCTCTGAATTTGAATAATTAATCTCTTTCCTCAGATGGGAAATGGAGGGTAGGGAGAAAGGGCTGCTAAGGAATAGATGAGATTAAGCTTGGGCTTCCCAGGTGGTGCAGTGGTAAAGAATCTGCCTGCCAACGCAAAAGATGCAGGAGGTGTGTGTTTGATCCCTGGATTAGGAAGATTCCCCTGGGAGAGAAAATGGCAACTGACTCCAGTATTCTTACCTGGGAAATCCTGTGGACAGAGGAGGCTGGTGAGTTACAGTCTATGGGGTCTCAAAGAGTCAGACACGACTGAGTGACTGACCACACACACATGCAAGTAAAGCATGCCTGTGTGGCTAAATGTCTTCCCTCCAGTTGGATGCTGGCATAATTAGTTTTCATCCTGTGTCATTGCATTAGAATTATAAAACATCAGGAAGATATCTACAAAACACAAAACATCTTATTTGAGTTCCATTACGTGACAGTACTTTTTCTTCAAATGAATAACTACTCAAACTAGACTAAACATTGACTATAGTTCAGTGCAGACTTCAGGAAAAGTTCTAGATATTATCAGGTGTAGTTGGAGAAGCAATGAAACTAATCTTTACTCTCATAATGATTAAAGTCATTCCAGTATAACTGGAAAATATGTCCACAAGAAACTGTAAAACAGAGTCAGTAAGTTTTAGTGCTGTGGGGAAAAGAAAAGACCAGGAGAGATCTCATCCAATGCTTTGCTGAAATGAAGGGATAAGGTCGGAGGCACTATACTGTCAGAATTAGAAGTTATATTGGTGCCATTTTATTTTACAAGCAAAGGTGAGGAGGAACAGATTTCAGCTGCAGAGAAACAGCAAGGAACTAGATAACTTGGAATTTAGGAGTTGGGGGAGAAAGTCAGAAACCCAAAAAGGGCCCAGCAAAACATGAATAAATGTTGACCAGTGGATTCACTCCTTCAGTGAAAGAAAGAAGGTGAAGTCGTTCAGTTTTGTCTGACTCTGCGACCCCATGGACTGTAGTCTACCAGCCTCCTCTGTCCATGGGATTTTCCAGGCGAGAATACTGGAGTGGGTTGCCATTTCCTTCTCCAGGAGATCTTCCAGGGTTTGAACTCTGGTCTCCCGCATTGTAAGCAGACGCTTTACCATCTGAGCCACCAGGGAAGTTGTTACTCCTTCAGTGGATAGGACCAAACTTTCCAATCCATGAGACCTGGAAGCTGCTTCTTACAGCCATGCAAGGTGCCCTGCAAGGACCCAGTGGACAGGCTGCCAGATCCCTTCAGCCCAGCCTGACCCACAGGGCTTCCCATGGCTTGCTCTGTTTTCCAGCTGCATAGAACTCAGTCCTGATAAGTGCTTGTTATTCCTCTATAAATCTGTTGCCTCTGACTCTATCTGTTAAGGACATCAGAAGCTGCCAGTCCTCTTGAGGGCTGCCTGTAGAACAGGTCTTGATTATGCCTGAGTTGTATGGAGTTCCTTATCTATTTTGGATATTAAATGCTTATTAGATATGTGATCTGAAAACATTTTCTTCCATTCCATGGTTTCCCTGTCATTTTGTTGTTCCCTTTTTGTGGAGAAAGGTTGTGATCTAATGTGGTTCATTTGCTTTTGCTGCCTTACTTTTGGGGTCAAATCCAAAAACACAATTGCCAAGGCCAGTGTCAAAGAGATTATTATTTTTATGAGGATCTATTTATTAGGTTATTCATGGCCAGCACTGCTAGTGTCTTGTCGAATGTTCACTTTCCATTTCTTTTCCAGTCATAGTGTTCTGATTTTCTGTGAGGGGGAAACATACCCAGTTTAAAACATTTAGCTTTGCAGAATCTGATGCTACTAGGGTGATCATACACCAAACATGTGGCCAATAAGATTTAGAGGGAATTTTCTGAGTGTGATTTTCCTGTAAAGTTCATGAGGAAGGCAGTCAGTTGGCATGGACTATTTGGCCTTTGCCCATTTGCCCTTTGCTCTTCCCTTGGAACATAGTCATGATGTGCTGACATAGAGAAGCTTGTGGTTAAAGGATACATGCTAAGTAGGGCTGACCAGAAAACTGAACAGAGCAGATATAACTGACAGCATTGGACAGTTCCCATGTAGGTCCTGGACGCCTCATCTCTGGGCTTTTATCATCTGTGAAAAGTAAGTTCTTTCCAGCTCAGTTCCTGCTTATTCAGTTTCCCTTGTGTGAGTGTGTGCTTAGTCACTCCCATCATATCCGACTCTTTGTGACCCTATGGACTGTAGCCCACCAGGCTCCTCTGTCCATGGGATTCTCCAGGCAAGAATCCTGGAGTGAGTTGCTGTGCCCTCTTCCAAGGGATCTTCCAAACCAGATATTGAACCCACATCTCTTACGTCTCCTGCATTGGCAGACGGGCTCATTACAGCCAACACCACCTGGGAAGCCCCAATTTCCCTTACTACATGACAAATGTTATTTTGACAGAAAAAATTTTTTGTCAGTTTCTTTTGAATAGTTTTCACTGAGATTGTCATCTAAAGAAAGATGTACAACTTGAGAGTTGTGAGTTAAGTTTTATTTGGGGCAAAATGAGGATACAGCCCTTGAGGCAGCAACTCAGATAGCTCTGAGAGACTGCTCCAAAGCAGCAGTGGGGGAAAGTCAATATATAAGTGTTAGGTAGATAGAATAGGGAAAAGGAGTCCAAAATGGCAGTGGCTAAAAGACAAGGAAGAGAAAAGTCCTCAAAAATAGAACAGAGGAAGGTCAAAGGAAGGTCCAAGGACCAAAGTGAGGACTGCAGGTAGAACAGCACTCCTGACTAAGCCCAATTTGTGTAGGGCAGGCCCAGGGGGCAGAAAACATATAAAAGGAGGAGCCAAGCGCTCTCTCTCTCTCTCTCCTGCATGCGTATGCTCTTTCTCTCTCTCTCTTTCCCGCGTGTGTACGGTCTTTCTCTCTGTCTCTCTCCCCCACCCCTCCGTGTGTAGGCTCTTTCTCTTTCTCTCTCTCTATTCCCCCACCCCCACCCCCACCCCACGCACGTTGGCACACTCCTCCACTCTCTTCTCTTCTTCAAGGATGGATTCTCCTGCTATCTTCTAAATAAAATAGAGCTGTAACACTGATTTGTCTAAAAGCTATGACACGGTTAGTTCAAGACCCAAGAGCTGTGATGCGCCAAGGGCTTTAACGTCCGTCGCCTCAAATCATTGTAATGAGACAAAGAATCAAGGAGCATACACTCGCCTGACATCTATGGTGCTGTGACTCGGATGTAACCTGGCTGAAACAACCTCCACTCGGAAGAGGCCAAGCACAGCAGGAGCCCAACTCTGCGAAATCTCCCGTGGTTGAAGCGGACCGCAAAGAAAACCCAGAGCAAGGGAAGTGACAAGAGGCCCATCGTACTGGAGACCAGGACAGTGAAAAACAAACTCAGCAGAAAGCTCACACGGCTCAGTCTCAGGTTCCAGAAGACCTCTGGTTAAGGTAGGAGATCCTCACTCCTACGGCTGGAAGGACATGCCTAACAAAATCTTAATTCCTTTACAATCTCTCGTTTCTTGTTTCCTTGAGCCCCCCGTGAACAGGCGGGTGGCAGTGGGTGCAATTGAGGGACTCTGGAGAGGCTACTCTTCGGTATGTCCCAAAGGCACTATCTGCTGGGCACCAGTAACTGTTACACAAGCCGGCAGGAGTTCTTCTGTCCTTACTCTTCTCTGTGCCAAGGATCAGGAAAATGAAAACTGTGAGCACCAGCCGGATATTTAGCAGATTTTCCGACAGTCTATGAAAGGGATCCCTTGGTACGTTTTTCCCACTGCTTTTTCCTCCCGTCCTTCAGCTCTCTCCCGGATTTCAAGCCTGACCAAAACTAATGAAGTTCAGGATCTGATGTCTCATTGCAAAAATTCATTGAGAAACAAAGCGATAAGTAAAAGGTGGATTTGTTAGGATTCAGAGCGAAGCCACTCTTCTGGGTGTGAACCATTGCTGAGGGCAAGGGCTGGGGCCATGGAATTAGGCCTCTAGGTTTTGCAAGCAGGGTGAATTCATATGCTAATTAGTGGGAGAATCATCCCAACCATTGGGAAACCACCCACTCCTCCCTCTTTTGACAGTGACTTAGAGCTGTCCTGCCACCTCTGGGTGTGTCTGTTGGCTTATAGATTGGGGATTAAGGTTTACTTGAATTTCACTTGTCATTTTAGACCCAGTTGATTTTAATTGGTTTACGTTATGCCCTTGTGCTATGTCATTCTTTCAAAGGTTGTGCTCTGCCTCCTTCCCTCCTGTTTCATGCTCTTTTCCTCAGCCCCATCCGGATCCGCAGTGTTGCCTCTGCAATATTCTGGAGGGACAAACAGAAAATAGCTGGCCGTTGGGAGGGAAATACCGTATAATATCCAACCCCTCTAGATATTCAGCCCTTCATCTTCCATGTTTCCTACAACATGTGCAATATCAGCATCTCCCAGTGAACCCGCTAGGGCAGGCAACAGGCACACAATGCCTGCTAGAAGTCCATCAGTTGGCATCCCTTCAAAGGCAATTTGGCTTCAAGGGATAATGTTTGCCACTTTGGGAGGTAACCCTGCAGGCCTTTGGGGCCCAAACCCCTACCACCCTTCTCTTAAAGTTACAAACATACACCTGGATCAAATCTCCACTCCACTTCTATGGAACATTTGGTCTGTCGCCTCTAAACGAATTGGTTCTTAAGCCAATTACTAAATCCTACAATCTGTCGTCCCCTTCTCCTCCTGCCCCCAATCCCTCCCAGCATCAGAATCTTTTCCAGTGAATCAACTCGTCGCATGAGGTGGCCAAAGTATTGCAGTTTCAGCTTTAGCATCAGTCCCTCCAATGAACATCCAGGACTGATCTCCTTTAGAATGGACTGGTTGAATCTCCTTGAAGTCCAAGGGACTCTCAAGAGTCTTCTCCAGCAACATAGTTCAAAAGCATCAATTCTTCGGCGATCAGCTTTCTTCACAGTCCAACTCACACATCCATACATGACCACTGGAAAAACCATAGCCTTGACTAGACGGACCTTTGTTGGCAAAGTGATGTCTCTGCTTTTTAATATACTATCTAGGTTGGTCATAACTTTCCCTCAAAGGACTAAGCGTCTTTTAATTTCATGGCTTCTTTAAACCATATGGAGTGATTTTGGAGCCCAAAAAATTAAGTCTGACATAGTTTTAACTGTTTGCCCATCTATTTCCAATGTAGTGATGGGATCAGATGCCATGATCTCTGTTTTCTGAATGTTGAGCTTTAAGTCAACTTTTTCACTCTCCTCTTTAAATTTCATCAAGAGGCTTTTTAGTTCATCTTCACTTTCTGCCATAAGGATGGTATCATCTGCATATCTGAGGTTATTGATATTTCTCCCAGCAATCTTGATTCCAGCTTGTGCTTCTTCCAGCCCAGCGTTCCTCATGATGTACCCTTAGAAGTTAAATAAACAGGGTGACAATACACAACCTTGACGTACTCCTTTTCCTATTAGGAACCAGTCTGTTGTTCCATGTCCAGTTCTAACTGTTGCTTCCTGACCTGCATACAGGTTTCTCAAGAGGCAGGTCAGGTGGTCTAGTATTCCCATCTCTTTCAGAATTTTCCACAGATTATTGTGATTCACACAGTCAAAGGCTATGGCATAGTCAATGAAGCAGAAAGAGGTGTTTTACTGGAACTCTCTTGCTTGTTCCATGACCCAGCGGATGTTGGCAATTTGATCTCTGGTTCCTCTGCCTTACTAAAACCAGCTTAAAGGTCTGAAAGTTCATGGTTCACGTATTGCTGAAGCCTGGCTTGGAGAATTTTGAGCATGACTTTACTAGCGTGTGAGATGAGTGCAATTGCGCAGTAGTTTGAGCATTCTTTGGCATTGCCTCTCTTTGGGATTGGAATGAAAACTGACCTTTTCCAGTCCTGTGGCCACTGCTGAGTTTTCCAAATTTGCTGGCATATTGAGTGTAGCACGTTCACAGCATCATCTTTCAGGATTTGAAATAACTCAACTGGAATTCCATCACCTCCACTAGCTTTGTTGGTAGTGATGTTTCCGAAGGCCTACTTGACTTCACATTCCAAGATGGCTGGCTCTAGATCAGTAATCACACCACCGTGATTATCTTGGTTGTGGAAATCATTTTTGTACAGTTCTTCTGTGCATTCTTGCCACCTCTTCTTAATATCTTCTGCTTCTGTTAGGTCTGTACTATTTCTTACCTTTATCGAGCCCATCTTTGCATGAAATGGTCCCTTGGTATCTCTGTTTTTCTTGAAGAGATCTCTAGTCTTTCCTATTGTTTTCTTTTCATCTATTTCTTTGCATTGATCACTGAGGAAGGCTTTCTTATCTCTCCTTGCTATTCTTTGGAACTCTGCTTTCAGATGCTTATATCTTTCCTTTTCTCCTTTGCTTTTCACTTCTCTTCTTTTCACAGAAATTTGTAAGGCCTCCTCAAACAGCCATTTTGCTTTTTTGCATTTCTTTTCCATAGGGATGGTCTTGGTCCCTGTCTCCTGTACAATGTCACGAACCTCCATCCATAGTTCATCAGGCACTCTATCAGATCTAGTCCCTTATATTTATTTCTTACTTCCACTGTATAATCATAAGGGATTTGATTTAGGTCATATCTGAATGGTCTAGTGGTTTTCCCTACTTTCTTCAATTTAAGTCTGAATTTGGCAATAAGGAGTTCATGATCTGAGCCACAGTCAGCTCCAGGTCTTATTTTTTCTGACTGTATAGAACTTCTCCTTCTTTGGCTGCAAAGAATAATATCAATCTGATTTCAGTGTTGAACATCTGGTGATGTCGATATGTAGAATCTTCTCTTGTGTTGTTGGAAGAGGGTGTTTGCTATGTCCAGTGTGTTCTCTTGGCAAAACTCTATTAGCCTTTGCCCTGCTTCATTCCATGCTCCAAGGCCAAATTTGCCTGTTACTCCAGGTGTTTCTTGACTTCCTACTTTTGCATTCCAGTCCCCTATAATGAAAAGGACATCTTTTTTGGGTGTTAGTTCTAAAAGGTCTTGTAGGTCTTTATAGAACCGTTCAACTTCAGCTTCTTCAGCGTTACTCTTTGGGGCATAGGCTTAGATTACTCTAAATTGAATGGCTTGCCTTGGAAAATGAACAGAGACCATTCTGTCATTTTTGAGATAGAATCCAAGTACTGCATTTTGAACTCTTTTATTGACCATGATGGCTACTCCATTTCTTCTAAAGGATTCCTGACCACAGTAGTAGATATAATGGTCATCTGAGTTAAATTCACCCATTCCAGTCCATTTTAGTTCACAGATTCTTAGAATGTCTACGTTCACTCTTGCCATCTCCTGTTTGACCACTTCCAATTTGTCTTGATTCATGGACCTAGCATTCCAGGTTCCTATGCAATATTGCTCTTTACTGCATTGGACCTTGCTTCTATCACCAGTCACATCCACAACTGGGTATTTGTTTCCTTTGGCTCCATCCCTTCATTCTTTCTGGAGTTATTTCTCCACCGATCTCCAGTAGCATATTGGGCACCTATCGACCTGGGGAATTCCTCATTCAGTATCCTATCATTTTGCCTTTTGACACTGTTCATGGGGTTCTCAAGGCAAGTATACTGAAGTTGTTTGCCATTCCCTTCTCCAGTGGACCACATTCTGTCAGACCTCTCCACCATGACCTGCCCATCTTGGGTGGTCCCACAAGGCATGGTTTAGTTTCATTGAGTTAGACAAGGCTGTGGTCCGTGTGATCATATTGACTAGTTTTCTGTGATTATGATTTCAGTGTGTCTACCCTCTGATGCCCTCTCGCAACACCTACCGTCTTACTTGGGTTTCTCTTACCTTGGTCGTGGGGTATCTCTTCACGGCTGCTCCAGCAAAGTGCAGCCGCTGCTCCTTACCTTGGACGAGGGGTATCTCCTCATGGCCGCCCCTCCTGACCTTGAATGTGGAGTAGCTCCTCTTGGCCCTCCTGCACCCATGCAGCCGCCACTACTTGGACGTGGGGTAGCTCCTCTCAGCCGCTGCCCCTGACCTCGGTCGTGGGGTAGCTACTCTCGACCATGCTTCTGCGTGGTTCGTTGCAGCATGAGATGGATGGCATCACCAACTCGATGGACATGAGTTTGAGTGAACTCTGGGAGTTGGTGATGGACAGGGAGTCCTGGTGTGCTGCGATTCATGGGGTCACAAAGAGTCAGACACGACTGAGCGACTGAACTGAACTGAACTCCTACTATCAGGACCCCGAACCTTTGTAAGCAACGCTGCTCCACCCAGCCTATTATTAAAATACTTTAATGCCCCTAACAGGGTCAGATAACTCCTTTGTCACTACTTCTGTTATTACCTAAACTGAGTCTATGACAACAAAATGCTTACCAAGGGAGACACCCTAACCTGCTCTTAAGGAGGACTAGGGGAAGAAATCAGTGACTTACAATCCCTTAGAGTAAGAGGACAAGGCTTATTACTGTTTCACTGTTTCCCATTCTCAGAGCACAGGCTTGGATTGTTTTCCCATCTGTGGTGAACAAACTAGCAATGAGTAACAACCCCTTAATCTTACCCAGCACTGGTCATGCTGGAGACCTTGGAGATGCCTAAACTCCAGTCCGGGGGTCCCAGGAGGTCATCACACCTTGACCTGCCTAGGGATTTGATCTCTAGGAAACTGTCACACCTCAGCCTGCCTGGGGATCTGCACCCTGACCTGGGGATGCCTGGCTCTCAGGTTGCAACAGTACTGGGTAGAATAAGCTTCAAAAAGACTCACCCCTAAGGAAGTCCACCCATGGAAACAGAAGGAAGCCTATTACTTGTGGGACTGTGCCCAGTCTCAGCAATAACTCAGGAGCCCAATGAGAACCCCATTGCCTTTCTGGAAAGGCTAAAAGGGGCCCTCCAAAAGTCTACCAATCTGGACTTAGACTCTTATGAGGGACAGGTGATTTTAAAGGACAAATTCCTGACCAATGTGCATCAGATATAAGAATTAAGTTACAACAGCAACAGCAGCAGGACCCTGCTGCCTCTTTAGATGAGATGATCCAGACAGCCACCAATACCTTTTATAACAGAGAACAGGAGAAGGAGGCCAAGGCCCAGGAGAGGGAGAGAAGTAAAGAGACAAGGCATGCCCAGATGTTGGCTTCCCTCCAGAGAAGCTCTATGGCAAACCCCGAGTCCTTTGAAGGACAAGACACAAGGCAAATGCCTAATCTGTAGACAGGTGGAACATTGGGCCAAAGAGTGTCCAAACCATGACAACGTTCCTAGAACAATTTGCCACAAATGCCATCAACTGGGACATTGGGCGGCACTCTGCCCTCAGGACCAAGATCCTCAAGGTCAAACACCAAGCCTTCCCTCATGATGGTTCAAGAGGACTGAAACGGCCCACTCCAGCCAGCCCGCCTGTCACAGATAACCATCACGGGGCTGGAGCCAAGGGTGAAACTGGATGTGGCAGGTAGGTCCGAGAATTTCTTGGTTGACACAGGGGCTACCTACTCTGTCTTAATCTCCTACTCCAGAGCCTTCTCCTCCAAAACCTGTACCATTTTGGGTGCTACAGGAAAAACAACTACTAAAAGATTCACCCAAGCACTTCTTCGTTGCTGGGATGGGCAAGTATTTTCTCACCAGTTTCTGGTGGTCCCTGAGTGTCCTACTCCCTTATTGGGAAGAGATATACTCACTAAACTGTGGACCACCCTTGTGATGGTTTCAGCCTCTAGAGCTCTACAGCTCCTAGTTACTACTGAAGAACCCATTATACCTTCTCCAATAGAGAGGAAACAAAAACTATGGGAGGACAAAATTAACCCCCAGTTGTGGGACCAGGGAATTCCTGGACGAGCCCGACAAGTTGAACTGGTCATCATTGTCCTCCGAGATCCCACTCGGTTTCCTAACCGGAAACAATATCCCCTCAAAAGAGAGGCTCGGGAGGGACTATAGCCTTTAATAAATACATTCCTTGTTTGTGGGCTATTGGTTCCCACCAGTTCGCCATGTGATACCCCAATCCTCTCAGTAAACTAAAAGAACGGAACCTGGTGAATGGTTCAAGATCTCTGGGTCATAAATGAAGCTGTAGTCCCATCCACCCCACAGTACCCAATCCCTATGTAATCTTGGGAGAAATCCCACCCAGTGCCAAGTGGTTTACAGTCTTGGATGTCAAAGATGCTTTTTTTTTTTTTTACATACCATTGGCTAAAGAATCAAAATCAGCAATAAAAAAGAACCCAAGAGACCTCCCTGGGATGGAAGGAGGCTTTACCAATAGCCCTCCTCTGCACCCGAATTGCCCCTAAGGAACAGGTTGGTCTTATTACTTATGAGATCCTATATGGGAGACCTTTTGTTTATGTCAATGACCTATTCCTAGATCCAAAGGTTCAGACCCTCCAGTCTTATACCATGGCCATTGGGCAATTCCAACAGGATATACGCTTGTGGGGTACGAACTGGGACCCAAAAGATTCTAAGGAGTCACCACTATATGCTCCAGGGACTCAAGTCCTAATTAAAGTTTGGAAAGATGGGTCCACAAAGGCTCAACTCCAACCCACATGGAAGGACCCCTACCCTGTAATACCTTCTACCCCAACAGCAGTCAAGGTACCAGGACATGACTCCTGGGTTCACTACTCATGAGTCAAGCCATGGAATAAAACAGAATAGGACACTCAATACACCTGTGAGTCCCTGGGAGATCTCAGATACCTGTTCAGAACTAGAAATGAGTGGCATTCTAATGAACATCCCCAAAATCTGGTTTCTGGGGATAAGATTTCTCAGGATAGCTCTAAAGGGCCAGCAGTTAGGCAGGGACTGTACTCTAAAACAGACAGGAGATAAATCTTCTGATCCCTGAACAAGAAGGGACTTGAGTAATCCTGGTGATGTGAATTTAAAATTGACTCACTGAAATCATAATCACAGAAAACTAGTTGATCTGATCACATGGACCACAGCCCTGTCTAACTCAATGAAACTAAGCCATGCCGTGTGGGGCCACCCAAGATGAACGGGTCATGGTGGAGAGGTCTGACAGAATGTGGTCCACTGGAGAAGGGAATGGCAAACCACTTCAGTATACTTGCCTTGAGAATCCCATGAACAGTATGAAAAGGCAAAATGATAGGATACTGAATGAGGAATTCCCCAGGTCGGTAGATGCCCAGTATGCTACTGGAGATCAGTGGAGAAATAACTCGAGAAAGAATGAAGGGATGAAACCGAAGCAAAACAAATATCCAGTTGTGGATGTGACTGGTGATAGAGGCAAGGTCCGGTGCTGTAAAGAGCAATATTGCATAGGAACCTGAAATGTTAGGTTCATGAATCAAGGCAAATTGGAAGTGGTCAAACAGGAGATGGCAAGAGTGAATGTAGACATTCTAAGAATCAGTGAACTAAAATGGACTGGAATGGGTGAATTTAACTCAGATGACCATTATATCTACTACTGTGGTCAGGAATCCCTTAGAAGAAATGGAGTAGCCATCATGGTCAAAAAAAGAGTTCGAAATTCAGTACTTGGATGCAATCTTAAAAACGACAGAATGATTTCTGTTCATTTCCAAGGCAAATCATTCAGTACTGCAGTAATCCAAGCTTATGCTCCAACCAGTAATGCTGAAGAAGGCGAAGTTGAACGGTTTTATGAAGACCTGCTGCTAAGTCACTTCAGTCATGTCCGACACTGTGCGACGCCATAGACGGCAGCCCACCAGGCTCCCCCATCCCTGGGATTCTCCAGGCAAGAACCTACAAGACCTTTTAGAACTAACACCCAAAAAAGATGTCCTTTTCGTTATAGAGGACTGGAATGCAAAAATAGGAAGTCAAGAAACACCTGGAGTAATAGGCAAATTTGGCCTTGGAGCACAGAATGAAGCAAGGCAAAGGCTAATAGAGTTTTCCCAAGAGAATGCACTGGTCATAGCAAACACCCTCTTCCAACAACACAAGAGAAGACTCTACATATGGACACCAGATGGTCAACACCGAAATCAGATTGATTATATTCTTTGCAGCCAAAGATAGAGAAGCTCTATAGAGTTAGCAAAAACAAGACCAGGAGCTGACTGTGGCTCAGATCATGAATTCCTTATTGCCAAATTCAGACTTAAATTGAAGAAAGTAGGGAATACCACTAGACCATTCAGATATGACCTAAATCAAATCCCTTATGATTATACAGTGGAAGTGAGAAATAGATTTAAGGGACTAGATCTGATAAATAGAGTGCCTGATGAACTCTGGATGGAAGTTCGTGACATTGTACAGGAGACAGGGGCCAAGACCATCCTTATGGAAAAGAAATGCAAAAAAGCAGGATGGCTGTCTGAGGAGGCTTTACAAATAGCTGTGAAAAGAAGAGAAGCGAAAAGCAAAGGAGAAAAGGAAAGATATAAGCATCTGAATGCAGTGTTCCAAAGAATAGCAAGGAGAGATAAGAAAGCCTTCCTCAGTGATCAATGCAAAGAAATAGAGGAAACAACAGAATAGGAAAAACAAGAGAGCTCTTCAAGAAAATTAGAGATTCCAAGGGAACATTTCATGCAAAGATGGGCTCGATAAAGGACAGAAATAGTATGGACCTAACAGAAGCAGAAGATATTAAAAGAGGTGGCAAGAATACACAGAAGAACTGTACAAAAAAGATCTTCATGACCAAGATAATCACAATGGTGTGATCACTCACCTGGAGCCAGATATCTTGGAATGTGAAGTCAAGTGGGCCTTAGAGAGCATCACTACGAACAAAGCTAGTGGAGGTGATGGAATTCCAGTTGAGCTATTTCAAGTCTTGAAAGATGATGCTCTGAAAGTGCTTCACTCAATATGCCAGCAGACTTGGAAAACTCAGCAGTGGCCACAGGACTGGAAAAGGTCAGTCTTCATTCTAATCCCAAAGACAGGCAATGCCAAAGAATGCTCAAACTACCGCACAATTGCACTCATCTCACACACTAGTAAAGTCATGCTCAAAATTCTCCAAGCCAGGCTTTAGTAATATGTGAACCGTGAACTTCCAGTTGTTCAAGGAGGTATTAGAAAAGGCAGAGGCAGCAGAGATCAAATTGCCAACATCCGCTGGATCATGGAGAAAGCAAGAGAGTTCCAGAAAAACATCTATTTCTGCTTCATTGACTATGCCAAAGCCTTTGACTGTGTGGATCACAAGAAACTGTGGAAAATTCTGAAAGAGATGGGAATCCCAGACCACCCGACCTGCCTCTTGAGAAACCTGTATGCAGGTCAGGAAGCAACAGTCAGAACTGGACATGGAACAACAGACTGATTCCAAATAGGAAAAGGAGTACGTCAAGGTTGTATATTGTCACCCTGCTTATTTAACTTCTATGCAGAGTATAGCATGAGGAATTCTGGGCTGGAAGAAGCACAAGCTGGAATCAAGATTGCTGGGAGAAATATCAATAACCTCAGATATGCAGATGACACCACCCTTATGGCAGAAAGTGAAGAGGAACTCAAAGGCCTCTTGATGAAAGTGAAAGAGGAGAATGAAAAGGTTGGCTTGAAGCTCAACATTCAGAAAACAAAGTTCATGGCATCTGGTCCCATCACTTCATGAGAAATAGATGGGGAAACAGTGGAAACAGTGTCAGACTTTATTTTTCTGGGCTCCAAAATCACTGCAGATGCTGATTGCAGCCATGAAATTAAAAGACGCTTACACCTTGGAAGGAAAGTTATGACCAACCTAGATAGTATATTAAAAAGCAGAGACATTACCTTGCCAACCAAGGTCCGTCTTGTCAAGGCTATGGTTTTTCCCGTGGTCATGTATGGATGTGAGAGTTGGACTGTGAAGAAAGCTGATCACCGAAGAATTGATGCTTTTGAACTGAGGTGCTGGAGATGACTCTTGAGAATCGCTTGGACTGCAAGGAGATCCAACCAGTCCATTCTAAAGAGATCAGTCCTGGGTGTTCATTGGAAGGACTGATGCTAAAGCTGAAACTCCAATACTTTGACCACCTCATGCGACGAGTTGACTCACTGGAAAAGACTCTGATGCTGGGAGGAATTGGGGGTGGGAGGAGACGGGGACGACAGAGAATGAGATGACTGGATGGCATCGCCGACTCGATGGACATGAGTTTGAGTGAACTCCAGGAGTTGGTGATGGACAGGGAGTCCTGGTGTGCTGTGATTCATGGGGTCGCAAAGAGTCGGACACGACCGAGCGACTGAACTGAACTGAACTAATGCCCCTACTAGTCCTTATTATGCCATATTGATGCCACTTATGATTTCTCCATGTATTATCAATTGTCTAAACTGTTTTGTCTCTGACCAGGTCAACAAGCTATTACATGCAGTGTCAGTTCATCAAAGATATAAAACTACCGACGACCATGGAAAATATCACTCACCGTTAGATGGACACCGCTATGAGGACTCTGAGGCCTGAGACTAGCAAGAGAGGGAGACCCAATACTCCTAGCCGTCCCAATTGAGCAGGACGTAGCCAGAAAGACCTCGACACCCCTATTCCCAAATAATTGGGCCTCCCTTCTATTGAGGGGGGAATGTTAGGTAGATAGCATAAGGAAAAGGAGTCCAAAATGGCGGTGGCTAAAAGACAAAGAAGAGAAAAAAGCCCACAAAAATAGAACAGAGGACGGTCAAAGGAAGGTCCGAGGACCAGAGTGAGAACTGCAGGTAGAACAACACTCCTGACTAAGCCCAATTTGCATCGGTCAGGCCCAGGGGGAAGAAAACCCATAAAAGAAGGAGCCAAGCGCTCTCTTGCTCTCTCTCTCCTGCGTGTGTGGGCTCTTTCTCTTTCTCTCTCTCTCTCTCCTCTCCCCCACCCCTCACCACCACGTGCATTGGCATACTCCTCCACTCTCTTCTCTTCTTCGAGGATGGATTCTCCTGCTATCTTCTAAATAAAATAGAGCTGTAACACTGACTCGTCTAAGTGATACGACACAGTTTGTTCAAGACCCAAGAGCTGTGATGCGCTGAGGGTTTTAATGTTCTTCGCCCAAAATCATTGTTGTGAGGCGACAAAGAGCTGAGGAGCATACACTCATCTGACATTAGGTTTTGGTGAAGGGGGAGTTCAATACGATGAAGCACTCATTTTACTAAAGTTTTTTTTTTTGTTAGTCTTGAGGATCTGATGTCACCACGAAGGGATTTAGTGTTTCTCTAGATATGAGGAGATGCAAGGATTGAGATTACAAAATCTGTTCCTAAAAACATCCAATTATGTAAAGACCTATCCCACCAGACTCCCTGGAGCACAGAGCGCCTCACTCCACCCTGATCTCCCTAAAGGATAGTTGAAGATCAACAGCTATAGTAGCCTGGGGTTCAATCTCCTTGTTGTTCAGTTGTTGGCAATGCTGTTGGTAAGTGCCAATTTCTGGTTGACAAGATTTATCAGTAGCATTTACACAAATTTTGAAACCAAGTCTTATTATTTTAATTCAATGTTTCAACATTGAATTTTTGCAGATGTTTTATAATATACCATTAGAAATAATTCAAGCTGAAACAAATTATCTTATTTTAAAAGTCCAATTTAAAAAAATATGGGTGCTATTCGATATGTAACAATGATTATATTGTACAAAGAACGTCTGCTTTTCTAACTCAATTTATTAAAATTGGCATTAGTGCCTGATGTTTCCTTTTCAGGGATGGAGGAGATGGGAGGGGAAGGCACAAGGCTTATTCATTTATCCAGTGATCAGTGAGTGATGATGGCAACGATGTGAAGAGAATGAGTGATGAGTAAAAAATTCTATGAAGCACCGTGGAGATATGAAGACTGTCATTTCTTAATCTCAAAACTTTCTCTTCCTAAGGTGGTCTTTGTGTCTCAAATTCTTTAAAAAAAAAAAAATGCTTTGTTTCAAGCCAAAAGACAACTTGAGAAATGCTAGCTATCTAGCAATAATAGTGACTTGGATGTCCTCACTGCCTCAAATGCTTTCTGGAGAGAGAAGCTTCCCTATTCTATTATCCTTACGCATGAAATTCTCCATAGTGTTATAGGCAATTAATAATAAGGGTCAATATATGTGAAACTGTGTTCTAATAACGTAGATTATAAAAAAAAAAAAAAGCTGTTAAATTCTATACTGTACTAACCTAGAAAAAGTCTAAATGACAAGGAAGAGTGTGATGGTGGTGGCATGCCCCCATTGGCTGCTGCTACTGCTGTGTCACTTCAGTCGTGTCCGACTCTGTGTGACCCCATAGACAGAAGCCCACCAGGGTCCCCCGTCCCTGGGATTCTCCAGGCAAGAACACTGGAGTGGGTTGCCATTTCCTTCTCCAATGTGTGAAAGTGAAGTCACTCAGTCGTGTCTGACCCTTAGCGACCCCACGGACTGCAGCCTACCAGGCTCCTCCATCCATGGGATTTTCTAGGCAAGAGTACTGGAGTGGCTTGCCATTGCCTCCATTGGAGGGAAGCATATTTTTAGCGTAGCCCTTAATGAGGAAGATACTCTTTCCATAATCAGATTATTGCAGAAATCCAGTGCAAAACAGTGCAGAAAATTGTGGGGCCACAGATCTCCCATATTAATAAGAAATACAACCTGTTTGAACAATTCAAACAGAGGCGCTGATGCTTTTCTAAACAAATTATAACTAGTGTTCAAGTAGTGAATCTGATCAGGACCCTGTGGGTCTTTTGGGCATGGAAGCCTTGGAGAAAGCAGACTCCAACCTCCATGACTTTCTCTGATTCCAAAGGGCAGATTCAAACATTTGCTACTCATTTGAAAAGATCCTGATTCTGGGAAAGATAGAAGGTGGGAGGAGAAGGGGACGACAGAGAACGAGATTGTTTAATGGCATCACCGACTCAATGGACATGAGTTTGAGTAAACTCCGGAAGTTGGTGATGGACAGGGACACCTGACAAGCTGCAAGCCATGGGGTCGCAAAGAGTCAGACATGACAGAGCAACTGAACTGAACTGAACTGAACTGATTCAAGGACGGGAGAGGATACAGCCAAGAAGCAATAGTGCAGCCTAGAGGCAGAGTCCTTGTTCTGCCTCAGTTCAGTTCAGTCACTCAGTCTTGTCCGACTCTTTGCGACCCCATGAACTGCAGCACACCAGGCCTCCCTGTTCATCACCAACTCCTGGAGTTTACTCAAACTCATGTCCATTGAGTTGGTGATACCCTTCAACCATCCCATCCTCTGTCGTCCCCTTCTCCTCTGCCCCCAATCTTTCCCAGCATCAGGGTCTTTTCAAATGGGTCAGTTCTTCACATCAGGTGGACAAAGTATTGGAGTTTCGGCTTCAGCATCAGTCCTTCCAATGAATATTCAGGACTGATCTCCTTTAGGATGGACTGGTTGGATCTCCTTGCAATCCAAGGGACTCTCAAGAATCTTCTCCAACACCACAGTTCAAAAGCATCAATTCTTCAGTGCTCAGCTTTCTCTATAGTCCAACTCTCACATCTATACATGACTACTGGAAAAACCATAGCTTTGACTAGGCAGATCTTTGTGGGCCAAGTAATGTTTCTTCTTTTTAATGTGCTGTCTAGGTTGGTCATAACTTTTCCTCCAAGGAGCAAGAGTTTTTTAATTTCAAAACTGCAGTCACCACCTGCAATAAATTTGGAGCCCCCAAAAATAAAATCTCTCACTGTTTCCTCTGTTTCCCCATCTATTTGCCATGAAGTGATGGGACCAGATGCCATGATCTTAGTTTTCTGAATGTTAAGTTTTAAGCCAACATGTTCTGCCTCAAGGGATATACATAAGAGTATCTTTACAGAGTATCTTTGAGATCTTTACAGAAGTAAAACCCAAATGAAACAGATTTCATTCTTCATTTTATTCTTCATTCCAGAAGGAACCAGAGAATCTCATCAAGAGACCATCTGTAACAAGATCATACAACTTAATCTTATCAACATACACCTCAATCTTAACCCATGAACCATTGCTGTAAGCTCTTCACCAAATTCTCCCAGGCTGGAACACACTATTACTCAGGGAAGAAGTCTACTGTGTCCTACTCTGCATGGCAAAGCAAATAAAGCTATTCTTTTCTACTTCATCCAAAACTCAGTCTCTGAGATTCAATTCAGCACTGGGACACAAAATTTTCGGCATCAATGGGAGGAAGAAACAGCTCAGTGTAGACTGGCATAACACTAGAGAAAAACAAGGCACTCAGAGATGAACAGAATAATTCAGATGAACCCAAATAACAACCAGGCATTTTCTTAGCTATTCCATAATTAAGGAGTTCCCAAGAGGGAAAAGAAAAATACAAAGGCACTCAGAACCCCATCATGTATTATTTTTGCCTTCTTCTATGCAATCATCAGTCATTTATTATTTTGAATTTAGTAAAGGGAATATGGTTCTCATTCTGTGGAGCATGTGTGCACAAGGGTGTGTGTGTGTGTGTGTGTGTGTGTGTGTGTGTGTGTGCATGCTCAGTCACTCAGTTGTGTCCAACTCTTTGTGACCCCATGGACTGTAACTCACCAGATTCCTCTTTCCATGGAATTTTCCAGACAAGCATACTGGAGCTGGTTGCCATTTGCTACGCCAGGGGATCTTCCAACTCAGGGATCAAACCATATATCTGATGTCTCCCGCATTGGCAGAAAGATTTTTTACCACTGTGCCACTTGGGAAGCCCAGAACACATGCAGTCATAACCAAAAAGGAAAAAAAAAAAAGTCCTTTCATTGTGTTCTTCAAGGTTTATATAAAGATTCTTTTCAGATATTGGATGGATCCTGACTGACTCTTAAAATCAAGATTCCAATGTGCTCATTGGAAAAAAGGAAAGAAGTGAGCAGTAGTAGTTTCAGTGATTTCCATCAACTAATCTTATTTATCTAAGTGTGCCAGTTCTCCCCAAAGTTCTTTTTGCTCATATACTTTATTATTATGGTTCACATAAGAATCCTGTGAAATAAATACAATCAATATAATTTTATTTTATAATGAAGACCCTGAGGCACAGAAACCAAAGAGCCTAAAGAATACACAACTTCTTATTACAGGAATTAAGAAGAGGACTAAATGTCTGTATGGCCATAAGTTTTTAGCAAAGTGAGAGTGGAAGAAAATTTGTCCATTATTTCTGTAAAAAAAAAAAAAAAATCAGACCTTCTGAATCCTTGAACTATAGCCAGAGTTTCCCTTGCCTTAGTCAAAGTCAAGGATTTTTTTTTTTTCCCCAAAAGCAACTTTAGAAGCCATAACTTTTTGAATAATCACATATTTAGCCCAGTCTGTTCCACCTCAGTAGCTCCAGGGAAAGACTAGTAAAGACATCACTGGGGACAAGCTCTGAGACAGAAAGTTTGCCAAATACATGTATCACATGTGCATTTCCTTTGATTCCCTAAGGCAGAGAATCATAATGTTATGGTTGGAAATATGCCAAGCAAATACTGAAAGAGAAGGCAATCTCCATTTTACTTTTGGTTAATCGCTAAGTTAATTAAACAAAACATCATGTCTCATGCTTTCCAGTTAATACAATTTTGTCTGTACCCAAGCACTTCTTCTATTTCATTTTTTTAATTAAATTTAATTTAATTTAAATTTAATTTTTTTTAAAAAATTTTAGAGTGGTGTAAGGAGAAGGAAATGGCAACCCACTCCAGTGTTCTTGCCTGGAGAATCCCAGGGACGGGGGAGCCTGGTGGGCTGCCGTCTATGGGGTCACACAGAGTCGGACACGACTGAAGTGACTTAGCAGCAGCAGCAAGGTTCATAGCAAAATTGAGGGGAAGAAACAGAGATTGCCCACATACTCCCTGCCATTATACATTCAGAGTTTTGGGTTAAAGTAGAAAAGAATAGCTTCATTGCTTTGCCAGGCAAAGGGGAACACAGCAAGATCCTGTTCTGAAAATGCTCTGCCGATATGATACCACAATGATGTATCATATCATTATACATTTGTCAATTTCATAGAATATAAGAAACAAATAGTGCAACAATGTAAACAATCGACTTTGGGTGATTATGAGGTGTGACTTTATTTTGGGGGGCTCCAAAATCACTGCAGGTGGTGATTGCAGCCTTGAAATTAAAAGACAGTTACTCCTTGGAAAGAAAGTTTTGACCAACCTAGATAGCATATTAAAAAGCAGAGACATTACTTTGCCAACAAAGGTCCGTCTAGTCAAAGCTATGTTTTTTCCAGTAGTCATGTATGGATGTAAGAGTTGTCCTATAAAGAAAGCTGAGCACCAAAGAACTGAGGTGTTGTAGAAGACTCTTGAGAGTCTCTTGGCCTGCAAGGAGATCAAGCCAGTCCATCCTAAAGGAAATCAGTCCTGAATATTCATTGGAACGACTGATACTTAAGCTGAAACTTCAATCACCTGATGCGAAGACCTAACTCATTCGAAAAGACCCTGATGCTGGGAAAGATTGAAGGCAGGAGGAGAAGGGGGTGACAGAGGATGAGATGGTTGGATGGTATCACCGACTCAATGGACAAGAGTCTGAGTAAATGCAGGCAGTTGGTGATAGACAGGGAGGCCTGGCATGCTGCAGTCCATGGGGCTGCAGTGTCAGACACTGAGTGACTGAACTGAACTGAACTGAAATGAACACTGTGGATTCAATTGGTGAACCTACATTGACACCTCATAATCACCCAAAGTCCATAGTTTACATTGTTGTGCTGTTTGTGTCTTATATTCTATGAAACTGACAAGTGTATAATGATATGATACATCATTATGGTATCTTATCCCAGAACATTTTCAAAACAGGAGCCTACTGTGTTCGCATTTGCCTGGCAAAGCAATGAAGCGATTCTTTGCTACTTTTACCCAAAACTCTGTCTTTGAGATTTGACCCCACACCAGGACACAGAGGCTGAGCTTTCAGCATCACCATCTCATTTTCATAACCCAACCAAATTCACCCGATATAAAAGTGCAGTTCAGATCCACATATTTCCTCCCTTGCTACATCTCTTCTCATTCCCTTTAGTCCAGGACACTCCTCAGTCTTTCATTCTCTTTCACAATGTTTAACATTGACGATTACAATCATGCGCTTATGTAGAATTTCTCTCAGGGTGGGTTTATCTCTTGTTCTCTTCTAATTAGATTCAGATCATGCATTTCTAGCAAGCATAACACCAAAGTGATGGAGTGATGTTCTGATTTCATTCTATAAGACTGTGCACAATTTCACCTTGTCCCATTATTTTTATCACTTGATTAAGGTGATATCCATCAGGCCTCTCCATTATATTCTTCACCTTTTGTCATTAGTAAGTGTTTTTTGGAAAGTGAATGTCTGCCACAACTTTTTCATTGTTTGCACCTTTAATATCTTATGGGTTCCAATTTTCATTCAGTTCAGTTCAGTCTCTCAGTCGTGTCAGACTCTTTGTGACCCCATGAACCATAACACACCAGGACTCCCTGTCCATCACCAGTGCCCAGAGTCCACCCAAACCCATGCCCATTGAGTTGATGATGCCATCCAACCATCTCATTCCCTGTCGTCCCCTTCTCCTCCTGCCCTCAATCTTTCCCAGCATCAGGGTCTTTTCCAATGAGTCAACTCTTTGCATGAGGTGGCCAAAGCATTAGAGTTTCAGCTTCAACAGCAGTCCTTCCAATGAACACCCAGGACTGATCTCTTTTAGAATGGACTGGTTAGATTTCTTTGCAGTTCAAGGGACCCTCAAGAATCTTCTCCAACACCACAGTTCAAAAGCATAAGTTCTTCAGCGCTCAGTTTTCTTTATAGCCCAACTCTCACATCCATACATGACTACTGGAAAACCATAGCCTTGACTAGACAGACCTTTGTTGGCAAAGTAATGTCTCTGCTTTTTAATATGCTGTGTAGGTTGGTCATAATTTTCCTTCCAAGGAGTAAGCGTCTTTTAATTTCATGGCTGCAATCACACCTGCAGTGATTTTGGGGCCCAGAAAAAAAGTCAGCCACTGTTACCACTGTTTCCCCATCTATTTGCCATGAAGTGATGGGACTGGATGCCATGATCTTAGTTTTCTGAATGTTGAGCTTTAAGCCAACTTTTTCACTCTTCTTTTTCACTTTCATCAAGAGGCTCTTCAGTTCTTCTTCACTTTCTGCCATAAGAGTGGTGTCATCTGCATATCTGAGGTTATTGATATTTCTCCTGGCAATCTTGATTCCAGCATGTGCTTCCTGCAGCCTGGTATTTCTCATGATGTACTCTGCATATAAGTTAAATAAGCAGGGTGACAATATACAGCCTTGACATACTCCTTTTCCTATTTGGAACCAGTCTGTTGTTCCATGTCCAGTTCTGTTGCTTCCTGACCTGCATACAGGGGGTTATAATTCTTAACTATCATTCTTAACTTTGATCTTCAAATTGTTTCCTTTTGTGTCAATGGCTTTTTCTGACCTGAACTGTCAAACTTGCTTTCTTTTTCTTTTGATGTACTTTCAATATTCCTAGTACAATAAGGTATTCCATGCTCATCTAGTGTTTTCCCTGCCCCAGTCATGGAATCAGTTTTTTCCCTAATGATCTCTGATTTCCTTTAGTGAGGAATCCAAGATACATGTGTAAGGTGTTGTCATTGCTGTCAGAGTGTTATTGTTCTTGTTCTAAATGGACAGAGTTAGAGGAAAAATGTATATACACATACACACAAACACACATTTACATCTACGCTTATTTCTATATTCAGTTATGATTCTTGAAAACTAAATTCACATCAGTAACTAATTTTAATCCAATTAAGAAGAGGTGGCATGAATACACAAAAGAACAATACAAAAAGATCTCAATGACCAGGATAACCACGATGGTGTTATCACTCACCTAGAGCCAGACATTTTGGAATGTGAAGTCAAGTGGGCCTTAGGAGGTATCACTGTGAACAAAGCTAGTGGAGGTGATAGAATTCCCACTGAGCTCTTTCAAATTCTAAAAGATAATGCTGTGAGAGTGCTGCTCTCAATATGCCAGCAAATTTGGAAAACTCAGCAGTGGCCACAGGACTGGAAAAGGTCAGTTTTCATTTCAATCCCAAAGAAAGGCAATGCCAAAGAATATTCAAACTACTGCAAAATTGCACTAATCTCACATGATAGCCAAGCAATGCTCAAAATGCCAAGAACTTCCAGATGTTCAAGCTGGATTTAGAAAAGGCAGAGGAACAAATGATCAAATTGCCAACATCTGTTGGATCATTAGAAAAGCAAGAGAATTTCAGAAAAAACATCTACTTCTGCTTTATTGATTACGCCAAAGCCTTTGACTGTGTAGATCACAACAAACTGTGGAAATTTCTTAAAGAGATGGGAATACCAGACCACCTGACCTGCCCCTTGAGAAATATGTATGCAGGTCAAGAAGCAACAGTTAGAACTGGATATGGAGCAATGGACTGGTTCCAAATTGGGAAAGGAGTACACCAAGGCAGTATATTGTCACCTTGCTTATTTAACTTATACACAGAGGATATCATGTGAGATGCCTGACTAAATGAAACACAAACTGGAATCAAGATTGCCTGGAGAAATATCAATAACCTCAGATAAGCAGATGACACCACCCTCATGGTAGAAAGCAAAGAGGAACTAAAGAGCCTCTTGATGAAAGCAAAAGAAGAGAGTGAAAAAGCTGGCTTAAAATTCAACATTCAGAACACTGAGAGCATGGGATCGGGTCCCATCACTTCATGGCAAATAGATGGGGAAACAATGGAAATAGTGACAGATTTTTTTTTTTTTTTCTCGGCTCCAAAATCACTGCAGATGGTGACCGCAGCCATTAAATTAAAAGACACCTGCTCCTTGGGAAAAAAAAGCTATGGCCAACATTTCTATGTTAAAAAGCAGGGACATTACTTTGCCCACAAAGGTCCATATAGTTAAAGCTATATCTTTTCCAGTAGTCATGTATGGGTGTGAGAGTTGGACTATAAAGAGAGTTGAGCACTGAAGAACTGATGCTTTTGAACTGTGGTGTTGGAGAAAACTTTTGAGAGTCACTTGGTCTGCAAGGATATCCAACCAGTCAATCCTAAAGAAAATCAGTCCTGAATATTCACTGGAAGGATTGATGCTGAAGCTGAAGCTCCAAAAGAGCCTGATGCTGGGAACAATTGAAGGCAGGCTGAGAAGGGGATGATAGAGGATGAAATGGTTGGATGGCATCACCGACTTGACATGGACATGAGTTTCACCAAGCTCTGGGAGTTGGTGATGGACAGGGAAGCCTGGCGTGCTGCAGTGCAGGGGTCACAAAGAGTCAGACACGATTGAGAGATTGAATTGAACTGAACACTAGGTTCATTCTTGTTTTCTTTCTTTCCTTGAATTCATTTCCCTTTACCAATAATGAGAAAACTAGCTCTTATTATGTTTAAATATTTACTTATTTATGAAATATCCTCTGCATTTAACTATTTCCTGCCTTTACCATGATCCTACCTCTACAGAGACTGACTTCTCACCAAGCTCTGGAAGCCTGGGCTGCCTGCCAAATGGAAATCTCTTGCCTCCTTCAAGAGTGGTCAGACGTTGATAGAATGGAGAATAACAAGTTCGATTTCAATTTCTGATAAGCAATGAACTGTTTCTTAGTATAAATATGCCTCCAAATATATCTGTATCATATATGCATTTATATATATATATATCCTTATACTAAAATATGATCCATTGTTTATCTGAAGTTCAATTTCACAGGACATTTTATGTTCTGACATTAAAGGTCAGACTTTCTTCATGTCCAACTCTGAGTCATAAAATAGATAATTTTTCAGTAGGTATTCACATTTTTCTATCTCTTTCAAAGGATACAATCTTAACCATTATCAAACAGGCATATAATCTTTACTGAATCATTCTTTTTAAAAGTTTTTTTTTTTTTTGAGGTACAATTAGTTTACAATATTGTATTAGTTTCTGGTATACAGCAAAGTGATTCACTGGTATAGAATATGTGTGTGTCTGTGTGTTTGTGTGTGCTTCCAACTCTTTTACAACCCTATGGACTGTAGCCTGTCAGGTTCCTTTGTCTGTGGGATTTTCCGGGCAAGATTACTGGAGTGGGTTACCATTTCCTTCTCCAGGAGAGTTTCCCAACCCAGGGATTGAACCCACATCTGATGCACTGGCAGGCAGGCTCTTTACTTCTGAAGCACCAGGACAGGATGTGTTGAAACAGCTCTCTCATCTATAACCCTGATGGGAGAGAAATTTAATGCAGTACTTTAAAAAAGCAACTTGGAAATTTGTCTCAGGCGCTTTAAAAGGAGTTGACAAGGAATTTCACGCTTGTTTCTCAACTAGATTCTAGAATCAGTGTGTGAAGATGTTGTGTCTTCCTTGTCCATTTATCCCTGAACTCCAAGCCCAATGCCTGGAATATAATAGAGAATCAATGAGCGCTTTTTTAATTCAATTCAACTGATCTTAATTGGGCTCCCTAGAGAAGAACAAGGAAAAATAACAAAAGGTACTTGGTAAGCTCTCTTCTACAAAATGAGCCTTCAAGTACATGAAAACAGCTTTCATGATTCCCTAAGAATCTTCTTTTCCTGGCAGGTCACTGGCCTTATGTTTCCAGACTCCATGCCATTGGGACCTCATCTCCAGATGTGGTGCTGTCTGCCAGGTCCATGCATGAAACGAGACTCTGCTATGATTATCCTTGCCTTCAGCATTGAGCTACAATTAATAAAGCCGAAGATCACTTTAGCTTTACAACATGATATTGAATAGAAAAAGCAACATTTAAATAATGACGCTCATATTATGATTAAGCTATCTGATTTAGGCACGTACGTGCTCAATGCCTAGAAAAGAATACACAACAATTAAAACTGTGTAACACTGATGGCATTACGATAATTTTGACTTACTTTTGTTGTTGCTGAAACATTATAATTGAAGTAAAAATAATTTCTTCACTTTTGGCAACTGCTTCACATTATTGATTCATATGCAGCTTGCAGTCAACTAAAAGCCATCTGCCTTTTGCAAATAATCTGTCTTTAGCCCAGCTCTTTCCACATCCTGAATTTATATAACGGATGTTTTTAACTTAGCGTTAGATTTTACATTGGAAGACAAATTGTGATTCATTATCATAGTTGAGCCTAGATATGCTTTTGAATCTTAGTTTAAATTTGCTCTCCTTCCCAGTTTTGGGTCACATGAAACATGATGTCATTTATTTTAATAAAATATCACACACACAAAGAAAAAATGTAAGTTAGATGAAGCCAAGGGCATATCATTGGAGCATTCATTTCAGGGTGACAATGTTTAAATTACCGCCTCTCTATCCTTACAGAAGTTACATAATTATACATTACTAGGTGTCTTAGTTCATTTACTGTAACCAAAGAACCACAGACCGGCTAACTATAAGAGAAATTTATGTCTCACAGCTCTAGTGGCTGGAAATCTGAGACCAGGATGCCCTAATGATTGACTGAGTGACCCTTTTGTATTTCACAGACTTCTCATTATATCTTAATTGAGGAAGCGCCAAGGGAGCTCTCTGAATCCTTTCATAAAGGTACAAATTCCATTTATGAGGGCTCTGCTCTCAGGAACTATTCACCTCCCAATAACCCCCATCACTTAATAAGATAACATTGGGCAATAGAATATCAGCATATACATTTTGAGGGACCACAGACATACAGATGCTGGGAAAGAGTGAAGGCAGGAGAAGGGGACGACAGAGGGCAAGATGGTTGGATGGCATCACCGACTCAATGGCCATGAGTCTGAGCAAGCTCTGGGAGTTGGTGATGGACAAGGAAGCCTGGTGTGCTGCAGTCCGTGGGCTGCAAAGATTCTAACACAACTGAGTGACTGAACAACAACAATGGACACACAAATTATAGCCCTTGCTTATCCACCAATGCATCCTAATATTGTTTTCAGACTAACTTAGCAGAAGTCATGAAACTCTTATCATGGGTATTGTTTTACCAGTCAAGTAATACTTGCAGAAATGGCACAACTGAGATACTCCAGTACTATTCATTGGATGCACATTCTGATGCTGTTTTCTAACATGAATTCTCATAAAATTCCTCTAAACATTTTTTTTTTTTAATGCTCATTCCAGAAATGAGAACTCAGAACATTTTGATTTAGTAAATTTGATTCATGGGGTCACGGAGAGTCGAACACGACTGAGCGACTGAACTGAACTGAAGACTCAGGAATCCTCACTTATAGCAAATACTCCTATTTCCTTAAATTTGTCAAACTTAGTTGGTCCTCTGACCATACTTTTTAAAAATACTGGCAGTTATTTGTTGTAGAAGAAGGGAAAATACACTAATTTTCAACCCATAGAAATATGATGTGAAAAATGAAGCATGGAAGTATGATCTGGGCACATAAGAAGTGTAATGTCAGCAATGCTTATTGGGTTCATATTCTGCACAATGAAATGAGAAAGAATAAATATTCCAATAGGAAACGTGCAATTTTATATTATGTAGTAAGACAACACATGTATAGAATCAATAAGATGTGACAGTAAGTATAAAAATAAAATGATTTCCACATAAATGTTTGTTCAACAAACGTTTATTGAGTGCAATCACAGAAGATAATAAGTTACAGGCAAGAACAATCAGAGTATATAGAAAACCCAGCCCAAAGAATACTGAACTTAAGTGTAATCAAAATTTCTGACCATCTTCTATGCATCTGATTTTTATTTTTCTGCACATGTGGATATGTCAACAACTGGAATGTTCATATGTTTTTCTAAGAATTATGAACAAGTTATGTAATGGTTTGGTGGTCCAGAGCCAGCCTCTGTATATAGGTGGGTCTCTAAAGATTTTATGTGGCTGCCAGGGTATTTCTATGTATAGGAAAAAAATAAATAAGGCACACATTTCTAAAGAATATTAGTTTTTTCTGCTGCTATTGTCTACATATTTGCTTTTATTCAATCTTATCTTCAAAACATGTTAGAAAATATTTTTCATTTTTATAGTATTATATGCTAATGCATGCTATGCATGCTAAGTTGCTTCAGTCATGTCCGACTCTGTGCGACCCCATGGACAGCAGCCCACCAGGCTCCTCTGTCCACAGGATTCTCCAGGCAAGAACACTGGAATGGGTTGCCATTTCCTTCTCCAAAGTATTACATGACTGTCTCAATATTAAATATTTCCAAAATGCAAATCCAATAGTATAGCTTCTTATATTATAAAGCCTTTTAGATTTTTCATTACTCTTTCATTATTATTATTATCAGTTTATGTATATATTTATTTACGTTTCTTTTTTTTTTTTTCCTGTGGTGGATCTTTGTTGTTGCACATGAGCTTTCTCTAGTTTTGGCAAGCACGTGATACTCTCTAGCTGCAGGATACAGATTTCTCACTATGTTGGCTTCTCTTGTTGCAGAGCATGGGCTCTAGGTACTTGGGCTTCAGTAGTTGTAGCCCATAGGCTTAGCTGCTTCATGGCATATGAGATCTTCCCAGACCAGGGATCAAGCCCATGTCCCCTGCATTGACAGGTGGATTCTTAACCACTGGAGCACCAGGGCAGCCCTCCATTACTCTTAGGATAAAGTTCAAATCCCAGGCTACAAAACCCTTGTGGGCTGAGTCCTCAAGCTACCCCTTTCAGTGATCTTCCTATCAACAGTCTAAAGCCTAGCTACAGAGAATTTGAGAGCACTCATCAATAGCTCATTATGTATTAAATATGTTGTCCTTGATGCTTTACACAACAATTCACCTCTAATCCTCCCTAAGATTTTTGAGACAGGTCAAATTTCCTTTTCTTTCCAAAAGTTGGACCTTAGAAAAGTGAAGTCATCTTTTTTCACATCATGTAGTGTCATATCAGTTATAAAATGATGTTTTATCTGATCTTAGAAAAATACAAATCCCAAGCCTTAAATCTCCACCATTGCACTGTGCTTTCCAATTTCTTCTGATTTTCAAATATGCTTTGGTTCTCTATTTCTCAAGGCTTTACCAATTTTGCCTGGAAAACTACCCTTGTTTCCTGAATCCCCTTGGGAGGCAAGTCCTACTCACCCTTCCACTGAGCCAGTCTAGGCTCCATGTGTGTGTTACTATTTCACACAGCCCAATAAATCATATTGTAATTGTACAGTTAGCTGTTTGCATCCCTCAAAAGAATATATGTATCATGAGAGCAGTCACCTTAGCAATCCTATTTACTAGGATTGCTAGTAAATCATTTACAATGATTTATCCTTCTCTCGAAACCAAAATTCAGATCAAGTTGTGGTTGACAACTCGAGTGGAATTTGAAAAAATGGACATAAGTTGACAAGGAAATTCTCAACACCTGAGGCAGTGTTTGAACAACTTCTAAAGTTAAAAATAAATGCACTAACTAACTACACTGGTATGTAATTGGGGATTAGGTTATCTTAGTCATTAATTAACCAGTAAGTGAAAAACATATCATTTACTTCGATCTTTTTTAACATTATCTGTCACTTTTTACAAATATGAAGTGCTTAGTATTGAAAAATGTGTTTTGCTTTCTAAATTTATTTTCCTACACATTTAGGGATGCTTGGCTATTGTTGCCTGCATATTTAGAGTAACACGATAGATCTTGGGTTGTGTACCTTTTGTTTTTAAAACATAGCTATTAAATTATTCAAAGGCCGAACTTAGAGAAAACCGATATTAGTGTGTGCTTTGTGTTTTGTTTTACCAAGCACTTGTACAAAGTTTCTGTTTTATGTTAACTTTTACTCTGTAGCGAAACATTGCAGCAGTCATTAAAAACATAATTACTGGTACCAGACAACCTGGTTTGGAACTGCAGTTCTTCAGCTCATTAGTTGTGCAACTTGGGAAATTTATGTACTATTTCTATGCCTACATTATTCACTGATAAACTACAGATAACACTCACACTTTGAATTCCAAGCACAGAGGAGCCTGGCAGGCTATAGTCCATGAGGTCGCGAAGAGTCAGCTACGACTGAATGACTAACACCTCATATTACTGCTGAGGACTGAATAAATTAATATATATGTTGAACCATCTCTGAAAAAATAATACATAGTAAGTTCTACATGTTGTTAGTTCTTATTATTTTAATATTTGGGAATTTTAATTTTATTCAGGCATATAAGATAGTAAACAAGTCATTTATTCATCACAAAATATTTTAAATGTAATAAAATGTTTATTTGCCTAGATTATAGCTAAAGATATTTGCAATAGTTTCATGTAAAGAATATTATTCTTCCAAACTTTGATTGTCCATGAATTGCAAAAGAAAATTGCTTCAACTGGAGTGCGTACTCAGTCATGTTCAACTCTTTGCCACCCCATGGGCTGTAGCCCACCAGGCTCCTGTCCATGAAATTTTCTAGGCAAAAATACTAGCTTTGGCCAGTCTCTTAATTAAATTACATTATCTGAAAGATGTAAAATATATGAAAATAATATACATGATCATCAAATCATACTTTGGTGGCAATACTTATTTTTCATGGAGCATATATTCCATTTCTCTTTAATCTCTGTGGTTGCTTTAAAAGTTGATACTTAAGAATCAATCCTCAGAGAATATCCTAGCAATCCAGAGGTTAGGACACCATGTTTTCACTGCCCTGTGCCCAGGTTCAATCCCTGGTCTGGGAATTAAGAGCCTTCAAGCCTTGCTGCACTGACAAAATAACAACAAAAAAAATCAGTGCTCAAATAATCTCAGAGGATGCTGAGCTCCAGCACACATCAGAATAAGCAAAGGTTTACTGGTTTATCCTAGATGTCATGGCAGGGATATATTTATTCCCTACCACATTTGAAAAGTGAAGTAGGCCTGCAGACCGAACATGAATGAACATCAACCACTCAACGGACTAGGGCATGATTTCATACAATCCCTAGGGCCGAATGAGCAACCAAGAGTTGTGTGACTGGTGAAGTTTGTGCAAACAATAAATAATTGACATAAACCCAATTTAAAAATGTTTGCCTGAAAGAGGAAAAACTATTTTGTTACGTAAGTTTTTCAAGGAGCTGCCAATGTCACTCAAAGCACTTGCTTCACACTTGGAATCTGAGAGCACTGAGGTGGAAGTTTCCAGAAGTCAGTGGAAAGCATCCAGATTACTCTCCCTGCTGCCTCACTGCTGTTTCAGAAGGCAGCAAGTAAGAATGACAAAGAGCAGCTCTCCTCTCACTCTGCTCTCTTCCTCTAAAGTGGACCATATCCAAAGACGTGGTATAGTACACACACTCACGTGTCTACCTAGTCTAATTTCCCTGTTCCACGTGCCTATGAAACTGAGATTGAATTCACCAGTTCCACATTGGCAGCAAATGCACAAACCTGGAGTCAGAAGACATTCAAAGGATCCCAGCAAGAATATTGGGAAGCCATTTCTAAGGTCTCTTTTCTTCACCAATCATTGCTATTATTACATTGAGTTATTATTAATGATATTGAAACTACTTGTATTCTATTATTGCATTACAATACTATTAAAGATATTGAAACATAGTCAAATGTTGACTTGACAATGTTACAGTGTCCAAAATGTCAAAACAATTTTCAATGGAAATGTCTTAATTTGATTTTATATGTAACTTTCTCAGATATATTTCTGAGAATTTCTTGACTAATAGGAATAACTATCTAATTAATGTTGATTATTTGTGGTTTTGTTAAACTGATATATTTCATAATAAATTTTAACTAGAAAAGAAGTTAATTAAGGATTGGAAATTTTAACAAAAAGAGAAAATAATCCACTTTAACTTAAAATCATTTAATAACATAAATTCTATAGGTACATATCTTGTATATTAATAAAATATACACATTCATAACAAAACTTACTGATAATTAATATCATACTGATCTTAATATTATATTGCTGTATAATATTTAAGGATATTTTAAATATTTATATAATACTTTTTCACAAGGTAAAATTCTAGTCAAATATATTCTTTCTTTTTTTTTTTAATATATATTCCTACTTTTTCTAGAAAGATTCCAGATTGGATGTCATGTGTGGTATAAAATGAAAAGGAGAAAAGAAATGTTTAATGGGAAGAGAACTTCATAGTAATGAGTTAATGCAACATTGGCTTGTTAATTTCACTAAAGCAAACAAGCTGCAGACGTTTGGGGAAAAGGGAGAACAGAGATTGTTTATATGAATTATTTGTCTGATTTCTCCAGGTACTGAATGGACAAATGGTTAGAAAATTATCTCTGCTTCTTGAGAAATATTCTTGATGCTTATAACTTCATAGTTAAGTTCTTTTCTCTTCCTTTGCTTTTATTCAGTCAAGGAAAATTAGCTACATGCAAATCTATGTGTGAATGTGTATGCACACACTTGCTGGCTATAAAATGTTGCTGAGCTATATTTGTTCAACACTAGCATTCCAGGCAGAGAATAGAAAACTCAATCCACAGCTTAATCGAGAGTCATGTTTCTTTCTTTCTTTATTTGATAAATTAAAAACTTCTTTATCCATATAAAATATACTTTCACACTTAAGAATGAAAACAGGCAAACATGCAACACTCACATAAGCCTATTTTGCCAACAGTGGTACTAGGAAAAAATAAAAATGAAATAATATGCCAGTGGATAAAAACATTTCTGCAACCTTGCCAAGAAAAGTTTAGGAATATGTCATGTATGTACTTGAACTGTTTGTTCTTGAGCTGGCTTTAAGAATGTAAGCATGGCTAAATGTCTCAGCTTCAGGCCCTAGAGACTCTGCTCACTCTCTTTTGTAATGAAAACATGAAAAACTTTGGACAAGCCTCACATGTCTTTCCAAATATGACACATTTTATTTTTGTCTTCAGCAATTGTATCTGAGATAGAAGATAGCTTAAAAGTAGGTGGAAATTTTGAGATAATCTGGTGGAATTCTTTAAAGCTTAATAAATTAAAGTGTTTCATGTTAATTTTCATGTTTATCTTCGCCATATAACATGATTTTATATATAGAAGCCAGCAAGTATCACTAAACTTAATGATGTATTAATCAAAACAAAAATTTGTAATAAGTCAGTTGTAAAATGAATACAATAGATCTCAGACTATTAACATAATAACTATTGCAAGATTCAGAATGGTGTTACTTAGTAGAACAAGTAATGGTGACTTCCCATATGTCAGTCCCAAACTTCCGATTTATCCCTCCCCTCAACCTTTCCCCTTTGGTAACCATAAGCTTGTTTTTTAAGTCTGTTAGTCTGTTTCCTTTCATCTCTGCTTGTAATCTCTTTTTTCTCTTGACTGTTCATTTAGTATTCTGGGATCCTCATAAAGGAAGCCCATAAAAAAGAGAAGAGAGTCACTTATCAAATGAAGTGATTGATCTTAATCACCAAGGTGAAATTGAAGTGCTGCTAACCAGTTGGAACAAGGAGGACTATGTGTGGGACCCAGGGGATTGACTGGGGTGCTTCTTAGTACATTATTTCCCAAGAACCAGGTCAATGGAAATTTTAGCAACACAGTAAGGACCGGGCCATAGTGGACACAGATTATGCAAGATCATCTCACCAGGTAAAGAGTTCCCTACAGCTGAGATCCTGGCAGATGTAAAACAAAAAAACATGAACCACTTGCTAGAAAGGGAGCTAGAATTACTTAGAATCAGGCCTATGACTAGCACTGGAAATGAGGATCACAGCAATAAAATGTTATGTTAAATACTTACTTGCTTATTTTCCACCTTCCCTTCCCCCTCACTTTCCTACCTTAAAGGAACATAATGGTGGTATCTTCTGCTTTAATTTCAGGTGGGGAGATCACTGAGTTGCCATCACCATGTGCTGTGCTCAGTCATTTCACTCGTGTCCGACTCTTTGTGACCTATGGACTGTAGCCCGCCAGTCTCCTCTGTCCTTTGGATTCTCCAGGCAAGAATACTGGAGTGGGTTGCCATGCCCTCCTCCAGGGGATCTTCCCGACTCAGGAATTGAACCTATATCTCTGGCGTCTGCTGCATTGTAGGCAGTTTCTTTAGCCATCATCATAGCTAATGAAAATGTGAGTGGTCGCTGGGTTGGGTACCTAGCATTTCATCTGGACAAATGTAAGAGTGAATGCTTGATCAATCCCATTTACTAGTCCAGACCCATTCTTCATCTCTTTCTACTTACTGTGCCCTTGGAGGCTAACCTATGCAAAAGATAGATTAGGAGCTTTCTCACCTTCTGGTTACCATTCGGGTTTAGTTCATGGGAGTTACTGTCAGGTCAGAGAAAGGGGGAAGAAGAGTTAGATGAACTTATTTTCTCATTTCCTTCCACGGGTGGACTCTATCGAGCTCTATCAAAGGCCACAGCTCCTACAAGACAAGCTTTTCATTAGTTATTCTTCTGAGTTATAATAACCACTCTTTCTTCTTACCACATTAGTGTCTCTTAAGATTTGGGGTGTACACTACCATTATCCATGTTTTTCTAGTTCCAGGCATTACTCTACCTTTAATTGGTTTCCTTGAACTTTGTCCGAACTGTTGGAAGCAACCCTGTGTATTGAATTCTTTTCAATTACCATTACTTTTTGCCAATGAAATGGACGATGTGTAGTTGTCAACATTCAGAAATTGTGCTATAGCCAAATCATATTTATAAAATAATCAGTTTTCTAATACAGTACACTGAATAATCTTTTCCCAGTGTACAACTGAAATAAGAGTAAATGGATATTACAAGATAAATAAATAAGCCCATAAGAAGTCTAAAAGTGAAAAAGATGTCTACCATGAGCAGGTAAGAAATGTTAATAAAATTTTAGAACAGAATAGAGATCTAGAAGAGTAATCTAGATCAAAGAAATCACATCTTAATACAGGCATGCATGAAGGTTGCAAGTGATTGGAGCTCTTAAGGAGTGGTGAAAAAACAAAATTAAGCAGCTCTAACTCTGGAGTTATGAATTACTCCAGAAAGCAGGAGAGAGCTCTAGGTGGCCCTGACAAAATTTAAACAAAGACCTGTTTACAGACTGCTGTGTCATTCAGCTGTTAACCCCTCCTCAGTATATGTGGAAAAGATGGCTATAACCTTTTACCTTCCCAGCTGAAGATCTCACCTTCAATTTGAGCAGAAGATGCTCTTGGATGGTCCACAGAGGGAGTGTGGTGGTTGAGTGGAGAGTCAGAAAGCAGTAGCTAATTGTTTTAGATGCTCAATGAATCTGGGTGTTGGCAAGTGGGAAGAGAAGCAGTTCTAAGTAGAACAAATAAATCAACATATTTCATCCCCAAAGTAAAGTCCTTCCACCCTATTGTCATTGTCAGCGTGCCTACTGTAAAGAGCGAATTTAACATAAAGAAAGGCTTGCCTGACAATTGGGCTGGTTCACAGTCAGCCTTCTGTCCACGTGAAAGTGAAAGTCGCTCAGTCATGACTGACTCTTTGTGACCCCATGGACTATACAGTACGTGGAATTCTCCAGGCCAGAATATTGGAGTGGGTAGCTGTTCCCTTCACCAGGGGATCTTCCCAATCCAGGAATCGAGCCAGGGTCTCCTGCATTGCAGGCAGATTCTTTACCAACTGAACTATCAGGGAAACCCTCTGTCCACACAAGAAGGGCCTTTAGGGCAACAGATCTATGAATCTACAACACTGCAAAGAGATTCATCAGCTTAGAAGCTAATTTGTCAGTATTTTTGAGTGATACACTGAGATTCAGCAGTTATAAAATCAAAACAGAGAAAATCAATTATCACAGGAGAAATGGAAAAATGCAAAAGATAAGAATTAAAAAAAGAAAAAATCCATGTTAGTAACAGAGATTTGGGAGTTGTTGCCTGTCTAAAATGAGAACAAGCTGCTCTTAAAATATAAATGAATAAATAAAAATAAATGGCAAATCATTTTTGGAAATTAAAACTATGATTACTAATATTAATTGAAATGAATCAATAAGAAAACCTAATACCATGGACAATCCTGGTTTAATAGTCTGGAAGATAAATACAAGGGTGTCTTTCAGAATACAAAATGTGAAAGTGGCTCAGTTGTGTCTGACTATACAGTCCGTGGAATTCTCCAGCCCATAATACTGGAGTGAGTAGCCTTCCCAACCCAGGGATCGAACCCAGATCTCCTGCATTGCAGGCGGATTCTTTACCAGCAGAGCCATGAGGGAAACCTAAGAATACTGGAGTGCGTGGCCTTTCCCTTCTCCAGGGGATCTTCCAGACCCAGGAGTTGAACCTGAGTCTCCTGCATTGCAGGCGGATTCTTTAATAACTGAGCCATCAGGGAAGCAATGGAGAAGAAATGGAAAATATTTTTAAAATCTAATGCCATTCAGCTATTTCCAGAATGTCAAAGATCCTTGGAGGTCCAGAAAGAAAGAAGAGAGACAGTTGATAGGTACAAATAATCACAGAGATAATACAAAACATATCTCTAAGAAAAAGACTCAAATTGAAGGACTCCACAATTGCTAGAAAAATGAAGAGATACAAACTGAAAGAGGGAATTGTAAAATTTCAGAATTCCAAGTATAAAAAGAAAAATCATAAATATGTTTCCAATGGGAAAAAAATTTACTACAGAAGAAAAAGTTTCAGAATTCCTATTATAGCATAATAGACCAGAAAAAAATATTTCATAAAATATATTTACTTGAAGTGTTCTATATAGGAAACTTTTCAACTAAATACAAAAGGAATTTAAAAAGAAAACATGTTAGGCTACAAAGTAGTGTCACTTATGATTTTTTTTTAATTTGAATTTATAATCCAGAAAACCAAAATAGGAAGCAAGAAAGAAGTCATGGAGGGAGCTGAGAGAATGATCCAAACTGGAGAGCAATATAAAAGGAAATCACAAAATAATTTGAGCAGGAAGGTAATATGCAAAAATTTACTTTACCAAAAATTTATTTAGAAAGAAAATGATGACTCATTACCCAAATTGTATGAATGAGAATCACCTGCTGGTTTTAAAAATTAAAGATATATATCCCTTTTACTCAATACCAAAGTCAAATGAAAAGTCTAGGAAAAAAATAAGTTGTACAAGAATGGCATGATCCAAATATGAACATTTGTTTTAGGCAACTGATTGAGTGAAATAAATCCATTTGAATTTGAATTACAATATATTGAGCACAAATGATGAGCCCAAAGCGACACTAAAATTTTTCCTATGTGTTAAATAATATAGTTCTTTTAAGAATCTTGAAGTCAACATTACTATCATATAATAAATGTACATTTAATGAAAATAACTCTTGAAGCATTTAAATTCCTTGCTTAAGAGCTCCCAAAAAATAATGAAGAAAGAAGATTCTACCCAGAGGCAAAATGAACAAACTGTGGAATGGTAAGTTTCATGACTCTAAATCTAAATATAATTAGATATTTGTTTGTCAAGATATTAAAAGAATTCCTTATTCCAGTGGAAAGTTGGATTAGAAAATGAATATATTTTCTCATCCGTGTATTCAGCAAATATTTATCAAGCTAAAATTATGGGTTAGACAGCATGTTCAGAATTCAAAGAAAAAATGTCTCAGCTTTCAAGACTCATACAGTTTAGAAGATTATTAATCAAAGATAGAGGCATACTGGTAATCAACTGCTTTTTCTCTGAAATCCCTTCTCTGCTCATTACTGCTTCAGAGATTTTTGGACTTTTAGTCACAGTAAGCCTACATCAGCTTTCCAAACTAAAAATTTTGTAAGCAAATGAGAGAATATTGTTTAGATCTTTGAACATTAATCAACATGGTCAAGGATATTACAGTTTGTAATGCTTAATAATACTTCTATAATGCTTATAGATCTGTCTTATTTCATAAAACATTTGAGAAAAATGACATTTGAAAGAAGTAATAGGCTCTAGGACTGAAGAAATTGGGAAGGATAATAAACTGGAAAGGAAAGATGTCTTTGCAAATCACAAGCTCAATTATGATCTTTCAGAGTGAGAAGAAATTGAAAACCATCATTTGTCATGATACCCACAGACTCACTTCTCACCAAGAAGATTTCACTGTGTGATCATAGACAAAAATAGACTTTCCCAGTTTCATAGTACATTAAAGACATTTAAAAATTAATGAATTTTGTATGATTCATCCTGATTCAGTAATACTAGTCAGCGTAAAAAATGACAGATTTCATGGCAAAGTCATTGATTCCCAGAAGTGGCATGTTTGCAAACAGGAACTCTTTCCGTTAATTAATTCTTTGAATCATGGGATTTAAGGGACTCAATAAGCGTGAACAGGAAAAACGTTTAAGTCGGTAAAATATTAACCACTGTGTTAGACCAGGAACGATAATTTTAAACGATGCTTTATGCCTCATTAACCTGTTACATATTCTATCAAAACAGGCTAGTAACCAGTTGAAAACCTTGATCACATTCTGAATATTCAGATTACAAACTCTCAAGATATAATCTCTTTTGACCCAATGGGCAAAATGCAATCCTTTAAAAAGAATAAGTGTAATATAGAAGAAAGTCTTCCCTATAGCTCAAATGGTAAAGAATCTGCCGGCAATGCAGGAGACCTGGGTTCTATCACTGGGTCAGGAAGATCCTCTGGAGAAGGAAATGGCAATCCATTCCAGTGTTCTTGCCTGGAGAATCCCATGGACAGCGGAGCCTGCTGGGCTACAGTCCATGGGATCACAGAGTTGGACACGACTGAGGGACTAACACTACTACTAGAAGAAAGTCATTCCACTTAAATGGAGGATGTGTGTGTACTAGTTGCTCAGTCATATCTGACTCTTTGTGACTCTATGGACTGTAGCCTGCCAGGCTCCTCTGACCATGGAATTCTCCAGGCAAAAATACTAGAGTGGGTTGCCGTTCCCTTCTCCATGGGATCTTCCCAACTCAGGCATGGGGTCTTCCCTCACTGCAGGCAGGTTCTTTACCATCTGAGCTACCTGGGAAGCCCCCAAATGGAGGATATATAATAGTACATAATATAATACGTATAATATAATAAATTAAATATGTATAATTTTTTTTCATAAACCATTTTCTTATTTCAGTTGGAAATGACTTCTGTTTTTCTCTTTACTATGAAATTTTTCCTTTCATGATTTAATTGCCTCTTGATGAAAGTGAAAGGGGAGAGTGAAAAGGCTGGCTTAAAACTTAACATTCAAAAAACGAAGTTCCTGGCATCCAGTCCTTCATTCATGTGGCAAGTGGATCCATGTGGCATCCACTTCATGAAGTGGCATCCCCTTCATGAAGTGGCATCCCATCACTTCATGGCAAATACATGGGGAAACAATGGAAACAGTGACAGACCTTACTTTCTTGGGCTCCACAATCACTGCAGATTGTGACTGCAGCCATGAAATGCAAAAACTCTGCTCCTCGGAAGAAAAGCTGTGACAAATCTAGACAGCATATTAAAAAGCAGAGACATTACTTTACTGACAAAGATCCCTCTAGTCAAAGCTATGGTTTTCCCATTAGTCAAGTATGGATGTGGGAGCTGGACTATAAAGAAAGCTGACCACTGAAGAATTGATCCTTTTGAACTGTGATGTTGGAGAAGACTCTTGAGAGTCCCTTGGACTTCAGGGAGATCAAACCAGTCAATCCTAAAGTTAATCAGTCCTGAATATTCACTGGAAGGACTTATACTGAAGCTGAAACTCCAATACTTTGGCCACCTGATGTGAAGAACTGACTTATTGGAAAAGACCCTGATGCTGTGAAAGCTTGAAGGCAGGAGAAGAAGGGGACGACAGAGGATGAGATGGTTGGATGGCATCACTGACTCAATGAACGTGAGTTTGAGCAAGCTCTGGGAATTGGTGATGGACAGGGAAGCGTGTTGTGTTGCAGTCCATTGGGTTGCAAAGAGTCGGAAAAGACTGAGTGACTTAATTGAACTGCAATGAATATAACAAAGTGGAATAATCATAATCTTTAGAAAATTAGTGGAACAAAATAGGTATTTCCACTAATTTATAAAAAAATTTTCTATGAAACATCAGTGTGCTTGTTTAACTAAAACATTTTAAAAGATAGCTCATCTTTATAAATTCCATATATATGCGTTAGTATACTGTATTGGTGTTTTTCTTTTTGGCTTACTTCACTCTGTATAATAGGCTCCAATTTCATCCACCTCATTAGAACTGATTCCCCTGTATACGAGACAGCAAAAGAGACACAGGTGTGTAGAACAGTCTTTGGGACTCTGTGGGAGAGGGTGAGGGTGGGATGATTTGGGAGAATGGCACTGAAACATGTATATTATCATATGTGAAACGTATCATCAGCCCAGGTTCGACGCATGATACAGGATGCTCGGGGCTGGTGCACAGGGATGACCCAGAGGGAGGATATGGGGAGGAGGGAGGTGGGAGGGTGGTTCAAGAGTGGGAACACATATACACCCGGGGTGGATTCGTGTCAATGTATGGCAAAACCAACCAATATAATATTGTAATTAATTAGCTGCCAATAACAAAATTTAAAAAAAAATTTTTTAATTCATTACCCCCCCTGACGCCCCAGAAATGTACTTTCAGTCACAGCCAAAGGGTGCATATCCCCAGTTTCCAAACCTTTTGAACAATAAATTTGTCCTTTTGACTTAAGACAAAAAAATAAAATAAAAAGATAGCTAAATAAGTACCAAAAAAAAAGTTTAATATTTCTTGAACCAAACACTTCATAGGGATTACACCCATTTAAGTCTGTAAGTCAGATATTACCATTATTCTCATGCTGGTCTTCCCAGGGCCACACAGCTAAAAAGAGATGGAACCAGGGTGTCGTTCATCAGGAAGTCAGATTCCAGAAGCCTGAGCTTTTAAGCATTGTACAGTCCTGAGATAGGTTCCCATCCCACACCAAACAAAGATAAGTGTGATGTAACAAGACTGTCTGCATAGCATAATCATGTTTTGCTAACACACATACATAGACGTGGAAATGACCAAAAAACCGGGAACCAAAATTGTAATTATTGTTATAACTGGATGATGGTACCATAAGTATACCCTTTTTATTTTGTTCTTTATGCTATTCTATGCATTTCCAATTTTACACTATATTTACTCTTTGGTAAGAACAACTTACTTAACTGACTCAGATATATTGAAATCCTTATCAATATTTCTTTGTAACTTTTTTAATGATATTTTCCTGATGTGGACCATTTTTAACGTCTTCATCAAATTTGCTACAGTATTGTCTCTGTTTGTTTCCAAGCAAACCATTCAATATTACAGTAATCCAAGTCTATGCCCCAACCAGTAATGCTGAAGAAGCCGAAGTTGAACAGTTCTATAAAGACTTACAAGACCTTTTAGAACTAACACCCAAAAAAGATGTCCTTTTCATTATAGGGGACTGGAATGCCAAAGTAGGAAGTCAAGAAACACCTGGAGTAACAGGCAAATTTGGCCTTGGAGCACAGAATGAAGCAGGGCAAAGGCTAATACAGTTTTGCCAACAGATCGCACTGGTCATAGCAAACAGCCTCTTCCAACAACACAAGAGAAGACTCTACACATGGACATCAGTAGATGGTCAACACCGAAATTAGATCGATTATATTCTTTGCAGCCAAAGATAGAGAAGCTCTATACAGTCAGCAAAAATAAGACCTGGAGCTGACTGTGGCTCATATCATGAACTCCTTATTGCCAAATTCAGACTTAAATTGAAGAAAGTAGGGAAAACCACTAGACCTTTCAGATATGACCTAAATCAAATCCCTTATGATTATACAGTGGAAGTAAGAAATAGATTTAAGGGACTAGATCTGATAGATAGAGTGCTTGATGAATTCTGGACAGAGGTTTGTGACATTGTACAGGAGACAGGGACCAAGAGCATCGCCATGGAAAAGAAATGCAAAAAAGCAAAATGGCTGTCTGAGGAGGCCTTACAAATAGCTGTGAAAAGAAGAGAAGGGAAAAGCAAAGGAGGAAAGGAAAGATATAAGCATCAGAATGCAGAGTTCCAAAGAATATCAAGGAGAGATAAGAAAGACTTCCTCAGTGATCAATGCAAAGAAATAGAGGAAAGCAACAGAATAGGAAAAACAAGAAATCTCTTCAAGAAAATTAGAGATACCAAGGGAACATTTCATGCAAAGATGAGCTCGATAAAGGACAGAAATAGTATGGACCTAACAGAAGCAGAAGATATTAAGAAGAGGTGGCAAGAATACACAGAAGAACTGTACAAAAAAGATCTTCACGATGAAGATAATCACGATGGCATGATCACTCACCTGAAGCCAGACATCTTGGAATGTGAAGTCAAGTGGGCCTTAGAGAGCATCACTACGAACAAAGCTAGTGGAGGTGATGGAATTCCAGTTGAGCTATTTCAAATCCTGAAAGATGAGGCTGTGAAAGTGCTGCACTCAATATGCCAGCAAATTTGGAAAACTCAGCAGTGGCCACAGGACTGGAAAAGGTCAGTCTTCATTCCAATCCTAAAGAAAGGCAATTCCAAAGAATGCTCAGACTACCACACAATTGCACTCATCTCACACGCTAGTAAAGTCATGCTCAAAATTCTCCAAGCCAGGCTTCAGCAATATGTGAACCGTGAACTTCCAGATGTTCAAGCAGGTTTTAGAAAAGGCAGAGGCACCAGAGATCAAATTGCCAACATCTGCTGGATCATGGAGAAAGCAAGAGAGTTCCAGAAGAGCATCTATTTCTGCTTCATTATGCCAAAGCCTTTGACTGTGTGGGTCACAATAAACTGTGGAACATTCTGAAAGAGATGGGAATACCAGTCCAGCTGACCTGCCTCTTGAGAAACCTGTATGCAGGTCAGGAAGCAACAGTTAGAACTGGACATGGAACAACAGACTGGTTCCAAATAGGAAAAGGAGTACGTCAAGGTTGTATTTTGTCACCCTGCTTATGTAACTTCTATGCAGAGTACATCATGAGGAACGCTATGCTGGAAGAAGCACAAGCTGGAATCAAGATTGCCAGGAGAAATATCAATAACCTCAGATATGCAGATGACACCACCGTTATGGCAGAAAGTGAAGAGGAACTCAAAAGCCTCTTGATGAAAGTGAAAGAGGAGAGTGAAAAGTTTGGCTTGAAGCTCAACATTCAGAAAACGAAGATCATGGCATCTGGTCCCATCACTTCATGGGAAATAGATGGGAAAACAGTGGAAACCGTGTCAGAGTTTATTTTTTTGGGCTCCAAAATCACTGCAGAAGCTGATTGCAGCCATGAAATTAAAAGACGCTTACTCCTTGGCAGGAACGTTTTGACCAGCCTAGACAGCATATTAAAAAGCAGGGACATTACTTTGCCAACAAAGGTCATATAGTCAAGGCTATGGTTTTTCCCGTGGTCATGTATGGATGTGAGTTTGGACTGTGAAGAAAGCTGAGCGCTGAAGAATTGATGCTTTTGAACTGTGGTGTTGGAGAAGACTCTTGAGAGTCCCTCGGACTGCAAGAAGGTCTAATCAGTCCTAGGTGTTAATTCGAAGAACTGATGTTGAAGCTGAAACTCCAATACTTCGACCACCTCATGCTAAGAGTTGACTCTTTGGAAAAGACCCTGATGCTAGGAGGAATTCGAGTCAGGAGGAGAAGGGGATGACAGAGGGTAAGATGGCTGGATGCCATCACCGACTGGATGGATATGAGTTTGACTAGAATCCGGGAGTTGGTTGATGGACAGGGAGGCCTGGCATGCTGCGATTCATGGGGTCGCAAAGAGTCAGACATGACTAAGCGACTGAACTGAACTGAACTGAAACCTACTTATTCTATATATTTCTGTTACTTTAATTATATCCGTTCGGTTCAGTCGCTCAGTCGTGTCCGACTCTTTGTGACCCCATGGACTATAGCCTACCAGGCTTCTCCATCCATGGGATTCTCCAGGCAAGAATATTGGATTGGGTTACCATTTCCTTCTCCAGGGGATCTTTACGACCCAGGGATCGAACCCGGGTCTCCCACATTGGAGGCAGACGCTTTAACCTCTGAGCCACCAGGGATTAATATATCCATGAACAGAGTGAATATAACTGTTAAAAATACATTTTTACTGAAAACAGCTGAATAGAGAAAATATTATTCAAAACAATGAATAAATACAAAATTAGAGAAATTCATTAAAATGAATTTCTAAAAGGATTATTGTTGGTTTTAAGTGTAGATAAGACAAACGTAAAACCTTGAAGAAAAGAATTAAAATCTAGAAGGAGTCTACATTTAAATTACATGGCAATATTCCTAAATTCTTTTTCTACTTTGAAAAGATGTAAAGCACTAATTTTGGATTATATCACAAAAATTATTAATACCACATGGTGTAAATAAGTATTAAATTGCAATGCACAAGGGCATGGAATTATTTTGATGAAATATCAGCTCAACTGAAAGAACAAAATTTAAGATTACCAAATATGACTGGTTCATTTATGCAAAATTAATTATATTAATTTATAACTTTCATAAATGTGACTTTATGTTTTGTGCTCAGTTGCTCAGGCATGTCTAACTCTTTGCAACCCTCTGAACTGTATCCCACCAGGCTCCTCTGTCCACAGGATTCTCCAGGCAAGAATACTGGAGGTCACCATTTCCTTCTCCAGGGATCTTCCCATCTCAGGGATCAAACCCACATCACCTGTGTCTGCTGCATTGAAAGGTGAATTCTTTACCACTGAGCCACCTGGAATGCCCACAATTTCATGTTTTATTCACTTCCAAAATGTTAGGAGTTAGTTTTACAGCTTGATAAATAATAATAAAAATAATTTCCAACGCAGTTATCATTATAGAAATAACTTTAAGAAATCATAGAATTTCATAACATCTGAAAATATAAAAAATATAATACATGGAGTCCTTGTGAAGCCACTCATAAAAGAAGCTTTCTCAAGGTAGCACGTTGCATTAAATTTAAATAAATAGTCTATTCAAATTTAAAAGAGATATCCAGTCCACACAAGTTCAATATATTACAGATAATTTTTAAAAAGTAGCTTTAATTCAATATGACTTTATGGACTTCCTGGGTAACTCAGTAGATAAAGAATCCTTCTGCAGTGAAGGAGACATTCCTGGGTTCTATGCTTGGGTTAGGAAGATCCCCTGGAAGAGACCATGGCAATCCACTCCAATATTCTTGCCAGGAAAATCCCATGGACAGAGGAGTCTGTCGGGCTACTGTCATTGGTGGGGTTACAGTGCATTGGACACGACTGAAGTGGTGACTCAGAGAACACAATGGCACCCCACTTCAGTAATCTTGCCTGGAAAATCCCATGGATGGAGGAGCCTGGCAGGCTGCAGTCCATGGGGTCGCTAAGAGTCGGACACGACTGAGCGACTTCACATTCACTTTTCACTTTCATGCATTGGAGAAGGAAATGGCAGCCCACTCCAGTGTTCTTCCCTTGAGAATCCCGGAGATGGGGGAGCCTGGTGGGCTGCCGTCTATGAGGTCGGACAGAGTCAGACACGACTGAAGTGACTTAGCAGCGGAAGCAGCAGAAGTCGTGACTGAGCAAACACATGCACGCACTCGCAGGCGCGCACACACACCATGATTTTATTCACTGTAAAAGCATTTTAAAAAATTAAGTGACATCCATATTGAAATGGCTTTCCTCCACGAATACCATTTCTAACACCTAAAGTACTCAATAGGAATTGGCATATACTCTGACTGGTTGTCATATCAAATTCTAAATTTGTCAATTCAGAAATAATCTCTAGGTTTCCAATCATATTGTGTTTAAGAGTGCTTTTAAACTGAAATGATTATCATACATCTTCAGTTCAGTTCAGTTCAGTCGCTCAGTCGTGTCCGACTCTGCGACCCCATGAACCACAGCACACCAGGCCTCCCTGTCCATCACCAACTCCCGGAGTTCACTCAGACTCATGTCCTTCGAGTCGGTGATGCCATCCAGCCATCTCATTCTTTGCCGTCCCCATCTCCTCCTACTCCCCAATCCCTCCTAGCATCAGACTCTTTTCCAGTGAGTCAACTCGTCGCATGAGGTGGCCAAAGTATTGCAGTTTCAGCTTTAGCACCAGTCCTTCCAATGAACACCCAGGATTGATCTCCCTTAGAATGGACTGGTTGGATCTCCTTGCAGTCCAAGGGACTCTCAAGAGTCTTCTCCAGCACCACAGTTCAAAAGCATCAATTCTTCGGTGATCAGCTTTCTTCACAGTCCAACTTTCACATCCATACATGACCACAGGAAAAACCATAGCCTTGACTAGACGGACCTTGGTTGGCAAAGTAATGTCTCTGCTTTTTAATATGCTATCTATGTTGGTCATAACTTTCCTTCCAAGGAGTAAGCGTCTTTTAATTTCATGGCTGCAATCAGCTGCAAAAGTTATTCTGTATGTGTTTGCTCAGTCACTCAGTTGTGTCCAACTCTTTGCAGTCCCCTGGACTGTAGCCCACCAGACTCCTCCATCTGTGAGATTTTCCAGGCAAGAATACTGGAGTGGGTTGACGTTCCCTTCTCTAGGAGATTTTCCTGACTCAGGGATTGAACCTGCATTTCCTGCATTGGTAGGTGAATTCTTTATCACAGAGACACCTGGGAAGCACCATTCTGCATGTGACTCAGTCTATATTCTTCTTTAAACAGTACATTGCTTAGTGAAAATTACTGCAATGATAAATATAACATTTTTGTTATAATATATAACGTGCTTCTGCTGCTGCTAAGTCGCCTCAGTTGTGTCTGACTCTGTGTGACCCCATAGACGGCAGCCCACCAGGCTCCCCCATCCCTGGGATTCTCCAGGCAAGAACACTGGAATGGGTTGCCATTTCCTTCTCCAATGCATGAAAGTGAAAAGTGAAAGTAAAGTTGCTCAGTCGTGTCCAACTCTGTGCAACCCCATAGACAGCTGCCCACTAGGCTCCTCCGTCCATGGGATTTTCCTGGCAAGAGTACTGGAGTGCGGTGCCATTTCCTTCTCCAATATATAACATAAATGAACAATATAACATAGAACAAAACAAACAAACAAAAAAAGTAATGTATCTATTTTCCCCACATTCCCTCAAAAACAGCTAAATTCAGTGGGGGAGAATATCATAGGTAGGTTAATAACATACAAGAACTCCTGTTAAGAGTAGGGAAATAGACATAAATACCTGCCACTATTCAATTTCAAATGGATACTGAAGATTAGCATGAGAAGAAAATCCATGAGAAATTTTTTTTTTAAAAAAATACATAGTCCACAAATAGTTAAGGAAGGAATGATCAGAACAAAAGAGCATGTCTGTACAAATACACGAGGGAAGTGCTAAGTAAGAAAGATCTGTGGTGCATATGGTAGCCTGCTTTCACACTATAAATCTCCAAGGCCTTCATATACAGTGTGTGTGCTCTGAGATGCCAAAGAGTGCATTAAGATATCTTGGCTCTAATTGGGGCCTCTGTAAATGTCAGCACATTTATCATGTTGCTCTGGCGCCACACTACTTAAAACCACAGCAAAGGATTTATCTCCTTTGGGTTTGTGTTTGGATCCAAAGCTTCCCCCAAAATGTTTTCCCAAGTTTCTAGCTGTTCTAGATTTTAATTTAGTCTTAATCAACATAGGTGGCATTTTGGCCCCTCTCACAAAAATTAATTTAGATACAAAATTAATGAATGATTTATGAAATGTGAAGTCAGGTTATTAATGATCCTATCATTAAACAGTTATTTGGGTCAAAGGACAATGAATAGGATGAAATTTGCCCAGAATAAAGCATTAAAAATGAGCTACTTTCTAAAGAAAATTCAATATTTGATTAGAAGCAGGACAAAATAAACCATGAAGATATGGTGATCAGGGCCAAATGGGGGAAGTAAATACATGGTTATTTGCCAATTTTATCGGAAAGTCACTAAACAAAGCATGTGATGAGGGATCTACACAAAATACATTCTACACAACTTATGCTGATTTCAGTAGGTTATTACTGGGATTATAAGATAACTCTTCATGGTGGGAAAGTCTGTTTGCTTTGGGTATTTAAATTACTGCTGAGGTCATTAAAATAAAAATTAACATGAATCATCATTATAGATTAACTCTTTTAATACATGCAAGTTTTCATCTACTTATTGTGTTCCAGACTCCTCTAAAAGGCCAATTTATAAAGAATGTGTATTATTCCTTCTGAATGCAAAATTAAACATGAATAATAAAAGGAAAATCTCTCTTGATTATCCATGATTGCTTTTTGTTCTTCTCACAGGAATGCTGCTGCTAAGTCACGTCAGTCATGTCCGACTGTGCGAACCCATAGACGGCGGCCCACCAGGCACCTCGGTCCCTGGGATTCTCCAGGCAAGAACACTGGAGTGGGTTGCCATTTCCTTCTCCAATGCATGAAAGTGAAAAGTGAAGTCGCTCAGTTGTGTCCAACTTTTCGCACTCACAGAAATACTTAGAAGTAAATATTAAGGGACTTATCAATTCCCTTGACAGTTTTTGAGTAAATTTCCAAACAAATTGAAATCTTTTTCAGGACTTATTCTTTATTTGATAAAGCAAATACTACAAATTATTAAAGGGAAGCAAATAATTTTCAAAATTTTACTTTATTTGTGAGGCAATTCATTCATGTCAGATCAAAATCTTCTAAGATAGGATGTAAGGGAGAAAGGAATAATATGATACACTTTATAAAAGTTATGCTGTTGCTGCTAAGTCGCTTCAGTCGTGTCCGACTCTGTGCGACCCCATAGAGGGCAGCCCACCAGGCTCCCCCTTCCCTGGGATTCTCCAGGCAAGAACACTGGAGTGGGTTGCCATTTCCTTCTCCAATGCGTGAAAGTGAAAAGTGAAAGTGAAGTCGCTCAGTCGTGTCCAACTCTTAGCGAACCCATGGACTGCAGCCTACCAGGCTCCTCCGTCTATGGGATTTTCCAGGCAAGAGTACTGGAGTGGGTTGCCATCGCCTTCTCCATTATAAAAGTTCTAGAAATTCAAGAAATTCAGAAACAATATTCCATCCTACGTTTTCAGGCAGATGGGCAGTTGTATCATACAGAGGCTTATACAAATCAAATTCAGTAATGAAACAGGAAACAGGGCAATGTGTTTATTTATAAACTGACATGTACTGAAGACCATCACGTTGTTGGTTTATGTGGGCCGTGCATGCATCTTAGTTCTATTTTTTTTTCCATGGGAAACAACACAAGCTGTTTTCTACAGCTTGACAAACCTGTTGAATAAAATAACTTTTTATAATTAAACATCATTGCATGCACACCTTCACTGGGGCAAATTGATCTCTGTAGAGTTTCTCCATGGAGAACCCAGCTTTTTTTCAATTCATCTGCCATAGTACTGGCCTGATCATACTACAAGCCCTCTCAAGTGTGGTATTTTATTCCTCTTTCCAAGGAATAATCTGATGATAATTAATGAGAACAGCCTCTTCCATTGTGTGTTTCAGTCCTGGTTTGTCACACAAAACACAGGGCACCTCATTCACTTTAGATTTCATATAAATGATGAGCAGTTTTTCAGGATAAGTATGTCTCCGGCAATACTTGGGACACTATGCAATACTTGAGATATACTTACACTAAAAAAGTATTCTTTGCTCATCTGAAATTCAGATTTAACTGGGCACCCCCCTATTTTTATTGGCTATAACTGACAACTCTATTCAAGTTACTACTTAGGTCATGTTCCTAGACTTCATTGACATTTACAAAAATCATGAAACACTTACTGGCTTTGTATATGATGAAGCAAGCCTGACAGGTGGGGTTCCACTCTTCTCACTCACAGTAACATGCTTTAAATACATTATTTCATTTTTACAGTATCAATGTTAAGCTGATGTGTTGTGTTGTTTTTTTTTTTTTTAAGAAAATAGAATGGGTTTTCCTTAATGGTGTCTTTTGCTGTCAAATCATCTCATTGTGAATAAGAAATGGCAAATGCATGATATCTTAAATTTCTTAAGGAGACATAAACCATAATTTAATTGTTTGATAAAGCTGAAAGAAAGAGGTGGGAACGCCATGTGTGAGGAAGAAGTGAGATGAGGGTGAGGGGTGGAACTCAAATAAACTTGTGAGACGAATAATTAAATATACTCAATACAGAGTGATATTTTTTCAAACTTTGGAACATTCTTGAGCATAGCTAATGAAGACAGAATTCAGTGATGAGCAGTTTTTCTGACCCACTGAACGAGTTATTCTTGAATGTTAACAGCTAGAAAATGATTATTCATGGGCTATCAGCAGAGTTGTACCCCCACATAAGAGTAATTAACAGAGTCCTATTTTACCTCCCAAACTGCAAGCATTTCTAATGCATCTCGGAGTTTTAAAGCAAAGTTAACCTCCCTTGTTATGTACTGTGTGTCATTATTTTTTGATTCATTTTTTACCTTTGCTAGCACATACTGTTCTAAATCTATCACCTCCTGTGATGACCTAGAGGACTGGAATGGTGGGGGTTGTGGCATAAGAGGAAGGCTCAAGAAGATGGGATATAGGTATACTTATAACTGATTCACACTGTTGTCCAGCAGAAACCAACACAACACTAAAACAATGATCCTCTAATTAAAAGTTTTAAAATAAAATGTAAACAAAACAATCCATTGCCCCTACTCCTTAAATACAATGCAAATGTTGAAAATAATATTCTGTGCTTACTATGCATATTCATGCTGTATGATGAGTCGCGACTACGATTTTGATTTGCCCATTATGGTCTGTGCTTTGCATTTTTCCAGAAGGATAGTGGGAAAAAAGAAAAAGCTTTAAGCCATCCCTTTAGCCTCTCTTGTCTGTTTCCTTCTTATTATGAACATGGCACAACATAATCGTTTTCTGGAATGTTTTCATTTAGCAGAGTATTGTACTGTGGACATCCTGACATATTCCAGGGCGTATTTTGTGTCTCTCTTGCCTCCTCCCTTCGGCACGCTATGCAGATGTTCAGCTGGTGGTTACTGCATGACTAATTTTCGAGTCTACATGTTGTCTTAAACTGTGAGAAATAGGAACATAGTTTTAATAAGGTTGACTTTGAATAGCAATAGCAAGATTAAAATTTTATTTATCTAGTAAGGTATATTATGCCCAGAGTCTATAATCTCTTAGAAATGCTAATCCAAAGGCATGTTAAAACATTTAAAAATCCCAGACAAGTCAAATAAATGCCAAATGCTTCCTTCAGTGGAGCAAACCTAGTAAGTGGGGTATGCCTTTCTCAGTGGTCAACCTCGTGGCTCCCAGGAACAAACTCAGTGACATCTGCAGTATAACAAATACTATGGTTTAAGTTTAAGTTCTTTCAGCTGTATACATGAAATGAACCCAGGAGAGTGGCTAACTTTCTTACTAGCCTGTTGACCCTTAGAGGCTGAATCTTTTTACCTCCATTGCTAAGAATAGAGCCTGAAATAAACGAAGGATCCTATGTACATTCAGCAAATTCATCTAAACGTCAAGAAACAATATCCATGTGTGTGTGCTCAGTCGCTAAGTCGTATCTGACTCTGTGATTCCATGGACTGTAGACTGCCAGGTCCCTTTGTCAATGCGATTCCCCAGACAAGATTACTGGAGCAGATTGCCATTTCCTTTCCAAGGGATCTTCCTGACCCGGATATCGAACCCGCATCTCCAGCATTGGCAGGTGAATGCTTTACCACTGAGCCACCAGGGAAACTCTAGGAAACAGTATCATACAAATACAAATCTCAGCCTATTTTTATCTTCTTTCCATGTGTATCGTACTGCCTTTGTTACTTAAATACATAGATTTAAAATATTAGCAATATTCTCTGAGTCTCATGCACCTTATCTATAAAAATTTGATCATGAAAATCCTTCTATCAAAGACTTTGAATATTATTGTTCATATTACTGGTGGCTCCTGGTGATATTTTATAATATTGATAATGTCAAATATTGTCAATCTGATAACATTCAAACTTACATATGCAAGAGTGCTTTCATTCTCTGAGAATATTAGACAACAAAATACCCATGTTCCAGGAGATAAATAGGAGCAAAGTATCAGGGTTGTTAAACACACTTAACAATTAAAGTATTTCTTTTATGTAAGACATAAGAGTGCTTTTCACATAGTGTGATTACAGCAGGACTAACTTGGTCACAGTCACCATTTCTGGAAACACAACTCAGGGTAAAAACATGAAAGAATGGATCATCTTTGGTGAGAAAGAACAACACAATTTTAGTCCCAGGATAAATATGAGAAAGGAGAATCAAATGATAAAATGAGTGTATAGTGAGTATTTCCTTGAGCTTAAACATATTTTTGGCCCCAGAAGCAGAATTCATCTAAATGAAAACCATTGTAACGGCTGGTTCCATATAACAAGTGTAATGTGTCCTGGCAGGTTGCCTATAGTAACAGTGGTTGCCTAATCGAGTTACGGTGAATTTTAATGTATGCTTTCACCAACCCTGCTATGTAGGAGCAAGCCTCTTAAACAAAGACATTGTTGTTTTAGTATTATCATTCTTGGATTATTGTAGCTGAATATGATATAAACTAGTCTTGAAGTGTAATAGGCTTTTACAAAATATTGAATAGAGATTTGGGAAGTTTTGAAGCGGATGAAGGTCCAAGGAGTTTGTAATGGTTTCGACAGCATTTAGGGGCTCAAGAGCTAATGTTTACAACAAAGAAGGCATTTGTTAGTAACATCAGAAGAAAATATAGTAGAATATACAACTGAAATTGCATTTTAGCAAAGTCACAAATTTATAATATAATGTGTCAATTCCAAATGATCCCTTCTGAAGACCAGGTCGTCATTAAAATTGTATGTATATGTAAGAAAGTCATTTTGATGCATTCACTGAATTGAGATGCTGCCTGTATATGCAGAGCTTTTATTGACAATGCTAGTAATGTGAAGGCATAAAAAGCAACGTGCACTTTCAGTAATACAGGAACAGAAGGGGCTTCTCTGTCAATAACCAGTGTGAGGAAGGAAGCTGATCCAAACTTCAGAGGCAGTGAAACTGCGTAGGAATTAGCTTTCTCAGGTTGGTCGTTTCATTGTTCACTTACTAGACAGCCTTGAAGCTTAATAATTAACCACAGAGGCTATTTATAGAATTTTAAAAACATGGCCATTCCTGAGCGATCTGGGCCGTTTATCCTACTGCTCTGAGAGTTGACAAGGTCACACAGAATTCCCGTGTGAAGAGACACTAACCTCAAGGTCCAAATTCCCCAGGTTGAAGAGAAGCTACGCTGGCATGAGAAAGTGATAAAAGAGCAGCCTGGACAGTTTATCTTCTCCAGATCCTCCAAAACCTCCCTTTGAAGGCTTTTTTACCTAGGTGCAATTCCAATCCCCTTCCATTAACGCCATGGCTTGATTATCTCAACAGCTTCTAATAGGGTTAAGTGAATTTACCTCAGTGTTCTGAAAGAAAACCAGACTCCTAAAGTTGCTAATATACACTTGCTAACTCATGACCAGGTCACACATCCACTCCCTTATAAATTTTACTGGGATGCTTCGTTTTACCCACAACCCCTCCTCTCCACTGTAAGCCATCTACTATACTCTGAGCGCCTTTTCGTTGTGTAATAGTGAACATCTGTAACAGCGTCTTTGCCAAAATAAATAAAATTAAGCAGATGATTCTGTGGGGTTATGCTAAACAATTTTTTTAAACAGGTTCAGATTTCCTTCTAAGGGAGTACAAAATGTCTCCATATGCTGGTTCTTGTTTATCCGTGTCTGTGAAAGAGAGAGAACTGAAAAGCTAAGAACCAAGAGAAAGATCATAACTGTAGAGTCATCAAAATTTCATTAATGTAGCTTTATATTTTTTTAATTAACAACGTTTTCAAGACAAACCAGGGGCCCTGCTTTCTCATTAAAAGACTTTCAACATATACTGTCTAGAATGTTATTTTTTCTGTCAGTAAGATGAAAGCCAGCCTGTTTTTGGCATCAAACCTGTTCCTCCTTGTTATCAGTTTTGCTCCTGGCTATAGTGTGGCCCTGTTATTCTCTTGCAATTCTTCTTTTCTGGATTTACATGTGCAAAACAAACTGAACAAACACACCAAGAAAGGCCAACAAAAGGTTGACTCTTTCCATTGCATCACAGATGTGAAGCAATCAAGGTAGAGGTGTTGACTAATTCATTATGGTTAGGAACACTTTTGTCTGATATTTGTTACGCCGAGTTTCTTTGGTTTTTTAATTCAAGATACATCTTTTCTTCCCCTTTTTCTTGCAAATTGCCCATGTCCTTTGGCTTAAGATGTGTTACTCATTAGCAGCATGTAGTTAGAATTTTACTACCCAATCAGGTCTGTAGAGTATTGCCCTGAAGAGGATCATTTGTTCCATTTTTTTAAATGTAATTACTGGTTTATTTATGCTTTGAATCTCCCATCTTAATTGGTGTTTTCTGTATCTCCCACCTGCTGTGTGTTGCTTTACCTCTCCTCCCACCCTTTCCTTTGTGCTCTTCTTCTTATTTTTATTCTTTCCTCTTCTGCCAGATCCTTTCTCCTTTCCCGGTTTATAGATTGGTATTGATTGCTTTAACTCAATCTTTTTCAACCACAAAAGGTTATTTACTATTGTTTTATAAATGAATATTTATTTAAATCAGTAGTTCTCTGCAGAGGCTATTTGCCTCCCAGGGAACATTTATCACTGTATAGTGATGGCTATTGATTGTCATAACAGAGGCGTTGGTAGACATAAGAGATACTCCTGGCTGGCATCTGGTAGGTAGAGGACAAAGATAGTGTCAAACATCTTATAATGAACAGAGCAACTCCTCCCAACAAAGAATGTCCAACTCAAAATGTCAGTAGTGCTGATGTTGAGAGTCCCTGACTCAAATTTACCCACATTTACTTTTTGCTTTGCTCTTTTCTTATTTCTCAAACTCTCCATCTGAACCCACTATCCTACCGGAAATAAGTCTCCTTTACCTGAAGTAAGGGTCTACTCTAACCAACTCAGTTTATGTTGTTTTCCCTTTTTCTGTCCATTATTATTTACTCTGTATTCTTTTATTAATAACCATTTTTAATTGAAGTATAGTTCCTTTACAATGTTGGATTATTTTAGCGCATATAACAAACTGATTCAGTTGCATATGTATTAATATATATATATATATTTTTTTTTTCAGATTCTTTTCCATTGTAGGCTATTACAAGATACTGGATACATTACATGTGTTGTACAATAGATCTTTGTTGTTTATTTTATACAAGGTAGAGTGTGTGTGTTAAACTCTTCATTTATCTCTTCTCCTCCCATCCCACTTTCCCCTTTTGGAACTCTGCAGCCTAGATTGGGACTTGAACCCAGATTCTTCTACCTGAGATCACACCTGGTCCCAGGACTTGATGAAGCTCAAGTTTTTGATGTCTTATCACAGAAAGAATTCAGTGAGAGGCAGAGTGATAAGAAGTGAGAAACAAAATCTGCAGACAGAGTGTGGGCCACCTCAGAAGGTGAATGTGGCCCCAAAGTATGCATTTTTCAGTTTTTTTATGGGTGAGTAATTTGTAAGCCAATGACTGAGAGGAACATTCCATCTATTTGGGGGAAAGGGTGGAGATATCCAGAAATTTGGCCACTGTTCAGGTTTTGACCTTTATGGTTGGCCTTGGAACTGGCATGGCACCTGTAGGTGTGTCATTTAGCCTTCTGATATGTTACAACGAGTGCAAACTGAGGTTAAATTTCTACTGGAAATCTGCTTGGCCCACCATCTTGGACCTGTTTGGTTCTAATTAGTTTATGTCCTGTACTCAGGCTATGTCATTCTTTTAAAAGTTTTGCCCTTCCCCCTTCCTTTTTCACTTTGGTAAACGTAAGTTTGCTTTCTTACGTTTAACAACACAAGAGACAACTCTACACATGGACATCACCTAATGTTCGATACCAAAATCAGATTGATTACATTCCTTGCAGTTGAAGATGGAGACGCTCTCTACAATCAACAAAAACAAGACCAGGAGCTGACTGTGGCTCAGATCATGACTCATTGCCAAATTCAGACTTAAATTGAAGAAAGTAGGGAAAACCACTAGACCATTCAGGTATGACCTAAATCAAATCCCTTAAGATTATACAGTGGAAATGACAAGTAGATTCAAAGGATTAGATCTGATAGACAGAGTGCCTGATAAACTATGGACAGAGGTTCATGACATTGAACAAGAGGCAGGGATCAAGACCATCCTCAAGAAAAAGAAATGCAAAAAGGCAAAATGGCTGTCTGAGGAGGCCTTACAAATAGCTGTGAAAAGAAGAGAAGTGAAAGGCAAAGGAGGAAAGGAAAGATATACCCATTTGAATGCAGAGTTCCAAAGAAAAGTATGGACAGCTAAGAAAGACTTCCTCAAAGATCAATGCAAAGAAATGGAGGAAAACAATAGAATGGGAAAGACTACAGATCTCTTCAAGAAAATTAGAAATACCAAGGGAAATTGTCATGCAAAGATGGGCTCAATAAAGGACAGAAATGGTATGGACCTAACAGAAGCAGAAGATGTTAAGAAGATGTGGCAAGAATACACAGAAATCTATACAAAAAAGATCTTCACAACCCAGATAATCATGATGGTGTGATCACTCTCCTAGAGCCAGACATCTTGGAATGTGAAGTCAAGTGGACCTTAGGAAGCATCACTATGAACAAAACTAGTGGAGGAGATGGAATTCCGGTTGAGCTATTTCAAATCTTAAAAGATGATGCTGTGAAAGTGCTGCACTCAATATGTTAGCAAGTTTGGAAAACTCAGCAGGGGCCACAGGACTGGGAAAGGTCAGTTTTCATTCCAATCCCAAAGAAGGCAATGCCAAAGAATGTTCACACTACTACACAATTGCGCTCATCTCATATGCTAGTAAAGTCATGCTCAAAATTCTCCAAGCCAGGCTTCAATAGTATGTGAATGAAGAACTTCCAGATGTTCATGATGGATTTATAAAAGGCAGAAGAACCAGAGATCAACTTGCCAACATCTGTTGGATCACAGAAAAAGCAAGAGAGTTCCATAAAAACATCTACTTCTGCTTTATTGACTGCACCAGAGTCTTTGACTATGTAGACAACAAACTAGTAAACTTTTAAAGAGATGGGAATACCAGACCACCTCACTTGCCTCCTGTGAAAACTATATGCAGGTCAAGAAGCAAAAATTAGAACCAAACATGGAAAAATGACCTGGTTCCAAACTGGAAAAGGAGTATGTCAAGGCTGTATATTGTCACCATGTTTATTTAACTTATATTCAGAGCACATCATGTGAAATGCCAAGATGGATGAAGCACAAACTTGAATCAAGATTGCTGGGAGAAATATCAATAACCTCAGATATGCAGATGACACCATCCTTATGGCAGAAAGTAAAGAGAAACTAAGGAGCCTCTTGATGAAAGTGAAAGAGGAGAGTGAAAAGTCAGCTTAAAACTCAACACTCAGAAAACTAAGATTACAGTGTCCATTCCCATCACTTCATGGCCAAAAGCCAGGGAAACAAAGGAAACAGTGACCGACTTTATTTTCTTGGGCTTGAAAATCACTGCAGCCATGAAATTAAAAGACACTTGCTGTTTGAAAGAAAAGTTATGACCAACCTAGACAGCATATTAAAGAGTAGAGACATTACTTTGCCAACAAAGGTCCATATACTCAAACTTAAGGGTTTTCCGCTAGTCACGTATGTATGTGATAGCTGAGTGCTGAAGAATTGATGCTTTTGAACTGTGGTGTTGGAGAAGACTCGAGTGTCCCTTGGACTGCAAGGAGATCCAACCAGTCAATCCTAAAGGACATCAGTCCTGAATATTCATTGGAAGTTCTGGTGCTGAAGCTGAAACTTCAATACTTTGCTCACCTGATGCAAATAATTAACTCATTGGAAAAGACCCTGATGCTGGGCAAGGTTGAAAGGAGGAGGAGAAGGGGATGACAGAGGATGAGACAGTTGGATGGCATCACCGACTCAGTGGACATCAGTTTGAGCAAGCTCCGGGAGTTGGTGATGGACAGGGAATCTTGGCGTGCTATGGTTCATCGGGTTGCAAAGAGTCAGACATGACTGAGAGGCTGAACTGAACTGAAGTTTGCTTTCTATAGCTATAAGTCTATTTCTGTTTTGTAAGTAAGTTTATTTGTATCACTTTTTTAGATTGCACATATAAGTAATATCATGTAATATCTATCTTCTGTGTAATTTACCCCACTTAATGTGATAATCTCTAGGACTATCCTTGTTTATTTACTTGTTATTCTTGAATTTATTTTTCAAAATATGGAATTCTGGAATGAAAGATTTATTTCATTTTTACTGTGTTTGTTGAAAAGTAATCTGACAGTCTATAAGAGGCATTCATTTGAAAGGAACCTGCCCTTTCATCTCTGTGTATTTTGAAGATCTTCCTTTTGCTGTTCATGCTCAGCTATGCTACTTTGATGTATTTCAGTGTGGATTTCTTATTATTTATTCTGCTGTGAGTTCACTGGCATTTTGAATATATGGATGGCATATTTCACCACTTCTGTGAAATTCTCAATTAGAACATCTCCAAATTTTGCATCTATTTCATTTGCTTTCCATTCTTCTTCTTGAGCTATGATTAAACATATGTTAAAACTTATTGACAGCCACCATGTATCTTTTCCATATTTATCTTTTTGGCTCCATGTACAACATTCTTTTTTTTTTTTTTTTTTTTTTCAGAAGACTCCTAAAAATCCCTTGGACATAAAGGAAATCAAACCAGTCAATCTTAAGGGAGAGCAACCCTGAATATTCACTGAAAGGACTGAGCCTGAAGCTGAAGCCCCAGTATTTTGGTCATCTGATGCAAACAGATGACTCATTGGAAAAGTCCCTGATGCTGGGTAAGACTGAGGGCAAAAGGAGAAGAGAGCATCAGAGGATCAGATGGCTGGGTGGCATCACTAATGCACTGAACATGAACTTAGGCAAACTCTGGGAGACAGTGAGGGACAGGGAAGCCCAGAGTGCTACAGTCCATGGGGTAGCAAAGAGTCGGACACCACTGGGCAACTGAACAACAACACACCATTTTGGGTAATTATTTTTGCTTAAATCCTAGATTACTAATTATCTCTTCAATTGTGCTATGCTGATGTTGCCTAGAGTCGCTGTATTTGAAACTTGTATGGGCCTGTTTTTGCTGCTCTTTTTTTCTTTTTCTTTTATTGCGTATCATGATGCTTTATTTCTTGTGTACTTGGTTATTTTAGAAGGATACACTCAGTTTAAAAAATTCATGGGTCTCTTTAAGGATTAGATGAAGTTGGTTTCCTCTATAGGACTTGGTTTTTCTCCTGGGAACAGTGTCAGTCTGAAAACTTTTTCAAGTTTATAATTTGGGATAACAAATTCACAGATACTATTTTTTCACCTTTTTTTTTTTTAATCATCTATGCTTAATTTAGAACCAAGAAAGACTTCCTTGAAGTCGACAAGAAGCTGAAGTTTGGTGGCAATTTGCTTCAGGTCATGAGAACTCTGCATGTGCAACATTTTAAAGACTCAGCTTAATTGTTTTTAGTACATTTCCCACCTTTATGAGCCAAGGACTTTGACTTTGTCCCTCTTTCTGTTCTAGGTCACCAAATATGCTGTCCAAATCTGCTACACTTGGAGCAAAAATTGCTTTATACCTACGTTTCCTTTTCCTGTATATGAATTCTTGCTTTCCTTAGAATTTTGTCAAAGCAGTTCCTCAATGACTCTTCATCTATCAGTACTTCAAAACACACATCTTAAAAATATTTTTCTCTGGATTGTTAACGGTTTTTCAAAACAATTTACCAAAACTGCTAATCATCATTAAAGTAACTTTTTAAAATATATTTTATATACAATGTTCAGCTAATATTGAAAGCTTGTCTGTTATCCAATCAACATCTCTTCTGTCTCCTGCATTGGCAGGTGGGTCCTTTACCACTAGTACCACCTGGGAAGCCCAATATCTAAAGCTTCTCTGTGGTTAATAATTTCTAGTGTTCTTGACATAAAATCATTGTTTGATGCATTAAGATGTTCGGAATCTAATGGGTGGTTTTTTTATGACTTAAGAGTTATTATGACAATTAAATGACAAAATAAGGAAATTGCTGTCCACATGAATATATTAACCATACATTGCCACGACTAAAATTTTAATTTCTCACTTAGTGAGGAATGTTAATTTCAGTTAAATTGTGATGTAAAAATAATAGCTATTATAGAGTTAGTGCTTGACCTGATCCAGACATCTTATTTAATCATCACACCATAGGAGGTAAGTCATTTTACAGAGGAAAAAAAAGAAAGAAAGAAAGAAAGTGGGTGAATGGAGAGGTTAAGCAATTTGCCTAAAGTCACATGGATTGTAAGTGGTAAAGGCAGAATTAGCCCCAAGATTCTGAGCCTTGACTCCATTCCCTTCAGTGTATAAAATGAGTTTATTTCCATGTGTTTCCTTCTGTAGAATTAATTTTATTAGCTTATGGGAAACTGGTAGACCATGCTGCCAATGACAATAGCTTTTCATATTCCTGAAAAACCTAATAAATGTAATTTTTTTAAAATTTTGTCCTGGAAGAGTACTTGGGATAGAAAAAGACCACTCTCTTTAAAATTTAAAAGTCTCCAAAGTCTTTATTTAACTTTACATCCATAATCAGGAAAGTATATAGTAAGATCACTAAAGCAGTATAAAATCAAATTTTACAGTTATGATAATATAAATGATTGCTTATCTAAATTTATGTTTTATGATTGATTGGCAGAGTTTTGTGTTTTGTGTTAAGACTGTGATGTATATAAAAACAATACAGACTTCAAAACCATTGTTTTGCAGAAGAAGCCTTATCAAGCAGAATTAAAGCTCTCCCCATAAAGAGAAAGATTTTTGAAAAACCAGTTCAATAAATATAGCTACATAATGGAAGCATGGATAAATTGCTATAAATTCCAGCCAGGAAAAAAAAAAGTGCATAGTATTAATAGTTAATAGTTGCAATGATGGTTTTATTTCTCATTTATATATATATATATGAAACACTCCCTAGAGGGTTCAAATAGATTAAAAATCATGTGCATGTGTAAAAAATGAATTTTTATTCAAGAATTTAGCATCTATTTAAAAAAACAATTTGGTGCTTTAAAGGATAAAAAAAAAGGGGGGGTAACGGAAATAAGAAAGTTTAATCAAATTTTCCAAACTTTCACCCAAGTCCTCAAATACCAAGGTATTTGGATTAGTTCCTGCCATTTGGCTGATGAATAGTTTGGAACTGTTTTGAAATCAAGTGTTGTCAACATACTCATTAATTTCTTAAGAATTGGTCAATAGTTTACTTTCCTCTTTAACAACACATTAATAAAGTTGACTGAAAGAAGCTGGATTGAAATTGTGTTGATTGAATTAATTGTTATTTGTTTTCCTTGAAACTTTATGGGTATAAGTAATCCAGAAAGAGGTAATGAGTTACTGTTTTCCCAAGTTGAACTAAATTTAAATATAAATTTTAAGCTTTCCTTTTTTGACAACATTCTACCACATCAAAATCTCTGATGAATATATTTGTTTTCCTTTAGTTATGGAATTTTGTTTTTTGAATTTACCAACTTCTAGATGGTATATTCATTTTAAAAATCAAAATAAACTCTGAAGGAAAAGTAGGAATATGAAATTCAGTTTTGTTAAAAAACTGTAACATAGAGTCATGTTTCATTCTAGAAAATATAATATCCAGTACGAGGAAAAATAAATCATAAAGTGTCTACATTTACTTTGAAAGGCCAACAACACTGGTTGATAATTTAAATAATCTCAAAAAGGGTTTATTTGTATTGAAAGCTTTCTAATATTAAGAACATCTAGGATTTTTGTTGTTGCTTTCATTTTTTAGTTTCTTTCTCAAAAAAATAAATGAAGAACTTACTGGAGATTTAGGTTTATTTCCAAAGGAGGCGTCATTATTTTGTGGCAACTGGAAAATGGTTAACTAAATTTCTATGAGATCTGTTGAAATATAATTTCTGTAGCTTTATGGAGGTAAAAAATAATATATAATACCCAGATTCTAAATGTAAGATTAAGAATATTGTATCAGTTCAGTTCAGTCGCTCAGTAGTGTCTGACTCCTTGCGACCCCATAAACCACAGCACGCCAGGCCTCCCTGTCCATCACCAACTCCCGGAGTCCACCCAAACCCATGTCCATTGAGTCAGTGATGACATCCAACCATCTCATTCTCTGTTATCCCCTTTCCTCCTGCCCTCAATCTTTCCCAGCATCAGGGTCTTTTCCAGTGAATCAGCTCTTTGCATGAGGTGGCCAAAGTATTGGAGTTTCAGCTTCAGCATCAGTCCTACCAATGAACACCCAGGACTGATCTCCTTTAGGATGGATGGGTTGGATCTCCTTGCAGTCCAAGGGACTCTCAAGCGTCTTCTCCAACACCACAGTTCAAAAGCATTAATTCTTTGGCGCTCAGTTTTCTTTATAGTCCAACTCTCATATCCATACATGACCACTGGAAAAACCATAGCCTTGACTAGACAGACCTTTATTGGCAAAGTAATGTCTCTGCTTTTCAATATGCTCTCTAGGTTGGTCATAACTTTCCTTCCAAGGAGTAAGCGTCTTTTAATTTCATAGCTGCAATCACCATCTGCAGTGAGTTTGTACCAATATGACTTTTGCTGTTAGACCCCATGAAGAAGGTCGGCTGGACCACATCTGAATCTCAAGGACTCTGCTTCTGTAGAATCAGGGTGGGCATATGAACATCCTTGTATTTTCCCCCTATATTCACAACTCCATACTTACCTAATATGTTATGAAGAGACAAAGTACAGAAGTACAAACCTTAGGACAATTCCCCACAGAAAGAAATGGTTTTTTATTCCTTGGCTAGAGCAGCTGGTCCTAACGACCCTTCACTAGCCTCTTTACAACTGATAACTCTCTGTTCCTGCTGAGAATCACTTGAGATTTTCTATCATTCTCACAGTTTTGTTGGATCATGGAGAAAACAAGGAAATTCCAGAAAAAAACATCTATTTCTGCTTCTGGGAGTACTACTTCTGAGAGTTCCAGAGAACCTTACCTAAGAAACCTTACCCTACTTGAGAAAACTTACCTTCCATGAGAAACCTGTATGTGAGTCAAGAAACAAGTTGGAACCAGACATGGAAAAAGGACTGGTTCAAAACTGGGAAAGGAGTATCACAAGGCTATATATTGTCACTTGGCTTATGATGTGGAGTACATCATGCAAAATTCCATGATGCGGAGTACATCATGCAAAATTCCAGGCTGGATGAATAGCAATAATTAAGACTGATGTGAGAAATATCCACAACCTGAATTATGCTAAGGATACCACTCTAATGGCAGAAAGAGGAACAAAAGAGCCTCTTGATGAGGATGAAAAAGGAAAGTGAAAAGGCTGTCTTAAAATTCAACATTCAAAAAATTAAGATTATGGAATCCAGTCTCTTCACTTCATGGCTAATAGAAGGGGAAAAAGTGGAAGCAGTGACAGATTTTATTTTCTTGGGCTCCAAAACTATGGCAGACTGTGACTGCAGCCATGAAATTAAAAGACACTAGCTCCTTGGAAGGAGAATTATGAGAAACCTAGACAGTATATTAAAAAGCAGAGCCAGCACTTTGCTGACAGTAGTCATGTACGGTTGTGAAAAGAAGGCCGATCACCAAAGAACTGATACTTTTGAATTGTGGTGCTGGAGAAGACTCTTAAAGTTTCCTTGGACTGCAAGATCAAACCAGTCAATCCTAGAGGAAATCAACCCTGTATACTCACTGGAAAAAGAGTTCCTCTGAAGCTCCAATAATTTGGCCACTTCGTGCGAAGAGACAACTCATTGGAAAAGACCTTGATGCTGGGAAAGATTGAAGGCAAAAGGAGAATTGGGCAGCAGAGGATGAGATGACTAGGTACCATCACCAACTCAACGGACATGAATTTGAGAAAACTCTGGGAGATAATGGAGAACAGAGGAACCTGGTGTGCTGCTGTCCGTGGGGTTGCAAAGAGCCAGACATGACTTAGCAACTGAACACAACAACAATCGTTCTCACACTGACCAATAATCTCAATACCCTTCACAGCCATTTTTGATAGCCTTCTCTCAACCTTAAATTCAGTTTCAGTCTTTTTAAGCCATCACATTTGTTGCTATCAAATATATTTCTATAACACTGCATAATGAGAGATGAATAGGGACCAACAGTGACTGAAATAGTAAATCTCCCAGGTCAAAAAAAAAGATACGAATGTCAAGCAAAGTTGTTTTAAGGCAGGGATACACAGGTGAGAGTTATCTTTTAAACTTTCTGGATAAAATGTGTTGTCAGGATAAACAGGAAAGCACTAGACATTCAGAATGTACTCCAAAAAGATGGTTAAGGAATAAAAATATGAATTTTTAAATTTATACAACATACTCAATTACCTTCATTTGGGATTACACAATGCTGATAATTCTGGTTATTTCATATAGAACAAATCTCAAAATCCTGACTACAAAGAGGTGCTTATCTAATGTTTACTTAAATTTTACTCCCTTCATCCAGTTCTTTCAGTATTCCAAATTGTTACTTACGCCAGGGACATAGAAATACCGGAAAAATCTCCTTCACTGATTGCTTTTTCCTCAAATTTATTAAAATACTCTATAGGGTACATTCTTAGTATACTTGTTCAAGTCATAGAAGCTCATTACATTATCAAGAAAGCTAAGAATGCAAAACTGTATATGCATGTAAGTCATATCTCATTTAATAAAATCTTAGGAGTTACTGTCAAGCATATCATCTGGAAAGGCATTCTAAGAAAGAACATAATCATTAAGTTTAGATACAAGTTCAAATCCACAGCTTGAATTCACTAATACCTTCGGTGAAAGGCAATAGGTAGTAAAGATGTCTCCTATACCTATATTAATTTTTTAATATGTTTAATAATTTTATTGGAGTATAGTTGATTTGTAATGTTGTCTTAATTTCAGCTGTATAGTAAAGTGACTCAGTTATACATATATATATATATATATATATATATATATATATATATATATATATACTATCCATTATTTTTTAGATTCCTTTCCCATATAAGTCATTACAGAGTATTGAGAAGAGTTCTCTGTGCTGTACAATCTGTCTTTTTTAGTTACCTATTTAAATATAGTAGTGTGTGTATGTCAATCTCCAAATTTATCCCTCGACCGTTTTCCCCCTGGTGTCCATAAGTTTGTTTTCTACTGCTGTGACTCTATTTCTGCTTTGTGAATAAGTTCATTTGTATCATTTTTTAAGATTCCACACATAAATGATATGATATTTGTCTTTCTCTGTCTCACTTGCTTCTCTCAGTGTGACAATCTCTAGATGCACTCATGTTGTTGCAATTGGCATTACTCATTCCCTTTTATGGCTGAATAGGCTTTTCCAGTAGTCACGTATGGATGTGAGCATTGGACTATAAAGAAAGCTAAGTGCCAAAGAATTGATGCTTTTGAACTGTGGTGTTGGAGAAGCCTCTTTAGAGTCCCTTGGACTGCAAAGAGATCCAACCAATCAATCCTAGAAGAAATCAGTCCTAAATATTCATTGGAAGGACTGATGCTGAAGCTGAAACTTCAATACTTTGGCCACCTGATGCAAAGAACTTACTTGTTGGAAAAGACCCTGATGCTGGGAAAGATTGAAGGCAGGAGGAAAAGGGGATGACAGAGAATGAAATGGTTGGATGGCATCACCGACTTGATGGACACAAGTTTGAGTAAGCTCTGGGAGTTTGTGATGGACAGGGAAGCCTGGCACGCTGCAGTTTATGGGGTCACAAAGAGTCAGACACAACTGAGCAACTGAACTAAACTGAATTGATAGTTCTACTGGATGTAACTGTAAAATAATTGATTTTAGGTTTATTTTAGAATTTCTATGAAAAAATCAATGCAAATATTTTGTTGTTGTTGTTCAGTTGCTAAGTTGTGTCTGACTCTTTGTGACCCCAAGGTCTTACAATTAAATGAAATGTAACATAAATATATTGTATTAAATATTTTCTCATTCAAGATCTTGTGAAACCTGGAAAATGTTAAATTCTAACCAACTTTGAACACAAAATTCAATGTTAATTTCTAGAAAATTTGTAATCCACGGAAACTAAAGTTTAAATGTTTTCTATTTTAAAATTGGGTATAATCATTCATTGCAGGTATGTATGTTTTTGTTTGTGTGTGTATATATCTGTTTCTGTGATGCAGAACAATTCAAATGCAAGACATAAGAAACTTCAAGTGTTTTTGTCAGATGTTGTCTAATCTCAAAGTTTCTAAATAACTGAAGGATAATGACTTCAGGATCAAAGGGCCTCTTTGCAGAATGTCAGTGGGCATGACGATGACCCACAGCTGTGTGAGGACATTACAGCTCCTGGACACTCACTCACAGACACAAACCAGATACTTCACCATCTGCTTTTCTTCACACTGATTGCTCACATTTCAGGTTAGATAACACCCACAGAAACAATAAACAGATCATATATTACATGCTAATTTTCCTTCCTCAGAGATAACAAAGAAGATCTACATGATTTCACTTACTCCAGAAGGTTTGAAATTCAAAAGATAGGCAATATTTTCCAGATAAAAAATAAATTAAAATATGCATTTTGAACATTCACTTATGAAAACTGAGAAATATTAGCATACAACAATTTTCCTGAAATTTGTGCCTGTAACACAGTATTAAATGTCTAAGGTCATCAGAGATAAATAATAAATTTTTAAAACTATATTAGACTATCTCACACACAGATTGTGGAAAAATTCAGAATACATGACACACTAGCAGATACTAATGTATCTATTGTGTCATGATTTTTTAATTAAACTTTTTATTTTGTATTGGAGTATAGCTTATGAACAAAGTTGCGCTTGCTTCAGCTGCACAGCAAAGAGACTCAGTCATACAAATACATGTGTCTATTCTCCCCCAAACTCGCCTTCCACCCAGACTTCCACATAACACTGAGCAGAGTTCCCTGTGCTATACATGATACGAGTCCTGTGACTCCAATAGGATACTTTATCTCAAAATATGATTTTTATCATGAAAATGTTTTTGAAAAGTTACTTATAATCACTCTACTTGTAAAAAGAAAAAAATAACCCACGATATTTTAAGAAGAAAGATGTCCATAGTCATATAACTCTAATAGCAAGGGTGAAAAGTTGTTGCAGTCCATTCATTTGGAAACTATTCTGAGATAAGCACAGTGATTTGGCACCTTGTTTTATGTTGTTTTCATTTTCTCTAACTTCAAAGGTGTCTTGGACCTTGATCATAAATCACATAGTGAAAGGCAAGGTTTATCACTATGTTGCTCTTTTTCCTTAAAATGTCTTCAATTTTCTTCCCCTTATTACCATTTAGGGGCATTTATATCCACAATTAGACAGGTACAGTGACAACATTCTGTAACAACAATTACTAGAGAGCAAGCTCACTTGTGTGTGATAATTCTAAGGGCACCAAACTTGATTTTTTCAACTTCTAGTCTACAAATCTAACAGATTTAAGAGGACTTAATATTTAGCTTTCTTGACTATAATTAATAGACTAATTAATAGGTCATAATTAATACTATGGAAAAGAAAATGGCATCCCACTCCAGTAATCTTGCTTGGGAAATCCCATGGAGAGAGGAGCCTGGCAGGCTACAGTTCATGGGATTGCCAAGAATCGGACAAGACTTAGCAACTAAAACAAATCAGTTAATACTAGGACATAATCTGTTTTATGACCATAACCATAATTAAGAGTTCATGATCCCCTTAGAAGAAACACATCCATAGTCATATGACAGTGTTCCCCCACATTGGAATAAATAGAAATAATCCTTACATAGTCCCCTCATTCCTCTTCAGTTATAACTCTACAGCTTGAACTTTCCCTTTAAGTCAGATTTCTGGAAGCTTTGCATGAAATTACTGTATGCAGTGTGGTGGTTTGATTTTCCTCCTCTCTGGACACTTTTTATCAGTTTCTTTTGAAAGTACCCTATCTTCCTGATTATTTAACTCATGGACTAAATAGAAATTCTCCTCCCTTTTCACTCTATACGCTTCAGTTCAGTTCAGTTCAGTTGCTCAGTCGTGTCCAACTCTTTGCGACCCCATGAATCACAGCACGCCAGGCCTCCCTGTCCATCACCAACTCCTGGAGTTCACTCAAACTCATGTCCATCGAGTTGGTGATGCCAGCCAGCCATCTCATTCTCTGTCGTCGCCTTCTCCTCCCGCCCCCAATCCTTCCCAGCATCAGAGACTTTTCCAGTGAGTCAACTCTTCGCATGAGGTGGCCAAAGTATTGGAGTTTCAGCTTCAGCATCAGTCCTTCCAATGAACACCCAGGATTGATCTCCTTTAGAATGGACTGGTTGGATCTCCTTGCAGTCCAAGGGACTCTCAAGAGTCTTCTCCAGCACCACAGTTCAAAAGCATCCATTCTTCGGCGATCAGCTTTCTTCACAGTCCAACTCTCACATCCATACATGACCGCTGGTAAAACCATAGCCTTGACTAGACGGACCTTTGTTGGCAAGTAATGTCTCTGCTTCTTAATATACTATCTATGTTGGTCATAACTTTCCTTCCAAGGAGTAAGCGTCTTTTAATTTCATGGCTGCAATCAGCATCCTCAGTGCTTTTGGAGCCCAAAAATTAAAGTCTGACACTGTTTTCCCATCTATTTCCCATGAAGTGATGGGACCAGATGCCATGATCTTTGTTTTCTGAATGTTGAGCTTCAAGCCAAACTTTTCACTCTCCTCTTTCACTTTCATCAAGAGGTTAAATTTCCAAATTTTCAAAAATCTTGACAGATAACTTATAAATTGATAACTCCAGGTCCAAACTACTCACAAACACATAAGCAAAATTGATCTCATTATTTTATGTTTCAAGATTTCAGTGGTACCGAGCTCATCATCACTCATCCAGTAATCAAATCCTGTTTACTATATAAAAGAACAAATTGACAGCATAAATTTCCTGTGAAGGTAGGTGGAAATAGGATTACAAGTTTTGGGTAAAATTGCCCTTAAGAAGGAGATGCAGGAAATTCTTTTATTATAGCCAAGAGTCAAGTTTAGTATCAGAAAAACTGAGAAAGTTTTATAATTGCTTTTATTTTCATTAGAAATTACAACATGGAGTCAGCTAGTAAAAACAAAGAGAAAATTAGTTTGGTTGAAATTTTGAGAAATCCGAGAAACTTGGTGGAATTTCCAAGCAATCTCAAAGGCCCTTTTGAGTATGCTTATGGTTAATTTATTATGAAAAAAAGTCTTATGTTTGCAACATTAGGGCTCAATTTATTAGTCCTGTTGATGGAGAGGGAGGAACAGAAGGGACAGAAGATTCACAATCCCTTATCCACAATTTCAAACTCCAAAAGTCCTGGAATCCATATTATTTTTCAGATTCTTTGGCTGAAAATCAAACTGATATGAAGTCATCTATAGTCTATATTTATCCAAACAGTGAATATAATCCACTTTACTATATTACTTTTTTATGTCACATTGGAAGATACTACCTTAGATTTTGTTAGAGGTGTTACACTTCTTTTAACAGAGTTATGAATTATGTTTAGACTCAATGGATTTTGATAAGAGATTGCTGATTTAACATAAACATCCATTTGGGATTTGCCCAAAAATCTTAATTTTTTTGTCTGTGTTGTTAACTCAGGCTCAAGAATGATGCTATGTGTGTGTGCCAGAAATTAAAAATTAAGTTGCAAAAAAAAAAGAATTAAGTTGTGCTTATAAGTTCTATCTACTATTGTTTTATGAAAAAATAAAGCAAGCTTCTGATACATCCCAGAATGAAATGTGACAAAACAAATGGATGAGAACAGTTTTTCAAGTGCCAGTTTGGCTCAGAAAACTTAAATGATCCAATTTGGCTCTGAAATTCTCTTTTGAGGTCTTATTTAGAAGGGATTCATACAATGGAGAACATTGTCTTTCATCACTTAACTGTTTATCTCATATTCTGATTACTATTCCTGTACAAATTAACATTAGCTTAAAATAGAAACCTAGGGACTTCCTTCAGAGAAGGCAATGGCAACCCACTCCACTACTCTTGCCTAGAAAATCCCATGGATGGAGGAGCCTGGTGGGCTGCTGTCTATGGGGTCGCACAGAGTCGGACACAACTGAAACAACTTAGCAGCAGCAGCAGGGACTTCCTTGGTGGTCAAGTGGTTGAGATTCTGCACTCCCAGTGCAGGGAGAGTGGGTTCCATCCTTGGTCAGGGAACTAGATGTCACAGCCAAGAGCCTGCATGCCCCAACTAAGACCCAATGCAACCAAGTGGGGAAAAAAAAAAAGTCTATTTTATTTTCTCTCCACCTCTTCCTAGTCAGGAGAAAGAGTTCAGCTGGGTGGTGGTGGCATTGAGTCTCTTGTAATATTCAGTCAGTTGGAGTCTGGCTGAAAGCCTCTTTCTGTCTAGCTACAGGTCTTTTCTTCCATGTGTCTCTCTGTGTGGAATATTTGGGTTTCCTTACAACATGGTAGCTCGTAGCTCTTGCACAAGGGTTCCAACAAGCAAAGTGAGAGTAATGTTTCATGAACCAGCTTTAGAAGTCACAAAGCACAACATTTTGTTACAAGTAAGTCATAAACCAATTTGAACTGATGCTTTCAAATTGTGTTGCTGGAGAAGACTCCTGAGAGTCCCTTGGACTGCAAGGAGATCAAACCGGTCATTATTAAAGGAAATCAACCCTGAATACTCATTGGAAGGACTGATATTTAAGCTGAAGTTCTGATACTTTGGCCACCTGATGCAAAGAGCTGATTCTTTGGGAAAGACCCTGACACTTTGAAATATTGAAAAGGAGAAGGGGGCAGGGGAGGATAAGATGGTTTGATAGCATCACCTATTCAATGGACCTGAATTTGAACAAACTCTGGGAGACAGTGAAGGATGGTGGAGTCTGGCATGCTGCAGCCCATGGGGTCACAAAGAGTCAGACACAACGTACTGGCTGAATAACAACATTCATAAACCTGAGTGGTTACTAGGGGGAAGGGAATAACACTCAGGGAGATACTCTGTAAAACTTAATTCCTGTTACACATTGTGTTTTATGTCTATGGGTCCTACTCTCCTCCATGTAGCTAAATCCAGGGTCACTACTTAGAGTCATGTAACTTCACAGTTCAGCAGCTTTTAATACAATTGTCAACTCTCTCCCATTTGAACATTTTTATCCCTCAACTTTCATGACACCACACTTCTTTCTATGTTCATATCTTCCTTCTTTGTCAACTTTTCCTTCTCTAGAGGACTCTACATGTTGGGGTTTCTCATTCAAACGCAGCCCTGCTTCTCTTCTCATCCTATGCATTAGATTTTCTGTGGCTGCTATAACAAATCGCCACAAACATGGTGGATGGCATCACTGACTCAATGGACATGAGTTTGATCAAGCTCTGGGAGATGGTGAAGGACAGGGAAGCCTGGCGTGCTGCAGTCCATGGGGTTGCAAAGAGGTGGATGTAACTGAACAACTAACATGACAGTTTAAACAAGAAATTTATTCTCTCACAGTTCTGGAAGTAAGAAATCTGCTGTCAGCGTGTCAGTATGTCTGTGCCCCCTCCAGAGGGCCAAGGGGAGATTGTTTTCCTAGTTGATTCCAGTTTCTGGTGACTGTTGGAATTCCTTTCCTTGGGGCTGCATCTCTTCAATCTCTGCATCTATCCTCACACAGTGTTCTTTCTGTGCTTCTTAAAGAACACCCACTATTGGATTTAGAGCCCACATGGATATTCTAGGATGAACACCTCGTTTCAAGGTCTTGAAATTAATTATATCTACAAAGACTATTTTTCCAAATAAGGTAATATCCACAGGTTCAGGAGAGTAGGAAATAGCTTTTTTTTTTTGGGGGGGGGGGGAGACTAGACAGCCCTCTATGCATTCCTCACCTATTCTGTGGATTTAATTACCATATAATTAGAAATACATATTTCCAGCTTCCTGGCTATTTCTTCTGAATTTTTCACTTACATATATTTTTATACATATACATATGTAAGTGTAAAATTGTACATATACATGTATAAATACACATATATACACACAAGTATGTATGTGTATATATATATATAGGTTTCCCTGGTAGCTCAGTTGTAAAGAAACCACCTACAATGTAGGAGGTACAGGAGACGTGAGTTCCATCCCTAGGTCAGGAACATCCCCTAGAGAAGGGCAGGGCAACCCCCTCCAGGATTCTTGCCTGGAGAATCCCATGGACAGTGAGCCTGGGAGGCTATACCCCTTAGGGTCTCAAAGAGTAGGACACAACTGAAGCGACATAGCATGCATGCACACACACACATGCACATATATGTACGTGTGTGTGTATATATGTATATGTAATTGCCTGCTCTGCGTCTCTTTGGAGCATCAGAAACACTCTTAGCATTTGTTCAAAACTGAAATCACTATACGTCTGTGTTCAGTCATTAAGTTGTGTCTGACTCTTTGCCCAACCCATGGACTGCAGCCCACCAGGCTCCTGTGTCCATAGGATTTCCCAGGCAAGAGTATTGGAGTGGGTTGCCATTTCCTTCTCTAGGGGATCTTCCTGACCTAGGGATCGAACCCAGGTCTCCTGCATTGCAGGCAGATTCTTTACCGTCTGAGCTACCAAATGCTTGAGCTCCCCATTTTGTTCCAGTAGCTAGGGTTTTGAGTCAAGCTTTCTCATCAGGATTAAGGCAGTGATCTTTATCTGGTAGTCCTTTTTCTAAAGTAATCTCTTACCATAGATCAGCCTATCTGCTTGACCCCTAGGTACATAAAACCAGCTACCACCTCCAAGGGCTTCCTGCAAGGTAGAGACAATTGGAGGGCAACTTTTTTCAGCAGGTCGAGGAGCTGCCTAAGTCTGTCCCTGCACATAGCTGTTGACTGTAGGAAAAAAAAAAAAAGCACAACCTAAAGGTTGAGAATTATGTTTTATTTGGCAGATTTCCTGAGGACTTAATCCAAGTCAACCTCTCAGAAAGCTCTAAAGGACTGCTCCAAAGAGGTGAGGAAGGAGCCAGAATATATAAGAGTTTTCCAAAAACAAACAAACAAACCCAGGTAATCAGAACATCAAAAGACAACTGTTAATTAAAGAAAATAAGACATCTCAAGTTAAGGAATGTAATGCTTGTCTATGTATGGGAAGATGGCAAGATTCTGGGCTCACCAAAATCTTTCCTTTGATTTACATCTTAGCTGTCTAGAGTCAGTATTCTGTCCTTGCCCATGGAGAGTCCCCTCAGAGTGTGTGGCCAGGGCTGGCTCCAATACCTGACGTCTTGATGGCTGCAAAATCCTTTGTTTACTGATATGCCAGGTGACACTCCTTTCCACACAGCATATTAAGGTCTTCATGAAATGGTCTTCATGAAATTGTACAAGCCTGCTTTTTCCACCTCATTTACTGCCATGGCACCGGAAGCAGCACCTGTGTTTCCCTCAACACACAGCACTCTGTCCCCTTTCTGGGTCCCTACATTTGATGCTGTGTGTAATGAGTAACCCTACCTCCGTAATCCTTCTTTCAAGTGTATTCACTTCTCAGACTCCCTTGCCAAATCACCAGTATGTTTAATTCTTTGTATGCATGCGTGCTAAGTTGATTCAGTAGTTCCTGACTCTTTGTAACCCCAGGACCCATAGCCTGCCAGGCTCCTCTGTCCCATGGAGTTCTCCAGGCAAAAATATTGCAGTGGGTTGCCAGGCTCTCCTCCAGGGGATCTTCCTGACCCAGGGATTGAACAAGCGTTTCTCATGTCTCGTGTATTGGCAGGTGGGTTCTTTACCACTAGTGCCACCTAGGAAGCCCAAATTGAATAGTGACCCCCTTCATATTCATATCCACCTGGAATCTCAAAATGTAACCTTAGTTGGAAATAGGATCTCTACATACATAATTAGGTAAGGACCTCAAGATGATATCATCCTGGATTTAGGATGGGTCCTAAATTCAGTAACTTATGTCTTTATGAGAAGAGAGGGGACTTCCCTGTGCTCCAGTGGCTATGACTCCACACTCCCAATGCAGCGGACCAAGGTTTGATCCCTGATCAGGGAACTAGATCCCACATGCCACAACTAAGACCCCACACAACCAAGTGAATAAGCAGATACAAATAAATATTTTTAAAAAGAAGAAGGAGAGAGATGGGAAGGTATGCCAAGAAGATGGAGGCAGAGATTGGCTGTACTGTCACAAGCCAAGAAGCCACCAGAAGCAGGAGGAAGCATTATCCCCTAAAATGTGAAAGTATCAGCGTCTTTATTTCAGACTTCTGGACTTTTGATAGAATACATTTCTTTCTTTAAGCCTTCAAAGTTGTGATAATTTGTTATAGCAACCCTAGGAAACTAATATAGATCTTTTCTTTTTTTCTTCCTAATTCAATCCTCCAACCCACCCTAAGGAGTAATGCTACTATTTCTGTTTTTCAAGGGTGGAGGCAAACTCAACAGAAGTTAAGTGAGGAGTCGAGGGCCACCGAGTGAGGAAACTGAGATTAGAACACATGCATATGTGATTCTGAAGTTCTGTCTTCTCTTAACAATGTTATTCACTAAGAGAAGGCTAGTATAAACTTAGAAAGATTCCCTTTTAAACATATAAATAAAATTAAGAGCTTAAAATATTAAACATCTGTTAAATAAAAGATTGAGCTTCCCTGATGGCTCAGTAGCAAAGAACCCACCTGCAGTGCAAGAAACATGGATTCAATGTTTGGCTCAGGAAGATCCCCTGGAGGAGGACGTGGCAACCTACTTCTGTATTCTTGCCTGGGAAACGCCACGGACAGAGGAGCTTGTCAGGCTACCATCCAGGGGACTGCAAAGAGTCAGACATGACTTAGCAACTAAACTACCACCATCACCATTACATAGAAATTGGAAAGTGTGTCTTACTGTAGAATACTTTATTATGAGACTGTGCAAGGTAAATAATTATCCCTGTACAAATGCTTTCATAATAAGTCTATGAAGTTGGGTGTCCTCTATCTGCCAAATTGTACATTAAGAATTCATTTCAACCCTGTGTGAGCGAGACTGTTTATGGTGCCTGTTTCATACATGATGAAAAGGAGAGTTGGAAGGGCTAGTACACCAAATAACGTCCTCCCAAGGATATCCACATAATCACTGGAAGTTGTGAATACATTACACGTCAAAATATATGTTAGTTAATTTAGGAGTGTTTAGATGGGGAGATTATCCTGAATTACCAGGGTGGACCCTTTGTAATCACAAAAGTCCTGATTAAGAATAGAGGAAAGAAGAAGAATTAGAGAAGGAGACGTGCTGACCACAGAAGTAAAGAGAAAGAAATTTGGGGACATCCCTGGCAGTCCAGGGGTTAAGACTTAGCTTTACAATGCAGGGTGTGTGGGTTTGATCCTTGGTTAAGGAACTGAGATCATCCATGCCTCGTAGCAAAAAAAAAAAAGACATAAAACAGAAATGGTATTATAACAAAACTCAGTAAAAGCTTTTTAAAAATGGCCTACATTAAAAAGCAAAATAAGAAAAACTTTAGGAGAAAGAAATTTGAAGATGTTAGGCTGTCGGCCCTGAAGTTTGAGGATGAGGCCATGAGACAAGGAATGTTGGTGGTCTCCAGAGACAGGAAAAGATCATGGAATTGATTCTTTCCTTTGGCCTCCAGAAGAAATGCAGCCAGCCCAATGAACAGTAATGGCGAGGTTGATGGGAATAGGAACAAGCTTCCTTCTTTTTGAGATAGAGTCACTGGAAGAAAGGTCTTTGTTATACTTGGATAGGAAATCTGAAACCACCACAGTCATCTTCCTAGCAGTTCAGGGCTGATTCCTGGACTGGGATGAAACTCCCACACCCAAAGGAGGACATTTCTGAGAGAGTCAGAAAGAAATAGAGATGGATTTGTGCCTAAAACACCTGTTTTCTGTTCTACTTAGCTCTGGAGTTTTGGGTTTGTTATTGTCCTTAAATGAGCAGAAAAGTCTAAAAATAAATAAAGTACAAAGTGTGTAGCAATTTGTTACAGCAAAAGTAAAATACTAATACAGAGGGATAAGGAGTTGTCTCATCAGTCTTCATTCAGAAGGAACAGCTGGAACCAAGGCCTTTTGACAATACAGTTTCATGGTGCCTCTCATGTTGGTGAGGGACATTCATATCCAGAAAAAAAGAACAGTCCACATGATAAGAAAGAAGTGTCTCAGTCTACCAAATGGGAAGTATACATTTACTACATGCACAAAAAAGGTGAAAAAAAATTTACAGATGATAGCCCCCTCTTTTTCCTAAATGCAGAAAGAAAAAAGACATTCATAAAATTTTATTAAGTTTAAATTCTATCCAGATGTATATTCCTTTGTTGTAAACTCAGATTTGATCACCATCCAAGTCTTTTAAAATGTCTTCTCTTCTACTGGCTTATTTCCAAAAGCAGATGAAAATTATAGTTGTCCAACTGAAACTTTTTACAAAATATATCTTTTTCTATTTACATAAAAAGGTGAAAGATTACTCAAACTCTGTTAGTTCATGGTTATACTCAAACAACACAAACGTGAATTCTTTTTCCACTATATTTTGTTTAACAAACATGATTCCATGTTTATTATTAAATTATAATAAAAATCTGTTCAAATGATCATTTCTGTCATTCCAAGTTAAATACTACATCTTCAAAGTGATGCTGAAAACTTCAATAAGAGACATGTGTATATGTAAGCATATTCTTTGGTTAAAAAAAGACATTTACCTTATTTTAGTTTTCTAATACATACAATGCCAATATGTGTGTTACTTTTTATAGGCAGTGATTTTTCTATAATGTATGATCAGTTCATTCAGTTCAGTCACTCAGTCGTGTCTGACTCTTTGCAACCCCATGAACCACAGCATGCCAGGCCTCCCTATCCATCACCAACTCCCAAAGTCCACCCAAACTCATGTCCACTGAGTGGGTGATGCCATCCAACCATCTCATCCTCTGTCGTTCCCTTCTCTTTCCTGCCCTCAATCTTTCCCAATATCAGGGTCTTTTCAAATGAGTCAATTCTTCACATCAGGTAGCCAAAGTATTGGAATTTCAGCTTCAACAACAGTCCTTCCAATGAACACCCAGGATTGATCTCCTTTAGAATAGAATGGTTGCATCTCCTTGCAGTCTGAGGGACTCTCTAGAGTTTTCTCTAACACCACAGTTCAAAAGCATCAATTCTTTGGCAATCAGCTTTCTTTATAGTCCAACTTTCACATCCATACATGACTACTGGAAAAACCATGGCCGTGACTAGATGGAACTTTGATGACGAAGTAATGTCTCTGCTTTTCAATATGCTGTCTAAGTTGGTCATAACTTTCCTTCCAAGGAGTAAGCTTCTTTTAATTTCATGGCTGCAATCAGCATCTGCAGTGATTTTGGAGCCCCAAAAAATAGTCAGCCACTGTTATTACTGTTTCCCCATCTATTTGCCATGAAGTGATGGGACCAGATGCCATGATCTTAGTTTTCTGAATGCTGAGCTTTAAGCCAACTTTTTCACTCTCCTCTTTCACTTTCATCAAGAGGATCTTTAGTTCTTCTTCACAATCTGCCATAAGAGTGGTGTCATCTGCATATCTGAGGTTATTGATATTTCTCCCAGCAAACTTGATTCCAGCCTGTGCTTCTTCCAGCCCAGCATTCCTCATGATGTACTCTGCATATAATTTAAATAAGCAGGGTGACCATATATAGCCTTGACTTACTCCTTTTCCTATTTGGAACCAGTCTGTTGTTCCATGAATAGTTCCAACTGTTGCTTCCTGACCTGCATACAGGTTTCTCAAGAGGCAGGTCAGGTGGTCTGGTATTCCCATCTCTTTCAGAATGTTCCACACTTTATTGTGATCCACACAGTTAAAGGCTTTGGCATAGTCAATGAAGCAGAAATAGATGTTTTTCTGGAACTCTCTTGATTTATCTATGATCCAGCAGATGTTGGCAATTTGATCTCTGGTTCCTCTGCCTTTTCTGAAACCAGCTTGGGGAGGAGGAACAAGATGGCGGAGGAATAGGATGGCGAGACCACTTTCTCCCCTACAAATTCATCAAAAGAACATTTGAACACTGAGTAAATTCCACAAAACAACTTCTGAATGCTGGCAGAGGACATCAGGCACCCAGAAAAGCAGCCCATTGTCTTTGAAAGGAGGTAGGAAAAAACATAAAAGATAAAAAGAGAGACAAAAGAGGTAGGGACGGAGTTCTGTCCCAGGAAGGGAGGCTTAAAAAAGAGGTTTCCAAACACCAGGAAACACTCTCACTGGCGAGTCTGTGGCGAGCCTTAGAACCTCAAAAGGCCACATAACTGGGAGGAAAAAAAAAGAAATAATTTAAACCCACAGATTACGTGCCATACGGTAATTTCCAGCCGAGAAGCAGTGCAGATGCCCGCATCCGCCATTAGCAAGCACGGGCTGGGCAGAGAGAACCCAGCTGAACTGCTTAGAGAAAGGACTGGGCCTGAATGCCACGAGGGTAATCTGAGAGAACTAACTGGTGATAGCAAAGCAGAGTGTGGGGTAGCTACCCCAAGAAAAGGCAAAAAGCCCTAACCTAAGACTCCACCAGCCCTGCTCACAGAACAAAGGACTGAGCAGAGCTAGCCAGCTGCAGATGGCCCATCCCCCACCGAGACAGGCAGGGGAGGGCAGCCAGAGCTGGAAGGGGGCAATCGCGGCCCCAAAAAGGCATCCAATACCAAACTTCAGACCGGCTTCATTGCTAACCAAGACTTCTTGGGTTTCTGGCCGGTCAACATCCGCCTGAGAAGGTGTACCAGCTGTGCACCCAGAAAACTGAGCAGGAGGGACCAGGGGAGGCGATAAGTCTCAGTGACTGCTCTCACCAAACACCTGGTCATCTGAGCTGTTCAGACCGGGGACAGGCACAAAATGCAAGCCCAACCAAGTCTGTGCTTTTGTGGAGTACCCAATTACCTGATCCTGAGTGGCTTAGACCTGGGATGTGCATGCAACCCAGCGCCAGCCTCAGACAGTTCTCGGCAGAGCAACCTAGAGCCTGTGCAGAGTAGACTGGGACAGCAACACGCCATGAGCAGGGACAAACCCAGTGTGGCCGAGACACTGCTAGCACTCCCCACAGATGCCAGAGATATTTGTCTGCAGTGTTCCTCCCTTCCCAGAACAGGACTGAACAAGTGAGCCTTAAAAAGTGTCCACCACCTCCCACTAGTGTCAGTGCGGAAATTAGACACTGAAGAGATCAGCAAACAGAAGCTAAAACAGGAGGGAACCACCTTGAAAGTGACAGATAGAGAAGTCTAGACTTTACTGCAAGAATAAGACTGAAAACCTGAGGCAAGAGGCTTAAATCCAAATCCTGAGAACACCAGAGAACTCCTGACTCCAGGGAACATTAATCGATAAGAGCTCATCAAATGACTTCATACCTACACTGAAAACAAACACCACCCAAAGGTCAACAAGTTCCAGAGCAAGACATACGACTCAAATTCTCCAGCAACACAGGAAAATAGCCCTCAGCTTCAATATACAGCTTCAATATAGCCCTCAGCTGCCCAAAGTCACTCCAAACCCATTGACATCTCATAATTCATTACTGGACACTTCATTGCACTCCATCCAGAGAGAAGAAAACCAGCTCCACCCACCAGAACACAAACACAAACTTCCCTAACCAGGAACCTTGACAAGCCACCCGTCCAACCTCACCCATAGCGAGGAAACTCCACAACAAAGAGAATTCCACAAACTGCCAGAAGACGGAAAGGCCATACCAAACACAACAATATAAGCAAGATGAAGAGGCAGAGAAATACCCAGCAAATAAAGGAACAGGATAAATGCCTACCAACCCAAACAAAAGAGGGAGAGATACGGAACCTACCTGATAAAGAATTCTGAATAATGATAGTGAAATTGATCCAAAATCTTGAAAATAAGTTGGAGTTACACATAAATAACCTGGAGACAAGGATTGAGAAGATGCAAGAAAGATTTAACAAGGGTCTAGAAGAAAGAAAAAAAGAGTCAATATACAATGAATAATGCAATAGATGAGATAATTAAAAAAAAAAACACTCTGGAGGGAACCAACAGTAGAATAACAGAGGCAGAAGATAGAATGGTAGAAATAAATGAAGCAGAGAGGAAAACAGAAAAACGAATTAAAAGAAATGAGGACAATCTCAGAGACCTCTGGGACAATGTCAAACGCCCCAACATCCAAATCATAGGAGTCCCAGAAGAAGAAGACAAGAAGAAAGACCATGAGAGAATACTTCAGGAGATAATAGTAGAAAATTTCCCTAAAATGGGAAAGGAAATAATCACCCAAGTCTAAGAATCCCAGAGAGTCCCAAACAGGATAAACCCAAAGCAAAATACCCCAAGACACATAGTAATCAAATTAACAAAGATCAAACACAAAGAACAAGTATTAAAAGCAGCAAGGGAAAAGCAACAAATAACACACAAGGAGATCCCCATAAGGATAACAGCTGATCTTTCAATAGAAACTCTTCAGGCCAGGAGGGAATGGCAGGGCATATTTAAAGTGATGAAAGAAAATAACCTACAGCCCAGACTACTGTAGCCAGCAAGGATCTCATTCAAATATGAAGGACAAATCAAAAGTTTTACAGACAAGCAAAAGCTGAGAGAATTCAGCATCACCAAACCAGCTCTCCAACACATGCTAAAGAACCTTCTCTAGACAGGAAGCACAGAAGGGGTGTATAAACTCGAACCCAAAACAAGAAAGTAAATGGCAACAGGATCGTACTTATCAATAATTACCTTAAATGTAAATGGGTTGAATGCCCCAACCAAAAGACAAAGACTAGCTGAATGGATACAAAAACAAGATCGCTGTATATGTTGTCTACAAGAGATCCACCTCAAAACGAGGGACACATACAGATTAAAAGTGAAGGGCTGGAAAAAGATATTCCATGCAAATAGAGATCAAAAGAAAGCAGGAGTAGCAATACTCATATCAGATAAAATAGACTTTAAGACAAAGCCTGTGAAAAGAGACAAAGAAGGACACTACATAATGATCAAAGGATCAATCCAAGAAGATATAACAATTATAAATATATATGCACCCAACATAGGAGCACCGCATTATGTAAGACAAACGCTAACAAGTATGACAAGGGAAATTAACAACGCAATAATACTAGGAGACTTTAACACCCCACTCACATCTATGGATAGATCAACTAAACAGAAAATTAACAAGGAAACACAAACATTAAATGATGCAATAGACCAGTTAGACCTAGTAGATATCTATAGGACATTTCATCCACAAACAATTAATTTCACCTTCTTCTCAAGCACACATGGAACCTTCTCCAGGATAGATCACATCCTGGGCCATAAATCTAGCCTTGGTAACTTGAAAAAAATTGAAATCATTCCAAGCATCTTTTCTGACCACAATGCAGTAAGACTAGATCGCAATTACAAGAGGAAAACTATGAAAAATTCCAACATATGGAGGCTGAACAAAACGCTGCTGAATAACCAACAAATCATAGAAGAAATCAAAATATGCATAGAAACGAATGAAAATGAAAACACAACAACCCAAAACCTGTGGGATAGTGTAAAAGCAGTGCTAAGGGGAAGGTTCATAGCAATACAGGCATACCTCAAGAAACAAGAAAAAAGTCAACTAAATAATCTAACTCTACACCTAAAGCAATGAATAAAGGAAGAAATGAAGAACCCCATGGTTAGTAGGAGGAAAGAAATCATAAAAATTAGGGCAGACATAAATGCAAAAGAAACAAAAGAGACCATAGCAAAAATCAGCAAAGACAAAAGCTGGTTCTTTGAGAAGGTAAATAAAATTGACAAACCACTAGCCAGACTCATCAAGAAACAAAGGGAGAAAAACTAAATCAATAAAATTAGAAATGAATTGGAGAGATCACAACAAACAACACAGAAATATAAAGTATCATAAGAGACTACTATCAGCAATTATAAGCCAATAAAATGGACAACTTGGAAGAAAAGGACAAATTCTTAGAAAAGTACAACTTTCCCAAACTGAACCAGGAAGAAATAGAAAATCTGAACAGACCCATCACAAGCACAGTAATTGAAACTGTAACTAGAAATCTTCCAGCAAACAAAAGCCCAGGTCCAGATGGCTTCACAGTTGAATTCTACCAAAAATTTGGAGAAGAACAAACACCTATCCTACTCAAACTTTTCAGAAAATTGCAGAAGAAGGTAAACTTCCAAACTCATTCTGTGAGGCCACCATCACCCTAATACCAAAACCTGACAAAGATGCCACAAAAATAGAAAACTACAGGCCAATATCACTGATGAACATAGATGCAAAAATCCTTAACAAAATTCTAGCAATCAGAATCCAAGAACACATTAAGAAGATCATACATCATGACCAAGTGGGCTTTAACCCAGGGATGCAAGAATTCTTCAATATCTGCAAATCAATCAAGGTAATAAACCACATTAACAAATTGAAAAATAAAAACCATATCATTAGCTCAATAGATGCAGAGAAAGCCTTCGACAAAATTCAACATCCATTTATGATCAAAACCCTCCAGAATGCAGGAATAGAAGGAACCTTCCTCAACATAATAAAAGCTATATATGACAAACCCACAGCAAAGATTATCCTCAATGTGAAAAATAGAAAGCGTTTCCCCTAAAGTCAGGAACAAGACAAGCGTGCCCACTCTCACCACTACTATTCAACATAGTTCTGGAAGTTTTGGCCACAGCAGTCAGAGCAGAAAAAGACATAAAAGGAATACAAATTGGAAAAGAAGAAGTAAAACTCTCACTGTTTGCAGATGACATGATCCTCTACACAGAAAACCCTAAAGACTCTACCAGAAAATTATTACAGCTAATCAATGAATATAGTAAATTTGCAGGATATAAAATCAACACACAGAAATCCCTTGCATTCCTATACACTAATAATGAGAAAATAGAAAGAGAAATTAATGAAACAATTCCATTCACCATTGCAACAAAAAGAATTAAATACTTTGGAATATATCTACCTAAGGAAACCAAAGACTTGTACATAGAAAACTATATAACACTAGTGAAAGTAATCAAAGAGGACACTAATAGATGGAGAAATATACCGTGTTCGTGGATTGGAAGAATAAATATTGTAAAAATGAATATACTACCCAAAGTACTCTATACATTCAATGCAATCCCTATCAAGCTACCAACGATATTTTTCACAGAACTAGAACAAATAATCTCACAATTTGTATGGAAATACAAAAAAATCTCGAATATCCAAAGCAATCTTGAGGAAGAAGAATGGAACTGGGGGAATTAACCTGCCGGACTTCAGGGTCTACTACAAAGCCACAGTCATCAAGACAGTATGGTACTGGCATAAGGACAGAAATATAGATCAATGGAACAAAATGGAAAGCCCAGAGATAAATCCACGCACCTATGGACATCACCGGCCCCGGCGGCGCAGACGCGACGCGAGAGACGCCGGCCCCGGAGCAATGAACCACGCAAAGAGGTGAGGCCGTGAGGAGCTACCCCACGCCTGAGGCCAGGGCCGGCGGCCGAGAGGAGCTACCCCACGTCCAACAGGCGGTGGCTGCGCGGGCGCAGGAGGGCCGAGAGGAGCTACTCCACGTTCAAGGTCAGGGGGGGCGGCCTTGAGGAGATACCCCTCGTCCAAGGTAAGGTACAGCGGCTGCACTTTGCTGGAGCGGCTGTGAAGAGATTTTCCACGACCAAGGTAAGAGAAACCCAAATAAGACGGTAGGTATTGCTAGGGGGCGTCAGAGGGCAGACACACTGAAATCATAATCACAGGAAACTAGTTGATCTGATCACATGGACCACAGCCGAATGTGGTCCACTGGAGAAGGGAATGGCAAACCACTTCAGTATACTTGCCTGGAGAACCCCATGAACAGTAACAAAGGGCAAAATGACAGGATACTGAATGAGGAATTCCCCAGGTCGGTAGGTGCTCAGTATGCTACTGGAGCTCAGTGGAGAAATAACTATAGAAGGAATAAAGGGATGGAGCAAAAGCAAAACCAATACCCAGTTGTGGATGTGACCAGTGATAGAAGCAAGGTCCGGTGCTGTAAAGAACAATATTGCATAGGAACCTGGAATGTTAGGTCCATGAATCAAGGCAAATTGGAAGTGGTCAAACGGGAGATGGCAAGAATGAACGTCGACATTCTAGGAATCAGTGAATTAAAATGGACTGGAATGGGTGAATTTAACTCGGATGACCATTATATCTACTACTGTGGGCAGGAAACCCTTAGAAGAAATGGAGTAGCCATCATGGTGAACAAAAGAGTCCGAAATGCAGTACTTGGATGCAATCTTAAAAATGACAGAATGATTTCTGTTCGTTTCCAAGGCAAACCATTCAATATTACAGTAATCCAGGCCTATGCCCCAACCAGTAATGCTGAAGAAGCTGAAGTTAATCGGTTCTATGAAGACCTACAAGACCTTCTAGAACTAACACCCAAAAAAGATGTCCTTTTCATTATAGGGGACTGGAATGCAAAAGTAGGAAGTCAAGAAACACCTGGAGTAACTGGCAAATTTGGCCTTGGAGCACAGAATGAAGCAGGGCAAAGGCTAATAGAGTTTTGTCAAGAGAATGCACTGCTCATAGCAAACACCCTCTTCCAACAACACAAGAGAAGACTCTACACATGGACATCACCAGATGGTCAACACCGAAATCAGATTGATTATATTCTTTGCAGCCAAAGATGGAAAAATCTCTATACAGTTAGCGAAAACAAGACCAGGAGCTGACTGTGGCTCAGATCATGAACTCCTTATTGCCAAATTCAGACTTAAATGGAAGAAAGTAGGGAAAACCACTAGACCATTCAGATATGACCTAAATCAAATCCCTTATGATTATACAGTGGAAGTGAGAAATAGATTTAAGGCACTAGATCTGATAGAGTGCCTGATGAACTATGGACGGAGGTTCGTGACATTGTACAGGAGACAGGGACCAAGACCATCCCCATGGAAAAGAAATGCAGAAGAGCGAAATGGCTGTCTGAGGAGGCCTTACAAATAGCTGTGAAAAGGAGAGGCGAAAAGCAAAGGAGAAAAGGAAAGATATAAGCATCTTAATGCAGAGTTCCAAAGAATAGCAAGGAGAGATAAGAAATTCTTCCTCAGTGATCAATGCAAAGAAATAGAGGAAAACAACAGAATAGGAAAAACAAGAGACCTCTTCAAGAAAATTAGAGATTCCAAGGGAACATTTCATGCAAAGATGGGCTCGATAAAGGACAGAAATGGTATGGACCTAACAGAAGCAGAAGCTATTAAGAAGAGGTGGCAGGAATACACAGAAGAACTGTACAAAAAAGATCTTCACGACCAAGATAGTCATGATAACGTGATCACTGACCTAGAGCCAGACATCTTGGAATGTGAAGTCAAGTGGGCCTTAGAGAGCATCACTACTAACAAAGCTAGTGGAGGTGATGGAATTCCAGTTGAGCTATTTCAAGTCTTGAAAGATGATGCAGTGAAAGTGCTGCACTCAATATGCCAGCAGATTTGGAAAACTCAGCGCTGGCCACAGGACTGAAAGAGGTCAGTCTTCATTCCAATCCCAAAGAAAGGCAATGCCAAGGAATGCTCAAACTACCGGACAATCGCACTCATCTCACACGCTAGTAAAGTCATGCTCAAAATTCTCCAAGCCAGGCTTCAGCAGTATGTAAACCGTGAACTCCCAGATGTTCAAGCAGGTTTTAGAAAAGGCAGAGGCACGAGAGATCAAATTGCCAACATCCGCTGGATCATGGAGAAAGCAAGAGAGTTTCAGAAAAATATCTATTTCTGCTTCATTGACTATGCCAAAGCCTTTGACTGTGTCGATCACAATAAACTGTGGAACATTCTGAAAGAGATGGGAATCCCAGACCACCTGACCTGCCTCTTTAGAAACCTGTATGCAGGTCAGGAAGCAACAGTCAGAACTGGACATGGAACAACAGACTGGTTCCAAATAGGAAAAGGTGTACGTCAAGGTTGTATATTGTCACCTTGCTTATTTAACTTATATGCAGAGTACATCATGAGGAACGCTATGCTGGAAGAAGCACAAGCTGGAATCAAGATTGCTGGGAGAAATATCAATAACCTCAGATATGCAGATGACACTACCCTTATGGCAGAAAGTGAAGAGGAACTCAAAAGCCTCTTGATGAAAGTGAAAGAGGAGAGTGAAAAGGTTGGCTTGAAGCTCAACATTCAGAAAACAAAGATCATGGCATCTGGTCCCATCACTTCATGGGAAATAGATGGAAAAACAGTGGAGACAGTGTCAGACTTTATTTTTTGGGGCTCCAAAATCACTGCAGATGCTGATTGCAGCCATGAAATTAAAAGACGCTTGCTCCTTGGAAGGAAAGTTATGACCAACCTTGATAGTATATTAAAAAGCAGAGACATTACTTTGCCAACCAAGGTCCGTCTAGTCAAGGCAATGGTTTTTCCCGTGGTCATGTATGGATGTGAGAGTTGGACTGTGAAGAAAGCTGATCGCCGAAGAATCGATGCTTTTGAACTGTGGTGTTGGAGAAGACTCTTGAGAGTCCCTTATACTGCAAGGAGATCCAACCAGTCCATTCTAAAGGAGATCAATCCTGGATGTTCATTGGAGGGACTGATGCTAAAGCTGAAACTGCAATACTTTGGCCACCTCATGTGACGAGTTGACTCACTGGAAAAGACTCTGATGCTGGGAAAGGTTGGGGGCGGGAGGAGAAGGGGACGACGGGGAATGAGATGGCTGGATGGCATCACCGACTCTGTGGACATGAGTTTGAGTGTACTCCGGGAGTTGGTGATGGACAGGGAGGCCTGGCGTGCTGTGATTCATGGGGTCGCGGAGAGTCGGACACGACTGAGTGACTGAACTGAACTGAACTGAACTGGATGGACACCTTATCTTCGACAAAGGAGGCAAGAATATAAAATGGAGAAAAGACAGTCTCTTTAACAAGTGGTGCTGGGAAAACTGGTCAGCCACTTGTAAAAGAATGAAACTGGAACACTTCCTAACACCATACACCAAAATAAACTCAAAATGGATTAGAGAGCTAAATGTAAGACCAGAAACTATAAAACTCCTAGAAGAGAACGTAGGCAAAACCCTCTCCGACATAAATCACAGCAGGATCCTCCATGATTCACCTCCCAGAATATTGGAAATAAAAGCAAAAATAAACAAATGGGACCTAATCAAAATCAAAAGCTTCTGCACAATAAAGGAAACTATAAATAAGGTGAAAAGGCAGCCTTCAGAGTGGGAGAAAATAATAGCAAATGAAGCAACTGATAAAGAATTAATCTCCAAAATATACAAGTAGCTCCTGCAGCTCAATTCCAGAAAAATTAATGACCCAATCAAAAATTGGGCCAAAGAACTAAACAGACATTTCTCCAAAGAAGACATACAGATGGCTAACAAACACATGAAAAAATGCTCAACATCTCTCATAATCAGAGAAATGCAAATCAAACCCACAATGAGATACCATTTCACACCAGTCAGAATGGCTGCTATCCAAAAGTCTACATGCAATAAATGCTGGGGAGGGTGTGGAGAGAAGGAAACCCTCTTACACTGTTGGTGGGTATGCAAACTAGTACAGCCACTATGGAGAACAGTGTGGAGATTCCTCAAAAAACTGGAAAATTAACTGCCATATGATCCAGCAATCGCACTCCTGGGCACACACACCAAGGAAACCAGATTTGAAAGAGACACATGTACTCCAATGTTCATTGTAGCACTGTTTATAATAGCCAGGACATGGAAGCAACCTAGATGTCCATCTGCAGATGAATGGATAAGAAAGCTTTGGTACATATACACAATGGAGTATTACTCAGCCATTAAAAAGAATGCACTTGAATCAGTTCTAATGAGGTGGATGAAACTGCAGCCTATTATACAGAGTGAAGTAAGCCAGAAATAAAAACACAAATACAGTATACAAATGCATATATATGGAATTTAGAAAGATGCAAATGATAACCCTGTATACGAGACAGCAAAAGAGACACAGATGTATAGAACAGTCTTTGGGACTCTGTGGGAGAGGGTGAGGGTGGGATGATTTGGAAGAATGACATTGAAACATGTATATTATCATATGTGAAACGAATCACCAGTTCAGGGTCGATGCATGTTACAGGATGCTCGGGGCTGTTGTGTGGGGTTGACCCAGAGGGAGGATAAAGGGAGGAGGGAGGTGGGAGGGGGGTTCAGGAGGGGGAACTCATGTACACCCGGGGCGGATTCATGTCAATGTATGGCAAAACCAACCAATGTAATATTGTAAAATAATTATCCTCCAATAAAAATTTAAAAAAATAATAAATAAATAAATAAATGTTATGGAAAAACCTGCATGAATTTTTTTTTTGCCAACTGAATACTTAGACATAGTTCAATAAATGTTACCTCCATTCCTGTGATATCCCAACTCTTTTTATATTATAAAGCCTTTGGAAAATTTTTAAAAAATTCTGCAAATGAATCAAGTGTACTGGGATGAACCAGAGAGATGGGATGGAGAGGGAGGTGGGAGGGGGGTTCAAGATGGGGAACATATGTACACCCGGGGCAGATTCATGTCAATGTATGGCAAAACCAATACAATAATGTAAAGTAATTAGCCTCCAATTAAAATAAATAAATTAAAAAGAAAAAAAAATAAAACCAGCTTGAACATCTGGAAGGTCACGTTTCACGTATTGTTGAAACTTGACTTGAAGAATTTGGAGCATTTGTTTACTAGCATGTGAGATCAGTGCAATTGTGCGGTAGTTTGAGCATTCTTTGGCATTGCCTTTCTTAGGGATTGGAATGAAAACTGACCTTTTCCAGTCCTTGGCACTGCTGAGTTTTCCAAATTTGCTGACATATTGAGTGCAACACTTTCACAGCATCATCTTTCAGGATTTGAAATAGCTCAACTGGAATCCCATCACCTCCACTTGCTTTGTTCGTAGTAATGCTTTCTAAGGCCCAATTGACTTCACAATCCAGTATGTCTGGTCTGGGTGAGTGTGAGTGTTCACACCATCGAGATTATCTGGGTCATGAAGATCTTTTTTGTATAGTTCTGTGCATTCTTGCCACCTCTTCTTAATATCTTCTGCTTCTGTTAGGTCCATACCATTTCTGTCCTTTTTTAAGCCCATCTTTGCATGAAATGTTCCCTTGGTATCTCTCATTTTCTTGAACAGATCCCTATTCTTTCCCATTCTATTGTTTTCCTCTATTTCTTTTCATTGTTCGCTGAGGAAGGCTTTCTTATCTCTCCGTGCTATTCTTTGGAACTCTGCATTCAAATGGGTATATCTTTCCTTTTCTCCTTTGCTTTTCAGTTCTATTCTTTTCACAACTATTTGTAAGACCTCCTCAGACAGCCATTTTGCTTTTTTGCTTTTCTTTTTTTGGGGGGATGATCTTTATTCCTGTCTCCTGTACAATGTCACGAACCTCCAACCATAGTTCATCAGGGACTCTGTCTATCTGATCTAGTCCCTTAAATCTATTTCTCACTTCCACTGTATAAACTTAAGGGATTTGATTTAGGTCATATGTGAATGGTCTATTAGTTTTCCCTACTTTCTTCAATTTAAGTCTGAATTTGGCAATAAGGAGCTCATGATCTGAGCCACAGTCAGCTCCAGGTCTTATTTTTGCTGACTGTACAGAGCTTCTCCATCTTTGACTGCAAAGAATATAATCAATCTGATTTCGGTGTTGACAATCTGGTGATGTCCATTTGTAGAGTCTTCTCTTGTGTTGTTGGAAGAGGGTGTTTTCTATGACCAGTGCATTCTCTTGGCAAAATTCTATTAGCCTTTGCCTGCTTCATTCTGTACTCCAAGGCCAAATTTGCCTGTTACTCCAGGTGTTTATTGATTTCCTACTTTTGTATTCCAGTTCCTTATAATGAAAAGGACATATTTTTGGAGTGTTAGTTCTAAAAGGTCTTGTAGGTCTTCATAAAACCGTTCAACTTCAGCTTCTTCAGCATCACTGGTTGGGGCATAGAGTTGGATTACTGTAATATCAAATGATTTGCCTTGGAAATGAACAGAGATCATCCTGTCGTTTTAGAGATTGCATCCAAGTACTGCATTTCGGACTCTTTTGTTGACTATGATCGTTGCTCCATTTCTTCTAAGGGATTCCTGTCCACAGAAGTAGATATAATGGTCATCTGAGTTAAATTCACCCATTCCAGTCCATCTTAGTTCGCTGCTTCCTAGAACGTCAATGTTCACTCTTGCCATCTCCTTTGTGATCACTTCCAATTTGCCTTGATTCATGGACCTAACATTCCAGGTTCCTATGCAATATTGCTCTTTACAGCATCAGACCTTGCTTCTATCACCAGTCCCATCCACTACTGGGTGCTGTTTTTGGTTTGGCTCTTTCCTTTCATTCTTTCTGGCATTATTTCTCCACTCATCTCCTATATATAAAATGTGATTCCATATTATACAGTGGAAATAGGCTTCATAGCCTCTGTCTTTTCAAGGAGTTTGGTTAGGAAACCAGAACGTATACTAGATTTAAAGATAGGGCTAATAAATCTCTGAATATAATAAATCCTTAATAAATCCCTCCACTCACTCCATTCCCTCTTCCAAGCATTTTCCACATTGCAGTGATATTATATCACTGCATATTAATTTGTTTTTCAGTATCTTCCTGAAATTCACTAGTCTTATCTGAGTCTTCCATGGTATCTCAGAAGTAAAGAATTTGCCTGCAATTCAGGTGACCCTGGCTTGATCCCTGGGTTGCAAAGTTTACCTGGAGAAGGAAATGGCAACCCAGTATTTGTGCCTAGAGAATCCCATGGGCAGAGGAGCCTGGCAGACTATGGTCCTTAGGGTTGCAAAGAGTTGGACATGACTGAAGCAATTTAGCATGCCTGCAAAAACAAGTGATATTAATAAGGTGTCAAAAAAAATATTCATTGCTTTTTCCCCTTCTCTTTGTTGGATAAGTCCAATGATGCTTCACTGAGCAACTGGAATTGAACTGCTGGAGAAAATTATAATTAGCACCTGAGTGTGGCAGGTGGACACTGGCAGAAAGTGTGAGACTTGGTCAGTGGGTGATTGACTTTACTGAAGTAAAGTTGTTTAAGAAAAAAGGGACCTGAAACCGCAGAGATGAGTCAAGGTCAAGTTCAAACAGACCTTGAATTTTAAGCTCTAAGATCCACGTTTGATCCTTCAGGTTGAGGGCATTATTTTCTTAAATATACTTAGTGAAATATAATAGAGTATATAGAGTAAAGTCAGTTTGCTTGGGCTCTAATCAATACTAATTGTTGTTTCAGGTAAGATGCTTTACACTTCTTTCCTTTAATTTCCTCGTCTTGCAAATGGTCTAATAAATAAGTCATATCCTCCTAGAGTCACTGTGATGCTCAAATGTGTTAATACTGAAGAGTTTAAAAAGATGCCTTGTCCATAAATAGTGTCAAGTAAAAAAAAAAAAAAAATGTTTGGCCCTGCTGCTGCATGGTATGTGGGATCTTGGTTCTTAGAACAGGAATCAAACCCACATCCCCTGCATTAGAAGCACAGGATTTTAACCACTGGACCACCAGAGAAGTCCAGAGAAACATATTTTAGTATTCCACAGAACACAGATATTAAAAAGGCTTTATACAAAGCTAAATATGATTTGTTTTTTCAGATTCTTATTTCAACAATATTACTCCATTCAGAAGAGGAAATTAGTTTTTACAAGTTTAATTTTCTTTCACCCAGTGAGAAAGGGGCTTTCCAAATGTCACTAGTGGTGAAGAACCCGCCTGCCAATTTGGGAACATAAGCGATATGGGTTTAATCCCTGGTTCAGGAAGATCCCCTGGAGAAATGAAATAGCAACCCACTCCAGAATTCTTGTCTGGAGAATCCCATGGACAGAGAAACCTGGCAGGCTACAGACTATGGGGTGCAAAGAGTTGGACATGACAAAAGGAGCTGAGTACAACACAGTGTTTAAGAAATTGGGTGATATTAATTTTTTATTATTTATTTGTTGTATTATAAATTTTATTACAGAATCAAGCATCTTAATAGCACTTATTACTAGGCTATGATACAGTTTTCAAAATCTGTTTTGTCTATAAATCCTCCTGTCTGTAAGACAAACAGAGTCAGTTCTTACTATTTGGGCTTGTGGGTTCTAGAAAGTCTCCCCACAAACACTGAAATTGCAAATACTGAACTATTGCTTCTAGGGGATACAGAAGCTTAGACTCCCCCAAGCCTCTACTCATATTTTCTTCCACCTAGACACCATTCCCCTCACCATGGTAAAATATTTCTTTCTGAAGCTGAAATAGCACAAAGCAAAGAAGCAGTTATCTAAGGACACATCTTGCTAATGGATGCACAAAATAAATGGAGACAAAGTAGAGATGTTCAGAAACAGTTCGAAGCTATGGCAGAAGGAAGCTGAGATGCTGAGTGTAGTTCCTGAGAAGAAGTCTGGCTGGGCCATTTCTCACTGGTCTGCACTGGGTGTGCACTGCTTCTGTAACAACTTACTGCAAGCAATCATTGAAAACTATTTTCAGTCTTTGCCTTTGTTTCATAAAAGTGAAAATCCTCTTTGGATTTATTTCAGCTGGCCACAACAGGAACTAATGTAGACATTTTCTTAAAGTGAAATGGCATAAAACAAACTTTGAAAAGCAGGGGAAACCTGCATATGGATTTGTTTGTCAATATCTTCCTGAAATTAACAAATCTCATTACAATAGTGTGTGTATCTGTGCCTAGTCACTCAGTCATGTCCAACTCTTTGCGACCCCATGGACCATAGACCACCAGGCTCCTCTGTCCATGGGATTCTGCAAGCAAGAGTACTGGAGTGAGTTGTCATTCCCTTCTCCAGGGGATTTTCCCTACCCATCAGAGTAAAAAGCCTACTGTTTCACAAAATCCTCTTCCTCTTTAATATGGAGGAGGTATTTTTTTTTTAATTCTGCTGCATCTTCCTGACCTGCAGAATCAGTCCCTCCTTCAAGTTGAGAGTTTTCACAACATAAACACCTCTTGAAATGTGCACACTTCCCAGTTCTAGCCGAGGTTGGTTTACCATGCCCCTCAGTGATGTGATGTGACCAGAAATTTCTTCGGTTTTCTAGCCTCACAGTAGACTTGTCCACTACCCTTTTTTCTTGGTGGTCAGCTCACAAATCCAGAGATTCAGCTACTTTTCTTATTTCCTATGCTTGGACACACTCTCTGGGTGCTACTTGCCCTCTTTCCCTTGTTGCCTCACAAACAGGTGGAGGATTTCCTTTTCCTTTCGCTGGATGCACCATGTTGGTTCATTAACATTGGGCTTGTGGCCAACAGAATGATAACCCATGCCTAGTTAGAAAAAGCAAGCTTCTCTAATGCATGCTTTTTTCTGCATTTAGGAATAATACATAGCACTTCAACACTACTTTTCAGGGCCATTCTAAACAGTCAAATTTAAATAAATAAAATAATAATATAGTACATAAAAAGCATAATAATGAAAAATACATGGCTTCAAATGGAATAGAAAAAGACAATTGTTTTCTGAAAAAGAGCTAAATGAGAAGGCAGAATAGCACCTTGTTTTTCCTCACCTGGGAACCTTCCCATCAGGTGACTCCCCAGCACATCACTGACCAAGAACTCCCCAGCACATCTTTTCTGTACTGATTTGGGAGTTAAAAATAAATTTGTGTGAGTAGCCAAATTTGGAATAACAGAATCAGAGAATTAATTGTATAATCATGATGTCACATGTGCAAGGTCTTTTTCAATTAAGATATTGGAAGATGAAGATGCTACCTAAGAGAGGATGGATGAAAGAAATACTCACCTCGCCTGATGTCTTGATTTTCACAATGACTGCAAAATTAATATTAAACAAGACAACCCTGGGAAAGTGTATTTGTGTGTGTTATAACTGAAATGGTTACATGATAAGGGAATGGCTTTCCAAGTTATTGAACACTTCAGGGAAGATCTAATGACTGCAAAAAAAATAGAAAAAAAAAAAAAGGTTGACTGTTGCTAGTCACCTTTATAAAGGGCTGTGTTAATCAAGAGTTATATCGTATACCTACGGCTGATTCATGTCAAGGTTTGACAGAAAATAACAAAATTCTGTAAAGCCACTATCCTTCATTTAAAAAATAAACAAATATTTTAAAAAGAGTTACATCATTAAGACACATCATGGAGTATATAGTCTAACCTTCTGACGTTTCATTTATCTAAAGCTGAAATCCAGCCACTGTTCAGTTCAGCTCAGTTGCTCAGTCATGTCCGACTCTTTGCAGCCCCATAGACTGCAGCACACCAGGCTTCCTTGTCTATCACCACCTCCTGGAGTTTACTCAGATTTAATGTCCATTGAGTTAGTGATGCCATCCAATCACCTCATTCTCTGTGATCCCCTTCTCCTCCCACCTTCAATCTCTCCCAGCATCAGGGTCTTTTCAAATGAGTCAGTTCTTCACATCTGGTGGCCAAAGGATTGGAGTTTCATCTTCAGCATCTGTCCTTCCAATGAATATTCAGTACTGATTTCCTTTAGGATGGACTGGTTGGATCTCCTTGTGTCCAAGGGACTCTCAAGAGTCTTCTCCAACACCACAGTTCAAAAGCATCAATTCTTCGGCGATCAGCTTTCTTCACAGTCCAACTCTCACATCCATACATGACTACTGGAAAAACCATAGCCTTGACTAGACAGAGCTTTATTGGCAAAGTAATGTTTCTGCTTTTTAATATGCTGTCTAGGCTAAAGCTGAAACTCCAATCCTTTGGCCACCTCATGCAAAGAGTTGACTCACTGGAAAAGACTCTGATGCTGGGGGGGATTGGGGGCAGGAGGAGAAGGGGACGACAGACAATGAAATGGCTGGATGGCATCACCGACCTGATGGACATGAGTTTGAGTGAACTCCGGGAGTTGGTGATGGACAGGGAGGCCTGGCGTGCTGTGATTCATGGGGTCGCAAAGAGTCAGACATGACTGAGTGACTGAACTGAACTGAGCGACCGTTTAGTCCTCAATTCTAATTTGTGGCAATGCTCAAGACAGGAAAGTTTGTTAGACCTCTGAGCCCTAGAAATGTGTGATGTTACTAAATTATGCTCTGATTGGAAGAAGAAAAACAGATACATTTCAGTTACTTGATCATGGACATCTAGGATCAATTAGAATTAGAACTATTTCATGTTTAACTTATATAGCAAGGATGTATTTATCTTTCTTATTTAATAGAGCTATAACTGTTAAAACTACTTAGCAAATTCCTCTGGCTTGTATTCTCCTAAAAGTAAACCATTTTAAGCTTAACTGACATTAGACCAGTTTTACAATGACAAAAACTTCCCTTGGGTTGGTTTTGAAAGGGAAGGTATCTTGTTATCAGTTACTTCCAATAAAAATTTCTGCTTTCACCCCACTTAGCTCTCCTATCCTCTACTCTTCTCTTCAAAGCAGAACATTTCCTTAACAAAAGCAGGAACTATTTATAAATTGGACAGACTGACCCAGTAGCTGAGAAATTGCAAAATACATCCTCATTTCAGTCAGTTTTTGGACTTGACTTTTTCATCATCAGCAAGAAAAGAATGAGTACCCCTTAAGCCCTTCCATATCTGTCTTTAACAGGAAAGATAAACTGTGCTCAGGACTCAAAGAGGAGGTAACAGTGATTGTAAACAAAAGGCTAGAAGCTCTGGCAGGCTTGCCACACAGTCCTTCAATAAATTCCAGCGGATTACTTTAGGTTTGCTGTCATAGGCATGAAAGTGCATCAGGCAGAGGGGAATCATCCAATGCTAGCCTCTGCTAGGCTTAATATGTTGACCTGAAACACAGACAACCTGTGAGACAGAAGAACAGCTCTTGGCAAATTACCTACAATAACTTATTTAGGGGTATGTCTAATTTTGGATGTGTTTTCCACTATATTTATTTGCTTGGCAAGTCTTTGAATTCCATCCATGCAGAAGTCAGCCAGTCGGCCAGCATGACGGACTTGATGGATTGTCTGCCTACTGTATTACACTCTGAGCGTCAGCATTTTTTGTGAGGTTAGACAGAAGATAAAAAGATCTCAATTTAGGAGTCATTGTTTCACTGTTACATGAACAAGTGGTGCCAGCCTCTAAAGATATAAATAGTAAAGGAATTGAGGCCAGAGACCCAGGGGTGAAGCCTCCTCTAAGCTGAAGCTATTTATGCATTGGGATAAATCAGTGGGAAACAGGTCAACGTGAAGTCAGAGCGTTTGAAACAATTGTTTGTACCTTATCAAAAAGAGGTTTTCCTTTTCCATTTATCAGTCAACCTCCACAAGAAAACCATTAGATACAAGAAAACTTCACCTCTGCCAACAGCTTCTGTTAGCTAAATCTGAGGTTGCCCTAATAGTCAATAATTCTAGAATATCAACTATAAAACAGTGATGCTTGGCTAGTGGTATTTCGGCAGGGGTGCACATTTGCTTGGATCTTTCAAGTAGTTCTGTTTTTTGGTTCTGTACCTATTTTGCCTTTACAGGAGATTTTTTTATGGAAAATGACATATTTTTGTTAATGTTGTCATAATCTGTTTTCTACCTAGAGAAGTAATCAGATCTCAATTTGGAGAGAATTCATACCATAAACAGAAAAATAATCTAGATTCTTACATAATATCAGATGCAAGTGTGGTGTCTAGAGCCATTAGAAGTCTAAATGAAAGTGGTAAAATAGTGAAGTTTATAGATAAAAGGTTATAGAATATCTTTGTGGCAGGATCTTGAAAAGATATCCTTAAAAGATTATTAAAAACACAAATATAGAGCAAAAAAATTGATCATTTTTACTACACTGAGATAAAGATTTCTAGTCAATGAATCACAGCATCAGTTCAGTTCAGTTCAGTCGCTCAGTTGTGTCTGACTCTTTGTGACCCCATGAATCACAGCATGCCAGGCCTCCCTGTGAATCACAGCATAGACAAAAATTAAAGGCAGGTGGCCAAAGGGCAGAAGGTAATTGAAATTTGTAAAATATTATAGGATAGATTTCTATAAATGAGCAAAGAAATAAATGAAGATACCCCCTGGGAGAGAAGAAAAGGCAAAACACATGAGCAAGCTATTTTTATTTGAATATAATTACTTTACAAAGTTGGATTAGTTTCTGCTGTACAATGATGTGAATCAGTTATATGCATATAACCCCTCCCTCCTGAGCCTCTCTCTCACCTCCCCCCTCCATTCCACCTACCTAGGTCATTTTTATAGAAGAAACTAGAAAAGCGCATAAAGAGATATTTAAAACCATTAAGTGATGATTAGTATCATGGTAATGAGACAATGGAAATAGCAACAAGATTTTTACTTTGCACCTTTCAGACAAAGACTAAATAATGCATGTACTGGTGAGAATTCAATGATATAGGAGCCCTGGTGAATAGTGCCATTCTGGAGAGCAATGAAGATTCAAAATAGAAAGATTATAGCTTTTGTAATCCTAATTTGGCTATTGGACATGTGCCTCAAAGGTAGTCCCACAGGTTCATAAAGGATAAAGTCAACTATATTAACTATCAAAACCTTAAAACTACAGTGATACACAATTATACTCTTACACCCTAAAAATACAATTTAAAAAATAAAACTACAGCAATACACAAAGCAGTCTGTAACAAATAGTAATATCCATACTATCTAGAATTACCAATTGTAACATTTTCTCACACTGTCAATCAACGTTTTAAGAATTAAAATCCTGTAGATAGTACCAAATTTCTCTTTAATCATCTTTCCCACCTCCTGCTGTCCCTCTACATGTATGTCCAAGACATCAGTACTACAATTTTGCCTTGCATTCTTATAGTTCATTTTGTGTGCTTAGATATTAAACATATTCAATATACAGTATTTTCAGCAGGTAAGAACTTTTTAAAAAATATGCATTAATGTCATTGTCATATGGTAGCACTCTAAACTTTTATACTTTCACTAAATTTTTTAATTTATTAATAATTTATATAGGTATGACATTGTATAATACTGACTGTATAAAATGATATGCAGTAAAATATATATCTTCCTACCATTTCTTTTTTTATCTTCTTATTTCTGAACCCCTGTCACTCAGTAATTCCTTGAATCCTGATTTAACTACCCATTACCAGGTGGAACTAGTGGTAAAGAACCCATCTGCCAAGGCAGGAAATACAAGAAATATGGGTCAATCTCTGGGTCAGGAAGGTCCCCTGAAGGAGGGCCTGGCAACCCACTCCCATATTCTTGCCTGGAAAATCCCATGAATAGAGAAGCATGCTGGGCTATAGTCCATGGGTTTGCAAAGAGTCAGACACAACTGGAAGCAACTTAAAGCACAATATAACATGAGTTTTTGAGACACTCTCCATAGAAACAAATATGTATATATTATCTCCCTTTTATGACAAAGGCATGTTAAAGTTTAAAATCAGTTCATTGACCAAACAGTAATGTTATTCCTCATCCAAACTGACTTGCATTTTGCTTTACTTCTTTAACCCTCCCTTTTCAGAAGGCAGTATGTGGTCTTTTTTTTTCGGTCTGCCATCAAACCTCACCCCCCCCCCCCGCATTCCCCTCGCCCCAACTAAGTTGTGCATTATGTGAAGTCGTCCTTGACCAGGGATCGAACTTGTACCCCCTTCAGTGGAAGTATGAATTCTTAACCCCTGGATCTCCAGGGAAGTCCCAACATCTTTTATTTCATAAATCAAATCTGGATAGCTGGCTATTCTCAACCTTTAAGCCACCCAAGGAGCCTCTCATGTGCTTCTTCTGGCTGTGAGTAGGACCCTGTTCAGCTAGATGATGAGGTCAGTGGAGTGTCAGAGGGGCCCGGGAAGCTGTTGGCTGGAGATTGCAGTGTCAAGTGGGAACCTACATTTTAGTGGCCCTATACTTCCTCAGGGTTCATTGTATTCTCCTACTATCTTAAGCCCACATCCTGCACAGAAAATTAGGTTCCTAATTTTAGTGTAGTCTTGCCTAGTGAAAATGTGTTTCTTTTTTCCATATGGGGAGAAAAACATTTTCTACTCTCTTTGAGAATTCTCACAGATTCACTCAAACTTGAATCCCCAGCATCACCCAGAAGACAAATGAATGAAAATGATCAAAGCAGTGCAAATTCTACATCTTCATCAACTGTCCTGTCTCCACCTCCAGAAGCTCTCAAGTACCTTCAGATGGACCTTGTCTTTCCAGCAGGTAGGCTGGCTGGGCTAGCTCTGGAACTTGCAGGTTCCAGGATGAAATTGGTTTCTGCCTTTGCAGCTTCTTTCCTGGGACATAAATTTTCATCATCTGTGGTCCACCTTTGCTCACCTTTTGGATCCATATAAATTGGTGACTGTCTTTTTTCTTTCCTCACACATCTGACTCCTTAGTGACAGGATAGCTTGTCCAAGTTCTCTCTCACTTCTGTTGTATCAGTCTCTTGACTTTTAACCTGGCTTTTTAACTTTTTGGGCTTTTTAACTTTTGGGGTCTTTCTGTAGGACATATTTGACTGCCTGTTATAATTTCAGAATTTTCCTAGGTTCCAATTTTATTTGTCAGCATTTTTTAATTAATTAACATTATAATTGGAGGTTTATTACTTTACAGTATTGTGGTGGTTTTTGCCACACATTGACAGGAATCAGCTACAGGTGTACATGTGTCTCCGTGTCCTGAAACCCCCTCCCACCTCCCTCTCCATTCCATTCCTCTGGGTTATCCCAGTGAACTGGCTTTGAGTGCCCTGTTTCATGCATTGAACTTGGACTGGTCATCTATTTCACATATGGTAATATACATATTTCAATGCTATTTTCTTAAATCATCCCACCCTCGCCTCCTCTCACAGTCCAAATATCTGTTCTTTACATCTGTGTCCCTTTTGCTGTTTCACATATAGGGTCATCGTTACCATCTTTCTAAATATATGCGTTAATATACTACATTGGTGTTTTTCTTTCTGACTTACTTCACTCTGTATAACAGGCTCCAGTTTCATCCACCTCATTAGAGCTGACTCAGATGTGTTCTTTTTAATAGCTAATACTCCATTGTGTAGTTGTACCACATCTTTCTTATCCATTTGTCTGCTGATGGGCATCTAGGTTGCTTCCATGTCCTCGCTATTATAAATAGTGCTGCGATGAACATTGGAGAACATGTGTCTCTTTCAATTCTGGTTTCCTCGGTGTGTATGCCCAGGAGTGGGATTGCTGGATCATATGGCAGTTCTATTTCCAGTTTTTTAAGGAATCTCCACACTGTTTTCCATAGTGGCTGTACTAGTTTGCATTCCCACCAACAGTGTAAGAGGGTTCCCTTTTCTCCACACCCTCTCCAGCATTTATTGCTTGTAGACTTTTGGATAGCAGCCATTCTGACCAGCATGAGATGGTACCTCATTGTGGTTTTGATTTGCATTTCTCTGATTATGCGTGATGTTGAGCATCTTTTCATGTGTTTGTTAGCCATCTTTATGTCTTCTTTGGAGAAATGTCTGTTTAGTTCTTTGGCCCATTTTTTGATTGGGTCATTTATTTTTCTGGTATTGAGCTACATGAGTTGCTTTTATATTTTTGAGATTAATTCTTTGTCAGTTGCCTCATTTGCTACTATTTCCTTCCATTCTGAAGACTCTCTTTTCACCTTACTTATATTTACATTTGTTGTGCAAAAGCTTTTAATTTCAATTAGGTCCCATTTGTTTATTTTTGCTTTTATTTCCATTACACTGGGAGGGGGGTCATAGAAGATCTTGCTGTGATTTATGTCAGAGAGTGTTCTGCCTGTGTTTATTTTTTGTTTGGTTGCTCTGAGCCTTAGTTGTGGGATCTAGTTCCCTAACCGTAGATTGAAGCTGCACCCCTGCATTGGGAGCATGGAGTCTTACTTGCTGGGCCACCAGGGAAGTCCCTATGAGCATTATTTAACCCAATTATGTCTTCAATTAATGCTGAGTGCAGTTACTCCCCCCAAACTTCTGCTTTTGCAAAAAGAGTAGTTCTAGCCTAGTTCATTATCATGAGGTCCTTGTGTGCCTTTGCCTCTTAAATCCTTCTTCCTATCTCTACTGTCTCTTCACACTGGTACCTGGGTTAGCATGCTGCTACTGCTAAGTCACTTCAGTCGTGTCTGACTCTGTGTGACCCCATAGACGGCAGCCCACCAGGCTCCCCCGTCCCTGGGATTCTCCAGGCAAGAACACTGGAGTGGGTTGCCATTTCCCCATGGAATGTGCTATTTCCCAGGAAGTCTCTGTTGGACTCGCTCTGTTTCCTTCTGAGGTTTATTCACACCATGCTGCGTCTCAACTCTGTTCACTGTGATACCCGTATCTGGGAAGACATATCTTGGAACGAGTAGCTGATACTCATTCTTTCTATTTTTCCTCCAGCAGCCAAATTCTATAATAACTTAATCATCTGCAAAGGATGACTAAGGAATGAAATACACTCAATTTTTTTTTAAGACAGAAATGGAAATTAAGGAGCAAAAATAAAAAAATTAAGTAAAATTACAATTAGGTCCCCAGTTTTATGGGTTGAATCACTGCCCAATCTCACTCATCCCCCAAAAAAGATAGGCTGGTATCCAAATCCCCAATACCTCAGATTGTGACCTTATTTGGAAATGAGATTTTTGCAGATGCAAATAGTTGAATTAAAATACAGTCATTCTGGAGAATGATGCACTCCTAATCCAGCATAACTAGTGTCCTTATAAGGATGACCCTGCGAGGACAAACATAGAGCATCGAGTGAAGATGAGGACACAGATCGAGCAGACAAGCCAAGGGAGGCGAAATATTCCTGGTTTTCACCAGAAACTAGGAACAAAATGTTGAAATTAAATAAAAAATAGAAGCCAAATTTGAGATTTCCCCAAATAGACAAAAACCCCTAAGCTATGCAAGTGAAATTCAATCAACTGTCTTCATGAACATAAAGGAAACTTAACTTAGGTTATTATTTTGTAAATACCTCTGGCAATTACAAAGGAAACTTAAGTTATCTTCCTAAAACTGGTATGAGATAATCACTTTAACCAGTCTCCTGCCATTTAGAAACTCCCATTGTAATGACCAATTATTGTAAAGGTCAGTAGCATCCTCATTTTCACTTTACAAGCCATCAAGTCACGTCATGCTCCCAAGCTTCATATTAGCCTTTGAATTTAGAAGCTCCCAGTTCATGAATGCTTTTCATATACACAATAGACTCTTACCGGGTGTGTGCTCAGTTGTTCAGTCATGTTTGACTCCTCATGATTCCATGAAATGTAGCTTTCCAAGCTCCTCTCTCCTGGAGTGGGTTGGCCTTTCCTCCCCCGAGGAATATTCCTGACCCAGGGATCAAAAGTGCTTCTTCTGCAGCTCCTGCCTTGGTAGTTGGATTATTTGCCACTGAACCACCTGGGAAGACTGGATACCACTTATTATTAATTTGGTGGTTTTAAATTTGCATTTTCTGAATTTTTGACAGAAACACAGACTATACTGTCCCTCAGAACCCTCAGAAGGAACCAGCCTTGTCTAGGATACACTGTTATGGCAGCTGTAAGAATCTAATATGCCAGTTGTGGCTGAAGTAAGAAACAAATAGGCAGAGATACTGTTACTAGATTAATGGGTTGTCCAATTATTTACATGGAGAATAAGACCTGCTAACAACAGGAAGGCTAATTTCTAATTCACACAGACATATGTATTTCTCCTGTGTTCCTGTTTCCAGTAGAATGCCATCATTTGGGAAGATAAAGTATATTTTCTTTTCTACAAATCATTTTTTGCACATCATAAAATATAGATCATCAAAGAATAAACTTTCCCAGTAATTCATTCGGTTTTATATAACAGTAAAATATGCAGTACAGAATGTATTTTACCATGGCTACGTGATCAACTTTTTAAATTCAATTTGTAACAGAACTAGTTTGTCAGCAGATTATTAAACTGCTGTTAATAAAGCTAGTGGATGGGATGGAATTCCAGTGGAGTTATTCAAAACCCTAAAGGATGATGCCATTAAGGTGTTGCATTCAATATGTTAGCAAATCTGGAAGACCCAGCCATGGCCACAGGACTGGAAAAGGTCAATCCTCATCCCACTTCCCAAGAAGGGTAGTACTAAAGACTGTTCTAACCATCCAAAAATTGTACTTATCTCCCATGCTAGTAAGTTCATACTTCAAATCTTGCATGCTAGTCTTCAACACTATGTGAACCAAGAGATTCCAGATGTCCAAACTGGATTTAGAAAGAGCAGAGGAACTGCATCATAGAGAAAGCAAGGGAATTCCAGAAAACCATCTACTGTTTCATTGACTACACCAAAGTCTTTCACTGTGTGGATCATAGTAAACTGTGGAAAGCTCTTGAAGAGATGGGAATACCAGACCATCTTACCTATCTCCTGAGAAACCTGTATGGGGGTCAAGAAGCAAGAGATAGAGCCCTGTATGGAACAACTGGTTGCTTCAAGGTTGAGAAAGGAGTTCGACAGGACTGTCTGCTGTCACCCTGTTTGTTTAACCTATACAGTGAGCACATCATGAGAAATGCCAGTCTGCATGAGTTACAAGCTGGGATAAAGATAAGTGGGAGAAACATCAATAACCTCAGATATGTGGATGATACTACTCTAATGGCAAAAATCAAAGAGGAACTAAAGAGCCTCTAGATGAGGGTGAGGGAAGAGAGTGAAAGAACTGGCTTAAAACTAAGTATTTAAAAAAAAAACTAAGATCATGGGATCCAGCCCCATTCCTTCATGGCAAATAGAAGGGGAACAGTAGAGTAGTGACAGATTATCCCTTCTTGGGCTCTAAAATCACTGCAGATGGTGACTGCAGCCATGAAATCAGAAGATTGCTTCTTGGCAGGAAAGCTATGACAAAACTAGACAGTGTGTTGAAAAGCAGAGACATTACTCTGCCAGCAAACGTCTGTATAGTCAAGGTTATGGTCTTCCCAGTGGTCACATACAGGTGTGAAAGCTGGACTGTAAAGAAGACAGAATACCAAAGAATTGATGCCTTCAAACTGGTGCCAGATAAGACTCCTGAAAGTCCCTTGGACAGCAAGGAGATCAATCTAGTCAATCTTAAGCGAAATCAACCCTGAATATTCATTGGAAGGACTGATGCTGAAGCTAAAGCTCCAGTATTTTGGTCACCTGATGGGAACAACTGACTCGTTGGACAAATCCCTGATGCTGGAAAGATTGAGGGCAGAAGAAGGAGTCAGAGGATGAGATGGCTAGATGGCATCACTGACGCAATGAACATGAACTTGGGCAAACCTCAGGAAATGGTGAGGGACAGGGAGGCCTGCCATGCTGCAATCCATTGCATCTCAAAGAGTTGCACTCAACTGGGTGATTAAACAACACCAGCAATTGGTCAATTATAAAAACAAAATTCTGAATCTGTAGTTTGAATGTTTAAGTCTCTTAAATATATTCAAGGAAATAGATTGATAGGGATAATATATGCACACACATATATATTAATATAATTTTTTGTTTTGACTTGTTTCAATACACATTTCTAGATATAAAATATATGATAGTGTATAATATGACTTTTGAAAAGTGCAGAAATGTTATAATATTGATTCTCAAATTAATCTGAATTGATCCTCACAACCTTCTTTTTAACTATGGTTTAAAAAGAAATCTGTGACTTCTCTTCTTACACATAGAATAGTGTGGTGATTGCTTATTTCTCCTCTTCTGAAAGCTGTTCTGAGATGAAGTCCTTAGTTGAAAGTAGTGAAATAGAATACATTCCTTGAAGACTTACTATGCACCAGTCACATGTGCTAAAGCTTTAATCATTGTCACATGAAGCAGCAAACACAGAAGGTTTGACTAGCACCAGTGTCAATTGTTCCAAGGGTTTACACACAGTTACCAGACCTCCATTTCCATTCAGTATTGAATTGGAGGCCACTTCAAACAATATGATTGATACCAGATTAATTTTTTTTTAATATTCAAATGTGTTTTTAAGATAGTGGAGAATACCAGACATTTTGTTATTCCAAGGTAGTGTTTGTCTTTCTTTACAGACATAGCCTGAATTTCATACTCCAACTGCAAAGCTTGGAATCTTCCTTCTGTCCACTAAACTTATTTTGCAATGAGCAATTGCCAATAGCTGGCAGTCATATAGTTTTGAATTGATATTAAAAAGCATTTGTCAACCTGGGTGAATATCATTAAATATAAGAAACATGTTTACTCTTTTCCCTTTTTTCAGAAGAACTTGAAGAATTCTCCATGTGATGACAACAGGAAATTAAATAAAGTCCAAATCAAATTTTTGTGTTCTATTTTTTTTTTTTAGTATTTGGAAATGCTCACTTATATTATTCTTCAGATTCATTTCCTTAATCTGAAATTGACACAAATGCTAAGGAATAAAATATCCCACAGTTCACTTCACAAGTACTTGCCAATACACAGCAGCAAAAGAAAATCACCTTAACTAATTTGGCGTAATTACATTATATCTGTTGGAACTAGATAGATGTCGATGGCCAGACTTGGGCTTGCATGGCTTGAATTATATAGTTATAAAATATGTTTCAGTACTTTCTTTATGACTAGATCAACATTTCCTGAAGTAATCACCTCCTGTTGCCTCTTTGTTTCATCCTTTTTAATGTCTTTCCATGTCACAAATATGGCAACATAGGAGACTCCTAAACTCTCACCATAAACCCCACCCTTGGCATAGTGCCATACAATCAGGAGGGAATCTCCAACTCCCAGCTTCTCTCTAAGAAGATGGGTCAAAAACATCTCGCAACCCAACTTTTAAGGCTGACACCTGAAGGACATGCCTCCAATTCACCTAGCTCAGAAAGCCTACAGATTTGTGTTCATGACTCCCAGGGGACTATTGAAATTAAGCAGTTGTTTAGTGGGCAGTGAACACTCACCGTGGCTATCCCCCCAAGAAGGTCCAATGAAGAGGTAGCAGGCAGAAACATCTCCCAGTCTTTCCCTGATAAGGGTTTAACTGAATTCTTTATAAAGTGAGGCCTGAAGGTCCAGATTCTAATTAGCATGCATGTCAGGGCTGACTGTGATCTTCCTGGAACACAAAAGAGTCAGTGGGCACTTTTCTCACTTCTGTCTGTGGCTTACTACAATAAAACCAAGACATCGGCTTATCTCTAAGAGGAGTTTGTCCACATATCTGGCACATAAACCTCTATGGCGACCACCCAGGGGACTGGCTCCCAAATCACCTAATTCTGGAAGCTAATGGAGTTCAACATTCATGTGTCCTTCAGGGAATATACCAAACAGTTTCTTTTTACTCACGTGGATACTCCCTCTGACTCAGCACAGAGTGAGTAAGCAAAACTGCCAAGCTTCAGTTTCTCCCTGGTAGAGGCTAATTTAATATCCTGATATTCCTAGCTACTGCTTAAAGATACACATAGAATAAAAGTGAAATGATGGGAAGAGATAATCCATGTGCATAGGAACTAAAAAAAGTCAGGGCATATATACTTATATCAAACAAAATAAAACATTAAGCCAAAGACTGTAGCAACAGACAAAAAAATAAATAAAAGGTCATTATATGTTTATAACAGAGTCACTTTATCAAGAAAAAAAAAAAAGTGAAGTCGCTCAGTTGTGTCCAATTATTTGCAACCCCATGGACTATAGCCTATGAGGTTCCTCCATCCATGGAATTTTCCTTAATCAAGAGGATACAATAATTATTTAATTTACCTAACACTGAAGCACCTGAATATAGAAAGCAAATTTTAATCGATCTGAAGAAAGAAATAGATAGCAATCACCATAATAAAGATCTTTAATATTCTACTCTCACATCCATACATGACCACGGGAAAAACCATAGCCTTGATTAGACGGACCTTTATTGGCAAAGTAATGTCTCTGCTTTTTAATATGCTATCTAGGTTGGTCATAACTTTCCTTCCAAGGAGTAAGTGTCTTTTAATTTCCTGGCTGCAATCAGCATCCATAGTGATTTTGGAGTTCAAAAAAATAAAGTCTGACACTGTTTCCACTGTTTCCCCATCTATTTCCCATGATGGGACCAGATGCCCTGATCTTTGTTTTCTGAATGTTGAGCTTCAAGCCAAACTTTTCACTTTCCTCTTTCACTTTCATCAAGAGGCTTTTTAGTTCCTCTTCACTTTCTGCCATAAAGGTGGTGTCATCTGCATATCTGAGGTTATTGATATTTCTCCCAGCAATCTTGATTCCGGCTTGTGCTTCTTCCAGCCCAGCGTTCCTCATGATGTACTCTGCATATAAGTTAAATAAACAGGGTGACAATATACAACCTTGACGTACTGCTTTTCCTATTTGGAACCAGACTGTTGTTCCATGTATGGATGTGAAAGTTGGGCTGTGAAGAAAGCTGATCGCCAAAGAATTGATGCTTTTGAACTGTGGTGCTGGAGAAGACTCTTGAGAGTTCCTTGGACTGCAAGAAGATCCAACCAGTCCATTCTAAAGGAGATCAATCCTGGGTGTTCATTGGAAGGACTGATGCTAAAGCTGGAACTCCAATACTTTGGCCACCTCGTGTGACGAGTTGACTTACTGGAAAAGAATCTGATGCTAGGAAGAATTGGGGGTGGGAGGAGATAGGGATGACAGAGAATGAGATCGGTGGACGGCATCACCGACTCAATGAAGGTGAGTTTGAGTGAACTCCAGGAGTTGGTGATGGACAGGGAGGCCTGGTGTGCTGTGATTCATGGGGTCGCAAAGAGTTGGACACAACTGAGCGACTGAACTCAACTGAACTGAATAACTACTTGCAATGACCATTCACACAGGATATCAATAAACATTAGACTTAAATAATATTATAGACAAAATATAGAACATTCCAACCAGCAGGAGCAGGATAAGTATTTTTCTAAAGCACATGTGAAATAGTCTCCAGGATAGATCACATGTTAGGCTACAAAATAAGACTTGAAGATTTAAGAAGACTGAAATCATATCAAGCATTTTTTTCAACCAAAATTATATGAAACTAGAAATCAGTTCCAAATGATTTGAAAGAAAACTGTAAAGTTCCAAAGTATGTGGAGACTAAAAGCATGCACCTGAGCAATCAATAGTTTAAAGAAGAAATCAAAAGAAAAAAAAAAAAATCTTAAGACAATTGTAAAAGAAAGCACAACAAACCAAAGCTTATGGGATGCAGCAAAAGCAGTTCTAAGAGGAAAATTTATAGCAATAACAGCCTACATTAAGAGAGAAAAAGAGAGAAATCAAACCAATTTAACATTTCAAGGAACAAGAAGATGAAGAACAAAGTAAATTCTAAGTTAATGTAAGGAAGAAAATAACAAAGACCAAAACAGAAATAAAGAAATGAACTAGGGATTATAAAAAAATATAGAAAAGATCAGTGAAACTAAGAACTATTTTTTACGATAAACAAACTTGAGAAAGCTTTACTAAACTAATTAAGGAAAAAGCAAAGTCAATTCAAATAAAATCAGAAAGAGGAGACACTAAAACTGATAACACAGAAATACAGATCATAGGAAATTATCATGAATAATTGCATGCCACCAAATTTGATAACATAGAAAAGACAGATAAATCTAGAAAAATACAACTTACCACGACAGAATCATGAAGAAATAAAAAAAAAATCTGTACAGATCAAATCTGTACCAAAAATCAAAAACCTCCTAACGAAGAAAAGCCCAGGACCAGATGGTCTCATTGGTAAATTCAAACAAATATTTAAATAAAAACTAATACCATCCTTCTCAAGCTTGTCAAAAAAACTGAATAGGAGAGAACATTTCCAAGTTGATTTTACAAAGCCAGAAAAGGACACTACAGAAAAAGAAAATTACAGGTCAGCTGTCTCTGACAAGCATAGATATAACAATCCTCAACAAAATACTAGCAAACCTAATTAAGGATACATTAAAAGAATCATATACCATGATCAAATAGGATTAATTCCAAGAATATATATCATTTCAATGTATGCAAATCAATTAATATGATACAGCACATTAACAAAATGAAAGATAAAATCACATGATCACCTCCATAGATGCAGAAAAAGGTACTTGAAAAAATTCAACATCCCTTCATGTAACAACTCAATGAAAAAAGTAAAGAAGAAATGTAGCAACATAATAAAGGCCATATATAACAAACTCATAGCTAATAACATACTCAGTGGTGAAAAATTGAAGACTTTTCCTCTAAGATCACACAGCCATGTCTCTACTTGACCAATGAAGAAATTGAGAAATGTTGAATTTTTTTGTAATAATCACAGAGCTAATAAATGATACAATTGAACGTGTATTCAATTTTTGATTCTATATACCACACTCTTTGCCCCACCTTTTACTACTACTATCTTCTCTGTTACTCACATCTACATTAACCATAAAGTCTAGCACAGTGATTTCCCTACAATTCATGAAAAATATTTGGGAATGAAAGAGATACTATAATTAGCCCTTTCTTCTAGCAGGTAAAATGTTCTTCTATGCTTTCAGTTCAGTTCAGTTCAGTTCAGTTCAGTCGCTCAGTCGTGTCCGACTCTTTGCAACCCCATGAATCACAGCACACCAGGCCTCCCTGTCCATCACCAACTCCTGGAGTTCACTCAAACTCACCTTCATCGAGTCGGTGATGCCATCCAGCCATCTCATTGTCTGTCGTCCCCTTCTCCTCCTGCCCCCAATCCCTCCCAACATCAAAGTCCTTTCCAGTGAGTCAACTCGTCGCATGAGGTGGCCAAAGTATTTTAGTTTCAGCCTCAGCATAAGTCTTTCCAATGAACACCCAGGACTGATCTAAAGAGAAGACAAAGGCTTACTGAAATTGTGTTTGTCTGAAATGAGTATGCCATGGAATGTGAAGTGTACTAATTTTTTGTGTTTTGGCCATTCTGGATACTGTCATTGTTTGAGTCAGAATCACTTCCTATTTCAGGCTCATTAGCCGTAGAGAAGTTACTTGTCCATCTTCAAAAAAATAAAAATTTTACCAAATAAGACTTTATTTCAAAGGTAAATATTATACATGACATTTCAAATTCTTTTCATTGGCAGACAACATATAGGAAAGCATTAGGCCAAGACACAAACTGGAGTGTCAAGCTCTTGCTATCCAGACAACAAAAACATTATGGAAACAAACTCTTGGTTTTGAAATTTTTATGGAATGAGTTCTCATGATTACAAACCAAAACTTTTAAGACAAGAAGACTAACTGCTCCCCCCAAATCCAAACAAAATTGCTTTGTTACAAAATATTTCCTTTCTTTTATTTTCTTCTGTGCTTTGTGAAGCCTCCTGAAATGATAGCCATCCTAAAAATGCATTACAAATATTCATCAAAAAGTAAGAAATCAAATTGGCATTTATTTTAAATATGGCATGACAGTTAACGTTCTGGTTTTTTCTTCCCTCTGATTTTTTGGTCCTTGGACTATGAAAAACTTTAGGCATGACTAAAGAAGTTTGGAACATAAATCAGTAAAGAAAAAAGAAAGACTAACCAGATTTAAGGAACTGAGTCATCTAAAATAGTTAAAAACACCACCTGCATTTCAGCTGCAAATGTGAATCAGGTCACAGGGAAAGAAGGGGTAGGACTTTTGGCTTTATGTTCAGCTTAAAAAAAAAAAAAAAGCAGCAGCAGCAAGAGTAAACAATTTATATATTTATTCTTCTCTATCTCTATAATTCTTTGTTTCAAATTTTAAAGTGATTTGAAACATCAGACTGGCCAAAAAGTTCATTTGGGGTGTACCATCTTATGGAAAATCTTGAATGAAGTTTTTGGCCAACCCTATACAACTCAGATTTTTTTTTTTATGGTTTAAGTATTAGTTCAACTTTATTATTATTTTTTTATTGGAGGTTAATTATTTTACAATATTATATTGGTTGGTTTTGCCATACATTGACATGAATCCGCCCCGGGTGTACATGAGTTCCCCTTCCTGAGCCCCTCTCCCACCTCCCTCCTCCCTTTATCCTCCCTCTGGGTCATCCCCGCACACCAGCCCTGAGCATCCTGTAACATGCAGATTGTAATGAGAGTTTTCATTTTTCCTCTTTTAAGTGGTGTCATTGAAATGAGTGGAGTGAAGGTCCTGTGGTAATGAAGAGAACACCCAGAAGTCATGATGCTACTTAGTGTGAGATGTTCACTTTTTGAAATCCCTGAAGATTTAGGGAGAAGTCAGGATGAAGAGTGAGTTTGTAAGAGACCAGTGGCCAAACACCCATGAATTCAAGTAGAAGTGACCAGAACGTTAGCCGATGACAGTAACAAGGAAGGTCAAAGATCAGACATGGTCAAAGATCTCAATGGGAAGGAGTGATATCATTGGTCAAAGGTACCAGTGAGAAGAAGCAGTAAGGAGCCAAGAGAATGTTGACCATCTCACCTGACCCCTCAGTTTGGCAAGTATATAAGAATGATCAGCTGCCCAGAGCAGGTTCTTTCCAGTGTCCTTGGAGAACTCTTAGGTTTCATTTAGCAAAAGGAACATAAGAGCATTCTCAGAAAAGCTAAGGATTTTGGAGAGTATCCACACTCAATATCAAGGCATAGGAGATAGCATAAAGGTCAGGGAAGAAAGTTAAAGAATTCTACATCAAGTATAGGTGAGGTAAACAGTGTACAGGTAAATGGAGAATGTCCCTTAAGCTTGGTGAACAGGGAGGACATTAATTAGAAAAGGTTAATGATTGTCTTTCAGTATCTCAAGACATTGATTGTGTACAAGACAGTGTCTGGTCTCAAAACACAACATTGAGGGTTGCTGTGAGGTTTGAAGAAAGTCAACAGGGGCAGGGCTGGCTTGTGTTGCTCAGAGATAGAGGGAAGACTCTGAGGAGAGAGAGGATTTGTTTTAGAGAAGCTATCTTGAAGTGCATAGAGCAGGAGAATGGACAATGGGAGTACCTCAGAGCCCTGGAATAGCAACTTCAGAGCCCTGTTGAGTGAAAGTGTGTGGTGATTCATTCCTGCACGAGGCCAGCACTGTGACAGGTTTACAGAGGAACAAGGGGAGCTCTGGTTACAAGGCATTTCTTTCAGAAATAGAGACTCAACCACACTTTGTAGAAGAGGTACCATTTCAGAATGAAGGATGAGAAAAAGTAGGAGTTTAATGCCTTAGGAAATCCACAAATAAAGAAAACCAAAGCTGAGACTCTCCTGGAATAGCTCATTTCCAAATGTGCGTGTGTGCATACTGAGTTGTTCAGTCTTGTCTGACTCTTTATGGCCCCATGGCCTGTATGCTGCCAGGCTCCCCTGTCCACGGAATTCTCCAGGCAAGGTTACTGGAGTCGCTTGCCATTTCCTTCTCCAGGGGATCTTCTTAACACAGGAACTGAACCTAGGTCTCCCGCATTGCACGCAGATTCTTTACTGTCCGAGCCACCACGTGGCCTAAGTTTCAGTTCAGGGAAGTGAAAAATTCAGGAGATGGGTGATGGTGAGAGCTTTGCAACAAGGTGAATTCTCTTAGTCTCACTGAACCGTACAGTTAAAAATGGTTAAAATAATATATTTTAAAATATGACTTTGACCATAGTAAAAAATGTTAGAGAAAGATAAAATCCAAAGTAACAGTCCAAGTTTAAAAAATATGTAAATATTTATATATTAAAGCAGATACATATTTGTAACAAATTCTCCTATGAGGGGTTCATTTATATGAGTAAGAAAATTCACTGTTAAATGGCCGTAAAACCAATCAATTGGTAAAAATTAAAGAAAACTGATTTCAGATCAATATGCAGACACAACCTCCAAATAGAGGAAATTTTAAACAATGGAGTGAGTTGACTTGTAAGAAAATAAGCTTCCTATCATTGAAATCTTTGTACCAAAGACTGAATGTTCAAAGATGTTGTAAGGGGAATTCTTATATTGGTGGGAGGTTAAGTCAAGTTAGAAATGAGGAAGGAAGAAGGAAAAGAAACTCAGGTTATCTGGTTGCCTACCACATGCCACTCACTTTACATTTCCTATAAGATATTTTCCCAATATTAACTAAGTCTCAGAAAATAGAAATGAATTGCAGCAGTCACTGTTGCAGAGACTGCCAGTCATCCACAAATTCCTTTCTCTCCTTTCTTGTTACAGATGCTACAGAACATCTTTTTTATTATTTATTTATTTAAGATAATTGCATGGCAGCCTGTTTGGTTAACTTGCCAAATTATAATTTGTTATGATTTCAAACTTTTCATAAATCTTGATACTAGTAACGTAAGCATGATAAATGAAACAGACAATAACTCCTGAGCTCCTGAACTATATTCTAGCTGTAGATATTTTATACATGCATTTGTTTAACATATAATTTGTGTATATATAATATACACACTTCTATTTCCTCACTTCTAATTTATTCCACATCAGATTTCTGCTTTAAAGAAATCATTCTTTCAGAGTTCATGAATGATTTCCAAGTTTCCAAACCTAACAATTTGTGCTATATCTCATCTTTGTTGACCTCACCAGAGATTTTGGCACATTGACCGTTTCTGTATCTGAAAATCTCAGCTAGTCTTGGAAATTTTGAGATGCAACGAAATTAGTATTGTACTTTCATCTTTCAGTAACTATAGTCATCCATAACATATGGCCTTAATAAAAATTCATGTATATACTGGATTTTGTTGTGTCAATTTAGCTGAGATTGTGAACCAGGTACATCAGAATCTGGATTTGAGTTGAATAAAAGAGGAGCTTGTCTCAATAATTTTGAAAGGTTGTAATTGCAGGAAGCAAGGTGACAGAAAGTTGCAGGATGTTGAATGGGTTCTGGTTTCAGCTCATCATTTTACTGTTGTATGCCGGTCATCAAGCAACAGTTAGAACTGGACGTGGAACAACACACTTTTCCAAATAGGAAAAGGAGTATGAGTATGTCAAGACTGTATATTGTCATCCTGCTTATTTAACTTATATACAGAGTACATCATGAGAAATGCCAGGCTGAAGGAAGCACACACTGGAATCAAGATTGCCGGGAGAAATACCAATAACCTCAGATATGCAGATGAAACCACCCTTATGTCAGAAAGTGAAGAGGAACTCAAAATCCTCTTGATGAAAATGAAAGAGGAGAGTGAAAAGGTTGGCTTGAAGCTCAACATTCAGAAAACAAAGATCATGGCATCTGGTCCCATCACTTCATGGGAAATAGATGGGGAAATAGTGTCAGACTTTATTTTTTGGGGTTCCAAAATCACTGCGAATGCTGATTGCAGCCTTGAAATTAAAAGACGCTTACTCCTTGGAAGGAAAGTTATGACCAACCTAGACAGCATATTAAAAAGCAGAAACATTACTTTGCCAACCAAGGTCTGTCTAGTCAAGGCTATGGTTTTTCTAGTGGTCATGTATGGATGTGAGAGTTGGACTATAAAGAAAGCTGAGAGCCAAAGAATTGATGCTTTTGAACTGTGGTGTTGGAGAAGACTCTTGAGAGTCCCTTGAATTGCAAGGAGATCCAGCCAGTCCATTCTAAAGGAGATCAGTCCTGGGTGTTCATTGGAAGGACTGATGTTGAAGCTGAAAATCAAATCCTCTGGCCACCTGATGGGAAAAGCTGACTCATTTGAAAAGACCCTGATGCTGGGAAAGATTGAGGGCAGGAAGAGAAGGGGACAACAGAGGATGAGATGGTTGGATGGCATCACAGACACAATGGACATGGGTTTGGGTGAACTCCGGGATTTGGTGATAGACAGGGAGGCCTGGCGTGCTGCAGTTCATCGGGTCACAAATAGTCAGACACAACTGAGTGACTGAACTGAATTGAACTGATCACCAACAGCAGCTCCGAGCCAACTACCAAGCTAAACCAAGGTGGGAGCTTCCACACACTCTTTTCAAACACCTCCCTTTATATAAAGTCACAGTTCAGTAACCAGACATGTGCTTCTTCTGAATCTTTCCTGCAATTTCTGATCAGCCCACCCAAAACAGATTCTCTTGATTAGTGACTTTCACTAAATTTCATTTCTCTTTCAGACCTTCACATGCACACATCCTTCTACATATTCGTAAGCTTTCATTTCCATAATAAAACTGTTCTACCCATAATTTCCATAGTGGTTTAGTCACTAAGTTGTATCCGACTCTTTGTGACCCTGTGGACCGTAGCCTACCAAGCACTTCTGTCCATGGGATTTCCCAGGCAGGAATATTGGAGTGGGTCGCCATTTCCTTCTCCAATAGTATCTGTAATGTTCCTGTTAATACGCTAAAATTTAAAGGACACGTGTTATGTTAAAAATGAACTTCTTATTCTTAGAAAATTAACCATATATCATATTTTATGAGTCAAGCCTGGGTATTCCTCTCAATGAGCTTCCCAGGTGGCTTAGTGGTAAAGAATCTGCCTACCAAGCAGGAGATATGGATTAGACCCCTGGCCTGGGAAGATCACTTGGAGAAGGGAATGGCAATCCACTCCAGTATTCTTGCTAGGAAATCCCACAGACAGAGGAGCATGGTGGGCTATAGTCCATGGGGTCACAAAAGAATTAGACATGATTTAGCAATTAAGCAATAATATTCCTCTCCATAATTCTCAGAATGAAAGACAAGGGGCTAACCCAAGGATGTTTAGGAACTTTTGAAACGTCTAGAAATAAGGTATTTTGTTAGACTTTGCCAGGGTTGTATACAGAACGAGCACACATAGCCTCAAGACTTCTCTATTTAAGTCACATATTGCTATGGACTGACATGTGCCCCTCTGCCAAATTCGTGTGTTGTAGCCTTAACTCCCAATGTGACTATATTTGGAGACAGTGACTTTAGGAGGTAATCAAGGTTAAGTGAGGCCATAAGTGGAGACCCCTATTCTGACAAGACTACAGCCTTATAAGGAAGACATACAAAGAAGATGAACACAAGAGATCTCTTCCTCTCTCTGGCTTATGAAGACATAGTGCAAAAGTGTTAGCCAGAAAGTCTCACCACAACAGTCCTTGCACCCAAATCTTGCACTTCCAGGCTCCAGAACTGTAAGAACTGATTTCCATTATTTAAGCCACTCAGTCTATGACTTTTAGTGTGGCAGCCTGAGCTAAGACAACTTCTATATGACCTCAGGCTGTTTGTCTGTAGAACCAATTGCAGAAGTCTTGCCTTACACAGCATTCTTGGGAGTATTGTGTGGGATATGACATTATGAGGGGCACTAAATATTCAATCTGTACACAGATTTCATCCAAGTCTGTAACCAGCATCACATGTGACCCACTGGCATGCTCTGCTATGGGTGTGATGCCTCCGTGTCATGTTCTCTGTGGTATGGACTGTCTCTCTTTCTACTGATCTCACCTGTGTGGGCACTTATTGATATCTCACTTGCAGCAGCAACTCCTTTCGTATTTCTCTCTAATCACATGGGTCTTATCTTTTATCTTTTTTAACACTTTCAGTAGAAATGAGAAGGAAAAAAGGTAAAGGGTGGTAAGACCTGGCCGTATCAGCAGTTCTCATTTGATAGACAAGTCACTTTAAGTCATTCTTTGGCCAAATAATAATTGGCATATTTTATCAAAGTAAAGCACAGTAATTCCCCTGCATATGAACTTTCAAGTTGCAAACTTTCAAAGATGGGAATGTGTGTTTGCATGCCCAGTCACATGAGTTGGTTCCCATGTGTGGCATGCACTGCCACGTGTGTACCTCCTCACAGCTATACTTTTGTGTACTCTACTATATAGTATTGTATAGAGTACATGAGTACAGCATCTTTATTTCAAGCCCAGGATGTCCGGTAAGCAAGTGTAAAAGCAGCAGACGATTGTGTTAGTTTATTACTTAGGCTAACTTTATTGGGCTTACCAATGCATTCTCAGAACAGCACTCATTCATATGTAGGCAACTTACTGCGTTATAAAAATGTACTGTTTCAGATGTTCCATGATTTTGATTGGTTTTATAGTATTAATTATTTGGGGAGAAAATTTTGCAACTTTGGAAGCCATATCCATATATGACTTCGTTAACATCTTAGTGACCTGTAGCAATTAACTTGATTATCAAGATGGCCAAACAAGTGTCAAGGATATGACCAACACACTGGAAAGATCTGACTCATTGTGTACTGGGCTTTTCACTCTGGGGTTTAACAAACAGGAAAGAAGCATACACAGTCTGGTGCTTGCAGTCAAGGAGCTGGTGTTCAGTGTTCTGGGCAGATTTCAAGGTCTTCTGGGTTGTAACCAGGCAGCATAAATTCATAGCTAGGTCATGGAATCAGAACACCATAATTCTGTTTCGATGTCCAACATTTTAGTACAATCAAATGGAATGCAACATTGAAATATGAATGCAATGTTTCAGCTAAATCCATGTTCAAGTTGGCAACTTATGTTCTGCCTGTGCAGAATTGAGGAATTTGCTATTGTCTAGACCACGCTTTAGACAGTGAGCCACAAATCCCTATGTAGAGGCTATTCTGTTGTTACATAACTTGAAGATTTTTTTTTTCTCCCAAAGTCATTGAAGAAAAATGCAAGAATAATAAAACTCTAAAGAAGTGGGAACGCATATCAAATAAACTGAAATGGCATTATCTATGAAAGAGAAGTCTGTATGCTACTTGTTAATTTCTTAAAACTATATTAAGACTATTATAACTACATTAAGTTCTGATAAAGTCAAATGAAAGATTGGAAGAGAAGATCTCAAAACTCTTTTCCAATTTAAATTTTTATAGTCTTATGAATATGCAACAGATTTGAAGTAGAAAAAGATAAGACAGAAAGAAAACAAATACAATTCCCTCCACAATACTGACTGCATTTATTTGATTTTTTAAAAGCACAAAAAAGAGGAAAATTTATCTTCATTGGACTTTCTTTTTACATTTTTTCAATATTGGAACAGTTAGTACAGAGCCTCCTTCCAAGCAGTTATTTCTCAATGGCTTTTTTTAAAGTGAGGAATAAATGACTGTCTAATAAGAAACAATTTCCTAATATACACTGTGTGTTAGGAAAATTGGTTTTGAAATCTTAAATAAACCGCTAAATATAACTATTATTCAGAAATTGGCAAATATGAACTGTGAGCGCCCATTCACAAAAAAAAAGTAATTTTATTCCTTTGTCTTTAAAGAAAATGTTATAATTGAAGACACTGGTCAATTTTGAAGTTGTGAAAGAAAAAATTCACCCTTGTTAAATTCACGAATAATATTAGATTCTAAGGTTTTACTATTGTAAGAAAAACATGATATTAAGTGGTCTAAGATTTAGGGCCATGTGATACTGATCAATATTTGGAAATATTGTGGAAAATATTTTGGAAAAATAAGTACTGGGTTCATATCTGGACTCTGACTTTTACAAACTATATGATCTTGGGCAAATCACTAATTTTTCTGCAGATAATTTTTCTCATGTTATAAAATTGCTAAGATATTCAGCTTATTCAGTGACAGGTACTTTGTTGTCTATATAGTCACATAAAAATGTTATTTAGCCAAAGAGGCAGAGGCAGCTGACTGTCCATCAAAATTGGCTCTCCACTTCTGTGTATACCACTGTAACTGCTTAATGAAGCTAGGAGCTCCATTATCAACACTACTTGGCAGCTAGTTATGGCCTTGTGATCAGTTCATATTTGCTAAATGAAATTAGGCAAACCATTTTCTGACAAAAGGTCACAACCTTGTGCACAAACTAGATAAAATGATTGCCACCCTAGGAACTTACAGAAGATGGAAGAAACTTGGGTCTCTGAATTGCAATATAGAAAAGAACTGTGCATTAGTTGGGAATATATACCTGGGATTGTTACTATGGAAGAAAATATAATCGTCCCTTGTGTTGAGCCACTATACATTTTACTTATCTTTGATCACAGCTTCAGTTCAGTTCAGTTCAGTCGCTCAGTCGTGTCCGACTCTCCACGACCCCATGAATCACAGCACGCCAGGCCTCTCTGTCCATCACCAACTCCCGGAGTACACTCAAACTCATGTCCGCAGAGTCGGTGATGCCATCCAGCCATCTCATTCTCCGTCGTCCCCTTCTCCTCCCGCCCCCAACCTTTCCCAGCATCAGAGTCTTTTCCAGTGAGTCAACTCGTCGCATGAGGTGGCCAAAGTATTGCAGTTTCAGCTTTAGCATCAGTCCCTCCAATGAACATCCAGGACTGATCTCCTTTAGAATGGACTGGTTGGATCTCCTTGCAGTACAGAAATTAGTACCTTGAAATGAAATACTCTTATACAGGGGGGGAAAAAGCTAATAGATGACATGAGCTAAGGAGCTTGGTTGTGAGAAAAATAGCTTATATATGTAGAAAGTTGATGAACGATGCTATGCAGTGTCAAAATAGTGAAATAACACTGTATTGTAAATCAACTATACTCCAACTGTTGTCTGAGATAATTTAAAAATCAGAACAGTTCGTAGAACTACAATTCTAAGAAAATCATTAGAAGAAGCCCAAATAATAGTGTGTGTTGGCCTTACATGCTACTTGTAGCAAAGTATTTCAAGAACAACATTAGCTCGTATATGACTGACCAAAAAGTAGCCGGGCTGGAGAAGTCAACAGTTCTTGGAGCCCAAAAGTACTTGCTCCCCAGATACTATTAAGACTTTTCAGAAAAAAGAACCAGCCATGTGGCAAAGGTTCAATTAAAGGCATTGCTTCCCTACTGCAGATAGTTGTAGATGGTTTTAAGATAGCACCTATTAAGTTCAGAGAAACAAGCATGAGGGAAAGAAAGTGAAATTATATGGCAGACTTAAGAAATATGTCTTGGAAAGAATTTTCAATGTGATTATATTGCCACATGGTGCAGTGGTGAACAATCCGCCTGCAATGCAGAAGACGTGGGTTTAATCTCTGGCTCAAAAAGATACTCTGGAACTGGAAATGGCAACCCACTCCAGTATTTCTTGTCTAGAAAATTCCATGGACAGAGGAGCCTTTTGGGCTACAGTCCATGGTGTCACAAAGAGTTGGACATGACTAAGCAACTGAGCACACACATACACATAGGCACAATGAATTAACTAGAAGTAAATATTTCCGAAGTCTATTAAGGTTCTGAAAGAACTGCATTGGCAAAGAAAGCATTAGCTTGGACTCTAAAAGTCAGTGACTAATAAGCAAAATTAACCCTTGGACTCCCAGCACAATTGAACAAGGAGTCAGCTATGAAAGCTGCTCAGCCCTCATGGGGGCAGAATCCCCAATATTCACTTCTGATGATGCCATGGAAGAAACAGATGAGGAAAGAAACTCTAAAAGTAAAACCAGGGGTCCTGGAGAACAGTGGACAAGAGAGTTCTTTTCAAGGAGAAACAGAGACATCATCTATCATCTTTCACAAGGAACATTTTAATGCCTTCTCAACAAGCTATAACCAATGCCTAGAAATTACTACGAGATATTTGACATAATAGCCTATCCTTCTCCCACCATTGTATATTTGGTGTGGGGACAGGCAGAGGCACTTCACTGTGTCTTTAGTTGGTAGGTCAATAAAGAGTTTAAAAAATGCTGCATCTGGAGCATGGGAAGGAATGTGTATCACACAGAGATTGGATTTTGAGCTGGATACAGTAACTTAATCAGAAGTTGGGTGTATTCTTTGTGTGGGAAGAAAGGTACCCATTTCTCACCCAAAGAACTAAGGATGATTCTGATAAATGGGCTGTTGTTTACTTGCTAACTTGTGTCCAACTATTTTGAAACCCCATGGACTGTAGCCTCCACGTTCCTCTGTCTGTGGAATTTCCCAGGCGAGAATACTGGAGTGGGTAGCTATTTCCTTCTCCAGAGGATCTTCCCAATCCAGGGACTGAACTCAATTCTCCTGCTTGGCAGGCAGATTCTTTACCACCTGAGCCACCAGAGAAGCCCTGTTTCATACAAGTACAACTCTTACCATGAAAGTGTAGCTAGGAAGCACCTACCTAGCTGAGAAGCATATTTACTCGCTCTGCTTACAGCTATATGTGGATATGAAAGCCTTCCTCAGCAATCAATGTAAAGAAATAGAGGAAAACAAAACAATAAGAAAGACAAGAGATCTCTTAAGAAAATTAGAGATATGAAGGGAACATTTCATGCAAAGATGGGTTTGATAAAGGACAGAAATGGTAGGGGCCTAACAGAAGCAGAAGATATTAAGAAGAGGTGGCAAGAATACACAGAAGAACTGTACAGAAAAGATCTTCATGACCAAGATAATCACGATGGTGTGATCACTCACCTAGAGCCAGACATCTTGGAATGTGAAGTCAAGTGGGCCTTAGAAAACTTCACTACAAACAAAGCTAGTGGAGGTGATGGAATTCCAGTTGACCTATTTCAAATCCTGAAAGATGAGGCTGTAAAAGTGTTGCACTCAATATGCCAGCAAATTTGGAAAACTCAGCAGTGGCCACAGGACTGGAAGAGGTCAGTCTTCATTCCAATCCCAAAGAAAGGCAATGCCAAAGAATGCTCAAACTACCACACAATTGCACTCATCTCACACGCTAGTAAAGTCATGCTCAAAATTCTCCAAGCTAGGCTTCAGCAGTACGTGAACCATGAACTTCCAGATGTTCAAGCAGGTTTTAGAAAAGGCAGAGGAACCAGAGATCAAATAGCCAACACCCGTGGATCATGGAAAAAGCAAGAGAGTTCAACAAAAACATCTATTTCTGCTTCATTGGCTATGCCAAAGCCTTTGACTGTGTGGATCACAATAAACTGTGGAACATTCTGAAAGAGATGGGAATCCCAGATCACCTGACCTGCCTCTTGAGAAACCTGTATGCAGGTCAGGAAGCAACAGTTAGAACTGGACATGGAACAACAGACTGGTTCCAAACAGGAAAAGGAGTACATCAAGGTTGTATATTATCACCCTGCTTATTTAACGTCTATGCAGAGTACATCATGAGGAACGCTGGGCTGGAAGAAGCACAAGCTGGAATCAAGATTGCCGGGAGAAATATCAATCACCTCAGATATGCAGATGACACCACCCTTATGGCAGAAAGTGAAGAGGAACTAAAAAGTCTCTTGATGAAAGTGAAAGAGGAGAGTGGAAAATTTGGCTTGAAGCTCAACATTCAGAAAACTAAGATCATGACATCTGGTCCCATCACTTCACGGGAAATGGGGAAAAAGTGGAAACAGTGTCAGACTTTATTTTGGGGGCTCAAAAATCGCTGCAGATGCTGATTGCAGCCATGAAATTAAAAGACACTTACTCCTTGGAAGGAAAGTTATGACCAACCCAGACAGCACATTAAAAAGCAGAGATATTACTTTGCCAACAAAGGTCCATCTAGTCAAGGTTATGGTTTTTCCTGTGGTCATGTATGGATGTGAGAGTTGGAGTGTGAAGAAAGCTGATCTCCGAAGAATTGATGTTTTTGAACTGTGGTGTTGGAGAAGCCTCTTGAGAGTCCTTTGGACTGCAAGGAGATCCAACCAGTCCATTCCAAAGGATATCAATCCTGGGTGTTCAGTAGAAAGACTGATGCTAAAGCTGAAACTCCAATACTTTGGCCACCTCATGGGGAGAGTTGATTCACTGGAAAAGACTCTGATGCTGGGAGGGATTGGGGGCAGGAGGAAAAGGGGATGACAGAGAATGAGATGGCTGGATGGCATCACCGACTCAAAGGAGTTGAGTTTGAGTGAACTGCGGGAATTGGTGATGGACAGGGAGGCCTAGCATGCTGTGATTCATGGGGTTGCAAAGAGTTGGATACGACTGAGTGACTGAACTGAACTGAATATGAGCAGAGATGATAAGAATCTTTTCCAGGTAAATGATTTAATACATTTATTTTCCTCCTGAACATTCCAATTCCTCTGAATCAGAGGATGACAATGTAATATATGGTAGAGCCACAATCCAGAAGGAACCTGGCACCCCGAATCCCCCTGTGGAAAAGAATCACCTTGAGTTACTGTATGAGCTAGAAATAAAACTGTATTGTATTTAAACCACTTGTGCCATTTTGTATGTATTTGTGACCACAGTTTATTGCTATCTTTCTAATTATAGTTGCATCACTTGGCTAGGCTAAGCTGTTTCAGTTGTGTCTGACTCTTTGCAACCCTATGGACCATAGCCCACCAGATTCCTCTGTTGGTAGGATTCTCTAAGCAAGAATACCAAGAATACTGAAGTGGGTTCCTGTGCCCTCTTCCAGGATTTTCCCAGGGATAGAACCAGCATCTCTTACATTTTCTGCATTGGCAGGCAGGTTCTTTACCACTAGCACCATCTGGGAAGCCCTATATCATTTTGGGGTGTTATTTATTTAGTGAAAAGCAAAATGTTTTAAAAAGTATTTGTAAATATTATTTTAAGAAGGAAAGCTTATGTAATGAACTATGGTATACGATGCATATTTGGGAGATTGTTCTTTTTAAGGGGAAGATGAAAATTCATATTATGACTGGAATAGTTTCCATGTATTATAAATGAAGAGACTGAGATTCTGTGATATCTTAGATTCAATAATACTTTTGATTGTTATATAGCTATTTTCTAAATATTAAAATACAAATGAGATAATTACAGATATCAAAAGCCATTATTATATACAAAGTGAAACTTCATCTACTGTGACATAGACTAAATGTTTGTAGTTCCCCATAATTAACATGTTAAATACTAATGCCCAATGTGATAATATTAACAGGTGGAGCCTTTGGGAGGTTATGTCATAAGGGTGGCACCCTCATGAATAGGATTAGTGCCTGTATGAAAGAGACCCCAGAGAGCTCCTTTGCCCTCAGTCATGTGAGGACACAGAATGAATATGACAGTCTATGAACCAAGAAGTACATTCTCACCAAACACTAAATCTTCCATCCCCTATATCTTGGACTTCCCAGCTCCAGATCTATGAGGATATACATGCTTGCTGTGTAAACCACCCAATTTATGAATTTTTTTTATAGCAGCCTGAATAGACTAAAACATTTTATCGTGGTTACATTTAACTCTTCCCCTTCTGTTATTTAAATTATTTTTTCAGGTACTCTGGATTCTTTCCTTTTGTTTTTTGCCTTTTTTTTTTTTTGTATGCTTTTTTTAAAATTTTATGGCCATGCTATCGAGCTTGTGGCGTTTTAATTCTCTGACCAGGGATCAAACCTAGGTCATGTGTAGTGAGAGCATGGAGTCCTAACCACTGGATTGCCTGGAAATTCTTGGCATTCTGGTTTCTTGAGCACTTTCCAGATATAAGTAAAACTGTAGTACTTTGGTAACTGTTTGTCAACTAAAATCAAATTTCACCTCCATTTTGTACTTCATTCTTTGAAAACCCTGATTGGATACAAAATCTGCACATCCTAAAATATACTTGCAGAGAGTGTTTGCAAAATTCATGGCTTATCAAATCAGATTAACATGAAAACAGATGATTTATTGCATAAGCTAAAGTTCAGGTTGTGATGCTATATTCAATGTGTTGCTTTTTACAGTAACATCAAGTAAATGGTTATAATAAATGCTTTCTTATATGAATTGGGAAAATATATTACATATTTCAGAGATTTTCTTAGTCAAAAATATGACTGTATTTTCAGATATATCAATTTTTTCTCCTAAATGACACATATCTAAGAACTATTTGTTTACCCTCTCCTGCAGAACAATCTCTAAAATTTACTCAGAAAAAATTCCTCCAAGGTTAAGAAAATATTTTATCTGAAGATTTTTAAATATATTCAATATGCTCTCTCTTAGGGGAATGGAGTTACTGTCTTTTATCAGTGTGCGATGGAAAGATATAAAAGATGAAAAGACACTAAAATAGAAAAAAAAGTGTAATAAATAAATGACTTTTTACTTAAGATGTGGCATTTACTGTTACAACAAAAGCAGTTTTAAATTGGCATTAAAATGTCATATCAAGCAATAATAAAATATTATATAAATAAATTACCCTTGAGAGTTAAGGACACTTTTGAAAAATTTGAAAATATTTTTCTTTCAAAAACAGGATTACCTTTACTCCCCACTTAAAGCAGAAATAAAGCTTTGAAAGATTATACTGTTAATCTAACAATAACAATATGACTTAATTTTCAGGACACATTGTGTCCTGGGCATTGACCTAAACGTTAAACAATGACAAATGGTATAATTACATCACTTTTTCCTTAAGAAAACATTTTGAAAACTTATATAATTATTAGTCAATATAAGGTGTGGTTATGTAGAAAGAAGAAAGCAAAATTCTGTCTCCCTTAACAAATAAAAATTCTCCCATGGGAAAACTGTGTGTGTACACACACACTTAGGTAGACACGATTTGTTTAAAAAACCAATCTCCTACTATCTTATAGAAATGAAGGAAGATCAAAAAGACAGACAGTCATATTTAGGGTGAAATATTTGAACATCAGCTGTATGTTATTTTAAAAACAATTATAGGATAATCTAAGCTGCAAAAATTTTATTGCCTTATTTGACCTTTGAAAAACTTGAGCAGGCACCACATTAGTGATGGGACAAAGATATAAACAAGGTTATGGTTAATATAACTTGTGCCTTGAAAATCAAGTAAGAGAAGCCACAGAACGTGTGTAGGAGGGAGATGTACTTAAGTACTCCTAAACATGGATTTGGAGGGAGACTGGCTTTCTGGCATACTAACTGAGTGTTTTACTGTGTGTAACTTTTATTGCTTTGGGAATGGGGTTGGCAGATGACTTTCAAAAGGAAAGAACAGACCAAAAGATGGAAGATGACATTTTTTTTTAAAGAAGAGGTTCCTATCATTGTTATGATGCTGTGTATGACATAATTGTCTTTTCTTAAAATGTCTAGTACTTAGGAGTCTATTTGTTATATATGCACCTTCCCAGCCCAGATCTCTAGACATTCCAACATCTTAAAATGTTTCAGTGCAGAGACAGATAACACAAAACTCATAGAAGAAATAAAGCTTAGACCAATTACTAAAGAATCATGACAAACTTTCAGTTTGTTCCATTATTATTCTGTTGTTATTGTTCAATCACTTAGTTGTGTCCAACTCTTTGTGACACCATGGATTTCAGCACACCAGGCTTCCCTGTCCTTCACCATCTCCCAGAGCTTGCTCAAACTCATGTCCGTTGAGTCAGTGATGCCATCCAATCATCTCATCCTCTGTCACCCCTTCTCCTCCTGCCTTCAATCTTTGCCAGTGTCAGGGTCTTTTCCAATGAGTCAGCTCTTTGCATCAGGTGGCCAAAGTATTGGAACTTCAGCTTCAGCATCAATCCTTCCAATGACTATTCAGGAATGATTCCCTTTAGGACTGACTGGTTTGATCTCTTTGCAGTCAAAGGGACTCTCTCAAGAGTTTTGTCCAGCATGACTACTGGAAAAAACATAGCTTTAATTATATGGACCTTTGTGGGTAAAGTAATGTCTCTGCTTTTAATATGCTCTCTAGGTTTGTCATAGCTTTTCTTCCAAGGAGAAAGCATCTTTTAATTTCATGGCTGTAGTCACCATCTACAGTGATCTTGGAGCCCAAGAAAATAAAGTCTGTCACTGTTTCTATTTTTTTCCCATCTATTTGCCATGATGTGATGGGACCAGATGCCATGATCTTTGTTTATTGAATGTTGAATTTTAAGCCAGTTTTTTCACTCTCCTCTTTCACTTTCATCAAGAAGGTCTTTAGTTCCTCTTCACTTTCGGCCATAAGGGTGTTGTCATATGCATATCTGAGGTTTTTTATTTTTCTCCTGGAAATCTTGATTCCAGCTTGTGCTTCCTCCAGCCCAGCGTTTCTCATGATGTACTCTGCATATAAGTTTAAAAAGCAGGGTGACAATATACAGTCTTGACATACCCCTTTCCCAGTTTTAAATCAGTCCGTTGTTCTATGTCCAGTTCTAATTGTTGCTTCTTGACCTGTATGCAGGTTTCTCAGGAGGAAGGTAGGGTGGTTTGGTAGTCCCATCTCTTGAAAAATTCTCCACAATTTGTTGTGATCCACACAGTCAAAGGCTTTATCATAGTCAATGAAGCAGAAGTAGAAGTTTTTCTGGAATTCTCTTGCTTTACCTATGATGCAGTGGATGTTGGCAATTTGAACTCTCGTTCTTCTACCTTTTCTAAATCCATCTTGAACATCTGGAAGTTCTCAGCTCATGTACTGTTGAAGCCTCACTTGGAGAATTTTGAGCATTACTTTGCTAGTGTGTGAGATGAGTGCAAATGTGCAGTAGTTTGGACATTCTTTGGCATTGCCCTTCTTTGGAATTGGAATGAAGACTGACATTTTCCAGTCCTGTGGCCACTGCTGAGTTTTTCAAATTTGCTGGCATATTGAGTGTAACACTTTCACAGCATCATCTTTTAAAATAGTTTGAAATAGTTCAGCTGGAATTCCATCACCTCCACTAGCTTTGTTTGTAGTGATGCTTCCTAAGGCTCACTTGACTTCATACTCCTGAATGTCTGTCTCTAGATTAATGATCACACATGATGGTTATCTATGTCATGAAGATCTTTTTTGTATAGTTCTTCTGTGTATTCTTGCTTCCTCTTCTTAATATCTTCTGCTTCTGTTAGGTCCATACCATTTCTGTCCTTTATTGTGCCCATCTTTGCATGAAATGTTCACCTGTTATCTCTACTTTTCTTGAAGTGATGTCTAGTGTTTCCCATTCTATTATTTTCCTCTATTTTTTTGCATTGCTCACTTAGGAAGGCTTTCTAATCTTCCTTTGTTATTTTTTTGAACAATCATCTATAGCAGCTGTCTATTCACACCAGGGACCAGTTTCATGGAAGACAATTTTTCAACAGATGTGGTTGAGGGAGATGGTTTCAGGATAATTCAAGCACATTACATTTACTATGCCACTGGAAGGAGCTGGAGCTAAAGCAGTAATGCTAAAGATAGGAGCAGCTGTAAATACAGATGAAGCTCACCTCCTACTGTGCTGCCTGGTTCCATGACCTGGGGGTTGTGGACACCCTGATCTGCTCACACACACACACACATAAAAATGAATGAATCTCAGGGAGAATATTTAAACTATGTAGTGCTCCTGCTGTTGCTGCTGCTGCTGCTGCTAAGTCACTTCATTCGTGTCCAGCTCTGTGCGACCCCATAGACGGCAGCTCACCAGGCTCCCCCGTCCCTGGAATTCTCCAGGCAAGAACACTGGAATGGGTTGCCGTTTCCTTCTCCAAGGCATGAAAGTGAAAAGTGAAAGTGAAGTCTCTCAGTTGTGTCCGACTCAATGACTCCATGGACTGCAGCCTACCAGGCTCCTCCATCCATGGGATTTTTCCAGGCAAGAGTACTGGAGTGGGGTGCCATCACCTTCTCCCATGTAGTTTTCCTAACTTACCCTCTAAGTCCCCTACATACAAGCAAGTTCTGTTCAAAGAGTACAACCATAAGTCTAATTTGTCCGTAAGCCTCACAGTTAACTCTTTTGTGGTTGCTCTAGGTATTCCAGTACATATCTGTATAACTTTCCACTTCTACTAATGTTGACTATTTACTACTTCAAGTGAAGTGTTGAACCTTTATTTCCTTTTATATCACTTTTCCCTGTCCTGTTTATAATGTAATTGTCTTTAATATCCCTAAGCACTTAGAACAACTGAATCAATCTGTGTTATAATGATTGCCTCAATCATTAATCATGACTCAGAAAACTCAGGAGAAGTAAAGTGCATTTTAGTTACCCATATTTTTGTTTGTTGCATGCACTGCCTTCCTGATATCGCATGTTTCCTTCTTCTACCATTTTCTTTTTGTTTAGAGAGTGCTACGGACTGAAATGTGTCTTTCCGATTTTATGCATTGAATGAATGAATATATGCATGTGGTTAACTCTGGAGATAGGGCCTCTAAGTAGGAAATCAAAATTAATTGAGATCATAAGGATAGGGCTCTGATATGATAGGATTAGTGTGCTTAGAATAAGAGACAACAGACAATTTAAAAATCACTTGTCAACTGGTTCTTGGTCTCTCTCTCTCTCTTTCCACTGAAAAGAGGTCATGTGAGCAAACAGTCAGACAGCAGCCACCGTCTACAAGGCAGGAAGAGAAACGTCACCAGAAGCTGACAATGCTGCCTATCTGATCTCACACTTTAAGCCTCAGAACTATGAGAAAATAAATGTTGTTTAAGTTACTTAGGCTGTGGTATTTTGCTATGATATGAGTGCGTGCTAAGTCGCTTCAGTCATGTCCGACCCTGTGACCCTATGGATTGTAGCGCACCAGGCTCCTCTGTCCATGGGATTCTCCAGGCAAGAATATTGGAGTAGGTTGCCACGCCCTCCTCCAAATTAATATGCAGAGCTTTTTCTACTCATTCTTTTAGTGTAGATCTGAAGCTGCTAAAGTATCTTAATTTTCATTCCTTGGAAAATGTCATAGTTTTTTCTGCATTTCTGATGGGAATGGTCACTGCATGTGGAATTCTGGGTGAACAATTCTCTTCTTAAAATGCCATGCTACTGATTTTTTATAAGAAATCTAAAACTGTTCAATTTTTCTTTTTTAACCATAGATAAGATTTCAATTCTCACTGTTTTTAAGACATATTTACCTTTATTTTTCAGAAATTTAACTATGAAATGTCTTGGTGTGAATGTTTCTGAGTTTATACTATTTGGATTTTCTTGTTTCTTGAATCTGTACATTTATGTTTTTTGTCAAATTTGGTAAATTTTTAGTTATTGTTTTTTGTTTTTGTTTTTGTTTTAAGCTTCATATTCTTTCTCCTCACCTTGTGGGACTCGACATAAATATTTATTATTTTCTTGTAATCTTAGATTGGGTAATTATTGTTGCTTTATCTTCCAGTTTACTGATTCTTTTCTCTGAACTCATCATTCTATTGTTAGGCCCACTGAAATTTTGAGTTTTTATTCATTTATTTTATTTTTGAGGATGGGATTGGTATTGTATTCAGTTCAGTTCAGTTCCGTTCAGTCGCTCAGTCATGACCGACTCTCCACGACCCCATGAATCACAGCACGCCAGGCCTCCCTGTCCATCACCAACTCCTGGAGTTCACTTAAACTCATGTCCATCAAGTCGGTGATGCCATCCAGCCATCTCATTTTCTGTCATCCCCTTCTCCTACCACCCCCAATCTTTCCCAGCATCAGAGTCTTTTCCAGTGAGTTACTCAGTTTTAAAATTTTTCGTTTGGTTTTACTTTGTATCTTCTGATTCTTTGCTGATACTTTTTATCTTCATTGTGTTTGTAATTGTTTCTTGAAGCATTTTGATGAAGACTATGTTGAAATTTTGTCAAATAATTCTAGAATTGTCATTGCCTCGGTGTTGGCATATATTGATTTTCTTTTTTTATTCAGTTAGAGATGTTCTTATTTCTTGGCACAATGAATGATGTTTTGTTAAAACCTGGACATTTTTGCTATTATCTTATGAGACTCTGGATCTTATTTAAGTCTGTTTTTGTTGGCTGTCTCTGCATAGGCAGGAGATAGTGGCTCCTTGTTACTGCCAGGAGAGGATAGAAGTCCAGGTTGCCCATTTATACTCTATTATCTTGGAGAGGAGCTCCTTGTTATTGTTGGATGAGTGTGGGAGTTCTAACTCCCAAGCTAGACACCTGTTGACACCATCCTGGCTCAGAAGAGTAGTGTGCTTTATTATCACTTCTCGTGTGGCCTCCACTGACACCATGGGCAGTGGTGAAAGTCCTTTCAATGATGAAAGTCCTGACTCTCCTCTAGAAAGGAAGAGGAGAGATTCCCTTTATTTCCAGGTGGGGATGAAAGCCCAACAAGGGTGATTCATTTGCCTCAGTAGGGATTGAAGTTACAACTTCCTACTCAGCCTTCTCTGACATCACCCTGGAGAGGGTTCTGGGTACCTCTCTATAATCTAACGAGAGTGGAAATCAAGTATCCTCATTTGGCCTTTGCTGCCTGGATTTGACCTAAGACCACCAGTTTCTCTGTGGTGCATTTGGCCAGATTAGAACAGTAATTACCTAAAAGTTTTCTTGCTTGCCAGTTTGCCCCTTTCCTTGTCCTTTGGCTAAAGACAGCAAGCTTTTGTAGAGGATTTTTGTTTCAATTTCTGCTGACATTTCTGGGTTTACAGCTTCAACCCCAAAGTTTGAGATGTATGAGGTAAAAACAATACACACATACTCATCACTGCATCATCCTTTGGGTTTCAAGATTCTTAGCTAGTCTGCCTTCTTCTCTTCAATCTTTCAAAGTCTCCTTATGTTTGTTTATGTATAATGTCTGAGGTTTTCATTTATACTAAGTAGGAATACACCTATTCTCTCTTTTCAAAAGCAGAAATTCAAAGATTGAATTTTAAAATCATCCTGGGAATAAACTTCGATCAAGTACGTTTGTAGCTATGTGTCCTTGACTTGAAATAAGGGCTTTGAGACAAGGAAATGACTCATGTTAGGGCAAGTAGAATATAATGATCTTGCTGAGGCAAAAAGGATCAAACCACAGAGAAGATGAAGGCTTACTAACTCAATATGAGATGTCCGATTACAGAGAACAGACTTACCTCACTATTACAGTCCACATTGTAGAGACTAGGAATGGCAAAACCACACAATCAGGATCTCTTCCAGAATTCTATCATGAGTAGGAACAATCATAATCTCAGTGGCCACCTGCTTAATACTAGTTTTATGACTCCTGTTAAGATGGAGTATTAGTTGTTTTGGTCCAAGTTTGGTTTGGGGGCCTGTTTAATAAACATTTCATTTTGTTTCTGGTTGTAGAGCCAATAAGAAAGATCCATTCCTTTAATTTTGAAAGTATAGAAACACATGAAGCAAATATCAACCTAGGTACTCCCTTGTAGAGATGGTAAATGAAATTTAAGAATAAATATAATCATCACTGTGTTATGAACCATCTTAAAATTCCTTCATGGTTTACAACCATGGGCTCCTTCAGATAATCTGGTTATGGTGTGCGATGCCATAATGCCTATTTCGTGACAAAGTCTTGTCATGGAAAAAGACCTTGAAAGCATTTATTCAGGTAATAGATGCTCTTTTGTAATGGGGAACAGGTTTAACAGAATAATGACTTGTTCCTATATAATAATCTGCATATTGGAATATGAAGCAAAGTTCTTCTTCCAAATTTAATTGTAAAGTGGAAAGGTTTTATTAATTTGTTCATTTTTTAAGTAGAAGGAGACAGAACATACTCTTATACAGCTTCATATCAAAAAAAAAAAAGTGTAAATCCCAACCTTCTTGACAAAGAATGTCCATTAATTTAAAATGGTTGTGTTGATATTTTTAAAGTATCTCTTTACATATTGAACACTTGCTTTGGGTAAGAATTTGACAAACCAAAAGCATATGGCAATTTTTTTCAGGGTTGTGTTCAATAAATGTCATCAGCATTTGAAAATGTTGAAGTTCCTTTAGAGAAAGTGAGACACCACTCTCAGTTTTCCAAACCACAGAGATGTGAGGAAGGAAATGTGAAGGACATACCCAAACAGGGAGTCAGTTTTGGTGACAAAGGAACCAGAAAAACAGCCAAATCCTCTACGATATGGGCCAGAAATCAAAAATACGTTGCAATGCTACAATGGGTCATGCCAAATGTCTAGAAATACTTTCATTAGCTATATTTATTGGTGATTTTTATATGCCTCTAATCATGTGTCATCTGACTGAACTACAGCAGAGAAACCTACATTTAGTTTGTCCCTTGGACAATATTATGTGGTTTCAAAACCACAGCTGTAGGAAGAAGAAATTCATTTGATGTTTCCATTAGTGTATTATTCAAGTTCAGTCCATTAGCAACCATTTTAGATGGTGAAATACCAATATACGGTAGTGGTGGGAGCCCTGGACTAATAAATAAATTATTTGAATTTGAGTTCTTATGACCACTGACGACACAATGCTTTTCTGAGTACTTCCTTATTTGTAAATTAGAAAAATAACAAAAGCTGCTCTGAGCACCTTGCTGGGTGGCTCCAAGGAACAACAAAAGAAAATATTTATGAAGGGAAATTCACACCAAAGCAATCAAGAAACCTTTAAACAGTAGAATGTCAAGTGGTTCGAGCTGGAGACTAAATTGGCACAAAGGGGCAAGAGAGGATATTTGTTAGAGTAGATGTTGGGAAACACTATGTGAACTTATATTTGTACAGTAGTTATATTTCTTTAGGCAGCATTCACCTTGAAAGCTGTTCTTAAAACACCCAGGAACATCAAGGTACAGATGCATTCACACATACACACAAACACACACACATACAAACTAGTCCAATACTAATTTAATACTATCTGAATGTCTGCTCTGTATCAGCTGTTGTGCTCAGGGATAAAAGGGAAAGAAATTCCAATATAGACTTTCCTTCTATGGAGCATAATGAAGAAGACATGTAATTCCACTCAAACTTTCAAAAATGTGCAATGACAACATAAATTGCAGAAAGTAGAATTATACTGTTATAAACATTTATTATGTTAGCAGAAATATATTAGTGTATGTATTATTTTTTAATTAAAAATAATTTCAGTGTTATTGTCTCATTCCCTTGCTGACATTAAATATGCATAATTAATAACTTTTGTTGTTATTATTGATGTTGTTGTTCAGTTGCTCAGTCATGTCCGACTCTTTGCAACCCCATGGAATGCAGCACGTCAGGCTTCCCTGTCCTTCACCATATCCTGGAGCTTGCTCAAACTCATGTCCGTTGAGTCAGTGATGCCGTCCAACTATCTTGTTGTCTGTCATCCCCTTCTCCTCCTGCCTTCAACCTTTCTCAGAATCAGGATTTTTTCCAAAGAGTTGTCTCTTCACAGCAGGTAGCCAAAGTACTGGAGCTTTAGCTTCAGCATCAGTCCTTCCAATGAATATTTAGGGTTGATTTCCTTTAGAATTGACTGGTTTGATCTAAATTTATGTCTATTAATACATAAGTAATTGACTTTATATCTCAGCAATTTAAGCTCCATAGTATGCAAAAGGTAATGTGAAATCTAGAAAAGAAAAAAAAAAAAAAAACATTATCCTAGGTGGCCAGGGGAATTTTGTGTTCTCTTTTCATGAGATGGTTAGCATGAATTCAGTTTTTAATGAGAAACATAATTTTTCTATATCTTTATTTAAAAGTTAAAAGAATGTCAAGTCAACAAGGGGAAGACAATAGTTTCTTTCTTTGGTATCAAATTAAATAAGCTAAAATTAGATCTTCCAGAATTCTGTTTTCTATAATTTTCTGGATGAGAGTAGACCAAAGATTGCATAGGATTTGAATAGGAAGCCAATCAATGCCTGTTAAATTCTGAAGGCCACTAGCAGGAAAGTGTGGGGGGAAATGCCCAAAACAGATAGCATTAGATCAATAAAGTGGTGAATTCAACAGCCCAGAAAGTTATGAATTGTTGACCCAGGATAATACCTGTGTAAATCTGAAAGTAACCAGTTTGGACTGGTCATACAGATATGGACTTCAGCAGCAAAGTCTCCAGGCAAAAAAAAAAAAAAAAAATGCTCTGTAGGATAGCATGATTGAGATAGAGATAAAATCAAGGCTGAAAAAGAAAGAAAAAAATCAATCCAAAAATCCAAGTAAAGCTAACAACCATATAAGCAATTATGCACAAATTACTGGTCCAAATTAAAAAAAAAGAAATCTATGACCTTTCTGAGGAAAAATGGAGTTGATTTTAAGCAATAGATAGAATGAACAAAAAGCTAGATGACCTGACAAAGAAAACATATATTTCTTCTTTCCAAAAGAAAAACAAAATGAAAGCATTTAGAAACTTTTGAGTATGTGGAACCTCAGTAAGGAATGAAAATTGATTTGGGCATTCTCCTAGCAATCTCAATGGAATTATGTCAATGTCATTGTAGAATGGGAGACATAATTACATCACATCACTTGACACTGTTGTAAAGGTTATTTACGTACACATATGAATTTAATTGCGATTTATATTTTTCAACTTTTAGAATCAGCCTATATAATATCCAGATGACTAAATTCTTAACACAAAACAGAATACAAATGAAATCAACACTGAGGAAATAAGAACCATAAGACATTATGATGATGCATCATATTATAATATATTATCATAACAGATCAAGTCTTAGAAAACAAAAATAAGGAGAGCATGTAATGTCCTTTACTTCCTACAAATTTTTGAGAAAATAACATCACATCCCATATGGGCTGGAGTCAGGAATATTATTCCATATAATTTTTCAATTCAGTTCAGTCACTCAGCCGTGTCCGACTCTTTGCAACCCCATGAATCACAGCAGGCCAGGACTCCCTGCCCATCACCAACTCCCAGAGTTCACTCAAACTCACGTCCATCGAGTCGGTGATGCCATCCAGGCATCTCATTCTCTGTTCTTCCTGTCTCCTCCTGCCCTCAATCCCTTCCAGCAACAGAGTCTTTTCCGTTGAGTCAACTCTTCACATGAATTGACCAAAGTATTGGAGTTTCAGCTTCAGCATCAGTCCTTCCAATGAACACCCAGGACTGATCTCCTTTAGAATGGACTGATTGGGTCTCCTTGCAGTCCAAGGGACTCTCAAGAGTCTTCTCCAACACCACAGATCAAAAGCATCAATTCTTCGGTGATCAGCTTTCTTCACAGTCCAACTCTCACATCCATACATGACCACGGGAAAAACCATAGCCTTGACTAGATGGACGTTTGTTGGCAAAGTAACATCTCTGCTTTTTAATATGCTGTCTCTGTTGATCATAATTTTCCTTCCAAGGAGTAAGTGTCTTTTAATTACATGGCTGCAATCACCATCTGCAGTGATTTTGGAGCCCCCAAAAATGAAGTGTGATACTGTTTCCACTGTTTCTCCATCCATTTCCCATGAAGTGATAGGACCAGATGCCATGATCTTCTTTTTCTGAATGTTGACCTTCAAGCCAACCTTTTCACTCTCCTCTTTCACTTTCATCAAGAGGCTTTTGAGTTCCTCTTCACTTTCTGCCATGAGGGTCATTTCATCTGCATATCAGAGGTTATTGATATTTTTCCCAGCAATCTTTATTCCAGCTTGTGCTTCCTCCAGCCCAGCATTTCTCATTATGTACTCTGCATATAAGTTAAATAAGCAGGGTGACAATATACAACCTTGATGTACTCCTTTTCCTATTTGGAACCAGTCTGTTGTTCCATGTCCAGTTCTAACTGTTGCTTCCTGACCTACATACAGGTTTCTCGAGAGTCAGGTCAGGTGGTCTGGTATTCCCATCTCATACAGAATTTTCCACAGTTTGTTGTGATCCACACAGTCAAAGGCTTTGGCATAGTCAATGAAGTAGAAACAGATGTTTTTGTTGAACTCTCTTGCTTTTTCCCTGGTCCAGCGGATGTTGGCAATATGATCTCTGGTGCCTCTGCCTTTTCTAAAACCATCTTGAATATCTGGAAGTTCACGGTTCATGTATTGCTGAAGCCTGCCTTGGAGAATTTTTAGCATGACTTTACTAGCGTGTGAGATGAGTGCAATTGTGTAGTAGTTTGAGCATTCTTTGGCATTCCCTTTCTTTGGAATTGGAATGAAAACTGACCTTTTCCAGTCCTGTGGCCACTGCTGAGTTTTCCAAATTTGCTGGCATATTGAGTGCAGCACTTTCACACCATCATCTTTCAGGATTTGAAATAGCTCTACTGGAATTCCATCACCTCCACTAGCTTTGTTCATAGTGATGCTTTCTAAGACCCACTTGATTTCACATTCCAAGATGTCTGGCTCTAGGTCAGTGATCACACCATCGTGATTATCTTGGTCATGAAGATCTTTTCTGTACAGTTCTTCAGTGTATTCTTGCCATCTCTTCTTAATATCTTCTGCTTCTGTTAGGTCCATACCATTTCTGTCTTTTATCGAGCCCATCTTTGCATGAAATGTTCCCTTCATATCTCTAATTTTCTTGAAGAGATCTCTAGTCTTTCCCATTCTGTTGTCTTCCTCTATTTCCTTACATTGATCACTGAGGAAACCTTTCTTATCTCTCCTTGCTATTCTTTGGAACTCTGCATTCAGATGCTTATATCTTTTCTTTTCTCCTTTGCTTTTCACTTCTCTTCTTTTCACAGCTATTTGTAAGGCCTCCTCAGACAGCCATTTTGCTTTTTTGCATTTCTTTTCCATGGGGATGGTCTTGGTTCCTGTCTCCTGTACAATGTCATGAACCTCCGTCCATATTTCATCAGGCACTCTATCTATCAGATCTGGTCCCTTAAATCTATTTCTCACTTCCCCTGTATAATCATAAGGGATTTGATTTAGGTCACATCTGAATGGTCTAGTGGTTTTCCCTACTTTCTTCAATTTCAGTCTGAACTTGGCAATTAGGAGTTCATAATCTGAGCCACAGTCAGCCCCTGGTCTTGTTTTTGCTAACTGTATAGAGCTTCTCCATCTTTGGCTGCAAAGAATATAGTCAATCTGATTTCAGTGTTGAACATCTGGAGATGTCCATGTGTAGAGTCTTCTCTTGTGTTGTTGGAAGAGGGTGTTTGCTATGACCAATGCGTTCTCTTGGCAAAACTCTATTAGCCTTTGTCCTGCTTCATTCCATGCCCCAAAGTCAAAATTGCCTGTTACTCAGGTGTTTCTTGACTTCTTACTTTTGCACTCAAGTCCCCTATAATGAAAAGGACATCTTTTTGGGTTGTTCGTTCTAAAAGGCCTTGTAGGTCTTCATCGAACTGTTCTACTTCAGCTTCTTCAGCATTACTGGTTGGGGCATAGGCTTGGATTACTTAATATTGAATGGTTTGCCTTGGAAATGAACAGAGATCATTCTGTCATTTTTGAGATTGCATCCGAATTCTGCATTTCAGACTCTTTTGTTGACCATGATGGCTACTCCATTTCTTCTAAGGGATTCCTGCCCACAGTAGTAGATACAATGGTCATCTACACCATAAAAACAATTTTGCATAGAGTATAAAGCATTAGGGGTTTCCCTATTGGCTCAACGGTAAAGAATCTGCCTATAACGCAGGATTCGCAGGAGACACAGTTTCGATCCCTGGCTTGGGAAGATCTGTGGAGGAGAGCATGGCAACCCACTCCAGTATTCTTGCCTGGATAATCCCATGGACAGAGGAACCTCGTGGGCTACAGTCCATAGGGTCACAAAGAGTCGGACATGACTGAAATGACTTAGCATTCACACACAAAGTATTTATCCCCTATGCTTCTTGAAAACCTGGTTTTCTTTGAAGATGACTTTTATAAATTGAATGTTTGTGTCCTCCTGCCTCCGATTCATGGCTTGAAGATTTAACCCCAATGCGATTGTATTGGCGATGGGGCCTCAAAGAAAACAATGAAAGTTAAATGAAACCATAAGGGATTGTGTTCTGATAGGATTAGTGTCATTATGAGATATCAGAACTCTCTCACACACACAGATAGACACTCTCCACATGCAAGCACTGAGGAAAAGCCATATGAGGCCATGTGAGAACCTAGCGAGATGGCCAGAAAGGGAGTTCTCACCAGAAACAGATTGGCCAGACATTGACCTTGGGCTTCTAGCCTTCAGAACTCTGAGAAAGCAAATTTCTGCTTTAAGCCACTCAGTTTACAATATTTTGTTCTGGCAGCCCGAGCTACAGCAGAAACCAATGCAGGCTTAAAATGTTGGAGAGAAACTAAATGCTCCATGTTTCTACTTTAATCATGTTATCTCCATGTTTATTCGACTTATACTTGTTGTTTTTTATGTTTGATACCAGAGTTTTCCTGAAGAAAGGAGAAAGATTTCTAATTCACCAAGAGAACATTTCTGAAAAAATTGAATGTCAAAAGCATTTAAGTGCAGTATCACTTCTGTTTCCTACTGTTAATGACTTTTCTCCCTTGTTGCCATTTTATACATTAATATTTAATTTTATTTATTTTCTTTTCTTTATTTATTTTAATTGCAGGCTAATTACTTTACAATATTGTATTGGTTTTGCCGTACATTGACATGAATCCGCCCCGGGTGTACATGTGTTCCCCATCTTGAACCCCCCCCTACTTCCCTCCCCATCCCATCCCTCTGGTTCATCCCAGTGCACCAGACCTGAGCATTCTGTATCATGCATTGAACCTGGACTGGCGATTCGTTTCACATATGATAATATACACGTTTCAATGCCATTCTCCCAGATCATCCCACCCTCGCCCTCTCCCACAGAGTCCAAAAGACTGTTCTGTACATCTGTGTCTCTTTTGCTGTCTCGCATACAGGGTCATCATCACCATCTTTCTAAATTCCATATATATGTGTTAGTATACGGTGTTGGTGTTTTTCTTTCTGGCTTACTTCACTCTGTATAATAGGCTCCAGTTTCATCCACTTCATTAGAACTGATTCATATTTTCAATTGCTGAGTAATACTCCATTGTGTATATGTACCGTGGCTTTCTTATCCATTCTTCTGCAGATAGACATCTAGGTTTCTTCCATGTCCTGGCTATTATAAACAGTGCTGCAATGAACATTGGAGTACATGTGTGTTTTTCAGTTCTGGTTTCCTCAGTGTGTATGCCCAGGAGTGGGATTGCTGAGTCATATGGAAGTTCTATTTCCACTTTTTAAAGGAATCTCCACAGTGTTCTCCATAGTGGTTGTACTAGTTTGCATTCCCACCAACAGTGTAAGATGGTTCCCTTTTCTCCACACCTTCTCCAGCATTTATTGCTTGTAGACATTTGGATAGCAGCCATTCTGACTATCGTGGGATGGTACCTCATTGTAGTTTTGATTTGCATTTCTCCAATAATGAGTGATGTTGAACATCTTTTTATGTGTTTGTTACCATCTGTATGTATTCTTTGGAGAAATGTCTATTTAGTTCTTTGGCCCATTTTTTGATTGGGTCGTTTATTTTTCTGGAATTGAGCTGCAGGAGTTGCTTGTATATTTTTGAGATTAATTCTTTGTCAGTTGCTTTATTTGCTATTATTTTCTCCCATTCTGAAGGCTGTCTTTTCACCTTGTTTATAGTTTCCTTTGCTGTGCAGAAGCTTTTAATTTTGACTAGATCCCACTTGTTTATTTTTGCTTTAAGTTCCAATATTCTGGGAGGTGGGTCATGGAGGATCCTGCTGTGATTTATGTTGGGGAGTGTTTTGCCTATGTTCTTCTCTAGGAGTTTTATAGTTTCTGGTCTTACACTTAGATCTTTAATCCATTTTGAGTTTATTTTTGTGTATGGTGTTAGGGAGTGACTTAGTTTCATTCTTTTACAAGTAGTTGACCAGTTTTCCCAGCACCACTTTTTAAAGAGATTGCTTTTTCTCCATTGAATAGTCTTGTCTCTTTTGTCGAAGATAAGGTGTCCATAGGTGCATGGATTTATCTCTGGCCTTCCTATTTTGTTCCATTGATCTATATTTCTGTCTTTATGCCAGTACCATACTGTCTTGATGACTGTGGCTTTGTAGTAGAGCCTGAAGTCTGGCAGGTTTTTTCCCCCAGTTCCATTCTTCTTTCTCAAGATTGCTTTGGCTATTCGAGGTGTTTTGTATTTCCATACATGTTGTGAAATTATTTGTCCTAGCTCTGTGAAAAATACCGCTGGTAACTTGTTAGGGATTGCATTGAATCTATAAATTACTTTGTATAATATACTCATTTTCACAATATTTATTTTTCCAATCTATGAACACAGTATATTTATCCATCTATTAGTGTTTTCTCTGATTTCTTTCACCAGTGTTTTACAGTTTTCTATATATAGGTCTTTTGTTTCTTTAGGTAGATATATTCCTAAGTATTTTATTCTTTTCGTTGCAACAGTGAATGGAATTGTTTCCTTAATTTCTCTTTCTATTTTCTCATTATTAGTGTATAGGAATGCAAGGGATTTCTGTGTTGATTTTATATCCTGCAACTTTACTGTATTCATTGATTAGCTCTAGTAATTTTCTGGTAGAATCTTTAGGGTTTTCTGTGTAAGGGATCGTGTCATCTGCAGTGAGAGTTTTACTTCTTCTTTTCCAATTTGGATTCTTTTATGTCTTTTTCTGCTCTGATTGCTATGGCCAAAACTTTCAAAACTATGTTGAATAGTAGTGGTGAGATTGGGCACACTTGTCTTGTTCCAGATTTTAGGGGAAACGCTTTCAACTTTTCACCATTGAGGATAATGTTTGCTGTGGGTTTGTCATATATAGCTTTTATTATGTTGAGGAACGTTCCTTCTATTCCCGCCTTCTGGAGGGTTTTTATCATAAATGGATGATGAATTTTGTCAAAGGCTTTCTCTGCATCTATTGAGATAATGATATGGTTTTATTTTTCAATTTGTTAATGTGTTGTATTACATTGATTGATTTGCGGATATTGAAGAATCCTTGCAGCCTTGGGATAGAGCCCACTTGGTCATGATGTATGATCTTCTTAATTTGTTGGATTCTGATGGCTAGAATTTTGTTAAGGATTTTTGCATCTATGTTCATCAGTGATATTGGCCTGTAGTTTTCTATGTTTGTGGCATCTTTGTCAGGTTTTGGTATTAGGGTGATGGTGGCCTCACAGAATGAGTTTGGAAGTTTACCTTCTTCTGCAATTTTCTGGAAAGTTTGAGTAGGATAGGTGTTTGCTCTTCTCCAAATTTTTGGTAGAATTCAACTGTGAAGCCATCTGGACCTGGGCTTTTGTTTGTTGGAAGATTTCTGGTTACAGTTTCAATTTCTGTGCTTGTGGTGGGTCTGTTAAAATTTTCTATTTCTTCCTGGTTCAGTTTTGGAAAGTTGTACTTTACTCAGAATTTGTCCATTTCTTCCAAGTTGTCCATTTTATTGGCGTATAATTGCTTAGAGTAGTCTCTTATGATCTTTTGTATTTCTGTGTTGTTTGTTGTGATCTCTCCATTTTCATTTCTAATTTTATTAATTTGGATTTTCTCCCTTTGTTTCTTGATGAGTCTGGTTAGTGGTTTGTCAATTTTATTTACCTTCTCAAAGAACGAGATTTTGTCTTTGTTGATTTTTGCTATGGTCTCTGTTTCTTTTGCATTTATGTCTGCCCTAATTTTTAAAATTTCTTTCCTTCTACTAACCCTGGGGTTCTTCATTTCTTCCTTTTCTAGCTACTTTAGGTGTAGAGTTAGGTTATCTAGTTTACTTTTTCCTTGTTTCTTGAGGTATGCCTGTACTGCTATGAACCTTCCCCTTAGCACTGCTTTTACACTATCCCACAGGTTTTGGGTTGTTGTGTTTTCATTATCATTCGTTTCTATGCATATTTTGATTTCTTTTTTTATTTCTTCTATGATTTCTTTGTTATTCAGCAGCGTGTTGTTAAGCCTCCATATGTTGGAATTTTTAATAGTTTTTCTCCTATAATTGAGATCTTGTTTTACTCCATTGTGGTCAGAAAAACTGCTTGGAATGATTTCAATTTTTTTGAATTTACCAAGGCTAGATTTATGGCCCAGGATGTGATCTATCCTGAAGAAGGTTCCATGTGCGCTTGAGAAGAAGGTGAAATTCACTGTTTTAGGGTGAAATGTCCTACAGATATCAATTAGGTCTAACTGGTTTATTGTATCATTTGAAGTTTGTGTTTCCTTGTTAATTTTCTGTTTAGTTGATCTATCCATAGGTGTGAGTGGGGTATTAAAGTCTCCCACTATTATTGTGTTATTCTTAATTTCCCCTTTCATACTTGTTAGTATTTGTCTTACATATTGCAGTGCTCCTATGTTGGGTGCATATATATTTATAATTGTTATATCTTCTTCTTGGATTGATCCTTTGATCATTATGTAGTGTCCTTCTTTGTCTCTTTTCACAGCCTTTGTCTTAAAGTCTATTTTATCTGATATGAGTATGGCTACTCCTGCTTTCTTTTCTATTGAAAGATCAGCTGTTATCCTTATGGGAATAACCTTGTTTGTTATTTGTTGGTTTTCCCTTGCTGCTTTTAATATTTGTTCTTTGTGTTTGACTTTTGTTAATTTGATTAATACGTGTATTAATATGGGTATTTCACCTTGGGTTTATCCTGTTTGGGAGTATCTGGGATTCTTGGACTTGGTGATTTTTTCCTTTCCCATTTTAGGGAAGTTTTCAACTATTATATCCTGTAGTATTTTCTCATGATCTTTCTTTTTGTCTTCTTCTTCTGGGACTCCTATGATTCGAATGTTGGGGCATTTAACATTGTCCCAGAAGTCTCTGAGATTGTCGTCATTTCTTTTAATTCGTTTTTCTTTTTTCCTCTCTGTTTTATTTATTTCTACCATTCTATTTTCTGCCTCACTTATCCTATCCTCTGCCTCCGTTATTCTACTGTTGGTTCCCTCCAGAGTGTTTTTGATCTCATCTGTTGCATTATTCATTGCATATTGACTCCTTTTTATTTCTTCTAGAGCCTTATTAAACCTTTCATGCATCTTCTCGATCCTTGTCTCCAGGTTATTTATCTGTACTTCCAATTTGTTTTCAAGATTTTGGATCATTTTCACTATCATTATTCAGAATTCTTTGTCAGGTAGATTCCCTATCTCTTCCTCTTTTGTTTGGATTAGTGGGCATTTATCCTGTTCCTTTATTTGTTGGGTATTTCTCTGCCTCTTCATCTTGCTTATATTGCTGTGTTTGGGGTGGCCTTTCTGTCCTCTGGCAGTTTGTGGAATTCTCTTTATTGTGGTGTTTCCTCGTTGTGTGTGGGGTTGGACAGGTGGCTTGTAAAGGTTCCCTGGTTAGGGACGCTTGTGTCAGTGTTTTGGTGGATGGAGATGGATTTCTTCTCTCTGCAGTTCAGATGTCAGTGGGTTTGGAGTGTCCTTGGGCAGCCTGTATATTGAAGCTCAGGACTATTTTCCTGTGTTGCTGGAGAATTTGCATGGTATGTCTTGCTCTGCAACTTGTTGACCCTTGGGTGGTGCTTGGTTTCAGTGTTGGTATGGAGGCTTTTGATGAGCTCCTATCAATTAATGTTCTCTGGAGTCGGGAGTTCTATGGTGTCCTCAGGATTTGGACTTAAGCCTCTGCCTCTGGTTTTCAGTCTCATTCTTGCAGTAGCCTCAAGACTTCTCCATCTGTCACTTTCAAGGCGGTTCTTCTCTTTTAGCTTCTTCTGTTTGCTGGTCTCTTCAGTATCTGATTTCTGCCCTGACATGAGGGGGGTGGTGGTGGACATTTTTTAGGCTCCCTTGTTCATCGAGCTGTGGGGAGGGAGGAACACTGAAGACAAATATCAATGGAGTCTGTAGGGAGTGCTCACAGTGTCTTGGCCACATTGGGTTTGCCCCCACTCACAGCCTCATGGTGTGTGTGCTTTCCCTGTCTATACTGCTCAGGCTCTAGGTTGCTCTCCTGGGAACTGTCTGAGGCAGGCCCTGGGTTTCATGCACTTCCCAGGTCAAAGCTGCTCAGGTTCAGGTCCTCGGGTACTCCACAAAGGCACAGACTCAGTTGGGCCTGCGTTTTGTGTCCTTCCCCAGTCTGAGCAGCTCAGGAGACCAGGTGTTTGGTGAGCATGGTTGCTGCAACTTATTGCCTCCCCGGTCCCTGCACTTGGTTTTCTGGGTGTACAACCAGCGCACCTTTTCAGGCGGATGTTGACCGGCCAGAAACCCAAGAAGTTTTGGTTAGCAATGAAGCCTGCTTGCAGTTTGGTATCGGATGCCTCTCAAGGGGCCGGATTGCCCCCTTCTGGCTCTGGATGCCCTAGCCTACCTGTCTTGGTGGGGTGTGAGCCGTCCACAATCGGGAGCTCTATACAGTCCTTTGTTCTGTGAGCGGGTCTGGCAGTGTCTTAGGTTAAGACTTTTTGCCTTTTCGCAGGGTAGCTATCCCACAGTCTGCTTTGCTATCTCAAGTTCATTCCCTTAGATTGCCCTTGGGGTATTCAGGCCCTGTCCTTACTCTAAGCAATGCAGCCCGTGCCTCCCTGCCCAGCCCCGGCTTGATAGTGGCAGATGCTGGCATCTGTGCTGCTTCTCCACTGGGAGTTACCATTGGGTGCATAACCTGTGAGTTTTAATTATTTATTTCTTTTTCCTCCCGGTTATGTTGCCCTCTGAGGTTCCAAGGTTTGCCACAGACTCGCCAGTGAGAGTGTTTCCTGGTGTTTGGAAACCTCTCCTTTTTAAGCCTCCGTTCCCGGGACGGATCTCCATCCCTACCTCTTTTGTCTCTCTTTCTAACTTTTATATTATTTCCTACCTCCTTTTGAAGACAATGGGCTGCTTTTCTGGGTGCCTGATGTCCTCTGACAGCATTCAGAAGTTGTTTTGTGGAATTTACTCAGTGTTCAAATGTTCTTTTGATGAATTTGTTGGGGAGAAAGTGGTCTCCCCATCCTATTCCTCCGCCATCTTCCTCCATCCTCAATATTTAATTTTAAAATAATTCTGAGTTACAGAAAAGTTGTTTAAAATTTACAAAAAAAAAAAATCCTCTCTTACTTCCTCCAGCCATTTTCAACAATTAACATTTTGCCCAATTGTTCACTCATTCTCTCTGTCTCTCTCACTCTTTTCATCTTTTCCCTCTTTATGTATAAATGTAAATAACATGAGAATATAAACATATAAATCTAAAGCTTTGAGATTAAGTTGCAGATATCACATTCCTTGTTTCCTGACTCTTTGGAATGTACTTTCCAAGATCAAGGACATACTCTTATATACTCGCCCTCATAACTCTGAGCTTTCTTCTTTCTTTCTCTATGTCTTTCCCATAATTTTGTAGATTGTATTTTCTTAGTTTTGTTCACATCCACAAACACATACCAGTATTCTGAATGTGGGAATCTAGGTAGAATAAGAAAGTATAGATGCTTTTATAAGAATCCATGAATTCAGTTGCCACGGTGGAATTATAAATAAGATATTGGTGAAAATTCAAGTAGAAATAACCAGGCAGTCTTCTCCACTTAGAACTGTACCCAAATCTGTATATAGTGCTTTGAAATGAAATAATAATACCGTGCATTTTCATATCATACACAAATAACTCCTCATTCTATTTTGTTTTCCTCGTTCTCCTTTCTAGTTCTTTATGAAAGATATCCAAAAACTGATCTTCACTGAAAAACAACCCTAAAATCAAGCAGAAGATTGTTTTGGCAAAACATATTGGACTGATAAAAGACTAATTACTATATTTGAGTTCAGGCCTCAGGACATTTTTTTCAAATGTTTTCATTTTTATTTGTGATTTTGAATGTACCTCTCTTTTATTTTGAAACTCATGCTTGTTTTGGAGGAAAACTTTGGCAACGTGTCAAAGAAAAAGTTATAGCCAAATGATTTAAATAGTGCTTATCAAGAATCTTTGATAAGTTTTTCTCTCCTACCACTATAAAATCTAGCAAACACAATTCAGGGAGGTGCTCAGTCTTAAATAGAAATGTTGCATCTTTGAATTGCATTAAAATCAAAAAGTAACTTTCTAGCTCTTACCTGAGACTTCTTGGTAATATAAATTCAAACAGAACACCCATAAAACACTAGTCTGTTTCTTTCATCTCACAAAGTTCTGTACTCTGTTAAACATTATGGTTGTTTTGTACATCAGCGTATTCACTCTAACTCATGGATGCAATAAGAAAGTGAACATTTTTTAGTTATTCAACTAAGATGTGGGTTTCTCTGGTGGCTCAGATGGTAAAAGATTTGCCTGCAGTGCAGGAGACCCGGGTTTGATCCCTGGGTTGGGAAGATCTCCTGGAGAAGGAAATGGTAGCCCACTCCAATGGCAAGTATTCTTGTGTGGAGAATCCCATGGACAGAGGAGTCTGGTAGGCTATGGTCCATGGGTTACAAAGAATCAGACATGACTGAGTGACTAAACACACACACAACTAAGATGTAAGGGGGTTCTTCAAAGGACTGAGTCAGAGTTGAAAGATTGAGTAGTGAACACCACCTGAAAGAGCAATGATAAGGCTCCATTTTTCATTATAATTAAATTGATTTCCTATAAAAAAGAAAAGGTGATCTCCCTATTAGAATAGGTAAAATTATATTGTATCAATTATTGATTTGCAAGACGTTAGAAAATATACTTAAAAATTAATGTGGAGACATGACATACCCATTTATTTTTTTTCCATCTTTCTTGAGATATGCATAATTGACCTATAACACAGTTAGGGGTTAAGTTTGAGGAGTAAAATGTCTTGATTTAATGCACTCATCTATTGCAAAATGATTACCACCACAGCATTAGCTAAAACCTAAATCATATTACCTAAATACTATTTGTGTGTGTGTGTATGTGTGGTGAAGACACTTAAGATCTACTCTCCAAGCAAACTTCATGTATGTATTGTAGTATTATTGACTATAACAACTATGCTATACATTAGATCCCCGCATTTATTCATCTTATAAATATAATTCTGCGTTCTTTGACCAATATCTCCCCATTTTCCTCCGTCACGCTCTGATAACTGTCATTCTACTCCTGGTTTCTAGTGGTTCAGCTTTTTATTTATTTATTTTTCCTTTTTTTTTTTAATATTTTTTCAAAAACAATTTTAGGAATCTTTACTTAAAAACAACCTTATCTTAAAATGGAGTAACTTTGGTTTTACGAGCAGCAAGCAAAGTACAGAAGCAAAAAATGCATTATAGGAGCATTAAGTTCTACATTAAGTCACAGCATCTAATCTGAAATCACACCCATAATATCATTTTTCAGGATATCTGGGAAATAGTTATTTCCCAGGATGTCTGTGGTTCAGCTTTTTAGATTTCACGTGTAAGTGATGTCATACAGTATTTGTCTTTCTCTATCTGACTTCACTTACAGTAATGCCCTCGGGTTCTCTACATGTTCTCTCAAGTGGTGAGTTATCCTCTCAAGTGGTGAGTTACCCTTTCTCATGACTGAGTGATACCCATACTACAACATCTCCTATATCCATTCATCTGTTGACAACATCTGCTGTTTCCATATCTTGGCAATTGTGAATAATGCCACAGTGTGAGATGGCTGGATGGCATCACTGACTCAATGGACATGAGTTTGAGTGAACTCCGGGGGTTGGTGATGGACAGGGAGGCCTGGTGTGCGGTGATTCATGGGGTCGCAAAGAGTCGGACATGACTGAGCGAAGCGACTGAACTGAACTGAACACAGAGATGCAGAAATCTCTTCAAAACCCTGTTTTCATTTCCTTTGGATATATAGTCAGATATAAGGTTGCTCTGGAGAAGGCAATGGCACCCGACTCCAGTACTCTTGCCTGGAAAATCCCAGAGATGGAGGAGCCTGGTCGGCTGCAGTCCATGGGGTCGCGAAGAGTCGGACACGACTAAGCGACTTCACTTTCACTTTTCACTTTCATGCACTGGAGAAGGAAATGGCAACCAACTCCAGTGTTCTTGCCTGGAGAATCCCAGGGACGGGGGAGCCTGGTGGGCTGCCGTCTATGGGGTCACACAGAGTCGGACACGAACTGAAGCAACTTAGCAGCAGCAGCAGCAGCATAGGGTTGCTCAATCATACAATAGTTTCATTTTTGAGGAACTTCCATACTAAATATATTTCATAGTGGCTGCACCAATTTACATTACCATCAACAGTCTACAAGCGTTCCCTTTTCTTCTCTTTTCCATAATTATAAGATGTTTTGATATATTCATGTAAAATTTGTATTTTTAAGTAAGAAAATATGGTGTTAATATAGACTTTAGACTGGGTAAAATTGCAACAAAACTCATATACTAAAATGATACCTGTTGAGTGTATTTTTTCTAACTTTAAATATTATAACCATTATTGAAACTCATAAGATCGGGCACAGATAAACATCCATAGCTGATTCATGTCAATGTATGGCAAAAACCATTACAATATTATAAAGTAATTAGCCTCCAATAAATAAATTTTAAAAAAGAAACTCATAAGAATGAGAAACTGTCAAATTATGAGAATGACTCACTGTGACCCTCTAGTAAATTACTAAACAAATTCTTTAAAAAAATAAACACTTTCCTTTTCTATATAAATTACAAGAAGCCAGTATAATGTGCTTTTTCATATATATTTTTTTCTTTTGTGAGATATACTATCACCTTAAAGTTTGTGGATATTTAGTGTCTCAACAATTACCCACCATTGTTGCCCTTTACTAAATTTTCTAAACTTTGATGAGCAGAAGTGACTTTAAAAGAACAATTCTGCCCCCTGGTGTTCTCTAAAATCAAGGGTAGCTGCTTGCTTCTGGGAAATCGCCAGTACTTGTTATGTTGAAAGTAGTAACTCTGAATCAAAATTCTAGAATAATCAGCTATGCCTTTCCCCCTGTTCTTTGTCTCAAGCTTGCACAAACCAGTCATGGAAGCTGGTTACTTTATCTGTATCTGTATCAGGCTTAGAACTCATTCTTCAGGATTTGTACTAAGATTTCTAGAGCCAAATAACAAAACTTTAATTGAAACTGTACATTATTCTGTTTGAAATTTTAAGTTAAATGTATTTTTAAGCTTATGATATATTTATGCATTTGAATTGCTAAATGGCTAGTTGGTAACTTGAACCACAGAGATTATGTTGTGCTATATTTTAAAAAACAAATAGAACAATAAAAGCAAACAAGCTTATAATTTTTTTAAAATGACAACTTTTAGGAGCTAGGGAAAGTTGCATGTGTTTTTTGAACTCAGATAATTGATAGACGTAAACTTTCAAACTTTTGTAAACTTCTTTTTGGGATTGAAAGACAAACCAACAGCGAAGAACCCATCAATAACAAAGAAATAATCACTAAATTAACTGATGTCTCTACTCTTATAGTGGAAAGTGCTAGGAAATAGTGCAAATGTTTAGAGGGTTCCAGTTTATCATTCCTCCCTAGAAAGACAGCACAGAAGATGAAATCCTATAAAATTTGGACTGGACTTATGAGTCTGTTTTCCCTTGAGATTTACACTACTGAACTCTTTGTATCATTCTGTTCCTTTTGTGTATTTATTTTCAAATTGAGGATGTAAGTTAGCATTTATAGAACCAAGCTTAAAATTGGATATTTTTAACCTTAGAAGTCTATGGAAGAGCTTCATCAGAAACTTATTCATATACACACATAGTGGTTGAGGTAGAGAGAAGCCATCATTGATTTTCACCTGATTTTCAAAGAAGTCCATGACCCACCTCCACACCCCTCCCAAAAAAGAAATAAAAGTAACCCTGAAAAAAATACCTCAGATTTCAACTCTCATCCATGAGAGCAAATCATAACAGTTTACATGGTATGCTACTGCCATCTTGTGTCTAACCAGTATCTCAGTTTTCATCAAAAGTACTAGCTGAAGGGATGACTCAGACATTCCGAATCTGGAGGGTACCGCAGACACTTAAGGGGACAGAACACAGAAAAAGAGTGAACTTCAGTCTGTAGGTCCCTTAAACCATCGCTACAATTCTAACACTTAAGTACTTAACAATGTGCAAGGTATGCAGAATTAAAGACTTATCCTCAGTAGTTAGTTTTAAATGACTCGTCCTTGAAGCAGAAATTAGAACTGGCAGGATTTCCATAGAACTTCTAATTAGTAACATTATAAGTGAAGGCAAGAAGATATCACTGTCTCACTGAGATCCTATAAAGACTTTTCAAATCTTGGAGCCTTAACATTCTATCTAGGTGTTTCTGGATATCCACTCAACATGAATTGGTTTCAAAACTTTCTAAAGTTTAGGCATTTCAACTTGGAAAAAAAAGAAAAAATGCTCAGGTTTACTACACAAAATTAAGTGTTTCTCAGCCTGGTGATTTCTCATTATGTGGCCAAATTGATATGATATTTCACTACTGCATTTAAGTGTCCAAAAGTTATTTCAGCTCTTACTTATTCTTGTAATCTAAGAAATGTAAAATTAATCAAAGAATGTTAGAAAGAAAATACAAAAGTTCCCATTGGTAGCCTACCAATTCAATGTTTACCTTCCAATTCCAGAAACATATAGCCCTTTATATATTTTTTAATATTATTAACTTGTCAGCTACATGAGAAGATGATTAAAGAGAGCTGCCAACTGCCCTTGAGTAACAAGTATATTCTGGATCCAATGAAGGAATAAACTATTAAGTTTCTTTCTCATTATTGTGACTACAAAATTATCTCAGGAAAACTTATAAAGGCCATGGCAGAAATTGTGGAATTATTTCCAGCCAACACAGAATTTCTATTTAAGAGGGAATTTGAAGTAGCCCTTCGATTAAAAAGGTTTTGCAGGGACTAGACTTGAACCTGGTTTTGAATAGCAAAGCAGTAATGGGGGAAGGAGATTCTTATGCGGAGGGCATCACTCAGTGTAAATTTTGCTAGACTCCAAAGCACTCTGCTAGAAAGGTAGTATTTGGCCTCATAGCACGAGAACCAAAAGAACAGGCAGAAATAATTAGTCTCAAAATAAGCACAAATAAAGTCACCTTCTCTGGAAAAATTCCCATTTTATTTTTACCTGGGGGATGGCAGAGCATAATTCAAAACTTTCATTTGAAAAGCATTACTCATATTCTCTCAATCAAATCAACCTCATCTGAATCTTTGATCCTGTAATTAATTGGCTTCCACTACATGATAGGATTCCTCAAGGAATCTAAGAATTATCTCCAATAGGAGCCTCAGTGAAAATAAACCACGCAGGGATTCAAGTCTCTGAACCAGTCTTCCACGAACAAACATCTCTCTGCCATGTACCTGTGTGGAAATTCTCAAGGGAGGGCAGGCAAGCTCTCCACGTTGGCAATACTATTGTTGGGATACTGTATTGCTCCTGGCTTGCCCATCTGATAGCCTCTCCCAGAGGAAGAGCTGCAGGAACTGATAGAAGCTTTCCTTCCACTTCATGCTTCTTGACCAATGAAAACAAAGTGCAGAAGCGGAAAAATCAGTAATCACACAACAAAAGACCTCGGGCATAAAAATCTTTCATTTTGGAGAGTGGAAATTTGATTTTGCTACATCCTCTCTGAATTTTGTTTAGAAATCACAAAAACAGTACTGGAAAAAGCCATCAGAGACCACGTTTCCAGTTTCCTGCCCCCAGGGGTCTGTTCTGTGTGTCCCTTGCTTCGCTGGTCACACCAGACTAAGAGCATAGATGTTCTTTTTGGCCGTCTTTCCAGCACTTTGATTCTGGGTGCCTGTGCTCTCCATGCCCAATTCTACAGCTGTAGCATCCCTTCTCCCAAAGACATTGGCTGAATTTTTACTTGAAGCTTCTCTTTATACCCATGCTGGCCTTCAATACTAGTTTGTCAAGTCATTCTCCTGATGTGATTCTGACTTCTCTGAGTACTGCCCTTGTATCAGTCCACTACATCAGCCTTGCAAAAAAAGATAGACTTCTCAAGGCCTCTTCCAGCCTCCACTCTTGATGACTTCTGCATTGTTTTCCCAGCAACTGGACCAGGCTGCTCTAAGTGGCACCACCAAGAGTCCAGTCTTTTTCTCCAGTGCTACTCAATGGCCAGGATGAAGTCAACTCACCTCAGTTCCTTTCTGCCTCAGAATAAACTTCTTGTGAATCCAAAGCACCTTTGTTTTTGCTCAGTCACTAAGTTGTGTCTGATTCTTCGTGACCCCATGGAATGCACTGCTCCAGGCTTTCCTGTCCTTCACTATCTCCTTTCCAATCTTCACACCAGATAGTATTGAAACTTCAGCATCAGTCCTTCCAATGAATATTCAGGGTTGATATACTTTAGGATTGACTGGTTTGATCTCCTTGTTGCCAAGGACACCTTGGAGAAGTTAAAATAAATTTTGACCCCACTCTAGGTTACAGGGAAGAAATGTCAGTTCCAATGTTCTCCTAAATATTTCTCCCAGAAGTCATCCATTTTTCAGGGAACACTTAGTGGCTTTTATTCCTAAACTGAAATCAGTAAAATTAATATGCAGAGCAAGCCTGTCCCCATGTGACACCGGTATCACTAAAATGTATGAGCATCAACATGAATGGTGAAATTGTACTTTTCTCTGAGTTGCTGGAATAGGGAGTAATTTTTGTTTAAATAGGTCTCATGCTCATTCCAAAGTAGTTGAGCACATGTATATTTTCTAACCACTTTATATTTTTTAAAAATTTTTCTTTTGTTGTTACTTATTTACCAAAAGCCACATTTTATGACTTCAAACCTTCTTCATCCTTTAAGTTGACATGGATTTGGCTTTTTGTGATTGATCTCAGGGCCTTTCTGACTGTGGTAATATCAGGAGCCAATATCAATTTCTTTCAAAAAGGATCAAAGAAAGATCCATTCTCTATTCCCATAAAAGCAGTTTTTAGAAACCTCTTCCCTCCTAGCATTCATCTTAAAAGAAATTTAAATAAAAAGTAGAGCAAACATTTTTATGCTTGAATACAATTGCACTTTTACAATTTCAAAGAAATTGAGCTTTTCTTATTTTGTCTGTATTCTACAATTAAATTAACTGCTATTGTCATTTGCAAGAAAGTATTTTGTAAAACCAGTTTATTATCAGACTTCCCTGGTGATCCAATGGTTAAGAATCCGCCTGCCAGTGGAGGAGACACAGGTTTGATCCCTGCTCCGGGAAGATTCCACATGACACTGGGCATCTAAGACCATGCACCCCAACTACTGAACAGAGAAGCCACTGCAATGAAAAGATGAAAAGACCATGCACTGCAACTAGAGAATATCCTCCCCGCCCCCCCCCCCCGCAACTAGAGAAAGCCCTTAACCATCAGCGAACACCAAGTGCAGTCAAAAATAAAGTAATAAATGGATATTTTTTCAATTAAAAAGTAGGCTTATTATCATGTACCTGCCACATGTGTGATTCTATGTGGGTATGTCCATGTGTGTATTTGGGGATGAAGTGAGGTACAGCACACTTAAAGAATTTCTGAATAAAAGCCCTAGGGAACAGGGTCTTATCACAATCGCTTCTGGAAAAATAAAGGCCATCCAAGACCTCCTGCCTCCCTATAATGAACAAGTCGGGTGTTATCATTATTCACTTCCCTACAGATAAAAGAAACCTAACAATGATTTAGAGAGCATTGGAGAGGGAAGGTCCATGTCTGTCTCACACTCCAACCCCACAAACTCATTCAGTTAGTTCTATTTCTTTGTGCTGTTTTCATAGGACCATGATCATCTGTTTTGGGGACTTAGTGGTAACGAATCCACCTGCCAATACAGGAAACGTGTGTTCAATCCCTGGGTTGGGAAGATCCCCTGGAGGAGGTCATGACAACCCACTCCAGCATTCTTTCCTGGGAAATCCCATGGACAGAGGAGACTGGTGGGCTACAGTCCATGGGATCACAAAAGAGTCGGACATGATGGAGAGACTGAGCAACAATCATTTATTTGCCATTCTGAAATCTAAGAAATGGAAAATTTGGGGTTTTTCCCAATTCGTTTAGTGCAAAATCTGAATTAAAATTATGCATCAGTTCAGTTGAGTTCAGTTCAGTCTCTCAGTCGTGTCCGACTCTCCGCGACCCCATGAATCACAGCACGCCAGGCCTCCCTGTCCATCACCAACTCCCGAAGTACACTCAAACTCATGTCCACAGAGTCGGTGATGCCATCCAGCCATCTCATTCTCCGTCGTCCCCTTCTCCTCCCGCCCCCAACCTTTCCCAGCATCAGAGTCTTTTCCAGTGAGTCAACTCGTCGCATGAGGTGGCCAAAGTATTGCAGTTTCAGCTTTAGCATCAGTCCCTTCAATGAACATCCAGGATTGATCTCCTTTAGAATGGACTGGTTGGATCTCCTTGCAGTATAAGGGACTCTCAAGAGTCTTCTCCAACACCACAGTTCAAAAGCATCGATTCTTCGGCGATCAGCCTTCTTCACAGTCCAACTCTCACATCCATACATGACCATGGGAAAAACCATTGCCTTGACTAGACGGACCTTGGTTGGCAAAGTAATGTCTCTGCTTTTTAATATACTATCAAGGTTGGTCATAACTTTCCGTCCAAGGAGTAAGCGTCTTTTAATTTCATGGCTGCAATCAGCATCTGCAGTGATTTTGGAGCCCCAAAAAAAAAAAAGTCTGACACTGTTTCCACTGTTTCCCCATCTATTTCCCATGAAGTGATGGGACCAGATGCCATGATCTTTGTTTTCTGAATGTTGAGCTTCAAGCCAACCTTTTCACTCTCCTCTTTCACTTTCATCAAGAGGCTTTTGAGTTCCTCTTCACTTTCTGCCATAAGCGTAGTGCCATCTGCATATCTGAGGTTATTGATATTTCTCCCGGCAATCTTGATTCCACCTTGTGCTTCTTCCAGCCCAGCATTCCTCATGATGTACTCTGCATAAAAGTTAAATAAGCAAGGTGACAATATACAACCTTGACGTACACCTTTTCCTATTTGGAACCAGTCTGTTGTTCCATGTGCAGTTCTAACTGTTGCTTCCTGACCTGCATACAGGTTTCTCAAGAGGCAGGTCAGGTGGTCTGGGATTCCCATCTCTTTCAGAATGTTCCACAGTTTATTGTGATCCACACAGTCAAAGGCTTTGGCATAGTCAATGAAGCAGAAATCGATGTTTTTCTGAAATTCTTTTGCTTTCTCCATGATCCAGCGGATGTTGGCAATTTGATCTCTGGTGCCTCTGCCTTTTCTAAAACCTGCTTGAACATCTGGGAGTTCATGGTTCACATACTGCTGAAGCCTGGCTTGGAGAATTTTGAGCATGACTTTACTAGCGTGTGAGATGAGTGCAATTGTCCGGTAGTTTGAGCATTCTTTGGCATTGCCTTTCTTTGGGATTGGAATGAAGACTGACCTCTTCCAGTCCTGTGGACATTGCTGAGTTTTCCTAATTTGCTGGCATATTGAGTGCAGCACTTTCACAGCATCATCTTTCAAGACTGGAATTCCATCACTTCCACTAGCTTTGTTCATAGTGATGCTTTCTAAGGCCCACTTGACTTCACATTCCAAGATGTCTGGCTCTAGGTCAGTGATCACGTTATCGTGACTATCTTGGTCTTGAAGATCTTTTTTGTACAGTTCTTCTGTGTATTCCTGCCACCTCTTCTTAATATCTTCTGCTTCTGTTAGGTCCATACCATTTCTGTCCTTTATTGAGCCCATCTTTGCATGAAATGTTCCCTTGGAATCTCTAATTTTCTTGAAGAGGTCTCTTGTTTTTCCTATTCTGTTGTTTTCCTCTATTTCTTTGCATTGATCACTGAGGAAGTCTTTCTTATCTCTCCTTGCTATTCTTTGGAACTCTGCATTCAGATGCTTATATCTTTCCTTTTCTCCTTTGCTTTTCGCCTCTCTTCTTTTCACAGCTATTTGTAAGGCCTACTCAGACAGCCATTTCGCTCTTCTGCATTTCTTTTCCATGGGGATGGTCTTGGTCCCTGTCTCCTGTACAATGTCACGAACCTCCGTCCTGAGTTCATCAGTCACTCTATCAATCAGATCTAGTCCCTTAAATCTATTCCTCACTTCCACTGTATAATCATAAGGGATTTGATTGAGGTCATATCTGAATGGTCTAGTGGTTTTCCCTACTTTCTTCAATTTAAGTCTGAACTTCACAATAAGGAGTTCATGATCTGAGCCACAGTCAGCTCCTGGTCTTGTTTTCGCTAACTGTATACAGCTTCTCCATCTTTGGTTGCAAAGAATATAATCAATCTGATTTTGGTGTTGACCATCTGGTGATGTCCATGTGTAGAGTCTTCTCTTGTGTTGTTAGAAGAGGGTGTTTGCTATGACCAGTGCATTCTCTTGACAAAACTCTATTAGCCTTTGCCCTGCTTCATTCTGTGCTCCAAGGCCAAATTTGCCAGTTACTCCAGGTGTTTCTTGACTTCCTACTTTTGCATTCCAGTCCCCTATAATGAAAAGGACATCTTTTTTGGGTGTTAGTTCTAAAAGGTCTTGTAGGTGTTCATAGAACCGATTAACTTTGGCTTCTTCAGCATTACTGGTTGGGGCATAGGCCTGGATTACTGTAATATTGAATGGTTTGCCTTGGAAACGAACAGAAATCATTCTGTCATTTTTAAGATTGCATCCAAGTACTGCATTTCGGACTCTTTTGTTGACCATGATGGCTACTCCATTTCTTCTAAGGGATTCCTGCCCACAGTAGTAGATATAATGGTCATCTGAGTTAAATTCACCCATTCCAGTCCATTTTAATTCACTGATTCCTAGAATGTCGATGTTCACTCTTGCCATCTCCTGTTTGACCACTTCCAATTTGCCTTGATTCATGGACCTAACATTTCAGGTTCCTATGCAATAGTGCTCTTTACAGCACCGGACCTTTCTTCTATCACTGGTCACATCCACAACTGGGTATTGGTTTTGCTTTTGCTCCATCCCTTTATTCCTTCTAGAGTTATTTCTCCACTGAGCTCCAGTAGCATCCTGGGCACCTACCGACCTGGGGAATTCCTCATTCAGTATCCTGTCATTTTGCCCTTTGTTACTGTTCATGGGGTTCTCCAGGCAAGTATACTGAAGTGGTTTGCCATTCCCTTCTCCAGTGGACCACATTCGGCTGTGGTCCATGTGATCGGATCGGCTAGTTTCCTGTGATTATGATTTCAGTTTGTCTGCCCTCTGGTGCCCCCTAGCAATACCTACCGTCTTATTTGGGTTTCTCTTACCTTGGTCGTGGAAAATCTCTTCACAGCTGCTCCAGCAAAGTGCAGCTGCTGTACCTTACCTTGGACGAGGGGTATCTCCTCAAGGCCGTCCCTCCTGACCTTGAACGCGGAGTAGCTCCTCTCGGCCCTCCTGCACCCACGCAGCCACCGCCTGTTGGACGTGGGGTAGCTCCTCTCGGCCGCCGGCCCTGGCCTCAGGCGCGGGGTAGCTCCTCACGGCCGCACCTCTTTGCGTCCCGTCTGCGCTGCTGGGGCCGGCGTCTCTCGCGTCACGTCTGCATCAGTTCAGTTCAGTTCAGTTCAGTCGGTCAGTCGTGTCCGACTCTCCGCGACCCCATGAATCACAGCACGCCGCATAGTCTTTATTTATTTTATCCCAATTAGTTGTTACCTTTCATTGCAAAAGTATGAGTATATCTGGTTACAAGTTAGAGGTATATATATTGTAACACTTATCAAAATCTGAAGTTGTAAAGTTTCTGAATTCCAAAATTTATCTGACCCTAAGATTTTTAGGGACTTCTCTGATGGCTCAGATGGTAAAGCATATCAGAGATTTGACCCATGTTGAACAACACAATCACCTCTGGAAAAATGAAAGCCCTCAAAGAAGGTCCTTATTAGATCACTGGTTCCTAGCTAGCAAAAAAGATGGCATGAAGACTTTGCTTAGAGACAAAAATGGGGACTAGAAATCATGAGAGGATTGAAAGAAAAAAGAGAGAGAAAGAGAATGGACGTCAGGTGACACATATAGCTTATATCAAAATATGGCATAATTTCAAAAGAAACTTTGATCCAAATCATCATCGTTGTTGTTTAGTCATTCAGTCATGTTCAACGCTTCTGCAACCCCATGGACTATAGCCCACCAGTTCCCCAGTTATGGGATTTCCCAGGCAATAAAACTGGAGCAGGTGGCCATTTCTTTCTCCAGAGGATCTTCCTGACCCAGGAATCAAACCTGCATCTCCTACATTGGCAGGCAGATTCTTTACCACTGAGCCATCTGGGAACCAAGAAGCAAAAGTAAGATACTCTTCTTCTGGACCCTCCTAGCACATAAATATGTTGATTCCACACTTTTGTATGTAGATCTGGTGCATTTGCTGCAACATTAAGAGGGATAGATGGGATTCTACTACATTATAAGCCTGTAAAAATTCAACCATGCTTTATCCTACTGAAATTTGAATTAACGAATTCTGAAATAAGTTCTAAGGATAGTTTAAGAAGTTTAAAAATGCTTTCAGATCTTCTAGACACATAAGTTCTCATGTGAAAAAAATAATAATAAACTTATGGCTATAGTAAGAAAGAAAATATCTAATAAGTGACTGAAACCTGTAATGGTGGAAAATCTGAGGGATATAAGGTAACACCAAAGAAATTAATTGAGACTTCTGAAAATTTGGCCACACATCCACCTCCCTTTTTTAAGCATTATATATCTTCTATGTGTGTAAGTGTGTGTGTGTGTGCGCGCTCACTCAGTCGTGTTTAATTTTTTGTGACCCCCTAGACTCAGCAGTGGCCCAGGACTGGAAAAGGTCAGTTTTCATTCCAATCCCAAAGAAAGGCAATGCCAAAGAATGCTCAAACCACCACACAATTGCACTCATCTCACATGCTAGTAAAGTCATGCTCTAAATTCTCCAAGCCAGGCTTCAGCAATATGTGAACCATGAACTTCCAGATGTTCAAGCTGGTTTTAGAAAAGGCAGAGGAACCAGAGATCAAATTACCAACATCTGCTGGATCATGGAAAAAGCAAGAGAGTTTCAGAAAAACATCGATTTCTGCTTCATTGACTATGCCAAAGCCTTTGACTGTGTGGATCACAATAAACTGTGGAAAATTCTGAAAGAGATGGGAATCCCAGACCACCTGACCTGCCTCTTGAGAAACCTGTGTGCAGGTCAGGAAGCAACAGTTAGAACTGCACATGGAACAACAGACTGGTTCCAAATAGGAAAAGGAGTACGTCAAGGCTGTATATCGTCACCCTGCTTATTTAACTTCTTTACAGAGTACATCATGAGGAACGCTGGGCTGGAAGAAGCACAAGGTGGAATCAAGATTGCCAGGAGAAATATCAATAACCTCAGATATGCAGATGACACCACCCTTATGGTAGAAAGTGAAGAGGAACTAAAAAGCCGCTTGATGAAAGTGAAAGAGGAGAGTGAAAAAGTTGGCTTGAATCTCAACATTCAGAAAACTAAGATCATGGCATCTGGTCCCATCACTTCATGGGAAATAGATGGGGAAACAGGGGAAACAGTGTCAGATTTTATTTGGGGGGGCTCCAAAATCACTGTGGATGCTGATTTCAGCCATGAAATTAAAAGATGCTTACTCCTTGGAAGGAAAGTTATGACCATCCTAGATAGCATATTAAAAAGCAGAGACTTTACTTTGCCAACAAAGGTCCATCTAGTCAAGGCTATGGTTTTTCCCGTGGTCATGTATGGATGTGAGAGTTGGACTGTGAAGAAAGCTGATCGCTTAAGAACTGATGCTTTTGAACTGTGGTATTGGAGAAGACTCCTGAGAGTCCCTTGGACTGCAAGGAGATCCTCCCAGTCCAGCCTAAAGGAAATCAGTCCTGAATATTCATTGGTAGGACTGATGCTGAAGCTGAAACTCCAATATTTTGGCCACCTGATGTGAAGAACTGTTTCACTGGAAAACACCCTGATGCTGGGAAAGATTGAAGGGAAGAGGAGAAGAGTACAACAGACGATGAGATGGTTGAATGGCACCGACCCAAAGGACATGAGTTTGAGCAAGCCCCAGGAATTGGTGATGGACAGGGAAGCCTAGTGTGCTGCAGGCCATGGGGTCACAAAGAGTCAGTCACGGCTGAGCAACTGAACTGAACTGAACTGAGTCATAGTATAAAGGGATATAATCAGTACTGTATGAATATTATCTTATTAACACTTTCATTCTTTTGTATATTACCCCTAGAATTAGGCAATAATCTTCACTTTTTTGTTCTATTTATTTTAAAAATTTTGGCAAATATGCATTTGCTATCCTGAACCTGAGATTTTTTAAAATACATAATAAAATATATCAAGTCCAACTTCTACTTGACTAAAATTTATTAAGCTTTCAAAATTCCATTTGAGCCATCACACACAATCACTTTTTTAAGAAGGAAAATTCAGAAAATATTAACATGCCCATAGACCACATTTTTTAATTCATGATTTATATATTGTGATGAAAACAAATACACTCCTAAAATATAGGAAAATACTTTATGAATAAAAAACTGTCAGAAAATTGACACTGTTGTTGGATTTTTTAGACATTAAAATAATTGTCTCTCAGGTATGAATGTGTCATATTAAGATAATAAAGGATAATTGAGATAAAACAATTGCTCCCTGGAAAGAAAGTGCTGACAAACCTAGAAAGTGTATTAAAAAGCTGAGACCTCATTTTGCTGACAAAGGTCTGTATAGTCAAAGTTATGGTTTTTCCAGTAGTCATGGAAAAGTATAAGAATTGAACCAGAAAAAAGGTTGAGTGCCAAAGAATTGATGCTTTCAAACTGGAGAAGTGGTGCTGAAGAAGACTCTTGAGAGTCCCTTGAACTGCAACGAGATCAAACCAGTTAATCCTAAAGGAAATCAACACTGAATATTCATTGGAAGGACTGATGCTGAACCTGAAGCTCCAGTACTTTGACCACCAGATGCCAAGAGCCAACTCATTAGAAAAGACCCTGATACTGGGAAAGATTGAAGACAGGAGGAGAAGTGGACAGCAGAGGATGAGATGGTTGGATGGCATCACTGACTCAATGTACATGAGTTTGAGCAAAGTCAGAAGACAGTGAAGGACAGGGAAGCATGGCGTGCTGCAGTCCATGGGGTTGCAAAGAGTTGGACATGACTTAGAGACTGAACAACAGCTACCATGATGACTGAAAATTATCATCCTGATGATTGATAATGACATATACATTGGACCATAATGTAGAAGCACCCAACCACATCTCATCATAGATAACATATTTCAAATTCAAGCCCTATAATATAGCACCATTGAATTAGAATTATCAAAGTTCTATCTCGAGAAAATATATGATGACTTTATAGTAAATTACTAAAAAATCAATAAGCACTAACATGAGATGCACTAAGACAATTTAGAGTCCAAGGAATATAAGAACTAAAGATGATTTAATAAATAAACTTTGTTCTATCCTCCTTTAACCTGCTGTTTATGGACTATGGTCAGGATACTTGAGAGCATTTTAGAAATGCCTGACTGGCTCTTTATCTATCATGTTTAAGTGCTATGGGTTTTCTGAAAGGGAAAGTTCAGGTTGATCCAATGTGGATGAGCATGAGATAGAGGCAGGGAACCGCACATCAGAAAGAGAAAGAAAAAAGAGGGAGTTTGTTTTATTCTCATGACTTTTGAAAATCAGCTGCTAGGCTGACTTTGAGTTATAGTTTACAGTTTCAGCAGAAGCTAGAAAGTGAGTGGTAAAAAGGGTCACTGCAGCTCAGTGAATAGCAATTTAAACCTACAAGAGGCCACCACTTTTCCCATCTTCAGATCAGTATGTATATCCTAGAGAAAGAGAGAGAGAAAGAGGATTAAACATTTGACTGCAAATCCAGCACCTTTCACCAAGTGAATTAATAGAAAAACATAACTTTTTTTCTTCAAACATATTCTGAACTGACTTAAGTGTTCCCACTCGTGCAACCATTCAGGAAAGATTCCTACTGCCAACCATTCAGGGCTAAATTTCTTAAGTAAGACATGTCAGGCAAGACCTAGGTTAGTCTTTAAGAGTAAAGTTGCTTTAGCAACTGGCGATGGTTGCCCTTTTTTCATTTATCAATCTAACTTTTTTTTTTTTGTTTCATCTCTGCAGAAAAATGTCTGTGTGGTTGAGGGCAGGGGAGAGAGTCGGAGATTCTTGGCTTTTTCTGAAATTGCATGCTCTCCTAACTATGATTCTGTCACTTTAAGATGAAAACACTGACAGCTAGAGAGGAAAATTCGATGAAAGAAATTAACACTCTTGACTGGTGTTCAAAGCTATGATTTCATATGAATGTTAAAATGATTATTCCATACTAAAGGCCCAAACTGATGAATGAATTAATAACCTCCAGCAACGGTGTGAAGCTGTTTTATTAAGGATGGTAACCTGCTGTTTTCTGTCACCTCTGAAGACAGAAAGCGACTAGAGAGGCTCAAGCTACACACCCTGCAGAGAAAATATAACTTAGATATTCAGAATTTCATAATTAGTGATTGTTACAAAAGGATATTGATTTCTGGAAATGATTATAGCTTGTCCCCTAGGAAGAAGGCATCACTTGGTTAGGGATCAGTCTCCCTCAGTGAAAGAAAAGATGATTGAGGTTTTCCACACTGGCAGCTAGCCTGCTTCATAGAACACAAGTCTATGACACTAAAATTTGCCTCGATTGCATTAAGAGTCATAGATTCTTCTTCTAGTTGTTTGTATAGAAAAGAACCTGGACTTTCCCACATTTGTTTCAGAGTCAGAGCAAAAGAGATGACGGTAAAATCCAGAATTATTTCACTAGATTTGGTATCAGAGCACACACCTAATAACTTCCCTGGTGGTCCAGCAGTTAAGACTCTGCTTCCACTGCAGAGGGTGCAGGGTTTGACCCCTGGTCAGGGAACCAAGATCCCACATGCCAGAGAGCATGGCCAAAAACAGGTAACAATAATAAATAATAATAAAATATTTTTTAAGAGGACACTTCTGTGATGTACCCTTTTCCCTGTCCTTCCTTGACCACTCCCTCTCCTCTCACTGCCTTTGTCATCCACAGCCAGCTGTGTGCCTACCCTGCCAGTGTCAGCAAAGGAACAGGGGTGCCTTCCAAGAGGCTCTACATGAGCCCCCAAGTATCTGGGAAATGCATCCATTGCCTCATTACAGACAGATCCTTCCAACCTCATTTTGTGAAGGGATAGTGAGAATCCTGGAGTTCTCCATGCCCATCAGTCACAAATAATTTCGTCACCTGTGCTCTGGATAAAGCTATAGCATCAGACATCCACTCAAGAGACATGGTCTAAGTATTAATTTGGGGCTGGTTTCCGGGGGTGTATACTCAGCTCCTTGCCTTATTTGCTCCAGTGCTCTGTCATAGAATTTAAAGGATTTCTAAAGACAATAAAGCTGAAAGCAATGGAAAGAAACTTGGCCAGGAAAAGAAGAGAAAAGAAGCCTTCAATATGAAAATCATTTAAAAAGGGATGAAAGAATTATATTAAATAGCAATTATAGTACAGTAAGGAAATGACTCCAGGGCTGGTAAACTCATCATGATTTAGGAGGTGAATTCCACAGTAAAGCACGGAAAGCTTTGGAGTCAGAGCATAGAAACCAATGCATTGATATCTGGGAGATGCCACTAGGGCAAAGGTCAATGAGATAGTCTGGGGGAAGTCCAGCACTGAGGCTTCTCTTTCACCTCCAGTGTTTCTGCCTTCCAGCACTACTTCATGCATAAGGGAACTGGGAATCATGATGGTGACCTAGGAACATATGGCCAAGTGTTTAATTTATTCCATAACTTTCCTGAATCTCTCACTGGATCTCTTGGTTAGGGTGCTAAGAAATAGTAACAATGGAAGAAAGAGTTACTATCCTTAGCTACTTGTTGAGGGTTAATTGCAATGCAGTTGATACATTCTCAATCTTCCCTGCTCAGATGTCACCCGAAGCAAAAGAACTCAGCCCAGCAAAAGGTTAATCACTTGTTATAGAAACTACAGCTCTGCATTGCAGATAGCTTTGTATCATGTTGATCACTTAAGTCTTTTAAGGAGTTCCTTCTTTTCCTTTTCCTTTTCTCTCAGTCTTTTTTCCTTTCTTTCTTTGCTTCTCTGTCCCTCTAAACTATGAATCTCTTAAGAGAAAAGTAATTGGGTCATCTATAATTGTGTTATGTTATAAGCATCTGACAAATATTAATTGAGCTGAACAAAACTGAAAGTTACAAGAGTCATTCTGAAGGTGAAAGAGAGAAGGATGGAGGTGTGGAGGAATAACTCCTTATCTGTAAATTGTGCCTAATATCCATCTCTTAGAGTTAACTGATACATTTTATATCATGACATACATGCCTGGTACTTGCCATGGGATCAATTAAGCAGTTGTTGATATATTACTATTAACAGTTATGGTGCTGTTACTGCTAACAATGATATTATCTGTATTACTGAGTTCATAGGTGGCTCTGCAGTGACTTTAGCTGCTGTGGTCTTGAAGTTACTGATTCTATTCCCAAATAGAGTCTTGATGATGCTGAGAAAAGCTTTATCTTATCATAATCCACCACTCCTCTTTTCCATGTTTGTCCTTTTCCAAGTACATTCTTGCTTATTCTTTGTCTTCTTTCTACATCTCATAATTTGTTCAAGTTTTTTTAAGGGGACTTCTTCCAATCTAATGGATATACTATTAAATTTCTAAATCTGCTTTTAAAAAGAAGCCAGTTTGCAAAACAGAATCAAGAACATGCAAGCAAATGAAGCTGGTGTAGGAGAAGCAGATAGAAAAAAATAATTTTCTCCAATGTGGGAATGCCACAAATCTACGATATCTGTGGACATGTGATTCTAGTCTATTTTGTGTCAGATAAATTCATTCAGTTCATCTGGGAGATGGATTTAGTTTTCAGATGTTTCCCCTTATAATTAATAATGAACCCTGGTTCAAATAATAAGGGGAAAACAGGAAATGGAAAAAAAAGAATCTTCAATCTGCAATGCATAACTGTTTTGGATAATAATTATTGCCACATTTTTTGTGTTATTGTGAAAGTGAGATATCAGACCACATTTATACTGTTTTTTTTAAATAAAAAAGGAATAACAGTTTGTGCCTGATAATTGGCATCAATGCTTCTATATATTATAAAAATATTTATAATATTTTACTATTTACTGCACTGTTCAATTTTAAACAGATTAATTTTAACATTACTAATAAATTGCCAACATGCAGGCAATTGGGTAGTCTGATATCTCCCTGGGAGAATAGTTAGAACTTAAATATAGATTTTAGAGTTGTTCATTTTTAAGTAGAACTTAATTAAAGCCATGAGATCAGATGAAACAGCTTAGGGAAAGACTACAAATGCAAATATGTTACTTTGTTATCATTGTTCTTAGCTGTGGAAAATATGATATACCATAACTGGTTTGTTCAATATGCATCAGGACTGATCCAAAGAAGCATCTTGTAATTACTGTTGTTGTGTTCTAAATGTATAAAAGTTTATCATGAAGAGGGGATTGATGAATATGAAACAGAGAGACATAAAGCAATTAACTAACAACTGTGCACATCATTAAATGTTGACTTATGCTAATTATGCATTCCATCAGATGGCTACTATTCACTACCTGAACATTTGAAAAGGGAAACTCTTTATGAGATGACAAAACATAAAAGACCAGGTTTGTTTTTTGTTTTTGTTATTTTTTTTCATTCCTAGTAGTGCTGGGTCTTCGTGCAGCTTAGAATTTTCTCTAGTTGCTGAGAGTGGGGACTGCTCTTTATGAAATTTTTGCAGTGTTCAGGCTTTTCACTGTGGTGGCTTCTCTTGTTGCTGGGCAAGGGTTCTAGGGCTTCAGTAGTTGCAGCTCCCAGGCTCTAGAGCACAGACTCAGTAGTTCCAGTGTGCAGTCTTATTGTTCCAAAGCACGTGGGACCCACCCTATTAGGGATCAAGCTCACTTCTCCTATGCCATCTTGCATTAGCAGGAGGATTCTTTACCACTGAGTCACCTGAGAACCCCATGACCAGCTTTAATATACAGTTTTCTTTGGAGGTGGCACGCAGTTGTCTTGACTTGACATGTCAAATATTATTTTCCCTCCTTCTCTTCTACCTTCTCCTGCTTCTTCCTTTTTTGCTTTTGTAAAATAATTTTTTTATTATTAACCTGGAGGTAATAGTTATACCTCATCACATTCCATATGCACACTATTTATTCAGACTTTAAAATAGATCTAAAGGCCAGTATATGGCCAGTGGTTGCCAAAAGGCATACTAAATCTGTCTAGGGAACGATTTTTTTGGATAATAAGAAAATGTGAAAAACTCTAAAGGATGAAAAAGAATAGAGTTAGGAGGGAAAGAGAGATGCATATCTTTTTGGTGTGTTAAAGGCAGAAGCAGGACAGAGGGGATGATGTAAAAGAAACACCCAACTCAAGAAACCCGATATCTTCGGTGGGCATCATTGGTATTTTCTGGAGTATAGTTTGGAGAGACATCAAGTAGCAATGTTCAGGTCTGGTTGGGAGACATGACTCAATAAATAATTCTAAGAGTCCACTCCTGATCTACATGGAATAAAGGGGTGCAGGCAGTGGTTAAAGAATTTCCAATGTGCCCAGTCAACAAAACACAGAGAACTCTAACAAGCAGAAATCCTGAGGGAGCCTATCTGAAAAAGTCATAATATACAAAAATGAGGCCAACAGTGACAAATGCCAGGGACTATGCTCTCCAGTAATGGGGCAGAATATGGCCAACATAGCAGATCAGACTAATCCTGCTTCATGGGTCATTGGTTCAAAGAAGACATGAGACAGCCCCTGCTCAGAAGAGACCAGCAAGGTTCAGAGGGTACCTTGTAGATCAGAGAAGGCTGCCACCTAGGTTCTCCATTTCTATACACACATGGAGAGGAAAGGGAGAGGAAAAGAAAACCTGAACTCCCAAGCACTTGCTCAAGGACGGTGGATGCATCCAAAAGTACGATGTCAACTGGAAGGAATCTTGGTGCTATGAACTCTTAAGATGTGGTTTAGGGTCCCCGAGCTACTCATAAAGAAGTTGTTAATGAGCACATTCGGATCAGCAATAGCAAATTAAGAAAAACATTATTTCACTCATCTAGTAAATTTGTGGGCTCTCTCCCATGATAGAATCTTGAAAAGCTGATTCTTTGTTTTTAAATTGAAGTATAGTTGATTTACAATGCTGCATTTGTTTATGCTGTACAGCAAAATAGTTCAGTTACATATAGTTGCTAAGTCATGTCTGACTCTTTTGTGACCCCATGGACTGTAGCCCACCAGACTTCTCTGTCCATGGGATTTCCCAGGCAAGAATACTACAGTGGGTAGACATTTTATTCTTCGGGAGATTTTCCCAACCCACAGAGTGAACCTGAGTCTCTTGCTTGGCAAGTGGGCTCTTTACCAATGAGCCACCTGGGAAGTCCTGATAGATAGAAAGGTAGAGATATACATTCTTTTTAATATTCTTTTCTATTATGAATAAAAGTTGATTCTTAAAGACACAATTTAGCCAATCAAAAAGAAAAAAAATATTTTTCTTTACAAAATTGAGGTTCAAGGAATTGAATAACCTATTTCTTTGTAGCAGAAGAGAAACCCAAATTTCAGGATATCCAGTTCAGAACTTTTCTGCCATGTCATCCTTTCCACAAGTAATCTGTGTGGCTCCTTTCTTCCTAATGGAAAGTCAATGAATGAATGAATTCAGATAGGAAGGGAAGGTCAGACTCAAGATGTGAAAGCCAATTGATTTTTGAAGGCAATGGCCTCATCAAGAAACACTCACCTTACCCAAACCAAGTGGAATCATTAAAATATATTACTGAGACAACTGAAAAATATCGAGATCCATCTCAGATCATTTCACTGTTGGAAGTTGATTATTCAGAGGTGGAAATTGTCCTTGACAAGGAATTTTAACCTCTAGTACAATCACTGGCCTTCCCAGGGGGTGCTAGTGGTAAAGAATCTGCCTGCCAAGGCAAGAGTTGCAAGAGAGGCAGGTTCAATCCCTGGGCTGGGAAGATTTCCTGGAGGAGAACATGGCCACTCACTCCAGTAGACTAGCCTGGAGAATCCCATGGACAGATCAGCTTGGTGGGCTACAGTCCAAAGGGTTGCAAACAGGTGGTCGCAGCTGGATAGACTGAGCACACAAGCATACCCAATCTTCTAACATCATTATATCAATTTTTCTTTCCAGATAATAAAACAACCTATACTTGCCAATTAAAAAAGGCTACCATTTGGAACATTTTGAAGTACTTGATGTCATCCTTAAATAGAAAATAGGAAAAATTATGAGAATTACACTTTAGCATCTTTGTTATACTCAGCCAGTTTTTTTATTTCACAAAGTCACAATTCTTAATATTGTGATTATTTTATTTTCTTAGTCTAAGCCATTTTGTGATATGCTACATAAAAATAATTTTAAAATAAAATGATTATTTGGAAAATTATAGAATTGAATATATTCTTCCCAGAAATACCATCAAGGTGTAGTTTTTGCATTTAGCATAATTTGAAGGCTGATTTACAGGATTTTTAAAAAGTTGTTATCATATGGGCAATTAATTTCTTCTATGTATTGCAGAGAGACGTGTATATTAACTTAAAAACATGTAACAAAGTAGCTTATGGGTAGGAAAAATCATTTATATGTACACATAAATATCTTCATGGTGAAGTCAAATGCATCTGCTTGCTCAGAGCTCTATTTATATGTACAAATATGGGTTTCAAGTACCCAGCAAAATTAAATGACTTAAACACATGTACTAATACAATGCATTCTAGTTCTTAGAGTCTTCTCTAGGTTAAATACCAAGAAATCAAGAATGAATGAACTCATTAATTTCCACAGTAACAAATTCTTCCCCCTAAAAGTATCTTATTTTAAAATAAGAAAAAAGTTCTTCAGTGGGGGATTTCTTTCAAATGTGACTAAAAAATAAATGTTAGTAAAGGAACTTCCTTCAATCACAACTTTTGTTCATTGGTAGTATCTTTCCAAGATTATTTTTAAAAATTAAAATTAAAAACGTGTCTTTAAAGTAATTAAGTCAATTCTAGGAGCTCAAATCAAAATGATGGTTTTATTAAGGCCTTGGAAACAGATCAATCAATTCATGTCTAACATATTTCTTTATTATTTTCTAAAACCAATCTCTGAGCTAATGATGTCTCTTAGCTTCTCAGTCAGGAATATATAATCATTGAACATATATATACACATGTATATATATATATATTTTCCCCCTTTTGGAAGACTCCTGAATACACTCAAGATTCTTCCAAAAGAAAAAAAAATGTTAATTTTAAGAAGGCTTATTTGGGCTCACACCTTCATTTTCTTCAGGAAGTTTTCTTATTTTTTTAAACTGTAAGCAATAGGTATAAATATAATTTTTATAAATTCATATGCATTCACACATTCTGCTTCTTTTGCTATTCTCTTAAAATACTAAAAATTCTACCAAACTTCTCAGAGTCATTCACTAAGCAATGGGTGTGTCACCCTGAATTCAGTGGCATCACTGTGCGCTGAGAAGGAGGGAGGGAGTATGAAGTCCCAGGACCTGCTTCAAAAACACTGACACCTGACTGGGAGATCACATGCACAAAATCACCTACTACTTCCAAACTGGTACATCAAAATCTTGAATCAGTCACCTCAATAAATGTCAAGAACTGATCAGATGTGAACGACCCTTGAAACAGTGGGTTTAGAATCACTTCCACTGTCATGGGCCTACCAGATGGCACTAGTGGTAAAGAACCTGTCTGCCAATGAAGGAGATGTAAGAGATGTGGGTTTGATCCTTGGGTTAGGAAGATTCCCTGAAAGAGGGCACGGCAACTCACTCCAGTATTCTTGACTTAGAATCCCATGGACTGAGAAGCCTGGAAAGCTACAGTCCACAGAGTCACAAAGAGTCAGACATGACTGAAGTGACAGCTGCAGCCACTGTCACGAAGAAGCTCAAATTGGCAGACGAAGGGGCAAGTGTTTTAGATGGAAGGAATGATCTCAGAAAAGGAGTATAGAAGGCAGTAAGACACCCGGACAGAAGTCCAAATGCAATCAAAAGTTGCTGTAAGCTTGTTATAAGGGGACTAGAAATTGAGACTGTGTAAGGCAAAAGACTGTGAAGAAAGCTGATCACCGAAGAATTGATGCTTTTGAACTGTGGTGTTGGAGAAGACTCTTGAGAGTCCCTTGGACTGTAAGGAGATCCAACCAGCCCATTCTAAAGGAGATCAATCCTGGGTGTTCATTGGAAGGACTGATGATAAAGCTGAAACTCCAATACTTTGGCCACCTCATGTGATGAGTTGACTCACTGGAAAAGACTCTGATGCTGGGAAGGATTGGGGGCAGAAGGAGATGGGGACGACAGAGAATGAGATGGCTGGATGGCATCACCGACTCGGTGGACATGAGTTTGAGTGAACTCCAGGAGTTGGTGATGGACAGGGAGGCCTAGTGTGCTGTGATTCATGGGGTCACAAAGAGTCAGACACTACTGAGCGACTGAACTGAACTGAACTGAACTGAAGGCAAAAGAAAAATAGAATCATGCCAGTTGCCCATCACATGAAGGATAGTCACACAGGCAGCTTTGTTGGACTGGCTAGACTTTGTAACCACAATAGGGCTACAGCTTAACCGTGCATCACCTTGTATTTTCACATAATTTCGTGTATTTCCCATCGATGTAGAAACTCCTGTGAGAAAACGTCTTGTCCTCAACCTAGAACGAGAAGAAAAAATAAACTTAAGCCACATTGAACTATGCCCATATCAAAATGTCAAGACCTTACTCTGAAATGTCACCACCCTGATTTAAAATTGATGTTGGCTCAAGGATTATAATGACCTTTGTATTCTGAAAAATACCAGAATCTCTGATGACCATGAAAGAGATGGTTGTCACTGTTCCAGGATAAAAGGGCCCACTTAGGAAAATTGCTGAGAGATGCAGAGAGTCTAGAAGAGAAATATTTTGGCCCAAACTCAGTTTCCCATTCAAAAAGTTTTACTGTGGCCAATACTCTCATCCCCAAGAGCTATAATGGTCACATTTAACTTCTGGCCAGAGACCCTGCATTTCTGCTCTTCTTTGTTTTTTCTCTTGGGTTCACAAGGATGCAAATTCATGCATGAAAGGATATTTAGAGTAATTGTGTACAAATATGAGCATTTTCTATTCACCCATTGAAGGACAAGACCCAATTCTGAAAGCTCGCTTACTATTTCCAGCCAATAAAAAAAAGTAGAAAACAAAAAAGATTTATTAGATCATCTTGTCAACTCTTTCTCTTGGTTCCCTCAATAGTCCAGGATGCTGTCAAATGAAATTCACTGTGGTATGTTTCCAAGGATGAAGGCAAGAAAGGCCTCTGGAATTTACATAGATGCCCAGTCAGCCCAACAAGTCTCTAAGATTCTTATTAGAATGATGAAAACATATACTGTCCTTGGTTACCACAGACCACCTCTCAGTGTGTCTTTCTCCTAGGATTAAAAAACATGACATTGAGTTCAAAAGGAAAAATTACATTTTTTTTACACATTCATATGCAATGATTCCTTCCCTTGCTATTAATAAACTGGATGACTCATCCAACTGAACTCTCTCAAAGTGTGTGTGTATGTGTGTGTGCATGTGTGCATGCCTGGACTGGAAGAAAATCTCAGCAGTATTGACATTTGACAAGCCTGCTGCTCTGTGCTAATGAGCCCTAACAGTTTTAACATACGTCCTCCATGGCTGGCCTGCTCGGGGCTGATTCCATCATGGAAAAAAAAAAAAGATTTAAGTTTATGGCAGAGTTGGATGGTAGGATTGCTTGAAGTGAAACAGAGTCTGTTGATCTGTTCAGTGTCATGACCAGAACTCTAGAAATGTGTGGCCAAACCCTTGTGCTCTTCTTATGAATTAGATGCTTTTTCTTTCTTTAACAGAAAGGAAACAGCTCAGGCAGCATGTTGAGTAGCTACAGGCTGGTGCATAAAAACAGAGGCCAGTGGAGTAGCCACACACATCTTTCCTGTACTTCTGGGCTGGCAGACGCTGGGAGATTTGGAACGTACATCAGAAAGGAATTCCTCCCATCTCTTTCCATGGAGCCAGCTCACTGATGGCAAAGCTATGTTAAAAGTCTCAAAATGCTGGCTCTGGAAAATGCTGAAGATCAAAAAATCGTTCAAAGATTTCCTAGCGAATCCAAAATATATAAGCACTTCTCCAAGTGCACACTGTGCCTCAGTCTTGATCCACGATTAGGTAGTTGAAAGTGTTCTAACGTGTGATGTGATGATTAATGGTGAAGCACGTGTGACCTCAGAGCTACATCGATGAGGTGTGCCAGGGTCCAGAGTACATTCTCACCTCTGCATAATCTCTCAGAGAGCTCTCATCAAACCTCAGCACTCAGGGCCCTAGCCCCAGAGACTCTTCCTTTGTCTGGGGTGGAGCCAGGCCTTGGTTTCTTAATAGCTCTCCAGTAACTTATAATATGCAGCCAAGGCTAAAATGATGAACAAAGGCTTTAAATTAACAATCTGAAATGAATTATAGGCACATTGATATATTATAATAGGGTGTAACCCCTTGTCAGAAGTTTTTCAGAAACTTCCAGAAAGAAATTCTTCTCACCTAACAGGACTGTGGCTCACTTATGTGCTTGCTATCTCCTATACCTCTAAGATCTGGAGCTCCTTGGAACAACTGTGTGTGAGAGAGAGAGACAGCCCAGTGTAGTGGCTAAGAGATTATCTTTTACACTCTCAGCTTGTGTCTTAAGACTTACGTTATTTAGTGACATGATCTTGGCCAAGGACTTTCCTTCTGTAAAGCAGTAATAAATAAACAAAATATCTACTGCTGCTTTGTTGACTATGTCAAAGCCTTTGACTGTGTGGATCACAACAAACTGTGGAAAATTCTGAAAGAGATGGGAATACCAGATCACCTTACCTGCCTCCCGAGAAATCTGTATGCAGGTCAAGAAGCAACAATTAGAACTGAACATGGAGGGGAGGGAGCAAGATGGCGGAGGAATAGGATGTGGAGACCACTTTCTCCCCTACAAATTCAACAAAAGAACATTTGAACTCTGAGTAAATTCTACAAAACAACTTCTGAATGTCAGCAGAGGACATCAGGCACCCAGAAAAGCAGCCCATTGTCTTCGAAAGGAGGTAGGAAAAAATATAAAAGAGAAAAAGAGAAACAAAAGAGGTAGGGACAGAGCTCCATCCCAGGAAGAGAGGCTTTAAAAAGAGACAAGTTTCCAAACACCAGGAAACACTCTCACTGGTGAGTTTGTGGTGAGTCTTGGAACCTCAGAGGGCAACATAACCAGGAGGAAAAATAAATAAATAATTAAAACCCACAGATTACGCGCCCAACTGTAAATCCCAGCGGAGAAGCAGTGCAGACACCCGCATCCACCATTAGCAAGCGGGGGCTGGGCAGGGAGAAGCCGGATGCATTGCTTAGAATAAGGACCGGGCCTGAATGCTGAAAGGGCAATCTGAGAGAGCTAACTGGAGATAGCAAAGCAAACTGTGGGATAGCTATTCTGAGAAAAGGCGAAAAGCCCTAAGACTGCACCAGACCCACTCACAGAACAAAAGACTAAGCAGAGGTAGCCGGATGCAGATGGCTCATGCCCCATCCCCCTCCGAGACAGGCAGGGGAGGGCATCCAGAGCCAGAAGGGGGCAATCACAGCCCCAGAGAGGTATCCAATACGAAACTGCAAGCAGACTTCGTTGCTAACCAAGACTTCTTAGGTTTCTGGTTGGTCGACATCTGCCTAAGAAGATGCACTGGTTGTACACCCAGAAAACCAAGTGGCAGGGACTGGGGAGGTGATAAGTCTCAGCGACTGCACTCAGCAAACACCTGGTCACCTGAGCTGTTCGGACCGGGGAAGGGAACAAAACACAGGTCCAACTGAGTCTGCGCCTTTGTGGAGTACCTGAGGACCTAAACCTGAGCGACTTAGACCTGGGAAGTGCATGAAAGCCAGCACTGGCCTCAGACAGCTCCCGGCAGAGCAATCTAGAACCTATGCAGTGTAGACTGGGACAGCACACACGCCGTGAGCAAGGGCAAACCCAATGTGGTCGAAACACTGTGAGCACTCCCCACAGATGCCAGCGATATTTCTCTGCAGTGTTCCTCCCTCCCCACAGCACGACTGAACAAATGAGCCTTAAAAAGTGTCCGCCACAGCCCTCTTGTGTCAGAAAGGATATTAGACCCTGAAGAGACGAGCAAACAGAAGAAGCTAAAACAGAGCGAAACACCTTAGAAGTGACAGATGGAGAAGTCTTGAGGCTAATGCAAGAATAAGACTGAAAACCAGAGGCAGAGGCTTAAGTCCAAATCCTGAGAACACCAGAGAACTCCTGACTCCAGGGAACATTAATCGATAGGAGCTCATCAAACACCTCCATACCTACAGTGAAACCAAGCACCACGCAAGGGTCAACAAGTTCCAAAGCAGGACATACCATGCAAATTCTCCAGCAACACAGGAAAATAGCCCTGAGCTTCAATATACAGGCTGCCCAAAGTCACTCCAAACCCACTGACATCTCATAACTCTTTACTGGACACTTCATAGCACTCCAGAGAGAAGAAATCCAGCTCCACCCACCAGAACAATGACACAAGCGTCCCTAACCACAGAACCTTGACAGGCCACCCGTCCAAACTCACCCACAGCAAGGAAACTCCACAATAAAGAGAACTTCACAAACTGCCAGAAGAAGGAAAGGTCACCCAAACACAGCAATATAAGCAAGATGAACAGGCAGAGAAATACCCAGAAAATAAAAGAACAGGATAAATGCCCAAAAACACAACCAAAAGAGGAAGAGATAGGGAACCTACATGATAAACAATTCCGAATAATGATAGTGAAAAGGATCCAAAATCTTGAAAACAAATTAGAGTTACAGATAAATAACCTGGAAACAAGGATCGAGAAGATGCAAGAAAGGTTTAATAAGGATCTAGAAGAAATAAAAAGGAGTCAATTTACAATGAATAATGCAATCAGTTCAGTTCAGTCGCTCAGTCGTGTCCGACTCTTTGCGACCCCATGAATCACAGCACTCCAGGCCTCCCTGTCCATTACCAACTCCTGGAGTTCACTCAAACTCATGTCCATCGAGTCAGTGATGCCATCCAGCCATCTCATTCCCGGTCGTCCCCTTCTCCTCCTGCCACCAATCCTTCCCAGCATCAGAGTCTTTTCCAGTGAGTCAACTTGTCGCATGAGGTGGCCAAAGTATTGGAGTTTCAGCTTTAGCATCATTCCTTCCAATGAACACCCAGGATTGATCTCCTTTAGAATGGACTGGTTGGATCTCCTTGCAGTCCAAGGGACTCTCAAGAGTCTTCTCCAGCACCACAGTTCAAAAGCATCAATTCTTCGGTGGATAGCTTTCTTCACAGTCCAACTCTCACATCCATATATGACCACGGGAAAAACCATAGCCTTGACAAGACGGACCTTCGTTGGCAAGGTAATGTCTCTGCTTTTTAATATGCTATCTAGTTTAGTCATAACTTTCCTTCCAAGGAGTAAGCGTCTTTTAATTTCATGGATGAAATCAGCATCTGCAGTGATTTTGGAGCCCCAAAAATTAAAGTCTGACACTGTCTCCACTGTTTTTCCATCTATTTCCCATTAAGTGATGGGACCAGATTCCATGATCTTTATTTTCTGAATGTTCAGCTTCAAGCCAACCTTTTCACTCTCCTCTTTCACTTTCATCAAGAGGCTTTTGAGTTCCTCTTCACTTTCTGCTATAAGGGTGGTGTCATCTGCATATCTGAGGTTATTGATATTTCTCCCAGCAATCTTGATTCCAGCTTGTGCTTCTTCCAGCCCAGCATTCCTCATAATGTACTCTGCATATAAGTTAAATAAGCAGGGTGACAATATACAGCCTTGACGTACTCCTTTTCCTATTTGGAACCAGTCTGTTTTTCCATGTGCAGTTCTAACTGTTGCTACCTGACCTGCATACAGGTTTCTCAAGAGGCAGGTCAAGTGGTCTGGTATTCCCATCTCGTTCAGAATTTTCCACAGTTTATTGTGATCCACACAGTCAAAGGCTTTGGCATAGTCAATGAAACAGAAATAGCTGTTTTTCTGGAACTCTCTTGCTTTATCCATGATCCAACGGATGTTGGCATTTTGATCTCTGGTTCCTCTGCCTTTTCTAAAACCTGCTTGAACATCTGGAATTTCACGGTTCACATATTGCTGAGGCCTGGCTTGAAGAATTTTGAGCATGACTTTACTAGCGTGTGAGATGAGTGCAATTGTGCGGTAGTTTGAGCATTCTTTGGCATTCCCTTTCTTTGGGATTGGAATGAAGACTGACCTTTCCAGTCCTGTGGCCACTGCTGAGTTTTCCAAATTTGCTGGCATATTAAGTGCAGCACTTTCACAACATCATCTTTCAGGATTTGAAATAACTCAATTGGAATTCCATCACCTCCACTAGCTTTGTTTGTAGTGATGCTCTCTAAGGTCCATTTGACTTCACATTCCAAGATGTCTGTCTCCAGGTGAGTGATCACGCCATTGTGATTATCTTGGTCGTGAAGATCTTTTTTGTACACTTCTTCTGTGTATTCTTGCCACCTTTTCTTAATATCTTCTGCTTCTGTTAGGTCCATACTATTTCTGTCCTTTATCGAGCCCATCTTTGCATGAAATGTTCCCTTGATATCTCATATTTTCTTGAAAATATTTCTTGTTTTTCCTATTCTGTTTTGTTCCTCTATTTCTTTGCATTGATAGCTGAGGAAGGCTTTCTTATCTCTCCTTGCTATTCTTTGGAACTCTGCATTCAGATGCTTCATTCTTTCATTTTCTCCTTTGCTTTTCACTTCTCTTCTTTTTACAGCTATTTGTAAGGCCTCTTCAGACAGCCATTTTGCTTTTTTGCATTTCTTTCTCATGGGGATGGTTTTGATCCCTGTCTCCTGTACAATGTCACGAACCTCTGTCCAGAGTTCATCAGGCACCCTATCTATCAGATCTAGGCCCTTAAATCTATTTCTTACTTCCACTGTGCAATCATAAGAAATTTTATTTAGGTCATATCTGAATGGTCTAGTGGTTTTCCCTACTTTCTTCAATTTAAGTCTGAATTTGGCAGTAAGGAGGGAGATGTCCATGTGTAGAGTCTTTTCCTGTGTTGTTGGAAGAGGGTGTTTGCTATGATCAGTGCATTCTCTTGACAAAACTCTGTTAGCCTTTGCCCTGCTTCATTCCGTGCTCCAAGGCCAAATTTGCCTGTTACTCCAGGTGTTTCTTGACTTCCTACTTTTGCATTCCAGTCCCCTATGATGAAAAGGACATCTTTTTTGGGTGTTTGTTCTAAAAGGTCTTGTAGGTCTTCATAGAACCGTTCAGCTTCGGCTTCTCCAGCATTACTGGTTGGGGCATAGACTTGGATTACTGTAATATTGAGTGGTTTGCCTTGGAAACGAACAGAGATCATTCTGTCGTTTTTAAGATTGCATCCAAGTACTGCATTTCGGACTCTTTTGTTAACCATGATGGCTACTCCATTTCTTCTAAGGGATTCCTGACCACAGTAGTAGATATAATGGTCATCTGAGTTAAATTAACCCATTCCAGTCCATTTTAGTTCACTGATTCCTTGAATGTCGACATTCACTCTTGTCATCTCCTGTTTGACCACTTCCAATTTGCCTTGATTCATGGACCTAACATTCCAGGTTCCTATGCAGTATTGCTTTTTACAGCATCAGACCTTGCTTCTATCACCAGTCACATCCACAACTGGGTATTTGTTTTGCTTTGGCTCCATCCCTTCATTCTTTCTGGAGTTATTTCTCCACTGATCTTCAGTAGCATACTGGGCACCTACCAACCTAGGGAATTCCTCATTCAGTATACTATCATTTTGCCTTTTGATACTGTTCATGGGGTTCTCAAGGCAAGTATACTGAAGTGGTTTGCCATTCCTTTCTCCAGCATAATAGATGAGATCAAAAACACTCTGGAGGGAACCAACAGTAGAATAACGGAGGCAGAAGTTGGAATAAGTCAGTTAGAAGATAAAACGGTAGAAATAAATGAAACAGAGAGGAAAAAAGAAAAACGAATTAAAAGAAATGAGGAGAATCTCAGAGACCTCTGGGACAATGTTAAACACCCCAACATTCTAATCATTGGAGTCCCAGAAGAAGAAGACAAAAAGAAAGCCATGAGTAAATACTGGAGGAGATAATAGTTGAAAATTTCCCTAAAATGGGAAAAGAAATAATCACCCAAATCCAAGAAACCCAGAGAGTCCCAAACAGGATAAACCCAAGGCGAAATACCCCAAGACACATATTAATCAAATTAACAAAGATCAAACACAAAGAACAAACATTAAAAGCAGCAAGGGAAAAACAACAAATAACACACAAGGGGATCCCCATAAGCATAACAGCTGATCTTTCAATAGAAACTCTTCAGGCCAGGAGGGAATGGCAAGACATACTTAAGGTGATGAAAGAAAATAACCTACAGCCCAGATTACTGTATCCAGCAAGGACCTCATTCAAATAGGAAGGAGAAATCAAAAGCTTTACAGACAAGCAAAAGCTGAGAGAATTCAGCATCACCAAACCAGCTCTCCAACAAATGCTAAAGGACTTTCTCTAGACAGGAAACACAGAAAGGGTGTATAAACTCAAACTCAAAACAATAAAGTAAATGGCATCAGGATCATACTTATTAATAATTACCTTAAACGTAAACGGATTGAATGCCCCAACCAAAAGACAAAGACTGACTGAATGGATACAAAACCAAGACCCTCATATATGTTGTCTACAAGAGACCCACCTCAGAATGAGGGACACATACAGATTAAAAGTGAAGGGCTGGAAAAAGATATTCCATGCAAATAGAGGCCAAAAGAAAGCAGGAGTAGCAATCCTCATATCAGATAAGATAGACTTTAAGACAAAGGCTGTGAAAAGAGACAAAGAAGGACACTACATAATGATCAAAGGATCAGTCCAAGAAGAAGATATAACAATTATAAAAAATGTGCACCCAACATAGGAGCACCGCAATATGTAAGACAAATACTAACAAGTATGAAAGGGGAAATTAACAATAACACAATAATAGTGGGAGACTTTAATACCCCACTCACACCTATGGATAGATCAACTAAACAGAAAATTAACAAAGAAACACAAACTTCAAATGATACAATAGACCAGTTAGACCTAATTGATATCTATAGGACATTTCACCCACAAACAATGAATTTCACCTTCTTCTCAAGTGTACACGGAACCTTCTCCAGGATAGATCACATCCTGGGCCATAAATCTAGCCTTGGTAAATTCAAAAAAGTTGAAATCATTCCAAGCATCTTTTCTGACCACAATGCAGTAAGACTAAATCTCAATTACATGAGAAAAACTATTAAGAGTTCCCACACATGGAGGCTGAACAAAAAGCTGCTGAATAACAAAGAAATCATAGAAGAAATCAAAAAAGAAATCGAAATATGTATAGAAATGAATGAAAATGAAACACAACAATCCAAAACCTCTGGGACACTGTAAAAGCAGTGCTAAGGGGAAGGTTCATAGCAATACAGGCACACCTCAAGAAACAAGAAAAAAGTCAACTAAATAAACTAACTCTACACTTAAAGCAACTAGAAAAGTAAGAAATGAAGAACCCCAGGGTTAGTAGAAGGAAAGAAATCATAAAAATTAGGGCAGACATAGATGCAAAAGAAACAAAAGAGACCATAGCAAAAATCAACAAAGACAAAAGCTGGTTCTTTGAGAAGGTAAATAAAATTGACAAACCACTAACCAGACTCATCAAGAAACAAAGGGAGAAAATCCAAATCAATAAAATTAAAAATGAAAATGGAGAGATCACAACAAACAACACAGAAATACAAAAGATCATAAGAGACTGCTATCAGCAATTATATGCCAATAAATGGACAACTTGGGAGAAATGGACAAATTCTTAGAAAAGCACAACTTTCCAAAACTGAACCAGGAAGAAACAGAAAATCTTAGCAGATCCATCACAAGCATAGAAATTGAAACTGTAATCAGAAATCTTCCAGCAAACAAAAGCCCAGGTCCAGATGGCTTCACAGCTGAATTTTACCAAAAATTTATAGAAGAGCTTAATAGCAAAACCTGACAAAGATGTCACAAAAAAAAGAGAACTTCAGGCCAATATCACTAATGAATATAGATGCAAAAATCCTTAACAAAATTCTAGCAATCAGAATCCAACAACACATTAAAAATATCATACATCGTGACCAAGTGGGCTTTATCCCAGGGACGCAAGGATTCTCCAATATCCACAAATCAACCAATGTAATACACCACATTAACAAACTGAAAAATAAAAAATATATTATTATCTCAATAGACGCAGACAAAGCCTTTGATAAAATTCAACATCCATTTATGATAAAAACCCTCCAGAAGGTGGGAATAGAAAGAACATTCAACATGATAAAAGCTATATATGACAAACCCACAGCAAACATTATCCTCAATGGCTAAAAATTGAAAGCGTTTCCCCTAAAGTCAGGAACAAGACAAGGGTGCCCACTCACCACTACTATTCAACAAAGTTTTGGAAGTCTTGGCCATAACAATCAGAGCAGAAAAAGACATTAAAAAGAATCCAAATTGGAAAGGAAGAAGTAAAACTCTCACTGTTTGCAGATGATGTGATCCTCTACACAGAAAACCCTAAAGACTCTACCAGAAACTTACTACAGCTAATCAGTGAATATAGTAAAGTTGCAGGATATAAAACCAACACACAGAAATCCCTTGCATTCATATACACTAATAATGAGAAAATAGAAAGAGAAATTAAGGAAACAATTCAATTCACTGTTGTAACGAAAAGAATAGAATATTTAGGAATATATCTACTTAAAGAAATAAATGACCTATATATAGAAAACTATTATAAAACACTGGTGAAAGAAATCAAAGAGTACACTAATAGATAAATAAATATACTGTGTTTGTAGATTGGAAGAATAAATATTGTGAAAACAAGTATACTACCCAAAGTAATTTATAGGTTCAATGCAATGCCGATCAAGCTACCAACGGTATTTTTCACAGAGCTAGAACAAATAATTTCACAATATGTATGGAAATACAAAACACCTCGAATAGCCAAAGTAATCTTGAGAAAGAAGAATGGAACTGGGGGAATTAATGTGCCGGACTTCAAGCTCTACTACAAAGCCACAGTCATCAAGACAGTATGGTACCAGCATAAAGACAGAAATATAGGTCAATGGAACGAAATAGAAAGCCCAGAGATAAATCCATGCACCCAGAGATAAATCCATGCACCTATGGACAACTAATATTTGTCAAAGGAGGCAAGAATTTTCAATGGAGAAAAGACAGTCTCTTCAACAAGTAGTGCTGGAAAAACTGGTCAACCACTTGTAAAAGAATGAAACACCATACACTAAACTAAACTCAAAATGGATTAAAGATCTAAATGTAAGACCAGAAACTTTAAATCTCCTAGAGGAGAACATAGGCAAAACACTCTCCGACATAAATCACAGCAGGATCCTCCAAAACCCACCTCCTAGAATATTGGAAATAAAAGCAAAAATAAACAAATGGGACCTAATTAAAATTAAAAGCTTCTGCACAGCAAAGGAAACTATAAACAAGGTGAAAAGACAGCCTTCAGAATGGGAGAAAATAATAGCAAATGAAGCAACTGACAAAGAATTAATCTCAAAAAATATACAAGCAACTCATGTAGCTCAATACCAGAAAAATAAATGACCCAATCAAAAAATGGGCCAAGGAACTAAACAGACATTTCTCCAAAGAAGACATACAGGTGGCTAACAAACACATGAAAAGATGCTCAACATCACTCATTATCAGAGAAATGCAAATCAAAACCACGATGAGGTACCATTTCACGCCAGTCAGAATGGCTGTTATCCAAAAGTCTACAAGCAATAAATGCTGGAGAGGGTGTGGAGAGAAGGAAACCCTCTTACACTGTTGGTGGGAATGCAAACTAGTACAGCCACTATGAAGAACAGTGTGGAGATTCCTTAAAAAACTGGAAATAGAACTGCCATATGACCCATCAATCCCACTCCTGGGCATACACACCGAGGAAACCAGAATTGAAAGAGACACATGTACTCCAATGTTCATCACAGCACTGTTTATAATAGCCAGGATATGGAAGCAACCTAGATGTCCATCTGCAGACGAATGGATAAGATCGCAGTGGTACATATACACAATGGAGTATTACTCAGCAATTAAAAGAATATATTTGAATCAGTTCTAATGAGGTGGATGAAACTGGAGCCTATTATACAGAGTGAAGTAAGCCAGAAAGAAAAACACCAACACAGTATATTAACACATATATATGGAAATTTAGAAAATGGTAATGATAATCCTGTATACGAGACAGCAAAAGAGACACAGATGTATAGAACAGTCTTTTGGACTCTGTGGGAGAGGGCAAGGGTGGAAGATGTGGGAGAATGGTATTGAAACATGTATATTATCATATGTGAAATGAATCGCCAGTCCATGTTTGATGCATGATACAGGATGCTTGGGTCTGGTGCACTGGGATGAACCAGAGGGATGGGCTGGGGAGGGAGGTGGGATGGGGGTTCAAGATGGGAAACACATGTACACCCGGGACAGATTCATGTCAATGTATGGCAAAACCAATACAACAATATAAAGTAATTAGCCTTCAATTAAAATAAATAATTTTTTTTAAAAAAAGAATTGGACATGGAACAATGGATTGTTTCAAATTTGGGAAAGAAATGTGTCAAGGCTGTATATTGTCACCCTACTTATTTAACTTATATGCAGAGTACATCATGAGAAATCCTGGGATGAATGAAGCACAAGCTTGAAACAAGATTGCCAGGAGAGAGATCAATAACCTCAGATATGCAGATGACACCACCTTTATGGCAGAAAGTGAAGAACTAAAGAGTCTCTTGATAAAAGTGAAAGAGGAGAGTGAAAAAAGTTTGCTTAAAACTCACATTCAGAAAACTAAGATCATGACATCTGGTTCCATCTGGTTCATGGTAAATAGATGGGGAGACAATGGAAAGAGTAAGTGATTTTATTTTGGGGGACTCCAAAATCACTGCAGATGTTGACTGAAGCTTTGGAATTAAAAGACGCTTGCTCCTTGGAAGGAAAGTTATGACCAACCTAGACAGCATATTAAAAAGCAGAGACATTACTTTGCCAACAAAGGTCCATCTTGTCAAAGCTATTGCCTTGGAGAAGGAAATGGCAACCCACTCCAGTGTTCTTGCCTGGAGAATCCCAGGGACAGAGGAGCCTGTTGGGCTGCCATCTATGGGGTCACACAGAGTCGGACACTTCTGACGTGACTTAGCAGCAGCAGCAGCAGTCAAAACTATGGTTTTTCCAGTAGTCATGTATGGATGTGAGAGTTGGACTATAAAGAAACCTGAGCACCAACAAATTGATGTTTTTGAACTGTGGTGTTGGAGAAGACTCTTGAGAGTCCCTTGAATTGAAAGGAGTTCAAACCAGTCCATCCTAAAGGAAAACAGTTCTGAATATTCATTTGAAGGACTGATGGTGAAGCTGAAACTCCAATACTTTGGCCACCTGATGTGAAGAACTAACTCATTTGTACACCGGGGACAGATTCATGTCAGTGTATGGCAAAACCAATACAGTAATGTAATTAGCCTCCAATTAAAATAAATAAATAAAAAAAGAAAAGACCCTAATTCTGGGAAAGATTGAAGGTGGGAGAAGGGGACCACAGAGGATTAGATGGTTAGATGGCATTACCAACTCGATGGCCATGAGTTTGAGCAAGCTCCAAGAGTCTGTGATGGACAGGGAAGCCTGGCATGCTGCAGTCCATGGGGTCACAAAGAGTTGGACACGATTGAGCGACTGAACTGTAAGCAGTAATAATAACTCCAGTTGGAAGGATGAAATGACTCCATGTGAATGAGACACTTGCATTGGTGCCTGGTCCATGGGAAGCTCTTTGTAAGTACTGGCTATAACTATTTCTAAGCTGTCATTATGTTTAATGATAAAGCAATGATGCACAAAAATTCAAATCCAAAGTAGTTAAGTATGAAGGGAATTTTGAACATAAAGAGTTGGCTTTTGTTTTCTCTCTACTGTAGGACTAGCCACTCAATGATCTTTACAAATCTTGGAAGTCTACACAGAACTCAGCCACATGAGCAGTTTTCTTTCATCGAAAAGACTACACATTTTTTTTTTGCCAGCATTTGCAAATTTGAGATCAGTTATAATTGTATGTTTACTGACAGCATTGTTGTAATACTATGAAAACTATAGTTTTCAAAGCAGTGCTGTGTTCCCAGATGTTTTGTGTACTTCTATGGCAGTTGTGGTGATATTTAGAGGGTAAACATTACGTAAGCCTGAAATTTAAATTTCCATTTGTACAATAACAGGACTGACATAATGTGGGTCCAAAATGCTAGTTTAAAAATATTTTTAATTAAAAAGACTTGTGTAAGCATGAGCTTCACTTAGCTAGTTACTTCATTGTTTGACAAAATTTCATTGGGAAACTATGTTGGTACATGTCATCAATCCAGTTTAGACAGTTTTACTCTATGTACCCTAAATTAGTGTTTTGCTTTTAATCCTGAAGGGATATTTCCTCCAGTGGGTCAGAATAAAGATTTCAGTCACATGAGGCAACAGGAGAAAATCTTCCTTTGCTTGAAAATCCTATTTTGTATAGCAGAAGCTGAAGAGAACTTTAACTTTGATGTGACTGAATTTTAAATGAATGCCTTTGCTTGTCATGGAACAATGCTTTCTTATGTCAGAAATTCTTCTTCCCTCGAGGTTGTTGTTGTTCAGTCACTCAGTCGTGTCCAACTCTTTGTAACCCCATGAACTGCAGCACAGCAGCCTTCCCTGTCCTTCACCGTCTCCTAGAGTTTGCTCAAATTCATGTCCATGAAGTCGGTGATGCCATCCAACCATCTCACCCTCTGTCATCCCCTTCTCCTCCTGCCCTCAATCTTTCCCAACATCAGGATCTTTTCCAATGAGTCGGGTCTTCTCATCAGGTGGCCAAATTATTGGATCTTCGGCTTCAGCTTTAGTCCTTCCAGGGTTGATTTCTTTTAGGATTGACTGGTTTGATCTCCTTGCTGTCCAAGGTGCCTCTTTTTTAGAGTGAGGGACTGCAATTTGTTTTCTGTAAAGGGCTATATATAAATATTTATGTCCTATATTCTGCTATTGTAGCAAGAACTGTACATAGACAACACATTAACAAATGAGCATGTCTGGTGTCGTGGGTCCCCGAAGACTTGTTGTCACTTAGTCGCTAAGTCATGTCTGACTCTTTTGTGACCCAGTGGACTATGGCCCACCAGGCTCCTCTGTCCATGGGATTCTCCAGGCAAGAATACTAGAGTGGGTTGCCATTACTTTCTCCAGAGGATCTTCCTGACCCAGGGCTCAACTCCAAGTCTCCTGCATTTTGGCAGGCGGATTCTTCACCACCTGGGAAGACCATCCCAGAAGACATCCAGATTTTAATCCCTGGTACTTGTGAATGTCACTTTCGGTGGCAAAGGTGGCTTTGCACACATGATTAAATCAAGGATCTTGAAATAGGGGGATTATTGCAGATTAACTGCATGGGCTTTAAATGTGATCACGTGTCCTTATAAAATGGAAGCAGAGGACATTTAACCACACAGACGACAGAGGTAATGTGACTACTGAAGCAAGATGCCACGATGCAGACTTCGAAGACGGAGAAAGGGACCACAATCCAAGAAATCTTGGGAATGCAGCCCTAGAAGCTGGAAAAGGTAAAGAAAGGGAATCTCTCCTGGAGCCTCCAGAGGGATCACAGCCCTGCCAACACCTTAACTTTGTCCCAGTGAAATTGATTGAAGATTTCTGACCTCCAGCACTGAAAGAGGCTAAATGTGTGCTATGTTAAGGCACCAAATGTGTGGCTTAGAAATGAATACAGCTGAGTTCCAATAAAATTCTAATTACAAAATCAAGAGGCAGAACAAATTTGGCTAGAAGGCAGGAGTTTGCCAACTCCTGCTCTTTGGACCTGACTTATACCATTTATTCCACTGAATTCTGCATGTCTATGCTTTCCTCTAATTAAGTCTCTTGTACAGAGGTCGTGGGTCTTGGAGTCAGAAGTAATAGATTTTAATTCTGGTTCTTTCCTTACTAGTAGTGTGATCTGGTCACTAATCTCACTGTGTCTCTGTTTCTGTGTTGGTAGAGTAGTTGTCTGGAATAAACTAGACAATGCATTAAAACCCTGTTACAGGAAAGCTTGACCCAATAACCCATAGAAGTCACTTTGCCCACATCCATACTCTGGAATCATCATACTCTCTTCTATGTTTCATTCTTCTTTACCACTTATCTAACACAGAGTAAAATTATTAGCACAGAGTAAAATTTGCTTATTTATTTTATTTAACATTTGCTGTCTGTATTACCACATTAGAGTAAAAACTCTTAGAAGACCAGTCACAGAGAAGGTGCTGAATATTTATTGAATGAATTAATGTAAATTGAATTAAATAACTGTGTTGAATAAATAACCCATCAATTCCCTAGAGAGTGAAAAACTTTATTCTAGCATCTGTGTTGTATTAGTAGATAAGAGTACAAAGTCCCATTTATAAAGATACCTGGATATCAACACATTCTGAGAAATGCATTCCAGATGGAGACAGACAAATTAGATAATAAGGATGAAGACAACACAATGGCTCAAAACTGTGTCTTCTACAGGGCTCCCCGTACACCCAGAACTCAAGACTTCTGCTTGCAAACATAGCTTCTTTAATTCTGTATTCTTTCCCTCGGGTGTTTTAGATGGGAGAGAGCCTGTAGGGTCGTCGGGGGGTTCGTTTTTCTATCTCTGGCCACATTTTCCTAGAAGTTAAGGGGAAAGTATATTACCATCTAGGAATAATTAATTAGAAATAAAAATTATAATTTTGGTAAGATATTTACCGTTATTGGAATCAATTCCTTTCATTGAAGGGAATGTTACTAAAACATGTTCCAATCTTGTTTTTATTTTTATTGACTAACACTGAATGATGGGGCAGGAAGTAAGAGATTTGATGAATCACTGCAAAGGGCATCGAAATTGAAAAAACAGGGTCTAGTTTGATGCTTTTCTGCCAATCAGCCTTATGATAAGGCACATGTGCTTTCTGGAACCTTCATCTGCACATCTCTGAAAAGGAGTGACTACTCTACAAGATATAGTTTTAAAGTCCTTACCAGCTCAACAATGTTTTGCTTTCCCATACGGTTTATCATAGAATACTGAATGTGCTTTCCTGTGCTATACAGTAGGACCTTGTTGTTTATTGATCCTATGTATAATAATTTGCCTCTAACAATCCCAAACTCCCAATCCTTCCCTCTCCCATCTCCCTCCTCTTGGAAACATAATTTTTTTTCTACATCTATGAGTCTGTTTCTGTTTCATAGGAAAGTTTATTTATGTCATAGTTTAGATTCCACGTATAAGTTATATCATGTGGTATTTGTCTTTCTCTTTCTGACTTACTTCACTTAGTATGAAAGTCTCTAGGTTCATGCAGATAGTTGCAAATGACATTATTTTGTTCATTTTTATCACTGAGTAGTATTCCATGGTATGTACATACCATGTCTCCTTTATCCAATCCTCTGTCGATGGACATTTAGGTTGTTAACATATCAATATGCTATTGTGAATAGCAGCTCCGTAATTTTTGAAAGCACAGTTAATGTTATCTTCATTATTCTGTCTGATTTACAAAGTCATTACACAGAGTAAACATTATAGATAGCATCACTTTCTTTATGAGGACTTTTAAAATAACACAAACACCTGATATTTCAATAGATTTGAAAGTTTCAAAGGAATTATCATTCTCTCTCGTGTTTTCCTAAATTCAGATAGTATGAAGAGGAACAAAGCAATTTACCATAAATAGTAAGGACAAATGTCTAAAATTAAGTTAAAGAGACTAAAATCTAGATTGCGCTATTACAAATAATTTGCTGAATGTGAAATATTTTTAAAAACATCTATTTTATTGATTGAACTTCCCTGACTCAGATGGTAAAGAATCTCCCTGCAATGTGGGAGATTTGGGTTCAGCCCCTGGGTTGGGAACATCCTCTGGAGAAGGGGATGGCAACCCATTCCAGTATTCTTGCCTGGAGAATCCCATGGACAGAGGAGCCTGGTGGGCTACAGTCCACAGGGTCACAAACAGTCGGACACAACTGAACAGGTAACCCTTTCACTTTTCATCTTATTTATTAAATGTTTAAAAGAAAGGGGAAAATGCTAAGACCTAAAAGGCAAACTGTAAAATATTCTGTGCATTATAGAAATACACACATGTGATTTCTAAATAATCATTGATTACACCCACATACACACTTATTATCAAAAGACAAAGGAGGGGAGAAATCAGCTAGTCTACAAAATGAGCCACACTGTGCATTTAAAGTCCCTCAGCCCTTCTTGCTTCAAGAGCACAAAGTGTGGCTCATTTCACACTTAGCTCCATGGAAGAAAATCGTAACTGTCAACCAAATTCAGTATTGTACCTGTTTAACTATTATGCATCTTTTAAAGCTCAGCCCAGGTGACATTTCCACTGAGAAGGCTTGCCTAAAGTCCCCACCACCACCAAGACTAGGACAGCTCTGCCTACATTCCTACCAACCACCCTGCATTATAAATGCCAATCAGAGGTGCTCTGTGTCCATATACTCAACTAGTTCCTCTTCTGACACTTCACCAGGACAAGTCTGGCTCCTGTTTCATTCCCATTCTTCAGCACAGTGCTTGAATCTATTAAGCACTTAATATATGTCCCTGAGTGTGTGCTCAGTCATGTATAAATGGACCCACAAACTGTAGTCCATCAGGTTCTTCTGTCCATGGGATCTTACTGGCATGAATACTGAAATGGGTTGCCATTTCCTCCTCCAGAGAATCTTCCCGATCCAGGGATTGGACCCACATCTCCTGTATCTCCTGCATTGCAGGAAGATTCTTTTTTATTGCTGAGCCACCGGGAAAGCCCAATATATATCCATGGAAAGACTAAATATGACAAATCACCATAAATTCAAATACAGTGTAAAAGTACTTTCTTGCTAATTATCTAGGAGAAAGAAGTTTGAAATTTAAAAACTGAAATAAAAGCCTTTGGAGATGATGACTATTCAAGCAAAAGCACTAACAGAGGGTTTCCAGGAAGTTCAATAAATTGCTCCCAGAATCTCAAAAGGAATTGAATATGAATTCTTTTTAGACTGCATTTAGAGTGCAAGGCTGTCAAACAGAATTTAAGCATGACATTTAAAATCCTTTTTAGGATTAAACTTTAAAAAGGAATTGCTAATTAATTCCAGAGCATTTAACTATTTATTGTTTGTATGAGTGAAAAACGAGAAGCAACCTAAAAGCTCAAAAACAGCAAAATGATTTAAATCTCACCTAAATGAGAGCAGACTATGTAGTCACTGAAATAGCATGACGGAAATATGATTATTTACATGGGAAAACATTAACTTAAAACATACATACTCCAGTGGCATGCATAAAGTGTTCTTACCTAAGCAAGTATGCTGCTGCTGCTGCTGCTAAGTCACTTTAGTCGTGTCCAACTCTGTGTGACCCCATAGATGGACGCCCACCAGGATCCCCCGTCCCTGGGATTCTCCAGCCAAGAACACTGCAGTGGGTTGCCATTTCCTTCTCCAGCAAGTATAGAAGCAAAAATATGTATATTTGCAAACACACATACTCTTGGGCAAGGCAGAGTAATAATATCTTTTTTGTATCCATCAATCCCAGTCTTTCAGTTTATCTCTCCTCCCCTTACCCCCTGGTAACCATAAGTTATTTTTCTTTTTTTTTCCATGAGGGTATAGTTGATTCATAATCTTGGGATTGACATATATACCCTACTATGTGTAAAACATAGCTAGTGGGAACCTGCTGAAAAGCAGAGGAAGCTCAGTTCAGTGCTCCAGATGATGGCCTAGAAGGGCAGGATGGGGGGAGTGGGAGGGAGGCTTCAGAGGGAGATAGGCACATATATACACATAACTGATTCATTCACTTCATTGTACAGCAAAAACTCATACAATATTGTAAAGTAATAGTGGGTATTGTGTTGTAGAATGCATGCTGTATTTTGTGTGGTGTGTTTGTGTGTGTATGCGATTTTCCTAGTGTTTTGCAACTGTTCCACAATAAACATTTATTAATTTTATCATCAGAAATAAACCCTTTCAGTAAGTGCAGAAAGGTCTATGATCTGAGGCATTTCCTTGGCTTCTGACCTCAGGCTAAACTAAAAATGTGAAGGATGTTTGTATTGGCAGGTGGAGATCTAAATTGTGCACACAGGTAGGAAAGGGGGAAATAAATCTGATCCAAATACCCGACTCGATGGACATGAGTCTGAGTGAACTCCGGGAGTTGATGATGGACAGGGAGGCCTGGCATGCTGTGATTCATGGGGTCGCAAAGAGTTGGACACGACTGAGCTACTGAACTGAACTGAACTGAAATATCTTTGTGGTGGAGGGATAAACTGTGGCATGAGACATGCCTGCAAAGTTAATTAGATAATGATTAGCCTAAAGAAGCAAAAGGTCAAAGTTACATAGTTTTAGAGATAAAGTTTTAAAATACTCATTAAAAGGAAATTAACAAAGGAAGTTCCAGAGCTAAAACCATGAGTTCCTGATTCTTATAACCAAAAATATCATCTTCTGATCATTTAAACTCATGTTTCTCCATCAATTTCATCCAAGATGGCAAGGAAGAAAAAAATGTCAGCTACTGACTTCCAAAGAGAAGTAAGAAAGGTAACAGTGAAGTAAAAAGCTTTAAAAATACTCTGTTTCCTAGTTACATTTAGTGAAAATATTCAGTTTTCAAAATCAAACAAACAAATATAGAATGCGTAAGCATGTGACATTGCTTGAAAAGGAGACTGCTATCAAAACCACACTGAGCCCTCTTGTTGAGTGAAGAATGGTAGTGACAATAACAGAAATTAATAAGGATAATACTTTTAAAAGAGAATAAGAGAAAGAAGTGTGAGAGGCAGAGGTCATTTCAAGAGAAAAAATGATGAATGTGGCTTGGTTTGGGTTGATTAAGTATGTCCATGAGGAAGTACCCCAAAGGTACATTAAAGTTAGAGCTTAGAGGAAAGATTAGGGCAGGAAGCTAGCCACACTGACCTGATTGCTGAAGAAATAAGCATTAAAAGAAGAAATGGGGAAAAGAGAAGAGTCAAGGACAGTTTGACCCAAACTTCAGCATACTCTTGAAAATGAATGAGTCAAAGACTGGGGAAGCTTCAAAGAGCTTCTGGAGACAAAAATGAGGGAAGATAATTTTAAAGAATATATAAATACAGGTTTAGAAAAGCAGAGAAACTATTGGAAAAAAAAATTAAATAAGATGATCCAAGGGATGTTGGCAACATCATCCATTGGATCAATATCCATTGGATGAAAGAAAAAGCAAGGGAATTCCACAAACAATCTACGTCTGCTTCATTGACTACCCTAAAGGCCTTGACTGTGTAGATCACAACAAATTTTGGAAAATTCTTAAACAGGTGGGAATACCAGACCACCTTACCTTTCTCTTGAGAAACCTGTATGCAAGTCAAGAAGCAACGGTTAGAACTGGACATGGAAAAACAGGTTGGCCCCAAATAGGAAAGGAAGTACATCAAGGCTATATATTGTCACCCTGCTTACTTAATTTCTATGCAGAGTACCACGTGAACTGCTGACATGGATGACTCACAAGCTGGAACCAAGACTGCCAATAGAAATGCCAACAATATGCAGATATGCAGATAACACTCTAATTGGCAGAAAGTGAAGAGGAACTCTCAAATATGCAGATAACACTCTAATTGGCAGAAAGTGAAGAGGAACTCTCAAATATGCAGATAACACTCTAATTGGCAGAAAGTGAAGAGGAATTAAAGAGTGTCTTGATGAGGGTGAAAGAGGAGAGTAGAAAAAGTGGCTTAAAACTCAACATTTAAAAAACGAAGATCATGGCATCTGGTCCCATCAATTCATGATAAATAGATGGGGGAAAAGTGGAAACAGTCGCATATTTAATTTTCTTCGGCTCCAAAATCACTGTGGACAGTTACTGCAATCATGAAATTAAAAGATGCTTGCTCCTTGCAAGGAAAGCTATGACAAACTTCAGTTCAGTTCAGTTCAGTTGTTCAGTTGTGTCCGACTCTTTGTGACCCCATGAATCACAACACACCAGGCCTTCCTGTCCATCACCAACTCCCAGAGTTCACTCAAACTCATGTCCATCGAGTCAGTGATGCCATCTAGCCATCTCATTCTCTGTCGTCCCCTTCTCCTCCCACCCCCAATCAAGGACTGATGCTAAAGCTGAAACTCCAATACTTTGGCCACCTCATAACAAACTTAGACAGCATATTAAAAAGCAGAGATATCACTTTGACAACAGAAGTCCATGTAGTGAGAGGTAAGGTTTTTCCAATAGTCATGTGCAGATGTGAGAGTTGGACCATAAAGAAGGCTGAGTGCTGAAGAATTGATGCTTTCAAATTGGTGCTGGAAAAGACTCTTGAGAATCCCTTGGACAACAAGGAGATCAAATGAGTCAATCCTAAAGGAAATCAACCCTGAACATTCATTGGAAGGACTGATGCTGAAGCTGAAGCTCCAGTACTTTGTCCACCTGATGCAAAGAGCCACCTCATTGGAAAATACCCTGGTGCTAGGAAAATTGAGGGCAAGAGGAGAAGGGGGCCACAGAGGATGAGATGGTTGGATGGCATCACTGACTCAATGGACATGAGTTTGAGCAGACTTATCTGAAGTCATATTCAGATAAACAAAAGCTACTAGAACAAAAGGTGGCAGAAGGAAGGATGAAGAGGAATGGATAAACTGAAGATAGGTCTTTGGGATAAACATGATGGAACCTGCTGCCTGATGGATGTGAGAAAAAGAGAAGAGTCAAGGGTAATACTTGGATTACTGCTGAGTGCATCCATAGGTGTCAGTTAAAGAAATCAGAAAGCAGAAAGCTGGGGGTGGGTAAAGAAGAGAAATGAATGGGAAAGGAGAAGATATGAAGTATACAGTTGGATAAATGTAACTTGAAAATTTGGGAGGAGATTTAAAAATGGCCAGAGATTCAGATAGAATCTCAAACCAGAGGATTAGATGAGGGACAGTATGTAGAAAGAGGAGCCACAGGGTCCCAGCATCTCCCCGGGACATGCCAATATTTTGAGGTCACACAAGAAAAGGGGAGTCTATAAAGGAAATGGCGAGGAAGAGAACAGAAAAGGAGAAGGAGGCTCATAAAGCTGTGGTGTCAAGCAAGCCAAGAGAGGAAGTTGCTTCCAGAAGAAGTGGTCACTCTTGTCCAACATTAGAAGTAAAGTATCTAAAATGATTTTTTTAAAGTGGCCGATTCATGTCAATGTATGGCAAAAACCACTACAATATTGTAAAGTAATTAGCCTCCAATTAAAATAAATAATATTTTTTAAGTGGGTCCATTGAATGTGGCAGGATGGAAATCAGGGGTAACCATGATAGGAATGGTCTCAGGGGAAGTTAGAGACTAAAGCCTAAACAGGATTTTGTATCCTCTTAGCATAGATTCAGACACTAAGCATTCTCCACTGTATTCAGTTCAGTTCAGTTTAGTCGCTCAGTCGTGTCTGACTCTTTGTGACCCCATATGGCAGAAAGTGAAGAGGGACTCAAAAGCCTCTTGATGAAAGTGAAAGAGGAGAGTGAAAAGGTTGGCTTGAAGCTCAACATTCAGAAAACAAAGATCATGGCATCTGGTCCCATCACTTCATGGGAAATAGATGGAAAAACAGTGGAAACAGTGTCAGACTTTATCTTTTGGGGCTCCAAAATCACTGCAGATGCTGATTGCAGCCAGGAAATTAAAAGACGCTTGCTCCTTGGAAGGAAAGTTATGACCAACCCTGATAGTATGTTAAAAAGGAGAGACATTACTTTGCCAACAAACCGTCTAGTCAAGGCTATGGTTTTTCCAGTGGTCATGTATGGATGTGAGAGTTGGACTGTGAAGAAAGCTGATCGCCGAAGAATTGATGCTTTTGAACTGTGGTGTTGGAGAAGACTCTTGAGAGTCCCTTGGACTGCAAGGAGATCCAACCAGTCCATTCTAAAGGAGATCAATCCTGGGTGTTCATTGGAAGGACTGATGCTAAAGCTGAAACTCCAATACTTTGGCCACCTCATGTGATGAGTTGAGTCACTGGAAAAGACTCTGATGCTGGGAAAGGTTGGGGGTGGGAGGAGAAGGGGACGACCGAGAATGAGATGGCTGGATGGCATCACCGACTCTGTGGACATGAGTTTGAGTGAACTCCGGGATTTGGTGATGGACAGGGAGGCCTGGCGTGCTGTGATTCATGGGGTCGCGGAGAGTTGGACACGACTGAGCGACTGAACTGAACTGAAATCACAGCACTCCAGGCCTCCCTGTCCAACACCAACTCCCGGATTTCACTCAAACTCATGTCCATCAAGTCGGTGATGCCATCCAGCCATCTCATTCTCTGTCGTCCCTGTCTCCTCCCTCCCCCAATCCCTCCCAGCATCAGAGTCTTTTCCAGTGAGTCAACTCGTCGCATGAGGTGGCCAAAGTATTGCAGTTTCAGCTTTAGCATCAGTCCTTCCAGTGAACACCCAGGATTGATCTCCTTTAGAATAGACTATGCCATCAAAAGGGTAAGTGAAAATACTGGATTTATTTTCTTTATACAAATAAGTAAGCATGTTTAATTTTGTTTGCTGTTTTAAATGTGACTATGTTTATCTAGGTATCTTTTCCTTTCCTTGTATTTTGCTCTCCTACCTCTAATTCACCATCACTTTCCTCTGCTGTAAAATAACCCACAGTGTATCCCAGTAGTTACCTTTATATATCTTTTTTGTGCCTGTGTAACCCTACTTATCCACATAGGTGCATACGTGTATACAGAAATATGCGTAACTTTTTCCCTCGAGTTGTTTTACCTAGAGAATATCCTACCATAAATACTTTCCAATCTTGCTTTTTACCCAACATCTCACAGAAACACAGACAGAGTCAACTGATATAGCTCAAATATATTATCTTTTAAGGCACACTATTCAAGCTGTACAATTGGCCTATATTAATTGAAACAATTCCCTTACTGATGGACATTAACTTTGCTTTCAATCAAACAAATGATGATTAACAGTGGCAAAATGCTCTAATATTATTTTATTGTAACTCATTTTATTTAAATTTTCAAGTCATTTTCACATTTTTATTTCTTTAAAAATATTCCTATGAATATTTATATGTGATCACATCTTTTTGATTAAGATGAGTATTTAAATATGAATTTACCTGGCTAAGAGACAGTTAAAGAAATCTTCATACATGGTGACAAATTTCTTTCCATAAAAGTGGAAATTTTTATTCCCCCATGAGAGTGCCAAAGTCACTGCACCTTGGCCTAAGTATTCCTATGAACATTGTTGCTGTTTAGTCACTAAGTTCTGTCTGACTCTTTGTGATCCCATGTAGCCTGCCATGTTCCTCTGTCCATGGGATTTCCCGGGCAAGAATACTGGAGTGGGTTGCCATTTCCTTCTCCAGGGGATCTTCCCAACCAAAGGACCAAACCCATATCTTTTGTGTCGGCAAGAGTGTTTATTACTACTGAACCAGCAGGGAAACCCTCTTTGAATGTTGCCTGAAGCAATTATGCAGCTAAAAAGAGACTCATAAACTTAACTGAGCCCTGGTTGTTCAAGTGCCAGAGCTGATTTGAACAAAACCATTGTGATCATACTGGCTAGGATTCTTCTACCTATTTTTGTATTGACATAGTTATATTTAGTCAATAAATATCCAGAAAATTGTCCAAGGTGCGTGTGCCATCATTCATTGGATGGTGACAAATCCTTGTTGAATAAATTACTTTTTGTCCAAATTAAATGTCTTTCCCCTTTTCCAGCACCTTTCCAATCTGTAACAGGCATTTCCTTTCTAAACACTTATAGGCTGAAATAATGTATGTGAATTTCAGTTGGAAACAAAATTTAAGAGTGTCAATTTATATCCTCTTGTAAGCAGGAAGAAGAAAATTTTGATTCCTGGGAAGAGTTGACTCACTGGAAAAGATTCTGATGCTGGGAGGGATTGGGGGCAGGAGGAGAAAGGGACAACAGAGAATGAGATGGCTGGATGGCATCACCGACTCGATGGACATGAGTTTGAGTGAACTCCGGGAGTTGGTGATGGACAGGGAGGCCTGGCCTGCTGTGATTCATGGGGTCAAAAAGAGTCGGACACAACTAAGTGACTGAACTGAACTGACTGATTGACTCTTCACTATCCAGGGCTTCCCTTGTAGCTCAGTTGGTAAAGAATCCGCCTGCAATGCGGGAGACCTGGGTTCAATCTCTGGATTGGGAAGGGAAAGGCTACTCACTCCACTATTCTGGCCTAGAGAATTCCACAGACTATATAGTCCATGGGGTCGCCAAGAATTCCACAGACTATATAGTCAGACACGACTGAGTGAATTTCACTTTCACCACTATCCTATGAGATCTTTGCTTCAAAGGCATTTGTTTTGCTTTTTCAGCCTTATATTCTTTCCTAACCAAAATAGAGTTTTTCCTTCATGTCTGTGAAAATCTATAAAGGAAGCATGGATATATGTCTTTCCTGGATGTTGGGCTCAGAATAAGGTTTCAGCTGCTAAATCTCCTGAAAAGACAGTACTCTAGATGAACTCTGCAGAAAAGTTCATATTTTAAAGACTGTTGTATGGAATTAACCAGAAGTTATTCAAAAGGCAAGATAAACTCCTCTGAGTTAGGCATTTAGATCAATTTGCAGACTGTCCTTTCAAAATCAGGAGATCTGGAAACTTCTCTTTCCTGTGGCAAATAATATTATGCTTAAAGAAAACAGAGAACATATTTGCATATGTAAGATAATTCCTTAGTTGAAATAAACTTATTTAATAGTCACAATCTGGTTTTAGATCATTTCTGTTTTTGAGAAAAGCAGTTCAGTGATCATCAGGGGTAACCTTTAGAATATTATATTTAGCTAGACCATTTGCAAAATCATGAGGGAATAAACATAATCATTTTCCAGACAAACCTACTACTCAGACATAAGGTGATTTTTACATCAATAGATGACATAATGATAGGCCTCATTTAAAAAGAGTAATAACTTAGTGGAAATTATGTATATTCCTGCTATATTATTTGCATTGTACTAATTTAAACTCATACATTAATTGATGGTGCTGACATTTTTGCCAGTCTGAGCACAAGAAACAGATTACGTATGTATGATCTAAATGCATCACATCAAAATGACTACTTGAGTTGTATTCAGAGGAGTTGAAATAATTTAATATTATCCACTATTCCAGAATCATATTATAATAGGAAGGCAGCATAATAGATACCTGAAAATGTTATTTGGATGAGTAAAGGAAAGCAATACATCCACAGTTTATAAGTTGTTTACATTTCCATTTCTCAAGCATCTATCTTGACAGTTAATGAACTAGACTTTAAGGATGCCAAAATGGATAAGATACAGTACATCTTTTCTAGGCCTTCTCTGGTGACTCAGTGGTAAAGAATCCATCTGTCAATGCAGGAGATGTGGGTTCAACCCCTGGGTCGGGAAGACCCCCTAGAGAAGGTAATGGCAATTTCTAGTATTCTTGCCTCGGAGAAGGCAATGGCAAGCCACTCCAGTACTACTGCCTAGAAAATCCCATGGATGGAGGAGCCTGGTGGACTGCAGTCCGTGGGGTCGCTAAGGGTCGGACACGACTGAGCGACTTCACTTTCACTTTTCACTTTCACACATTGGAGAAGGAAATGGCAACCCACTCCAGTGTTCTTGCCTGGAGAATCCCAGGGACGGGGGAGCCTGGTGGGCTTCCGTCTATGGGGTCACACAGAGTCGGATACGACTGAAGTGACTTAGCAGCAGTATTCTTGCCTGGGAAATTCCAAGGACAGAGGAGACTGGTGGGCTATAATTCATGGGGTCACCAAGAGTCGGACACAATTGTGTGACTGAACACACACACTAAGCACCAGGAAGCACAGCACCTAACCCAGCTCTGAATGATGACTCACCCCTAAAGTAGCAGACACCACGTGGTTACACGCCACAGTCAAGCAACGTTTTAAAGTAATCCAGCAGAAGGACTCTGAGCTCTAAAGGATTTATTCATCTCACAGCCTTTTTGCCTGGCACCTCTAGAGATGTGCTCTTGGTTCTATTTTCTCATTTGCATGTGTGTCTGCTAAGTTGTTTAAGTCATGTCCAACTCTGTGCCACACTATGGACTGTAGTGTGCCAGGCTCTTCTGTCCATGAGATTCTCCAGGCAAGAATACTGGACGGGTTGCCATGCCACCTCCAGGGGATCTTCCTGACCCAGGGATAGACTCTACATTTCTTTTATCTCCTGCAGTGGCAGGCAAGTTCTTTACCACTAGCACCACCTGAGAAGCCCATTTTCTAATTTACTTTAATCCCATTTGATTTGATGATAACAATTTTTCCCAGTGACTTTGCAATTGATTATGGCTTGATTGTGACAAAAGAGCCTTTTGATGACAGTGAAAGAGGAAAGTGAAAAAAAACGGCTTAAAACTCAACATTCAAAAAACTAAGATCATGGCATCTGGTTCCATCACTTCATGGCAAATAGATGGGGAAACAATGATAGACTTTATTTTCTTGAGCTCCAAAATCACTGCAGATGGTGACTGAAGCCATGAAATTAAAAGACACTTGCTCCTTGGAAGAAAAGCTATGGGGACAGCTTATTAAAAAGCAGAGACATTACTTTGCCAACAAAGGTCCATCTAGTCAAAGCTATTGGAGAAGGCAATGGCAAGCCACTCCAGTACTATTGCCTAGAAAATCCCATGGATGGAGCAGCCTGGTTGGCTGTAGTCCGTGGGGTCGCTAAGGGTCGGACACGACTGAGCGACTTCACTTTCACTTTTCACTTTCACACATTGGAGAAGGAAATGGCAACCCACTCCAGTGTTCTTGCCTGGAGAATCCCAGGGACGGGGGAGCCTGGTGGGCTTCCGTCTATGGGGTCGCACAGAGTCGGACACGACTGAAGTGACTTAGCAGCAGCAGCAGTCAAAGCTATGGTTTTCCCGGTAGTCATGTATGGATGTGAGAGTTGGACCATAAAGAAAGCTGAGCCCTGAAGAATTGATGCTTTTGAATTGTGGTGTTGGAGAAGACTCTTGAGAGTCCCTTGGTCTGCAAGGAGATCCAACCAGTCTATCCTAAGGAAATCAGTCCTGAATATTCATTGGAAAGACTAGTGTTGAAGCTGAAGCTGCAATACTTTGGCCACCTGATGTGAAGAACTGACTCATTGGAAAAGACCCTGATGCTAGGAAAGACTGAAGGCAGGGGAAGAAGGGGACAACAGAAGGTGAGATGGTTGGATGGCATCACCGACTTTATGGCCATGAGTTTGAGCAAGCTCGAGGAGTTGGTGATGGACAGTGAGGCCTGGCATGCTTCAGCCCATGGGGTCACAAAGAGTCGGACATGACTGAGCGACTGAACTAAACTGATGGCATGAATACTGTGGTAGATTGTGTTGTTGACCCTATTTAATGGCTTCTCTCAAACTATACCCATTGCAATGTGATTTTTCTGCTCCTCCCAACAATCATGGTGTCAGTTTCTCTAGTACTTAAAGCAGGACTGACCTTCTAACTTGCTTTGACTGATTAATAGCATGTAATAAATTTGACAACAGGAAGCTTCTGAGCCAGGCCTCCAAAACTCTTATGCACTGTTACCCTGTCAGAACACCATCTTGACCAGGAGAACAAGTGCAGTCCTGTTGGAGGATGAGAAAACATAGGAAGCAGAGGCCAACCATGGCAACGGCAGACATCTTCAACCAACCAAACCCCATCTGACCCACCAGCTGACTGCTGATGTGTGAGTGAGCCCAGCCAAGATCAGCTCAGCTTGGACCATTTTGACAGAATCACCCAGCCAATCCTAGAAGTATGAGCAAAAAATAAGTATTTTCATTGTTACAAGTCACTGTAATCTTGTTCAGTTCAGTTGTTCAGTTGTTCGACTCTTTGTGACCCCACGGACCGCAGCACCCCAGGCCTCCCTGTCTATCACCAACTCCCAGAGTTTACCCAAACTATGTCCATTGAGTCGGTGATGCCATCCAACTATCTCATCCTCTTTCGTCCCCTTCTCCTCCCACCTTCAATCTTTCCCAGCATCAGGGTCCTTTCAAATAAGTCATACTCATTTCAATGAGTTATACACATTGGTATAGCACAAATTGATAAAAGCACATTTCTAAGTAGTGATTCTCTTTAAAGTTTTTTTTTTTTTAATGTAGACCATTTTTTAAAGTCTGTATTGAATTTATTACAATATTGTTTCTATTTTATGCTTTGGGTTTTTGACTGCAAAGCATGTGGGGTCTTAGCTCCCCAACCAGGAATCAAATCCACACCTTCCACATTGGAAGGCAAAGTCTCAACTGCTGGACCAGGGAAGCCCTTCTAACTATTGATTCTTGACTTGAGTACAAATGTGCCCAATAGCAGCCATGTAGATTCAAGTGAGTGTCTACGTAAGGCTATTTGTTGGATAATTGCCAGTTTTCTCATAGATTTACCACACTTGCTCTAGCCACACTGCTTCCTAGCCTGCTAATCTTGTTAAGGTCCATTCGGTCACAGACCTGATCCATGAAACCATTACAAGTACTGTCTACCCTTTGACCTCAGCCAATTAGTAGAAACATATGTTGTAACCAACCCAAGCTTTGATCTAGAAGAATGTTTCTAGCAAGATGAATGAGAATAATCACTATTTCAGCAACCCACAAGCAAGATTTATCTGTTGGTTTGAAGCAAGAGCAGGTTTTTCCTCCTGATTTTGTATTTTAAATAGATTTTTTAAAAAACAAGCAGAAGTCAAAGACACTAGAATTGTAGACTCCTATAACATCTAGTGTTCCCTAACTATGAAAGCTTTATTCACCAGTTAAAATAAATAGCTATGTCTATTTCTGAAGTTTTTCACAGAGGCCAAAACTCCAAGTTACTGGATTGTCCAGCTTTGAGAACTACTCACTAAAAACATAGGCTTCACAGAGAGAAAACAAAAGCAAACAAACAAAAATAAATTTAAAAAAACAGAAAAGGACCCCTTTCATTTAGGACGGATGCAAGTTAATTGCCTCTGAGACTTGCAAACAAAGGCTGGTCTATTCTGCTGATGTGTTACCTATTATCTGGGTAATAATAGGTATTACCTATTATCTGGGTAATAATAGGATAAGAAAGGCTGAGCTGAGAGGACCATGAAGGAAATTTGGAGAGTCTTCATTTCTGGCAACTTGCTGAAGGATTTCTGATATAACACCAACATGTTTAGGTACTAAATTTCTGGGAAGTTAGAGTCAGTAGGGAATAGAACAAAAGGTGTATAGACAGAAGATATGATCCAAAAACAGAGAGCCAGGTGCAAGACGGATGATGGTTAAAACAGGAATGACGACAGAGATGGGGGAATGTCGAGAGATTCTGAATGCAAAGACCTGACCGGGGTGATGAAAAGAAAGGCTTGAGTATAGCCCACAGGTATCAACAGTGAGAACCTCAAAATCATGAGTCTGGGTATAAGGTCTCTGACTGAGTTTGTGAAAATCTGTAAGAGACTCAGGTGACTTCATCCCATTGTCTGAAAGTAGGAAACACACTGAAATGAATAAGCCACTGAAAAATGAAAAACAGAATCTCTTAAACAGTTGAGGGCAAATATTGCATACACTGGAGAAGAAAATGGCAACCCACTCAGTATTCTTGCCTGGGAAATCCCAAGGACAGAGGAGCCTTGCGGACTACAGTCTATGGGGTTGCAAGAGTCGGACACAACTTAGTGACTACTGCAACAACAACAATTGCATACATACATCAGAGATACACAACAGTCAGAATGTAAATAAAATGTGTAGCCATTTAGGTAAGAGGTCATATTCTTTGAGAAATGGATCAGTTAGTAAACTATAAGCCCATCTATTTGCCCACTAATGGGGCTTCCCAGGTGGCATTAGTGGCAGAAAACTCAGCTGCCAATGCAGGAGATAGAGACACAGGCTTGATCCCTGGGTCAAGAAGATCCCCTGGAGGAGGAAATGGAAACCCACTGCAGTATTCTTGTCTGGAGAATCCCATGGACAGAGGAGCCTGGCGGACTACAGTCCACAGTGTTGCAAAGAGTTGAACATAACTGAATCAACCTAGCATGCACACATGCACTCTGAGCTCTGGGAGAATTACAGCTGTGAGACTATGACAGCTCTGATAAAAGTGCAGTTTTCAACTTCCCATCATTATCACGGCTTTGACCTCCCAGACCTTTGTTTACTATGCAAATTCTCCCTCACTATAAGTTACTCACTACAGAAAGCAGAACTGAGTCCTATCACCACACTGCTATTTCAAGGTCCTTTCTCCCATCTGCTAAAGATGAAACATCACCCATCTAGCTTACTCTCTGGTTTTCTGCCTTAAAGACCAGGCCATGAGTTGCATGCCTTAACAGAAGCCCTTTCACAACTTCAGGAAGCTTTGTAAACTGCAGACAGTGATATATTTAGCATACTATCCCTAAATACAGCTCATCACAGATATAAAATTTAAAATATAAATTCAAAATCTGAAATTTTATTTGAAAGATGCACGGCAATAGTCCTATACCATGATAGATTTCATTTATTTCATCTTTTTTCCTTTTCCATGGTAAATAATACCTTAAGTATTTAATATTAAACATGGACTTTGTCCACAGTTTAAAAAAAAAACTTATTTACCAAAAAACTTTGTTATAGGACTGTAAAAAAAAAAAACAGCAACATATTTCATGCATATAAGGACATGTTTAGGTCTACAAAACTAGAACCATGAATTTTTTGAGAAAATTTATAATTGGGTCTTATGAGATCTGACTTAAGTATAGTCCTTTTCTTACTGAAATTCCGCATAACTAATTCTAAGGTCAGAATTTGTATCATTACAATTTTTATCATTATTCAATTTTGTGAAGATTATCTGATTATGTTAGTATATCTTTAGTAAATCTTTTTTATTTACAGTATTTCATTATCCTCTTTAAGAATGTTTTAGTGTTTCTTTTAATAAAACTGTATCTATTTGACTGTGGAAGTTAAACTTGAATTTTCTTTTCCCTTTTTGAGCAAAAAAAATTTTTTTTTAATTTAAGGATTATTCTTGTCTGAATGAAACCCTTTAGATTTTTACTTAACAAATGAGTTAAGCTATGAGATGCTAAAGAGAAAAAATTAAAATTTTACTCCAGTGTTTTGTTTATGACTCAGTTCAAACAATCAACTAGCAAATAAACACATATATTTTCCAAAGCAGGCACTAAGTCATCTCATATACAATAATGAGAAGTTTTCTTAGAATCCTATTGAAGTTAAAAGTTTGCCTGAGAATAGTCTAAAAGATATAAATGAAGTGGGCTATGAAGTATTATCTGTGTGCTGAGTTCTTTATCCTTTTGCAGTAAAACTATAAGCACTTTGAAAATTATAAACACTGACGCACAGCACCAAATAAAAACATCCCAAGCAATTTGGGTTTCTGTGGGGTCCTCCGCTAAGCCAAAGAACTTTCATCAGAGTAGTGGTCTGGGTAGCAATATGTTTTGCTTAATACCTTTGTGGTGAATACTTTGCTTTAATAAAATTCTCCAAAATTATTTCTCCAGAATTAAGTCATCCTCATGCGACGAGTTGACTCACTGGAGAAGAGTCTGATGCTGGGAGGGATTGGGCGGGGGAGGAGACAGGGACAACAGAGAATGAGATGCCTGGATGGCATCACCGACTCGATGGACCTGAGTTTGAGTGAACTCCAGGAGTTGGTGATGGACAGGGAGGCCTGGCGTGCTGTAATTCATGGGGTCGCAAAGAGTCGGACACAACTGAGCGACTGAAATGAACTGAACTGAACTGAACTGAAGTCATCTAAATAAAAGAGATGAAAGTTCAGTTGCAGTTTGATTATTACATCATTCATTCCCCTATTTTTAGATGAATATTTCTTGACCTTAATTATAGAATGGTGAATGTGTAAATGATAGGATATTACAAACGTACAAATTTGATAGAATGCACAAATGAATTTTTGTAAGATATAAGTTCAATTCAATTGATTATTAAACAGAAAATACTCATATTTGAGTGTATGATTGCATGGACTTATGAAAGAGTGCTTGGGTATAAGAGAAGACTGGATATTTTTTAATTCAGGAAAAAATAAAGGAAGCTAACATTTAAAAATGTATCTGAAATATCTCAAATGGATTAAAATTACATTAAAGATGCCACATTTTCTATTTCAATTAGCCTGCTTTTAAAAAGAGAAAGAAAGTCAAAAATGACGTTCAAACTTTCATATCAAGAAACTATTTGGAATTTCCCAAAAGTGATACACTTTTCTAAATACCTGAATAGCTCTCATTTGCGTAACCAAATGGTAAGAGAAAATCTTAACCATCTCCATTTAGTTTAAGATTAGAAGTCTGATTTGTGGCCATTCAGTTAGTGAGATAGGCTAGATGGATGGACAGATAGCTGAGAGAAAGAGATGTTCAGTTCAGTTTAGTTCAGTCGCTCAGTCGTGTCCGACTCTTTGCGACCCCATCAATCACAGCACTCCAGGCCTCCCTGTCCATCACCAACTCCCGGAGTTCACTCAAACTCATGTCCATCGAGTCGGTGATGCCATCCAGCCATCTCATTCTCTGTCGTCCCGTTCTCCTCCTGCCCCCAATCCCTCCCGGCATCAGAGTCTTTTCCAGTAAGTCAACTCGTCGCATGAGGTGGCCAAAGTATAGTAAAACAGCACAAATTCAGTTTCTGCAAACCAAGAAATTATATAACATATGCCTTCAAGGATGTCCCTGGTGAGAGGTAAAGAATCCACCTGCCAGCGCAGAAGACTTGGGTTTGGTCCCTGGTCTGGGAAACTCCCTCATTTCAAAGGGTCCCTAAGACTTCCCTGGTGGCTCAGACGGTAAAGCGTCTGCCTACAAGGCGGGAGACCCGTGTTCAATCCCTGGGTCGAGAATATCTCCTGGAGAAGGAAATGGCAACCCACTCCAGTATTCTTGCCTGGAAAATCCCATTGACGGAAGGGCCTGGTGGGCTACAAGTCCAAGGGGTCACAAAGAGTCGGACACGACTGAGCGACTTGTTCACTTGCTAAGCCAGTGCACCGCAACTGCTGAGTCTGTGCTCCAGAGCCTAGGAGCCAGAGTTGCTGAAGCCTAAATGCTCTAGAGACTGTGCTCCACAACGAGAGAAGCCACCGCAATGAGAAGCCCACAACTCAGGTATATACTGTTTTGATAGGCAATTAGATGTTTATAGTAATTAATTAAATCTATTATTAATTAATCAAACTAGTTAAAATTGATAGTGTAATTATTTAAATATTTAAATTTTTATTAATTTACTTAAATATTCTATAAACATCCAATTGCCTTTCAAAACAATATATAACTGAGCTGGTATTGAGATCATTGTGTCAAGTCACTAACAGCTAAAGATGAGAAAAGAGTTCTCATTTTTAGACAAACCTCCCCTTTTTAAATGAAAAATGTATATATAAGCATTATTTGTATGGTAGAAAATGTCATGAGTAATTCAACTTTTGTGAAAAGAATGTCATTTTCAGTCTTAGCAAATGTTTGTTCAGGTTCAAACTATCTCTGAACAAATTATTTTACAAAGTTAATTTTTCAGAGATGAATGCTTCTTCTGGGATAACTATGTTGGATAACCATGTTGGTCAGAATACCATCTTTTAGAAGATGTTAAATTTCAATGGACCATTAAAGCTCTCAATTAAGACATATCCTTGTAGCAGACCCTGTTTGGATATCATAGATAACACTGTTGTTCAGGCTGTCTAAATAAACAGCACATAGCAAAAGGATGAAGCTAGGGTACAGAAATGTGCAGAAAAACACAAGCCAGTGGGAAGGTGAAAATAGGCATTGAGGGCTTCAAAAGTATTTATTATGAACACAAAAATTTTGGACAGAAACAAGATTATTTTTCTTTCTTAACTATCTGGAGAGAAGGAGTATCTGTTTTATGTTATTTTTCTCTCAACATGTATTTCATACATTCTGTAATGGCTCTGGTATGAGAATCATCTGTACACAAATTAAAATAAATTTAAAGTAAATGTTTCAAAACACAGGAATGGAGATGGAAAAACAGGGCAATCACTTTTTTAATTTCATCCTGGTTTATATTGTACTCATAATTTTTCCAGGAAAATTACTAAGAAGATGCTTAATTCAGAAAAATCACAGTGATAAGCAAATGAGATCAATAAATCAAGTTTGCATCAAGATTCCGCTGTGTAGGACACTCTGCATGGGTGTGGTGCACTGGAAGGGTGGAAACACAGAATATTCAAAAAAACTAACTCCTCATAGGAAGCTATCACAGTTTAATTCAGAGAAAAAGAAATAAGTGTGAGAAAAGTGATGTCTAGTATAATCAAATCACTTTGCTGTATAACAGGAGATAACACTGTAAATCAACTATATTTTAAGAAAAATAAATAAATAACAAAATCAACAGAAAAAAAAAAGAAAGAAAAAAAAAGTGATGTCTAATCCAAGATAAAGGATATAAGGAACTGCAAGGATGCCACCCAAGACAGATTTGGGTTTCTTAACTCTTCAACATGAGAAAATTCATTCCTGATGAATTCTAGAGGACATTCTAGATATCCTCTTTGGATGGTTACATTGGATTGGTGACTCAGATGGTAAATAATCTGTCTGCAATGCAGGAGACGAGGGTTCAATCCCTAGATCAGGAAAAGTCCCTCTAGAAGGGAATGGCTACCCTTTCCAGTATTCTTTACTGGAAAGTTCCATGGACAGAGGAGCCTGACAGGCTACAATCCATAGGGTTACAAAGAGTCAGACACAACTGAGCGACTAACACACACTAAATTGGATTCTTACTGCAAGGAGATCCAAACAGTTCATCCTAAAGGAGATCAGTCCTGGGTGTTCATTGGAAGGACTGATGTTGAAGCTGAAACTCCAATACTTTGGTCACCTGATGCAAAGAGCTGACTCATTTGAAAAGACCCTGATGCTGGGAAAGATTGGGGGCAGGAGGAGAAGGGGACGACAGAGGATGAGATGGCTGGATGGCATCACCGACTCAACGCACATGAGTTTGGGTGGAATCCGGGAGTTGGTGATGGACCGGGAGGCCTGGTGTGCTGTAGTCCATGGGGTCACAAAGAGTCGTACACAACTGAGTGACTGAACTGATTGTGGATTAGCTTTTTGATTTGGTAAAGAAACTGAGAACTTAAAAAAAAGAAAAAGAAAATTAGAACTTCATTTTGTACTGTGTGCATCTATATACAGAAGTATGCATACATATGCATATAAACAACCCATATATATATATACATATATACAATCACATAAAGTATTCTTATTCATCTTTCAAGTATCAATACAGGATTTGACCTTATAGTAGTGAAAATTTTGCTCTGCGCCTAAGCATAGCTTAGGGAAATAGTTCTAAAATTATGGTCAGGGACCACAGGCTCTTTCTGAGGGTCTTGCTTGTAGTCAATATAGGGTTAATAAAAGAAGAAGAAAGCAAACGTTGTTTATTCTGAGCAACTTTGTGGCTCCATCTGGTTTCATAGTGCACAAAGAGAATCACAATTTTCTTTAAGAGGCAATATTGTACATGGGGTAAGAATACAGATTCCAGAGCTAGCCTGCCTTGAGTTTAAACCCCAGTTCTACCACTTGGTAGTGATGTGACCGTGGGAGTGTAAGATTGTTTCCTTTTCTTTGAAATGCTAACAAAAACAGCATCCGTTCCAAGTGGTTATTGCAATATTTAGGTAAAGTTTTTGATACAGTCAAACATTCAGCATAGCATAGAGCTTTTTTGTTGTTATTTTCTTGTATTTTAATATTGAATGAGCACTGGGTTCTTTAATATTTCCTTGATGTTAAGACTATCTTGTGATCATTATCTAATGGCATTTGTCCCTGGGTGGTGGTAGGAGGAAACTTAGTTTTAAAATGCTCTCCTGATATGAAGGTTATTGAAGAAGTTGCCACTAAAAATTAAAAGCAATCAACCTTGAGGCAAGATAACTTCTAACTATATGAAAAGGACTCATGCAAACAATGCATTTTATTTTACATATTTTTGTCAAGTCTGAATGAAATACTGTCAAAGTTGTTATCTATCAGTACATAGATCAAATAAAGAATGAAAATCCCCATGTAAATAGTAGTTCTCATATGAGTTTGACGTCTCAGGTGAACTAGAAGAATTAACATAAACCATGCAACACATTTTAAAAGTGGATTCAGTCAAAATTACAGAGGTTTAGGAAATAGCTTTGCAATGTGGGTGAAAGGAATCCCAAAGTAATTTCTGACCCCAGTGTATGAATCTTGAATTTTGTTTGAAAATGGATACTCATGTCACATATTCAAACAATTGTAAACTCTCCAGAAGAAATAAAAATGGAAATATGGACTTCCTTATTACCACAGCAATGAGTTAAAGAACGTCTGCTCTAAACATGTGTGTGTTAGCTATTCAGTCATGTCCGATTTTTTGTGACCCCATGGACTGTAGACCACCAGGCATCTCTGCCCATGGACTTCTCCAGGCAAGAATACTAGAATGGGTAGTCATTCCCTTCTCCAGGGGATCTTCCTGACCCAGGGATTAAACCTGGGTCTCCCACATTGCAGGCAGATTCTTCATCATCTGAGCCACCAGGGATAGATAACTGTCAATGTAAGCCTTGATAATTCCTTCCTTAGACATGATGATAGTCTATAGAAACAATGCATTAATGTCAGATCTGCACGCTTGAGTACAGATGATTTACTCTAAACTTACGTAAACCACTTGGGTAAAGGTGTGTCGCTCTATTAGCTACCTTTTGTTGCATAACAGATTTCCCTGAAATTGAGTGGCTTAAACCAACAGGCATTTATTATTTCAGTTTCTATGTGTCAAAAATCTGGAAAAAACTAGGTGGTCTCTTGGGTCTGCAATCAAGGGGGTGACTGGAGCTACAATCCTTTCCAGATCCAGTTGAAGGAGAATCCACTCTCCGGCTCACTCACTGACATGGCAGTTGGAAGGATGTATGAGCATGCTCAGTTGCTTCAGGCATGTCCCAGTCTGTATGACCCTATCGACTGTAACCCACCAGGCCCCTCTCTCCATGGGATTCTCCAGGCATGAATACTGGATTGGGTTGCCATGCCCTCCTCCAGGGAATCTTCCCAACCCAGGGATAGAACTCTCATCTGTTATGTCTCCTGCATTGGCAGAGGGGTTCTTTACTGCTAGCGCCACCTGGGAAGCCCCGCTGGGAGGATGCAGGCCTGTTTTTGAGGTCTCTCTCCAGAGCTCCTCATCAGGGTTGCTTCATGACATGAGCACTGACTTCATCTGGAGTGAGTCACCCAACTGACAACAAAAGAGCTTCCAAGGTAGAAGACATGGTCCTTTATGATCTAATCTCAGAAGTGACTTCCCATCACTTCTGCCATTTTCTATTTATTAGAAGAGACACAATGTATCCCAGCCTATATTCAGTGAGTGGGAATTACATTAGAGTATGAACTCCACAGTGATGGAAAATGGGGATCATCTTCGAGGCTGTATGAGAGTATCACCCTAAAATCTCTCCTCCTAAATTCACTTTCCTAAGTGCACAGACTTTGGCATTTGGTTGTTGTAAAGCTAAGTTTTTAAAGATTAATGTTTGTGTCTGTCAAAGATAAACAGTGAGGCACTATCAAATGATAAGGATGGATTTTAATTCATAATATATTATTAATATAGAGAAGAGGATTCAGTGTAAACTGAACTCAGCTTTGATGTTCACAGGTGACTGGATGCTGTAAAAGAAGAATGAGAGAGTAGGGAGGGGTGAGCAGGGGTCTCAGTAGAGTGAGGAAAATGAAGGGTTGGTCAGAGCAAATACCAAACAGGCCAGCCACTTCTCATGGATGGCAGTTGTCCAAGTTAGAATTCTGTCTTCCAACAGAGGCTGCAAGACATAGGCCCATCCTTCCTGGTGACTAGATTTTAAAGAAATTGCTTTTACTTCCTTGAGAAAGACCCTCCTGAGTTACAGGAGATATGTATACTTCTGAAAGGGATAGAGAGAGTACTCAGAAGTATTAACCCTTTTTAGTAAAGATTCTCAGAGAGGGTGATCAGAGCCTATGATCAGGTGATGTCTAGAACAAATAGTAAATTATTTTCACAGTCTTGACCTTCCAAAGACAAGCACTTTAAGAGGGGCTAGACTCCTTCTAGGAACTCAGCCTTGAGCTTTCAGAAACTATGCTATGCATGTTCAGACACCAAGTTGTGTCCAACTCTTTGCGACCCAGTGGAGTACAGCCCACCAGGCTCCTCTGTCCATGGGATTTCCCAGGCAAGAATACTGGAGTGGGTTGCTGCTTCCTCCTCCAGGGGTTCTTCTTGGCTCAGGGATCAAAACTCCATCTCCTGCATAGGCAGATGAGTTCTTTACCACTGAGCCACCGGGGAAGCCCAGAAACTGTTAAAGTTTTTCATTGGAAGGCGTAGATGTAATCAATTACGTTAAGGGTGTGTGAAGTTTTTATAGACCAAGATTGAAGCCTGGTTAAGAAGATTGCTCAGAGGAGCCTGGCTAGAGTTTGTTGAAGGATAGAATCTTTGTCATGTCCATATAATGAGCATTTAAACTCATTCATTACTTATGGAGACCAAATTACCAATCTCATTAATATGAAAGTCTAATGGTACCTGAATCATCGTGGTGACAGCAAAATCCTTTTATGTTACCCAGTTCTTCTCTGGTGACTGAAACCCATCAGCTAGTTTATCAGTTTCTTGCTCATTCTTGCATCTTCTAATAGTGAGCCTGTCTGATTCCTGGTCCCCAAAATGTAGAATCAGTTCATCAGTGAACTTGGCCACATGTAGGAGGCAGCTGGACACGCTCACTGTTCTCTGGACCAAGGAGATCCTAGAGCACAAACTCTCCAAAACCAGCCAGCCAGGTCCCAACAAACCAGCCAGAAATCTCTGAAAATTTCCAGAGCTGGCCAGCTATGCTGGACATCTGAAATTCAGACCCAGAGGCCCTGGAGCTACACTCCAAACCCACAGGGCCAACTCTTACTTTAAGATGGAGCTCCCGTTTTCCCATTCTCAGTCTTCTTCTGATAGTTTTGCATGATCAGAGCCGGCCAGTTGTAGTAAAAAAAAAAAAAAGAGATTTTATGATGGTCAACCTTTCCTAGTATATGCATCTCAGTGCATTTTCCAAACCAGAAATTTTTTTTATTAAAAACAGCCCAACAAGATCTTGGATTTTCCAGCACTTAGTTCCATACAACTGAATAAGAACACATGTGAGAAAAAAAAAATTTGATTTATAAAATAGTTGAAGTACCATGTGTTAGAAAGAAATACAGTGGCATCATCATTACTATTTTTATTATTTGTTGTTGATATTTATAATATTTTTCTTGACATACGTTCTCACATTATCTCTGAGGTTTTTTTTGTTTGTTTGTTTTTCTTTTTTTTTTTCTTTCCTTTTTTTTAGTTTTAATATAAGCCTTGGGATAAAATGGTTATGCAATATGATAATGTTAATGGAAGTAATATATCTTAAAGATCACTTAAAACCTGTTTCTATATATCACTGAACTTAAATTTACTCATCTTTGAATTCATACTAATATTATCCTTCTTCCAGGATTGTTGTCAGAAGGAAGTGAAATAGCATATGTGAAACCCCTAGCATAATGTCTGCTATATAACAAAAGCAAACTTAATGTTTATTTCCCTTGATGGAAACTTCATTAATTTTTTTAATTTTTATTTTATGCATTATTCCTTTTTCTGGAAGGAGTAGATGGGAAATATTTATTTCTTTCATGTGTTAATCTTTAGAGCATCATCCCAAGACCTTTGTAACTCAGCGTGTGAATTTAACCCCCTTGGGTAGTGGATGATTTGGCCTGAAATCAGTTTTTAGTTGAGTGTCTCCCATGGAAAAGTAGCAGGAAAAAAATTTCATTTATGCCTTTAATTTGATGAGGTTTGATGTTGATCATGTGTGAGAAATCTGAAATGCCTATTCTTCCCGAGATGCCATGAATCCTTTTTATTCTTTTGTCTCCTGGAACTGGCTAATATAAGCTGAATCTCCAAACACAATGAAGCAAAGAAGAAACTATTCAATCAATTAAATACATTGAACAGTAAACTCTGTACAGGACATCATCTTATTGAGTGAGTGATATGCTTTGGACAAAAAGAGAGGAGGGGCAAAAATAATGTAGGGAGCTGAGCAATAGTTCGGAGAAGGAAATGCCAGATACACATTTGGGGACAGAGATTAGATGATCTGGGCTGAACCACAGGGTTTATGTATAAGAGTAAATGACAACATGCTTCCTCGCTCAGCTATCAACTCTGTTCTCCCTTTGGCCATTCATTGCCAGGCAAGAGCTGTGCCAGACTTCTCAACTGATTTTTCTACACCCATTACATGCATTTCCTCTCCACCTACTTCCTCCTTCACCCCCTGTGGTTTGCTTTCCATTTCCAACAATGTGCCAAGTTTCTGCTTGTAAAGGTCACCAAGGACTTAATTTAACTTTACCACATCAGGTGACCTCTTGGTTTTCATTCATTTCATAGGACACCTTCAGTGTATTTGACACTCTCTTTTAATGGCCTTTTACCTTGGCTTCGATGTCACAGTCTTAATAATCTTTTTCTCTTCCCTTCTCTCACCCTTCCCAGGTATTTTTCTTGGTTTTCTTCTCCAGCAACATCTGTACATATTCAGTTCAGTTCAATTCAGTTCAGTCACTCAGTCATGTCCGACTCTTTGCGACCCCATGAATCACAGCACGTCAGGCCTCCCTGTCCATCACCAACTCCCAGAGTTCACTCAAACTCATGTCCATCAAGTCGGTGATGCCAACCAGCCATCTCATTCTCTGTCGTCCCCTTCTCCTGCCACCCCCAATCCTTCCCAGCATCAGAGTCTTTTCCAGTGATTCAACTCTTTGCATGAGGTGGCCAAAGTATTGGAGTTTCAGCTTTAGCATCAGTCCTTCCAAAAAATACCCAGGATTGATCTCCTCTAGAATGGACTGGTTGGATCTCCTTGCAGTCTAAAGGACTCTCAAGAGTCTTCTCCAGCACCACAGTTCAAAAGCATCAATTCTTCGGCGATCAGCTTTCTTCACAGTCCAACTCTCACATCCATACATGACCACTGGAAAAACCAAAGCCTTGACTAGACGGATCTTTGTTGGCAAAGTAATGTCTCTGCTTTTAAACATCTGTCCCTCAGATCTTTTCTCCATGAAGTTTTCTGTGTTAGAATCCAGCCATTCTCTAAGCTATAACTGCCTCTTATCAAATGTTGCTTCTACGTTTCTCAATCCTAAAATCTTTTTGTGGCTCATGCCCACACTGACACTGTGGCATCCTCATTAACCCTTCGTGTGCTAACCCCACTGTCTCTTTCTGCCATAATTTTCACTCACCTGCTACTCTCATCCTTCTGTCCTATATGTAGTTCTCAAAACAAATAAAAATGTATGAATAATTCATGTTCTTTTACAGCACACAGATTTTTTTTGGCATGTACTGCCCTCCTCCAGCAAAAAAGGCAATGACAACCCACTCCAGTACTCTTGCCTGGAAAATCCTATGGACGGAGGAGCCCGGTGGGCCGCAGTCCATGGGGTCGCTAGGAATCAGACACGACTGAGCGACTTCACTTTCACTTTTCACTTTCATGCATTGGAGAAAGAAATGGGCAACCCACTCCAGTGTTCTTGCCTGGAGAATCCCAGGGATGGCGGAGCCTAGTGGGCTGCCGTCTATGGGGTCGCACAGTGTTGGACATGACTGAAGTGACTTAGCAGCAGCAGCAGCAGCAGTCCTTTAAGGGGTTTCCCTGGTGAATCAGTGGTAAAGGAATCCGCCTGCCAATACAGGAGATACAAGAGACTCAGGTTTGATTTCTAAGTTGGGAAGATTCCCTGGAGAAGGAAATGGCACCCTACTCCAGTAGTCTTGCCTGGAAACTTCCATGGACAGAGGAGACTCAGCTCAGGACTTTTCCAAGTGGTCCAGCGATTAAGAATCTGTCTGCAATGCAGGGGACATAGGTTCCATCCCTGGTCCAGGAAGATCTCACATGCTGCAGAGCAACTAAGCCTGTGCGCCACAGCGACTGAACCTGAGCGCTGGAGCCCACGAGCAGCAACTACTGAGCCCGTGTGCTGCAACTATTGAAGCCCACACACTCTATAGTCCATGCGCTACAGAAAGAGAAGCCTCTGTGATGAGAAGCCTGAACGTCTCAACCGGAGATTAGCCTGTAGACGGCAGCAAAGACCCAGCAGAGTCAAAACTAAATAAATACATAGTTTTTTTTTTTTAAAAATTCAGCTCAATATTCTTAATATGTACGTATTCCTGTATCCCCAGTTGACGTCTAATGCCCCTCTTTCCTCTGTGTTGAGTTGATTTTAGAAGCTCTGTCTCCCCTTTCACTGTGTGGATATTTTAAAAAGACAGTCATCGTTTATCTAGTTCCACTTCCTCCAATCCCCAGCATAATTTCTGACCCACCATATGCAATCAACACCTCATCGTTCAACGAAAACATGAACAAAGCAAGTCAATAGCCCAGCCCACTTCTCTCATGAGTTTTCTAGTCTTGTGTGTATAACTGTTTTCTTGTCTTGTCTATTGCTACTAATCTCTAATCCAATGCCTTCAGTACTTAAAATACTACCTCACCTCACAATGGCCACCTTCCAACTTGAAGTTTACTCTCAGAGCATTTCCCATTAAAGCAGGGATTTTTCCCCCTAACAGGCTTTGAACTTCATGAATTTGGGGCACTCACTAAAAATTAATCCACATATGCACAGACATTTGACTTATAGTGCAACTAAATGACTACATATATAGTAAACACCAAAACTGGAAATGGACTTTGGGGTCAATTGATAGAAAACTTAAACCAAATGTTTGCTCTGTCCAGAACGCTTTCTTCTTGGTCTTTCCCAAAATCATTCCACAGCATCAAATTCTTCCCTTACATTTCTCCTCACAGTCCACTTCACAGATGGTACTTTGTAGATGAAGATCTATGATTATAGCTCTTTTGATGGCTTTATGCCCACACCATTCTCCCTCAACAGTAATTTAACTAAGGTCACAGTCACATCTTTTTGTTGTGTTTAGAAGGGTTCCTTGCCCATGGTAAATATTTATGGCTGTTGGTTGAAATGAGGTGCCAAGAGCTAGGGCCCAAGGACTGCATCACAGATATTAGGCAGTCAAGACAAGTAACTGGATATACCAAGATCTATGTAGCAATAGAGAAGCTTCGCAAAGTGACAGCTTATCAAACAAGGCCCTTGCTCTTTTTCAGAAAAGGAGATGGTTTCTGGAATATTCAAAGTGTCCTTTTCTCTCCACCGGAACCCTACTCCTTCACCAACTCTGAAAAATAGAAGAACCAGCTGAAAAGTTGGCTTCTGCCAAGAAACCTCAAATCCACTTACATGACTAAACTGTTGAACAGACATCCAATTTCAAAAGCCCAGGGTAACTTGCCCTAGCGTTTCCTATGAGAACATGTCTGCTTAATAACAATGTAACAGATGATAAGAGCTCCAATCACAGAGAAAACTGGTTCAACCCATGTTAAAGGTTGATGATAATTACCAGACTAAACAAATCATTAGAAATATGTTCCCATCTCCAATTTGGATTTTCAAATACTTCAGAGTGGCTTGGAAACTGAGCTTCACTTTAATAAGCCCCAGGATAACTAGCACCAAATGGTTTAGCTACAACTGTCCTTTGAAAAGATTTTTTAATTTTTTTCTCATCAGAGCAGAAAAATGTGGAGAAAAACACAGATCTGATTCCTCCTGAAGTTTCCCTTAATTATTTGGAGGACATAAATTAAATACATAGGAAGCCTATGTATCAGCATACATTAAATGCATAGCAAATCTGTGAACATGACTCATACATCATAGGTTCAAAACTATTGTCAATGTTTTAAAACACTTGAGAAGCAAAGGAAAACAGATATTTAGTGGGAAAAAATTGCTTTCTTTTTTTTACCTAATCTTCATTTCCCCTTTGACTATCTAAAAGTATATTCATACAATTGGGAGTAAATTTCCTAAATCTGAATAGCAATGGTTTGTAGTTAAGGCTATCCATCAAGGTGCTTCCCCATTGGCTCAGCGGTAAAGAATCAGTGTGCAATGCAGGAGACTCAGGTTCTATCCCTGGTTCAGGAAGACTCCCTGGAGAAGGAAATGGCAACCCACTCCAGGATTCTTGCCTGGGAAATCCCAGGAACAGAGCAGCCTGGTGGGCTACAGTCCGTGGGGTTGCAAGAGGCAAGAGTATGACACAACTTAGCTACTAAACCACCACCACCAACTCATCAAGGAAATCAGTGAGGTCAATTCTCTTAAAAACTGTTGGGGAGTAAAATTAAATATAAAATGTTTCTAATCAGGGTGCTGGGACTTCCCTAGTATTCCAGAGGTTAACACTGTGCTTCCACTGCAAGATGGCAAACATTCAATCCCTGGCCAAGGAATTAAGACCTTGCATGAGATGCAATGTAGCCAAAAGACACAGAAAACACTGTATGGTATTTTTACCACAAAGAGGTACAAAAGAACAATTTTTTTCACGAAGAATATTTCGCTTTGGGACTTCCATTTTTGCCCTTTCCATAACCTGTACAATGTGTTTTTCCTAATGTCATTTTTCCTGGCTGAGAAACACATTAACAAGAATAGAGTTAAAAAGAAAAAAAAAAAGGTGGAGGTGGGAAGACCATGAGTGTTATGTCACCAGTGACTTCAAATGGAAGAAAAATACCAACTCCACATTTCCTCCTGAAGAAGGAATGGAAATTTAAAGATCATTTTAACTAACTTACCCTTTGTGCTCAGTTAACCGAGGATTTCTGTGCTTGATTAACCTAGCATTCAGCCTGCAAAGAAATTGTTCCTTCACAGAAAATCATGCCTTTTCCAACACAAAATGAAACAATGTGAATCCTCTATCTTTTGTCATGCTGAATTTCATGAAAACTTGCAATATTGAGGAACTGACTCTTTCCCCCTGAGGACCATCTGGATAAAGTAATGCTCCATCATGATAACTAAGATGCATGGGGTCTTCCAGTTTTCCATGATTTTTGTTTATTTATTTTCCAGTTTTATTGAGATATGATTGGCAAAGAAAACCCATACTTAGTTAAGATGTACAACATAATGTTTTGATATATATAGAGAGTCAAATAATTACCACAGTCATCCTCCTTACCATATCCATCACCTCACATAGTTACCATTTTTGTCTGTGGTAAGAACACTTAAGATTTACTCTCTTAAGAGTTCCCTGGCTGTCCAGTGGTTAAGACTTCGACCTCCAACCCAGGTTCTATCCCTGGTCAGAGAGCAAAGATCCCACATGCCTCTTGGCCAAAAATCCAAAACCATAAAAACAAAAGTAAAATATTGTAACAAATTCAATAAAGGCTTTAAAAATAGTCCACATCAAAATAAATATTTAAAACAAAGACTTATCCTCTTACCAAATTTCAGGTATGCAGTATATAATAACTATAGTCAATAGGCTGTATATTAGATCTCCAGAAGCTATCCCTTTCAAATTGCAATTTAAAAGCTATCCCTTTTAAACTGGAATCTCCAATTCCAGTCTAATAGGGCCAGCTTTTCTGGAATCTTTTAATATATTTCAACAAAGTGTTATGTCTTCTTTGTATATTTTAATTTTCACTTTAATGGTTTTCTGCTAATATATTCCTGTTTTACATTAGAAGTTAATTTTGAGTAGAATGGGCCATGAAGGGCTTCCCTGGTGGCTGAGTAGTAAAGAATCCGCCTGAGATGCAGGAGACACAGGTGACACAGGTTCAATCCCTGGGTCAGGAAGATCCCTGGAGGAGGAAATGGCAACCCACTCCAGAATTCTTGCCTGGAAAATTCCATGGACAGAGGAGTCTGGTGTGGCTGCAGTCCATGGGGTTGTAGAGTCAGATATGACATAGCCAGCAAAACAATAATTATAACAATGGGTCATAAAAACCCATGTCTGAATGTCATTCTGTGCCTTTTGCAATTATCAAATATTAGGTGAAATATATAAGGACAGCATTTGTGGAATTTCTCAGATGCACTATCATGAGTGGAAATAACTGCACAAGACGTGAAAATGAAGTTTAAGCCAAAAGTAAAGAAATTGTCAAACTACTTGGCACGTAACAATTATTCAATAAATATTAGATGTTTTTATAAGCTTTCAGTGCATCACTTTCAACATCTCTGATCTCAGTGTTTCCATAATCTGATTTATCTACATATTCATTTCTAGTTGCCAAATAACTTCTCAAAACTCAGACAGTACATCAGTCTTTCAATGTCTACTTTCTGCTTGTGTTTCCCTCAATAAGAATTTTTTGTGTGCACAGTCAATCAATATCAATATATTATCAGTGTTAGAATTCATTGGTGTGTGTATGTTCAGTCACTCCGTCATGGCCGACTCTTGGCCAGTGGCCTGGCAGTCTCTACTGTTGGTGGGATTCTTTGGGCAAGAATACTGGAGTGGGCTGCCATTTCTTCCTCCAGGGGAGCTTCCCTACCCAGGGATCAAACCTGAATCTCCTGCATTGGTAGGTGGATACTTTCATCACTGAGTAACCCAGGAAGGCCAAATTAGTACTTCTAATAATGTATAAAACACTTTCATCGGCTGAGAGGAGAAAGTTGCATAAGATTTTACCAGTTTCTTATGCTATCATTGCTTCTCTTGAAAAAGGTGTAGGCCTTGTCTTTTTTCTTTTTTAAGAAGTTAATTGTACTTAATTGCTTTTCTTTTTTTTTTAAGTTATTTATTTTAATCGGAGGCTAATTACTTTAAAATATTGTATTGGTTTTGCCATATATGGACTTGAATGCTCCCCAGGTGTACATGTGTTCCCCATCTTGAACCCTCCTCCCACCTCCCTTCCCATTCATCCCTCTGGGTCATCCCAGTGCACAGTCCTGATCATCCTGTATCATGCATCTAACCTGGACTGGTGATTCATTTCACATATGATAATATGCATGTTTCAAGACCATTCTCCTAAATTATCCCACCCTCACCCTGTCCCACAGAGTCCAAAAGACTGCTCTGTACTTCTGTGTCTCTTTTGCTGTCTTGTATACAGGGTTATTGTTATCATCTTTCTAAATTCCATATATATGTGTTAGTATACTGTACTGGTATTTTCCTTTCTGGCTTACTTCACTCTGTATAATAGGCTCCAGTTTCAACCACCTCATTAGAACTGATTCAAATGTATTCTTTTTAATTGCTGAGTATTACTGTATTGTGTAAATATACCACAGCTTTCTTATCCATTCGTCTGCAGATGGACATCTAGGTTGCTTCCATGTCCTGGCTATTATAAACAGTGCTGTGATGAATATTGGAGTACATGTGTCTCTTTCAATTCTGGTTTCCTTGGTGTGTATGCCCAGGAGTGGGATTGCTGGGTCGTATGGCAGTTCTAGTTCCAGTTTTTTAAGGAATCTCCACACTGTTCTCCATAGTGGCTGTACTAGTTTCATTCCCACCAACAGTGTAACAGGGTTCCCTTTTCTCCACACCCTCTCCAGCATTTATTGCTTGTAGACTTTTGGATAACAGCCATTCTGACTGGCGTGAAATGGTACCTCATCGTGGTTTTGATTTGCATTTCTCTGATAATGAGTGATGTTGAGCATCTTTTCATGTGTTTGTTAGCCATCTGTATGTCTTTTTTGGAGAAATGTCTATTTAGTTCTTTGGCCCATTTTTTGATTGGGTCATTTATTTTTCTGGTATTGAGCTACATGAGTTGCTTTTATATTTTTGAGATTAATTCTTTTGTCAGTTGCTTCATTTGCTATTATTTTCTCCCATTCTGAAGGCTGTCTTTTCACCTTGCTTATAGTTTCCTTTGCTGTGCAGAGCTTTTAATTTTAATTAGGTCCCATTTGTTTATTTTTGCTTTTATTTCCAATATTCTGGGAGGTAGGTCATGGAGGATCCTGCTGTGATTTATGTCGGAATGTGTTTTGCCTATGTTCTCCTCTAGAAGTTTTATAGTTTCTGGTCTTAAGTTTAGATCTTTAATCCATTTTGAGTTTATTTTTGTGTATGGTGTTAGGGAGTGTTCTAGTTTCATTCTTTTACAAGTGGTTGACCAGTTTTCCCAGAACCACTTGTTAAAGAGATTGTCTTTTGTCTATTGAATATTCTTGCCTCCTTTGTCAAAGATAAGGTGACCATAGATGTGTGGATTTATCTCTGGGCTTTCTATTTTGTTCCATTGATCTATATTTCTGTCTTTATGCCAGTACCATACTGTCTTGATGACTGTGGCTTTTTAGTAGAGCCTGAAGTCCGGCAGGTTAATTCCCCCAGTTCCATTCTTCTTCCTCAAGATTGCTTTGGCTATTCGAGGTGTTTTGTATTTCCATACATATTGTGAAATTATTTGTTCTAGCTCTGTGAAAAATACCGTTGATAGCTTAATAGGGATTGCATTGAAATCCTATAAATTACTTTGGATAATATACTCATTTTCACAATATTTATTCTTCCAATCTATGAACACAGTATATTTCTCCATCTATTAGTGTCCTCTTTAATTTCTTTCACCAGTGTTTTATAGTTTTCTATATATAGGTCTTTTGTTTCTTTAGGTAGATATATTCCTAAGTATTTTATTCTTTACATTGCAACAGTGAATGGAATTGTTTCTTTAATTTCTCTTTCTATTTTTTCATTATTAGTGTATAGGAATTCAAGGGATTTCTGTGAGTTGATTTTATATACTGCAACTTTACTATATTCATTGATTAGCTCTAGAAATTTTCTGGTAGAGTCTTTAGGGTTTTCTGTGTAGAGGATCATGTCATCTGCAAACAGTGAGAGTTTTACTTCTTCTTTTCCAATTTGGATTCCTTTTATGTCTTTTTCTGCTCTGATTGTTATGGCCAAAACTTGCAAAACTAGTTGAATAGTAGTGGTGAGAGTTGGCACTCTTGTCTTGTTCCTGACTCTAGGGGAAGTGCTTTCAATTTTTCACCATTGAGGATAATGTTTGCTGTGGGTCTGTCATATATAGCTTTTATTATGTTGAGGAACGTTCCTTCTATTCCTGCCTTCTGGAGGGTTTTTATCATAAATGGATGATGAATTTTGTCAAAGGCTTTTTCTGCATCTATTGAGATAATCATATGGTATCATTTTTCATTTTGTTAATGTGGTGTAATGGGAACCTACTGAACAGCACAGGGAATTCTACTCAATGCTCTGTGGCAATCTAAATGGGAGGGAAATCAAAAAGAAAGAGGATATATGCACACATATAGCTGATTCACTTTGCTGTACAGCAAAAACTAACAAAATATTGTAAAGCAACTATCAGTTCAGTTCAGTTCAGTCGCTCAGTCGTGTCCAACTCTCCACGACCCCATGAATCACAGCACGCCAGGCCTCCCTGTCCATCACCAACTCCCGGAGTTCACTCAAACTCATGTCCACAGAGTCGGTAATGTCATCCAGCCATCTCATTCTCAGTCGTCCCCTTCTCCTGTCGTCCCCTTCTCCTCCCGCCCCCAACCTTTCCCAGCATCAGAGTCTTTTCCAGTGAGTCAACTCGTTGCATGAGGTGGCCAAAGTATTGCAGTTTCAGCTTTAGCATCAGTCCTTCCAATGAACACCCAGGATTGATCTCCTTTAGAATGGACTGGTTGTATCTCCTTGCAGTACAAGGGACTCTTATAAAAATTGATTCTAAAAAAAGATGTAGGCCTTGCTTTGAATACATCTTTCTTAATTGACTTCAAAGATATTTTGTATGGACGATATTCATTTACATGATTAGTGTTAAAGCAGCATTCACTGTAAATGACATACAATACACAATAAACAATCAAAAAGTATTTTCTCCCTTTAATCATCATTTGTAACTCTTAACAACATTGGCCAAAAAATGACTCCTATCATGTGCTCAGAGGCTGTAAAACTCAGGATGGACTTGATGAAAATTTCATCCAGAATCTGCAAAGAATGTGATACCCTTAACCTATTCCATTTCCTTTTGCTTTGGTTTACATGGGAACCTGTGTTTGCAATGGAGCTTCCTGTTAACCAGTTACAGATAGAGTCCTGCTTGCCTGTGCTTATGTGCTTGTCACATAACACTTTTTCCTAACATTTATGCAAGAAATGTTTCATGCTTTAATATGATTTTTAATTGATTTCAGTCTTCCCCCACAGGATTTCAAGTACCATGAAGGTAAAGGCAATGTTTTCTTGTTGTTACTATTGGCTGGTTATGTTTTTTATTTGCTCGTTAGTTTTGCTCACATCATGTCTCCATTATATCTAGCAATGCCCTAGAACATGATAGGTGTAATTAATTAAGTTTTCCTGTTCTCTTAGTGTATCAGAGATGACACCAAATCATAATATTCATTTGACCTCCACCTTTCCTCTCCCTGATTCTCATACCTTATGTTAGAAATGGTTGTGTTGAGGTTAACCTATTTCTACAAGCCAGATCTATCACAAACACACACACACACACACACACATACAAACAGCAACCACAGCCAGAACACTACCCAAATAGCCCTTTGCTTTTCTGATAAAGAAAACTGTACCTTCTAAATTTCCCCCTGAATCTTCCCTGCAGCAGCCTTACCCTGTGGAAGAAATGATGTGGGAAAAACCACTCTTTGACCTTCGACAAAACAAAATGTTCTGGGTTGTTTTCTATTTCCCCTTCCCCCCTCCCACCAAAGTTCCTGCCATCTCTAAAATATTGCAAATAACTCTGCCAGTTTTCCTCTTACCTGGCTGTGTCTCTGGCCAAAGCTGAGGAAACAGAGATGAAGTCTCACAGACCTACAAGTATCTTAAGTGTTGGGTTGGCCAAAAAGTTCATCTGGGTTTTTCTAACAGCTTAGGGAAAAAATCAAACGGACAGTTTGACCAATTCAATAGAAAAGTGAGCACAATGTGAACAAAGTTTACAAGGTGATGAGATCATTGTTGTTATGGAGTTATCTATGCAGTACTGTGAGACCCTCCCTGGAGAAGGGCATGGCAACCCACTCCAGTATTCTTGCCTGGATAATCCCATGGACATGGAGCCTGGCAGGCTACAGTCCATTGGGTCGTGAAGAATTGGATACAGCTGAAGCAACTTAGCATGCACACACACACTGTGAGACCCTAGGAGGGGGTACACCCAGATCTGCCATAAAAATTCAGAGGAAAATTCACTGGGGAAAAAACTTTAAAAAAATGTTGATTTGAGTGATGGATGTATTTACTTGGCAGATGGGAAAGGATGTCGTGGCAGAGAAAGAAACGTCTAAGTAATGGAGAGGAAAGACCATCTACTCAGCTAACAAGAGTAAAGTGGATGTGTGTGTGAGCACACGTGTGAAGGAGTTTTAGTGGAAGTGTTAAGGGATTAAATGTTGAAAGATGCATGTGCACAGGTTTGTAAAGTTTAACTGAGTAAGCTTTACTCTATTTTGTGGGTAATCTGATACAAACTAGAGAACTGATCAGTGAAGAATGAGAAAAACAGCAGAGAGAAAAATACAACAATTGAGGCAAGAGACGATATGAGTTGATGAGTTGATATATGACAGAGACAGTGGGGAAGGAGGTACTTAGGAAGGAAGTTTACAGGATGTGATGATGGATTGAACGGATGCTGGCTGTAAGGTACAGGGGGCCAAGAGGGGTAACGTCTAGGATCACAGGGAAGACGGTAGAAGAGTAAGTTTGAGATGAGAAGATGAGCTTGGTAATGGGACAGCAGGTGGAGATATCCAAGTAGGAACAAAATATTTTCCTCTGGAGTGCAACTAGGGGAAGTGGCTAGAAAAAGGAATTTGAGAGTCATCAGGAATGGAATGCAGAAGAAGGTAGAGAAAGGGGTAAAATTACCCTTGTGGAGTAACACAAAGAGAGAACTGAGAACAGAGTGCTCATAAATCCCTACATTTACAGTACGGACAAATTAAGAAAAGCTCCAAGGAACACTGAGAAGGACCAGAGAAATAGAAAAGAATTTGCATAAAAATAAAAGTCAGAGAAGGAGATGATAAACAAGACTAATGTTATGAAGAGGGTCAGGTAAGAAAAGAAATCTTTCCTATTGAACACAGAAACATAACACCTAGGAAGGCAGGGATGAGTGTTGCTAGAAAAATGTCAACAAAGTGGTGGGTGTGAGGCCAAAAGTACAGTGGTGAGCAATATCAACAGAAGAGAAGAAATCACTAGATGGGGAAACTGAGTCTAGAAACTGTTTCATCTAGCAGGTGAAAAACAAAACCTTTATGAAAAACAAAACTGAAGATGACATCAATAGGGGAAAAGAAGTAGAAGATATAGTAAAGGAGGGATCATTTTTGGACCAAATTATCCAAGACAGTGCCAAGAAGTACAAGGTAGAACATAGAAATGAAAGTCACTCATTCGTGTCCGACTCTGTGAGACCCCATGGACTATGTATACAATCCATGGAATTTTCCAGGCCAGAATACCAGAGTGGGTAGCCTTTCCCTTCTCCAGGTAGAACACAGAAGGGTGGTATTAACCATAAGAGTGATACAACATCTTTGTTAAGATCGTGTTCACAAAGAGCAAGTATGGATGAGTGTATAGAAGAGGAACCAGAAAGTTAAAAAGCAACCAAGCCCTTATTTTATAATGAAAGCAGAAACAGAGAGCAGGGAGCTAGAACTGGTGAAGACTTGAAATCAACATCCAGGAGGCTGGAGAAGGAAATACTCAGGGCTCAGAAGAGGAGTTCTTCTGAGTTCACCTCTCCTGACCCCAGATGACCTTGAGGCCAGCTGTGTGATGAGTCTGGCTTCACAAGGGATGAGCTGCAGGCTGCAGTGAGGCCAAAGGCAGAGAGGGGCTGGCTCTATCTGTGAGGGAGAGGTGAGCAGTAAGGTTTACACAGAGATGCTCCTGAGTAGGTAAGGCATAGGCAGCCAGAAACAGCCCAGGAATACGATGTTCTAAGGCATTTTTGCAAGTGCCTTATTCCTCCCATCTTTACTTTGGACACATCTCTGGTATCTCCTTATCAAGGCTCAGCTTTTTATTGATGTCACGCTTAGAGAGCAAACCATGTAACTCTTGCTTCCAAGAAATGTTTCTTCTGGGAAAGTATGAAAGGCATCTGTGTGCTCTCTGAACTGTCTTGGCCCAAACACAGGCTGGCTCTGAAAAAGATTTTCAGATGTTTCTCTGAGGCAGGGAGATATATATTATGAATCTCCAATCATTTATTTATCTGACAAAAGACTCATACATACTGTCCTTACACTATGCCCCAACCCTTCTGAGTCTTTGAAAATATTAATTAAATCCTTAGAAAACCCCTGATTATCCCCATTTTACAGACAGGGGAGCTAAAGACTTAGAATATTAGATCTGATTATACCTTCAAAGCCAGAAGAAAGACTTGAATCTGGGCACTCCAGCTCCAAAGCCTGGGTTCTTCCCCAGTATGCCAAGCTATTCTATGAGAAATCAGAGAATTGGGGATGAGGGGGCAGCAATTTCATAGATAATCCAATCCCTTCTTATTACATTCAGTTCAGTTCAGTTCAATCACTTAGTCATGTCCGACTCTTTGCGACCCCATGAATCCCAGCACGCCAGGCCTCCCTGTCCATCACCAACTCCCAGAGTTCACACAAACTCATGTCCATTGAGTCGGTGATGCCATCCAGGCATCTCATCCTCTGTCATCCCCTTCTCCTCCCGCCCCAATCCCTCCCAGGTTCAGAGTCTTTTCCAATGAGTCAACTCTTTGCATGAGGTGGCCAAAGTATTGGAGTTTCAGCTTCAGCATCAGTCCTTCCAATGAACACCCAGGATTGATCTCCCTTAGAATGGACGGGTTAGGAACACTTAAACAGGGTTGCTGACAAAAGCCTGTATAGTCAAAGCTGATTTTTCCAGTAGTCAGGTACTGATGTAAGAGTTGGACAATAAAGAAGGCTGAGCACTGAAGAACAGATGCTTTCAAACTGTGGTGCTGGAGAAGACTCTTGAGAGTCCCTTGGACTGCAAGGAGATCCAACCAATCAATCCTAAAGGAAATCAACCCTGAATATTCACTAGAAGAACTGATGCTAAAGTTGAAGCTCCAATCCTTTGGCCACCTAATGGGAAGAGCTGATTCATTAGAAAAGACCCTGATGCTGGGAAAGATTGAGGGCAACAGGAGAAGGGGGCTGCAGAGGATTAGATGGCTGGATGGCATCACTGACTCGATGGATATGAGTTTGAGCAAACTCTGGGAGATAGTGAAGGACAGGGAGGCTTGGCGTGCTGCAGTCCATGGGGTCGCAAAGAGCTGGACATGACTTGGCAACAACAACAAAGTAGGGTTAGCAACTAGCAGTTTCAATTTTGTTGTCTTCTTTAAAGTCTGTATTGTTGGGGGTGTGCAATGTAAAAATGACAGTTTTTTAAGTTAGAGAATGTTTTCTCCTTCCTCTTGTCTGTGAGTTCACAGTGAGTCATAGGACACTTATGGGCTCCCTGGATGCCAACCCCATCTCAACTCCTTCTGTTTCCAGAACAGGTGTCTATCCAGTCCATGATAGTGACCTCTGTCCTTGGAGACTTCTTCAATTAAAGAAGATAGTCTATTATTGGTCTTCCCTGCAGGGCAGCTATGCACATGGATATACAGGTCTGTCCTTAATAAATTTGATTTTCCTTATTTTTAGCCAGTTACACATCTGTGTATGTATTATTAACTGTCATGGATCTGATTTTTCCATTCTCATATACATATATATGTATGTGTGTTTTTGTGCCTGGAAATGATTATCTTCTGTTTAAAATTCAAACACATTGTTTCTTTAGCTAATACCATGCCCTGTCTTCAACAGAGATGTTTATTTTATTTTATTTTTAGGTGGTAGGGTTTGGGGTGTTTGGTGTTTTATCATTGAGTCAAATTCTCACCACATTTTAAAAAAATTGGAACCCCTTCTATCCAAAGATAAAGTATCCTGTTAACCTGTAGGATTTGGATTTGAATTCTAAACAGAAGGGTAATGTGTGAATTTGCTAATTATTTCCTGCTTTTGAGTTAGCTGGCATTTTTGCCTTCAGTTATAAAGAGGCACACAACTCACAGAATGCTGTCTCATAGTAACCAAAGAGAAAGAAACGAGTTTTTAACACAAATCAAAGTTTAGAATAGTGCTGAAATGGAAATGGGAAAGGCAATTTGATAATGGAGTGATTAAAGTTTCATTAAAGAGAAGACAGTTTGACTTGGCATGTAATTGAGAGAGTATTTTCTACTATGATATTGGAAAAGTAAAAAAGAATAAACTTATTCAGTAAAAATTGAATAGCAATAAATAAAACTGCAGACACAGAAACTTTTTAACTTCCTCATTGTGGGAGAGAAGCCAGCCTGTCTAAAGGATAATGCACAAAAGTAACTCTAAGTATCAGTGTTAAGTATGAACTTTCACACCAATCTGTTTCTTATACACTTCACAACATTTTCAGGACAGATCCATGACCTAGAATATAGGTGAGAACCATGTTAGTAATGAACCATGGATTCTATGAGTACAGTAAATTAGTTTTGGTAAATTCACTTATTCAATTAAAAAAATACTTGTTGACCTTCTGTTATGTGTCTAGCACTGTGTTAGGTAATGAAACAACATAATCCTATTGAGTTTCCATGTGACTTAGGAACATGGATAATGACTTATCATGTCAAATGTGATTGCATGTATTACGAAAAGTTATGTGCAAATTGCCATGGAGACAAAGTCTAGAGGGGATTTGATGTGAGGGCTCATAGATGCTGTGTTTGTAAAAGAGGATCTCAAGAAAAAAAAAAAGTGTGCTGAAAAGCTCACCACGAAGCTAATTTTAACCACAAATTTCAGCATTCATCACATGCTGTATTTATGAATTCATGTTTCTATCCCACAAAACATAATCCTTAAATCTGATTACGTATCAGAAGCACTTGGAGAAGTTCAAAAACACACCAGCACCTGAGCTCAGGCCCACACAAATTCTGATTTAAGTGGCCTTCAGAGGAGCCCAAATGGGAGTGTTTTTTAAAATTTTAGATAGCTGCTTTACAACACTGTGTTAGTTTCTGCTGCACAGCAAAGTGAGTCAGTTATACATACACATATATCCTTTCTTTTTTAGATTTCCTTCACCACAGAGCACTGGGCAGAGGTTCCTGTGCTATGCAGGAGGTTGTCTTTAGTTATCTATTTTACACATCTTAGTAAACACATGTCAATGCCAATTCATCCCACTGCTCTCTTCCTCCTCTTGGTATCCATAAATTTGTTCTCTACATTCATGTCTCTATTTCTGCTTTGCCAGTAAGTTCGTTTGTGTTTTTAAAAAGCTTCCCAAGTTGTACTACCAGATGGCCACAATTGAGAATCAGCACTCCAGGCCTTGAGGGTAGATAGAGATACCTGTTGTACCTGTACTAATGTCCCTATGTCGGTCCTTTAAACCGCACTGACTTGGTATACAATGAGTATGTTTGCAAATTAAACTGAATAGACTTCAGTTGTCCAAAAGAAATTCATTCTAAACCACTTCTCCAGTAAAGAAAATCTTACTATTGTCTATCATTCCTCCACTTCTGTGATAGTGACATAAATATGCTGAAGACACCCATTCCATTCTGGTGGATCATTCACCTGCTCTGGGTGGGGGGGGAGGAAATAAAGTCATTTATTTATTCTTAAATAACTACAAGGAACTTGGATTAAGAAATACTCAACTTCACCAATGGCCTGTCTATTCACTCAATGTTCTTTGCTCCTGCCATCTCTTGCCATCAATCAACCGTGAACCAAATTTGCCCAGCATCACCAAAAAGTGCACTGACTCAGACTTGACAGGACTTTTCACTCAGCCAATACTACCAGCACCTTGTGCCAGCCAGAAAGACAAAACATCCAGTCGGTTGAACTCTGTAAATGGCTGAACTGACTGAATTGTCCAAATATTTTGGCCAGGAAGAGACAGGCTTCCCCCATAAACGTAAATTCCCATGGAAACCAAACCGAGAATACAGAACTATCCGCTTCATTTTAGGCCCAGTGAGCCTCATGAGACGTCCCATGCGTTAGTCTGGGTTCTTAGCATCCAAGACAGTGCTTTTTCCCTGTGGTTGGCTATCGCTTCAAGCCATCACTTAAACAGAGCTCAGACAACACTGACCTTGAAAAGAATCCAAGGAGTTTTCCATGGAGAACTTATGTCTATAGAACCGTCTGCTCACCCAGACTTTATAAACCCTTTGACTCTCCAGACAGGAAAAAAGCATAACACTGGGCTGTAATTAATATCAAATTCATTGAATATTGTTCCATTCTTTTTTTCAGTACAGATGCATTTTTCTCTGGCCACAATCTGGAAATTTTGTATCTTCAAATCTGAAATCTTTCACAATCTGAAACCTTATATCTGTTTTTAAAGGCTATTTTAAAGGACATCAATGATTTATATCTTAAAGAGCTCAAATTTAAATTAACTTTTATTTTTCTTAATGGTTCAGAGTGTTAAGATATATATATATTTTACTGTGCTAACTTACTCTCTAACTTGAAAATTGTTAGTCACTCAGTCGTGTTGGACTCTTTGCAACCCCATGGACAAGAGGCGCCTGGAGGGCTACTGTAGCACACCAGGCTCCTCTTGCCCATGAAATTCTCCAGGTAGGAATACTGGAGTGGGTAGCCATTCCCTTTTCCAAGGGTTCTTCCTGACACAGGGATAAAACCGAGGTGTCCTGCATTGCAGGCAGATTATTTATGGCTAAGCCACCAGTGAAACCCACTCTCTAATTACCTCATTGACATGGTTGGATGGCATCACCAACTCAATGGACATGAGTTTGGGTAAATTCCAGAAGTTGGTGATGGACAGGGAGGCCTGGCGTGCTGCACTTCATGGGGTCGCAAAGAGTCAGACACAACTGAGCGACTGAACTGAACTGAACTGAAACCGGGAAACTAGGATTTGGGCATAGCAGGTCTTTCAATATTTAATGAAGATGGAAGTGTTAGCTCCAAAGTAATGCTACTGAGCACCATTAAAAGTGAAATAGAGCTTTTTCTTCTAAACATTCATATCTTTATTTGCTTACCTAATGCACAAGGAGGAATTCAGTGCAGGTCAGGGCAACTACCCTAAATGTTTTAAACTGGGACACATTTAAAGTGAGAAATCTGGTGCTTGAAAAATTGTCAGAGAGGCTCAAGAAACAGCTTCTAGGCTTGGCCTTCTGGAATAACTTTAAGAACAATAAAAACAAACCCATTAAACCTGCCACTGGAACTCTGCTGGAAGAATCCCAAATAACATGACTCCAGTGGCCTCTCTATATCCAAGAAGTTAGAGAATGACACAGCAAGAACTGTGATTTCGAGATTGTAAGGCCCAATCAAGATGCCCCCATCATTGTCTATGCTTCTGGGCACCCTGGGAGCTGGAGAATGGACAGTGGAAAACTGAGATTAAAAGAATTCCTAATTCTGTTGCTGGTAGTAATAGCTACACATGCTGGACAATGGCTTCTGCCTTACATTCACTTTCCAAGCCAGGGAGTCAGATAATTTAGTTAATCTGCAAGGCTTCTAAACCCAAGGGGGTCTGGGAAACATACTTAATAGCTTTCTAAGTTTCTCAACTAGAAGAAGGGTAGAAGTTATGAGTATCAGTTCAGTTCAGACCCCATGGACTGCAGCAAGACAGGTTTCCCTGTTCATCACCAACTCCCAGAGCTTGCTCAAACTCATGTCCATCGAGTCCGTGGTGTCATCCAAGCATGGCATCCACTGTCTTCCCCTTCTCCTTCTGCCTTCAATCTTTCCCAGAATCAGGGTCTTTTCCAGTGAGTCAATTCTTCACATCAAGTGGCCAAAGTATTGTTCCTTCAGCTTCAGCATCAGTCCTTCCAATGAATATTTAGGACTGATTTCCTTTCAGTTCAGTTCAGTTCAGTCGCTCAGTCGTGTCCGACTCTCCGCGACCCCATGAATCACAGCACGCCAGGCCTCCCTGTCCATCACCAACTCCCGGAGTACACTCAAACTCATGTCCACAGAGTCGGTGATGCCATCCAGCCATCTCATTCTCCGTCGTCCCCTTCTCCTCCCGCCCCCAACCTTTCCCAGCATCAGAGTCTTTTCCAGTGAGTCAGCTCGTCTCATGAGGTGGCCAAAGTATTGGAGTTTCAGCTTTAGCATCAGTCCTTCCAATGAACATCCAGGATTGATCTCCTTTAGAATGGACTGGTTGGATCTCCTTGCAGTATAAGGGACTCTCAAGAGTCTTCTCCAGCACCACAGTTCAAAAGCATCGATTCTGCGGCGATCAGCCTTCTTCACAGTCCAACTCTCACATCCATACATGACCACGGGAAAAACCATTGCCTTGACTAGACGGATCTTGGTCGGCAAAGTAATGTCTCTGCTTTTTAATATACTATCAAGGTTGATCATAACTTTCCTTCCAAGGAGCAAGCGTCTTTTAATTTCATGGCTGCAATCAGCATCTGCAGTGATTTTGGAGCCCAAAAAAACAAAGTCTGACACTGTTTCCACTGTTTTTCCATCTATTTCCCATGAAGTGATGGGACCAGATGCCATGATCTTCGTTTTCTGAATGTTGAGCTTCAAGCCAACCTTTTCACTCTCCTCTTTCACTTTCATCAAGAGGCTTTTGAGTTCCTCTTCACTTTCTGCCATAAGGGTGGTGTCATCTGCATATCTGAGGTTATTGATATTTCTCCCAGCAATCTTGATTCCAGCTTGTGCTTCTTCCAGCCCAGCGTTCCTCATGATGTACTCTGCATATAAGTTAAATAAGCAAGGTGACAATATACAACCTTGACGTACACCTTTTCCTATTTGGAACCAGTCGGTTGTTCCATGACCGGTTCTAACGGTTGCTTCCTGACCTGCATACAGGTTTCTCAAGAGGCAGGTCAGGTGGTCTGGGATTCCCATCTCTTTCAGAATGTTCCACAGTTTATTGTGATCCACACAGTCAAAGGCTTTGGCATAGTCAATGAAGCAGAAATAGATGTTTTTCTGAAACTCTCTTGCTTTCTCCATGATCCAGCGGATGTTGGCAATTTGATCTCTGGTGCCTCTGCCTTTTCTAAAACCTGCTTGAACATCTGGGAGTTCACGGTTTGCATACTGCTGAAGCCTGGCTTGGAGAATTTTGAGCATGACTTTACTAGCATGTGAGATGAGTGCAATTGTGCGGTAGTTTGAGCATTCTTTGGCATTGCCTTTCTTTGGGATTGGAATGAAGACTGACCTTTTCCAGTCCTGTGGCCACTGCTGAGTTTTCCAAATCTGCTGGCATATTGAGTGCAGCACTTTCACAGCATCATCTTTCAAGACTTGAAATAGCTCAACTGGAATTCCATCACCTCCACTAGCTTTGTTCGTAGTGATGCTTTCTAAGGCCCACTTGACTTCACATTCCAAGATGTCTGGCTCTAGGTCAGTGATCACATTATCGTGACTATCTTGGTCGTGAAGATCTTTTTTGTACAGTTCTTCTGTGTATTCCTGCCACCTCTTCTTAATATCTTCTGCTTCTGTTAGGTCCATACCATTTCTGTCCTTTATCGAGCCCATCTTTGCATGAAAAGTTCCCTTGGAATCTCTAATTTCTTGAAGAGGTCTCTTGTTTTTCCTATTCTGTTGTTTTCCTCTATTTCTTTGCATTGATCACTGAGGAAGGCTTTCTTATCTCTCCTTGCTATTCTTTGGAACTCTGCATTCAGATGCTTATATCTTTCCTTTTCTCCTTTGCTTTTCGCCTCTCTTCTTTTTACAGCTATTTGTAAGGCCTCCTCAGACAGCCATTTCGCTCTTTTGCATTTCTTTTCCATGGGGATGGTCTTGGTCCCTGTCTCCTGTACAATGTCACGAACCTCCGTCCAGAGTTCATCAGGCACTCTATCAATCAGATCTAGTCCCTTAAATCTATTTCTCACTTCCACTGCATAATCATAAGGGATTTGATTGAGGTCATATCTGAATGGTCTAGTGGTTTTCCCTACTTTCTTCAATTTAAGTCTGAACTTCGCAATAAGGAGTTCATGATCTGAGCCACAGTCAGCTCCTGGTCTTGTTTTCGCTAACTGTATACAGCTTCTCCATCTTTGGCTGCAAAGAATATAATCAATCTGATTTCGGTGTTGACCATCTGGTGATGTCCATGTGTAGAGTCTTCTCTTGTGTTGTTGGAAGAGGGTGTTTGCTATGACCAGTGCATTCTCTTGACAAAACTCTATTAGCCTTTGCCCTGCTTCATTCCGTGCTCCAAGGCCAAATTTGCCAGTTACTCCAGGTGTTTCTTGACTTCCTACTTTTGCATTCCAGTCCCCTATAATGAAAAGGACATCTTTTTTGGGTGTTAGTTCTAAAAGGTCTTGTAGGTCTTCATAGAACCGATTAACTTCGGCTTCTTCAGCATTACTGGTTGGGGCATAGGCCTGGATTACTGTAATATTGAATGGTTTGCCTTGGAAACGAACAGAAATCATCCTGTCATTTTTAAGATTGCATCCAAGTACTGCATTTCGGACTCTTTTGTTGACCATGATGGCTACTCCATTTCTTCTAAGGGATTCCTGCCCACAGTAGTAGATATAATGGTCATCCGAGTTAAATTCACCCATTCCAGTCCATTTTAATTCACTGATTCCTAGAATGTCGACGTTCACTCTTGCCATCTCCTGTTTGACCACTTCCAATTTGCCTTGATTCATGGACCTAACATTCCAGGTTCCTATGCAATATTGCTCTTTACAGCACCGGACCTTGTTTCTATCATTGGTCACAACCACAACTGGGTATTGGTTTTGCTTTTGCTCCATCCCTTTATTCCTTCTATAGTTATTTCTCCACTGAGCTCCAGTAGCATACTGAGCACCTACCGACCTGGGGAATTCCTCATTCAGTATCCTATCATTTTGCCCTTTGTTACTGTTCATGGGGTTCTCAAGGCAAGTATACTGAAGTGGTTTGCCATTCCCTTCTCCAGGGGACCACATTCGGCTGTGGTCCATGTGATTAGATCAGCTAGTTTCCTGTGATTATGATTTCAGTTTGTCTGCCCTCTGGTGCCCCCTAGCAATACCTACCGTCTTATTTGGGTTTCTCTTACCTTGGTCGTTGAAAATCTCTTCACAGCCGCTCCAGCAAAGTGCAGCCGCTGTACCTTACCTTGGACGAGGGGTATCTCCTCAAGGCTACCCCTCCTGACCTTGAACGCGGAGTAGCTCCTCTCGGCCCTCCTGCGCCCGCGCAGCCACCGCCTGTTGGACGTGGGGTAGCTCCTCTCGGCCGCCGGCCCTGGCCTCAGGAGTGGGGTAGCTCCTCACGGCCGCACCTCTTTGCGTGGTTCGTTGCGCCCGGGCCGGCGTCTCTCGCGTCGCATCTGCGCCGCCGGGGCCGGCGTCTCTCCCTGATTTCCTTTAGGACTGACTAATTGGATATTCTTGCTATCCAAAGGACTCTCAAGAGTCCTCAACAGCACAGTTCAAAAGCGTCCATTCTTAGATGCTCAGCTTTTCTTCCAAGTAGCAAGTATCTTTTAATGTCATGGATGTAGTCACCATCTACAATGAGTCTGTCACAGTTTCCATTCTTTCCCCATCTATTTGCCATGAAGTGATGGGACCGGATGCCATAATCTTAGTTTTTTGAATGTTAAGTTTTAAGCAAATTTTTTTATTATCCTCTTTCACTTTTATCAAGAGGATCTTTAGTTCCTCTTCACTTTCTACCATAAGGATGGTGTCATCGGCACATCTGAGGTTATTGATGTTTCTCCTGGCAATCTTTATTCCAGCTTGTACTTTATACAGCTCAGAATTTTGCATGAGGTACTCTGCATAGTTTAATAAGCAGGGTGACAATATACAGTCTTGACCTACTCCTTTCCCAGTTTGGAACCAGTCCATTGTTTTATGTCTGGTTCTAACTTTTGCTTCTTAACCTGTATACATATTTTTCAGGAGGTAGGTAAGATGGTCTGGTATTCCCATCTCTTGAAGAATGTTCCACAGTTTGTTGTGATCCACAAAATCAAAGGCTTTAGCATAGTCAGTAAAGAAGAAATAGATGTTTTTCTGGAACTCCTACTTTTTCTATGATCCAATGGATATTGGCAATTTGATCTCTGGTTCCTCTGCCTTTTCTAAATCAAGTTTCAACATCTGGAAGTTCTCAGTTCACATATTGTTGAAGCCTGACTTGGAAAATTTTGAACATTATTTTACTAGCGTGTGAGATGAGTGCAATTGTGTGGTAGTTTGAGTATTCTTTGACATTGCCTTTCTTTAGGATTGGAATGAAAACTGACATTTTCCAGTCCTGTGGCCTCTGCTGAGTTTTCCAAATGACACCAATATAAACAATATAGAATAGGTATGATCTCTTACTTTGTTTACACATTGAAACTGAATATAGGTGTGACAAAATGGCAGAGTACGAGTGTGTGCATATCTTCTCCTGTGAGAACTCCAAAATTGCAACTAACCACAACCCTTATGGCAGAAAGTGAAGAGGAACTAAGAAGCCTCTTGATGAAAGTGAAAGAGGAGAGTTAAATGGTTGGCTTGAAGCTCAACATTCAGAAAACAAAGATCATGACATCTGGTCCCTTCACTTCATGGGAAATAGATGGGGAAACGGTGGAAACAGTGTCAGACTTTATTTTTTTGGGCTCCAAAATCACTGCAGATGCTGATTGCAGCCAGGAAATTAAAAGACTCTTGCTCCTTGGAAGGAAAGTTATGACCAACCTAGATAGCATATTAAAAAGCAGAGACATTACTTTGCCAACAAAGGTCCATCTAGTCAAGGCTATGGTTTTTCCAGTGGTCATGTATGGATGTGAGAGTTGGACTGTGAAGAAAGCTGATCGCCAAAGAATTGATGCTTTTGAACTGTGGTGCTGGAGAAGACTCTTGAGAGTCCCTTGGACTGCAAGGAGATCCAACCAGTCCATTCTAGAGAAGATCAATCCTGGGTGTTCATTGGAAGGACTGTTGCTAAAGCAAGATGGTAGGGGGGGCCAAATCATGTTTAGAATCAAACACCCTCACACCTGCCAGAGATACTTGGAAGGCTCAGACAAAACCTGGTGTACACCAGGACCCAGAGACCCCACAAGAGACTGAGCCAGACATGCCTGTGAGTGTCTAGGAGTCTCCAGCGGAGGCATGGGCCTACTGTGGCTTGCCATGGGGCCAAGGGCACTAAATAAACAGTCCTGGCATAAGTCCTTTTGAAGGAGGTACATTGTCTCCATTATTCCTACCGTATGTGGCCTGAGGCCAAACTACAAGGAAGGAATACAGCCCCACCCATCACAGAAATTTGGGTTAAAGATTTACTGAGCATGGCCTTGCCCATCAGAGCAAGACCCAGATTCCCCCACAGCCAGTCCTTCCCATCAGGAAGTTTCCACAAGCCTCTTATCCTTACCCATCAGAGTGAAAACTACATGGAAACAACAGTTACAGAAAATTAACCAAATTGATAACTGGGATCATAGCCTTGTCTAAATCAGTGAAACTATGAGGCATGCCATGCAGGGTCATCCAAGATGGGTGGGTCACGCTGGAGAGTCCTGACAAAACGTGGTCAGTTGGAGAAGGGAATGGGAAACTATCTAAGCATTTTTCACCTTGAGAACCCAGTGAACAGTATGCAAAGGCAAAAGATATGACATTGAAAGGTGACCTCCCTGGGTCGGTAGATGCTTAATATGCTCCTGGAGAAGAGTGGAGAAGTAGCGCCAGCAGGAATGAAGAGGCTGAGCCAAAGTAGAAACAACTCCCAGGCATGGATGTGTCTGGTGGTGAAAGTAAAGGCTGGTGCTGTAAAGAAAAAGTATTGCATAGGAACCTGGAATGTTAGGTCCATGAATCAAGGTAAATTGAAAGTGGTCAAAGAGGAGATGGCAAGAGTGAATATCAACATTTTAGGAATCAGTGAAATAAAATGGATCAGAATGGGCGATTTTAATTCAGGTGATCATTGTATCTATGATTGTGGGCAAGAATCCCTTAGAAGAAATGGAGTAGCCCTCACAGGAAACAAAAGAGTTTGAAATGCAGTATGTGAGTGCAATCTCAAAAATGATAGAATGATCTCTGTTCATTTCCAAGGCAAACCATTCAATATCACAGTAATCTAAGTCTGTGCCCCAATGACTAGTGCTGAAAAAGCTGAAGTTGAACAGCTCTATGAAGACCTACAAGACCTTATAGAACTAGCATTTTAAAAAGATTTATTTTTCATCACAGGGGACTGGAATGCAAAAGTAGGAAGTCAAGGGATACCTGAAGTAACAGGCAAATTTGTCTATGGAGTACAGTAGAATGGGAAAGACTAAAGATCTCTTTAAGAAAATTAGAGATACAAAGGGAACATTTCATGCAAAGATGGGCACAATAAAGGACAGAAATGGTATGGACCTAATAGAAGCAGCAGATATTAAGAAGTGGTGGCAAGTGTACACAGGTGAACTATACAAAAAAGATCTTAAGGACCCAGATAACCATGATGGTCTGATCACTCACCTAAAGCCAGACATCCTGGAATGCAAAGTCAAGTGGGCCTTAGGAAGCATCACTATGAACAAAGCTAGTGGCATGATGGAATTCCAGCTGAACTATTTGAAATCCTAAAAGATGATGCTGTGAAAGTGTTGCCCTCAATATGGCAGCAAATTTGGAAAACTCAGCAGTGGCCACAGGACTGGAAAATGTCATTTTCCTTCCAATCCCAAAGAAAGGCAATGCCAAAGAATGTTCAAACTTCTGCACAATTACACTCATCTCACAGGCTAGCAAAGTAATGCTCAAAATTCTCCAAGCCAGCCTTCAACAGTACATGAACAGAGAACTTACAAATGTTTAAGCTGGAATTAGAAAAGGCAGAGGAACCAGAGATCAAATTGCCAACATCTGGTGGATCATCGAAAAAGCAACAGTTCCAGAAAAACATCTACTTCTGCTTCATTGACTGTGCTAAAGCCTTTGACTGTATGGATCACAACAAACTGTGGAAAATCCTTAAAGAGATGAGAATACCAGACCACCTTATCTACCTCACAAGAAATCTGTATGCGGGTCAAGAAGCAACAGTTAGAACCAGACATGAAAAAACAGACTGGTTCCAAACTGGGAAAGGAGCATGCCTTACTGTCACCTTGCTTATTAAACTTCTATACAGAGAGGTTAAAGCATCTGCCTCTAATGCGGGAGACCCGGGTTCAATCCCTGGGTCGGGAAGATCCCCTGGAGAAGGAAACGGTAACCCACTCCAGTATTCTTGCCTGGAGAATCCCATGGACGGAGAAGCCTGGTAGGCTACAGTCCATGGCGTCTCAAAGAGTCGGACACGACTGAGCGACAGAACAGAACAGAACAGAACAGACAGAGTACCTCATACAAACTTCTGGGCTGTATGAAGCACAAGTTGGAATCAAAATTGAGGGGGAGAAATATCAATAACCTCAGATATGCAGATTAAATCACCCTTATGGCAGAAAGCATAGAGAAACAAAAGAGCCTCTGATGAAAGTTAAAGAGGAGAGTCAAAAAACTGGCTTAAAACTCAACATTCAAACAACAAAAATCATGGCATCTGGTCCCATCATTCAATGGCATATAGATGAGGAAATAATGGGAACAGTGACAGACTTCATTTTGGGGGGCTCCAAATTCTCTGCAGATGGTGACTGCAGCCATGAAATTAAAAAAGAAGCTTGCTCCTTGGAAGAAAAGCTATGACAAGCCTAGATATCATAGTAAAAAATCAGAGACGTTACATTACCAGCAAAGGTCAGTATAGTCAAAATTATGGTTTTTCCAGTAGTCGTGTGAGAGTTGACCCAGAAAGAAAGCTGAGCATTTAAAAATTGATGCTTTTGAACTGCGGTGTTGGAGAAAACTCTTGAGAGTCCCTTGGACTGCAAGATCCAACCAGTTAATCCTAAAGGAAATCAGTCCAGAATATTCATTGGAAGGATTGATGCTGAAGGTGAAACTCCAATACTTTGGCCACCTGATGTGTATAACTGACTCCTTGGAAAAGACCCTGATGCTGGGAAAGATTGAAGGTGGGAGGAGAAGGGGACTACAAAGGATGAGATGATCGGATGGCATCACAGACTCGATGGACATGAATTTGAGCAAGCTCCATGCTTTGATGATGGACAGGGAGGCCTAGTGTGCTGCAGTCCATGGGGTTGCAAAGAGTCGGACACGACTGAGCGACTGACCTGAAATGATACGTAAAAGATTACAAAATTCTGATAAACCAAAGTCCCCTGCATCATCATTTTTTAGAATCAAATCAAGGGTTTGTCGTGTACTTCTTCAAACCTAGATAGCATGTATTCAGACTACCAATTCAAGTTCAAACAATTGCTGCAATCACAAAGCAATTGTCTTCAAAGACAGCCTAAACTCACCCTAGAACAGGAGGGCGTCACCCTCACAGGTCTCCAATTAATTAACTTTTTTGCTACTGAGATTGACTTAGTTGTCTAATTTTTGTCATTACAGTGCATAAACTCAGTCTCTAGAAGTGCATTTTTCTATACGAGAACCAGAAACTCACCACTCTTGGGAAATAAGATGAAGCTGCCTTTTAACATGTCTATGTTTCTGAACGCATTTTACTCATAATAATAATAACTGATACCTCAAAGCAAATAAAGTATTTTATGATGTGGCTTAGTGGTTTGATCCATGCCTCTTCAGGAAGTCAAGAGACCACAACACAAGCCTGAAAAAGAATTAGTCTCTGTTTTTGGTTAAGCATATATTACTTAACAAAAAAATTTACTGCTAATTCATATGAGCAGTATGTTTTTCTGGGCCCTTGAAATAATGGAAACTATGCTGGCAGTGGCAAAGAAGAACAGAAATTAAACACTTCAGTGCTTCCTTTTGAAATGCACTCTGCAACTGTTTTCATTCATATTTTTTTTTGTTTTATAAATATATACATATATAATGTGTGTATTTATTTATATACCCTGTATACCAAGGAAATAAAATATACCTAGAAAGATCAATTCATGAAAATTGATTATAGAGAAAATTTATTACAGTTACATGAAAATTTAAAACATATTTAAGCTAAAACACTGATCCTAGAATTATTTGGTAGAAACTCCATAGGACAAGTCTTGTTAATGAAATGGGGTTAGTTTTATCTTTAGTTTTATCTTTAAAAATCACTTTTTTAAAACAAACAAAAACACCTCCCTAATTAACTCAAGTTAATTCAGTGATGAACTTTTGGTCCTTATGAACTGCTCATTGGTTATCTTTCATCTTCAAATCTCCTGGTTTCTAAATCTACAATCAGAGAACACATAGAGGAGCCTTAGAAGTTATACACGTAGTGCAATTACTTACATATCAAATTTTAAAAATCTAATAGTGTCTTGTAAACAAAGCTACTCAGTTTACTAAATCTTGATGAAATGCACATAGAATGTTGGTGAGGATGAACATTTCAGTTGCCAAAATAATTATTTTTTTTCAGGCATGTAATACAAATAGACATGTTTTCATGACATGCACACAGACAAAACCTGGAAAAATCTGACAAATATTTGAACATTTAGTTCACTGAATACCAAGTATCTGCATATATAAACATATCTGTGTATTTGTGCTTTTAGTTTCCATCTGGAAGTTTTCTGTAAAATGTAATCTTAGCTTTCAAAATACATGCCCAGAGTCATGGATAATAATTTTGATAATGATACCATTCCCTTAAGGCATAAGTCTTAGGGTAGGGACTTGGGGAAATGTGTTTAGTCTGTTATAATTGAATATGTTTGCAAAAGAAGGAGATTTGGGGAATAAGCTCCAGAAATCATCAGTTCTTCATTGCAATCAGAATACACAGAAATTTGTATTCTGAAAACAAGCTATTAGTATTAAGATAACCAATTTTATTCTATATATCATTATATAATTAGTGAGTAAATTTAACTGAAACTGTAATTTTGAAAGAGGGGGTGGCTTTCCAGGTGGCGCTAGTGGTAAAGAACCTACCTGCTGATGCAGGAAACATAATGATATATGGGTTGGATCCCTGGGTCGAGAATATCCCCTGAAGAAGGAAATAGCTACCCATTCCAGTATTCTTGTGTAGAGAATCCCATGGACAGAGGAGCCTGGCGGACAGTCCATAGGGTCACAAAGAGTCAGACAGTACCAAAGTGACTTAGCATGCACATAACATTGAAGAATGAAAGCCTACTATTCCACATCTTCCTCGTGAAGGATGCCCAATGATGTGCACATTTCCTATGTGACTCTGCTGTGCCCCATTCCGGCCCCCAAAAGAGCATAATGCTTAATCTGACTATTGAGTTTGAAAGGTGAAAATAAACACAGCTTCCCAGGCTCTTCCTGGTCCCTCCATCCTGAACGTGTGAGGCCTGCAAGAAGTATGCATTCTCATCTGCACATTTTTGCTCCATGTTGTAGAGGATCTCGTCCCAGTTGAGAACATTTGGGTTTTCCAGTCCAGCTGTTATTGGCAATCACATTCTCCAAAAACAGTTTTAGTGGTTTAACAAAAGAATGATAATGTGACCTACATCTTTTGTGGATGCTTCTTATTTTGTTTTTATTTTACTGAACTTCACTTTATTATGCTGCTCAGGTATTGCTTTCTTCTTCTTTTTTTTTTTTATTACAAATTGAAGGTTTCTGGCAATCCAGGGTTGAGCAATTCTATCGGTGCCATTTTTATTAAAGCATTTGCTTACTTTGTGTCTCTGTATCACTTTTTTATAAAACTTACCACATTTCAAACATTTTCATTATTGTTGTATTCATTATGGTGATCTGTGATCAGTGATCTTTGACGCTAGAATTATAATTGTTTTAGCATTTTTTAGCAATAGCATATTTTTAAATTAAGGTATGTACATTGTGTTCTTTAATTTTTTATTGAAGTATATAATTGATTTACAATGTCGTGTTAGTTTTAGGTGTAGAACACAGTGATTCAGTTACATATATACATATATATATATATATATATAAACAGGGCTTTCCTGTGGCTCAGTCAGTAAAGAAACTACTTGCAATGCAGAAGATCTGGGTTCAATCCCAAGGTTGGGAAGATCCCCTGGAGGAGGAAATGACAACCCATTCCAGCATTCTTGCCTGCAAAATTTCATGGACAGGAGTCTGTTGTGATATAGTCCATGTATACACACACACACACACACACACACACACACACATACATATATGTATATATTTAAACATATGAGGAGATAATGAGAAGCTGCAACACAGAAGAGGCCCCTAATCCAATCTTGCTGATTACCTGATCACAAACTTCCAAAACTGAGAGAAATAAATCTCTGTATTTATCAACCACCCAATCTACGGTCTTTTGTTATAGCAGCCCAACAGGACTAAGACACTTCCTCTGCCAAGAATTCATAAATAATTAATGAAGGCTTATTTTGTCAATTATGCAAAGATTTGTTTAATTTTTTTTAATTTCATTTGCTTTTGACTATGTGGGTTTTCATTGCTGCTTGGACTTTCCCTAGTTGAGGCAAGCCAGGACTACTATTTACTGCCTGTTGTGGTGTACAAGTTTCGATTCCATGGACAAAGAAGCCTAGCAGGCTACAGTCCCTGGGCTCACAAAGAGTCGGGCACAACTGAGCAACTAACACTTTTTCTCTCGTGGAGCACAAGCTTGAGGGCATGCAGGCGTCAGTGTTTGCCACACGTGGACTCAGTAGTTGCTGCTTCCCGGCTCTAGAGCACAGGCTCAATGGTTGTGGCATCTGCACTTAGTTGCTCTGCCACATGTGAGATCTTCCTGGATCAAGAATCAAACACGTGTCTCTGAAACTGGCAGACGGATTTTTTACCACTGAACCACCAGGGAAGAACTGTACAGATTTGTTTTAATTGTGCTTTCTATTGCCATTTTTATACAAAATAAACTGAAATAGGGATTAAGTAATTTCCGATCAATTTGATCAATGTAGACCACCAAACTTATTCACTCAGGTCAAAGAAGTCGATCTTGGTTGCCTGAATTGATCAAACGAGTAGATATGGAACAAGTACCCACTGTCTTTTATACTCTGGAGATGCAGGCGAGCAATTTATACCAATTTTCCTCCTCTTCTTGTTCTTGAAACATATAGCAAAATTTGTCTAATTCCAAATCCAAAATGGAAAGCTACTTAAATTAATAACACGTGTTTATATTTCTCAAGATTAATGTACTGTGGATACAGACCTGTCAAACCACAGTTCAACAACCAAATCAACCAAGGCTCATGTGGCATACACCTGTGGAATTTGGGACAATCTACGTGCTTTCCATTCCATTTCATCTGCAAGGTCAAAAAGTAAATGTAAATGATTGGTTCCTTTTGCAAAAAATAAAAAGTCACGTTATTCTCAGTCCATAGTTAAAGAAAAAGGAATATGTGTTTGGATACACAAAAATTAAGAAAACTGAAAAGCTTTTTTTATTAATTTTTATTGGAGTATAGCTGCTTTCTGATGCTTTGTTTCTTCCGTACAGCAAAGTGAATCAGCTACACATATACATATGTCCCTTCTTTTTGGATTTCCTTCATATTTAGGTCATCATAGAGTACTGAGTAGAGTTCCCTGAGCTAGACAGTAGGTTCCCATTCGTTATCTATTTTAAACATAGTGGTGGATATATGTCAGTCCCAATCTCCCAATTTATCCCACTCACCACTTTCCCCCTTGATGTTCATATGTTTCTTCTCTATGTCTGTGTCTCTATTTCTGTTTTGCAAATAAGATCATCTACACCATTTTTACAGATTCCACAAAACCCGAAAAGTTTAATGACTATATGACCTTGGAAATACAATTCCATTTCATTGTGTTTTCTTTGAAAGTCTGGCTACAAGATGATTTTTTTTCCTGAATAATACAAGGAAGTATTCGTAACATTTTGAACCATGGAACTGAAATCTCAAAAGTCACTTTACATGCTCTCTCAGTGTTCACCTATTTATTCACTGACACATTCATTCAAGAAAAGACACTCTCTATGAAGCTGGAACACGATGACGAACAGCACAAAATTCCCAGCCTCAAATTTTCTTCTCTTTGGGGGAAGCAGAATAGTCAAACAACAGGTCTCAGTGAGAGTTTTAAAAATGACATAAAAGAAATACATGTACAGGGGCCTACAGAAGCATAGAAAATGCACTGAACCTATTTTGCGGTAGAGACCAGGGGAGGTAACACTTGATTTTTATTTTGAAGGTTAAGTAGAAGAATAAGTAGGAGAGGATTAGCCATGTGAGGGAAGGAGTAGGCATTGCATGCAGTGATAACAACATGAACAAAGGCCAGAGGAAAAAAAGTGTATTTGAGGAATTACAAATAGTTCAATCTTGGAGAGATAGGCAGAGAGCAGCACTTTACATGACTAGCAGGTTGCACTTTATTCTGAAGGTAAAAATGGAGCTAGTGAGCATTGGAATAATTTATTTTGATAGTGGATTGGAAATGTAGGCGGAACAAGGGCATGGGATATAGGATAACTGACAGCTTCTTCTTTGACAAAATGAGCGGTGGTGATTCCTTTAATTGAAATGATATCCAGAGATGAAGCTGGAGGAGGAATTGGCTATCCACTCCAGTATTCTTGTCTGGAAAATCCGATGTACAGAGGAGCCTGTTGGGCTAGATAGAGTTCATGGAGTGGCAAAGAGTCAGACATCACTGAACACCCACATATACACACACAGAGGAACAGCTTTGCGAGAGGTAGTGACATTCAATTTTCAGTGTGTCGCTTTGGAGATGTTGGAGGGCCATCCCTGTGGAGATGTCATCCAAGAATATGTTTATACTAGTCTAGAGCTCAAGAAGGCCTTCCCAGGTGGCACTAGTGGTAAAGCACTCCTGCTAATGCAGGAGACATAAGACACACAGGTTGGACCACTGGGTCAGGAAGATCCCCTGGAAGAGAGCATAGCAACCCACTCCAGAATTCTTGCCTGGAAAATCCCATGGATAGAGAAGCCTGATGGACTATATAGTGTCCCAAAGAGTCAGACACAACTGAAGCAACTTAGCATGTGTGCAGAGACCTCAAGAATGACATTGAAGCTGAAAACTAGTCTCCTTTAAAGACCCCCAAAAAAGATTCACTTTCAGAAAGCTAATTTAAGGGTGTCACAAACCCACATCTGTGGCACAAAATTTCTCCCAGTGGTTTACATTTTATCTTATTGGAAGCCATTCCATCAACATTTTCAGAAAAGTGGTAGGTTGGTTTTAGTCTATTTAGGACACTAACTTGTCTGGGTAGGTGACATACTGTTGTTGTTTCACAGCTAAGTCATGTCCAACTCTTTGTGACCCCAGGAATTGTAGCCTGCCAGACTCCTCAGTCCATGGGATTTCCCAGGCAAAAACACTGGAATGGGTTGCCATTCCCTTCTTCAGGGGATCTTCCCAACCCAGAAATTAAACCTGGTCTCCTGTACAGCAGGCAGATTTTTTGCCTTCTGAGCCACCAGGGAAGCCCCAAGGGTCCATGTACAAAGGGATTTTTTTTTTCATTACTTATTATAGGCAATTGCAGTTTCCATCACCATTTTCCAAACCCACCACCTGCTGGATTCATGACTTGCTAAAATTTGTGACTCAAAAGGAAGCATTCTGCCCCCTCTTCTAGCCAAAAGTTCTGTGTTTTCTCTTCATCCTATTCATAAAACTAACACCCACACATTATAATCCACTAAGCTTAGAAGACGCAAGAGAGACGATTAATGCACTAAACACTGAAAACAAGAAAACCATTTTCTTCAGCAATAACTTGCCAAAAATTTAACTGTAAGGCCCTAAGTGAATTTGTTAACCAGCAAATGTTCATCTCAAACATCCCTACTTCTTTCCTCCCTCCTCGGGTATGCCCTCTTCTCTTTCAGGATGTCCTGGGATGTCCAGATTTCTTATGAAATTTCCATCCTTTCATTCAAATCAATTCTCCAATGAGAAAAAACAAAAAATTTATTCATGCTAAGTAATGAATCAGCCATACATTTTGAATGGTATCCCTTCCTGCCATCTGCATCACAGCACAGAAACATTATATACAGGAAGGAAATCCCAGTCATTTAAAAACGGACAAGGAGTAGACAGAGGCCCCTTTAAATCACGTCTTTACCAGCACACACTGGCTCCCTCAGTGTCCTTATTGTTGGTCTTGGAAAGCAACAGCTTCTTGTCATCTGGACGGAGTACGGGGTCGGGTTCAAGAAGCACTGACTACAACGAGGAGTTGGAAAGACACAAGTGCAGGAAATAATCCCAGAGAATTTGAAGGGGCACTGTCCTTGAGACACCTGTGCTTTCTCCTTCAGAAAATTGGAGGAGCCAGGAAGCTATTAAAACTGCAAGTGTATATTTGTAAACAGCCTGATTAGGATGTTGCCAGGGGAAAACCGTTCTGAAAACACCTTCATTTTAGAGTCTCCAAAATGGTGGTCTCTCTGTCAAGTATGGGGTAAAAGACTGGGAAAATGAACTGGGATACAATACACATGGAGACAGATAAGGTCCTGCAGTCAGGAAGCCTGCATTCCAGAGGAAAAATGGTAACAAAGCAAGTAAAGACAATTAGCAAGATGACTAACAATTATCAAACAGGAGAATATGGGGAGGCATATCCTGGAAGAGGTGTAAGCAGAATCCTAAGCATAAGAATGGGACAAGAATCTCAAAGCAAGTGAGAAAAGAGCTGGCACATACAAAGAAGATCTTACAGAGAAGCTGAGCTGGTGGGTCCTAGGGCTTTCCGGTAAGACTAAGGACCTACAACTTCATTCCCTGACGTAAGGTATGTATTGTGACAGGAAAATACGCCATTTATAGAAATTATCACAGTCAAACTCTTTTAGGCAGAAAATCCCTCTTCACTCCAGTAGTTAACTGTGCTGTTTTAAGCATTGAGAAGAACTCTGTCAAGACTAGAGAAAAAGTTTGGAAGTCTCAATTACACTGTCCCACAAAAGGTTTCCAATCAGAGTTACACATGGCACTTTCTCACTTAGCCTGACGTTCTTAGCGGGAAAATTTCTCCCTGAAGTCAGGTACATTTCCAAAGAGTTTATCACTGAAAGTTTACCCACACTCGCCAAATCAAAGATTAATGACAGAAGCTGGGTTATTTTTTCCCCCTTACTTTTGCTCTGTAATACTTTTTAGTCTCTTGGTTTCTTTATTCTAAATATCAGTTGTTATGTGCATGTGTTACCAAGTCCAGGCTTGCTCTGCTCCCCACAGTACAGGCCTGTGAATCCAAGAAATGAGGTGCTGAGGCAAGCTATTCAGAAAGCAGCTGACAGAAAATGGCAGGCTAGCACCTCAAAATAACCATCTTATTGGGGTCTGGATGCTGGGTTCTTTTATAGATCAGAGATAGAGGGAGGTGAGGATGCAAAGTAAAACTGCCGCTAATCTTGCAATCACCTCCTAGAATCGTAAGCCAGAGGCAGGGGATGTGTTGATTCTCCCTTCCTGACATCTACAGGTGGACAGGGTTCTGAACAAAGACACTTTAGTTTAATAATCAGGCAGAGGGGCAGGATTCTCTGAGGCAAACCATTCTGTATGATTATAATAACAAAAGCAATGAAAAGCAAGTCAAAGAAATAGTTCCATCATGGGTTCAGAATTGGCTTCCTCCCTGTAACACATGTGTAATAGTAAACGTGGTGGGCAGAACTCTGCAGTTTCAGGCCCTTGATATACACCCACAGTGTTCCAGTTAATCCATCAACTCAAACCTACATGCTGCTGCAATGAGCTCTTGCAGATGTAATTAAGGACACAAATCATTGAATTTTAAGATAAAGGATTATCCAAGTGGCCTGATTTAGCCACAAGATCCTTTTCACAGCGGTTTTCCCTGGTTGATTCAGAAAGAAAATCAAAGGTTCAAAGTGTGAGGAGGATCTCGTGCCTCGTTGCTGCTTGGAATGGCCATGTGTTAAGATACTTGGAAAAATTCAGAGGCCTTTGAGAGCTTGAAGGTGTGAAATGAAAATATCTCTTGCCATATTAATCAACAAGAAATGTCACAGCCATCAGGGATTTCTGACCTCCAAATGTGAATGTGAGCTCCCCAAACTGCGATCCCCCAGGTGCTGCCAATCCCCCCACCAACCACCACCACCACCACCACCCCTTTCCGAGAAGCTGGGGGAATGCAAGAAGCACGGTGAAAAGGAAAATAGGTTGGCCCCAGATCGTGAGATGCATATGAAAGGAATGGATTCAGTGAGTCCAGAGGCTTGCATCTTCCCATATACAGAATGCTAAAGTCCTTAACTTGACACCTGATCCTTGGTGTTCAGACTGCCTGCTCCCTTTACTGCAGACTCGGGACAGCCTGATTTCCCCTCCTGCCTCCTTGGAGCAGTTTTCTCAGAGCTACTGAGATGTTGTCTTCCAGGCTTGGAGTCCTAAACATTCCTACCAAATAATATAACTTTCACTCCACTTTCAGGATGCGAGTATATATATTTTTAGTTGACAAGGGTAGTTTCCCACCCACGTCTAGAAGGAAAATTGGAAACTCAACAATTAATAAACTTGATGGGGATGCCAACCCAACCAATACCTTGACTACAGCCCTGAACTGCACTGAAGCCATGCCCAGATTTCTGACCTACAAAATCTGTGAGCTATTAAATTTAGTGTTGTTAGCCACTAAATTTATTCTGATTTATTTTGAAACAATAGAAAACAAATACAGTGCACAAGCAAAGCAAGAAAAATGAGGAGAATTTCGTTTTTCTCTTTTTGCCAAGAAGCTTGGCCCATAGTCTGTGGGTCATCTTATGTGCAACACAATTTAGATAATTGATAGTCAACACTTTTCTGGTGTTTATCTGGTCTTTGGGCATGGTATGGGTGGAGGATGGGAAAGAAAGTAAGCTGTCTCTTTTTAGAACTGACTACAATTTATGGTAAAAGCCAATCTGCCAAGAAAAAAAAAATGCCAATATAGTGACAATATTCCAGAGAACAATACTAGCCAGCTCTAGCAGTACCAAATGTAAGAGGAAATAGAGACTAATTGGAGTTCATGAAGTCAGGAAAGCTACCTGCCTTGAGAATGAGTGGTTTTTATTGCCAGTAAAAAGATTCAGCTATGGGAAATTATGAAAATAACAGAGAAGCAGGTTAAACAAGTCTTTGTTGCCCTCAAAAATCCCTCCCCTGACGTAAATGGTGCTTCCTTGGCCTCTCGATGCAGTCACAGCAGGGTGAAACCATATCGTACGCTTACTGCCAGGAAACTTGGGACAAACCATTAGCAAGCCGTTCTTTTAAAACAGCTGCTATGCTTCCCAGTCTTTACAATTTTACTTAACTTCTGGGGAAAAAAACATATACAAGTCCTCATCTTCCAAACGCCAATCTTTGGGCTCTTTGAAATGTTTAAGTAAACGTTAGAATAGTTTTAATAAAGACATGCCCAACTCACCAACTTTAACCTACAGTGTTTATAAGTGTTTCTATATCACTGTATCACGTAAGGAATTGTTCTGAAGAAAAAATATATATGTCACAATATATTCATATTTCAATGAAAATTTTTTAAATTATGGTATCGTGGTTCAACATATTGAATTCTGTTATTTTAACTCTACCTCTTCTTAGAAAACAGATTAGCTAATGCATATATTCCCTGGTGGCTCAGATGGTAGAGAATCTGCTGAAGTGCAGGAGGCCTGGGTTCGATTCCTCGATTGGGAAGATCCCCTGGAGAAGGGCATGGCAACCCACTACAGTCTCAAGGGCTACAGTCCATGGGGTTGCAAAGAGTCAGACACGACTGAGCAACTGAGCACACAGCATGGACTTCTAGACGTTCCAGACCACCTGACCTGTTCATCACCATGGCCTCGGACAGGTAAGACAGATGAAGCCCAGGAATCATCAGCAACTTTCCTATGAAACCACAGTGTCAGTGGCTGATGAAGCAAACAATTTTAGGTGAAAAATTGTGTTCAAAAAAGCAGAGCAAAATTTCTAACCTCTGTGTTCTGTTTACACCTAAACACAACCTTTATCTGTTCCCACCCTCTCAGCTTGGAACAGAACTATGTGGAAGACAGGGACCTCATTTCCAAGTAGAAGAGAAGCAAGGATCCCAGTTCTACCTGGGATCTACATTGGAGAAGAGTAGGCAAACATTTTCTGTAAAGGATCAGATAGTAAATATTTTTGGTTTCAGGACCAAGAAACAAAAACACGGTATAAATTACTTATGCACCGAGAGAAAACAAATGTCCACAATGATGTTTTATGAATGAAATTCAAACTATAATAGCAATTGAGCACAGTTTTTTTGGTAATATAGATCTACTAATGAAAAAAAAAAGGAATTATTTTGGAGGACAATAACATTTCACTTAATGAAGTTCACAGGTAAAAACACTTCCTACCTTGTAGGCCATTTAAAAACCAGTCAGTGAGCTGGATTTGACCTTTGGACCATAGTCTATCCACTCCTGTTTTTGAGTGTGACACCATGCAGTACTAACCAAAGGTCTTCCTAAACAGCTCAAGGAAAATTTGTGCCAGGTTTCCTAACAGGGGAGGGTTAAGATACAATATTTCTTAGGGAGAGAAGCACTTATTAACTTAAGGCTGATAAGCTAAAACAGCTTCCCAAGGTGGCGCAGTGGTAAAGAATCCACCTGCCAGTTCAGGAGACACAAGAGATGTGGGTTTGACCCCTGAGTTAGGAAGGTTCCCTGGAGTAGGAAATGGCAACCTCACTCCAGTACCCTTTCCTGGAGAATCCTCATGGACAGAGGAACCTGGTAGGCTACAGACTCATGGGGTCACAAAGAGCCATTCACAACTAAGTGACTGAGCGTGCACACATACACACACACACACACACCAAAAATAGCAGTTGTAGTACCACTGAAAGAGGTCACAGTCTAGCAAATTGAAAATGGAGCCAATGGAACAGCAAGACCATCTTGAATCATGACAAGAATATATGTGTGATCAAGGGGTCCTGGGAAAATCAGGCCTTGGTTCAACCTCCTTTTGTGTAGATATCCTTAAGGTGAAGACCTCTCAAATTGTTCTCATGCCATACAGTTATGTCCTTTGAATGATTTCCTCCAAGGCAGCATGCCCTGTTAGAAAAAGGTCATGTATTCACATTTTTATATCAATTATGTCAATTCTCAAACTTTGAGCCTTTCATGCTGAGATCTTCCTGCCTGTCTCAAGTCTTATTTATTCTGTTCTAATTCTTTATAGGTGAACAACTTTCTAAGAAAGAAAGAATTGGTTCACCAGGCCAGGTATTTTTTAAAGTATTTTGGAAATGAGGATCACAGGACACTGTGGGATTTGGGAGAAGTAGGAATCCAGAAAGGGAATGTTCACTTACCAGGCACACGTTTGCTGAATGGATGTTCCAGAACTCATGCATCATGACATTAATGGAAATGATACTGATGGGGTCCAAAATAGCTCCAGAGTTCACTGGGGAGCTAAGATTGCAGACCCAGAAAAGTTGCTAAATAAAAGTGTGGAAAGATTTTACAGATAAATTTTCCTTCTAGCAAAAGTTCTTCTCACTACTGGAGCTGGTCAATGCAATGCAACTGCCACTATCCTCAAGAACGGTATTAGCTTTGAGGATATCTTTGGGGTCTCTGAGCAGTCACAGAACCTGTGTTCACTCAAGACATTGGTTGCTGGATACAGAATGTGAACGGTGCCTGTAACTGACTCTGCATCACTTTCTCTGGCTCCCTCATCCTAAACCTAACACGTCCTAGCATACGAGACTAGGAAAGGTTTGTCAAGAATAAAGTGTATGAGAATTCACTTGACTTTAACACACAGGTGTTTAGACAGCTACAATTTCATTGAGACAGTCAAAAGACACCAGACTCATAGATCAAAGAGAAAAATCCTTATTACTCAAACAGAGAAAAGAGCACAGGCTTCACACTTTCCCATGTGGATGCTGTATACACAGTAAGTCTGTGTCATAGATGAGCAACCCTTTGCTTATGAACCGCCATTATTTTATAACAAGCTACTGGCAAACTATGCTTCCCTGGTAGCTCAGATGGTAAAGAATCTGCCTGCAATGCAGGAGACCCTAGTTGGATCCCTGGGTTGGGAATATCCCCTGGAGAAAGGAATGGCTACCCACTCCAGTAGTCTTGCCTGGAGAATCCCATGGACAGAGGAGCCTGGTGGGCTACAATCCATGGAGTCACAAAGAGTCAGACGTGACTGAGCAACTAAAACACACACCGGCAAACTATTCAACCACTGCTCCAGAGGAAAACATTGCCTTTATTAAGCTGAACAGTAAGCAAACCAATCCTCTGCTCCAGAGAGAGAAGCTCTATTTGGCAAGGCTGCTTGCTCTAGAGACATCTTTGAAAAGATTACCAGGGATGACAAAAAGTTCATCAGTGTCTCTGCAAAACATTCAGAAATGTAAGACTCATGGAGAATTGTCTCCCAACAGACCCAGACTTCCTTAAATTAATCAAGGTTCCATTTATTCCTCTACTGAGCTTCCAGGTAATAAACAAATTGTCTCTAACTAGTTCCTGCTTTCCCCCACTTCCCATCATATTGATATTAGTTGATCAGTCAGAAAAGGAGTGATCATTTACTAAGCATCACTTTAAGACATCTCTTTATTCCTATGAAGCTCAAAGTCTTTAAGAGAAATGCTGAGTGAGTCATGATTTCTAACCACTCCTAAAAGGGGTACCTGAGCCAAGCCACTCTGACTTCTTGGAATCAATTTTTGCTTACATCTCATTGACCAGCACTTAGTGACATAGTGTCACATAACAGAAAAAATTGAGAAATGAATCGATTGCCTGGAATAATACCAGGGTTGTGATACAAAGGAAGAAAATATGGCTTGCAATTAACATCTCTGACACAGGAGGAAATTTTTAAAAGCTAACAGGATGATGCATTTCAGGGAAATTATTCTACTCATACAAGGCTAACTTTCCCCCAAATAGGAATTGGGTATTCCTGTTGTGCTAAGTAACTATTTAATCAAAGTTCCAAAAGTTAGAAAATTAAGTTATATCATGCTTACCCATTCCATTAAACAGAAAAAATAAGTTTACTCTTACTTTAGCATTTTAATGTCCCATTATGTGGTAACCATGTAGTAGTCATCTGAGAGAAAAAAAAAATTACTTTAAAGTTAAAGCAAGATCAATATTTTCATAGATTATACTCCTGGATCAAGATTGCCAGGAGAAATATCAACAACCTCATATATGCAGATGATACTACTCTAATGGCAGAAAGCAAAGTGGAACTAAAGAACCTCTTGATGAAGGTGAAAGAAGAGAGTGAAAAGCTGGCTTAAAACTCAGCATTAAAAAAACTAAAATCATGGCATCTGGTCCCATCACTTCATGGCAAATAGAAGGGGAAAAAGTGGAAACAGGGCTAAATTTTATTTTCTTGGGCTCCAAAACCACTGCAGATGGTGTCTGCAGCCATGAAATTAAAAGATGCTTGCTTCATGGAATAAAAGCTATGACAAACCTAGACAATGTATTAAAAACCAGAGACATCACTTTGTCCACAAAGGTCCATACAGAGCTATGGTTTTTTTCCAGTAGTCATGTATGGATGTGAAAGTTGGACCATAAAGAAGACTGAGTCCCAAAGAATTGATGCTTTTGAACTGTGGTGTTACAGAAGACTCTTGAGAGTCCCTTGGACAGCAAACCAGTCAATCCTAAAGGACATCAACCCTGACTATTCAGTGGAAGGACTGATGCTAAAGTTGAAGCTGAAGCTCCAATACTTGGGCTTTCTGATATGGAGAGCGGACTCAGTGGAAAAGACCCTGATGCTGGAAAAGACAGAGGCCAGAAGGAGAAAGAGACAACAGAAGTTAAGATGGTTGGATGGCATCACCAACTCAATGGACATGAATATGCGCAAACCCTGGAGATAGTGAAGGACAGGGAAGCCTTTGTGAATGACCCTAGAACAGAAATTAACTTTGTTGTCTTTGGGGGTTCAAAGACTGAGGATATCAACAGGACCCTCCTAACTGAAATGACCACTATTATCAGGACAATCTATTACTCAATTTACATAATTACTGGGGCGGTTGGCAATCTAATAAAAGCTGAATATTTTCCTTTCAGGAATTCAGCGTGTGTAACTCTGCCAGATGGGGTGGAAAAATGTACCTCCATTATTGCTGTCAGAGAATCCAGTGACATTAATGCTCATCAATGGGCTGAATAGTTCAAGACCACAAGAAAATGAGAAAAAAATAATACTTATTAACCTAAAAAAGATCTCAGTAAAGAATTAAACTCTGGTGGATATATATAAGTATCTGTTACATGAAATAAAATAATGGTATTTGAGGAATAGTCTTCAAAGTTGCAACATTTGACTTTATCAGGCAAAGGCAAACAAGACTATGTAAATTTCATTCTTGGTCAGAGCCAGTTGGACTGAAGTCTTTTAGGAAAATGGAGGACTGGAGAAAAACAATACATTTCAGTCTAACTTAGAATTGAGATCGACAAATGTGATCATAATTTGGGGGCAGAAGTTGGGTATTTAGATGCACAAGTAAAATAATTTGGGGTCAAGGTTGATTCAACTTTTTAGAAATAAATGTAGAATTACACTTACATAAATGAATGTTTATAAAGGTCTGTGGATAAATACACTTCAATGTGAGTCAATTACATTTCTTCTAACAATTCTTCCAGTGCAGAGAGGGTGAAAAAAGGGTTTAAGACTCTAAAAATCAGATGTAAGACATAATAATGTGAACATTTAGGTAATGCCTAATCTATGTGTTCAGAAACTTGAACTCTGTATACTCAAGGTCTTTATAAATAAAGTCGTGGTACTAAATTGTATCTTCTCTCAGATGTATTGGACAGAGCACATACATCTCCTTAATTTTCCGGTATAAGCACTTTAAGCTGTTGAAGAAAAGACAACTTGGGGAGTGGCTACGCCTATGGATGAGGATTCCAAAGATATGACTTTGAATTCAGGCTCTCCCATCTATTAAATAGGTGCACTTACTCAGATATGCAGATGACACCACCCTTATGGCAGAAAGTGAAGAGGAACTCAAAAGCCTCTTGATGAAAGTGAAAGAGGAGAGTGAAAAGGTTGGCTTGAAGCTCAACATTCAGAAAACAAAGATCATGGCATCTGGTCCCATCACTTCATGGGAAATAGATGGGGAAACAGTGGAAACAGTGTCAGACTTTATTTTTTTGGGCTCCAAAATCACTGCGGATGCTGATTGCAGCCAGGAAATTAAAAGACGCTTACTCCTTGGAAGGAAAGTTATGACCAACCTAGATAGTATATTAAAAAGTAGAGACATTACTTTACCAACCAAGGTCTGTCTAGTCAAGGCTATGGTTTTTCCCGTGGTCGTGTATGGATGTGAGAGTTGGACTGTGAAGAAAGCTGATCGCCGAAGAATTGATGCTTTTGAACTGTGGTGCTGGAGAAGACTCTTGAGAGTCCCTTGGACTGCAAGGAGATCCAACCAGTCCATTCTAAGGGAGATAGATCCTGGGTGTTCACTGGAAGGACTGATGCCAAAGCTGAAACTCCAATACTTTGGCCACCTCATGCGACGAGTTGACTCACTGGAAAAGACTCTGATGCTGGGAAGGATTGGGGGCGGGAGAAGAGGGGACGACAGAGAATGAGATGGCTGGATGGCATCACCGACTCGATGGACATGAGTTTGAGTGAACTCCAGGAGTTGGTGATGGACAGGGAGGCCTGGCGTGCTGTGATTCATGGGGTCGCAGAGAGTCAGACACAACTGAGTGACTGAACTGAACTGCACAAGTTTATAAAATCCTCAGAGTTTAAATTTCTTTATCTCTTTACCTATATGGTATGTATCACTAAAGGATATTGATGGGATAAGTGTTAGCATATTCTATATCAGCCAGAGTTCCAAGAAACAAATGGTAAACTCCAACAGGGTCATTGAGAAAATTTAAATGAAGGGACTACTTACAAACTGTTCAGTTCAGTTCAGTCTTTCAGTCATGTCTGACTCTTTATGACCCCCATGGACTGCAGGCTTCCCTGTCCATCACCAACTCCCATAGCTTGCTCAAACTCATGGCCATCGAGCCCGTGATATCATCCAACTATCTCATCCTCTGTTGTCCCCTTCTCCTCCTGCCTTCAATATTTCCCAGCATCAGTGGTCAGGGTTAAAATAAATCACAAAGGAACTCAGAAACATCACAAGCCAGAGAAATGAGGAGCTGTTTTAATGGAACTGAAGTGGAAAGTAAGGGCACCGCTACCAGAATCCAGCAAGCTGTGGCTTCTGTTGTGGGTATATGAGGGACTGTTTGTCTCAAAACCGGTAATCTGCAATATACGTGAAAAACGGTATTATCCTGCATCCCAGCAGGGAGATGACTGAGGGAATTATCATCTCACCCTTTCTTCTACCACCTTTAGATCTCTCACCAGAAGCTCCCATTGGCTGTGCTCAACCAGAAATCAGAAACAAGGGTGCTCAGTGCTTTATCCATCATAGAAGTCATAGGAGAGAAGAAAGAGAAATAAATTATAGTAGCTGGACCAATTCTAAAGAAGTTTTGTCATCCCCAGCTAATAGATGCTATTAAGAACAGAGTCCACCACCAGATGGAGGAGAGTAAATAGGCTATAACAATATGGCAGTCCCTGTGTCCCCAACACACCCAAACACTTTGACTGTGCCACATACATATTCCAAACCCAAGCGTTTGGAAGCAGTTGCCAAGATGTATACACACTGAGAGAAGGGAAGAAGGTAGAGAAGTGGTTGGTAGGGTCCCCTCTGTCTTGGGTGCAATCTCATATTTTAAGAAGGCAACAAGACCTGGACAATTATAAACTTGGATGATTGTTTAGCAAGTTGTCAATGGAGTAAACACCATGACTGTATGTGTATTGTTTGTTTTGTAACATCGGCTGGTTTTTTCCAACTATAGCTTCCATTTCTTAAGCAGTTACTATGTCCCAGGCGATAAGTAATCTGTGTATTTTTTCCTTGTTGTTTGTTCTTTGTTTGCTAAATTGTATCCAACTCTTTTGCAATCCCATGGACTTCAGCCCAACAGGCACCTCTGTCCAAGAGATTTCCCAGGCAAGAATACTAGAGTGTGTTGCCATTTCCTTTCCAGGGGATCTTCCTGACGAGGGCTCAAACTCGAGTCTCTTGCATTGGCAGGTGGATTCTTAACCACTGAACCACCAGGGAAGCCCATATCTTTTTCCTTTCTCCTCATAAATGCCATATTAAGTAAAGTTAAGTCTGACTCAGTTTCAAAATAAGACACACTTGGCTGCCATTAAAGCCATATGCTTCACCTGAAGGTTGTTAGACTGAATAAAGGCCAAGTAAATTATCAACCTTCTCACCCACCCTACAAAGGACTGATTTTTCTGAAGACACAGTGAATTTGGTTATAAAATGTACCTGGTATCTACTCTGTCCACAAAGCCAATGTCATCACACCAGATTGTAGTTGCAGGAAATCTCTTTTTTTTTTTTTTTTTTTCATTTCTCAATTCATTTTACTTAGGAAGCATTAATTGAGCCCTGATCCTGTTCCAAGAGGTGTTGGGCCCTGGAGGCCCACCCTCAAAGATAAATGTGTCTGAAGTCCTCTTTTACAGAGGGGTTCAGACCTGAGAGAAAGCGCAGGCACGAACGAGTGATATGTAATCCAAAAATCACTGCAGATGCTGATTGCAGCCATGAAATTAAAAGAGCTTACTCCTTGGAAGGAAAGTTATGACCAACCTTGATAGCATATTAAAAAGCAGAGACATTACTTTGCCAACAAAGGTCCGTCTAGTCAAGGCTATGGTTTTTCCAGTGGTCATATATGGATGTGAGAGTTGGACTGTGAAGAAAGCTGATCGCCGAAGAATTGATGCTTTTGAACTGTGGTGCTGGAGAAGACTCTTGAGAGTCCCTTGGACTGCAAGGAGATCCAACCAGTCCATTCTAAAGGAGGTCAATCCTGGGTGTTCTTTGGAAGGACTGATGCTAAAGCTGAAACTCCAATACTTTGGCCACCTCATGCGACGAGTTGACTCACTGGAAAAGACTCTGATGCTGGGAGGGATTGGGGGCAGGAGGAGAAGCGGACGACAGAGAATGAGATGGGTGGATGGCATCACCGACTCGATGGAGACGAGTTTGAGTGAACTCCGGGAGTTGGTGATGGACAGGGAGGCCTGGCATGCTGTGATTCATGGGGTCGCAAGAGTCGGAACGACTGAGCGACTGAACTGAACTGAACTGAACTGAAGTCACTGCTGGGACAAGTCCTGAGGTTATTCCCATGTCCGCATCCTGAGCCCCAACACACAAATGCTCTACCTTGGTCTTAAATTTAACATCACACATTATATTTGGCTCTGTTGCAAATAATGAAAATCCTATGCAAATTATGACTAGAAGACGAATTCATAACTCATGCAGCTAGAATTACTGTCAGTAAACTCGTGAGACAGAAGGAGTGCCCACAAGAACTAAGACGCTTTCAGCATCCACTTTCTTACTCCGGTTTCGATTGGCTTCTTTCTGCAGGTAGCTCCTCCCCACCTAGCAGGGAACACATTTGCTGGCAACCTAGGTCCACATGCTCCCAGATGAAAGAGAAAGATTTCCCTCTACATGTAGATATGTTAACTGAAAAAAGAAAAATTAGTTGGCCTTACAAGGGACATATTGAAACCCCTAGACTATGTGTTTGGGCAATATCTGGGTGACATATGGACAAGAGACCCCCAGGAGGTTGAGAGTCAAGGCAGAATGGGCTGGTCAGGGCACATGACCAGAAGCAAGAAGCGGGTACTCTGAGAATAGCCCACTAAGATCACTCAATGTCTGACAGGCATTCTGCTATATAAATGTTTTGCAAAATGAAACATTATCTATTAGTCCATTGTGACTCACATTTTGTCCACTAGACAAAGGTCTGGAAAGCGGTAGAAAAGAGAAAGATTGAAAACCTATTTTAGCGATAAAGCATTCTAAAATAGGAAGGCGTGATCTGTTGCCACTTTAGCTAAAATCACTTCTATAGGAAGAATTATATGACTTCCCAGGTGACTCAATGGTAAAAAATCTGCATGCAACGTAGGAGACCCAGTAGTGATGTGGGTTCAATCCCTGGGTAGGGAAGATCGCTGGGAGGAGGAAATGGCAACCCACTTCAGATTTTTTGCCTGGAGAATTCCATGGACAAAGGAGCCTGTTGGGCTACAGTCCATGGGGTCACAAAGAGTCAGACACAACTGAAGTGATTTAGCAAGCACGCGTGCCTAAGGATCAAATATGCTTTTACTCTTGTCTGTTTCTACACTATCATGTAAACTATGCCCACCTCTTATATTTTGTGAACCAGAGGCCCCACCCTGATTTGCTCCCTTGGACTGTGAGGCATCAGCAATTGAAAATGTCTCCAGTATTTTTCTCTGTGCAAAAGTTCTGTACAACACTGCTATGTAAGACAGGTAACCAACAAAGACCTTCTGTAGAGCACAGGGAACTCTGCTCAAGGTTATGTGGCAGCCTGGATGGGAGAGGAATTTGGGGGAGAATAGGTACATGTATAGGTACGGCTGAGTCCCTTTGCTGTTCACCTGAAACTATCACAACATTGCTAATTGGCTACACTCCAATATAAAATAAAAACGTTTAAAAAATAAACGTTATATATACAGGAAATAAAGCTCTGTACACTATGTGGAAGGAACCCAGTTTGGACTACATCCCAGTCACAGGTCCTTTCCTGCCAGAGGGCCGGGGAGGGGAGAGATGATCAAAGGACAGGATTGGTGGTGACAGAGCTCAGAGCAATCGCAACATGCTCTTCACCATTTAGTCTTCTGCTTTCCATTCCTGTATAGATCATCTCCAATACTACTTATGCTACAGAAACACAAATGTTCTCATAATTCCCTTGGATGGTTTTTAATGTGAATTAGCCCATTAATAAATCACATCTTTCCTTTCTCTCTCCATCATTACATAACATATGCAGCACATGAAGCAAAATAGAAACATTTGTGAAGACATGACTTAATCGTTTATACTTTATTTCTCATTGAAATGTAGCTATCCCATTTCTGTCTTTAAAAATGTGCAATATTGAAAGTAGAAAGAAAAGAATGTACAGGAAAGGAGACATGTCTTTTTTTTCATTTTCATTTCTGGATCTCTTATCATCCTCATCAACCTACAAGACCTTGGTTTACATAACCATTTTGTAATGCCAGCATCTCCTGCTCCCTAATGATAACTATTCGTCTCCTATCTTCTGATATCTTATAATCTGCCATTTTGCAACCAGGCAGGACTAGAGACTATAAATGACTTGTGCTGTAATTTAACAAAGAATCTAGGAACACCTTGGAGGAGCCCAGTGCTCACTGAAACTAACAGTGCTTATATATTTGAGTTCTATTTCAGTATAAGCTGTAATCTTTGGAATCTCTTAGACTTAGTCTAATTTTTTCACACTATAAAGGGCTTGTTCACCAGAGAAAGCACAGTTTGTAATACCCAGAAAAGAATTTTTAAGTCAAAATAAATAGCAAGGAAGGAATATGGGGCACACATGCAGTCATAGTTCAGAAAAAGGAAACAGCACTGGTGTCATAGCACAAATGAGGTCATTGTGGTACCAGGCCCGTAAGAGTCAGCACGCTCAAGGTGGTAGCCACCAGCCCTTTATCAGCAATTTCCAGTTAGTCAGAGTCATGGCCAAGGGCAGAGGATACAGCATGAAACACATCAGCGGGAAGTCAGAAGGAAAAAAATGGAAAATGCTTTTTTTTTTAAAAAAAAAAAAAAAAAGACTCAACTTGGAAATCAGGGATAAAACCAGGAACACAGGTCACAGCTGGGAGAAATGAAGCTAAAAGTGGAGAAGACATGGAGGAGCTGAGTCACAGGCCAAGGAACAAAAGCCAGGGCACAGAGCATGGAACACCATGAGACAGCCATCCTCTGGATAATGAGCAAGGAGAGAGCTGCCCTTGGGAGGCGCTGGATAGCTTTGCCTCCAAGTCTTAACTTAGCAGTGACCTGGGACTTCTTTGGAGCCTGCCATCTGACACTTAAGGGTCTAGTGGACACAAGGACCCGTGTAGAGGTAGCTTTCAAAGAATTCTGATCCCACCAAAATGAAGGACAGGGTATTATTCCAAAAATGTGTTCATGTAATAAACAAGATCTGAAAGCATACATTGTATGACTGCTAATCTTCTACATTTAAGGTTTGACTTCTGGTCCAGAAGTTTGTCTATCTTGGTGAATGTTCCATGTGAACTTGAGGGAAAAAATGTGTATTACTGTTTTGGGATAAAGTGGTCTATAGATATCCATTCTATCCAGTTGATTGCCAGTGTTGAGTTCAACTACATGGAAGGGGAAAAGGAGAGAAGCTGAGAGGGAAGGAGGAAAGAAGGAACTGAGAAGGAGATGAGTCCTCATGGCAGAGGACTAGACTTCCAGGTTGAGGATTAAGTCAGCAATTCACTCTGAAGTTTCTTTGGAAGAGTAGAATAACCTCATATAAGCAGAAATGTGTGCATTAAAAAAGAGGTTTTCTATTGTACTTTGGGACTTCCCTGGTGGCTCAGATGGTAAAGAATCTGCCTGCAGTGTGGGAGACCCAGGTTTGATCCCTGGGCCAGGAAGATCCCCTGGAGAATGGAATGACAACCCACTCCAGTACTCTTGTCTGGAGAATCCCATGGACAGAGGATCGTGGGGGCTACGTTCCAGGGGTCACAAAATGTCGGACATGATAGTAGCTAATGTTTTCACTCACTGTGCTTTGAACCTCTGTTTCATTTCTATTTAAAATGCCTGATTTAATTCTTGCACAGTAATATTTAAAAATCATATAACAGTAAAATTCACAAATCCTATAAAATGGTATGATAAGGAAAAAGCTAAGACAATTGGCAAAGAAATAATCCTTTTCCAACATTTCCCAGATTTGCTTCCTCAAGTTGTTAGTACATATTAATACATATATAGCTAACAATGAAAATATATTCATATATTCCAGTAAATTTGAGAAACTCTAGGAAAACACTTCACAGGTTTCTTTACTTCAGAAATAACATCATTTACATTTCCAAGAATGGGATCTATTTGAATCCTTCTCCCAATCATTTGACCTGTACAATTTGTTCTTGAAATACCTGGTGACATCTTTCCTGGAGCTAGTATTCATTGGAACATCAGTTTGGAAGATCCCATTTTAGTTTACTGGCTTGTTCCTAGGAAACTAAACAGTTGGACTGATTCTGTTCACCAAATGGGAAGGTTTGAAATGAAAGAAACTTTCAGAGGCAGAATCCACCAGCTCCAAATTGCCAAAATCTTGGTATTTCTCCTAAGGAAATGCTTCCTGCATAGTATACAAAATGTGTTGTGGAGGGAGTGATGTCATGCTTTCAGGATTCTGAAGACACACCAGGATCTTTTGTTCTCTTATGGCAATTACTTTCATATTGCATTTTAAGAGCTACTTCTTAACAGCGGGCACCATAAGTTTATGTATCTTATGCAATGAGTGTATTTTCAGACACTAAAAATATAATAATAATAACAGTGATAGAAGCTTTTAAACTTTAATCAGGAATTAACTGTGCTGATCCTTGAAATTTCAGCCTAAGAAATAAGTATAGGAATCCCTGCTGCTGCTGCTAAGTTGCTTCAGTTGTTTCCGACTCTGTGCGACCCCATAGACGGCAGCCCACCAGGCTCCCCCATCCCTAGGATTCTCCAGGCAAGAACACTGGAGTGGGTTGCCATTGCCTTCTCCAATAGTAATCCCTATTCTTCCACTAAAGTGAGTCAAGGAGGTGAAAGGTTTTGTAAACTAGCTAGCTCTCTGCAGAAACAAATGGTATCAATCAGCAATTTTTGGTGTAAACCAAAAATTTAGTACCTTTATTAAACTGAGTAGCTTTATCATTGAAATAGTTTATTTACCTAAAATTCCATATTCTTTTTGAAATAAATCAAAATCTCCATAGTTTGTCATGGGGATTTTAAGCCACACTGTGTAGAATGCTTAGGTATCAGGGTAATTTGTAAATTCATCTGCAACCTCTTGAAAATAAAAGCAAAAAATATAAAGGAAATCTTCCCCTTAAGGTTGCATTACTCACATCATCTCATAAACATTTTATGTAACCGATTCACTCTTGCTGTTAACTCTAATTTCTTGTCGACCACATCCGTCTATAAAACCATGACTGGGGGCAAAAGGGAGAGGGTTGGATACAATGTCCATGACACAAAATGTGGACTCATATTTGAACTAGGCACAGATTCTGAGTATTTTTATGTTACTCTGCAAATTAAAAGCATGCCATTGACGCACTCAGTCAATAAATCGACATGATATCTTGAATTCCTTCCCTAGTTGTCCTTTTTACCAGGGTTTCTAACAGAAATTTTCATATCCCAAACTCAACTCATTGAGACCTCCAATCTGAACTTAATTTAATCATTGAACTACAGCCGTTGTTAAATTGATGACTGAATATTAGAAACAATGCTAGAAGATAGCTCTGTTCCCTGGCACTTTTATATGATTTCTAAAAATGTATTTGATAGTGTTTGGGGTTTTGTTTTGCCTTTTCAGAGGACTCTTGAGAAGAAAAAGCTGTCAACATTAACAACAGGAATTTAAAAACAAACAGAGCAAGACACCAAAACATGGTTTGAACCTACTAACTGGCTAAAAAACTAACACATTCCCCCCTCCAAAAAAAAAAGAGTAATTAGAAAATAAACTTCAATCAAGGCTTAATCTATATGTTTTCTAAAGCTAGGAAAATAAAGCAAAACCAGAAGATCCAAATATTTTGCAAACACAACCTAGACAGTACATTTGCTTCAAGTCCCTGATTTATAGACATTATAAACAATTGGGCAAAGTAATAGACTGCTGGAGCATCTTCAAAGAATGATGCAAATAGCAGGAAGAAAATTAATAAGCAGCAGATGCACACATGTGCATCCTGTGTAACTGGCCGTGAGAACGGCATGTGCTGCTTTATTGGTGTGTGTGTCTCCGTAACACATGCAGTGTTTGTGCCTGCAGACATCACACAAAAGAATCCCAATCACCAGAGGCTTGGATTTTATCAGTAACTATAATTTTAACAGAAGTGAGAAAGACAAGTACTCAGAATAAGAAGCTACATTTCTCCTCTCAACACAGTACCCCTTTTCCTTCAAAAACAAACAAGTTATGGATAAGAAAAAGCAATGGTCTGCCAGGAATCAACTGATGCTTGCAGTCATGAGGCAGTTTTTAAATGTGCAAATCAGTTCCACCCACAGCTTCACCTTTGTTTCAAAGCATTTGTTTCTGATGTACTGAGGGAACTTTTGAAACAAAAATCTCCTTATTAATTCAGAATAGACTCTCTGCCCAAACTTTCATCTTTTCCGTGTCCAGTCACTTATAACAGCGATATAGAACTAAGAGAGAAGCAATTTGGGTTGAACAAATAATCAGATCGAATATGTTTGTCTCCATTTTCAAAAAAAGTTGAAGACTCCTGTATTTTTATTTTTCATTCATAAATTATAAAAATACACAGTAAGTGCCAATTGGGCACTAGATACCTGGAACTGAGAACATAATTATGAGAATGAGAAACCCAGCTCTTATTTTCACCAAATCTGAAGTCCAGCTAATTAAAACCTAAAGATAAAGTTATATTCAATAGGGGTAAATATACAAATTGACATTTATTTAAAATATACATAATGTATGTATATATTCAGTAAATTAGTCTGACATCCACTTACCAAATAGTCTTACTAATTTATTTAATGGACTCATTCAAATATTCACACATCATTTATTCAGCAAACATATATTCTTACACTATGCCCAGATGCCAGCAACCTGAGGTAAATATAAGAAGGCAAATATATCACTTCTTTGAAAAGCTCAGATCAACTAAGCAAGATAGACAAGCAAACAAGTACTAGCACAATGTGGTAAGTACCAAGCACATAGTAGGTGTTAAAAAGGAAACACATTCTTGCTGGAACAAAGGGAGATGAAAGGGCTATGTGGCTGCAGAGGAGCTGACTAATTCTGCCTGAGGAGCTGGGAGAGTTTCCCCAGAGGAGGTGGCATCTAACTTGGTTTTTAAAGGAAAAATACACATTTCCCAGACGGCGAAGAGTAAAGAGGCTATTCTGGGAAGAGGCAAGATCACAGGACAGGCAAGGAGATCCCGCTAAAAATGTGTCGAGTAGTCACTCATGCCCAATCTCAGATTCTCTTTGTGTGAAATTCTACTTCAGATGGATTTACTCTGTACGCTTAGTCCTCAGGGGAACTGGGGTTTCTGTGCACATGAATTTAAGTTTCTTCCTGCTGGAGATAATTAGAGAAATAGGAAGCTAGAAATCGGAGAGAGGAAGTGGCAATAAATCATGAGGCAGAGAAAAAAAGAGAGGCCATGCAATAAAACTGTAGGAGAGAGAAAGGAAGCCCAAGGAGAGCTAATCCCAAGCCTTGTAACTGCACTTCTTGGTTTATGGGCAGAAACATCCCCAAGGCTTTGGATGGGGAGGGACTTTATTACTCAGAGATCATGTTCAAAATTAGTACCACTCAGTCCTGCATTGGAAATTGGAGCTTGAGAAATAAGTACGATCCCAAGCTTGTTTTCCAGTGCAGGCATGCCTGTGAACGTCTGTGAAAATACAGTGAAACCAACAGTGATGAAAGATAATTTCAAGTCATAAAATCAGAAAGACCTTGGAGATGTAGATGGCAGACAGACACGGGAAAATTTTTGCACCCTATATTAACGGCATCAAACTAAACAAGTTTATAAGGATTATATTTAAAATATGGAAAGAAGAAATACTGAAAAGTTACTGGTGCTCAAAGGATGAGACATAGATGTGTACCCATCTAACGCCATTGATTACCAAATGAAGGTACATACAACGGTGCCTTACATGGTTGCTTTTAAGGTTCTACTTTGATAAACATAAACTACACTCATCAGAATTTTGATTCTTATGATCTCATTTCCCACAACTTTATTTTTCCCCATTGCACTGAAAGTTTCTCACATAAGGTTTACAGAAATCTAATCCTATGTATTGAGAAAGAGACTGCAGTATTATTTTCAACTAAATTCTTCACATCCCATTTGGCTGCACACAGAAGACCTCAGGGCAATAGCAAGAAGTAAGTCTTCTAAAGTGAAACGAACAAGTCTGAAATTTATCCCATAAGCAGTGAAAAAAAAAAAAAAATCAAGAAAAAAATTCAGGTAACTTTGCCTTGAAAATAATTGTTTATTACTGTCTACTCCTCTTCACTAGTGAAGGTTTTCTTATAATGCTATCTTTAACATATATTGAGTCTTCAAAGTACAGTCGAAATTTTGTCTTTTGTTGAGAACATATGCATTAAAGAAAGTGATACTTCATGCATACAAGTGCAAAAAAGTCAATTTTCTAAGTATAAGCACATATATTCTTCAACTTGAAATGTAATTACTATGGGACTCTTCACTTGAAAAAAAAAAAAAAGCCTTTTTTAAAACTACATGTATTACTTTTTTGACAAATAGAAATTAGGCAATCCTATTTGCCAAAGATTCAAGACCTCACTCCTGACTCACAATGCCAAGTGTGCTTAATAGACAGAAGGAAGAGAGCTGAATTCTGGCATTACACACCAATCATATGTAAGCCATATACAGTAGTGGTCTTCCTATGCCAGAAACTCTCAAATCCACATGAACTCAATTAACACCATGATGACGTTATTTCCCATCTGTTCCATAGCCATCAGACACTGTGATCTTTAGTTCCTCCATCCCTGTGCTGCTAAACGGATTATATTCTGTACTAAGGTAACTTGTTTAATTCTCATTCAGATTGCTGAATGAAAATAAAATGTACTGGTTTACTCCTTCATTAGTAATAATGTGACTGGGAAGGGTTAATTTTGACTCCATACTGGAGTCAAACTCTTATTTTGCCATTTTTGTTATTATAGGCATACATAAAGGCCTGCTTCAGGAATCCCTGCCCATCTCCCTCCTCTTGACCCTTGGGCTAAGGCGCCTTTGTTTGGCTCACAGGGAGATAGTCTGACCCTGCCCACTTGTGAAGGACTTGAGTTCTTTGTATGGGAAATGGTGCCCCTCATCTGTTGCTGACCACTATGGCTCAGAAATTCCCATTTGGGGGGCTGGAATTGCAGATAGCTGTGGCATCTCTGTTTATTGATATGATAGGAGATATTCCATCTCACACCACTCATGAAACAACTGTACGGAAGTCAAATTAACACAACCTCCCACATAAGACTTGCCATTCTAGGAGATATTTGCAAGAATTAAATGGTCTTTTTACTTTGTTTCCTCACTTCTCCCCATCTCTGATCCATAAAAGAATCTGGCATCCAGGCCCCAACAAGATGGTTATTTTGAGACATTAGTATGCCATCTTCTCTGTCAGCCAACTCTCTGAATAAAGCTGTATTCCTTGCTTCAACACTTTGTCTCACGGATTTATTGGCATGTCATGCGGCAAAAAGAGTGAGCTTGGACTCAGTAACAAGATTAATTAACATGAATATTATTAACTAACTTATAGACTGTCCTTTTAAAAATATGTTTACATGCTTATTGTCTGTCCTCTTCAGTAACTCAATCAGCCAGAGTCCAGGCAAAAAATAGTGGCATTCCCAAAGTGGCTAATTCCACGTAAGTTTAGTAGAAGACCTATTTCCAAAGAGGTGGACAGAACCAAAAACGCATAGTGCAATGCCCCATGAATAACAAGAGTGGGAAGCCCTCCCCAGAGCTAAAGAAAGAAGGCTAGAGTGAGGTGCCCAGAAGCCAGATAGTTGACTGTAAGAGAAAACGATCTAACAAGAGATGTGGTCTTTGATAAAGGCGACAACCAACCCATGGTGACCCAGGAAGTCAGACCCAACAGAATAAACAGCCCACCTTCACATCGCTGCCTCCCTCAGGTCTTTTGGCATGGCCCAAGTCATTGTCTCAAAGCAATAGAAAGCGGAAAGACAAAGAAATTTTTTTTTCTTTTCCTTAGTCATTTTATTTTATTTTGCAACATTGTACTGGTTTCTACCATGCAATAATGAAAATCAGCCGTAATTATGCATCCACCCCCTCCTTCCCTAGCCCCTCACCCCTGGCCCCATCCCATCCCTCCAGGTCATCACACAGCACCAGACTGGGCTCCATGTGCTACACAGCAACTTCTCACCAGCCACCCATCACACACCTGGTAGTCCATACTGATCAGCCTCAGGGGTGAAGCAGGAAGGTGAAGGGTGAAGACTGGATATGCAGGAGTCAAGAGAAGACATCTAGTACAAAGCTCTATGAGGGTGGAGATCATGCATCTTGTTGACTGTTGATCCAGAATCTTGTCGATATCTGGCTATATTAATTCCCCAGGGATTCTGTGACAAATTACCTCAAACTGGTGAGTTAAAACAACAGATATTTATCTGCTCATGGTTCTTGAGGCTAGGAGTTTCAAACCAAGATGTTGGCAGGGCTATGCTCTCCCTGAAGCCTCTAGGAGAGATCCCCCACCCCCTTGCTTCCTCCCACCTTCCAGTGGTATCCCTTGATCCTTGTGTTCCTTGCCTTGTGGCAGTATAACTCCAACCTCTGCTTCTATCATCACATGGAGTTCTCTGTGTGAGTCTGAATTCAAAGACATCAGACACTTTGGATTAGAGATCCACTCTAACGCCATTTAAAGTTAACTAATTTTACCCACAACAATCCTGGGGCTTCCCAGATGGCTTAATGGTAAAGAATCTTCCTGCCAATGCAGGAAATGCCTGAGACATTTCCCTAGATGGAGAAGATCCCCCAGAGAAGGAAATAAAAACCCACTCCAATATTCTTGTCTAGAAAATGCCATGGATAGAGAATACTGGTGGGCTACAGTCCGTGGGGTCTCAAAGAGTTGGGCATAACTGAGCAACTGAGCAAGCAAGCATCAGACTTATTTCCAAATCAGTTCACATTCTGAGTTACTGGGAGTTAGGATTTCAACATAACTTGTAGGATACACTTCAATCCATTCCACTAGTAGATGGACTTCCTGATTGCTCAGACAGTAAAAAATCTACCTGTAATGCAGGAGACCTGGGTTCGATCCCTAGGTTGGGAAGATCCCCTGGAGAAAGACATGACAACCCACTCCAGTATTCTTGCCAAGAGAATTCCATGGACAGAGGAGCTTGGCAGGCTACAGTCCATGAGTTTGCAAAGAGTTGGACAGGACTGAGCAACTAACACTTTTACTTCCATTAGTAGGTATAGAGATCCATGGAATAAATGGCATAGTATACCATATAATATAAAAGAAGCAAGGTTTTTTTTTTATAAACTTTGTTGCACATTTGATATTCAATACTTGCTTTGCTATGCTAAAGTACAAAGGTAGGGATGTATACAGCATCTTGCCTTCTCCATAGAACACAGATTCTAGTAGAGAAAATAGTTATATAAAAAATGTCAGGCAGAGAAGTGATCCTGAGGTAGACAGAAATCCAGACAGGCAGGTTATCAATGCTGGGCAAGACTTACATGAGAATCATCTTAATCATAGTTATCAGGACTCAGAGGATCAGATTTCTGGGTTCTGAGAAGATCAGCAAGGCCATGGATCTGTTCTGATCTCAGAAATTTTCCTAAAGAGCAAATTAGACTCAGGGAAAAGAGAAGTGAGAGCCATTCAGCTACCAGAAATGTAATGATAAAAACAGTAATAATGATAATTTGACTACTATTTGCCAGTTTATAGGGCATCTCATTATGACAACTCAAAAGTGTTGAGGTGAAGATAGTAATTGTTACCCTATTTTACAGAGATGGGAATACCAGACCATCTGACTACCTCCTGAGAAATCTGTATACAGGCCAAGAAGCAACACTTAGAACCAGACATGGAACAACAGACTGGTTCCAAATAGGGAAAGGAGTATGTCAAGGTTGTATATTGTCACCTTGCTTATTTAACATGTATGCAGAGTATATCATGCCAGGCTGGATCATGCCTTGGTGGCAAAGTAATATCTCAGCTTTTTAATATGCTGTCTAGGTTGGCCATAACTTTTCTTCCAAGGAGCAAGCATCATTTAATTTCATGGCTGCAGTCACCATCTGCAGTGATTTTGGAGCCCCCCAAAATAAAGTCTGACACTGTTTCCACTGTCTCCTCATCTGTTTGCCATGAAGTGATGGGACCAGATGCCATGATCTTAGTTTTCTGAATGTTGAGCCTCAAGCCAACTTTTTCACTCTCCTCTTTCACTTTCATCAAGAGGCTCTTTAGTTCTTCACTTTCTGCCATAAGGGTGGTGTCATCTGCATATCTGAGGTTATTGATCTTTCTCCCAGCAATCTAGATTCCAGCTTGTGCTTCCTCCAGACCAGCGTTCCTCATGATGTACTCTGCATGTAAGTTAAATAAGCAGGGTGAATATATATATTCCTTTTCCTATTTGAAACCAGTCTGTTCCATGTACAGTTCTAACTGTTGCTTCCTGACCTGCATACAGATTTCTCAAGAGGCAGGTCAGGTGGTCTGGTATTCCCATCTCCTTCAGAATTTTCCACAGTTTGTGGTGATCCACACAGTCAAAGACTTTGGCATAGTCAATAAAGCAGAAGTAGATGTTTTTCTGGAACTCTCTTGCTTTTTCAATGATCCAACAGATGTTGGCAATTTGATCTCTGTTTCCTCTGCCTTTTTGATAACCAGCTTGAACATCTGGAAGTTCACAGTTCATGTATTATTGAAGCCTGGCTTGCAGAATTTTGAGCATTACTTTACTAGCTTGTGAGATAAGTGCAATTGTGTGGTATTTTGAGCATTCTTTGACATTGCCATGAACAGTATGAAAAGATCAGAGTAGGACCAACTATAAAGTTAAACCAAGTAGCCCAGAAAGACTATGTCCCTAAGGAGAAAGAATTAACTAAGTCTACAGTGAGAGCTATGCAGCACTATTTATAACAGGAAATGAGGACAGTCATCATTATAAGCAAATATAAACTCAAGGGAGTGAATATCATCTGAATATTGAGGGAAAAAAGGCATTTTCTAAAATAAAAGCAAAGGCTTCTTTTCTCTAAACCTTTCGTAGACAGTTGTTAATTCTTACTTGGCAACTGGGATACAGTGAGACAGATCTGATGGCATAGGTTCTGGGGAGAAGCCTTCTATGAATTTATATTAGGCAAGTGAGTTTGTTTTTCCTAATTGCAATCTGCCATAAGTTGCTCTCAGACAAGATTATAGTACATTGTCATGACCTTAACACTGAAATGGAAAAACTGAACCAAATCCATTTCAAGAGAAACTGGGACTAAACAAGTTTCACAATAAAGTCACTCCTACAAGGCATCATCTATGCAACACAAAACATGGGATTCCATGACATTTCAGCACACTAAATTGCCTCCCACTTCCTCTGCTTTCCCTTCCACAACACACACAAACACTCACTCCCAACTGCCCTTCAATCATAACTGTGTACAAATAGAAAGGAAGTGAGTGTTTATTCTTCTTTTATTAGCGTTAAATTAACAATATTATACTACTTTCAACTGTACAACATAGTGAGCAGCTTGATACTTTTGTAGATTACATACCATACAAAGTTATTACAGTGTTTTTTACTGTATTCCCTGTACTCTACCTTACATCCTTCTGACTTATTTATTTTATAATTAATAGCTTGTGTCCCTTAATTTACTTTACCTATCTTGGCCAGCCTGTATTCCCCTCTCCTCTGGCAACTACTAACTTGTTCTCTGTGTCTGTGAGTCTATTTCTGTTCTATATTTGTTTGTTTTGGTCTTTAGATTCTACATATATGTGAAGATATACAGTACTTGTCTTTGACTTAGTTCACTTTAACAGAGTATCCTTCAGGTCCAGGTACATTGTCACAAATAACAAGATTTCATTCTTTTTTATGCTTGAGTAATATTCCACTGTGTACATGTTTCATCTTCTTTATCCATTCATCTGTCAATGGACACTTAGGTTCCTTTCATATCTTGACTATTGTAAATAATGCTGTAATAAACTTTGGAGTGCATACATCTTTTCAAACTAGTGCTTTCGTTTTCTTCATATGAATACCCAGAAGTGCAGTTACTGGATTTTAAATATTATTTTTACATTTACATGTATGTGTGTGTGTGTACACAAGCACCTGTGAGGGTAAGTCTTAGCTTTCTTGCTTTTGTATGTAGTAGAGCTTTTGATTCATAGGACATTCCCTATAATGATATAGGAAAAAGAGCTACAAATAAGATGCAGGCTTATTACTTGGGGAAACCAAGGAATGAGAATGAACAGAAATAAAAGAATGGGTGCTTCCTTCAGTGACATCATTAAAAGTGGAAAGTTACCATGAGAAGTAGATCTGTAAAATATTGCCAGCATTTGTGAAATCTTTCCTTCACCTTTTTGCAACCAACACATATTGCTTTCAAGGTAACATAAATAAATATTTAAAGAAAAAGTTAATGAAAGAGGACTCTTTTTAAGAATGACTAACTGAATTGATTTCTCTGTTTTTTATTTCTCTCCCTTTCCTCTTGCTCAGGTGTCTCCTAAGTAGTCACTGAAGACATAGATTCAAGGGATATTAATGCTACAAAGGACCTAGACATTACCCACCAATCCATTGGTTTAAGAATACCTTTTCCAAAGAATGCATTTGTGCATGCTCAGTGGTGTCCAACTCTTTGTGACCCCATGGATGTAGCCCACCAGGCTCCTCAGTCCATGTAAATTTCCAAGAGAGAATACTGGAGTGGGTTGCCATTTCTTACTCCAGGGGATCTTGCCAATCCAGGGATCAAACATGTGTCCCATGCATTAGCAGCCAAATTCTATATCACTGAGCCATCTGGGAAGACCCTTGTTAGAGAATATTTTGTTCAAAATCAAGAAAAGACAGACCAATGGGAAACACTATTTTGTCTGGTTGACAACTATCTGAATCCTTTTCTCTCCAGCCTCTATGATGCTCCCAAAAGGGATTTGAGTAACTCCCCCTAGAGCCCTGGCCTAGAGAGTCTTTCCCATATTGGAAATGAGAAAAAAAAAAAAAAAAGAGTCACGAAACAATGAAAGGATCCAAAATCACAAAGACCATACTCAGAAAATAAACACTTCTTCCTTGCTTTTTCATCTCCTAAATTTTTCTCATCCTTAATTCATTCTGTAACTCTGCAGAATGACTTCCCCAGGGGAGGAAAACTGAAAACAGCACCAAGTAACTGAAAACTGATTGACTTCCCATTTCTTTCATTTCAAGAAATCAAAACACCTGGCTGTGCCATGTTTTCCCTTTGAAACTGACAAGTAATCACAGAATATTGAATTATGGCCCACTTCCTGATAGCATCAGCTTTATGTGAACTGTTGCATGGCCATTAAATTTCTCAGATTACCATTTTGTAGGAAATTCTCCCCTGTGCGTCAATGGCACGGAATCCATTTTCCAAACCTGTCTTGTTTCCTTAATGAGTCAGTTTCTCAAAGCTTACATTGCAGTCATTGTTTGTATTGTAAAAGTAATTAATCCCTAAAGTAAGCGTAACAGCTACACACCGTTTCTATGAAATTCCTAGCCTAAAAAGTCATTTCAAGCAGCCTGCTTTCTTAAGTATTGCTTAATATTACCTAACCATGACTAGCACTGTACAAAAATATAGAACACATGGAAGAAGACTATGGTGACAGTGGAACTTGGGGAAATATGTATATTGGAAGAAAAAAATATGATGCTGGTGAGCAATGAAAAGAATAATCTTGAAAAAAAAAGAGCATATGAGAGTTTGGGATATTGTGCTCCAAACTTATGGCTTTATTTAGCAAACTTGGGACAGTCTATTTTTCCATTATTATTACTCGTATGTCAGCACAAGCCTTCTCCTTCTTAGACCTGACGCTGAGTCAATGTTTAGCATCCAAACCACACATAAACTATTTTTCCCTTAGAAAGTGCTCGTCTGATGACTTAATAAAAGTACTTTAATGGCTGGAAAGAAAAAAAAATGTTTTATTCTTTGAGATTGAAAGCTGCCTAAGATTTCTAGAAAATACTGAAGTCAGCAATATTCAAAAGGGAGAGTTTGGTGGGATGGTAAGGTGTGCATACATGCATGCATGTGTCACTTCAGTCATGTCTGGCTCTCTGCAGCCCTATGGACTGTAGCCCACCAGGCTCCACTATCCATGGGATTCTCCAGGCAAGAATACTGGAGTGGATTGCCATGCCTTCCTCCAGGGGATCTAGCTGACTCAGGGATTGAACCAAAGTCTCCTATATTGGCAGGCAGATTCTTTATCACCTCGTAAGGCAGGGATGGACCTGAACACATTGCTATATTTAAAATGGATAACCAATAAGGACTTACTGGGTACTATATTTAAAGTGGATACTTAAAGTGCTTTTATTATATTTAAAGTGCTATATTGAAAGTGGATAGCCAATAACGACTTGATGGGAATCAATAAGGACTACTGGGCACTCTGCTCAATGTTGTGTGGCAGCCTGGATGGGAGGGGAGTTTGAGAGAGGGTGGATACATGTATGTGTACGGCTGAGCTCCTCTGCTGTCCATCTGAAATTATCACAACATTGTTAATTGGCTATACTCCAATACAAAATGAAAAGTTAAAAATAAAAAAGGAGCATTTGGGAATGAGATCTCTCTGTGTTATCCTTACCATTCCCATACTCGGAAGCCAGAGTAATACAGCCAGATGCAGAACAGAAATAGCTCCAGGAAGTATGATCCACATGGACGATACTTACAGGGTGCTGACTGTTGCTTTCTAGGTGACTTTCTCCACATAGCACTTCGCATTTACCAAATTGTCCTGAGGTCAGGACAGTTGAGGACTTCTGTGGTAGCTCAGATGGTAAAGAATCTGCCTGTAATGCAGGAGACCCAGGTCCAATCTCTGGGTCGGGAAGATCCCCTGGGGAAGGAAATGGCAACCCACTCCAGTATTCTTACCTGATGAATCCCATGGACAGAGAAGCCTGGCAGGCTGCAGTCCATGCTGTTGCAGAGTTAGAAACAGGAAAGTTGACCACTGTCTCTAGTCAAACCTGGCAATTTCAATAGAAGCAAAACAAGGAAGAGTGAAAGACTACAGCATTGAAGTCATGAGTAATAACAATACCACCACCAGTAATAATAGCAGCAGATTTACTACAGATTTCAATATTTACTATATTCCAGCCACTAAGCTAAGTGCTGTGTGCACTGTTTTCCTCACTCTCACAACAACTCCTTTATTGCTGTTTTGCAGATGTGGAAAAAGAAGCTTAGGAAACTTGGATAATTCATCCAAGTTCTCAAATCTAGTGAATCATGGAGTCAATTTGAGGAGTCTGTTTCCCCCATCTCCAAATCCAGCACTCTGTTTGTAATTAGTACATATTACTGCTTCCATCTCTGAAAAAAAGTTGGATCAGATACACAATCTGTAAATACTAGGTGAACTCTTTCAAGCTTTTGACTTCACACCAAAGACGGTCTCCAAAATCTCTACTAGGAGAGAAATAACACATCATCTCCCAGAATTCAAGAGAATACAATCAGCAGTAGCAACTTTCTCAATCTCATTTCTCAATAGAGACAAAGATGTAGAAAACACACATAAAGATATCAGGGGGGGAACAGGGCATGGGATGAACTGGGAGACCAAGACTGAATATATACACTATGGATATTATGCCTACCAGAGAAAGCTAATGAAAACCTGCTGAATAGCACAGGGAACTCTACTGAGACTCTATGGTGACCTAAATTGGAAGGAAGTCCAAAAAAGAAGGGATATATGTGTATATACAGCTGATTCACTTTGCCATACAGTAGAAACTGACATAATACTGTAAAGCAACTATAATCCAATAAAAATTATTTTTAAAAATATCAGTGCCAATGATCATGACGATGAAGAAAAGAGATTTTATATTATATAAACTTGAATCAAATAATACATCAGAATGTGTCTGGAAACTTCAGATGGGGAATTTGGGAATGAAATGAAGACTAGGCAGATAGAGGGAGGCAGTGTCAGCTACACACGCAGAGAAGGAAGCAAGCTGGGGAGAAGGATCTGTGAGTTGGTGTACATTGGTAAGAAAGAACAGATTGTATGTCCCAGATGCAGACTGTTCTGCACTCAGCATCCTTGACAGGTAGGTGTTCAGTGGCTCAGCCAGGCTGGAGAACTCCAAAACATTACCTAGGTTTTCCCTTCATTTGTTTGTTTGTTTAGTCCCTCAGTCGTGTCCAACTCTTTGAGACCCCATGGACTGTAGCCTATCAGGCTCCTCCATCCATGGGATTTTCCAGGCAAGAGTACTGGAATGCATTGCCATTTCCTTCTCCAGAGGATCTTCCCCCCAACCCAGGGATCAAACCCAGGTCTCCACATTGTAGGCAGACGCTTTACCGTCTGAGCCACCAATAAAAAAAGTCGAGCTTCATTTTCTTTACAATGAGTGCAGAGTAAAGGTTATGGTTTTTCCAGTAGTCATGTATGGATGTAGAAATTGGACGATAGAGAAGGCTGAATGCTGATGAATTAGTGCTTTCCAATTGTGGTGCTGGAGAAGACTCTTGAGTGTCCCTTGGGCAGCAAGGAGATCAAACAAGTCAATCCCAAAGGAAATCAACCCTTCCAATATTCACTGGAAAGACTAACGCTGAAGCTAAAACTCCAATACTTTGCCACTTAATGGGAAGAGCCAATTCGTTGGAAAAGACCTTGATGCTGCAAAAGATTGAAGGCAAAAGGAGAAGAGGGAGGCAGAGGATGAGATTATTAGGTGGCATCACTGACTCAGTGTACATGAATCTGAGCAAACTTCAGGAGACAGTGAAGGACAGGGGAGCCTGCCATGCTGCAGTCCATGGGGTCACAAAGAGTCAGACAGGACTGAGCCACTGAACAAAAACAGCGATGTGACAGTTGTCCTCTCAAGTTTCATGAAAAGTTGTCTTTTGAAATCTGGATGTATCTATACAAATTTTTATTTGTAGGGGATCATCTAATAAGGAAATGTTGTTGTTCAGTCACCCAGTCATTTCCAACTCTTAGCAACTCCATGCACTGCAGCATGCCAGGCCTCCCTGACCCTCATCATCTTCTAATGAATATTGAGGGCTGATTTCCTTTAAGATAACTCCCTGGTGGCTCAGTAGTAAAGAAGCTGCCTACAATGTGGGAGACCTGAATTCGATCCCTAGGTTGGGAAGATCCCCTGGAGAAGGGAATGGCTACCCACTCCAGTATTCTGGCCTGGAGAATTCCATGGACTGTATAATCTATGAGGTCATGACTGAGCAGACTTTTAAGATTGACTGGTTTGAACTCCTTGCTGTCCAAGGGACTCTCAGGAGTCTTCTTCAGTACTGTAGTTTGAAGGCATCAGTTCTTTGACTCTCTGCCTTCTTTAGGGTTATCGAAATCATAAATGGCTTTCCTGATGGCTCAGATGATAAAGAATCCACCTGTAAAGTGGAAGACCTGGGTTCCATCCCTGGGTTGGGAAGATCCCCTGGAGGAGGGCATGGCAACCCATTAAATCATAAATATGCCACTCCTGGCCCTTCTTCTAGAGACCATATATTTGGGAGTAGCAGTGTGTCAGGAGGGAAGAGACAAAATTCTACCTTGGTTATAGTTCTTTATCTCCCTGGCATCTGACTTAGTTTCATCATGTGTGTACTGCTGCTGCTGCTGCTGCTAAGTCCTTTCAGTCTTGTCCGACTCTGTGTGACCCCATAGCTGGCAGCCCACCAGGCTCCACCATCTCTGGGATTCTCCAGGCAAGAATACTGGAGTGGGTTGTCGTGTGATCCACCAGGGGATCTTCCTGACCCAGGGATCGAACCCGCATCTCTTACATCTAACCTGCATTGGCAGGTGGGTCCTTTACCACTAGTGCCACCTATCATGATGAGGCATATCTCACAGGAAAAGATGAACAGAAGCCTTGAACTCACAGCATAATCCTTCCACCTTTTATACAGTCTAAAAGTCTGAAGGCAAAATAAGGACAATACGTCCAATGTGGATATCAAATAGGATGTATGCACAGAACTTTGTGACTCAAAATCAGGGTCTAGTTTTGATTCATGAGTTTTCATTTTAAAGAGCTACATCATTTTATTACAAAAATAAATCTCTTGAGAGCATCAAAATTTCCATTTTCAATAGAAACTCTTGAGAACATCAAAATTTCCATTTTCCATTTCCAATAAATAAATGTCCATTTTCTATTTCCAATAAATAAATTTCCATTTTCAATAAGACAGGCCTTATTTCATTTTATTGCATATCCCCCTTTTGTTATCTTAAGCATTTAGTATTGAGAGACAGACTTAGTTAGGGTTTCTTCTTAAAAGATGACGCATTAAATTAACTCTCTTTCAAAGATTAGTAGTTTATAGGCCATTGTTTTGAGACATAGCTTTAACCATTGTTAAATTTTAATTTTGCATTGTTTGTTTCTAAAATCTCAATCAGATGTATGTCTCTCTTAACAGACAAAGCTATTAAATGAAAGAGAGAAATAATTTGGTACTTAAGTCCAGAGACAATTGACCTCTTTAGTCCTAGAGACCATGCTGAGTATGAATGGGACTCAGTGGTGATGTCACAAATCCTTGGCAGACCTAAGATGTAAGTAAGGAGAAAAGAAAAGCAGTGTAGTAAAAGACAAAAGTAGAGAGGAAGAGCGTAAAAAGTTAGACAACAAAGAAAAGTGTGTGCTAAGAATGAGCTAAAGATGTCCCAAGGACATGCAAATTCCATGTACAATAAGACATAGTCAAGGGACCCATTCTTCTTCATGGAAGAAAATATTGTCATCAGATCTATAGTTCAAAGTGCAAATCCTCACATTATGGCTTTGGAACACTCTAACCTAGAGAGGAAAATACAGACATTTGAGTATAAAGAATATACTTTTCAAATAAATGCAATAGGATGAAAAGTGACCTCTGATCAAAAAATGACTTGGCCTGGAGCCAGGACTAACTAGTCCATGGCCCAGTGAACTGCATGTATTTTGGTATGGCCTCAAGAATGCTCCATTGATGGGCCAGGCCAGTGGTAACTGATTCCAGAGATACAGTGAAGTGCATTGAAAAGACGCCTTACCTTTCACACAGCTAACCTATAGTTTCTTGATTAACTATGATGTTCCACTCTAAACCTCACTTAATAGAACTAATTTAATAATTTATTGCTTTCTTATGGAAAATAACCAAGAAGTTGCTGGTATCACTCAAATTACAGCGTATTTCATTCTTGGTGAAGGTCTCATAAAAGTGCCATGAAAAAGTCCAAAATAAACAGACTTGCTTAGATACAGAGGACAAAAAGAACTGTAGGGCTCAGACCAATGATTCTCAATGTTTGTAACAATTTAGAATCACCTGGGGAGCAGAGGGTGGTGGGGAAGGAGAGGGTGGGAGGAATTGAGAGAATAGTATTGAAACATGTATATTAGCATATGTAAACTAAACAGCCAGTGGGAATTTGCTGTATGAGGCAGGGAACTCTGTGACCACCTGTGGGGTGGGGGAATGGAATGGGAAGTGGGAGGAAGGTTCAAGAAGGAGAAGACATATGTATACCTATGAAATGGCAACCCACTCTAGTAGTCTTGCTGGGAAAGCCCATGGAGGAGCCTGGTGTGTTACAGTCAGTCCATAGGGTTGTAAAAAGTCAGACATGACTGAGCGACTTCACATATGGCTGATTCATGTTGATGTATGGCAGAAACCAACAGAACGTTGTAAAGCAATTATCCTCCAATTAAAAATAAGTTTTAAAAAAAGACCTGACTTCTGGGTCTCCACCTACAGACTAACTATAGCAAATATCCTTGGATTGGACTCGGACACCAGTATCCTTTGAAAGCACCTCACAGAACTGTAATAGGCAGCAGGTTAGAGAACCACTTGCCTATTTGCTTATGAGAAAGGCAGTAGGATAAGAGAGAGGAACTCATCCTTTCCCAAACTGCAATTACACAAGGTGCCACATGTGTGGTTTGGATTGAGTGACTCAGCCTCCTTATGCTTCCTTTTCCTCATCCTTAATACAAACGATAAATATTTTCCCTCAGGCCCCCTCCGGGATTGTTTGAGGACCAAAAATCACAGAGTGGCTTGCAAGTGGTGAGTGTGAGTAAGCCAGGGCTCCCTCCCATCTTAGATGCTCTCTTTCTCCCTTTGATGTTGATCTGATTGGAGGCCTTACTGGATAAATTATTTCTTCCTTCCATGTTACCAAATATGATAAGGACACAGTGGTTATTCATTTTGGGGCTTTCCTCATTGCTCAGTTAGCAAAGAATCCACCTGCAATGCATGAGACCCCACTTTGATTCCTGGGTCAGGAAGACCTGCTGGAGAAGGGATAGGCTACCCAGTCCAGTATTCTTGGGCTTCCCTGGTGGCTCAGCTGGTAAAGAATTCACCCCTGGGTTCGATCCCTGGGTTGGGAAGATCCCCTGGAGAAGGGAAAGGGTACCCACCCCAGTATTCTTGACTGGAGAATTCCACGGGTCGCAAAGAGTCAGACATTCATTTTTAGGATACTACAAAACAAGTATTTGCAAATTCCTTTATTCCACATCTGAGTTTCAATATATCAACTAGCCACCATATAAAAATATGTCTTGGATTATCTAGCATATATCAGTGGAAAATTTACACTTAAAACAGGAATCCTCACGTAAAAATAGACCTCTTGTAACCAAGTTTATTCTTTCATATAAAGGACTATTTTGGAAATCAGAAAAATGGTAATTCCTAATCTCTTATTCACACAAGTCAATTTATCAAAGGATAAACTAGAAAATCAATCATTTTAAAGAATATCTAAAACTACCAGAAAAACAGCATGATAAAGAAACCTCTACAAACTAGTTAAAAGTGAGCATTGTGGACATGTGAGCATGAGCTAGGACTTTGCTGAACATAAGCCATAACTCCATCAGAGAAAACTACAAATCCAGAGTCCCTGGGTCACTTGCACACTTCTTACCAGAGCTCTACCACTGACGCAACCATCTTGTTCTATCTCTTTTAAGTTTGTTTCCGGAGATGCTCTTCAAGCAGTCAAGCCATGTAGTGGCATGCATGCACCATGTGGGCCATAATTCACTACCAATTCCCATTCTTGAAAGCAGAAGCCCTGTGCCCATAGAACTATTCTAGTGAAACTTCTCAATCTTTGGATGGAGGTATCCAGTAGCATACTTTGCCCAATAAAGTCTTTCATGTCACGACATCCTCTATTATCCAGCGGAGGTGAGGTAGAGGGGGAATGAGCAAGGGGTTGCTGCTGACTGCTAATATTTTGCCACGCTCTCTCTTTCCTGTCCTTCAAAAGAGGTGAATTTTTAAAATTCACCAGTGCTGGGAGTCCAGGAGACAGAGGTGCAACATTTATTCTGCTCAACTATCAGATTGAATCTTATACTAATCTAAAGAACCAAAGCCAGAAGAGTTTGAGGGTTTCATAAAGTAAATACCTGCTAGTCATTCATTCATGTTCTTCATGCACTTACCCTTTCAAAAAGCAATTATTAATTACAACTGTCGTGTACTAGACAATATGAGAGGTATTAGAAATGAGACAAATAAGACATAATTCCTGCCTCAAGGACTTTGCAGTCTAGAATGAGGTTTCTCAACCCCAGAACTGCTGATACTTAGACAATTCTGTATTGTAGGAAACCATCCTGCAAATTGTAGGATGGTTGACATCCCCTGGTCTCTACTCCCTAGATGCCGGTAGTGAAGGGGCTTCCCAGTTGGCTCAGTGGTAAAGAATCCGCCTGCAATGCTGGAGACATGGGTCTGATCCCTGCGTCGGGAAGATCCCCTGGAAAATGAAATGGCAACGCACTCCAGTATTCTGGCCTGTAAAATTCCATGAACAGAGGAGCCTGGTGGGCTACAGTCCATGGGGTCGCAAAGAGTCAGACGCTGACTGAGCACACACACACGCCAGTAACACTCCCAATCCCCAGGTCAGGGTTATGCCAATGAAAAGTGTCTCCAGACATTGCCACCTGTCTTTTGGGGGCAAAGTCACCTCCAGCTGAGGACTACTGGTTTAGAAGGAAGAGATAGAGACTGAAAATGCAATGAGCAGCATGGGTACAATAAAAGAAAAACATATAGGATAAGATGGTGACCAAAGTGCAATGTCAGAAAATGCTTTGAGTAGAAGAAGAATCAGGAATGTGATCGCAGAGCTTCTTTCTGACTTCAGCACATTTGCTATTTCCACTGTAAAACTACCCAGGCTGGGATGAAAGGCATCACCTGAGGTAGTCTCTTCTTAGAACCCCGAATGGGACCCTTTTATTTGACTTTTTATCCTTACCACCACCCTCTCCCTCCTCCAGATCAAAAGAAATAGCTCCCAAGTATTCCTGTTTATTTTCCCCTTGAAGGAAATGACTGTAATGCCATGTTTTCTTCTTGCCTGGAGCCCAGTAAATTTATTGCCCTTGTAGATCATTGCAAGCATGGCTAAGCAGAAGGAAAATTTGAACCTCCTTCTGCTTCTACATGGCAGGAGGTTGGCTGAGAAGTCCCTGTGTGCCACATGGAGGTTTCCAAAGGCAGAAAAATTGAGAACTGGTGCGGATGCACTGGGCCACTAATACAGCGTGCTAAAGCTCGGAGAGGAATGCTACCCCTGTAAGAGCCAAGGTGATGTCAGATCCCAAAGGACCAATGTGAGTGTCCCTGCCGAGAGGAACAGAGAGCAGAGAAGACATCTAGAAGACTGGACATGAACCTGAAAGAAATCAATGACACCCAATAAATTGCACAGAAAAATGCTGAAACAACATAAAAGCATACCAGAATAAGAATCATTGAGGAAGAGGCTATTAGTTATGGAAGATAAATATGCTCCATATCTTTACCTATCTATGTTTTGGTGAGAAGACTTTCTATCCTACTCACAAGAACTCTGAGAGTGGAAATAAAACGTTCTGCAGGAGTGCACAACAGAGTAGTTTGGACAGGTTTGGGTACTCAAGGAAGACCTGGATGAAAGTATATAATTTTGAACAGACATCAGAGAATGAATAAGAAGTACCCTGCTGAAGAGTTGACAAAGGAGTGTTCCAGCAAAAGGAATAGATGTGAGAAGCCCCAGATGTGAGAGAGAATAGGTGGGTCTGAGAAGAAAAATACATACATGGTGTTTCTAAGGTGAAGGGAGACATTCTAATCAATATTTATTCAGAATGCATTATAATCCCAGGAACAAAGCTAAATTCTTTATGAATAGTATCTCAGATAATTTTCAAAACAGATCAACAAGGTGGGAGGTTATAGTCACCCTATCATTTAGCTGCTGTTACCAACTTCATCATACTCAGATTTGTGTTTTAGAAAGCATACAGGTAGTGTATAAATGATTAAATGGATTAAGCAAATGGATCAAGAGGAATCCATTAACAAGCTTGCTGCAGGACACACAGTAACACAAATTGAAGTTCCAGACGATCTCATTAGTGCTTGGAATGGAAAAGGAGGGATGGATTCATGAGTCATTTCAACTGTAAAGAAAATTAAATGAAAGAGACTGATGCAAGTAACTGATTTTTAAAGTTGAAAAGACAGAGGAATTGAAAGGAGCCAGAACTCTGACCATGAATAACAAACAGCAAACTACTACCAACAAGAAATGGATCAACAGTGAAACAAGGAGTTAAGATTTTCACTGCTGAGGCTGAGGCGCCAGGGTGCAGCTTGAAATGGGGGCTAGAGCTTCACAATAAAAGGTGTCCAAAGACATCAGTTTAGAAGACTCTCACCTTGAGGTCAAAGCTGAAGTCCCAAGAGTGAATAAGATGGTAAGGAGAGAAGAAACAAAACGTTCACTGAGAATTATGACTTAAAAAAAGATTCATAGCACATATCTGTAAGATGACCCTATTTTTGCTGTCTGTTAAATATTAACAATTCCAAGAGAAAAATCAATACTGTTTTTGCTGATGTTTGCATCTATGGAGGGCTTCCCGGGTGGCTCAATGGTTTTAAAAAAAAAAAAAAAAAAAACCTGTCCGCCCATGCAGGAGATGCAGGTTTGATCTCTGGGTTGGGACGATCCCCTCAAGAAGAAGAAGAAAATGGCAACCTGCTCCAGTATTCTTGCTGGGATAATCCCATCGACAAAGAAGTCTGACAGGCTATAGTCCATGGGGTCACAAAGAGTTGGACACAAATTAGTGACCCAAGCACCTAAGGGACCAGGAAGAGAAATCATGATCTTAGGACTGCTTCTTTTCTATGGTTTCCACTGATAAAACCATTTCTATACTTTATCCTCTCTCCCTACTCCCATATGTTCACATGATCCTACAATCATGCCCATGAACCTGACTCTCTTCCCAGACAATGTGTCGAATCAGGTGGGAGCTTGGTGAGGGAGACACATAGGTTTTAGTGTTATCGAGGCAAATAAAACAGTGACCACTCACTAAAGGACCCTGATCCTTACAGCTTAATATCATTCAATGAATTCAACTTGATTTCTTAAAATGTCCCATCCCTGCTCTGTCCCAAAAAGAAAAGTCTAAATACGTAAAAACTGAGAGGAACACAGGAGATCTTTAAAAGAACTTTGCCTTTTCCTCCTTAACTGTCCTTGGTTCATTCAATTCTGCCCATTTACCTTCTCCCCAAACTGCAACTGTTGAAACCCAATCTTTCAACGTCTAGCCTGAGGAATCCCTTAGGGAAGTTTTCCTTGCTCTGGCCCTAAGGGAACAGGCTATGAGTCACTCTGTACCCTGAGCATTTACTTCTGTTGTTGTTCAGCTGCTCAGTCATGTCAGACTCTTTGCAACCCCATGGACTACAGCATTCCAGACTTCCCTGTCCTTCACTATCTCCCAGAATTTGCTCAAACACATGTCCATTGATTCAGTGATGCCATCCAACCATCTTATCCTCTGCCATCCCCTTCTCCTCCTACCCTCAAACATTTCCAGCATCAGAGTCTTTTCCAAAGGGTCAGCTCTTCACATCAGGTGGTCAAAGTATTGGAACTTTTCAGCTTTACCATAAGTCCTTCCAATGAATATTCAGGGTTGATTTCCTTTAGGATTGACTGATTTGATCTCCTGGCTGTCCAAGAGACTCTTTCTTGAATCATTCATTGTGTTTTTGTATTTTGTGGCATATGAGTGTGACTGTGATTGGAGTTAATGAAACAAACACATTGTCATATATAAGCAATACCAGTTAGAAGGGTTTCATGGAAACACAAGCCATGAATCTTTTACCCCAACCTCACCACCTCCCTACTGAAAATAACACTTCCCCTAACCTAACCTCAGTTCAGTTCAGTAACTGAGTCGTGTCCGACTCTTTGCGACCCCATGAATCACAGCATGCCAGGCCTCCCTGTCCATCACCAACTCCCCGAGTTCACTCAGACTCATGTCCATCGAGTCAGTGATGCCTACCCTAAACTCTTCCCTCCACATCTGCAAATAGCAACAATGTGATTAGCCTTCCATTATATTTCCTTATTGGTGATGCAGTTCTTCTTTCCACACAATGGGAGACACTGTCATAATTGAAACTTTGTATAATGGATTGGCAGAGCATATAATCTAAACATCTGGATTCCGCCATACATGGTTCATTAGCTGTTGCTGCAGAAGCCAATATAATCGCTATACTGATGCAATTAAATGTGACTGGAAAAATACATGCTTCCCATATTTTTAGTTATACATATGTATATATTTGGCATACAATTCAATGCCGTCACAGGAATTTTTAAAAGAAACGCTTTCTACAACCATGTCTGTTAACCATCACTGTGCTACTTCCTGGAAACAGAGGGAAAATGAGTCGTGCTGGGCTGCCAGCCACTTTAGCACACTGCCACAGGAGAGAAAATCTAATAATAAATGCATCCAGTTGAGTATCAGGATTCCTAGTCTGCTCTTCATGGTGGTAAAAATAGGCTTCGATGTGAAATTGACCAGAATTGAGTACAAAAGAGAGTTTTTAATCCAGCATTGCTTAATTTGCCAGAATGTGAAAAGAGGTGATTGTTAATAACACTCTCACCCACGTTGCTGTTGTACTAAAGTGACCCGAAAAGTGTGTGGCCTCACACTGAGTCAGAAGGAGAACACAACTCATTAACTCCACAGTCCTCAGAGAGCCCTCCCAGAGTGAAATCCAATAGCAGGGGAATAGAGAGAGGCAGGCTATTACTCTTTCACTTTCGCTCTTGCAGTCCCAATTTTGCCCTTTTGAGGCCAAACGCAAAGGAGTCCACACCCTAACTAGGGTGGTCTTTTAGTCTTTCCCTTTCAAGTTTCTGTAGGCATCAGAGGCTCAGAAAAAAAGAGGGCCTCCTGTATTTCTTCTTCTATAATTGTTGCAAATGGTGCACTTTCCTTTCTCTGTATTTGGTCATCTACCCTGGGAAAATATTGAGTTACGTATTTTCCCTTTTACCTGATGTAGCACACCCTCATTTCAAACTAAGTAAATATTAAACCAAAGGTGGTATGCTGTTATTAATTTAAATCATTCAAACTGTCCTACAGGGAAATAAATGTGCAGGTTGTCTTCAGTCAGATTTCCTGGATGCAGACATTAAGATTTGCATACAGGGGATTTGTTGGCAAATCCTCACAAGTAAAACACATATAAGGGAGTAATAGAAGCATGGTTTTGCAGGGGGGAAAGCTGAACTCTGGTGCAGCTACACCAAGGCTTCAGCATGGAGAGCTCTGAGACCAGGACGGTCCTTGAAAATTATCACAGGCTAAGTTCAGGGGTTCAGGCCTTTGGACTCCCGCATGACCAGAGAGTGGATGCAGAGTGCTCCCAGCAAGGGAGTATAACCTTGAGGGAGGGAATATCTTTCCCCCAAAGCAATTCTCAGAGAGGGACACAGCTAAGAGACTTCGGCAGGGCTGGGGAATGAGCACCTTGGCTCTGAAGAAGGTGATCTGGATGACACATAAAGGTGTCCACTGCTGCTGCTGCTGCTGCTAAATCGCTTCAGTCGTGTCTGACTCTGTGCAACCCCATAGACGGCAGCCCACCAGGCTCCCCCATCCCTGGGATTCTCCAGGCAAGAACACTGGAATGGGTTGCCATTTCCTTCTCCAGTGCGTGAAAGTGAAAAGTGAAAAAGTGAAGTCGTGTCCGACTCTTCGCGACTCCATGGACTGAAGCCCGCTAGGCTCCTCGGTCCACGGGATTTTCCAGGCAAAAGTTCTGGAGTGGGTTGCCATTGCCTTCTCCTAATGGTGTCCACTACACCCACCCTAACCTAAGGCGCTTGGATCTACTTGTGTCTGGTAATAACTCCTCCCCAGCTAGGAGCATCTTCTTCAGAAGTCTAATTGGTCTCATTTTCCAGTGAAACTTACAAGAGGAAGGTTAGTAGGATGAACTGCAGCCCTTGCCAGCACAGCTGGTCACAAAGCTCTATGTGATACTCAGCACTGCCCACCTTTATTACCCATTTAGATTCTCCGCACTGTCAGCTTGAACCTTTGTTGGTCTAGATAGCTTACCAGATGCAATGACCTAAGGGATCTGAGTCTCTGGTTACCCTGTAATTCCTGAGTCATGGATCCTGTACTGGTCCAGAACATGCCATCACAATGGGCATGGGAGTACCAAGAAACACACTGGTGGATCGGTGGTGTCAAACTGCCCTGGTGTGAAACAGCAAGATTTCTTCCACTTGATAATTTTGGCTCACCTACCCTGATATGGCTTCCCAAGTGGCTCAGTGGTAAAGAATCTGCCTGCCAATGCAGGGAACATGAGAGATGAGAGATCTGGGTTCGATTCCTGAGTCAGGAAGATCCCCTGGACAGAGGAACCTAGTGGGCGACAGTCCATGAGGTTGCGAAAGAGTCAGACATGACTTAGCAATTAAACAGCAACAACCACCCTGACATATCTTCTTTCTTTGCCTGCTCATCTGTTGATATGAAGAAACCAAAAAGATCAGGCAGCCATAATAGCTCAAAGTTCAATGAAGTGAAGTTGCTCAGCCGTGTGCGACTCTTTGCAATCCAATGAACTGTAGCCTACAAGGTTCCTCTGTCCATGGAATTTTCCAGGCAAGAGTACTGGAGTGGGTTGCCATTTCCTTCTCCGGGGGATCTTCCCAACCCAGGGATCAAACCCAGGTCTCCCACATTGCAGGCCGACACTTTACCATCTGAGCTACCAGGGAAGCCTGTATTCTTATTATGGCTCCAAACAAAAAGGATTCTTCTTCTAGGATCAAGGACTTTCAAACCCACAGAGCCTTAAATTAAAGGGAAAGGGAGCTAAAACTCCCCCCCACCCCCAGAGAGGTCATGAGAGTGGTGGCAAGCTTCTCCACTCCATTCCTATTTCTAGACCCTTTTATTTCATCTGCTGGGAAAACAACATCATGGTCACTGGTTTAGGTTATTTAATACACCCTGTAGCATGGCACCACATTCTGCCAGGTGTCAACAACAAGTTGACATAGTTGTACAAAAAGTTATCCCATTTCTCTTTCAGGCTAAGAACTTCTAGAATATAACCACTACAATCATGCATTTGGGGACACCAAGGAAATGACTGCCATGTGAATCTGAGGAAGGAACCCACTCACAATGAACTTAACCTCCTTTTAAATACCCTTTTCAAAAATGAAATATGATTGTGCTTCATTCCCTGGGTATCAGTGAAAGCTCAGATCCTATGTCCCATCATCCTTGAATTGTCTGCATAGTCTTCTATATGACCTCTCTGTTACCCAAATAATATTCATATGTCCCTTCAGTGAATGCTTTGTGAAATCATTACTGTATAAGCATGCTGTGTGGCACTGTGTTTCTTTCTGATGACCATAACAACTTTAATAACTTCTCCCAAAGAAATATAATCCAGGAAAATACTACTTGAAATACAAGTGGCAATAATAAAGTCATGTCTATGATTTACACTAAGATCAAAAGAGTGTATTAGTCACTCAGTCATGTCTGACTCTTTGCAACCCCATGGACAGTAGGTTCTTCTGTCCATGGAATTCTTCAGGCAAGAATACTGAAGTGGGTGGCCATCTCTTTCTCCAGGGTATCTTCCCCACCCAGAGATTGAAACTCAGGTCTCCTGCATTTCAGGCAGATTCTTTAACATCTGAGCCATCAGGGAAGCCAAAAAAAATCGAAAGAGCTCAATTGTATATCTATATATCTGTTTAGCTCTATGTATCTACTGATACATCTATTTACTTATAAATATACATGTATATTGGAAAAGGCAATGGCAAGCCACTCCAGTACTCTTGCCTAGAAAATCCCATGGATGGAGAAGCCTGGTAGGCTGCAGTCCACAGGGTCGCTAAGGGTCGGACATGACTGAGCGACTTCACTTTCACTTTTCACTTTCACGCATTGGAGAAGGAAATGGCAACCCACTCCAGTGTTCTTGCCTGGAGAATCCCAGGGACGGGGGAGCCTGGTGGGCTGCCATCTATGGGGTCACGCAGAGTCGGACACAACTGAAGTGACTTAGCAGCAGCAGCAGCAGCAGCATACATGTATATGTGTATGCTGCTGCTGCTAAGTCGCTTCAGTCATGTCTGACTCTGCGTGACCCCATAGATGGCAGCCCACCAGGCTCCCCCGTCCCTGGGATTCTCCAGGCAAGAACACTGGAGTGGGTTGCCATTTCCTTCTCTAATCTGTGTATATATACATATAATATTTCTGAACAAAAGACAACAGTTAATAAACAACTGGAGATTTTTAAATGAGATAAGAAAGCATTCTTCTTACCTTGTGTAAAAGTAGCATCTCTGTGACTACTTGCATTTCATGACATCCAAGGTTCTCCCCTCCCAGGCAACAGGCATGGGTCTCGCGCAAGCGTAATACCCCATACACTCTTCACACAAAGTTTTTGAAGCTCTCCTTGGAGGTGATATTCCATGGGCCAGATTTCTTCATGCCCTGCCCTTCAACCAGATTATATTTTCAAGGATGTTTGTGTACTGAGCAGCCTTGAAAAATAGAGATAGTATCTTCCTGTGGAGCCAAAGGAAGGTTTGATTACAGTCTTAGAAAAATGGATTCAATGTCTCCCTCCAGAGTAAAGGGCATGTTTGCTGACTGGCCAGATTAGTAAAGATAATGTCTGCCCAGAGCAAAGGGTGGGCATCTTGCTTCTCGTTAATGAAGACTTGAGTTTTCTGAATTCAGAGTTCATTTGTTGTAATGGAATCCACTACATGCATAGGTTTCACCTGTCCCTGGTTGCATCACCCAGTGAGAACTGGGTCTGAAGAACCAGCACAAAAATGCTGATACTCAGACTACTGCAGTAATTGTGAGTATTAAACTACCCTTTATCTCTGACCCAGGGATCTTATATCTTGTACCAGCATCCAAAAATCTGAGGAAGGCTAATTTGTGCTTTGCAAGAAGGATAAGAGTCTCACCATCTTCACATTTCTAAACGCTTTTTTATGTGGTTTTGCAAACTGTTTGTTCCAAACAGCAGCAAGAGTGTTATAAACACTATTTTAAAAAACACTTGACAGATACTAACAATCATCCAGCCAAAAAACAGAGGTACTGAGCCATGAAAGTATTACCTTTCTCCAATCTTTTATTTTGTGATGGAACCCAGAGCAAAATGTTGGTTGTCTGACTTTACTATGATGAGATCTGCCTAATGAGTGTTTCTAATCTCTGTGCTTCAGAGGAAACCTTATGGAGTTTTGCATCCAGAGCCCAATTTGGAGACTTCAGAGTCCCTTGGACTACAAGGAGACCAAACCAGTCAATCTGAAAGGAAATCAACCCTAAATATTCATTGGCAAGACTGATGCTGAAGTTGAAGCTCCAATACTTTGGCCACTTGATGCAAAGAGCCAACTCACTGGAAAAGATCTTGATGCTGGGCAAGATTGATGTCAGGAAGAGAAGGGGATGACAGAGGGTGAGATGATTGGATGGCATCAATGACTCAATGGACATGAATTTGAGCAAACTCTGAGCGATAGTGAAAGACAGACAACTGGCATGCTTCAGTCCATGGGGTCACAAAGAATCAGACATAACTGAGTGACTGAACAGTATGCCTCTCATCTTCCAGTGTTTAAACTCAAAAAGGAAATCAGCATTGCTTTATTCCTACAGGACTAGAAATGCCATGTTCTACCATTTATATCATAATCAATTACCAAACTATCTGACATTGGGACCAATGTCCTAACTCATTATCTCAGCCTTTGTTCCTCCAGAGCAGAGTCTGAGACAGAGGCCTGCATGCGAGGAATTCTGATCCCAAGGAACAGAAATGAAGTCCAGGAGAAGTGAACTAGGGAATGAAAGAAAGCCAGTACAAAATTGCATCATCCAGACGTGCAACTGCTGCAATTTACAGGGCTCAAACCAACAGGGCTTCTGATAAGCTTATGAAATGCAGCTTAGAAATAGAAGAAAATATTGATCTCTGGACTTTTGCTCCACCCACTCCCCACCCCTTGCACTGGTTCAAGGTGATGCATGGGTGTTAATTTCCTAAACTTCCAGGTTGTATATTGTGTGAGGGCCAACTGGGCTCCCACAGCAACACCTAAGAATCCCCATAGCAGGAGGCAAGAGATGTTTTGGAGGTGCAAGGGAGAAGCTCTTAGATCTGTCTCATTGACATAAAGGGTGAAAACTGAGTGCTTTGAGGTGGTGCCTGAAATAACAGGTGGGGCTGTAAGGACTAAGATTGGTGTCCATGAACTATCTAAAACATGCCTCTTCTGTATACATTTTCTGTTGGGAAAGGTTGTAGCCTCTCAGTTTATGATCAGACACCAGCTTCTTTGAGTCTTAACCATCCTTCTCATCCACTAGAGAAATGCTATCTCTCTGCTCTTTTCACTGGCCATCTCTTAAATCAAAAGTCTATAAAAATTCTTTTCTGAAAAAGAACTGCAAAGAAATAAACTGCATTGGTTAAGTCACTTAAAATGAATAGAATGACTTTTTAAAAGTCTGTGAAACATGAGTGAAGACACTGAATTCTGGAGTTACACCTGTCCTGCACTGAGTAACTCTATGTACCTTGAGCAAATTACCATCTCTCAGTTCTTCTGTTTTCTCAGCTACAATAGGCAAAGAACAATCATCTCTACATAAAAGATTATTTATAAGAATTAAATATATTAATATTTTCAGCATGTGGTCAGAGTCTGTGAAAGTTATCATCTATTAAATAAAAACTTCGTCATTTTTACATTTTTAGCTTGAGTTTAAGGTTATTTACAGAATGACAGTTTCAAGAAAACATATGGCTCGATTTGCTTATATTGGGATCCAAAATGATGAATGGGCTGGGGGAATTCCCAGGCTTCCCAGTGGTTAGGACTCTGAACTTTCACTGTGAAGGGAGAGGGTTCAATTTCTTGTCAGGGAACTAAGATCCTGCAAGCCACACTGCATGGCCAAAAAAAAAAAAAAAACAGTGAAATAAAATGATGGATGGGATGTATTGAGTTTGGGCAATATATGATCCAAATTTGTCCACAAATATGTAAGAAAGGAACAGGAAGACAGTACCCAAATATGAACTTACTGAGAGCAATCGTCTGTCTTAAACATCTATACAATTCCCTAAACCCAGTGATGTTCCACTTTCTCCACAATTGCCCCTGCAGTCTCATCCCTTACTACGTATATGCCCAGGTTTCAAGGTGTTCTGTGAGTGTGCTGAGTTTGGGGTTCCATGATCACATCATCCTTACTCCCTCTCCATGACTCTCCTTTGTCTACAACACTATTTCTTCAACTCTATGACCAATAACACTCATCCTTCAGGGCTCAGGTTCTTCTGCCCCTGGGAAGCCTTCCCAGACCCCCCAACTCTGAGCAAGCTTTCCTTCCTCGGTGCCCTCATGGCTCCCCAGATTTCCCTGTTATGGCATGTATAATCTAGTGTCAAAATGAGCTGTTCTCATCTGTTTCCCTCACTGGACCAAATCTCACAGTTACTGTTTCATTTCCCTCATTGAATACAGTGCCTGGCACATACAGACCTTTAAGAAATATTTGTCGAATCAAAAAGTGAGAGAATGAATAAATGTATAAATCAGTGCATAGAACAAGCAAAGGCATAGAAGACACCAGCTAGTTGAATTGTACACACACACAAAACGACAGATCTGAGTCTTCACTTGGTTTTCTCATTTCTGTTCTCCAGTACTCAGCATTGAGGCAGGCTGAGCTCACACAAGGTGGAGTCCTCCTCCTGGGCTGTGATAACAAGGTGTACATTTCCACCTGCTCCTTCAAACTGATGCCTGACCATGCAGGTCTCCTGCTGGGTTTCTAGCTTTGGCTGAGGCTGAGGAGCAGAGACCAGTTTCATTCTCTTTCCCAGTAAGCAGAATAACACTGCTCCCTTTTGTCCTTTTTTTAATATGACCCCAACTATGGTCATCATACTTACATCTTCATCCTCTGTGACGTGTTGCTGTTGTTCACTCACTCAGTCGTGTCTGATTCTTTGTGACCCCATGGACTGCAGCATGCCAGGCTTCCCTGTCCTTCACTATCTCCCAGAGTTTGCTCAAATTCATGTCGACTGAGTCGGTGATGCCATTCAACCACCTCATCCTCTGCTGCCCCCTTCTCCTTTTGCCTTCAATCTTTCCCAGCTTCAGGGTCTTTTCCAATGAGCTGGCTCTCCACATCAAAGTATTGGAGCTTCAGCTTCAACATCAGTCCTTCCAATGAATATGCACGGTTGCTTTTCTTTAGGATTGACTGACTTGATCTTACTGTCCAAGGAATGCTCAAGCTTCTTCTCCAGCACCACAATTCAATAGCATCAATTCTTTGGTGTGCAGCCTCCTTTATGGTCCAATTCTCACATCCATACATGACTACTGGAGGTGCATGGAGGATGAAACCCACTCCTCATTACCATAAAGTATATGCCTTCATCATTTCAGCAGCCTCTTTTTTACTGGAATGCGATAATTCTAAATGATTCCTCATTACCAATCATGAACATGGATAAGAAATAATGTTTTTAAAGTGAACCAAAGATTCCTAGATCCTCTCTCTTCTTTCTCGGTACTCTGCTCCCCAGTCCTCATGACCTCCTGCTAAAAGTTTCTCCCTTGAGAAGAATCTCCACCAGCTCGTGTGCTTCTACAACTGGCTCACAAACCTACCAAGAAGAAGGATTATCAGGCTTAAGGCTGTGATTCTCAAGTGTGATCTTAAGACCACCTAGACCATAGTCACCAGAGTCTGTATCCACAGCTCAATGCAATAAACCAGACTATCTGGGCAGGGGCAGCGGGGAGAGTTTCAGGAGGGGAATGAGCCCTTGAATATCATCTTAAACCCCTCCAATGATTACTATACACTCCCAACATTGAGCTCCACAGGCTCGACTACTTCCAGCATTTTTAAACCTTATAAGGAAAATAACCTTCAGACTTCAAACTAATGAATGTCTCTATATATCTGAACTGAAGATCCCTTGCTGAACTACAGGAGTCATCTTGGCTCACATAATCATCTATGTAACGGATTTTCACTTCAAGGTCAAGTGAATTAATTGCACTTCACGGAATTGAGATCACATCAATTTAAGGGGTTATTGACTCTGGCATCTGACATCAGTTTAAACTTGAAGTTAGAATTTATGAGCTGCTTAGAGATATGCTTTTAACTTTTAGAAACTGAATGTTCTTGTGGTAACAAACACAGCTGGAAGTCTATAGAACCTTCAGAGATTTGCTGGCCTGTGCGGTGGATATGCATGAATACCTGAAATACTGGAGAACTTGAGAGAAATATTAATAATGCTGAAGAAGTCCATCAAAGTTGAAGGATCTGGCTGATGATTGCATTTGGGTAGCATCCAGAATTAATAAACTGGTGAACAATGCCCTAGGCACAGTGGTACCAGATAAATATACTAGTGAGTGAAGTCACTCAGTCATGTCTGACTCTTTGTGACCTTGTGGACTGTAGCCTGCCAGGCTCCTCCATCCATGGGATTTTTCCAGGCAAGAATACTGGAGTGGGTTGCCGTTTCCTTCTCCAGGGGAATCTTCTCAACCCAGGGATCAAACTTGGGTCTCCCTCATTAAAGGCAGGCTCCTTATGATCTGAACCACCAGGGAAATATACTAGTAAACAGATAATATTTATTTAATTAGCAAAAACAGAAAAAAGTGCAACGAATCTCTGAACATTTTTTCTTCACAAACAAGCCATTATTTTCCCACAAATGCAATCTCATTACTAGCAAAAATCATATTTCTCAATTGATCTGTGTAATTTTATTTCTCGATCTGAGTAATTTTTATCTATGGTGAAATTCTTCTAAGCAAACACGATACACAAGAATTGAACTGCACGTTAGTTTTCTAACATCACCAAACAGGCTGGTGATAATGTCAATTGCAATCCTTTGACTACAGGTTGGTTTTCACTTTGGGGGGAAAGTTGTAATTTCTTGCTTTATGCTGAGAAAAGGCAGTCAGTTCCTTCTTTTCCTGTAAAAGGAATGTACATATATAGTTATGCACTCTATGTACTTAATCATTTGTGCACTAAGGCTCTAGAGGGAAAGAGAATCTCATCAAGGGGACACGTGATGCCCATCCATCAATGGTGTACCAAAGAGCTCACTCCTGAGTGAGCTGATGTGACCATCTGCTAAGGCTGAATCAGTAGATGCACTGAGGCCATTGCTCTCTTCAGATATGCCAGAAACCTGTACAGGGATGAGAGACTAAGTTAGTCTGTGTAGGCACACCATTATTTTACCAAAGAAGTGCTAGCACTCTTTATGGCCCACAACCAATTTCCCAACCTGGGGATCTGACAAAGGGACTGAGAATCCCCAGGGAATTTGACTTTGAAGGCCAGTGGGATTTGATTACAGAACTTCCACAGGACTGGGGAAACACTTTTGGAGGGCACAAAGAAAAAACTGTGTGCACCAGGACCCAGGAGAAAGGAGCAGTGACTCCATAAGAGATGGAGCCAGATTTGACTGTGAGTGTCCAGAAATCTCTGGCAGAAGTGTCAGTCAACAGTGGCCTGCCACAGGATCAGAGGCACTGACTACAACAGTCCTGGGAGCCTCAGCCTGTTGGCATAAGCCCTTTTGAAGGAGATCACCATTACCACCATTACTACTAACACAGTTTGGCCTCAAGCCAAACTCCAGAGAGGGAATGCAGCCCCACCCATCACAGATAATTATATTAAAGATATACTGAGCATGGTCCTGCCCACCAGAGCAAGACCCAGCTTTCCCCATAGCCAATCCCTTCAATCAAGAAGCTTACACAAGCCTCTTATACTCATCCATCAGAGGGAAGACAGAATGGAAACCACAATCACAAAAATTAACCAAACTGATCTCACGGATCACAGCCTTGTCTAACTCAGTGAAACTATGAGCAATGCCTGTAGGGCCTCCCAATTTGGACAAGTCATGGTGGAGAGTTCTGACAAAATGTGGTCCACTGGACATGGAAATGGCAAATGACTTCAGCATTCTTGCCTTGAGAATCCCATGAACAGTATGAAAAGGCAAAGTGATATGACACTGAAAGATGAACTCCCTAGGTGGGTTCCGTTCCGTTCCGTCGCTCAGTCGTGTCCGACTCTTTGTGACCCTGTGGACTGTAGCCTACCAGGCTTCTCTGTCCATGGGATTCTCCAGGCAAGAATACTGAAGTGGGTTACCGTTTCCTTCTCCAGGGGATCTTCCCGACCCAGGGATCGAACCCGGGTCTCCCGCATTGGAGGCAGATGCTTTAACCTCTGAGCCACCAGGGAAGCCCCCCTAGGTGGGTAGGTGCCCGATATTCTACTGGAGAAGAGTGGAGAAATAACTCCAGAAAGAATTAAGAAGCTGAGTCAAAGTGGAAACAAAACACCCAGGTGTGAATGTGTCTAGTGATGAAAGTAAAGTCTGATGCTGTAAAGAACAATATTTCATAGGAACCTAGAATCCATGAATCAAGGTCCATGAATCAAGATAAACTGTAAGTGTTCAAACAGGAGATGGCAAGAGTGAATATATACATTTTAGGAATCAGTGAACTAAAATGGACTGGAATGGGTGAATTTAATTCAGATGACCATTATATCTACTCCTGTGTGCAAGAATCCCTTAGAAGACATAGAGTAGCCCTCATAGTCAACAAGAGTTCAAATGCAGTTCAGTTCAGTTCAGTAGCTCAGTCGTGTCCGACTCTTTGCGACCCCATGAATCACAGCACGCCAGGCCTCCCTGTCCATCACCAACTCCCGGAGTTCACTCAAACTCATCTCCATCAAGTCGGTGATGCCATCCAGCCATCTCACTCTCTGTCGTCCCCTTCTCCTCCCGCCCACAATCTTTCCCAGCATCAGAGTCTTTTCCAGTGAGTCAACTCTTCGCATGAGGTGGCCAAAGTATTGGAGTTTCAGTTTTAGCATCAGTCCCTCCAAAGAACACCCAGGATTGATCTCCTTTAGAATGAACTGGTTGGATCTCCTTGCAGTCCAAGGGACTCTCAAGAGTCTTCTCCAATACCACAGTTCAAAACCAAGTACTTGGGTGCAATCTCAAAAATGACAGAATGAACTCTATTTGTTTCCAAGGCAAATCATTCAATATCACAGTAATCCAAGTCTATGCCCTGATCAGGAATGCCAAAGAAGCGGCAGATGAATGGTTCTTTGAGGATCTACAAGACCTTCTAGAACTAACACCAAAAAAAGATTTCCCTTTCATCAGAGGGGACTGGAATGCAAAAGTAGGAAGTCAGGAGATACCTGATGTAACAGGTAAATTTGGCCTTGGAGTACAAAATGAAGCAGGACAAAGGCTAATAGAACACACTGGTCATAGCAAACACCCTCTTCCAACAACACAAGAGAAGACTCTACACATGGACATTACCAGATGGTCAATATTGAAATCACATTGATTATATTATTTGCAGTCAAAGATGGAGAAGCTCTATACAGTTAGAAAAAACAAGACCAGGAGGTGACTGTGGCTGAAGTTGTGAATTACTTACTGTCAAATTCATACTTAAATTGAGGAAGATAGGGAAAACCACTTGGCCATTCAGGTATGACCTAAATCAAATCCTTTACATTTAGAGAGTGTATATGACCAATAGATTCAATGGATTAGATCTGACAGACAGAGTACCTGAAGAACTATGGATGGAGATTGGTAACACTGTACAAGAGGCAGTGAGCAAAACCATCCCCAAGAAAAATACATGAAAAAGGCAAAATATTTGTCTCAGGAGGACTTACAAATAGTTGAGGAAGGCAAGGGAGAAAAGGGAAGATATACCCATCTGAATGCAGAGTTCCAAAGAATAGCAAGGAGAGATAAGAAAGACTTCCTCAGTGATCAGTGCAAAGAAATACAGGAAAACAACAGAATAGGAAAGACTAGAGATCTCTTCAAGAAAAGAAGTGATATTAAGGGAACATTTCATGCAAAGATGAGTACAATAAAGGACAGAAACAGTATGGACTTAAAAGAAGTAGAAGATATTAAGAAGAGGTGGCAGAAATACACAGATGAACTATACAAAAAAGTTCTTCATGACCCAGATAACCATGATGGTGTGATCACTCACCTAGAGCCAGATATCCTGGAATGCAAAGTCAAATGGGCCTTAGGAAGCATCACTAAGAGCAAAGCTAGTGGAGATGATGGAATTCTATCTGAGCTATTTCAAATCCAAAAGATGCTGCTGCTAAAGTGTTGCACTCAATATGCTAGCAAATTTGAAACTCAGCAGTGGCCACAGGACTGAAAAATGTCAGTTTTCATTACAAACCCAAAGAAAGACAATGTCAAAGAATGTTCAAACTACCACAAATTGCACCTATGTCACAAGTTAGCAGAGTAATGCTCAAAATTCTCTAAGCCAAGCTTCAACAGTACTGAGAACTTCCAGATGTTCAAGCTGGATATATAAAAGACAGAGGAGAAAGAGATCAAATTGCCAACATCTGTTGGAACATAGAAAAAGCAACAGAATTTCAAAATACCATCTACTTCCACTTTATTGACTATGTTAAAGCTTTTGACTTGGATCACAACAAACATGGAAAATTCTTAAAGAGATGGGAATATCAGACCACCTTACCTGCCTCTTAAGAAATCCATATGTAGGTCAAGAAGCAACAGCTAGAATCGAACATGGAACAACGGACTGGTTCCAAACTGGGAAAGGAGTATGCAAGGCTGTATATTGTCACCCTGTTTATTTAACTTGTATACAGAGTACATAATGAGAAATGCTGGCCTGGGTGACGTACAAGCTGGAATCAAGGTTGCTGGGAGAAATATCAATAACCTCAGATTTGGAGATAACACCACACTTATGGAAGAAAGTGAAGGAGAGCTAAAGAGCTTCTTGATCAAAGTGAAAGAGGAGAGTGAAAAAGTTGGCTTAAAACTCAACATTCAGAAAACTAAGATCATGGCATCTGGTCCCATCACTTCATGGCAAAGAGATGAGGAAACTAGAAACAGTGACAGACTTTATTTTTCTGGGCTCCAAAATCACTGCAGATGGTGACTGCAGCCATGAAATTAAAGGACACTTGCTCCTTGGAAGAAAAGCTATGATCAACCTAGACAGCATATTAAAAATCAGAGACATTACTTTGCCAACAAAGGTCCATCTAGTCAAAGCTGTGATTTTTCCAGTAGTCATGTATTGTATAGATGTGAGAGTATAGACTGTAAAGAAAGCTAGGCACTGAAGAATTGATGCTTTTGAACTGTGGTATTGGAGGAGACTCTTGAGAGTCCCTTCAACTGCAAGGAGATCCAATCAGTCCATTCTAAAGGAATCAGTCCTGAATATTCATTGGAAGGACTGATGCTGAAGCTGAAACTCCAGTACTTTGGCCACCTGATGGGAAGAACTGACTCATTGGAAAAGACCCTGATGCTGGGAAAGATTGAAGGCAGGAAGAGGAGACGACAAAGGATGAAATGGTTGGATGACATTACTAACTCAACGGACATGAATTTGAGTAAGTTCCAGGCGATGGTGATGGACAGGGAAGCCTGCTGTGTTACAGTCCATGGGATCACAAAGAGTCAGAAATGACTGAGCAACTGAAGTGAACTGAATATAAATTACATTCTGTCAGTCAGTTTAGTCCTTTGAATAAAATGCTGGTGTTTGAGATTTTAGCTTAGATTCATTCTTTTTGATTCAATTGTGATATATTCTTTGTTTCCTCATGCCTCAGTTCAGTCACTCAGTCATGTCCGACTCTCCGCGACCCCATGAATCACAGCACGCCAGGCCTCCCTGTCCATCACCAACTCCCAGAGTTCACTCAAACTCATGTCCACAGAGTCGGTGATGCCATCCAGCCATCTCATTCTCTGTCGTCCCCTTCTCCTCCTCATGCCTAGTATCATATTAAATATCAATAACTCAAAGAACAATGATACAATACTGACTTTGTGACAACAGAAATTCAACTTCAACAGAAGGAAATAAATCCATTAACAAATAATCACCACCCAGTGTGTTTTCGCTGTCACAATATAGGATTGATTTTTTACATAAAACCTTGGTGTTCTCAAAACTATACCATCAAAATTCAGTCCTGAAAAAATGAGAGAAAGTGAGGGATTAACCTTCGCCTCAGAGAAGCTTCAAGTGCAAAGTCAGGACTGATTGGGAAGATACAGTTTATTCAGGTGTTGGCTGGAAGATTCACAGCTGCAGCACAGAACAGATGAAGAACAGTCTCAGGAAGCAAGGCTGGAAAGGCATTTTATAGTCCTCTTGTGAATGATTAAGAGGCCCTGAAAAAGTCACCCGTGACCCATCACAAAATGCAGCTATTTTTCAACAGACTAATTTTTAAACCAATTACTTAAACATTTCTCAATAAAAGTGGGCAATATGAAACTTTCCACCAAAATCAGAAATATTTGTTGAAAAAATTACAATCTTATGACCACATACCCACGAGAAGCTTAACATTCCACTTGACAGACTCATAAACATTGTTTTTTGAAGTCACACACAGCCCTGACAGTTCATAATTATAAGGAAACTAAACAGAAAAAAACAAACAAACTAGGTCAGCAATGTAGGACACTAATCATCCCATCCTATTCAGTCTGTTTTAGAGTTCTGGAGACTAATGCTTCCAGGATGTGAAACTAGAAGCTTGGCTTCATTCTAATCTTAGTGGGAAAGTAAAGCAAAAATACATTCAAATCTTTGGAGCTAAATGGTGTGTAATTATTGGACCATTTCAGTAGACGTGGATGGTCTTCTGTGTTCTGTCCCCATTGACTTCATTCTAGTTTTCACAGACATTCTAGAAGAAAAGAAATGAATCTTCTAATAAAAGCAGGCAAACACGATGTGCTTCCTCCCACCCCTCTGACCAATCTCCCTTCACCTATCCCAGTTTAAGGCAAAAGAGGATTCTATGGAAGTCTCTACCTGTTGACTGAAGAGCAATATTTATATATTTTAATTGTACTTTTCTCCTTTTTTTTTTAACTTTTCTCCTCCTATTTATTTAATTTTACTTTTCTCCTTTTAAAGTATCATTGCTTTACAATGCTATGTTAGTTTCCGCTGTATAACAATGTAAATCATCTGCATGTTTATATATACATATCCCCTCCCTCTTGAACCTCCCTCTCACTGCCCCCACTCCACCTGTTTAGGTCATCACAGAGGGGCTGAGCTCCCTCTGCTATACAACAGCTTCCCACTAGCTATCTGTTTTACCCATGATAGTGTATATATGTCAATGCCACTCTCTCAATTCATCCCACCCTCCCCTCCCACCTTGTGTCTACATGTGAACCTTCATTGAAGTAAAGAAGAGATGTTATTCAAGGAAAGCGAGATTTTGCATCTCCATCTTCCAAAATATGTTACCACTTTGACCTCTTTGCTTTTGTGACTGTGTGTTCCCAAAATGCCTACCATTTTAATTATCTTGATCACCAGAGCCATATGCTACACAAGTCCTATGCAACATGATGTTCGAACATTTAGAATATTGCATTCATATATGAAAAAAATAACCGCAGTGTAAAAAATGAAACTACATGTTCTTGGATCATGTTGAGAGAATTTGCATTCAGTTCAGTTCAGTCGCTCAGTCGTGTCTGACTCTTTGCGACCCCATGAATCACAGCACACCAGGCCTCCCTGTCCATCACCAACTCCCGGAGTTCACTCAAACTCATGTGCATTGAGTTGGTGATGCCACCCAGCCATCTCATTCTCTCTGTATAATTTTTTCTCCTCTCTAAATGGATAATCACAGCCTGTATGTTACGTGCTAAAGTTCAGTAACAGGAAATATATTATTTTGGTGACGCAATAACCTGCAGAGAACTTTTAAATGTTTTTCTTGAAATTTCCGAATTATTATAGCCATTTTCTTTGCTCTCATATTGGAAAACCTAAGACATGAAATTATCAAGGACACTTTCCTTTCTAATCCCATGTTCAGAGTTAGCCATTCCTAGGACTGAAATTATTTTTTCCAATAGTATCACTATATTGAAAGTTTTAGTTTATGATTCAGTATCCTTATATATTCAACATTTAAAACAGAAATATACCACTTGGAAATCTCATTAGTAGTAGTGTTAGTTGCTCAGTCATGTCCGAATCTTTGTGAACCCATGGACTGTAGCCCACCAGGCCCCTGCCCATGGGATTCCCCAGGCAAGAAAAGTGGAGTGGATATCTTCCTGACGCAGTGATTGAACCAGGGTCTCCTGCATTGCAGGCAGAGTCTTTAGCACCTGAGCCACTAAGGAAACAGTGGCAATCTCACTACTGCATATTATACTAACCATTTCACTTGAAACAACTAGAAAAGATAAATTAAATATTATAAATATATATACAGATACAAATAAATGAGATATATTCACGAAGTAAAGTTTCTCACTTGTGTCCGACTCTTTATGATCCCATGGCTACCAGGCTCCTCCCATGGAATTTTCCAGGCAAGAATACTGGAGTGGGCTGCCATTTCCTTCTCCAGAAGATCTTCTCCACCCAGGGATCTAACCCAGGTCTCCGACATTATAGGCAGACGCGTTACTGTCTGAGCCACAAGGGAAGATCTGATATAGATAGAAAACTATAAAACACTGATAAAAGATATCAAAGAGGATAAAAATAGATGCAGAAATATACCATGTTCATGGATCTGAAGAATCAATATAGTGAAAATGAGTATACTAATCAAAGCAATTGGTAGATTCAATGCAATCCATATCAAGCTACCAATGGTATTTTTCACAGAACTAGAATAAATAATTTCACAATTTGTACGGAAATACCAAAAATCTCAAATAGCCAAATCCATCTTGAGAAAGAAGAATGTAACTGGAGGAATCAACCTGCCTGACTTCAGACTATATTACAAAGCTACAGTCATCAAAAGAGTATGGTACTGGCATAAAGACAGAAATATAGATCAATGGAACAAAATAGAAAGCCCAGAGACAAATCCACGAAACTTTGGACAACTTATCTTTGACAAAGGAGACAAGAATATACAATGGAGAAAAGACAATCTCTTCAACAAGTGATGCTGGGAAAACTGATCAACCACTTGTAAAAGAAGGAAACTAGAACACTTTCTAACACCATACACAAAAATAAACTCAAAATGGATTAAAGATCTAAATGTAAGACCAGAAACTATAAAACTTCTTGAGGAAAATATAGGCAAAACACTCTCTGACATAAATCACAACAGGATTCTCTATAACCCACCTCCCAGAGTAATGGAAACAAACTCTTTAACAAATGTAAAGAGGAAACTACTCACTACCTAACACTCTGAAAGAAGTTTGAGTGATTGAAAATAAGAACACAAAGGAATCTACAAAGTTCCTGAGAACGTGAAAGAATTGTAATCAATAAATTTTCTACCATCAGGATTTCAAAGTAAAACTGTGTATTATTACTGCTTTAAAATGTATGGTTCAAAGTCATCAATACAGTAGTGACTATTAAACTCCTATTGCATTCAAATCCCTTACTACCTCCTATCCTTTCTTTTGTTAAATTGTCTTTTTAGTGATCTGAAAAATATTATTTACTAAATTTAAAATTTTGACATACAATAATATACTATAGTTTATTTTTTTAATGTGTATACATCTATGGCCTCATTTCCATTCTTTTTTTTCTTAGATTTCCTCCCTCAAGGTCCAACTTTATTTTTTTTCTTTTTTTAATTATTTTTATTGTAGGCTAATTATTTTACAAAATTATATTGGTTGGTTTTGCCATACATTGACATGAATCCACCCCGGGTGTACATGAGTTCCCCTTACTGAACCCCCCTCCCACGTCCCTCCTCCCCTTATCCTCCCTCTGGGTCATCCCCGCACACCAGCCCCGAGCATCCTGTAACATGCATCGACCCTGAACTGGCAATTCGTTTCACAAATGATAATATACATGTTTCAATGCCATTCTCCCAAATCATCCCACCCTCACCCTCTCCGACACAGTCCCAAAGACTGTTCTATACATCTGTGTCTCTTTTGCTGTCTCGTATACAGGGTTATCATTTCCATCTTTCTAAATTCCATATATATGCGTTAGTATATTGTATTGGTGCTTTTCTTTCTGGCTTACTTCACTCTGTATAATAGGCTCCAGTTTCATCCACTTCATTAGAACTGATTCAAATGTATTCCTTTTAATGGCTGAATAATACTCCATTGTGTATATGTACCAAAGATTTCTTATCCATTCGTCTGCAGATGGACATCTAGGTTGCTTCCATGTCCTGGCTATTATAAACAGTGCTGCAATGAACACTGGAGTACATGTGTCTCTTTCAATTCTGGTTTCCTCGGTCTGTATGCCCAGGAGTGTGATTGCTGGATCATATGGCAGCTCTATTTCCAGTTTTTTGAGGAATCTCCACACTGTTCTCCATAGTGGCTGTACTAGTTTGCATTCCCACCAACAGTGTAAGAGGGTTCCCTTCTCTCCATACCCTCTCCAGCATTTATTGCATGTAGACTTTTGGATAGCAGCCATTCTGACTGGCGTGAAATGGTATCTCATTGTGGTTTTGATTTGCATTTCTCTGATTATGAGGGATGTTGAGCATTTTTTCATGTGTTTGTTAGCCATCTGGATGTCTTCTTTGAAGAAATGTCTGTTTAGTTCTTAGGTCCATTTTTTGATTGGGTCTTTTATTTTTCTAAATTGATCTGAAGGAGCTGCATGTATATTTCAGAGATTAATTCTTTGTCAGTTGTTTCATTTGCTATTATTTTCTCCCATTCTAAAGGCTGTCTTTTCACCTTGCTTATAGTTTCCTTTGTTGTGCAGAACCTTTTAATTTTAATTAGGTCCAATTTGTTTATTTTTGCTTTTATTTCCAATATTCTGGGAGGTGGGTCTTGGAGGATGCTGCTGTGATTTATGTCGGAGAGTGTTTTGCCTACGTTCTCCTCTAGGAGTTTTATAGAATCTGATCTTACATTTAGATCTTTAATCCATTTTGAGTTTATTTTTGTCTATGGTGTTAGGAAGTGATCTAGTTTCATTCTTTTACAAGTGGTTGACTAGTTTGCCCAGCACCACTTGTTAAAGAGACTGTCTTTTCTCCATTTTATATTCTTGCCTCCTTTGTCAAGATAAGGTGTCCATAGGTGCGTGGGTTTATCTCTGGGCTTTCTATTTGTTCCATTGATCTATATTTCTGTCTTTATGCCAGTGCCATACTGTCTTGATGACTGTGGCTTTGTAATAGAGCCTGAAGTCCAGCAGGTGGATTCCCCCATTTCATTCTTCTTCCTCAAGATTGCTTTGCCTATTTGAGGTTTTTTCTATTTCCATACAAATTGTTAGATTATTTGTTCTAGTTCTGTGAAAAATATCATTGGTAGTTTGATAGGGATTTCATTGAATGTATAAATTACTTTGGGTAGTATACTCATTTTTACAATATTTATTCTTCCAATCCATGAACACGGTATATTTCTCCATCTGTTAGTGTCTTCTCTGGTTTCTTTCACCAGTGTTTTATAGTTCTCTATGTACAGGTCTTTTGTTTCTTTAGGTAGATATATTCCTAAGTATTTTATTCTTTTCATTGCAACAGTGAATGGAATAGTTTCCTTAATTTCTCTTTCTATTTTCTCATTAGCAGCAGCAGCAGCAGCAATGTATATGAATGCAAGGGATTTCTCTGTGTTGATTTTATATCCTGCATAGAGTTTGGCCAAGAGAACACACTGGACATAGCAAACACCCTCTTCCAACAACACGAAAGAAAACTCTACACGTGGACATCGCCAGATGGTCAACACCGAAATCAGATTGATTATATTCTTTGCAGCCAAAGATGGAGAAGCTCTATACAGATAGCAAAAACAAGACCAAGAGTTGACTATGGTTCAGATCATGAACTACTTATTGCCAAATTCAGACTTAAATTGAAGAAAGTAGGGAAAATCACTAGAGCATTCAGATATGACCTAAATCAAATCCCTTATGATTATACAGGAGAAGTGAGTAATAGATTTAAGGGACTACATCTCATAGATAAGAGTGCCTGATGAAATATGGATGGAGGTTCATGACATTGTACAGGAGACGAGGACCAAGACCATCCCCACGGAAAAGAAATGCAAAAAAGCAAAATGGCTGTCTGAGGAGGCCTTACAAATAGCTGTGAAAAGAAGAGAAGTGAAAAGCAAAGGAGAAAACGAAAGATATAAGCAACTGAATGCAGAGTTACAAAGAATAGCAAGGAGAGATAAAACCTTCCTCAGCGATCAATGCAAAGAAATAGAGGAAAAAAACAGAATAGGAAAAACAAGAGATTTCTTCAAGAAAATGAGAGATATAAAGGGAACATTTTATGCAAAGAAGGGCTCGATGAAGGACAGAAATGGTATGGACCTAACAGAAGCAGAAGATATTAAGAAGAGGTGGCAAGAATACACAGAAGAACTGTACAAAAAAGATCTTCACGACCAAAATAATCACGATGGCGTGATCACTCACCTGGAACCAGACATCTTGGAATGTGAAGTCAAGTGGGCCTTAGAGAGCATCACTACGAACAAAGCTAGTGGAGGTGATGGAATTCCAGTTGAGCTATTACAAATCCTGAAAGATGATGCTGTGAAAGTGCTGCACACAATCTGCCAGCAAATTTGGAAAACTCAGCAGTGGCCACAGGACTGGAAAAGGTCAGTCTTCATTCCAATCCCAAAGAAAGGCAATGCCAAACAATGCTCAAATTACCGCACAATTGCACTCATCTCACACATTAGTAAAGCCATGCTCAAAATTCTCCAAGCCAAGCTTCAGCAATAAGTGAACCGTGATCTTCCAGATGTTCAAGTAGGTTTTAGAAAAGGCAGAAGAACGAGAGGTCAAATTGCCAACATAGGCTGGATCATGGAGAAAGCAAGAGAGTTCCAGAAAAACATCTATTTCTGCTTCATTGGCAATGACAAAGTTTTTGACTGTGTGGATCACAATAAACTGTGGAAAATTCTGAAAGATATAGGAATCCCAGATCACCTGACCTGCCTCTTGAGAAACCTGTATGCAGGTCAGGAAGCAACAGTCAGAACTGTACATGGAACAACAGACTGGTTCCAAATAGGAAAAGGAGTACGTCAAGGTTGTATATTGTCACCCCGCTTATTTAACGTCTATGCAGAGTACATCATGAGGAAAGCTGGGCTGGAAGAAGCACAAACTAGAGTCAAGATTGCTGGGAGAAATATCAATAACCTCAGATATGCAGATGACACCACCCTTATGGCAGAAAGTGAAGAGGAACTCAAAAGCCTCTTGATGAAAGTGAAAGAGGAGAGTGAAAAGGTTGGCTTGAAGCTCAACATTCAGAAAACAAAGATCATGGCATCTGGTCCCATCACTTCATGGGAAATAGATGGGGAAACAGTGGAAACAGTGGCAGACTTCATTTTTTGGGCTCCAAAATAACAGCAGATGCTGACTGCAGCCAGGAAATTAAAAGAAGCTTACTCCTTGAAAGGAAAGTTATGACCCAACTAGATAGTATATTAAAAAGCAGAGACATTACTTTGCCAACCAAGGTCCGTCTAGTCAAGGCAATGGTTTTTCCCGTGGTCATGTATAGATGTGAGAGTTTGACTGTGAAGAAAGCTGAGCACCGAAGAATTGATGCTTTTGAACTGTGGTGCTGGGGAAGACTCTTGAGAGTCCCTTGGACTGCAAGGAGATCCAACCAGTCCATTATAGAGGAGATCAGTCCTGGGTGTACATTGGAAGGACTGATGCTAAAACTGAAACTCCAATATTTTGGCCACCTCATGCGACAATTTGACTCACTGGAAAAGACTGATGCTGGGAGGGATTGGGGGCGGGAGGAGACGGGGACGACAGAGAATGAGATGGCTGGATGTCATCACCAGCTCGATGGACATGAGTTTGAGTGAACTCCGGGAGTTTGTGATGGACAGGGAAGCCTGGCGTGCTGTGATTCATGGGGTCGCAAAGAGTTGGACACGAATGAGTGACTGAACTGAACCGACTGACTGAATGTGGTGTATTACTTTGATTGATTTGCGGATATTGAAGAATCCTTGCATTCCTGGGATAAAGCCCACTTGGTCATGATGCATGATCTTCTTAATGTGTTGTTGGATTCTGACAGCTAGAATTTTGTTAAGGATTTTTGATCTATGTTCATCAGTGATATTGGCCTGTAGTTTTCTTTATTTGTGGGATCTTTACCAGGTTTTGGGATTAGGGTAATAGTGGCCTCATAGAATGAGTTTGGAAGTTTCCCTTCCTCAGCAATTTTCTGGAAAAGTTTGAGTAGAAGAGGTGTTATCTCTTCTCTAAATTTTTGGTAGAATTCAGCTGTGAAGCCATCTGGACTTGGGCTTTTCTTTGCTGGAAGATTTTTTATTACAGCTTCTATTTCCATGCTTGTGAAGGGTCTGTTAAGATTTTCTATTTCTTCCTGGTTCAATTTTGGAAAGTTGTACTTTTCTAAGAATTTGTCCATTTCTTCCAAATTGTCCATTTTATTGCCATATAATTGCTGATAGTATTCTCTAATAATCCTTTGTATTTCTGTGTTGTCGGTTGTGATCTCTCCATTTAAATTTCTAATTTTATTGATTTGGTTCCTCTGCCTTTGTTTCTAGATGAGTCTGGCTAATGGTTTGTCAATTTAATTTACCCTCTCAAAGAACCAGCTTTTGGTTTTGTTGATTTTTGCTATGGCCACTTTTGTTTCCTTTGCATTTAATTCTGCCCTAATTTTTAAGATTTCTTTCCTTCTATTAAGCCTGGAGTTCTTCATTTCTTCCTTTTCTAGTTTCTTTAAGTGTAGAGTTAGGTTATTTAGTTGACTTTTTTCTTTTTTCTTGAGGTGTGCCTGTATTGCTATGAACCTTCCCCTTCAGTTCAGTTCAGTTCAGTTCAGTCGCATAGTCGTGTCCGACTTTTGCGACCCCATGAATCATAGTAAGCCAGGCCTCCCTGTCCATCTCCAACTCCTGGAGTTCACTCAAACTCATGTCCATTGATCGGTGATGCCATCCAGCCTTCTCACTCTCTATCGTCCCCGTCTCCTCCCACCTCCAATCCCTCCTAGCATCAGAATCTTTTCCAGTGTGTCAACTCGTCGCATGAGGTGGCCAAAGTATTGCAGTTTCAGCTTTAGCATCAGTCCTTCCAATGAACACCCAGGATTGATCTCCTTTAGAATGGACTGGTTGGATCTCCTTGCAGTCCAAGGGACTCTCAAGAGTCTTCTCCAGCACCACAGTAAAAAAGCGTCAATTCTTCGGTGATCAGCTTTCTTCACAGTCCAACTCTCACATCCATACATGACCACGGGAAAAACCATAGCCTTGACTAGATGGACCTTGGTTGGCAAAGTAATGTCTCTGCTTTTTAATATGCTATCTAGGTTGGTCATAACTTTCCTTTCAAGGAGTAAGCGTCTTTTAATTTCCTGGCTGCAATCAGCGTCTGCAGTGATTTTGGAGTGCAAAAAAATGAAGTCTGCCACTGTTTCCACTGTTTCCCCATCTATTTCCCATGAAGTGATGGGACCAGATGCCATGATCTTCGTTTTCTGAATGTTGAGCTTTGAGCCAACCTTTTCACTCTCCTCTTTCACTTTCATCAAGAGGCTTTTGAGTTCCTCTTCACTTTCTGCCATAAGGGTGGTGTCATCTGCATATCTGAGGTTATTGATATTTCTCCTGGCAATCTTGATTCCAGCTTGTGCTTCTTCCAGCCCAGCTCTCCTCATAATGAACTCTGCATAGAAGTTAAATAAGGAGGTTGTCAATATACAACCTTCACGTACTTCTTTTCCTATTTGCAACCAGTATGTTGTTCCATGGCCAGTTCTAACTGTTGCTTCCTGACCTGCATACAGGTTTCTCAAGAGGCAGCTCAGGTGGTCTGGGTTTCCCATCTCTTTCAGAATGTTCCACAGTTTATTGTGATCCACACAGTCAAAGGCTTTGGCATAGTCAATGAAGCAGAAATAGATGTTTTTCTGGAACTCTCTTGCTTTCTCCATGATTCAGCAGATGTTGGCAATTGGACCTCTGGTTCCTCTGCCTTTTGTAAAACCTGCTTGAACATCTGGAAGTTCGCGGTTCACATATTGATGAAACCTGGCTTGGAGAATTTTCAGCATGACTTTACTACTGTGTGAGATGAGTGCAACTGTGTGGTAGTTTGAGCATTCTTTGGCATTCCCTTTGTTTTGGATTGGAATGAAGACTGACCTTTTGCAGTCCTGTGGCCATTGCTGACTTTTCCAAATCTCCTGGCATATTGAGTGCAGCACTTTCACAGCATCATCTTTCAGGATTTGAAATAGCTCAATTGGAATTCTATCACCTACACTAGCTTTGTTCCTAGTGATGCTTTCTAAAGCCCACTTGACTTCACATACATACAGACTGAAAGTAAGGGCTGGAAAAAGATATTCCATGCAAATAGAGACAAAAAGAAAGTAGGTGTAGCAATACTCATATCAGATAAAATAGACTTTAAAACAAAGGCTATGAAAATAGACAAAGATGGAAACTACATAATGATCAAAGGATCGATCCAAGTAGAAGATATAAAAATTATAAATATTTTTGTACCCAACATAGGATCACCGCAATATGTAAGACAATTACTAACAAGTATGAAAGGGGAAATTAACAACAATGCAATAATAGTGGGGGATTTTAATACCCCACTTACATCTATGGATAGATCAACTAAACAGAAAATTAACAAGGAAACACAAACTTTAAATGATACAATAGACCAGTTAGATCTAATAAATATCTACAGGACATTTCACCCCAAAACAATGAATTTCACCTTTTTCTCAAGCACACATGGAACCTTTTCCAGGATAGATCACATCCTGGGCCATAAATCTAGCCTTGGTAAATTCAAAAAAATTGAAATCATTCCAAGCATCTTTTCTGACCACAATGCACTAAGATTAGATCTCAATTCAGTTCAATTCAGTTTAGTTCAGTTCAGTCGCTCAGTTGTGTCTGATTCTCCGCGACCCCATGAATCACAGCACGCCAGGCCTCCCTGTCCATCACCAACTCCTGGAGTTCACTCAAATTCATGTCCACAGAGTTGGTGATGCCATCCAACCATCTCACTCTCGGTCGTCCCCCTCTCCTCCCGCCCCCAACCCTTCCCAGCATCAGAATCTTTTACAGTGAGTCAACTCGTCGCATGAGGTGGCCAAAGTATTGCGGGTTCAGCTTCAGCATCAATCTTTCCAGTGAACACCCAGGATTGATCTCCCTTAGAATGGACTGGTTGGATCTTCTGGCGGTACAAGGGACTCTCAAGAGTCTTCTCCAACAACACAGTTCAAAAGCATCGATTCTTCGGCAATCAGCTTTCTTCACAGTCCAACTCTCACATCCATACATGACCACGGGAAAAACCATAGCCTTGACTAGACGGACCTTTGTTGGCAAAGTAATGTCTCTGCTTTTCAATATATTATCAAGGTTGGTCATAACTTTCCTTCCAAGGAGTAAGCGTCTTTTAATTTCATGGTTGCAATCAGCATCTGCAGTGATTTTGAATTACTGTAAAAAAGCTATTAAAAATGCCAGCATATGGAGGCTGAACAACACGCTGCTGAATAATGAACAAATCCTAGAAGAAATCAAAAGAGAAATCAAAATATGCATAGAAATGAATGAAAATGAAAACACAACAACCCAAAACCTCTGGGACACTGTTAAAGCAGTGTTAAGGGGGAACTTCATAGCAATACAGGCACACCTCAAGAAACAAGAAAAAAAGTCAACAAAATAACCTAACTCTACATCTAAAGCAACTAGAAAAGGAAGAAATGAAGAACCCCAGTGTCAGTAGAAGGAAAGAAATCATAAAAATTAGGGCAGGGATAAATGCAAAAGAAACAAAAGAGAACATAGCAAAAATCAACAAAGCCAAAAGCTGGTTCTTTGAGAAGGTAAATTAAATTGACAAACCGCTAGCCAGACTCATCAAGAAACAATGGGAGAAGAACCAAATCAATAAAATTAGAAATTTAAATGGAGAGATCACAACCGACAACACAGAAATACAAAGGATTATTAGAGAATACTATCAGCAATTATATGGCAATAAAATGAATAACTTGAAAGAAATGGACAAATTCCTAGAAAAGTACAACTTTCCAAAACTGAACCAGGAAGAAACAGAAAATCTGAACAGACCCATCACAAGCACGGAAATAGAAGCTGTAATAAAAAATCTTCCAGCAAGCAAAAGCCCAGGTCCAGACGGCTTCACAGCTGAATTCTACCAAAAATTTAGAGAAGAGCTAACACCTATTCTACTCAAACTCTTCCAGAAAACTGCGGAGGAAGGGAAACTTCCAAACTCATTCTATGAGGCCACCATCACCCTAATCCCAAAACCTGGTAAAGATAACACAAAAAAAGAAAACTACAGGCCAATATCACTGATGAACATTGATGCAAAAATCCTTAACAAAATTCTAGCAATCAGAATCCAACAGCACATTAAGAAGATCATACATCATGACCAAGTGGGCTTTATCCCAGCAATGCAAGGATTCTTCAATATCCGCAAATCAATCAACTTAATACACCACATTAACAAATTGAAAAATAAAAATCATATGATTATCTCAATAGATGCAGAGAAAGCCTTAAACAAAATTCAACATCCATTTATGATAAAAACCCTACAGAATGTGGAAATAGAAGGGACATACCTCAACATAATAAAAGCTATATATGACAAACCCACAGCAAATATTATCCTCAATTGTGAAAAATTGAAAGCATTTCCCCTAAAGTCAGGAACAAGACAAGGGTGCCCACTCTCACAGTACTATTCAACATAGTTCTGGCCACAGCAATCAGAGCAGAAAAAGACATAAAAGGAATCCAAATTGGAAAAGAAGTAGTAAAACTTTCACTGTTCGCTGATGACATGATCCTCTACACAGGAAACTCTAAAGATTCTACCAGAAAACTACTAGTGCTAGTCAATGAATGTAGTAATGTTGCAGGATATAAAATCAACACAGAGAAATCCCTTGCATTTCTATACACTGCTGCTGCTGCTGCTAATGAGAAAATAGAAACAGAAATTAAGGAAACTATTCCATTCACTGATGCAATGAAAAGAATTAAATACTTAGAAATATATCTACCTAAGGAAACAAAAGACTTGTACATAGAAATCTCTAAAACACTAGTGAAAGTAATCAAAGAGGACACTAATAGATGGAAAAATATACCGTGTTCGTGGATTGGAAGAATAAATATTGTAAAAATGAGTATACTACCCAAAGTAATCTATACATTCAATGCAATCCTTATCAAGCTACCAACGATATTTTTCACAGAACTAAAACAAATAATCTCACAATTTGTATGGAAATAGAAAAAACCTCGAATAGCCAAAGCAATCTTGAGGAAGAAGAATGTAACGGAGGAATCCACCTGCTGGACTTCAGGCTCTATTACAAAGCCACAGTCATCAAGACAGTATGGCATTAGCATAAAGACAGAAATATAGATCAATGGAACAAATAGAAAGCCCAGAGATAAATCCACGCACCTATGGACACCTTATCTTTGACAAAGGAGGCAAGAATATAAAATGGAGAAGACAGTCTCTTTAACAAGTGGTGCTGGGCAAACTAGTCAACCACTTGTAAAAGAATGAAACTAGAACACTTCTTAACACCATACACAAAAATAAACTCAAAATGGATTAAAGATCTAAATGTAAGACCAGATTCTATAAAACTCCTAGAGGAGAACATAGGCAAAACATTCTCCAACATAAATCACAGCAGCATCCTCCAAGACCCACCTCCCAGAATATTGGAAATAAAACAAAAATAAACAAATGGGACTTAATTAAAATCAAAAGCTCTGCACAGCAAAGGAAACTATAAGCAAGGTGAAAAGACAACCTTCAGAATGGGAGAAAATGATAACAAATGAAGCAACTGATAAAGGATTAATCTCAAAAATATACAAGCAGCTCCTGCAGCTCAATTCCAGAAAAATAAACAACCCAATCAAAAAATGGGCCAAAGAACTAAATAGACATTTCTCCAAAGAAGACATCCAGATGGCTAACAAACACATGAAAAAAAGCTCAACATCCCTCATAATCAGAGAAATGCAAATCAAAACCACAATGAGATACCATTTCACGCCAGTCAGAATGGCTGCTATCCAAAAGTCTACATGCAATAAATGCTGGAGAGAGTGTGGAGAGAAGGGAACCCTCTTACACTGTTGGTGGGAATGCAAATTAGTACAGCCACTATGGAGAACAATGTGGAGATTCCTCAAAAACTGGAAATAGAGCTGCCATATGATCCAGCAATCACACTCCTGGGCATACACACCGAGGAAACCAGAATTGAAAGAGACACATGTACTCCAGTGTTCATTGCAGCACTGTTTATAATAGCCAGGACATGGAAGCAACCTAGATGTCCATCTGCAGACGAATGGATAAGAAATCTTTGGTACATATACACAATGGAGTATTACTCAGCCATTAAAAAAAATGCATTTGAATCAGTTCTAATGAGGTGGATGAAACTAGAGCCTATTATACAGAGTGAAGTAAGCCAGAAAGAAAAACACCAATGCAGTATTCTAACGCATATATATGGAATTTAGAAAGATGGAAATGATAACCCTGTATACGAGACAGCAAAAGAGACACAGATGTATAGAACAGTCTTTGGGACTGTGTCGGAGAGGGTGAGGGTGGGATGATTTGGGAAAATAACATTGAAACATGTATGTTGTCATATGTGAAATGAATCGCCAGTTCAGAGTCGTTGCATGTTACAGGATGCTCGGGGCTGGTGTGCGGGGATGAACCAGAGGGAGGATAAAGGGAGGAGGAGGTTGGAGGGGGGTTCAGGAAGGGGAACTCATGTACACCTGGGGCGGATTCATGTCAATGTATGGCAAAACCAACCAATATAATATTGTAAAATAGTCTCCAATAAAAATAAATTTTAAAAATAATAATAAAATAAAATTAAAATTAAAAAATAAAATAAATAAAGTTTGTGTTTCCTTGTTGATTTTCTGTTTAGTTGATCTATCCATAGGTGTAAGTGGGGTATTAAAATCTCCCCTTTCATACTTGATTTCCCCTTTCATACTTGTTAGTAATTGTCTTACATATTGCGGTGCTCCTATGTTGGGTGCATATATATTTATAATTGTTGTATCTTCTTCTTGGACTGATCCTTTGATCATTATGTAGTTTCCTTCTTTGTCTCTTTTCACAGCCTTTGTTTTTAGTCTATTTTATCTGATATGAGTATTGCTACTCCTGCTTTCTTTTGGTCTTTATTTGCATGGAATATCTTTTTCCAGCTCTGCACTTTCAGTCTGTATGTGTCCCTTGTTTTGAGGTGGGTCTCTTGTAGACAACATATATGGGGGTCTTGTTTTTGTATCCATTCAGCCAGCCTTTGTCTTTTGGTTGGGGCATTCAACCCATTTACATTTAAGGTAATTATTGATAAGTATGATCACGTTGCCATTTTCTTTATTGTTTTGGGTTCGAGTTTATACACCCTTTCTGTGTTTCCTGTCTATTGAAGATCCTTTAGCATTTGCTGGAGAGCTGGTTTGGTGATGCTGAATTTTCTCAGCTTTTGCTTGTCTGTAAAGCTTTTGATTCCTCCTTCATATTTGAATGAGATCCTTGCTGGATACAGTAATCTGGGCTGTAGGTTATTTTCTTTCAACACTTTAAGTATGTCTTGCCATTCCCTCCTGTCCTGAAGAGTTTCTGTTGAAAGATCAGCTGTTATCCTTATGGGAATCCCCTTGTGTGTTATTTGCTGCTTTTCTCTTGCTGCTTTTAATATTTGTTCTTTGTGTTTGATCTTTGTTAATTTGATTAATATGTGTCTTGGAGTATTTCACCTTGGGTTTATCCTGTTAGGGACTCTCTGGGTTTCTTGGACTTGGGTGATTATTTTTTTCTCCATTTTCGGGTTGTTTTCAAATATTATCTCCTCAAGTATTCGCTCATGGTCTTTCTTTTTGTCTTCTTCTGGGACTCCTATGATTCGAATGTTGGGGCATTTAACGTTGTCCCAAAGGTCTCTAATATTGTCCTCATTTCTTTTAATTAGTTTTTTTTTCCTCTCTGTTTCATTTATTTCTACAATTGTATCTTCTAGCTGGCTTATCCTGTCTTTTGCCTCCGTTATTCTACTGTTTGTTCCCTCCAGAGTGGTTCTGATCTCATCTATTGCATTATTAATTGTATATTGACTCTTTTTTATTTCCTCTAAATCCTTATTAAACCTTTCTTTCATCTTCTCCATCCTTTTCTCCAGGTTATTTATCTGTAACTCCATTTTGCTTTCAAGATTTTGAATTGTTTTCACCATTAAAATTCGAAATTCTTTATCAAGTAGATTCCCTATATCTTCCTCTTTTGTTTGTGTTGGTGGGCATTTATCTTGTTCCTTTACTTGCTGGGTATGTCTCTGCCTCTTCATCTTGCTTATATTGCTTTGCTTGTGGTGGCCTTTCCCTCTTCTGGCAGTTTGTGGAGTTCTCTTTATTATGTAGTTTCCTCGCTGTGTATGGGGTTGGACGGGTGACTTGTCAAGGTTCCCTGGTTAGGGAAGCTTGTGTCGGTGTTCTGGTGGGTGAAGCTGGATTTCTTCTCTCTGGAGTGCAATGAAGTGTCCAGTAATGAGTTATGAGATGTCAGTGGGTTTGGAGTGACTTTGGGCAGCCTGTATATTGAAGCTCAGGGCTATTTTCCTGTGTTGCTGGAGACTTTGCATGGTATGTCTTGCTCTGGAACTTGTTGAGCCTTGGGTGGTGCTTGGTTTTAGTGTAGGTATGGAGGTGTTTGATGAGCTCCTATCGATTAATGTTCCCTGGAATCAGGAGTTCTCTGGTGTTCTCATGATTCGGGCTTAAGCCTCTTGCCTCTGGTTTTTGGTCTTATTCTTGGAGTAGCCTCTAGATTTCTCTATCTGTCATTTCCAAGGTGGTTCCTTCTGTTTTAGCTTCTGTTTGCTGGTCTCTTCAGTGTCTAATTTCTGCCCCGACACTAGGGGGCGGTGGTGGACACTTTTTAAGGCTCAGTTGTTCAGTCCTGTTCTGGGAAGAGAGGAACACTGCAGACAAATATCTGTGGCATCTGTGGGGAGTGCTCACAGCGTCTCGGCCACACTGGGTTTACCCCCACTCACGGTGCATGTTCTGTCCCAGTCTACACTGCACAGACTCTAGGTTGCTCTGCCAGGAGCTGTCCAAGGCCGGTTCTGGATTGCATGCACTTCCCAGGTCTGATCGGCTCAGGTTCAGGTACTCGGGTACTCCACAAAGGCGCAGACTTGGTGGGGCCTGCGTTTTGTGCCTTCCCCGGTCCGAGCAGCTCAGGTGACCAGGAGTTTGGCTAGCGCGGTCGCTGTGGCTTATCACCTCCCCAGTCCCTGCCTCTAGGTTTTCTGGGTGTACAACTGGCACACCTTTTCAGGTGGATATCGACCATCCTGAGCCCAAGAAGTCTTGATTAACAACAAAGCCTGCCTGCAGTTTGGTATCGGATGCCTTTCTGGGGCCATGGTTGCCCTCTCCGGTGCTGGCTGCCCTCCCCTGCCTGTCTCGGTGGGGGATGGGGGATGGGCTGACCATAGCCGGCTTGCTCTGCTCAGTCCTTTGTTCTGTGAGCGAGGCTGGCGGGGTCTTAGGTTAGGGCTTTCCACCTTTTCTCAGGGAAGCTATCCCAGTCTGCTTTGCTATCCCCAGTTAGTTCTCTCAGATTGTTCTCGAGGCATTCAGGCCCAGTCCTCTCTCTAAGCAGTTCAGCCGGCTCTTCCCTGACCAGCACCCACTTGCTAATGGCAGATGCAGGCGTCTGCACTGCTTCTCCGCTGGGAGTTACCGTTTGGAGGGTAATCTGTGGGTTTTAATTATTTCTTTCTTTTTCCTCCTGGTTATGTGGCCCTCTGAGGTTCCAAGACTTGCCAAAGACTCGTCAGTGAGATAGTTTCCTGGTGTTTGGAAACTTCTCTCTTTTTAAAGTCTCCCTTCCTGGGACGGAGCTCCGTCCCTACCTCTTTTGTCTCTCTTTTTATCTTTTATGTTTTTTCCTACCTCCTTTGAAGACAATGGGCTGCTTCTCTGGGTGCCTGATGTCCTCTGCCAGCATTCAGAAGTTGTTTTGTGGACTTTACTCCGCATTAAATGTTCTCTTGATGAATTTGTGGGGGAGAAAGTGGTCTCACCAACCTATTCCTCCGCCATCTTGTTCCCTCCCTCATTTCCACTCTAAAACTTAAATCTACTATAGATTTCCAGTTGTTCAGACTGATAAAAATTGATGTTGAGTTGGAGAGAGAGAGACTTTTTAAATAGAGGCCTGCTAAACTGATAAAATGAAAAGGAAAGGAGAGGGTAGAGAGAGGATCAATAAAAGAGAGAAAAGAGAAGGTATATTTCTAGAAATTCAAAGATTGTGTGTGTCAACTGTATTTAGGGCTCAAAGTAGGCACTCTGGCTTATACAACATCAGAACACTGAGTGTGGAGGATGAAGAGAAACAACGAGGTGAAGTTCCGTGACCTTTAAGCCTCTTCTGCTTCCAAGAAGTCAGAGGAGGTCAGGATACAAGCTAGGTTTCCCAAAAACAGACCTAAATTTTCCACCCAGAGAGGATGAGCAATAGTGAGTTGCCCCATTTTGCCAAGGTCATCAAGGCAAACCCAGATGTTAATTTCTTAACACAGTCTTCCTGATGTTCAGATTAAAGACATCATTTGCCCTTCACTCTTTCTCCAGTGCTTTCTTTTCTGACTAGTTAAATATATATAATAACTATGAATCTCCATCAGCAGACCCAATTTTTAACTTTAAATCTACTATTTTTTAAAGCTTTAGATCAAATTTTATCTAATCCACAGGGATGACAAGTTCATCTCAAATAGCCCAGGAGATCTTACCAACTCAGGGCGGCTCCAGAATCCAGGATCTTAATGGGATTCCTAAAATGAAAAAGAAGGTTCTCACCATCTAACCATCATGGGCATGACTGACATTTGTGGTTTCCACTCAGTGACCATTTGGTGGGTCTCTTATCCCAAGCTGTGGTTGAGATCTAGCTTCTAGGGTATGCTACCTAAGGGCAAAACCAACCAGAAGGGCTTGGATTCATGCTTTTTCTGAAAACCACTACTTCTCATTTTCTTTTAATTCTTGACCAGTCTCCACTTCTCTCACCTCAGCTTGATTCTCAAAGGTCTCGTCACTTCTCATCCCTCCTTGCTCTCCTTCCCTTGGGATACATAACACAATATCTTTGGTGAACCGGACATGACCGAGCGACTGAACTGAACTGAACTTCTCCAAAATATTATTTTGCCTGTGGCGTAAAGAGACCTATCTATCTGAAAGAGGAAAGAGGAAAAACAAAACAATTAGGTACTTCAGTTTTTAGTCTTATCTATTATCTCACGAAACAATTATTTTCATCCCACAGGAAAAACTTACTTTTGATCCAGATCCCACCCAAAACAAGATGAAGCCAAACCTCTAACCTGAATTAAGAACAGTAACCTTAGCACTTGTTCAAAAGCTAATTTGGTCTATTTTCCTTAATCCCCCCAAATGCCAGTTAGGTAAACCTGGGTACCAGACAAAATTTTTGCCCCTCAAAACATACAATCTCCCCTTGGAGAAATTCTTTCCAACCCACACTCAACACACTCCATCCAGGTGAGTTATTATATTATTAATTCAGTATATATTAAGTATCTGCTATGTGCTAGTACTATTCTAAGCACTGAGAAATCTCACCAATGTTTTCCTTCTACGTTACAGTCTCTGTAACATATGTTTCTTTCATGGGTGCCATACTCCAAAAAAGGTAAGTTCAAAACTCTTAATTTTCTTTTGAAACTCAGCAAAACTCTCTCTAGGTAGTCATGGGAGTCTAGTCTTTACTGAGACCACATTTCACCCTGTTTACTCCAGGCCATCACTGGCAGTGTGATGGTTAATTATGTGTCACTTTGGCCAGTCTATAATGCCCAGACCTATACTCAAACATGATTCTGGATATTTCTGTGAAGTTGTTTTTGGAGGAAATTAACATTTAAATTGGTAGGCTTTGATTAAAGCAAATTGTTCCCCATCATGTGGAGAATATCCAATCAGTTGAAGGCATGAACAGAACAAAGACTGCTCTCCCTTGAGCGAGAAGGAATTCTGCCAGGAGTTTGCCTTTAGATTTGGATCTCAACTATTCCCTGGGTCTCCAGTCCACTCCTCCCTCCCCCACTCCGCAGATTTTGGACTTTGCCAAGCCTCCACAACCGTGTGAACCAATTTCGTTAAATCCCTTGGTGTGTCTGTCTGTCTCTGTCTTTCTCTTTTTTTCCTCTCTCCTATGTATCTTTGTTGTTTCTGATTCTCTGAGAACCCTAATACACTTTGACTACCTGATGTGAAGAGCCAACTCACTGGAAAAGACCATGATGCTGGGAAAGATTGAAGGCAAAAGAAGAAGAGGGCAGCACAGGATGAGATTGTTAGATAGCATCCCTGACACAATGGACATGAGTTTGAGCAAACTCCAGGACAGAGTGAAGGACAGGGAAGCCTGGTGTGCTGCAGTCCATGTGGTCACAAAGAGTTGGATATGACTTAGGACTGAACAACAGCAGCAGTGCCTATTAGGGGGTGCCTTATCGAGGTAACTTTGTGATTGATTATGATATAATTCTCCCTCAATCCCTGCAAAGTAGCAAGTTTCGGCTTTTCATAGCTATGATAATCCTCTTTGCCCCAACACACAAGTCCTAAGAGGGGCCAGACATGGCAAAGAACCAAGTGTTTCTCACTTTCTGGCTTAACGAGTTGAACAACCAATTATACTTCCTCTCCCTCTTTTAACAGCTCCCTTAATACTCAATAAATTGTTCTACCACACAAAAGCACGTGTTTCTGTCTTTACCTCTAGGGTGTAAACTCTTCAAGGGCAAGAATCTTATGCTCCACAGGCCATCACTGTAGCACCAACACACTTATGGTGAAATCTCATACATAGTAGAAACTCCATAAATAGATGATAGAGGAAAGAAAATTGAGGAAACTCTTTGCTGAGGCACTGAATGAGAAAGGTTGACCTAATTTAACCCCAAGAATTAACCCAAGCATGCAGGTGTATCTGGTTTTGCATACCTTCTCTGAAAAATGACTTACCAAGCAGAAATTCACACGTTGCGGTTATAAGGATGAATTTTTTCACTGGCTCCAGTTCACATGGTTTAAAAAACATTTCATTTTGCCGTGAACTTTATTTTCATTTGAAACTCCACGAATGTGAAACCATTTGAATCAAACCAGATGCAAGCATTCAGAATGTCCTGTGCATTGCTTTAAGCCTGTTTTACTTGTGAAACAACCAAATTTCACTTCACTTCGAATAAACTCTCACTTGGAGTACCAGTTTGCTCAGAGGTTTTTCGAACCCCTCCACCCTTACTAGATGTTTTTTGGGGGAAAATCGAATAACCTTCAAAAAAACTTCTGCCCTGATTCCTTAAAAACAGGATTTTCTCCCCCCCCACACTTTGGCAATTGAAAAATAATACAGAAATATATGTGTAAGCATATCACATGTATGTGTACTGTTTGCTTATTCAACTCACCCATACACACTCAACATTCTCTTAGTTCACTGTAGTTTATATGGACCTATAATAATAGGCCAGTTCAGGAATGTCTGCCTTAACATTAACAGAAATGTGAAGACAAAGTTTTCCATTGTCACATACCCTACTGTTTGGATATGTAAGCTCTAATGTGGTTGGCACATGAGAAACAAATGATACTTGTTCCAAATTCCGCTTGGAACCCCAATCTAGCCTAAGCATGGACTTTTTCTTTTGCAGTGTAAAATTCATAGACAGCTAGAAAACAAATGAATTTGCAATTATAGAATATCCTCAACTATTCCCATTTTTTTCATTCAAGTTCTATTTTGAAAATCTTATCTTTAACACAGATTACCAAAAATGCTGGACTAGTGACAGATAATGTCATTTTCCATCCAAACATCGAAGTGAATGGCCTCTATTCTAGTGAGTTCTGCTAGCAGCAGTCACATTACATATGTCCATGTTTACACACAAACAATAATCAAAGGATGGAAATAAATCTCTATGGCACTCACTTAGGGAACATTATTTATAAACAATGTGAATGCAACTAGGAAAATGATGTTTTATGTAAAACTAGAAGAAGCACAGGAGAAAACTTTATTTTCCCCATTTCAGTGATGGCAAGTCACACAGAAGCACAATGAAAAGTAGTTCCTTTGTCATTTTTGCTCTTCTGAGTCACTGTTGTGGTTTAGGGAGGAAAGAGAAAAGCAGTGACTTGCTGCAAGCTGATCTGGCAGCCTTGGGGAGTAGGGGGGGAGGGTCCACTGGGTGACCTGACTTGGGGTCATTGATAGTTCTGCTGGGATATTCAGAATACAGACTGTAAAAAACTAATGATCATATATCCTTGATATCTACTACTGGCCAGGTGCTTTGGAAGCCTTAGCAATTCTTTCAACCATGCTTCATTTACCAAGTGTTATTACACGGATTCTTCTTATAAGGAAACAAGTTTGGCAGAAGCAAGTAAATTAGCCCCCAAATCACATAACTAATAAATCACGGGTCAAGGTTCAAAAATTTTACAACTAATCTATTCAAAAGTTCATCCTTTTCCTACTATTAAACCCTGGAAGAACAGAGCACCGGGACTCCATTTTTTTCTTTTTATTTTTTAATGTCATGCCTTGTGGCATGTGGGAACTTAGTTCCCTCACGAGGACTTGAACCCATGTCCCCTGTATTGGGAGCATGGAGTCTTAACCACTGAACCACCAAGAAAGCCTTTTTTTCTTTTTAAATATTCCTATCTTACAGTGCCTTTCTTGGTGATACCAAATCTGTACAATCCCTGGCCCATTCTAAGTCAAGTGAAAGTGAAAGTCACTCAGTCATGTCCAACTCTTTGTGACCCCATGAACTATATAGTCCATGGAATTCTCCAGGTGAGAACACTGGAGTGGGTAGCCTTTCCTTTCTTCTGGGGATCTTCCCAACCCAGGGATCGAGCCCAGGTCTCCCACATTGCAGACGGATTCTTTTACCAGCTGAGCCACAAGGGAAGCCCATTCTAAGTCAAAGATCCATAGTTTATCATGCTTCAGTTGTTGATTGAAGTTTTCTTTTTAAGAAAAAATATAATAAAGTTGGCTGGGGTGGAGGGAAGCACACCTCTCATGGGCTCAATGATGGCTCCCTAAAAAAGATATGTTGAATTCCTAAACCCTAATACCTCAGAATGTGACTTTATTTACTTAAAGGGTCTTCATAAAGTCTATCAAGTTAAAATGAGGTCCTTCCAGTGGACTCTAACCCAATATGACTAGTGTCCTTATAAAAAGGGGAAATGTGAACACAGAGGTTCACAACAAAGGTCTATATAGTCAAAGCTATAGTTTTTCCAGTAGTCATGTACAGATGTGAGAGTTGGGCCACAAAGAAAGCTGAGCACTGAAGAATTGATGGTTTTGAACTGTGGTGCTAGAGAAGACTCTTAAGAGTTCCTCGGACAGCAAGATCAAACCAGTCAATCCTAAAGAAAATCAACCCTGAAAATTCATTGGAAGGACTGATGCTGAAACTGAAGCTCCAGTATTTTGTCCACCTAATGCAAAAAGCTGACTCATTGGAAAAGACCCTGATGCTGGGAAAGATTGAGGGCAGGAGAAGAAGAGAGAAACAGAAGATGAGGTGATTGGATGGCATCACTGACTCAGTGGACATGAGTTTGAGCAAACTCTGGGAAATAGTGAAAGACAGGAAAGCCTGGTGTGCTGCAGTCCACTGGGTCACAAAGAGTTGGGCACAACTTAGTGACTGAACAGCAATAATAACAAAGGTTGAAGACACATCAGGAGAGGACAGCCATATGGTTGGAATGATGTATATACAAACCCAGGATCACCAAAAATTGCCAGAAAATCATCAGAGGTTAGGACAAGGCAGGAAAAGATTCCTCTACAGTTTTCAGAGGGAGCATAGTCCTGTAGACACGTTGATTTTGGATGTCTAGCCTCCAGACCTGTGGAAGAATAAATTCTATTGTTTTGAGTCACCAAAGTGGTGGTACTCTGGTATGGCAGAAACCTAATGCAGCCTCTAATGAATGAATATCAAGAACTGCAAAGCCTTGCTATGATCAGAGTAATCTCGGGACCAGAAGAACCTACACCACCTGGAACACCACAGGGGCCGGGCCAGGCCAACAGACAGAATCTGCCCTTCACCAACCTCCTGAGGTGAGACACATTCACATTCATGGAGAAGCACTATGATAAAGATGAGTGATTATAAATGGGATGGACAGTAAATTCTGATGATTTGTAGCTCAGGAAAAAAGAGGAGGAGGAAAATATGGCCAGATGGCCCTTTTAAAATGTTGTTTCAGGACTTGAGCCTCCAGAATGCATGTGGAAGAGAGATACATGTATAGAGGGATATGAAGTGAAAGTCTTCACCCGCAAAAGCCAAGAATATCCCTGTGAAATATGCAAGGACCTGGAATGGCCAAGAAAGAGAAAACAGGAGAAGACCCAGCATGGCCACAGAGAGGAAAAGCTGAAAGTGCATTCAAAATCAGAGGGTATATGGGGAAACTAGTAAAATGGTACAGATGAACCCATCTTCAGGGCAAGAATAGAGATACAGATAGAGAACGCATGTGTGGACATGGTGGGGGATGAGGTGGTGGGATGCCTTGGGAGGTTGGGATTGACATATATGAATTTCTCATCTTTGGGAAGCTTGTCAGCACTCAGGCTGCGAGTATCCAGGCAACTGTGAGATGAGGAACAAGGTTGGTCATAGGGTTGGAGGGAAAGATGATAAGAATGTATGAATCTGGTATATAGCTCAGGAAGCTCAGCTCAGTGCTCTATGATGACCTCGAGGGGCAGGATTGGCGGGAAATGGGAGAGAGGTCCCAAAGAGAGCGGATATATGTAAACATATAGCAGATTCACTTTGTTGCATGGCAGGAACCAACAGGTTATGGCAAAACAACTATACCCTGATAAACACACAACAGGAAATCCAAGAGATGAGTGTGACAAAGGACAGAAGCTGAAGTACCATCAGCAGGCTCAGAGGGAATCCGGTATGTCTTCTAACAGCTGAATAATTAGAGCACCCGGGAAGCCTGGGACACAGCAGAACTCTTGGTTATCATGACCCTTCTACAAAGCCTTTTCATTAATTCCTATTAAGTAAATTTCATCCTAACTATCCTAAACTTCATAACTAACTATCCAGAAATATTGAGAGAGGACTGCCTCCTAAGGAGAAGCCCTAAACTATCCAGCAGTTTCACACAGGGGCTCTGGGTCATACTGGTGCTGGACTGGTTCCCTCAAAAGCACACGGACCTGACTCAAGTTGGAGTCATTTGCTGAGTTGTGGGAACTTGTTCAACACACCCAGGAAGATAAGGGACATAAAATAAAGGACTGATCGTAGCTGAGATTTGGAACAAGGGGTAAAAATGCAGAGTATGTTCCAGATGGCAAAAGTTCCAGAGAAGAAGCTTCTCCATCTGAGTCTCAGCTTAGAGAGAACTCTGAAATAGAGAAAATTGGAATTAATTGCCCAGAGACTGAAATCAGGCTGATAAAGGACTGAAACTGGTAAACTTTATGGGCTACTATCTTCTAAGCAGCTCCACATCCTTGTGATAAAATTCTCACCAGTATAGTCATTAGTGGTCCATACAGTTTCAAACTGAAGGCTAGAAATTTTTTCTTCTTTCCTTTTCCCAATTATGGACATCACATGCCAAAAATCAATGGGAAAAAAATGAACCTTTGGTTGGAAATAATCCAAATAGTCTAGTTTTACTCCAAATGCTTTATTTTAAAAATCTCTCAAAGAATGGAATGAACCAGAGTCATATACATGCCTTTGCTTAACTCTGAAAAAAAATCAAATCATCCTTCCATTTTTAATTTTTCAACTTTGTAGCAGTTAAAATATTCACTAGAGATGAAAAGATTTAAATACGCACCAACAGAAAATTTGTGACAGAATAATATACCTGTTTTATAGATTAGAGAGATTGTTGGAAACATATTTCTGCAATTATTGCATATGAGTTTACTAGGGATTCTTATTTTGGGTAATAACTAAGTGCAGTGGCAAAAAAAACTGTTAAACTATTAAGATGAATATTCTAAACAATCCACTTCAAGAGCAAATGAGATTGGCATATCAACATTTAATAACTATAACATAGATTGCAAAACACTAAAATTCAGAAAGAAAAGCCCTCTGCAAATGCTATCCTCCACCACCCTCCCCCACACATACCCAGCCAAGATGCCTCCCATTTTTTTTTAAACTCAGGAAACATTTGTGGGACAAACATAGACTAGGAAGAACTAGATCATGCTCCCAAGTCAGCTCAATTTGAAATAAATCAGAAGCTAAGGACACTGATACCCTTGTCCTATTTCTTCCTCTCTACTTGCCATTTTCAAGGCCCAATATTTAGAAACTATAGCCTTCCATGACCTCTCTCTCTCTCTGAATTTCAGTTTATGTTTCCATTTATTGATATGCGTTTTAAGGTATACACATAGATGTGGTGGAGAAAAGAAAATGAATATCTTCAGACATTGGGCCTGAAATGGACACACAGCTGACAACAAAGAACTCAGCCATACACACAAGTATCCACTCTCCCCTAACATTCTGAAAGAGATGGGAATACCAGACCACCTGACCTGCCTCTTGAGAAACCTGTATGCAGGTCAGGAAGCAACAGTCAGAACTGGACATTGAACAACAGACTGGTTCCAAACAGGAAAAGGAGTACATCAAGGCTGTATACTGTCACCCTGCTTATTTAACTTATATGCAGAGTACATCATGAGGAACACTGGGCTGGAAGAAACACAAGCTGGAATCAAGATTTCCCAGAGAAATATCAATAACCTCAGATATGCAGATGACACTACCCTTATGGCAAAAAGTGAAGAGGAACTCAAAAATCTCTTGATGAAAGTGAAAGAGGAGAGTGAAAAGTTTGGCTTGAAGCTCAACATTCAGAAAACAAAGATCATGGCATCTGGTCCCATCACTTCATGGGAAATAGATGGGGAAACAGTGGAAACAGTGTCAGACTTAATTTTTTGGGGCTCCAAAATCACTGTGGATGCTGATTGCAGCCAGGAAATTAAAAGATGCTTACTCCTTGGAAGGAAAGTTATGACCAACCTAGATAGCATATTAAAAAGCAGAGACATTACTTTACCAACCAAGGTCCGTCTAGTCAAGGCTATGGTTTTTCCTGTGGTCATGTATGGATGTGAGAGTTGGACTGTGAAGAAAGTTGATCGCCGAAGAACTGATGCTTTTGAACTGTGGTGCTGGAGAAGACTCCTGAGAGTCCCTTGGACTGCAAGGAGATCCAACCAGTCCATTCTAGAGGAGATCAATCCTGGGTGTTCATTGGAAGGACTGATGCTAAAGCTGAAACTCCAATACTTTGGCCACCTCATGCGTCAAGTTGACTCACTGGAAAAGAGTCTGATGCTAGGAAGAATTGGGGGTGGGAGGAGATGGGGATGACAGAGAATGAGATGGCTGGATGGCATCACCAACTCGATGGACATGAGTTTGAGTGAACTCCAGGAGTTGGTGATGGACAGGGAGGCCTGGCATGCTTTGTTTCATGGGGTCGCAGAGAGTCGGACACGACTGAGCGACTGAACTGAACTGAACTGAACTGAAACTCCCCTTCCATCCAGGCTGCCACAGAACATTGAGTAGATTTCCCTGTGCTATACAACAGGTCCTTATTTGTTATTCATTTTAAATACAGCAATGTACATATGTCCGTTACAAACTTCCTAACTAACCCTTCTCCCCAGCCTTCTCCCTTGGTAACCATGGGTTCATCCTCTAAGTCTGTGAGTCTGTTTCTGTTTTGCAAATAAGTTCATTTGTATCATTTCCTTTTAGATTCTACCTATAAGTGATGTCCAGAGAAGGCAATGGCAACCCATTCCAGTACTCTTGCCTGGAAAATCCCATGGACAGAGGAGCCTGGTAGGTTACAGTCCATGGGATCGCAAAGAGTTCAACACGACTGAGCAACTTCACTTTCACTTTTCACTTTCATGCATTGGAGAAGGCAATGGCAACCCACTCCAGTGTTCTTGCCTGGAGAATCCCAGGGATGAGGGAGCCTGGTGGGCTGCCGTCTATGGGGTCGCACAGAGTCGGACATGACTGAAGCGACTTAGCAGCAGCAGCAGCATAAGTGATATCATAAGATATTTCTCCTTCTCTGTCTGACTTAACTTCACTCAGTCTGACAATCTCTAGGTCCATCCATGTTGCTGCAAATGGAATTATTTCATTCTTTTTAATTGGGCCTGGAATCTTAACAATAGGATGAGACTATCTGGAGAAGGGAATGGCAACCCACTCCAGTATTCTTGCCTGGATAATCCCATGGACAGAGGAGCCTGGTGGACTACAGTTCATGGGGCCGCAAAGAGTCAGACATGAGTGAGCAACTGAGCACACATTACTAGCACACATTAATAACCTATGTTATTGTTAGAAACAGTCTAATTCAGAGTAGAAAGACTGCAGCCAAAATTGTCTACAAGCATCACTCATGTCCCATCTTTATGCAGCAGCCCCAAAGGGAGCTGTTTGTATGAGGAAATACTATTCCTAACAACTCTTGGACTAAAAGCAGTCCTCAGGATGGCCATTGGGTTTCTTCAAAGATTTGTTTTTACCAAGAGTTTGGCCACTGCTCATGTGTATGCATCACTGTTGAGCTTTCATTCCCCAGGGAAGCCCAGAAACATTCACTAGGTTGAAGGAACTTCTCTCAAAAAGGCCAAGATGAACCTAGTATGTGTCATAAAGCAACTTGCCCAGCTGCCAACCTTGCCTTGGCTAAACACTCCTACATGACTGTGGGCTTATGACAACATCTCGTTCCACGGCCTCCAGACAATTGGAACGAAGCAGGGAAAACGATGCCGGGCAAAGCCATGTGATACTTTTGTTTCATATCGACACAATCATGTTAGAAGTTGACTTCTCACTCCAAGTGAACTCTTCAGAGCACCTTCCTTGTCATTATAATCTGCAGCATATCATCATTGATAAGCCGGCCCCCTCCCTGCCTCCCTCCCTCCTTCATCCTGAAGCTAAATTTTACATGTAACACTTTCACAAATCTTCAAAACAGAGCTATGTTTTTTCTGCGATCTTTTTTTTTTTTTGGCATTGCTTCATACCACCAGTCATTTCTTCTTCTCTTCAAACTTGATGAAATCATAATGATTCATAACCTTTGGTTAGAATAGCTGTGTGATATGTAGGGGCAATAAAACTATTATATTACCCAAAAAACGAGCTTAAAAATAATAGAATGGCAACATCGTCAATCAACTATGTGTGCTCACTTGCTTCAGTCTTGTCCACCTCTTTGCAACCCATGGACTGTAGCCTGTCAGGTTCCTCTGTCCATTGGATTCTTCAGGCAAGAATACTGGAGTGGGTCACCATGCCCTCCTCCAGGGGATCTTCCAGACCCTGTGTTCAAACCTCCATCTCTTACATCTCCTGCATTGGCAGGTGGGTTCTTTATCACTAGCAACGTCTGGGAAGCCCATAAATCAACTAAATTCCAATTTTTAAAAAATAATAATAGAATGGTGGCATACTTAATGAAATCTGGTGTGTCAGAGACTCATACAAGACTTCAATCATATTTGACACAGTTAAAGTTAAACTAACATATTTATAAATGCATCAAGCTTTGGAAATCACAGGCTTTCTGTTCCTGGAGAGGAACAAGAGGAGCTGGGATGGTGTCTGTCACCGGTTTTTCAGATAAGAGGTGAGACTCTAACCCATGTGTCTTCAAACTCTATGAAACCAAGATGCTAAACCTAGAGGGCAAAATGATTGGAAACAAAAAAAATGAAAGATGATGAATCTGAAGTCAAAGAAATTAATTTTAGTGAGTAATGTCAAGAGAATATGAAATGGTAGAGGACCAAAAGGAAAGAAGAGGAATGCTGACCAGAGTCTATGGTCCAAATGAAGCAGAGAATTACATCCTAAGTGGTAAGAGGAAACATGTTGTTGTTTAGTCACTAAGTCATGTCTGACTCTTTTGTGATCCCATGGACTATAGACTGGAGTGGGCTATCATGTCCTTCTCCAGGGGATCTTTCCAGCCCAGGGATCGAACCTGTGTCTCATGCACTGGCAGGTGAATTCTTTACCACTGAGCCACCAATGCTTCCCTGGTAAATATAGAAGCTGTCTAATTCAATCTCTTCATTGTGCAGATAAGAAAATCAAGCAAGAAAACACAATGATTTACCTAAAGATTGATTAAGAGCAGTAATAGAAAGAGAACCCAATTCCGTTCCCTCTCTACCATATGAAGGAATATCTGTACCATTAATAAAATTCTCAAGAAAAAGGGATAAATGGCACCATTATAAAAATCTAATGCAACTAGGTTTCACCTATGAAAGCTACATCTTTCTCTATATTTATTAAGTTCAGTTCAGTCACTCAGTCGTGTCCTACTCTTTGCGACCCCATGAACTGCAGCACACCAGGCCTCCCTGTCCATCACCAACTCCTGGATTCTACCCAAACCCATGTCCATCAAGTTGGTGATGACATCCAACCATCTCAACCTCTGTCATCCCCTTCTCTTCCTGCCCTCAATCTTTCCCAGCATCGGGGGCTTTTCAAATGAGTCAGCTCTTCGCATCAGGTGGCCAAAGTATTGGAGTTTCAGCTTCAACATCAGTCCTTCCAATGAACACCCAGGATTGATCTCCTTTAGGATGGACTAGTTGGATCTCCTTGCAGTCCAAGGGACTCTCCAGAGTCTTCTCCAACACCACAGTTCAAAGCATCAATTCTTCGGCACTCAGCTTTCTTCACAGTCCAACTCTCACATCCATACATGACCACTGGAAAAACCATAGCCTTGACTAGACGGACCTTTGTTGGCAAAGTAATGTCTCTGCTTTTTAATATATTATCTAGGTGGGTCATAACTTTCCTTCCAAGGAGTAAGCGACTTTCAATTTCATGGCTGCAGTCACCATCTTCAGTGATTTTGGAGCCCAGAAAAACAAAGTCAGCCACTGTTTCTACTGTTTCCCCATCTATCTGCCATGAAGTGATGGCACCAGATGCCATGATCTTAATTTTCTGAATGTTGAGCTTCAAGCCAACTTTTTCACTCTCCTCTTTCACTTTCATCAAGAGGCACTTTAGTTCCTCTTCACTTTCTGCCATAAGGGTGGTGTCATATGCATATCTGAGGTTATTGATATTTCTCCCAGCAATCTTGATTCCAGCTTGTGCTTCCTCCAGCCCAGCATTTCTCATGATGTACTCTGCATATAAGCTAAATAAGCAAGGTGACAATATACTATCCTAAAGTACCTGAATTAATCCACTCACTGAGTTAATTTCATATTTTCAGGGCATGTATTTCAACTGTATAATTTATAGATACTCTTTTAAAAAATAGAAATATCCATAACACATCATTTGAACATCATTTCTGTCATCCACCAGAAAATGAGGCAGAAAAACCAATTAGCATTTTATTAGGATGGTGCCTCCAACGTAAAAAATAACAATTCCAGCTTCTTTCTAACAACACTCAAATCTAAAACTGTTTTCCATCCCAGTTTCCCCCTTGATTATTCATTATTTGGCACAAAGAAGCATCTCTTCTCCTTCAAGAACATCTTTGAACACAGAACACAGTGTATCATACAAATATCACATTGACTACAATCTAACTGAAAACCATGTGGCCCTGACATTTGCTGCTGTCCCTTGTTCTCTCCGCTAGCACCATACCCTAAATTTATAATCTGCTGGAGAATATTCAGCTTTGCTCCAGGGACATTCTGGTGGCAAGAAACCTCCTTGGGCATATAATCTCAAGTTCTCACAAAAGCGAATTTCTCATCTTTGGGAAGCTTGTCAGCACTCAGGCTGCGAGTATCCAGGCAACTGTGAGATGAGGAACAAGGTTGGTCATAGGGTTGGAGGTAAAAGATGATAAGAATGTGTGAATCACTTAAATCAGATCCATGATCCATTTATCCAAGCTTATGCGCCATGCATGTGTGCTCAGTCATGTCTGACTCTGTGACCCCATGGACTGTAGCCTGACAGGCTCCTCTGTCTATGGGATTCTCCAGGCAAGAATACTAGAGTGGGTGGCCATTTCCTCCTGCAGGGGATCTTCCCGACCCAGGATCAAACCCATGTCTCCTGCATTGGCGGGAAGATTCTTTTAAAATGGACCACCTAGGAAACCCACAAGCTTAAGCTCCACTTTCACTGTAACACTAAGAGAACAAGAATTGTGAATAAAGAGAAAACTTAGCAGTTTCAGGAGGCTTACCCTTTTCATTTCTCCTGACTGCCTGACACCTAGTGCCGGGTTTATTCCTTTGTCTCCTTGGCCACACTCAGATATCAGTCCTTCTGCACCCACCACTCTGCCCATTCTCTTCCAACCTTCACCACAGGGCATCATACCTCCTTTTTAAAATGATTGTTTGTATATTGAGGGCTTCCTCTGTAGCTCAGCTGGTAAAGAATCCACCTGCAATGCAGGAGACCCTGATTCAATTCCTGGGTCAGGAAGATCCCCTGGAGAAGGAATAGGCTATCCACTCCAGTATTCTTGGGCTTCCTGAGTGGCTCAGCTAGTAAAGAATCCACCTGCAATGCAAGAGACCTGGGTTTGATCCCTGGCTTATATATTCACTTTTTTTTTTTTTTTTTTTTACTTATCTGGCTGCACAGGGTCTTAGCTGTGGCACACAGGATCTTTGATCTTCCTTGAGGTATGTAGCATATTTAGTTGCCACACACGAACTCTTAGTTATGACATCGAACTTGAGCTCCCTCTATTGGGAGCACACAGTCCTAGCCACTGGGACACCAAGGGAGTCCCTCATATCTCCTTGTTAGGAGAAGAACATTCATCTGAAAAATGCAAGTGACTCGTAGCCAGACTTAATGTGCTCACCCTCCCAGAAGCATTTTACATTTCTGGAAAGGAACATGTTGCTCTAAAGAAAAGAATTTCTAGTGCTGCTGGAGTTTGGGCTGAGATGTCTAGGGGACTCAAAGGCCTTCTCAGCACTTTGGAAATGATACTAGATGGGATTTCTCCATAAATAGATATACTCAGCTCTAGGGTAGAGTTAGAATAATAGAAATCATATGAATTTAGGACATTTGGGACAGTGGTTCTCATCCCCCAAAATAAGAGTCAAGTAAATCATCTTACCTCTCCTCCTCCACTGACTCATCCATGAAACAGGTTTCAGAATACCTACTTCACAACCCGTTCGTGGAGATCATGAGGTTAATATGTATGCAAAAACATCTTACAAACTTGAGTCACCATTATTAAAAGTGATTTCCCTCATAATGCTGATCATTATGGAAATACCTCCCACTGATTCTAGCTTTTTAAAGGATTCTTCATTGGCAAACTTTGTCTGTAAAAAGATAGTAAATCATTTTGACTTTCCTGACCATACAGTCCGTTCCACTGTGAAACTCTGCCATTGTAGGTAAAAGCAGCCATGGGTGATATATAAACATATGAGTATAGGTAGATTTAGCTCACAAATTGTATTTTACTGATCCCCAAATACAAATACCAAAACAGGGATGTATGTTCATTACAGATATGAAAGAGTCAAGGCATCTATGTTGAAAGTAAGCATTCACCTTCCAGCTCTTAGATCAAACAACATACTTGACAGAATATCAACCTGTTTCTTTGAATTTCATCCTAGCTACTCCATAAACTAGTACTCTAACTAGTTCTCTAACAAGCATATTATAAGCAAAAGTGTAAAGATGATGTGCCTTCTTACGTAAGTGCAATCTATTCTCCACTTTGGCAGGCAAGTTCTTTACCACCAGTGCCACCTGGGAAGCCCAATTCTCTTGTACACCAAGTGTTAGAAGCACTGGTTTAGATAAGAATCCACCTCCAGAGATGACCTGGCCCTCATATTACCTGCCCGCACGGTGTCAAACTGGTCCACTTGCCCTTTCTTCTACCCTCATAGGTCCGGTGGAAATGTGATAGAACTGGTTGTCATAGTAGTTAAGTGTTTCTCCAGGTGTTTTTTTTTTTTCCTGGAAGCATTAGCTTGGACTCTCAGAAGGGCTGTTTGTTTCTCTGTCTTTTGGAGGAGAGCTTTTCCCTCCCCCAAGCCCAGGCCCTAGGCTGCACTCCACACCCCATGTTTTCACAGAGCTTCCAACGTGGGGGTGAAAGGTGGCTCACTGAGGGAAGATATGGGACTTGAGTCATGATCTGTGTCCTTCCAGCTGCTCTCTCTGTTGGCATCCAGTGGGAAAGCTGGTGGTGGGAAGGTGACTTCATCAAAACATTGAATGCAATGTCTTGAAAGTTCCTCTGACGGGTCAGAGTTGGGTCTGCATACCGAGGAAACCAGGCTTGTGCCCAACTCGATGCCCATTTGCTGAATTAATAAATAATAGAAAGAAGCCATCAATCAAGAAAGGAACAAATGCATAAAAAGCCCAGACTCGGGGAAAGAGTGGGCTGAATACCTTGAAAAGCATTTTTGTTATGCACAGGAATGATTTTTGACACAGTAATTCAACACATCTGCTTGCCGGTTTGCTATTTGGGAATGAGATTCTGGAAAACATTGGGTATAAGAAAGAGTATGAATTATACTCCCTTTCTGTGAGCGTTCTCTCTGTGATTTCACTATTCACCAAAGCCAATAAATAGTAAACTTCTAATTTATTCATTATTCCTACTGTTGGGATTCTGACTGGGCTCCAACAGAACAGCTGCCCTCTGTCCTCATTTTGGACAAACAGAACATTCTTTAGGAGCATATGGACGTGTGGGTGTGGGCCTGTGGTGCATGGTGTGGAGGAAGGATCGTGAAGGCCTGGAAAAAGTAATACTTTGAAACTCAAAAAGCAAATTGCACCTATTTCAGCAAATTGGAAATTGATGGTGTGTAACTCTGAAGGGCCTAGCAGTAGCTATTATTTCCATTCAGGCTATTATTAACTGGTAATATTTTCTCTAGTAAACATTCAGTTGCCATGGCAACAGGAGTCATGTCATATGGACGCAAGGACTCCCTGGCTTTGCCGGAGAAATGGATGGCGTTTTAAATGAACTTTAGAAAAGGCAAAGAGACTTGCCAAAAGATATTTTGGAAACACTAAATTCAATTATTTTGCTGGAAACAAAGGAAAGAAGGGAGCTCTGATAAAGTGGAAAACTGCACAAACCCTCTGCTGGTACCTCCTCAGCAAGCACAGAAGTGTCTTTCTTCCTGCCTGAACCAAACCCTTCACTGTTCCCTAGGTGTTACCACATGCCCCTGCTCATGAGCTTACTGACAGGATCAAATGTGGTTTCTAAATCCTCTAGCTTCCGTCTCTCCCCTCACGACGGCTCCCCATGGATATCTTTTAAATTACCATCTGTACTGACATGCACATGATGGCAAAAAAGAGAAAATCATCAGAATACAGTTCAATAAACTATTTGAAAGAGAACAAAAAATATACCTCTGTGCCCACTGCACAGTCAAGAAACAGAATACAGCAGTCCTAGAAAGCCTGTAAGCTCCATTCTGTACACTAATTGCCACACCTTAGCGGTAACCACTAGAAGTTAATTTCCATTGTGTTTAAAATTTATATAACTAGACATTCGTATTGCACACTGTACCAGCTAGCTTCATTCACTCTAAGATACAGTCACTAGAATCGTCCATATTATTGCATGGAAGAAAAGTATGTCCATTTCATTGTGTATTAGTTTCCTAAGGCTGCTGTAACCACAAACTAGGTGACTTAACAGAAGTTTGTTGTCTGACAGTTTTGGAAGCTAGATGTGCAAGATCAAGGCATCAGCAGTGCTGATTCCTTGTAAAGGAGAGTCTGTTCCATGCGCATCTCTCAGCTTCCGGCGGCTTGCTGGCGATCTTTGGCACTTTCAGTCTTGTAGATGTATCATTTTGTTTTCTACCTTCATGTTTACATGGCACTCTCCCTGTGTGTATCTCTCTCTCTCTTTATAAGGCATTGTTTTTATAAGGAAACCAGTCATATCAGATTAGAGGCTCAGCCTACCTCAGTATGACTTCATCTTAAATAGTTACATGTGCAATGAGTTTGAATGAACCCCAGGAGTTGGTGATGGACAGGGAGGCCTGGCGTGCTGTGATTCATGGGGTGGCAAAGAGTCTATTACGACTGAGTGACTGAACTGAATGACCTTATTTCCAAATAGGATTGGAACTTCAACATGTTCATTTGGAGGACAGCACAGGTGGCCCTAATGGTAAAGAACTCACCTGCCAATTCAGGAGATGTAAGAGATGTAGGTTCGATCCCTGAGTCGGGGAGATGTTCTGGAGGAGGGCATAGTAACCCACTCCAGTATTCTTGCCTGGAGAATCCCATGGACAGAGGAGCCTGGCGGGTTAGAGTCTATGGGGTTGCAAAGAGTCCAACATGACTGAAGCCACTTAGCATGCACAGTTAAAGCCATGACAAGTGCTATCAAGTATTCCATCGCATACATATACCATGATGTATGTATTCACTCTACTGTTGACGGATATTGGGTAATTCCTAATCTGGGCTATTCTTTTCCTTTTTAATTAGTTTATTTATTTTTGACTGGGCCAGGTCTTCACTGCTGCACAGGCTTTTCTCCAGTTGCCATGCTCAGGTTTCTCATTGCGGTGGCTTCTCTTGTTGCAGAGCACAGGCTCTAGGGTGTGTGGGCTTCAGTAATTGTGGCACGTGGGTTCAATAGTTGCAGCTCCTGGGCTCCAGAGCACAGGCTAAGCTGTTGTGTTGTGGTATTCGAGATCTTCACAGATCAGGGATCTAGCACAAGTCTCCTACATTGGCAGATGGATCCTTTACCACTGAGCCACCAGGGAAGCCCTGGGCTCTTCTGTAATGGACCGGGTTTAATCCTTGACAAAATGAAGGAGCATGAAACTTACCTTTGATATTCTTTATTTCTTTGTTCTGTGTGTCCCACTGTATATCTTCCTCCTTTCTCAGTGTCTTTTTTTCTCTACAGGTTCTACTCTGTCCTAGCTGCTTAACAGCAACCGTAAGTTTTGCCAATTTGGTCTTCAGAAGTTATGCTTCTGTCCAAATTTCCCTTTAGAAGGAGATTCCACAAGACCAGAAATCAGCTAAACTTAATGGAATGCCTCTCTACACTTGAACTCCAGGATGTGGGAAAATCCTTGGAGAAGGGTTGGCAAGAGTTTTTCCTCAAATCAAACAGGGAAAGCCATGGAGATGGAGACTTTCATTACACAACATGATCCACACATAGTGTGCTAGTAGGCACCCTGTGATGGAATGATAGCAAGAGTGAGAAACGGTAAAGACGAATCTATTTGCAAAGCAGTAGAAACAGATATCAGTCAGTCAGTTCAGTCACTCAGTCGCATCCAACTCTTTGCAACCCCATGGACTGCAGCATGCCAGGCTTCCCTGTCCATCACCAACTCCCGGAGCCTACTCAAACTGAAGCCTATCGAGTCGGTGATGCCATCCAACCCTCTCATCCTCTGTCATCTCCTTCTCCTCCTGCCTTCAATGTTTCCTAGCATCAGGGTCTTTTCCAATGAGTCAGTTCTTCACATCAGGTGGCCAAAGTACTGGAGCTTCAGTTTCAACATCAGTCCTTCCAATGAACATTCAGAACTGATCTCCTTTAGGATGGACTGGTTGGATCTCCTTGCAGTCCAAGGGACTCTCAAGAGTCTTCTCCAACACCACAGTTCAAAAGCATCAATTCTTCGGCACTCAGCTTTCTTTATAGTCCAACTCTCACATCCATACGTGACTTCTGGAAAAACCATAGTTTTTACTAGATGGACCTTTGTTGGCCAAGTAATGTCTCTGCTTTTAAATATGCTGTCTAGGTGGGTCATAACTTTCCTTCCAAGTAGTAAGCATCTTTTAATTTCATGGCTGCAATCTCCATCTGCAGTGATTTTGGAGCCCAGGAAAATAAAGTCTCTCAATCTTTCCATTGTTTCCCCATCTATTTGCCATGAAGTGATGGGACCAGATGCCATGATCTTTGTTTTCTGAATGTTGACTTTTAAGCCAGCTTTTTCACTCTCTTCTTTCACTTTCATCAAAAGACTCTTTAGTTCTTCACTTTCTGCCATAAGGGTGGTGTTATCTGCATATCTGAGGTTATTGATATTTCTCCCAGCAATCTTGATTCTAGCTTGTGCTTCACCCAGCCTAGCATTTCTCATGATGTACTCTGTATATAAGTTAAACAAGCAGGGTGACAATATAGAGCCTTGATGTACTCCTTTCCCAATTTGGAAACAGTCTGTTGTTTGATGTCCAGTTCTAACTGTTGCTTCTTGACCTGCATACAGATTTCTCAGGAGGCTGGTCAGGTGGTCTAGTATTTCCATCTCCTTAAGAATTTTCCACAGTTTATTGTGATCCACACAGTCAAAGGCTTTGGCGTAGTCAGTGAAGCAAAAGTAGATGTTTTTCTGGAGCTCTCCTGCTTTTTCGATGATCCAATAGATACAGAGGCCAAATATATGGACATCAAGAGGGAAGGGGAGAGGAAGGAAATGGGAGATGGGGATTGATGCATATACACTATTGCTACTAGGTATAAAAGAGGCAACTAATGAGAACCTACTGTATAGCACAGGGAGCTCTACGTAATGTACTGTGGTGACCTGACTATGAAGGAAATCCAAAGGGGAAGGGAGATATGTAGACACACAACTAATATTTTTGCTATACTGTAGAAACTAACACAACATTGTAAAGCAAGTATGTCATTGGTATTGATGTGTAGTCATTCAGTCATGTCTAACTCTTTGAGACCCCATGGACTGTAGCCTGCCAGGTTCCTCTGTCCATGAGATTTCCCAGGAAAGAACACCAGAGTGAGTTGCCACTTCCTTCTCTGGGGGATCGTCCCAACCCAGAGTTCGAACCTGCGTCTCCTGTACTGGCAGGCAGATTCTTTACCACTGAACCACCAGGGAAGCCCAAAGCAAGTGTACTCCAATTAAAATTAATTTTAAAATGATAACAGGTGCATTGGTTACTGCCTCAATAATGCCACACAGAAAATATCCACTTCCATTATCCATAGCTTAGAACAACAACAATTTATTCTCACTGATCTGAGTGTCAACTGAAGGTCAGCTGAGCCAGGCTGGACTCCTGATCTAAGCTGCAGGATAGGTTCAAGTCTGCTCAACATATGTTTTTTCTCGGGTCCAAATTTCAAATGCAAGAAAGGTAAAGTCCGTGTCCAGACACATCTCAAGCCTCTTTTCACCTCACTCAATTCAACATCAAGTTACCATTGACAACAGTAACCCACATGACCAAGAACACAGCAGTGGGGTGGGGAGGTACAGTCTTCCATGGAGATGAGGGCCATGACTATTTGCTGAATAGTAAGATCATCTGTCACAGAAAAGATGAGACATTTCTATGTTTAGATGACATAAGGTACAGATAGAAACCAGCTGAAATGATTTATCTCTGACTTGATTATTTCCTCAGATTAACTAAGGATTTCCAAGCTGAATATCTTCCCTCTCTGATGAGCTGACATGATATAATGGTGATTGCCTTGGTTTGCTAAGGCTGCCATAGCAAATAGCACAGACTGGGTGGCTTAAACAATAGAAATTTATTGTCTCACAGTTCTGGAGTCTAGAAGTCCAAGCCCAAGGTGTTGACAGGGTTGGTTTTTGCTGAGCCCTCTCTCTTGGCTGGCAGATGACTGTCTTCTCCTTGTGTCCTCACATGGTCTTCCTCAGTGTGTGTCTGTCCAAATTTCCTTACTTAAAAGGACACCAGTCATATTGGATTAGGGCCCACTCTAATGACCTCATTCAAATTTAATCACTTCTTTAAAGACCTTATTTCCAAATGCCATTACATTCGGAGATGCAAGAGGTCAGGATTTCAACATACAAATTTGGGGGGGGACACAAGTCAGCCCTGTGTGGGTGCATGCTCAGTTGCTCAGTCGTGTTGACTTTTTGGGAATCCGTGGACGCCAGTCTCCTCTGTCCATGGGATTCTCCAGGCAAGAATACTGGGGTAAGTTGCCATTTTCTCCTCCAGGGGATCTTCCTGACCCAGGGATCGAATCCAGGTCTCCTGCACTGGCAGGCAGATTCTTTACCACTGCATAACCTGGGAAGCCCTCCAACTCAACCATAACAGTGGTCAAAAGCATAGGTTCTAGAATCAAATAGTAGTGGCTTTTAATCATGCATCGACCACTTTCTAACTGGGTGACCAACTTTTCCAATCTCTTTTCCCACTTGTCCCGTCTCTAAATCTGGACATTGTAATATATCCTCAGCAGATGGCTTTGCCATCAACTTTAGGAGTAAATACACAAAATACTGTCACAGTGTTTGATACCATGTTATAAAACACAAATCATTGCTGTTGCCATTATTATTTAATTATTAAAATATTTTAGCAAAGTACATTCCAAGTCAGGTACTTCATATAACTATTGATTTATAAAGTCATGAAATAAAAAGAAATTACAGTATCAGTGAAACAAATATGCCTTCATTGGTAGGCCTATAGCAAACCCTAAATAATTTTATGCCTCTTTATAGAAACGTGTTCTTTTTTTTTAGTTAATTTATTTTTTTTAATTGGAGGATAATTACTTTACCATATTATGATGGTTTTTGCCATACATCAACATGAATCAGCCATAATATGCATGCGTCCCCCCGATTCCAAACCCCCCTCCCACCTCCCTCACTACCCTATCCCTCTGGGTTGTCCCAGAGCACCAGCTTTGGGTGCCCTGATTCATGCATGGAACTTGCACTGTCATCTATTTTATATATAGTAATGTATATGTTTCAATTCTATTCTCTCAAATCATTCCACCCTCGCCTTCTCCCTTTGAGTCCAAAAGTCTGTTCTTTACATCTATGTCTTCTTTTAATTTAAAAAACTTTTTTTATAAAAGCACCTTCTTACTCTTTCCCTGCAAAGATCTTCAGAGTTAGGTATGCACTTTATTTTTCAGCTGAAGAAAGTGGGGCACATGGAGGTTTAAGCGATTTGACTCTTAGTGTGGGGTTAGGGAAGATAAGCTGCTACAGGAATCCAGTCTTTTTCAACAAGCTTGGCTCACAGATCTCAACTGAACTGACTTTACTCCTTCCTTTGCTTCGATGATCATATGCAGTTCGATTGGAGAGTTACACTATAATTTCACAGTGATTACATGCCCCTGAAGATCATTTTGTAAGTAAATGTTTTGAAACCAAAGATAATCATTGTTGTATAACCATAAGCCTTTTTCTTATGCCATATTCTCCACCAAAGAATGTAACCAAGCTACAGTTACATTTTGGAGTTTCAGTAGCTGGCTCTGGGCTCCGTTCTGCATTTCTGGAACTCTGATGCCATCTGGGTATCTGGAGACACATTACTGTTTCCTGGCCTCTGGGATAACCTCTATCCTTTCCACTTCAGCACAAACACAAAGAAAGCTGCCATGGTGCTCTTGACATGAGGACTCACAAACACAACAAGCTAAGATGAATCAGAACCTAGTCCTTGTATAATAAGCTATTCAAAAATGGAACATCCTGTCCAGAAGCTCTGAAATGTATTCTGATATCTGGGCATACCAAAGGTCCTCCACTCCTTTTAGAAACTTCCTAATTGCTTGGCCACATTGTCTCCAGGAACATGTCCAGATTCAAGAATTCTCTAAGTTGGTAGTTCAGAGCTGCCTCTACCTAATAACTCCAGAGGATAGCTCAGAACTGCGGCTTCCTTAGTTCTCTATTGACAAAGCAATAAACTACAGTACTGGATTTGGAGACGGAAATGGCCACCCACTGCAGTATTCTTGCTGGAAATTTCCATGAACAGAGGAGCCTGGCAGGGTCGAAAAAGAGTCAGACACAACTGAGTGACTAAACAACAACAGTTCTGTGTAACAAGGACCCTTTTTCTAGGTAGTCTGCCTTTCCTGAATTTTCAAACCAGCTTGAGATTTTTATAAAGAGTGATAAAAATTTAGATTATAGATATTTATAGACTTACAGAGTGAACAAGTGATTCTTTGTGCTAAGTCACTTCAGTCAAGTCCACTTCTTTGCAACCCTATGGACTATAGTCCCCCAGGCCCCTCTGTCCATGGGATTCTCCAGGCAAGAATACTGGAGTGGGTTGCCCTGTCCTCCTCCAGGGATCTTCCCGATTGAACGTCTCTTAAGTCTCTGCTTTGGTAGGTGGGGTCTTTACCACTAGCGCCACCTGGGAAACCTGAGTGATTCTTTACCCATGAGATTAGCCTTCTGGCTCATGAGTCTCAGAGTAAAAAGCAAAAGAGAAGCATCTTGATAGTCACATCTGCCTTTGGCATTTGACAATAAATTATATTCATCAGCTACCACTTTTCCAGAGTCACAAGAGAAAATGTGACACCTTTTTTTTTTAGATGATATGAAAAGAAAGGGCTTACAGTTTGCATTTCTTCAGTCTCTGTCGCGTATTTCTCAGAACCTGTCTCACTCCTTTGTGGTCATGTGGTAAAGCTCATCTGGAACACATGATGTTTATATTGACTTGCCTTTTTATTCCATTTTCACTTTTTGGTGTAAAAGCAAAGGCTTTCTGGGCTTAATAATGTTTTTCATTCTTTTCATGGAAATGGTTTTCAGAAACACAAATGATAGCAGTTTCCATATTCACATTTCCCAATAAACTTGTCATCAAAAGTTCTCAAAGAGCTCTCATTAATCACTTTTAGTCATTTCTTCCATGCAAATGAAGAGAGTTTGAAATGATTTGAGCTGTGCTTGCAGTGGATTCAAAGGCAAAACCTAAAATAATATTGCTTTTTTTTTTTCAAAGAATTGAAGATGTCCCTCCATAATTCCTGGATATTGATAGCACTAGGGGATCAGATTTTCCTAAAGACAGGAGGAAAACACACCTCCTGCTGGAAGTAAAAAAAAAACAAGAAAATGGTAAGAAACATCTTCTTTAGAACAGACTTAAGTTGAACCGTTTCTACTGTTGCTCATTTGAATTTGATGGATATTGTCTTGAACACTGAACTGTTGAAATCAAGAGATCATAAACCATGGAGAGAATCAAAATCAAAAGTCAAATCCTTGCATGTGTGTGGATGTGTGAGGCTGTGTATATTTTCTGCAGATGGACAACCCAGCTTGTCCTTTCTTTCATTTGCAGCCTGTTTTGCCACAGACTGCCCTTCCAGAACTCCGGATAAGCTATTTAGGTGGGATTTCTGGATCAGTTGCTGGAAATGCGATCCAATCTACCCCCCTCGTTTCCTGTGTAACCAGGAGACCTTAATCTCTGAACCCTGTTTCCTCATCAGTAACTTTATTCAAATGTGGTGGGGTGGGGGAGGTGCAGAGGTGGGGGAGTTGTATGGAGGTCAAGAAGGGGAAGGGAGAAATACAAAGAATAACTTTTTGTGAGAGTAGTTATGTAGATTGCCTGAATATCCCATCAAATCTTCATGGGTCACATATTTTTGCTGGGGGAATTCATGAATTCATTATAAAAACAAGAAAGAGAAGAGATTTTGTAGGTATACCTATTTATATATCCCAAGACTATTATAGTTCTGTACATTTAGGTTCTGGATAAGATAGAATGAAGAGGGTGTGGTATATACGTTTCCACAGACCCCTGACTCTCTCCCTAACTAAAGTCTCTAAACTATCAGATTGTAAGAAGAGAAGCAAGAGTAAGAATATCTAAGTTAGTTTAGTTTTCTTAATGTGACTGTGAAACAGTGGTTTTCAGCCCAGACTGGGCATCAGAACCTCATCTAAATCTTTCCAAAAATATAGATGTTTGGCTCTACACTTAAGCTACTTGAATCAGAATTTCTGAAATACTCATAAATCTTCACAGGTAATTCTTAGAAGCAAAATTGGGAAATATGTAGGCCTGAAGGATTCTGATTCTTTTGGAACTCATCAAGAACATTCTCACCACTGATTGCTATTTTTCCTTGCTCATTTTAAAAACAAGTGGACATCATCTGAATTAAACACTTGAGTTTGTGTTGGATATTCACAATAGGTACTTTCCTGTATAACACTGTCCAAAAAAAATTATTCATATTTCAGATTCCTACCACCCCACCATGTGGATCAGTAGAATCTTGTTTTTGATCAGTTGCTCAGTCATGTCTAATCCTCTGTGATCCCATAGACTGCAACACACCAGGGTCCCCTGTCCTTCACCATCTCCCAGAGTCTGCTCAAACTCATGTCCATTGAGTCGGTGATGCTATCTAACCATCTCAACCTCTGCTGTCTCCTTATCCTTCTGCCCTCAATCTTTCCCAGCATCTTTCCCAGATTAAAGACCCTTTCCCAGCAAGGGTCTTTAATCCTTCAATTACCACCTCTTACTACCACTGTGGTCTCCACCGGGGAGAGGTAATTACTAGTGAATAACCACTGCTCCATCCCACCATTTCTAGGGCAATTGTAGAGCTGCTCAAGGCCATTCTTCTTCCAAAGACTTCTCCTAAGAAGCTATTCCCTCCAAGGTAACTCTGTCCCAAAGAATTAAGTGCTAGAGGCTCTGGATGTCAGGCATCACTGTGACCTTGATGGACCTGGAAAAAGAGAAAATTGTTTTCCCTCTGAAGCATAATAATTTTATGTTTAATGATTTATCATTGTAGTTTCTCATCTCTTTTACTATGTTCTTCCCCCAATCACTGAAGTAACATGAAGGTTTTCTTTATACAATCTTGACAGATACAATCTGAAGTAAAGGTGCTTGAAACACTGGATAGGTGTTGTAAATCTATAGCAAATGTCATGAAAGCCAGGATGATATATATATTCATTCTGGGACTCAAATTACATCCAAAGGATAAGAAGGTAAATGGGAAAGAGAGAATCTTGAGTTGACAAAATTTAAATGCTAAATTGACACATGGCAAGGCAGAGTGATCACTGCAACTTAAACTGGAAAACTGATTTTTCCTTGACAGTAACAAGGAAGCTATTATAGTTAGGCTTAGGTATAGAGAAGTTATTTTAAAAATTATATTTCTGCAGGTGAGAATGTATAACTGTTTAATGACAACCCCTGTACCATTTCACCCTGGACAAAAGCCTCTGAACTTCCCAAATGACCTCTTCACTTCCACTTGAACCAATGGTTTTTCCATTTCCCTCTCACTGGATAAGCAAACTCAATTCTATGGCAATTGTTTTTTGATCTTTTTTGTCCCCAAGATTGGTGATATCATGCAAAACTATTGCATTTTTTATACCTTAGAAAATGCACAAATTTTTGCTGTGGTCTCTTGTACCTTATCTCAGTAATTATCTGCATTTTACAAATAAGAATCAGGCAAAGAAAGATGAAGTGACTTGATCTAAATTAACAAAGGACAGTTCTCAGACTACCATGTCAATCTGCTGATTTGAACACCATGTCCTGCACAATGTATCCTGGTAGCTAAATATTCCAAAGTGCTTTCAACTGACAGGAAATAGTTTTATGAATATCTTAGATTATAAGATAACTGAAGCAGAGCAGCGCCTTTCTATGTTTGTTAACCTGCACTGTTTGGCAAGTAACAGAACAATGTTGCAAAGGGCATGAACGGAAATGGGATCCTTGACATGTCATAGCATGTCGTAGTGGCTGGCTTCTCAACAATCTGTTACAATTTATGTAGGCACCATTTTCTCTTCTGGAGGAGGAAATAGCAACCCACTCCAGTATTCTTGCCTGGAGAATTCCATGGACAAAGGAGCCTGAAAGTGTCGCAAACCATCCAGAAGGACTGAGCACGCACGCACTTTCTCTTGTCAGATCCCTGACTTGACCTTCTTTGCATCTGTATTGTTTTGGCTACTGTGGATCTCTGGGATAAGACTCATCACGTCCAGAAATCTTGTGTTCTGGAATGGTTTGTCTTACGGCCCAAATACTGACTATTCAAACCACCCTGATGCCTTCCTCTAAAGGTCAGTACATAATGGAATCGTGGTCACTCATGCTCAGATGCAAACAGCATGTTCAATTTTATATTCCATTCTAATGAATGTAGCGAATACATATCATTCCTCTTCCTGACACCACCCTTCCCAAGGACCTACAAAAAGGGAGGGGACAGGTGGGGTTTTCCCTTTTAATAATCAGGTTTCCTGGAGCTTTCTATTGTTTCAACTGGGAATAGGCTACAAACAAGCAAGTAATATTCTGAATTTATCACCTTTTCACAGAAATTTCCAAATCTTTTCTGATAAATAGAAATCATTTTCCAAACATGCTCAGGGAAAGCAGGAACATCCCCTGGTCCAGGAACATTTGGTCATCCTAGCTCATAATCCTGCTACAAAACTTTTCAGCCAGTATAAAAGGCCACTGCTTAATATTAGTTATGACTAGGAAAGTTCTGGAACAAAATACTATTAGTGATGCACTTTATTAACTGGATATTATTCTCATTCCTTCACTACTGCCTACTTATGGAAACTTATGAGTAGGAGAATTATGCTAGATACAATTGTTAGACAAACAAATTCTCCAAATAGAATTCTCAGTAAATTGAGTAGAAGGGGGAGAGAAGAGAGGCAGGAGAGGCAGAATGTTAGAGAAAGCATATAATTATCATCAGTACAGAGTGAAATTACTACAGCGGTATATCTGGCTTCTCTTAAACTCTGGGAGCTTGACAATAAGACCCAAATCTGCCAGTTTTTTTTTTTTCCTCCAGTTCAGTTCAGTTCAGTCACTCAGTTGGGTGTGACTCTTTGTTACCTCATGAATCGCAGCACACCAGGCCTCCGTGTCCATCACCAACTCCCAGAGTCCACCCAAACTCATGTCCATTGAGTCGGTGATGCCATCCAACCATCTCATCCTCTATCATCCCCTTCTCCTCCTGCCCTCAATCTTTCCCAGCATCAGGGTCTTTTCAAATGAGTCAACTCTTTACATCATGTGGCCAAAGTATTGGAGTTTCAGCTTCAACATCAGTCCTTCCAATGAACATCCAGGACTGATCCAATGAGTGTGTAAATATAGTATGAATTGTCATTTCTATAAAGCCCTTTGAGACTGTATATATTTTTGCTCTTTAAGGCAATCCCATCCTATTCCATGACTACCACCAACTGAGGTGTCTGCCTTTGACTACCCCATAATCAAAGGTCTACCTGACATCTCTGATCAAATGGCTCACAGGTAACAGAACCTCATATATCCCAAGTGAAGCAATTCCACTAAGTGAAATAGAACAAGCATCTGAAATTCCTAAACTGGACTTATTTTATGCCTAGGAAAAATGTGTTTAACAGATGAATGTGTGTTAGTTGCTCAGTCGTGTCTAACTCTTTGCTACCCCATGGACTGTATCCCTCCAGGTTCCTCTGTCCACAGAATTCTCCAGAGAAGAATATTGGAGTGGGGATCCAGGGGATCTGCTCTACCCAGAGATGGAATCCATGTCTCCAGCATTGCAGGGAGACTCTATCGTGTGAGCCACCAGGAAAGCTACAGGTAAATACAAAATGAAAGTAGAATACGCTACTTCATTTTTTAATTTATTTTTAATTGGAGTATGATTGCTTTGCACTGTTGTGTTGGTTTCTGCCGTACAACAACATAAATCAGCCCCAGGTATACATATCCACATACCCCTCCCTCTTGTTCTTCCCGGCCACCTCCCCCACCCCACCCCTGTAGGCCATCTCAGGGCACCAGAGTGAGCTCCGTTTGCTGCACTGCAGCATCCCACTGGCCGTCTATTTCAGACATGGTAGTGTGTCTGTGTCAGCGCTACTCTCAATTCAGCCCACTCTCTCCTTTCCCTGTTGTGTCCACAAACCTGTTCTCTAGATCTGCAGAACTGAACTAACTCCATGGGAATGGGGACACCAATACCTGACTTAATGTTATTCCAGTGTTCACTTGCTTTTTTTGATTCCCCTAAAAGTATGGGTAATTATAAAGTAAAAAAAAAAAATTGATGATGTTAAATGTCTTTATTATAATTAAAATGTGTTCCTACTATACCATTTCCCTCTAAAACTCCAGTGTGTGTTCCCTCCTTCTTCCTGTTCTTATTTGCTCACATTTTATCCTTCATTTTATTTACTTTATTAATTAGGATCTTTAAGGCTCAATTAATTTCGAAGATATGATCAACTATTTAAACAGACTTCTTTATTTTTAAAAACAAATATGGATGACCAGTCTTTTAGACATCAAAATAATCACTATATCAGAATATAGGCATTGTAACAAGTGGGTTTATTTTGCCACTTGGTTTAGGGTTACTGTTTTGAATCTAACTGTTCTTAGTGACAGTCTTTAAACAATCCCATAATGCTACCAATGATTTTATTTTTTACACTTTATCCATCCATAAAATACCTACATGACATTACAATTTAGCATTATTGATTAAATTCCAAGCTACAGCACTCAACTAGAATAAGACCTCTGATTCTTTAATCAACACTTTTCATATGCTCTATTTTTAGAACATATAAGTTATGTAGTCTGTGGTGTGTCCAATAACCGTGATGAAATGTGTAAAAACTTACAAGTAAGAATGTGGCCCGTTAGTCAAATTGTGCTTTTAATCTGTAAAGGCATTACATCATGAGTCATTTAGAGGAAAGGGTAGAGTTTCCTCTTGAATTCATTACTGCATGAAAAGTAACATTTAAAAGGTAAAGTGTACAAAATGAAATTGTACCTCTCAGGTATAAGTATTTTTCCCATGAGAAAGTACACCTTCTATTTAAAAAGAGACCAACAGTATTCTTTCTCTATTTCTTAATATATAAATAGCTGGAAACTTATGAGCTCATTAGTAAAATCTTTAGGACTTCTTATGCCAAAAAGAGGCAGTGCAAATCAAGGTCATATAAAAATATAGCAAAAGGAGATTGCTTCATTTAAGGAAACAGTACATGTAGATTTGTTAACTAGAGTCTAGAAATTTTTCCAGAAGCAAAAAAAAAAAAATCCAGTCAAAATGTATTTCCTGATGAGCATTGTGTAAATAAAATGGATGGCTTCTCTAACATTCTTATGATTTAAAAACTGAATATTCAGGAACTTCCAATATTCATGTGCTTGATTAAACATTAAGACACCTTAAAATTAAGATTTTAATGTAATTTTCTGTGACTTAAATTTATGTCTAAACTGTTTCTTTTTTGCAATAGTTAATTTTTTTAAAGATGGAAACAGAAAGGCCATAATATAAAAGGCTAGTGGGTATCAGTTCTCTTCCAACCAATATCCTTGCCTCTCAGATTTTTCACTGTAAATACAGTTTTACAAGCCCTTATCTATTTTGCAAGGTTACTATGAGAATAAATTCAAGTGACGTATGTGAAAGTATTGGAAATCTGAGCCTTAAAAGGGTGATGTAATGAATAGTTGAGAGAATTTGAGCATATTTAGCATATGAAGCCTGGAGAAAAGATGATATGGGTTGCATAGAATAGATGTCATCAAATATTTCAAGAACTGATCCATGGAAGCAAGATTAGAACTATTCACTCACACACACACACACACACACAAATAAACTGCTGCTGCTGCTGCTGCTGCTGCTAAGTCACTTCAGTCGTGTCCAACTCTGTGTGACCCCATAGACGGCAGCCCATCAGGCTCCCCCGTCGCTGGGATTCTCCAGGCAAGAACACTGGAGTGGGTTGCCATTTCCTTCTCCAATGTGTGAAAGTGAAAAGGGAAAGTGAAGTCGCTCAGTCATGTCTGACTCGTAGCGACCGCATGGACTGCAGCCTACCAGGCTCCTCCGTCCATGGGATTTTCTAGGCAAGAGTACTGGAGTGGCTTGCCATTGCCTTCTCCTCACAAATAAACTAGTAAGTACAAATAACAGGGAAATAGGTCAGGCTCAATGAAAAGGAAGACATTTCTAACAGAACTTTGGGAAGTATAAAATTCCCTACACTGAAAATATTCAAATATAAGTTAAAAACCATTGAATATTATTACAGGTGCTCAGGAGAAAATTAGTTTACCAAAGGGCAACTGGAGTATGTGGTCTTTATGTCCTTTCAGAATTAAGAACTTAGTAATTTGGAATGTATACAAGGCATAAAAACAGAGTTCTTATTGCTCTTGTATTGTTATTTTCAATGTTCTTTTCATCAGTGCCAAAGCTACATGAAGCACGGGCCTCGTAAAGCTATAATGTTCTTCCACAGAGGTAGTGTCTTATACCTTGATCTTCTCCAGGTCAAGGATAAACTAAGCAAGCAGAAATGCAAGAAATACCATAGGATCAAACCACAAAGTATGTGGATATATACATAACAACAGGATGGAAGGCTGGACAGCTGGGAGAGTTGCAAGAGAAGGATGAGGATTTACCAAGTGACATTTCTTTGCTCTGGGATTAGCACTGTGCCTGCAAAAAATAAAAAGATAAATTGGTTACTTATATGGCTTGGGTTTAACCAATTGATCAGATCCGTGATATAGAAGTCTTTATCTTCTTGGCTGTAAGAAGATAAAACTTGCATCCAAAAAAAATTGTTTTAATTAAGTGATTATCAAAATAATTTATTGAAATCATTAAGAATAAATTCCGGGGCTTCCCTGGTGGCTCAGTGGTAAAGAATCCACCCGCCAATGCAGAAGACACAAGTTCGATCAGTGATTGGGGGAAGATCTCCCATGCCACAGGGCAGCTAAGTCCATGTGCCACAGCTGAGCCTGTGCTCTAGAGCCTGAAGCTAAAACTACTGAAGCCTATGCACCCTAGAGCCTGTGCTCCACAACAAGAGAATCCACTGCAGTGAGAAGCCCACACACCGCAACTAGAGAATAGCCCACGGCCAGCACGACTAGAGAAAGGGTCACGCAGCAACGAAGACCCAACACAGCCAAAAATAAATAATCTTTGAAAAAAAAAGAAGAAATTTGATCATCATCTGATTTTAAAAGTTACATATGGTCTAGTTAATTCAGGTCCTAACCATTTCTTTTCCTCAGTGTCATTGTTCTTTGTTGTTTTTCCATGAGTTACCCAGAAAATTCTCTCAAAGCTTTGTACCTTTGTTTGTCTTTCTGGAAACATCTTTGCTGAGCTGTGAGCATAATGCTAACACTCCAGCAGTGTTCTAAAGAACTTTGGCAACATCTAACATTTTACTGGGAGGCCTGGAACTGCCTCTTAACCCAATTTTAGCATCAAATTCAAAACACAATATTAAATCAAAAAGACATAAAAGTTTATTTAATAAACATGTTGGGGTGTCTTATGCTAGGAGTTGGAGCCATAAAGATAAAGATTGCCAACAATGAGATTCTGTAGTCCAACAAATCCATTTTAATTTGCTCTGGATCCCACCTCAAAATATATACGTACACAGACTCAGGAGTCTAACATGAACTCTTCATAAGGTACTTGTGTTGCTTATAATAAAAAAATTCAGAAATAAATTAAACATAAAAGCCCTTTGAATAGAGCACCATACTGACTGATAAATTTGAGTCTAGATCAAAGGATAATTTCATAGTTTTTTATAAGTAAAGTCATATATATATGACCAACTTAATGAAACTGATTGCAAGTATTATTTCTTAATTTAACTTTTAACTATGAAGAATTGAAAAATCAATTCTAGGTAAATATGGCAATATAGTTAAGCTGTGGCCAGCCTGAAAATCTCAGGGTCATTAGTGTTCAAAAATCTCACCAGAAATGGGAACTCAATGAAATCCAAAGTTCTTGAAATGTTTTTAAAAAAAAAAATCATCCTATTATAAAAACAGCAATGCTTCATTCCTCAAGCTTTTTTTTTTCTTTTTAGCCACAGTTCAGTTCAGTTCAGTTCAGTTGCTCAGTCGTGTCCGACTCTTTGCGACCCCATGAATCACAGCACGCCAGGCCTCCCTGTCCATCACCAACTCCCAGAGTTCACTCAGACTCATGTCCATCGAGTCAGTGATGCCATCCAGCCACAAGAGCCCACTAAAATAATAATCCATGTTACAAATCATTTCAACAGAAAGAAAATCTCAGAAAATCAAGCATATTTAACTCAATAGAAGCCATCAAGTAAACAGGAAGTTCCAACTAAAATTTTGAACTTATAATATGCTATCATTTGTGCTTTATTCAAATAAAAGATTATTGAATTGTAGCAACTAGACAGAGTTCAGTTGAAGGCAGAGATGTAAAACTCACCTCTTCCTTGGTAGCTCAAAATAATACTAGACATACGTTTGCACTTGGCTAAGACACAACAGCAGGCAAGAATACCTTGTGCAGGATTCTTAATTGCCCTTGTTTTATTTTCTTCCTCTCTCCTTTGTTAGTCTTGATTCTTTTAAGATAGGATAGGAGAAGGACAGTGGGATGGGAGTGGGGGTGAGTAGGTAGAATTGCTGGAAAAGAGAAATAAACATGGCACCTTCTTTTAAGAACTGGGTCTTTTCAATTCATAATTCCCCTAGTCCTTGGAACAAAACAGACATACAATAAATATGCATAATGAAATTAATGTTTTCCAATCTGAGTTTTATTTCTTCTCCTTTGTCCTCATTTTTCCTTCTCTTCATCTCCTCACACAATTACCCGATTCAAACGTGTATTTCAAAATCATAACCACTTCCCTGATACATTTTCAAATGAATTCATGCTCCTAGATAAAAGTGGAAGACCATAGAAATATTAATAACTGGAGATAAAAATAACTAACAGAGTAGGTACTCTTTTAGTTCAGAGCCAGGCAGGGAAATTCTTGCTCTATTCATCATGATCTGCCCAATCCCAATAATTTCTTGGACTGGTTTTGCTGGGAGATAAAATCTGGAACCCCTATATTGACTTAGAATGCTGAATTTCCTGATACACTGACCACCTGAATCATAATCACCTTGCATCTTCGTTAAATATACAGATCCCTGGGTCTCACCCAGATCTGTTATATTAGAGTCTCTTGGGGAGCAAACATGAGTATCTGCCTTTTTCTTGAGCTCCCAAAGTGATTCTCAATGAAAAATATGGTTTGAAAACCACCATTGCAGGACAGTTGACCCAATTTCTAACCTCCTTGAACTTAGGTTTTCTCCAACTTTTTCTCAAGAAGACTTTTTCGTTTATTCAGCATTCATTAAAAGTCTGGTTCAGACTTCCAGAGTCACAAAGAAAATTAGCCTGAGTTTACATATAAGAGTCTTTAACCTCCTACAGAAAAGTAACTGCTTAATCAAGAAATTAATACATTCTGCAGACCATGGATTTTTAAAGTGGTTTTTAAATTTTTTCTTTAGAATAAATCTCTAATTGCAAAAGCAATTTTTAAACATTTCATTGGAATTCATCATTATGCATATCAATGGTTCCATAAAAAAGGTTTTTAAAATGGTACATTAATAAAGAACGAGTGGCTTACTGCATCAAAAATGATAACAGAACCAATTTGGACACATAGTCTCCATCATCTGCCAGCCTGAAGCCTTCATGGGTGTTACACCTGTGTAGTTACAGAGTCTCGTTCTCAGTGGAGGCCCAGCACTTGGTTTAATGCACTGCTGTCGCCTTCTCAAAATTTTTAATAATCCAAACTCTGAACTTGAGTTTAGACCTTTGGGACCATGAAGCCTATGCATGAGCAAAGGAGATACAGTCCTCTGGCAGCCAGACAACATATGTGCAGACTCAGAATCAATCACTGCTGAAAGTGGGCAGCTTGGAACATTCAGCCTGGCCAATCACTGGTAAGATGCGGACCCACATTGACATTAACAGTGGAAGCTACAGCAGGGGCTGCAACCCTGGAGGACAGGAGGGCCTCCTGTAGGGGAAGGACCCTCGGTTGGAAAGCAGCTAGCCTGCCGGTGCCTGGAGTTCACCCACGCAGCATCTGTACAGCTCTTAACTCTCTGGCCTAGCACAGGGACAGACACTTCCAGTACACAAGCTATAAACTTTGTCAGTATTATTACAAAGTAAAAGTGTGCATGTGGTCATGTCAAGAAGACATATCAGGGAGCTGCTGTTAGAATCTGTCAGAGTTTGGAGCCTCTGGTTTTAAAACTGCCTGCAATATTGCCAAGCAGGTTATCTGCAGGCTTTGGAAGGGCAATTTACCTTAAAGATCATCATGTTTCATGGGAAAGTATTATTGTTATTTTATTCTGGCACAAAATACTATATCTTGTATTTATAAGTTTATACCATTACATGTTTATCTTATTCCTTCTTTTTAATATTATTAGTAACAATATTTTTAAGGGAAAAAGCTGTATATTTTACTTTCAATTGCACTTTGTAATTTTTTTTTTTTTAATGAGGGACCCTGAATTTTCACTTTCAATTGTGTCCTATAAATTACATAGCCACCACTGCCTTTGAGGCCATTTTACAGTCAAGAGAAATAAAATCTGTGAGGGTTAAATGACTTGACCATGGTCCCAAACCCCAAGGCCAGCTAAGGAGAACCAGTTCCTAGACTTAGAATTTGGGAAGGTAGGGCCTTGAAGCCATCAAGAGCCCACCGAGATACAATCTAATTATGAGACAAAAGGCCTCAGGAGTACTTGCTTTGTTAATAACCACAGAGAGAACTTCCCTGGTGGTCCAGTGGTCAAGAATCCACCTGTCAATGCAGAGGACGCTGGCTTCATCCCTTGTCCAGGAAGATTCCACATGCCACAAGACAACTAAGCCCTTATGTCACAGTTACTGAACCTGAACATCATAGAGCCTTTGCTGCACAAGAAGAGAAGCCACCATAATGAGAATCTCAGGCACCACGCTAGAGAGTAGCCCAGGCTTGCTGCAATGAGAAAAAGCTCACATGCAGCAAAGAAGACCCAGCACAGCCATAAATAAATAAAATTTAAAATAATAATAATAACCACAGGAAACAGAGGAGCAGCCAAGGTACACAGTCAGCAGGCAGAGCAGAGAAAACTAAAGAATAGACTTGCTCGGAACACCTGGCATCCAGCAGAGAAAGGAGTCCTCAGACTCAGCAGAATCTATTTTATCTTTATCTTCTCAATGTAAACCTGCACTCCTTGGCAATTGCCTGTGGGTACCAGCCAAAATCCCTGTGTGCTGTAAGTAATGACGACTATTCTATTTACCATGAACCAGCAACGATTGGCAGATGCCACTGAGGGCCTGCAGAGTGGATTCAGAGCTGCTGGAATTTGTTCTGATGGGTCATTGACAGGGTGACCAGGTGTCCAATGTTCTGACCCTCACACTGGGATAGGGCTTCCAGTAAATATGTTAAATGACCCTGTGAAAAGACGTCAAGATGTGCTTCAGTACAGACAGACCCCTGCTTATCTTTTCCCAGACTTACTCAACTACTGATCCTTTAGGGGCAAGCATTGGTCTAGCTCACCCACACATCTTAAGAAGGGGAAAACTGAGAATCAGAGGCTTGAAATTATTCATCCAAAGTCTGACAGATAGGGAGAAGCCCATGCAGGGCCAGAAACCAGTTCTCACTCTGAAATGTCATGCCCAGTTGAGGTTTCCTAAACTGAAGGAGGGCTTCCCTGGTGGCTCAGAGGTTAAAGCGTATGCCTCCAATGCGGGAGACCCGGGTTCGATCCCCGGGTCGGGAAGATCCCCTGGAGAAGGAAGCGGTAACCCACTCCAGTATTCTTGCCTGGAGAATCCCATGGACGGAGAAGCCTGGTAGGCTACAGTCCACGGGGTCACAAAGAGTCGGACACGACTGAGCGATGGGACAGACGGAAACTGAAGGAAGGATGATTTAGTCTGACTCTCATAGAGGGGTGACAATCTATAAAGTTAATATTGTGAATCAGCTAAACTACTTGAATTAACGTTACTTAATATACATAGCACGGACTTCCCAGGTGGCACTAGCGGTAAAGAACACAACTGCCAATGCAGTAGATACAGGAGACTGGTTTCTACCCCTGAGTCAGGAAGATCCTCCGGAGGAGGGCATGGCAACCCACACCAGTATTCTTGTCTGGAGAACCCCACAGACAGAAGAGCCTGGCAGGCTACGGTCCATAGCGTCACAAAGCATCAGACACGACTAAAGCGACTTAGCAGGAACAAGCATGTACGAATATATAACACCATTTCTGTAACTTTAAAGTCTCAATCTTGAAATATATTTCAATCAGGAGATACTGTGGGCTTCCCAGGCGGTGCTAGTGGTAAAGAACCCACCTGCCAAAGCAGGAGACATGAGATGTGGGTTCAATCCCTGGATTGGGAAGATTCCCTGGAGAAGGGCTTGGCAACCGACTCCAGTATTCTTGCCTGGAAGAGCCTGATGGGCTATAGACCATGGGGTCATATAGAGTCGGACACAATTGAAGCAACTTAGCATTCAAGTGGAGATAGTACAGGAACTTTCTACTGAATCTAAAATGTTTAGGTCATATTGTTCAAAACACCTCACTGCAGATGCAGAATTGAACTGAAGTGGCTCACTTAAGATCACATGCTCTTTAGTGACACGATAAGGCCAGGACTCAGATCACCTTACTCTCCCTGTGCCGTTCATTCCTCATAATCACAACGGCACTCACTTCTGTTTTTCAAAGGAAATGTCTGCGTGAACGACCCATTTAGCACGAAGCAAGCTGCCATGTAACTGTGTGATCATGTAACCTGAATACAAGTTTATTTTTCTCTGGGACAAGGTGAGAACAACCACATCTGAGAAGTGAGAGGGCCCTGCAATGATGTTCTGCTGTAGCCTTGAGGAACCTGCCCTCTACTGGGAAGCAGAGGGGAGTCCCCTAACTACACCTAAAGGAGCAGGGTTTTTTGTTTGGCTGGTTGGTTTTTTAGTTACTTTTTATTGGAGAAGAGGGCGGCAGAGGATGAGATGGTTAGATAGCATCACCGATTCAATGGACATGAACTTCAGCAAATACTAGGAGATAGAGGAGAACAGGGAAGCCTGGCACACTGCAGGCCATGAGGTCACAAAGAGTTGGACACGACTTGGCTATGAACCCATGGACTGTAGCTCGCCAGGTTCCTCTGTTCATGGAATCTTCCAGGCAAGAATACCGGAGCAAGTTGCCATTTCCTATTCCAGGGGATCTTCTTATTCAGGGATCAAACCCACATCTCCTAGAGGTCTCTGGCATTGGCAGGCAGATTCTTTACCACTGAGCCCCCTGGGAAGCCCACTGTACAGGTCAGCCATACATATACACACATTCTCTCCCTTTTGGATTTTCTTCCCTTTCAGGTCACCACAGTGCATTAAGCTGAGTTCCTTGGGCTACACAGTGTGTTCTCATCAGTTACCTATTTTATATGTAGCATTAATAGTGTAGAGATGTCAATCCCAATCTCCCAGTTCCTCCCACCCCACCCCCTTTCCCCTTGGTATCCATTAATTTATTCTCTACCTTTGTGTCTCCACATTTGCTTTGCAAATAGGATCATCTATACTATTCTTCTGACTGAACAACTAAGCACAGCACTAGAGCTTCCCTGGTGGCTCAGATGGCAAAGAATCCACCTGCACTGTGGGGGACCTGGGTTCAATCCCTGGGTTGGGAAGATCCCCTGGAGGAAGGCATGACAACCCACTCCAGTATTCTTGCCTGGAGAATCCCCATGGACAGAGGAGCCTGGTGGGCTACAGTCCATAGGGTCACAAAGAGTTGGACACGACTGAGCAACTAAGCACACAACACATGCTATCCTTCTTAGATTTCACCTATATACATTAATACATATCGGTAGGTAGAAGCAAAATGTCTTGCCATGTTCCTTGGTGGATAATGATTCTCCAGCTGCAGTCACATTCATTTTACAAGGCCATGTGTGTTTGTAACACCCCTTCCTCCCCACAGCCTCCTCACCCAGCATCCGGCTTCTTCAGTATGGCCCTGGGGCATATCTCTTACTGGGCTGGATGCCCTCTTAGGAGAAATCTGAGAGTTACATTCCCTGCTTTTCCACCACCCCAAACCATGAAGATGCAGTGGTTACTTTTGTGTTACCAGAAAAGATTACAGAAGGAATTCTAGAGGTGCCTGTGATTCAGTTTAAGGCCAAAGTAATTCCTACCACCTCATCATTGAAGGGCTTTGCAGAGGAAATAAGCATCATCAGATTGCAAGGGTGATTTTCCTGTCCAATCCTAAAAAGGAACTGCCCTCAATAAATCATCTTCCTAATGGAAATGACAGAATTATTCTCCCAGGAGGGGTCAACCGGGAGGACTCTGCAAACCACACATCCCTCTCAAGGGTAATAGGAAGGAAGCACACAGCCATCACTGCCCAGGACTACCTCAGGCTTCCTGGGGACCTATTCCATCTCTCTCCCTCTGAGTTCACTTTTAATCCTTTTACAAGTCATTGTTTACATATAAAGATAGAACTCCTCTTAGTAAGTATGCTGTATTTTAAAAAAAAGTTGTGGTTAATCACAAGGGGAAAAAAATCCATCATATCTCTTAAGTGAAAGGAAAGGTTTAAAATTATTGTAAAATACTTTTTTATTAACAATGCCAGCAAAATTAAATAACATTGGGGTGAAAAAAACAACTGGTAACACTGGTAATTTTTGGAGACAATTGTATATGATTATCTTTCCTTCTGTGTGTGTGTTTTTATCTAATTTTTAAATTTTTTATGTTTCAAAATTGGATTTTAAGATATTTGTTATTTAAATTCATTTAATCTATAATCTGTAATCTAACATAAGGGTTGGGATTCATCCTGAGATCAGTATCTACTTTTCCAAGTGGAACAGAAAGATATGGATGCTATAATGGGGTTTTAAAACCAGAACTAATAATTCACTTTCTTCACCCATTGCGTTAGTTTAAGAATTTATAGTAAGCTTTTGTAAATGGCATTTGGCAAAAAAACTTCAGCTCATTCTTTTTGAAATGAATTTGTTAGAACTCAAAGTTTATTTTCTAATCAAAACTTTAGGAAGTGCCACTCCCAATCTGACAGTGCAGTCAGGCTTTTGATTTCCGAGAAATTCTTACCCAGGTCACCAGAGAATGAAAGGTCAGCTTTGAGGAAGTTTCTGGAACAAGAACAATCTCAATGAAATTGGCTGGAATTTTTTGAGTGGTGAAAAAAAATCCCTTCAATAAAGCAAGGTATATGGGAGTTAAGATCATAGTTTTATCAAATTCAACCTAAGCATTTAATCAGATCCTTTGAAAGTTTTTCCCATGATTAAAATTCTTATTTGTTGCATTTTTGGCATGATAACTAAGTGATTTGGGGCACTGGCCCAAAAATCATAGATTTTTTGTTGTTGTTCTTGTTACAACAAATTAGAGGAAATCTTTTATTTTTTTAACATTCACTGTGAATAGTCACTTTGGTGGGGGGCGGGAATCACAGTTTGTCAATTTGTACATGTTCTTTTTGCATTTTTGACTGTTTTCCTAAAGGTTGCCATGATAAATTCTATGGAGGACTTCAAGGAATTCCTAGGGGTCCCCAAGACCCTTTTAGAGAATCTTCAATTTCCTTCCTCTTCCATCTAAAGATCTTCATAAAATCAGCTCAGAATAGATTAAATGCAGAAGCAAATAAGAAAATTTATCTATTAATCCAGACAGTAACAAGAGCAGAAAAAACTAAAACAATCCTACTTTCTCAATGCTTTGCTTTGAAAAATATAGTTATTTTTCACAAACATATGTCATTTACATTAAAATTTTTTATTATTGGTTTTTATTACTGTTATTTATAATATAGTAATAACATGTTTAATTTTTCTATTTTAATTTATAATACAGTAAATATTGATGGCTATAACCAACCTAAATCAAAGTTCTTCTAGATCTTCAATAATTTTAAGAATATGAGGGTTCCTGAAATCAAAAATGTTCACAACTTCTGAAATAGAGAAATCCCTTTTAGAATCAGCTCAGAAGGGAGGCTAGAGGATGAGAGAGCACACAAAATAGAGCTATGTTCTTCTGGCTGAGGCCATCCTCAGTCACCCGCAGCTGCCCACCATTTGAATACACCCAGCCAAGGGCAGATGCATCTGGCCTGGATTAAAAGATACCCAGCCAAACTGTACATTTCTGAGGGCTCATCATTTTTGTTTCAAGCCACTAAGTTTTAGCGTGGTTTCCTGTGCAGCATTATTTTGGAGATGAATAATAATCTGTCCCTTCTCTGATTCTCTAGAAAATGCACCATATATTTACAATGTTGTTCAGTTGCTAAGTTGTGTTTGACTCTTTGTGATTCCATGGACTGCAGCACACCAGGCTTCCTTATCCTTCACCATCTCCCAGAGCTTGCTCAAATTCATGTTCATTGAGTCAGTGACACCATCCAACCACCTCATCCTCTTTCACCGCCCTTCTCCTGCGCTCAATCTTTCCCAGCATCAGGGTATTTTCCAATGAGTCGGCTGTTCACACCAGGTGGTCAAAGTACTGGAGTTTCAGCATCACTCTTCCAATGAATATTCAGGGTTGATTTCCTTTTGGTTTGAGCTCCTTCCAATCCAAGGAACTGTCAAGAGTCTTTTCCAGCACCACAGTTAGAAAGCATCAATTCTTCAGCACTCAGCCTTCTTTATGGTCCAGCTCTCACTTCCATACATGACGACTGGAAAAACCATAGCTTTGACTAGACAGACCTTTGTCCTCAAAGTGATGTCTCTGTTTTTACAATGAGTCCTACACATTTACGCTTCATTATATATTGCAGTATGTTGTGAAATGATGTTTCTAAACTACTTGAAGGAGAGGAAAGAGCAAGATAACAGAGTGGGAACATGCTGAGCTCACCTCACGCCATGAACACATCAAAATATATCTGTGTGTGGAGCAGCTCTCAGGGGAAACAAACTGGAGACTGGCAGGAAGACTCATCTACAACCAAGGCTATAAAGAAAGATCCATGTGGAGTCAGGTGGGAAAGGTGGAGAAGCAGTCAGATTGGGATCCACATCCATGGGAGAGGGGGGGTTATCACAGCCTCAGAGATCCTCATCGGGGAGTGAAGAGTTCCAGCCACATAGCAGGCACCCCAGCCATGAGGTCCAATACCAGGCAAAGGAGTCTCCTTAGCTGGTTTGAAAACAGCTGTAAGAAAGCAAGACTCCAAACGGACTGAAAATATCCTGAAGCTCTGACCTGCTCACTGGGACCACCCCAGCCTGCAACCCAGCTACAGCAGGTACCTGCTCCAACCTCTCGTGCTCCAGTGCTGCTCTCCATTAGGCCAGGCCCTAAACAGAGAGCACATGCATAGAGAAAATGGAGCTAACTTGGGGTCAACCCTCAGGGCTTTCGCTCCTGCCTGTGAAATGAAAACATCTCCTGCCATATTAATCAACAAGAAATGTCACAGCCATCAGTGATTTCTGCCCTCTAAACGTGAATGAGGGCTCCCATGACTTCAATCCAGTGGATGCTGCCACTGGCAGCCACAGTGATTGCTGAAGAGCTGGGAAAAAGCAAGAAGCAAGGGAAACTGACAGGATTGACCCCAGATAGCTGAGGTGCATATGAAAGGAATGAATTCAGTGAGCCCAGAGGCTTGCATCTTCCCGTTCACAGAATGCTGAATTCCTTAACTTGATACCTGATCTTTGATGTTCAGACTGCCTGCTCTCTTTGTGGCAAACTTGTATATAACCTGACTTCCCCTCCTGCCTCCTTGGAGCAGGTTTCTCAGAGCTACTGAGATGCTGTCTCCTGGGCTCGGAGTCCTAAACTTTCCCACCGAATAAGATAACTCTGCTTTCAGGTTGTGACTGTATTTTTTTTAGTCGATAAGCCCTCTGGGCACCAAGCACTCCATAAGGTGATGACTGTAAGCACTCCATAAGGTGATAACTGTTGCTGAGCACAGGAGAAGCCTCAGTTCACACCTGAATCTGGCTTTAGCTCTACCCCACACAAAGACGGCAGCTGTCAGCACACCCAGGGCTAAGACACGAGCCATGCTTGCTTCAGATCCCGCTCTCCCACCAAAGCCACTACCACGCATAGACTGCATAGGGATGCTCCCACAAAGAACATCCCTTCAAAACCAAGATAGGTGGCTATTTCACCTAATATCATGGAGGCAAAGAAATTTAAACAAACAAGAAGATAGAATATGTTTTGGGACTTCCACGGTGGTCCAGTGGTTAGGAGTCATCCTGCAATGCAGGGGACACAGTTTCGATCCATAGTTCAAGAAGATCCTGCATGCCTCAGAACAACTAAGCCCATGCACCACAACTGCTGAAGCCATTGCAATGAGAGGCCTACACGGCATAACAGAGTAGTCCCTGATTCCTGCAACTAGAGAAAGTGCATGCCTAGCAACAAAGACCCAGCACAGTCAGAAATAAATGAATAAATAAACATGTCCTAGATGAGAGAGCAAGGAAAAAACCTGGAAAAGCAGTCCAATGAAACAGTGATAATTTACTAAATAAAAGAGTTCAAAGCCACAGTAATAAAAATGCTAACTGAACTTGGCAAAAGAATACTTAACAAGGAAGTAGAAAATATAAAAAAGAAACAGAACTAGAGAATGCAATAAGTAAAATGAACAGTACTCTTGAAAGAATTAATAGCAGACTGGGTGATATAGGAAGATGCATAAGCAGTCTGGAAGATAGAATAATGGAAATCAGCTAATCAGAGTAGCAAAAAGAAAAGCAAAAAAGAAAAAAAATGTGTGAGGATAGTTTAAGAGACCTCTGAGACAATATCAAGCATCCTAACATTCACACTATAGGGATCAGAAGGAGAAAGCGAGATCCAAAGATAGCAGAAACATATTTGATGAAATTATGACTGAAAACATCCCAAGCCTGAAAAAGAAAAGAGATATCTAGGTACACAAAGTACACACACAAAAAAAGATGACCCCAGATAGACATAGACAAGAAATACAATAATTAAAATGGCAAAAGTTAAAAATAGAGAATTCTAAGGGCAGCCAGGCAGAAACAAAGAGTCATATACAAGTGAAGCCCTATAGTGCAATGAAATTATTTTTCTGCAGAAACTTTGCAGATCAGAGGGTGTAGCATGATATATTTAAAGTGCTGAAAGGGAGAAACCTACAACTTGGAATAAAAAGTAAAAAGTGTTGGTCTCTCAGTCATGTCCAACTCTTTGAGACCCGCATGGACTGTGTAGCCCACCAGGTCCTCTGTCCATGCAATTCTCCAGGTGAGAATACTACAGTAAGTAGCCATTCCCTTCCCCAGGGGATCTTTCCAACACAGGGACTGAACCCAGGTCACCCACATTGCAGGCGAATTCTTGACCAGCTGAGCCACCAGGGAAGTCCTGAAACATAGTCTTTTACTCTACCCAGATAACTCTACCCATAGACTACACAGTCCATGGAATTCTCCAGGCCAGAATACTAACCCTAACCTTTCCCTTCTCCAGGGGATCTTCCCAACCCAGGGATTGAACGCAGGTCTCCCACATTACAGGAGGATTCTTGACCAGCTGAGCCACAAGAGAAGCCACATCAGTACTAAACTGACCCTAAAAGAAATGTTAAAGTTTCTTTTCTAAGTCAAAGAGAAAAGGCTACAACAAGAAGTAGGAATGTATAGGAAAGAAAAAGAATCTCACTAGTAAAAGCAAAAACTGTAAAAATCAGCTGTAATGACAATAAATAGTTAAGGGATTATCTCAAAGATGTAAAATACAACATCAAAAACACATAATGTGGGAGAGAGGACTAAAAACTGTAGATCTGTTAGAACACATTTGAACTTAAATGACTTTTAGTCTAAAATAAGCAGATAAAATTGTACTATTGAACTTCATGGTAACCACAACTGAAAACCTACAACAGATAAACAAAACTAAAGAGAAAGCAACACAATCACATCACTAAAGAATATCATCAAACAGAGGAAGAGACTAAAAGAACAAAAGAACTGAGAAAAACTACAAACACAACTAGAAAACAAGTAACAAAATAGGAACAAGTACATGCTTGTCAATCGGTTTTTTTTTAATTGGAGGCTAATTATTTTACAATATTATATTGGTTGGTTTTGCCATACATTGACATGAATCCATCCCGGGTGTACATGAGTTCCCCTTCCTAAACCCCCCTCCCACCTCCCTCTTCCCCTTATCCTCCCTCTGGGTCATCCCCGTGCACCAGCCCTGAGCATCCTGTATCATGCGTCGAACCTGGACTGGTGATTTGTTTCACATATGATAATATACGTGTTTCAATGCCATTCTCCCAAATCATGCCACCCTCGCCCTCTCCCACAGAGTCCAAAAGACTGTTCTATACACCTGTGTCTCTTTTGCTGGCTCATATACAGGGTTATCATTTCCATCTTTCTAAATTCCATATATATGAGTTAGTATCCTGTATTGGTGTTTTTCTTTCTGGCTTACTTCACTCTGTATAATAGGCTCCAGTTTCATCCACCTCATGTCAATGGATTCCATACGACCCAGCAATTCCACTCTAGGGTATATATAAAAAAAAAAATACTAATTGGAAAAATATATACATTCCTGTGTTGATGGCAGCATTATTTAAGATTGCTAAGATATGGAAGCAACTTAAGTGTCCGTCAACAGATGAATGGATAAAGAAGCTGGGAAATAGCTATATATATATATATACACACACACACATATATATATACAATGGAACACTACTCAAACATAAGAAATAATAAAATTTTTCCATTTTCAACAACATGGATGAACTTGGAGTGCATTATGCTAAGTGAAATAAGTCAGAGAAAGAAAAATACTGCATGTTATCACTTATATGTGGAATCTAAAAAACACAACAAACTTGTGAGTATATCAAAAAAGAAGTGGACTCACATATGTTGAGAACAAACTAGTGGTTATCAACGGGGAGAGGGAAGGGGGAATGGAGGGGTAGGGGAGTAAGAGGTACACATTTTAAGTAAAAAATAGACTACAAGGATACATTTTGCAGCAAGGGGAATATAGCCAATATCTTATGATAGCTATAACCCTTAAAAATTATGAATCACTATTTTGTATACCTGTAACATAGAATATAGCATATTGTTATAACTCAATAAAAGATGTAGTGCATTATATGTTCCAATCAAAAGATGTAAGATGGCTGATTGAATTTTTAATAAAAACCCATCTATATGCTGCTTACAAGAGACTCACTTGAGAGCTAAATACACATACAAACTGAAAGTCAGGAGATATAAAAAGATATTTCATGAAAATAGGAATGGAAAGAAAGCTGGGTTAGCAATAGTCACATCAGACAAAATAAACTATAAAATGAAATCTATAACAAAAGATAAAAAAGTGGGCAATATATAATGATAAAGGATAAATACAAGAAAAGGATATAATGCTTCTTAACATATATGCATCTAATACAGGAGCACTCAAATATGTAAAGCAAGTACCAACAGACATAAAAGGAGAAATTGAGGAAAAAGTTGACTGTAATGCAATATAAGTAGGGAACTTTAACAACCTCCTTCCATCAGTGTAACAATTCCGTTCCGTTCCGTCACTCAGTCGTGTCCGACTCTGCAACCCCGTGGACTGTAGCCTACCAGGCTTCTCCTTCCATGGGATTCTCCAGGCAAGAATACTGGAGTGGGTTACCGTTTCCTTCTCCAGGGGATCTTCCGGACCCAGGGACCGAACCCGGGTCTCCCGCATTGGAGGCAGATGCTTTAACCTCTGAGCCACCAGGGAAGCCCCCAGTGTAACAATTACCCAGAAAGAAAATCAGTAAGGAAATAGTGGCCTTAAATGACCAGTTGAACGTAATAGATATAACTATGGGACATTCCACTCAAAAAAGAACAGAATACATATTCTCAAGTGCATATGGAAAGTTCTCCAGGACAGGTAACATTGCAGGCCATAAAATAAATTTCAACAAATTTAAGGGGATAGAAATTATATCAAATATCTTTTCTGACCACAAAGAAATGAAACTAGAAATCAATGTCAGGAAGAAAAATGGGAAAAACACAAACATGTGTATATTAAATAACATCCCATTGAAAATAAAATGGATCAATGAAGACTTCAAAGAGGAAATCAGAAAATACCTTAAGACAAATAATAACAAAAACACAACTTCCAAAATCTGTAAGTAAGTAAGTAAGTTTTAGTCACTCAGTCGTGCCTGATTCTTTGCTACCCCGTAGATTGCAGCCCACCAGGCTCCTGTGTCCATGAGATTTTCCAGGCAAAGATACTGGAGTGGGTTGCCATTTCCTTCTCCAGGGGATCTTCCCAACCCAGTTATCGAACCTGGATCTCCTGCACTGCAGGGGAAGTTTATAACAATACAGGCCTACCTCAAGAAACAAGAAAAATCTCAAATAAACAGCCTACCCTATCATATAAAGGAGTTAGAAAAAGAAGAACAAAGTCAGCAGAAGGAAGAAAATGACTAAGATCAAAGAGGACATAAAAAATAAATAAATAAGACAGAAATAAAAACTTAATAGAAAATCATCAATGAAAATAAGAGCTGGGTTTTTGAAAAGGTAAACAAAATCGATGTCCTTACCTAGTCTCACCATGAAAATAAAAAGAGAGGTCACAAATAAACAAAATAAGAAAAGAAACCAGAAAACCACAATAAACAATATAATAGAGATACAAAAAATCATAAAAGAATGCTATAAACAGTTAATGCCAACAAACTTGACAAGCTAGAAGAAATTGATAAATTGAGGTGAATAAACTCCAAAATCATCCTGTGAGGCCACCATTATGCTGATAGCAAAACAAAACAAAGGCTCTATAAAAAATAATAAAACTATCGGTCAATGAATATAAATGTGAAAATCCTCAACAAAATATTAGCCAACTGAATTCAACAAAATATAAAAAAGATTATACACATGATCAAGTGGAATTTATTCTAGGGATGCAAGAATAGTTCATTATTTGCAAATCAGTCAATGTGACACACCACATCAACAAAATCAAGGATAAAAATCGCATGACTATCTCAATAAATACAAAAAAGCTTATGGCAAAATTCAACACCCATTCATGATAAAAACTCTTATCAAAGTTGGTATACAGGGAAAATATCTCAACATAATAAAGGACAATTATATATAAAACCCATAGATAGCATCATACTCAATGGTGAAAAGCTGAGAGCTTTCTCTCTACATTCAGGACAAAGACAAAACTGCCCTCTCTTGTCACTTCTATTTAACACAGTTTTGGAAGTTCTAGCCACAGCAATGAAGCAATAAAAGAAATAAAAATAATTTGAAACAGAAGAGAAGAAGTAAAATTGTTACTATTTGAAGATGACATGATACTATATATGTGTATGCATGCTAAGCTGCTTCAGTAATGTCTGCCTCTTTGCCACCCTATGGACTATAGCCCGCCAGGCCCCTCTGTCCATGGGATTCCCCAGGCAAGAATACTGGGGTGGGTTGTCACGCCCTCCTCCAGGGGATCTTCCTGACCCAGGGAACTAACCCACATCTCTTATATCTTCTGCATTAACAGACGGATTCTTTACCACTAATGCCACCTCAGAAGCCTGGTACTATATACAGTACACTCTAAAAGATATTGGAAGCTTTCACCATAAAAGCAATTGGAACTAATAAATGAATTCAATAAAATTGCAGCATATAAGATTATATGCACTTAGCCGCTCAGTCGTGTCCAACTCTTTGGGACCCAATGAACTGTGGCCCACCAGGCTGCTCTGTCTCATAGGGACTTTCCAGGCAAGAATCCTGAAGTGGGTTACCATGCCTTCCCCCTGGGGATCTTCCCAACTGAGGGATCAAATCCAGGTCTCCCGCATTGAAGGCAGATTCTTTACCATCTGAGCCACTAGGTAAGCCCAAGAATACTGGAGTGGGTAGCCTATCCCTTCTCCAGGGGATCTTCCTGACCCCGGAATTAAACTGGGGTCTCCTGCATTGCAGGTGGATTCCTTACCAGCTAAGCTACCAGGGAAACTCCCAAGATTAATATATAGACAAGTTTTACTTTTCCACAGGCTAAACATGAGCCATCAGAAAGATAGAGAAAGAAAACAAACCCATTTAAAATTACAACAAAAGGCATAAAATATCTAGGAATGAACTAACCAAGAGGGTGATAGACCTATGATCTGAAAAACTATAAAACACTAATGAAAGAAATTGAAGATAATATAAAGAAATAGAATGATATTCTGTGTACATGAATTGGAAGGATTAGTATTATTAAAATATCCATATTACCTCCAAATAATCTAGATTTAATGAAATATCAATTAAATGACATTTTCCAGAGAACTAGAGCATATAATTCTAACATTTATATGGAACCACTCTGACTCTTTGCGATCCCAGGGACTGCAGCCTTCCAGGCTCCTTCATCCATGGGATTTTCCAGGCAAGAATATTAGAGTGGATTGCCATTCCACTTCCCAGGGATCTTCCCAACCCAGGGATCGAACCCAGGTCTCCAGCATTGCAGGTGGATTCTTTACCATCTGAGCCACCAGGGAATCCCTGTATAGAACCACAAAAGATCCCAAAAGCTACAATGATATACAAGAAATAAAGTCAATATCTTACAAAAATTTTAAATGGTGCATAATCTATAAAAATATTAAATTGCTATGCTATACCCATGAAGGAGAAGGCAACGACACCCCACTCCAGTACTCTAGCCTGGAAAATCCTATGGATGGAGGAGCCTGGTAGGCTGCAGTCCATGGGGTCGCTAAGAGTCGGACACGACTGAGCGACTTCACTTTCACTTTTCACTTTCATGCATTGGAGAAGGAAATGGCAACCCACTCCAGTGTTCTTGCCTGGAAAATCCCAGGGACGGGGGAGCCTGGTGGGCTGCCGTCTCTGGTGTCGCACAGAGTCGGACACAACTGAAGCGACTTAGCAGCAGCAGCAGTAGCAGCATACCTATGAAACTAATAATAATATTGTAAATCAACTATACTTTAATTTTTCAATAAAATAAAAACTTTAAACTACCTGAGGGAATATAGTATATCTTAGTCTTTCTTTTCTGGCTCAGTAAAATATTTAATTCTTAAAGAGAGGGGAATACCAGACCAACTTGCCTGGCTCCTGAGAAACCTGTATGCAGGTTAAGATGCCACACTAAGAACAGGACATGAAAAATGGACTGGTTCAAAATATAGAAAAGAGTACATCAAGGCTGTATATTGTCACTCAGATTATTTAATTTATATGCAGGGTGTGTTTAGTCGTTCAGTCGTGTCCAACCCTTTGCGACCCTATGGACTATAGCCCCTCATGGACTCTGTCCATGGGGATTCTCCAGGCAAGAATACTGGAGTGGGTTGCCATGCCCTCCTCCAGGGATGTGCAGAGTACATCATGTGAAATGCTGGACAGAATGAAACACAACGTGGAATTAAGATTGTGGGAGTAATATCAACACCCACAGATATACAGACGATACCACTCTAATGACAGAAAGAGAAGAGGAACCAGAGAATGCCTTGATAAGGGAGAAAGTGGAGAGTGAAAAAGCTGGCTCAAAACTCAACATTCAAAAAAATAAGATCATGGCATCCAGTCTCATAATTTCATGGCATATAGAAGGGGAAAAAGTGGAAACAGTGACAGATTTTGTTTTCTTGGGCTCCAAAATCACTGTGGATAGTGACTACAGCCATGAAATTAAAAGACATTTTCTCCTTTGAAAAGAAAGCTTTGACAAAGGCCCTGATGCTGGGAAAGATTGAAGGCAGGAGGAGAAGGGGACAACAGAGAATCAGATGGTGGGATGGCATCACCAACTTGATGGACATGAGTATAAGTAAGCTCCAGGAGTTGGTGATGGACAGGGAAGCCTGGCATGATGTAGTCCATGGAGTGGTAAAGATTCGGACACAACTGAGCAACTAAAATGAACTGAATTGAGACAGTGTAGTAATAAACTGAGATATCACTTTGCCAACAAAGGTCCATCTTGTCAAAGCTATGGTTTTTCCAGTAGCCATGTATGGATCTGAGAGTTGGACCATAAGGAAGACAGAGCACCAAAGAATTGATGCTTTCAAATTGTGATGCAGAAGACTTCTGATAGTCCCTTGAACAGCAAGGAGGTCAAACCAGTCAATCCTAAAGAAAATCAAATTTGAATATTCATTGGAAGGACTGATGCTGAAGCTGAAGCTTGAGTACTTTGCTCACCTAATGAGAAGAGCCAACTCATTGGAAAAGACCATGGTGCTGGGAAAGAGTGAGGACAGGAGGAGAAAGGGGTGACAGAGGATGAGATAGTTGAATAGTATCACCAATTCAGTGGATATGAGTTTGAGCAAACTCTGGGAGATTGTGTAAAACAGGGAAGCTTGGCATGATGCAGTCCATGGGGTTGCATGACTTAACAACTGAACAACAGCAATGACAAATATTTAATTAGTTCATGAAATATCTGGGACCCCGAAATTTCTAGACAGAGAAGCATTCTTTAAAAATTCATTGTTTCTTACCTGGCACTCCTTTTTCCCCTAATATAAAAAGAGAGAACTTCCCTTTTGAGGAATTTGTTTATCTTCCTCTGTTTTTTCCCCTCCAAGTCTCACCCTCACTGAGCCCTAGGACTCAGTGAGCATGGAGCGCTTACAACCATACAACTGCCTGATTTAACAGAAGAAAGCATTTTTAATTACTGTTTTCACATTCCTATCATTGAAATTCCAGAACTCTGTAATCTATTTTCTCCATCACTTTTGGCATAACTATTGTTTTGGGAAGAGTTCAACAGAAAAGTGAGTCATTGCCTGAAGAGAGATTGAATCTTCCTCTATTAGAGCCTCCAGAACAATCCCAAATTGCCTGATCATCTTTGGCATCATATCCCCTGAACCCTTGTGCTCTGAGCAGCACAATGCAAAGACGTGAAGCTTCTCTTCCAGATCCTCATATTTCCTGCTGTTTCTCCTCTCTGGTTACTCCTCACCTCAGCCTCCTAGGAACTCAAGGCCTCCATGCTTTCTCTGACTAATGAAAGCCCTAAAATGGGCCAATTATTTTCCTTTCCAAGTGTCCCACGCTCCAAAAGCTGCTTGCTTTCTTGCACACCTGAGTCCTTACCAATGTCACCAAACTTATTAAAGTGTCCTTTATCTCATCTTAGTGTCTGGTAGAAGAATTCTACTAAAATAATTAGCATGAATGAGCATTGGCTAAATGAATAAGCATTTGCATAAAGGAGACACTTGTTAATAAAATTATACCAATGATAATGACACTATTTGCGGCAGTCTGCTATCTGTTTAGCATAATATTCTGTTCTATTCTCCTTCCTGGGATCATGAACTACCTCATATTGAGGGTTAGTTTAGAAACTATTGAAGAATTTTCATTTACCAGGTTCCCTGAATGACAGTGTTAACTGCTAATATGCACTACACAGAAATTCTGATTTTGTTAAAATACAAAAATATTGGGATTTACTTGTTACATCAGATATAGTTACCTTAATTATTACACCATTCATCTTTCATAATGCGAGCTTTATTTTCATGGCATTTTATATCCATTTGTTCACGAAAAGAAGTACCAAACTTTCCACACAAGGCCAAATAGTAAATATTCTAGGCATTGTAAGCCATAGAATCTCTGTTGTGCCTGTTCAACTCTATCAATATAGCACTAAACAAGCCTCAGCCAGGACATCAGACCACCGGGCATGATTGTGTTCCAATAAAACTTTATTTACAAAAAGAGGAGGCAGGTTGGATTTAGCCCATGGTCTACTTTGTCGGACACGACTGAGTGACTGAACTGAACTGAACTGAACTACTTTGTCAACGCCTTTGATACATGCGAGGTAAGCAAAAATCGAACAATAGTTTTGTCATAAATGAAACTATCTCTCTGCATGCTTGATTGGGACTGGAACTTCTAACATAGCTTTGCACTCCAATCTGGTTTCTCACCCATTGTGACTGAAACATCTGGGAGCTGAGTTCACACTTCTTTGCACAGGTCCCAAGAGGTCAACAGTGGAAGCTACAATCCTTAAGACCTTAAAACATGTAAACTGAGAAATGGTGGGCTGAGTGCATTGATAGAGGTTTGGGCAAGTTAGAGTAGGAGGAGCAAAGAGAGTGAGGCGTGGGAAGGAAAGTACTCTTAGGTCTTCATACCGGAAATGACACTTCAGCTGAGCCCTGAGTGTAGCGGAAGCATAAAGTACAACGTAAGCAAATTTTTATATTAAAAAAATGATTACGGCGCTTAGAGGGAGAACTGGTGGCGGCACTTAGAGGGAGAACTGGCGGCTGTGCTTAGAGGGAGAACCGGGCTTGAACGCAAACTGAGGGCTCGAACTAAAGATACCAGAGCAGAGTTTGCAGCTGAAGGGCGAGAGGGCTGGAAAAAGCCTGTGAAAAAGCCCCAAGCCAGCCCCGCCCACAGAACAGGGCGCTGAGCGGAGCGAGCCGGCAGCGGGCGGCCCTTCCCCCAGCCCCCTCCAACGCGGGCGGGGAGGACAGCCAGCGCTGGAGTGGGGGCAGCCGCGGCCCCAGAGAGGCTTCCAGTGCCAAGCTGCAGGCAGGCCTCCTTGCTGGCCAGGACTTCCTGGGTTTGGGCTGGTCGATACCCGCCTGAGAAAGGGCGGCGGTTGTACTCCCAGAAAACTGAGCGGCAGGGACCAGGAAGGCGATAAGTCGCAGCGACCACGCTCGCCAAATGCCTGGTCACCTGAGCTGCTAGGACCAGGGAAGGCACAAAACGCAGGCCCAGCCAAGTCTGCGCCTTTGTCGAGTTCCCGAGGACCTGAACCTGAGCCGCTCAGACCTGGGAAGTGCAGGCAACCCAGCACCAGCCGCGGACAGCTCGCAGCAGAGCAAACTAAAGCCTAAGCAGCATAAACAGGGAAAGCACACACGCCTCCAGCGGGAGCATTCCCAGTGTAGCTGAGACACCACGAGCACTCCCCACAGACGCCAGGGATATTTGTTAGCTGTTCCTCCCTCCCCATAGCAGGACTGAATAGGAGAGCCAGATAAAAAAAAAAAAGTGTCTACCACCGCATCCTGGTGTCAGGATAGGAATTAGACACTGAGCAGACAAGAAAACAGAAGAGCTTTTTCAACAGAAGGAACTGCCTTGGAAGTAACAGAGGGAGAAGCCTTGAGCCTCCCGCAAGAATAAGACTGAAAACCAGAGGCAGAGGCTTAAGGCCAAATCCTGAGAACACCAGAGATCTCCTGTTCCAGAGAACATTAATTGATAGGTACTCATCAAATGCCTCCATACATACACTGAAACTAGGCACCACCCAAGGGTCAACAAGTTTGAAAGTCATACTACGCAAGCTATCCAGCAACACAGGAGAATAGCACTGAGCTTCAATATACAGGCTGCCCAAAGCCACCCCAAACCCACTGACATCTCAAACTCATTACTGGACACTTCATTGCACTCCAGAGAGAAGAAATCCAGCTCCACCCACCAGAACATTGACTCAAGCTTCCCTAACCAGGGAACCTTGACAAGTCACCCATCCAACCCCACACACAACGAGGTAACTACATAATAAAGAGAACGCCACAAACTGTCAGAAGAGGGAAAGGCCACCCCGAACATAGCAATATAAGGAAGATGAAGAGGCAGAGAAATACCCAACAAGTAAAGGAACAGGATAAATGCCCACCAACACAAACAAAAGAGGAAGATATAGGGAACCTACCCAATAAAGAATTTCGAATTTTAATTGTGAAAATGATTCAAAATCAGGAAAGCAAAATGGAGTTACAGATAAATAAACTGGAGAAAAGGATTGAGAAGATGGAAGAAATGTTCAATAAGGAATTAGAGGAAATAAAAAAGAGTCAATATACAATGAATAATACAATAGATGAGATCAGAAACACTCTCGAGGGCACAAACAGTAGAATAACGGAGGCAGAAGACAGGATAAGCGAGATAGAAGATACAATTGGAGAAATAAATGAAACAGAGATGGAAAAAGAAAAAAGAATTTTAAAAAATGAGGACAATATTAGAGACCTCTGGGACAATGTTAAATGCCCCAACATTCGAAACATAGGAGTCCCAGAAGAAGAAGACAAAAAGAAAGACCATGTGAGAATACTTGAGGAGATAATAGTTGAAAATTTCCCTAAAATGGGGAAGGACATAATCACCCAAGTCCAAGAAACACAGAGAGTCCCTAACAGGATAAACCCAAGGTGAAATACCCCAAGGCACATATTAATCAAATTAACAAATATCAAACACAAAGAACAAATATTAAAGGCAGCAAGGGAAAAACAACAAATAACACACAAGGGGATCCCCATAAGGATAACAGCTGATCTTTCAGCAGAAACTCTACAGGCCAGGAGGGAATGGCAAGATATACTTAAAGTGATGAATGAAAATAACCTACAGCCCAGATTACTGTACCCAGCAAAGATCTCATTCAAATATGAAGGAGAAATCAAAAGCTTTACAGACAAGCAAAAGCTGAGAGAATTCAGCATCACCAAACCAGCTCTCCAACAAATACTAAAGGATCTTCTCTAGACTGGAAACACAGAAAGGGTATATAAACTCGAACCCAAAACAATAAAGAAAATGGCAACGGGATCATACTTATCAATAATCACCTTAAACGTAAATGGGTTGAATGCCCCAACCAAAAGACAAAGGCTGGCTGAATGGATACAAAAACAGTTCAGTTCAGTCGCTCAGTCGTGTCCGACTCTCCATGACCCCACGAATCACAGCACGCCAGGCCCCCCTGTCCATCACCAACTCCCGTAGCACACTCAAACTCATGTCCACAGAGTCGGTGATGCCATCCAGCCATCTCATTCTCCGTCGTCCCCTTCTCCTCCCGCCCCCAACCTTTCCCAGCATCAGAGTCTTTTCCAGTGAGTCAACTCGTCGCATGAGGTGGCCAAAGTATTGCAGTTTCAGCTTTAGCATCAGTCCCTCCAATGAACATCCAGGATTGATCTCCTTTAGAATGGACTGGTTGGATCTCCTTGCAGTATAAGGGACTCTCAAGAGTCTTCTCTAACACCACAGTTCAAAAGCATCGATTCTTCGGCGATCAGCCTTCTTCACAGTCCAACTCTCACATCCATACATGACCACGGGAAAAACCACAGCCTTGACTAGACGGACCTTGGTTGGCAAAGTAATGTCTCTGCTTTTTAATATACTATCAAGGTTGGTCATAACTTTCCTTCCAAGGAGCAAGCGTCTTTTAATTTCATGGCTGCAATCAGCATCTGCAGTGATTTTGGAGCCCAAAAAAACAAAGTCTGACACTGTTTCTACTGTTTTTCCATCTATTTCCCATGAAATGATGGGAGCAGATGCCATGATCTTTGTTTTCTGAATGTTGAGCTTCAAGCCAACCTTTTCACTCTCCTCCTTCACCTTCATCAAGAGGCTTTTGAGTTCCTCTTCACTTTCTGCCATAAGGGTAGTGTCATCTGCATATCTGAGGTTATTGATATTTCCCCTGGCAATCTTGATTCCAGCTTGTGCTTCTTCCAGCCCAGCGTTCCTCATGATGTACTCTGCATATAAGTTAAATAAGCAAGGTGACAATATACAACCTTGACATACACCTTTTCCTATTTGGAACCAGTCTGTTGTTCCATGTCCAGTTCTAACTGTTGCTTCCTGACCTGCATACAGGTTTCTCAAGAGGCAGGTCAGTTGGTCTGGGATTCCCATCTCTTTCAGAATGTTCCACAGTTTCTTGTGATCCACACAGTCAAAGGCTTTGGCATAGTCAATGAAGCAGAAATAGATGTTTTTCTGAAACTCTCTTGCTTTCTCCATGATCCAGCGGATGTTGGCAATTTGATCTCTGGTGCCTCTGCCTTTTCTAAAACCTGCTTGAACATCTGGGAGTTCACGGTTTACATACTGCTGAAGCCTGGCTTGGGGAATTTTGAGCATGACTTTACTAGCGTGTGAGATGAGTGCAATTGTGCAGTAGTTTGAGCATTCTTTGGCATTGCCTTTCTTTGGGATTGGAATGAAGACTGACCTCTTCCAGTCCTGTGGCCACTGCTGAGTTTTCCAAATCTGCTGGCATATTGAGTGCAGCACTTTCACAGCATCATCTTTCAAGACTTGAAATAGCTCAACTGGAATTCCATCACCTCCACTAGCTTTGTTAGTAGTGATGCTTTCTAAGGCCCACTTGACTTAGACCCCAATATATGTTGTCTGCAAGAGACCCACCTCAAAACGAGGGACACATACAGACTGAAAGTGAAGGGCTGGAAAAAGATATTCCACGCAAGAAGAGACCAAAAGAAAGCAGGAGTAGCAATACTCATATCAGATAAAATAGATTTTAAAACAAAGGCTGTGAAAAGAGACAAAGAAGGAAACTACATAATGATCAAAGGATCAATCCAAGAAGAAGATATAACAATTATAAACATTTATGCACCCAACATAGGAGCACCACAATATGTAAGACAAATACTAACAAGTATGAAAGGGGAAATTAACAATAACACAACAATAGTGGGAGACTTTAATACCCCACTTACATCTAAGGATAGATCAACTAAACAGAAAATTAACAAGGAAACACAAACTTGATACAATAATACAATAGACCAGTTAGACCTAATAGATATCTATAGGACATTTCACCCCAAAACAATGAATCATCTTTTTCTCAAGCCCACATGGAACCTTTTCCAGGATAGATCACATCCTGGGCCATAAATCTAGCCTTGGTAAATTCAAAAAAATTGAAATCATTCCAAGCATCTTTTCTGACCACAATGCAGTAAGATTAGATCTCAATTACAGGAGAAAAACTATTAAAAATGCCAACATATGGAGGCTGAACAACACGCTGCTGAATAATGAACCAATCATAGAAGAAATCAAAAGAGAAATAAAAATATGCATAGAAATGAATGAAAATGAAAACACAACAACCCAAAACCTCTGGGACACTGTAAAAGCAGTGCCAAGGGGGAACTTCATAGCAATACAGGCACACCTCAAGAAACAAGAAAAAAGTCAACTAAATAACCAAACTCTACATCTAAAGCAACTAGAAAATGAAGAAATGAAGAACCCCAGGGTTAGCAGAAGGAAAGAAATCATAAAAATTACGGCAGACATAAATGCAAAAGAAACAAAAGAGACTATAGCAAAAATCAACAAAGCCAAAAGCTGGTTCTTTGAGAAGGTAAATAAAATTGACAAACCACTAGCCAGACTCATCAAGAAACAAAGGGAGAAGAACCAAATCAATAAAATTAGAAATGAAAATGGAGAGATCACAACTGACAACACAGAAATACAAAGGATTATTAGAGAATACTATCAGCAATTATATGGCAATAAAATGAATAACTTGGAAGAAATGGACAAATTCCTTGAAAAGTATACCTTGCCAAAACTGAACCAGGAAGAAATAGAAAATCTGAATAGACCCATCACAAGCATGGAACTAGAGGCTGTAATCAGGAATCTTCCAGCAAACAAAAGCCCAGGTCCAGATGGCTTCACAGCTGAATTCTACCAAAAATTTAGTGAAGATCTAACACCTAGTCTAGTCAAACTCTTCCAGAAAATTGCTGAGGAAGGGAAACTTTCAAACTCATTCTATGAGGCCACTATCACCCTAATCCCAAAACCTGGTAAAGATAACACAAAAAAAGAAAACTACAGGCCAATATCACTGATGAACATAGATGCAAAAATCCTTAACAAAATTCTAGCAATCAGAATCCAACAACACATTAAGAAGATCATACATCATGACCAAGTGGGCTTTATCCCAGGAATGCAAGGATTCTTCAATATCCGCAAATCAATCAATGTAATACACCACATTAACAAACTGAAAAATAAAAATCATATGATTATTTCAATAGATGCAGAGAAAGCCTTTGACAAAATACAACATGCATTTATGATAAAAACTCTCCAGAAAGTGGGAATAGAAGGGACATATCTCAACATAATAAAAGCTATATACGACAAACCCACAGCAAGCATTATCCTCAATGGTGAAAAACTGAAAGCATTTCCCCTAAAGTCAGGAACAAGACAAGGGTGCCCACTCTAACCACTACTATTCAACATAGTTCTGGAAGTTTTGGCTACAGCAATCAGAGCAGAAAAAGACATAAAAGGAATATAAATTGGAAAAGAAGAAGTAAAACTTTCACTATTCGCTGATGACATGATCCTCTACACAGAAACCCCTAAAGACTCTACCAGAAAACTACTAGAGCTAATCAATGAATACAGTAAAGTTGCAGAATATAAAATCAACACACAGAAATCCCTTGCATTCCTATACACTAATAATGAGAAAATAGAAAGAGAAATTAAGGAAACTATTCCATTCACTGTTGCAACGAAAAGAATTAAATACTTAGGAATATATCTACCTAAGGAAACAAAAGACTTGTACATAGAAAACTATAAAACACTAGTGAAAGTAATCAAAGAGGACACTAATAGATGGAGAAATATACCGTGTTCGTGGATTGGAAGAATAAATACTGTGAAAATGAGTATACTACCAAAGTAATTTATACATTCAATGCAATCCCTATCAAGCTAACAACGATATTTTCACAGAACTAGAACAAATAACCTCACAATTTGTATGGAAATACAAAAAACCTCGAATAGCCAAAGCAATCTTGAAGAAGAAAAATGTAACTGGAGGAATTAACCTGCCAGACTTCAGGCTCTACTACAAAGCCACAGTCATCAAGACAGTATGGTACTGGCATAAAGACAGAAATATAGATCAATGGAACAAAATAGAAAGCCCAGAGATAAACCCACGCACCTATGGACACCTTATCTTCGACGAAGGAGGCAAGAATATAAAATGGAGAAAAGACAGTCTCTTTAACAAGTGGTGCTGGGAAAACTGGTCAGCCACTTGTAAAAGAATGAAACTAGAACACTTCCTAACACCATACACCAAAATAAACTCAAAATGGATTAGAGAGCTAAATGTAAGACCAGATTCTATAAAACTCCTAGAGGAGAATGTAGGCAAAACACTCTCTGACATATATCACAGCAGGATCCTCCAAGACCCACCTCCCAGAATATTGGAAATAAAAGCAAAAATAAACAAATGGGACCTAATTAAAATCAAAAGCTTCTGCACAGCAAAGGAAACTCTAAGCAAGGTGAAAAGACATCCTTCAGAATGGGAGAAAATAATAGCAAATGAAGCAACTGATAAAGGATTAATCTCCAAAATATACAAGCAGCTCCTGCAGCTCAATTCCAGAAAACTAAGTGACCCCAATACAAAAATGGGCCAAAGAACTAAACAGACATTTCTCAAAAGAAGACATAAAGATGGCTAACAAACACATGAAAAAATGCTCAACATCCCTCATAATCAGAGAAATGCAAATCAAAACCACAATGAGATACCATTTCACACCAGTCAGAATGGCTGCTATCCAAAAGTCTACATGCAATAAATGCTGGAGAGGATGTGGAGAAAAGGGAATGCAAACTAGTTGGTGGGAATGCAAACTAGCACAGCCACTATGGAGAACAGTGTGGAGATTCCTCAAAAAACTGGAAATAGAACTGCCATATGATCCAGCAATCGCACTCCTGGGCATACACATAGAGGAAACCAGAATTGAAAGAGACACATGTACTCCAATGTTCATTGCAGCACTGTTTATAATAGCCAGGACATGGAAGCAACCTAGATGTCCATCTGCAGATGAATGGATAAGAAAGCTTTGGTACATATACACAATGGAGTATTTTTCAGCCATCAAAAAGAATGCATTTGAATCAATTTTAATGAGGTGGATGAAATTGGAGCCAATTATACAGAGTGAAGTAAGCCAGAAAGAAAAACATCAATACAGTATACTAACACATATATATGGAATTTAGAAAGATGGTAACCTGAACCCTGTATACGAGACCTCAAAAGAGACATAGGCATATAGAACAGTCCTTGGGACTCTGTGGGAGAGGGTGAAGGTGGGATGATTGGGGAGAACGGCATTGTAGCATGTATATTATCATAAGTGACCAGTCCAGGTTCGACGAATGATACAGGATGCTTGGGGCTGGTGCACGGGGATGACATGGAGGGAGGATATGGGGAGGAGGGAGGTGGGAGGGGGGTTCAAGAAAGAGAACACATGTACACCCGGGGCGGATTCATGTCAACGTATGGCAAAACCAATCAATATATTAATGTAAGGCAATTTGCCTCCAATAAAATAAATTTTAAAAAAAATGATTAGTATGAATACAGACAGATTAAAAGTTAATAAAAGAGAAAAAGTGAAGTCGCTCAGTCGTATCCGACTCTTTGCAACCCCATGTACTGTAGCCTACCAGGCTCTTCCATCCATGGGATTTTCCAAGCAAGAGTACTGGAGTGTGTTGCCATTTCCTTCTCCAGAGGTTCTTCCCGACCCAGGGATCGAACCCAGGTCTCCCCCATTGTCGGAAGATGCTTTATCGTCTGAGCCACCAGGGAACTGACTATAAAAGAGAAAAGCAACTTGAAAAACCGGCTTTTGAAATGGTCTAAGCAAGAGATCCCCACCACAAACGTGCGTGTGGAAATGACCAACATTGGTAGAAATCATAATATATTTAAGATACAGAAATCAATAAGAATCAAGAGGTAATGGGAGTCCATAAGAGTAGAATCAAGCCCTGGCTTAGCAACAGGATTATGCCACTGAATGAAACACAGAAGCCAAAAAAATCAGAAGAGCCATGGCTTAGAAAGTGTCAGAAATAGTGGCAAGACATTACTGAATTTGCATTACCTCACTACCTCACATGTTCAGGCAGAGACCTCCAAAAGGCAGTTGTTTGTTGTTCAGTCACTCAGTCATGTCCAATGGACTCTGCAACTGCAGCACACCAGGTTTCCCTGTTCTTCACTGTCTCCCAGAGTTTGCTCATATTCATGTCCATTGAGTCAGTGATGCCATCCAACCATCTCATCTTCTGTTGGCCCCTTCTTCTCCTGCCCTCCATCTTTCCCAGCATCAGGGTCTTTTCCATTGAGTCAGTTCTTCACAGCAGGTGGCCAAAGTACTGGAGCTTCAGCTTCAGCATCAGTCCTTCCAATAAATATTCAAGGTTGATTTTTTTAGGATTGACTGGTTTGATCTCCTTGGTATCTAAGGGACTCTCAAAAGTCTTCTTCAGCACCACAAAAGGCAATAGGATAATTCAATAAGAAGCACTAGACCAAAGACATACATTAAAAATCTTCAGCATAGAGATAAATGAGTTAAGTCAGAGAACTGTGATGAGAAAAGACTTCAAGAAAGAATACTGGTCAACAGTGCTACATTTTAAAAAGGTGATTGATGAGCAGTTAAAACATAACTGGAAACATAGTGAGACAGATGGGTGGAAAAACCAAAAAACTCTAGGAAAATAAAGTTTCCAGATGAGATGAGTATTCTCACTACACTTGAAAGTTCAAAGATCATTGGTGACTTGTTCCAGCAAAAGTTTATTAGGGAGGGAAATTTATTTAGAGTAGGTGATAAAAAGTGAGGAAAGTATGTGCAAATAATCCCCATAGAACACAGTCATGGAGCAAAGAAAAAGAATTTAGAAAGAGTTCAAAGTGAAGGAAGAATCATAGTAATAGATAGATTTGAAATGTGGTGTGGGTGCTCAGTCACTAAGTCATGTCTGACTCTTTGCGACCCCATGGACTGTAGTTCACCAGGCTCCTCCATGGGATTTTCCAGGGAAGAACATTGGAGTTCCATTACATTCTCCAGGGATTCTTCCTAACCCAGGGACCCAACCCATCTCCTGTGTCATCCTCCATTGATTGAGCCACCTGAAAACCCCAAGGAGGAGCTATTGCAGAGTTATGATAGAAAATAGAAGTTAGAGAAGGAAGAAGTGCTGTTTTATAAAGCAAAACCAGTAAGGAAATAAGATGGGAGAGAACAGAGAAGGGATGGAAAGTTTCAAGAGAGGACCACCTCCTCTCCCCATGAAGAATGTACTGTGTGGAGGCTGAGTTCATGCTTTATCTGATCTAAGAAGAAGGACTTGAGGTCATCTGCATGGAAGGATGTGAATAGTGAACTCCCAAGTGGCACAAGGGATCTGCCAAATACTAAGAAATTTGCCTAGACTTCAGCCTGGCAATTACCTGCAGTAATTGTTGTTGTTGTTGTTGTTCAGTAGCTGGGTCATATCCAACTCTATGTGACCCCATGGACTGCAGCACACCTACACTAGACCATGATCCTAAAGATAACCCTAATCCTCATGCTGAGTCTTTGCTAAAGAAAAGACAATGTTGCCAGACTGCAAAAAAAAAGAAAAAGAAAAAATTACATTGTTCCAACCCCCCTAGCTAAACCATTTTCAGAAATTATCCATCCATCTGCTTTTTTAATTTTTTTATGTCCATATCACCCCCTAGATCCTTCTCCACCCCCATTTTACTTACCTGTAGTCCTTTTTGTTCCCTATCTATTCTTCCTTTAAACTGGACTCTCTCTTTGTTAATGCTGTAGTCTGAATACAATTAGTTTTGCCCCATTTAACAAATAGGCTCTCTTGTCTGTTTGTTTGTATTAACAAGGATATATGGGAGTAAATGGAAGGAAAACTGAAGAAGTGCTTCATTGTCCTTAGTAACTATTTCACTAAACCATACTTATTTCCCCTCCTAGAATGGAAGTGTATGTGAAAGGAAAATCATTTTTGGACTTGGCAATTGTTTTAGTTATCTATCGCCATATAACAAACCATCCCAAGTCTTTGTGGCTTCAAAGAGCAGCAAGGTTTCTATAGTTTTCATAATTCTGTGGATTGGCTAGGCTCAGCTAGGTGAGTGGCCTGCTTCTCATGATATTACAGTATATTAACAGGGTGTTGAACGGAGGCTGAACTTCCGACTTTAGTCTCAATATCTGGTGACTCATCCAGTGTGACTAAAAATTCTGGGAGCTGACACAGCTCAAGTCCCTTTGCATGTTACTGGATCCCAAGAGGTCAACAATGTTCTTTAAAACCTAAGTCTGAGGTTACACAGTTGCATCTTCTCTGTATTTATTGGTCAAAATGAGTCACAGTCACAGGGTCAGCCTAGGTTCGGTGGGAAGAGGAGTAGCCTCCCTGTCTTAAGAATGGAGTTGGATATAACCCACTGACACGGGGGGAATTGACAGCCGTGTTTGCATACCTCCTACCATGACAACTTACATCTTTCGCACATATAAAGCCTTTTCACCCCTGTCCCGACATCTCTACAACCTCTCAGTGTCTTGATCATCTAGTGTTCTTAAGTGCTCATGGGAATATCTTACACTTAGATGGAGGGTTAAAAAAGAAGAAGCATAATTGATACGGTTGGAGTTTGTGAAAGGCCTCAGTTGGAGAGAGCAAAAAGCAAGATTACTGGGGGAGTGGAGAGAAAGCTTGAAAGAGCTCACTTGAAAGAATATGGGGTGGGTCCAGAATGAGTAATGAAGTCTGTGAGGTGAAGAAAGAGCTGATAGACTTTTACATTTATCCAATTTGATGAGATAAATCACCTCTTAAGTGGGCAAGTGTTTGGGGAAAGGCTCCCTTCCTTATCCCCTTCAATTACATCACTGACCTTGGTTCTAATCCAAGGGAGTGACAGTTGCTAGTACAGTCACTTTCTGCAAGATTCAGCTTGAAACATAAAAAGTAAGATGAAGTTCAGCACGTGCCTTTCAAAAAACCAACTGTACAAGCTGAAATAATACTTTCAGATGCTTGTTATGCCTCTAGCATCTGCATTTCACAACTATTCTGAACATATAATTATAGCTTCTAGCAATTTTTTTTTCCATTGAGTCAGGAAATTCGCTATTTTATGCAAGAAAAAAAATTAGCCACATTTGATGTATGTCATGCAAGGACAAGGTAATAAGCAAGATTTTCATAACTCAGTACAATATACCTCTCCAAGACAACTTATAAAGAAATAAAAGTGCAGCAACACTGACATGAAACATTCTCATCACTTGACCCTCAAGGCAGGCTAGCTCTCCAAAATCTTCTAAGGCTAAGAGATGTGGGAAAGAAAAGAGGAAGATGAAGGGTTTATTTGCTGACACCAAAAAAGAAACATTTTTTTTATGCTCTTACTTTCTCAGTGTGGTAATATAGTGTCAAAAGGAAATGTGTGGGGAAAAGGAAGGAAAAACTCTCGGGACCTTCCAAGGAAAACCACTGGGAACATTTTGACCAATATTTCTAAATAGCTTTGTGCTGCATTTATATCCTTTTTCTTCCCCCTCTCACTGAAGGACACTCCCAAGTGGACCAGAAGACCCTTCCCAATGCCAGGAGACTTGACAAGATTTTTTCTCAAAATAAGGAAGGGAAATTGATAGTTGACAAAAGAGGAATAAATAAAGTGAGGGAAATAATAGATAATTAAATAAAAATGATTCATTTTCAATTTTATTTACTTTTTTATCTTTTACTCTTTTTACTAAAAGGGCCTTTTAAGGGACTTCTCTGACATTCCAGTGGTTAAGACTTCATCTTCCAATGCAGGGACTGCAGGTTTGATGCCTAATCGGGGGACCTAAGATCCCACATACCTCACAGCCAAAGACGCCAAAACATAGAAGCAATATTGTAATAAATTCAATAAAGACTTTAATAATGGTCCACATAAAAAAAACTTAAAAAAAGTAAAATAAACTAAAAAGGCCTTTTAACAGAATTTTCACTTATTTGAAAGTAGCACCTCATGCTGAAGTCAAACCAGGTATAAAGCCAGCTGAGATATGAGACTCCACCCAACAGGCACCAAATAACTAATCCTACCAACACTACCATAGACAGATGACAGAAAAAAGTAGAAGAAAATTCATTTTTCAGGATTTGTTTTCCCTCAGGTTATATCCCACGAGGGTGTCAAAAACCAGCTAGGTTGTAAAACCAACTGGGATATTTAAAACTCAAATACAAAAGATCTCCTGTGTACAATTATACATTAACTGGACACATTTTTACATTCATTTATTTCATCTTATTTTTAATTTTTAGAATTTTAATTAAGAATTAATTTTTAACTAAATTTTGTTTTATAATTATGTGAACTATTTACATGATACAAAAGCTATATCTGAAAAATGAGATGTATTCAAAGAAGCCTAATTTTCCTTCTCCTCTAATTTCCAATGTGACTTCTTTCATTTCATGATTTATCCTTTAAATTTTTAAAGAAAAGCAAATAACACATGTATTACTCCAGGAGAAGGAACTGGCAACCCACACCAGTATTCTTGCCTGGGAAATCCCATGGACAGAGGAGCCTGGCAGGCTACAGTCCATAGGGTCACAAAAGAGCCAGAGATGGCTTAGTGACTAAACAACAACATTTCCAGTTAATTAGATAAATTGCAGTGTATTACAAAATTGGTTTCATCTCATTTTTCACTTTTCCAAACAACTGCTCCAGAGTAATATATGGAGATTACATAGAAAATTTTCTCTGATTTTCCTAATTATATACAATGTCTTTATATGATTCCATTAGACTCCATTTTGGGTCATTATCAATTGATTTTCTACCATAAGCCATATATATAAATACATATATTTACATATATGATACATGTGAAAATGAAAGTGTTAGTGTCTCAGTCATATATATAAATTAAAAGTGGACTCAAAATTGCTAGAGAACTATCAACAACCTTAGATATGCTGATGACACCACTCTAATGGCAGAAAGAGCAAAGGAACTAAGGAGTCTCTTGATGAAAGTAAAAGAGGAGAGTGAAAAAATTGACTTGAAACTCAACATTTAAAAACTATGATCATAGCATTCAGTCCCATCACTTCACGGCAAATATAAGAGGAAAATGTGGAAACAGTGACAGGCTTTTTTTTCTTGGTCTCCAAAATCACTGTGGATGGTGATTACAGCCATGAAATTAAAAGACACTTGCTCCTTGGAAGGAGAGTTATGACAATGCTAAACAGTATATCAAAAAGCAGAGACATCACTTTGCTGACAAAGGTCCATATAGTCAAAGCTATGGTTTTTCCAGTAGTCATGTATAGATGTGAGAGATGGACCATAAGGGAGGCTGAGTACCAAAGAACAGATGCTTTCAAATTGTGGTGTTGGAGAAGACTCTTGAGAGTCCCTTGGACTGTCAGGAGATCAAACCAGTCCATCCTAAAGGAAATCAGCCCTACATTTTCATTGGAAGGCGAAGCTGAAGCTGAAGCTCCAATACTTCAGTCACCTGATGTGATGAGCTGACTGATTAGAAAAGACCATGATGCTGGGAAAGATTGAAGGTGAGGAGAAGAAGGGGCGGCAGAGGATGAGATGATTAGATACTCAATAGACGTAAGTGTGAGCAAACTCTGGGAGACAGTGGAGGACAGAGGACCCTAGTGTGCTGCAGTTCGTGAGGTCGCAAAGAGTCGGACATGACTCAGTGACTGAACAACCACAACAACAATATTTGTAAATTATGTAATTTGGGTTATTAATTTTCTACTACAAATAATATTAAAATTAAATAGTATATTCTTCTTCCCTTCTCCTATTGCACATTTGGTTTGAAGCATTGTCTTTTGCTTTCAACTACCAACAATAAGATGAATAAATTGTATTCAGTATTTTACATGACTTCCCCATTCCACTTCCATGTTTTTATATTTATACTTTGTCAATATTGCCAGAGGAGATACTATTACATATGTATGGTTCTCTGCTATAGTAATCATTTTGTCTGAATTATACAGGTCAGTATATATTTTAAGTTCACACTAATTCTGTTTTCAACACCTCACCAGTCATTTGGTTTTCTGAAAAAAATCTTTCTCTAGGAGATTACTTAAGAAAGGCTCATGAAAACAATAAAATCTAAGTTCTCACGTGCTCAAAGCAGCTTGTCTACAGATTTTATAGTTAAAAGGCAATTTGGCTGAATATAATGCCAATGGCTCATATTTTTTACTAGAATACCATAATAATGTTACTCTAATGCCTCCTGGCATAAAACATTGACATAAACAAATCATAAGACAAACTGATTTTATTTGAATGATTAATTTGTTTTATTAAAATTTATCTTGATTTGGTAAATCTGGATTGATTTTCCCTGCATTAGTTTTCTGTTGCTGTAAAACTAATTACCACAAATATAGCAGCTTAAATTTATTAAATACAGCAACACAGATATATTGCCTTAGTGTTCATGGATCAGGAGTCCAGGCAAATATTAGCAAGATTCTCTGCTCAGGGTCTCACCAGGATGAAATCAAGAAGTTGTCAGAGGTTTCAAACTCTTCTGAGGCTCGTGGTCTTCTTTAAAGCCCACTAGTTATTGGCAGAATTCAGATCCATACAGCCAGAGGACTAAGATCTCTACTCCCTTGCTGGCTGTAGGTCGAGGGATACTCTCAGCTCTAAGAAACCATCCATCATTCCCTGCCATGTGGCTTTCTCCACAATATGGAAGCTTTCAGCTTCAAGGCCAAAAGAATGGTCTTGTTTTAAAAGGGACTATAAACGTTTTATGAATAATTTTTAGAAGTCATCAATTCTGTGTATTTAATTGCTGAGTTATATATTTATTCCATGTTTAGTTTTTTTAAAGAGTTGTAATAGCCTTAAAAATATGTAATATAAAAGATAGAGTAAGAATAGAGTAAGGAAATTAAGCCAAAAAGGAATAGAAGGAATAATAGTTTACTAGCAGGGTTCCCCAGAGAAACAGAACCAATAGGATGTGTGTATGCATTCAGTCATATCTGACTCTTTATGACCCCATGGACTATAGCTCGCTAGGTTCCTCTGTCCATGGGATTCTCCAGGCAAGAATACTGGAGTGGGTTGCCATTCCCTTCTCCAGGAGATCTTCCCAACCCAGGGATCAAACCTGCATCTCTTGTGTCTCCTGTATTGGCAGGCAGGTTCTTTATCATTAGTGCCACATGGGAAGCCCTAATAGGATGTGTATATGAGAAACCTGTATGCAGGTCAGGAAGCAACAGTTAGAACTGGACATGGAACAGACTGGTTCCAAATAGGAAAAGGAGTACGTCAAGGTTGTATATTGTCACCCTGTTTATTTAACTTATATGCAGAGTACATCATGAGGAATGTTGGGCTGGAAGAAGCACAAGCTGGAATCAAGATTGCTGGAAGAATTATCAATAACCTCAGATATGCAGCAGAGAAGGCAATGGCAAGCCACTCCAGTACTCTTGCCTAGAAAATCCCATGGACAGAAGAGCCTGGTAGGCTGCAGTCCATGGGGTCGCTACGAGACAGACATGACTGAGCGAATTCACTTTCACTTTTCACTTTCACACATTGGAGAAGGAAATGGCAACCCACTCCAGTGTTCTTGCCTGGAGAATCCCAGGGATGGGGGGCCTGGTGGGCTGCCGACTATGGGGTCACACAGAGTCGGACACGACTGAAGTGACTTAGCAGCAGCAGCAGCAGATATGCAGATGACACCACCCTTATGGCAGAAAGTGAAGAAGAACTCAAAGGCCTCTTGATGAAAGTGAAAGAGGAGAGTGAAAAGTTTGGCTTGAAGCTCAACATTCAGAAAACAAAGATCGTGGCATCTGGTCCCATCACTTCATGGGAAATAGATGGGGAAACTGTGGAAACAGTGTCAGACTTTATTTTTTGGGGCTCCAAAATCACTGCAGATGCTGATTGCAGCCATGAAATTAAAAGACGCTTACTCCTTGGAAGGAAAGTTATGACCAACCTAGATAGTTAAAAAGCAGAGACATTACTTTGCCAACCAAGGTCTGTCTAGTCAAGGCTATGGTTTTTCCCGTGGTCATGTATGGATGTGAGAGTTGGGCTGTGAAGAAAGCTGATCTCCAAAGAACTGATGCTTTTGAACTGAGGTGCTGGAGAAGACTCTTGAGAGTCCCTTAGACTGCAAGGAGATCAAACCAGTCCATTCTAAAGGAGATCAACCCTGGGTGTTCATTGGAAAAACTGATGCTAAAGCTGAAACTCCAATACTTTGGCCACCTCATGCGACGAGTTGACTCACTGGAAAAGAGTCTGATGCTGGGAGGGATTGGGGGTGGGAGGATACAGGGATGACAGAGAATGAGATGGCTGGATGGCATCACCGACTCGATGGACATGAGTTTGAGTGAACTCCGGGAGTTGGTGATGGACAGGGAGGCCTGGTGTGCTGTGATTCATGGGGTCGCAGAGAGTCGGACACGACTGAGCGACTGAACTGAACTGAACTGAACTGATAAGTATAAAGAGATTTATTTTAAGGAATTAGTTCACAGGATTATAGAAACTGGCAAGTCCAAATTCTTCAGGGTGGGCCAGAAGACTGGAGATCTAAGAAGAACCAGTGTTGCAGTTCAAGCCCAAAAGCCATCTGCTGGTTGATTCTATCATTCTAATCAGGCTTTCAACTGATTGAATGAGGCCCGCCTATATTATGGAGAGCAATCTGCTGTACTCAAAGTTCACCATTTTATATATTAATCTTGTCCAAAAACACACCCTCACAGAACCATCCAGAATAATGTTTGACTGTGTATCTGGACTCTGTGGTCGAGGAAAGTTGACCCGTAATAAAATTAACAGTCATAAGTGGTCAAGGCTAAAGTTATACCCCAAATCTTGTTTATATAACTGGTCTACAATTAAGTTTTAAGTTTACTATCCAACAATCAGGGAATTAAATAGATATTCCCTTAGAGAAAAAAAAAAGTTTCTAATAGAGAAACTGAAGAGAAATTTCTCCTATGGGTCATCATGAAAAGGGCACTTTGTGGTTCAGTAAGCAGTCTCCCAGTTCACTTCCCTAAATAACACTAATGGCATATTTCCAATACCTGTTTTCCATAAAAATAATCATATGAGCCCAAAGACTAATGTGGCTTAATTCAGTATCATCTTGGGATGGAATTTAAAATATTTCTGTAAGTATGTGTGTTACAAATTCTTTAGTCAATTCTTCATGAATATTATTACCCCAAACCCTTTATTGATAAAAATTGCATAGCAGAGAATTTCAAATTATTTTCTCTGGCTAGAACCTGAAGGTCATATGGTATGAAAGCATGTGTGCAATAGCTAGCAAATTGTTATACATTGATAGGCCCATTGGGAGACTGACATCCCCTTATTGAAATAAGAAACCCAACTAAGACTCAGGCTTGAATAGACTCTCATCCAACTACTGCATGGATTTGATCCAAGGTAGTGACTCTGGGCAGACTGAACATTTTACTTAGCTCCCAGCTGCAATTTAGGTCCCAAAGGTATCTATTATAGACCATGGCTACAAGTAGTTTGACATGAAAAATGTTGTGAACAGGTGTTACAAATCACCACAGCACCCATTTATAATGTCAGTAAAGCATTCATTGAACAATGACTATTAAATCTAGAATTTATGTTTGCCTTCTACTGACCTTTTATAGTGATTTTTCTCCAGTTCTACTAAGAAGCCAGGATTGAATATTGTCAAGATGTGGTGACAGATTTATCATAAATTCCATGAATGGTAGGAAAGAAAAATGAAACAAAAAAAAAAAGTTAGATCTGGAAAACATGGCAGGTCCAAGAAATTGACAATCATGGTAAGAGTTGAAAGACAAGCAAGAAGGGAGTGATAAAACTGGAAAGATAAAGTAAAGGACCTATGTGTTAAAATAGGGAAATTCCAGCTTTAATCTCATAAAGGACCCAGTTCCACTTAGTCAGAATTCCCAGGGTGTGGTAACATTAATTACTGATGTGAAATGAAGGCTACTTTTTAGAGTAGAAAAGGTTAGGAACCATAAGCCTTGAGTTCCCAGACTCAATGTCCATTAAGTCAACATATATTCACTTCTCAGCAGAATTATAAGCTGAATTTCAATGATTAACTAGTTGCTATTTCCTGTTATTTACGTAAGGTCCTTGATTGAACTGAGTGCATGGAAAAGAGCAGCTAGAAAATTAAGGACAAATCGGTTCATAACTCATCCATTTTGTTAGACTAATTGAACTCTGCATGCTAGCAACTTTTGTCATCAACAATGATGACTAATGATTAAAAAGGGAAATAAAAGTTAAGTGAAGGAAAATGAGAACTTGGATTTATATTGTGGTCCAGTTGACTAGTTTTGAAATAACATTGACACAGTGATAGTAAATGGAAAAGACTAGTGGTAGAAAGAGTGGTTAAAATTTCACAGAAATTTACTTCCAACAGAAATATCATTTTTGATTGTTCACCTTCTAAGTGAATATTTTGCTTACAATCATCATTTTCAAGATAATTATATTTAATCTTTCTGTTGTGGTTACTAATGCATCTAAGTGCCTTGTACGTTCCTTTCCAGTATTGTATATAAAAATGTCAATGGAAAAATGAAATACTATTTTAGGTTGAATTGTGTCCCCCAAGAATCCACATGCTGGAATCCTGGCCCCCAGTGCCTCAGAATGTAACCTTGTTTGGAGGTGTAATCGGTTAAGCTAAGGTCATCCTGGAGTAAGGTGGCCTTCTAATACAATACAAATGATGTCCTTACGAGAAGGGGAATACAGACATGCGTACAGAGAGAACACCATGTGAACATGGTGCATAACACAAATGCAGAGATTGGGTGACATGTCTATAAGCCAAGAAACACCAAAGATCGCCAATAAAGACCAGAAAGCTAGGAGCAAGGCACAGAACGTATTCTTCCTCAAAGCCCTCAGAGAAAAGCAATCCCGCTGGCACCTTGATCTTGTACTTCTAGCCTCCAGAACTGTGAAGCAATGAATCTCTGTTCTTTAAGCTACCTAGTACTTGGTATAATATGTTATGGCATCCTTAGCAAACTAATACACACATTATTGTGTAATAGTTCACACCTGGGTAGGGTGGGTTAAACATTTGCTCATGAAGTTAGTACCTATAAATTAAGTCAAATCTCTGAAATAAAATACAGACAGAGGCAGGAAGGCTATTTCCCTGTTCTTCAAAGATATGTAGCAAATGAAAAACAAAAATTGCTAGCTCAAGGAATGACAATCTTTGGTGCTTCTTCTCAGCTCAGACTTCAAGTATCTTCATTTGCTTACTACCCTGCATTTATCCCAAGACCAACTAAGAGAAGAGAATTGCTGACCTTCTTTGAGGAGTTTGTAGTCTGTCCAACAAAGTCCAAAGAATCAGATACTGAGCCTCCCATTAAAAAGGTTGCTATAGTAACGAATTAGCTAAAATTTTTTACCTCTGTGGTCCATCTCTCCACTGAAAAATTGTTGAAAGGAATGAGAAACTGACCCACAACGTGCAGTGGAAAGCAAGGGACTAACACACATCACTATTCCCATTTTATAAATGAGGAAACCAATGCTTAATGAGAAAGTATTCTGCTCCCACTCTTACAGCTAGTAAACAAAAGGTCAGGGAAATTACTCCAGTTCTGTGTTCATAACCACTGCAGTATACTGTCTCCCAAAACCTACTCATCAACATCAGATGATGACAGTGTTTGGAGAAAGTTTTTCCACTCTGAATTCTTTTAACTTAAAAATAATGCATAAATAAGCTAAATAATACTGAGTGATATAAAGAAAAAGCTTAATGCTATCTATTCCATCTTCCTGATTACAACTCACTCCATTGAAGTAACCCATATCAACAGTGTAGAGTTTATTTTTTCCACATGTTTATCTACATTCCTTTCAAATATATCCCCAAAAAAGCACAGAAAAGTTGCTATTCCTATATTTTATTTTAAAAAATAGTATGCTAGTATTTAGATTGCCCATTTTTTCAGGTATTTTTATAGCAATATAATGATACACAGATAGACATGCAGATATATAAAAATATATGGAAGTAGATAGAATATGTCCTCAGACTGTGGCTCAGATCATGAACTCCTTATTGCCAAGTTCAGACTGAAATTGAAGAAAGTAGGGAAAACCACTAGACCATCCGGATATGACCTAAATCAAATCCCTTATGATTATACAGTGGAAGTGAGAAATAGATTTAAGGGACTAGATCTGATAGAGTGCCTGATGAACTCTGGACGGAGGTTCATGACATTGTACAGGAGACAGGGACCAAGACCATCCCCATGGAAAAGAAATGCAAAAAAGCAAAATGGCTGTCTGAGGAGGCCTTACAAATAGCTGTGAAAAGAAGAGAAGCAAAAAGTAAAGGAGAAAAGGAAAGATACAAGCATCTGAATGCAGAGTTCCAAAGAATAGCAAGGAGAGATAAGAAAGCCTTCCTCAGTGATAAATGCAAAGAAATAGAGGAAAACAACAGAATAGGAAAAACGAGATGTCTTCAAGAAAATTAGAGATACCCTTGGAACATTTCAGGCAAAGATGGGCTTGATCAAGGACAGAAATGGTATGGACCTAACAGAAGCAGAAGATACTAAGAAGAGGTGGCAAGAATACACAGAAGAACTGTTCAAAAAAGATCTTCACAACCAAGATAATCACGATGGCGTGATCACTCACCTAGAGCCAGATATCTTGGAATGTGAAGTCAAGTGGGCCTTAGAAAGCATCACTACGAACAAAGCTAGTGGAGGTGATGGAATTCCAATTGAGCTATTTCAAATCCTGAAAGATGATGCTGTGAAAGTGCTGCACATTGAATGCCAGCAAATTATGAAAACTCAGCAGTGGCCACAGGACTGGAAAAGTCAGTCTTCATTCCAATCCCAAAGAAAGGCAATGCCAAAGAATGCTCAAACTACCGCACAACTGCACTCATCTCACACGCTAGTAAAGTCATGCTCAAAATTCTCCAAGCCAGGCTTCAGCAATATGTGAACCGTGAACTTCCAGATGTTCAAGCAGGTTTTAGAACAGGCAGAGGCACCAGAGATCAAATTGCCAACATCCACTGCATCATGGAGAAAGCAAGAGTTCCAGAAAAGCATCTATTTCTGCTTCATTGACTATGCCAAAGCCTTCGACTGTGTGGATCACAATAAACTGTGGAACATTCTGAAAGAGATGGGAATAACAGACCACCTGACCTACCTCTTGAGAAGCCTGTATGCAGGTCAGGAAGCAACAGTTAGAACTGGACATGGGACAACAGACTGGTTCCAAATAGGAAAAGGAGTATGTCAAGGTTGTATATTGTCACCCTGCTTATTTAACTTATATGGAGAGTACATCATGAGGAACGCTGGGCTGGAAGAAGCACGAGCTGGAATCAAGATTGCAAGGAGAAATATCAGTAACCTCAGATATGCAGATGACACCACCCTTATGGCAGAAAGTGAAGAATGGCTGAACATTTCAGAGAAGGCAATGGCACCCCACTCCAGTACTCTTGTCTGGAAAATCCCATGGATGGAGGAGCCTGGTTGGCTGCAGTCCATGGGGTCACTAAGAGTCGGACAGGACTGAGCAACTTCACTTTTCACTTTCATGCATTGGAGAAGCTAATGGCAACCCACTCCAGTGTTCTTGCCTGGAGGATCCCAGGGATGGGGGAGCCTGGTAGGCTGCCATCTATGGGGTCGCACAGAGTTGGACGTGACTGAAGCTACTTAGCAGCAGCAGCAGCAGCTGGACATTTAGGCTGCTTCCAAGATTTTATCACTATAAATGCTACAGTATTCTTCTGCATATTCATATATTCCAGTGATTATCCATAGAGCAGATTTTAAATACTGATAATACTGGGTCAAAGAATATATGTATTTTTAAAATTTTTATAGCAACTGTCAAATTGCTTCCTAAACTGTTGTACCAACTCACACTCACATCGGTGTCACTGAAAATGGAAATTTTCTCACATCCTTGCCAGTTCAGAATTTTATCAAATATGTCAGTCTGGGTGCTCAAACACAGGCAATGCCAAGGCTGGTTAATTGAGCACCTCCATAATTTTAATTATAAGTTTACTGATACTAAACTCAGAGATATTTAATCTGAGGGTTAAATTCCTTTGGCTATCCTCTCATAGGCATAAGGTAGCTGCTGTGTATCTAAAGCTGTCTTTTTGTGGAGATATAAGCAACAGAGTCACTCTGAGTGACTTAGGCATAAAAAAGAAAGCAGTTCTCTTATTTAAAAGATAATGGAAAAAATAAAATAAAAGATAATGGATAGCTCACAAGATCATTGGAGAGGTTAGAGATCCAGGTTAAGGGATAAGCAGCCTGAACAACAGTCTAATCATGACATTGAGTTGATCTGATAAGAAATTTTAGATCGTTTCAAAGTGTGCAAAACAAAACAGTTGACAATACTGCTAATTCTGCAGCAAGACACTTGAACTTGCAGCAACTGCCAATTCCCTTCCATCTCTGCTTCTTGCCATACATCAAGGAGTCTAGGTCGTAGTGCATGGGAGGCTAGGAAATGGTATCTGAAGTTCAACTTTTCTAGTAGGAAGTAGCATCTGCCTCCCAAAAAAACTCGTGAGTTCCTCAGAAGGGAATTTTTCAAACCATAGAAAGAGGGTTTCAGAGTTAGAAAGCAGGAAAGAATAATCAATGTCCACAGCACAGATTCTTTTTGATTGAAGCCTTTCTAACATATGAAAACTGATTTTCTATTCTTTCTTTCATTATATTTTCCAAATAACATTTAAAATTGTAAGTTTTCTTTTCTTTTTCTATTTTCTTTTTTTTATTTTTATTTTGTGCTCTTAAAATTTTTTAAACAGTCTACATTTTTGCAGTATCCAAAATGTAAGTTATTTTATTATCCATTCACCTGCAAGTATGGCTATGATTTGGATTTTTGGTTAAGTAAAGACATTGTGTCCATTCTAAATGAGATCAATCCTGGGTGTTCATTGGAAGGACTGATGCTGAAGCTGAAACTCCAATACTTTGGCCACCTCATGCGAAGAGTTGACTCACTGGAAAAGAGTCTGATGCTGGGAGGGATTGGGGGTGGGAGGAGATGGGGACGACAGAGAATGAGATGGCTGGATGGCATCACTGACTCAATGGACATGAGTTTGAGTGTACTCCGGGAGTTGGTGATGGACAGGGAGGCCTGGCGTGCTGTGATTCATGAGGTCACAAAGAGTCGGACACGACTGAGAGAATGAACTGAACTGAACTGAAAGACATTGTAATTCACCTAGTACTGACAGTAAACATTAGTGTTTAGGATGTTATAAAAACAAAATCCCTGGTTTCTGAAAGCATGGCTCTTCGTGTGGTCATAGAGTGCATGCAGCTTTGGTTTACATCCAAGATAGACTGAATGGCCTGACTGCTGAAAACTCTATCTCCCAGCAGGTTTTTGGTTTTTTTTCTTTTTCTTTTTTTTAATTTTTATTTTATTTTATTTTTTTTCAAAAACAATTTTAGGAATCTTTACTTAAAAATGACCTTATCTTAAAATGGAGTAACTTTGGTTTTACGAGCAGCAAGCAAAGTACGGAAGCAAAAATGCATTACAGGAGCATTAAGTTCTACATTAGGTCACAGCGTCTAATCTAAAATCATACCCATAATACCATTTTTCAGGATATCTGGGAAATAGTTATTTCCCAGGATGTCTGAACCATAGCTACTCTATTTTGACTTTTAATTGTAAAAAAAAAACAAAATTTTTTTTAATAGCCAAAGCAGATTTCACCATTAATGACGTCAGTGTTTTTCTAGGTATGAGAAGATGCAAGAATTGGAACTCATAAAACCTTTTTCTGAAAAGATCTAACTATCTGAAGGCCTGTTCTACCAGTTTTTTGTTGTTGTTTTTTTTCAGACCTCAGAGTGCCTCATTCCTGATTTTCACCCTGAACTTCTTTCAGGGGATGTTGAAGGTCAGCAGCTTGCAATGGTCATGATGTAATCTTTGTAGATGCAGCTGGCAAGTACCAACTTCCAGTCAGCAGGGTCCCTTCATAGACACATATCTGATCATGTGACACCATTTCATGGCCATTGTGTCCCGCGGTGCTGGGAAGGCTCATTCCCAGGTCTAGGGAAGTGATGGGCCATTCAGTGTGCTAAAATTGGACCAGGCCTTGCAAGTAGCAAAAGTCTCTGGACCACTGCTTTACTAGCCTCCTGGTCCAGGAAAATATTTCCTCTTGTTGCTTTTTCCCATACCCAGAGTCATGTTATTACAATTATTGATCTCATGGAACTGTCAGTTCAGCATTATATCACAGGCTCAGTGAAACAAGTCACATAGAAAATAACATAACCATCAGTTCAGTTCAATTCAGTCGCTCAGTCGTGTCCGACTCTCCGGGACCCCATGAATCACAGCACACCAAGCCTCCCTGTCCATCACCAACTCCCGGAGTACACTCAAACTCATGTCCACAGAGTCGGTGATGCCATCCAGCCATCTCATTCTCCGTCGTCCCCTTCTCCTCCCGCCCCCAACCTTTCCCAGCATCAGAGTCTTTTCCAATGAGTCAACTCGTCGCATGAGGTGGCCAAACTAGCAGTTATTAGTAAAATAAGAATTATAAGTCAAGAACTTTCATTAGATAAAGCCTGGTATACCCCAAGTCACCTGACTTCATTCGTTAAATGATTATAGTCTGCTGTTAATATCCTGGTTGTACATTATGGAGCATCTGACCTTTATCTGAAGATTGGTTACTGAGATAAGCCTTAGAAACTAACCTAGAGTGTCCTTTTTTAATAACTTAATTAAATCTTTTAGCAGTATCACGTAACAAGGAACTGTCTTAGCAGTGAGTCTTAGTAAACAGTAGACATTAACAAAACTAGAAACTTAATTTAACAATTTACAAAACTTAATATTCCGTGATTTTTCATTATGGAGGCCCTGTAGCCAGGGAGGCTTTAACCCATCAATTAAAAAATGAGGTTTGTCAGGGAGCTGGGAAAAGCCAAGCAGCCATCTTGGATTTCCCATAGCCCTGACTCTGATTTCCAGCTATTGTTTTTAATTTTCCAATTTAGAAGCAGACTGTTGCCATGGTTTAAGAACATTAGGATGGCACAAGTCTAACAGAGTTTTTGTATAAGCAGAATGAGCTTTTACATGACTACAAACCCGACAATTGGATTAATTTCTAAAACTAGCATAGGATCAGGCCTATGGTAGAAAAGCATTTTATTTATATGCAGAGGACTAAGAAGTCAAGAAAACATTAGAAGTGATCATACGAATCAGGTCCAGCATCTTGGGCAAGCTGTCTACCTTTGATGTTGTCGTCTTCTCATCCTGGTGTAATGTATTTTCTTCTGAAAAATGTCCTTCCATCCAGGTTGGAGACAGTCCTTTAAATTATGTCCTTTTTTTTTTTTTCAGGTTTCCTTAAAGACTAATATTACCAGCTTGAAGGCCATTTTCTGATTTAGGACATTAAAACCTAAGAAAGGCTATGCTAAAAGACTAAAATTAGTGTTCATTGACTTGTTCGTTCATAAAGAACTTGATGAGTATCTCCTAATAACCAGATTCTATCCAAGGCACCAGTGGCATCAGTTCAGTTCAGTTCAGTTCAGTCGCTCAGTCGTGTCCGACTCTCCGCGACCCCATGAATCACAGCACGCCAGGCCTCCCTGTCCATCACCAACTCCCAGAGTACACTCAAACTCATGACCACAGAGTCAGTGATGCCATCCAGCCATCTTATTCTCGGTCGTCCCCTTCTCCTCCCACCCCCAACCTTTCCCAGCATCAGAGTCTTTTCCAGTGAGTCAACTCGTCGCATGAGGTGGCCAAAGTATTGCAGTTTCAGCTTTAGCATCAGTCCCTCCAATGAGCATCCAGGATTGATCTCCTTTAGAATGAACTGGTTGGATCTCCTTGCAGTATAAGGGACTCTCAAGAGTCTTCTCCAACACCACAGTTCAAAAGCATCGAGAGAATGAAATTAAGTTTGAACCTCTATTCTTAAGTGTATAATTGTGAGTAAACTAACTTCTGAGGGAATTTCCACATTTAAAATAAGGATGGTATGTACACACTGCTATATTGTAAATGGATAATGAATAAGGTTCTACTGTATAGCACAAGGAACTCTGCTCAATGGCATGTGACAATCTGGATGGGAAGGGAGTTTGGGGAAGAATGGACACACACACACACACACACACACACAGAGAAACACACACATATATATTAACAAGGTTGTAATAGTTTCAGGTGAACAGCAAAAGGACCCAGCCATGCTGTTCACCTGAAACAACCTCATTAATAGGCTATAAAAACTAAAATAGGGACAGTAACAATGCCTACTTTATGGGTTTTCTCTAAGACTTAAGTGACACAGTAAAGTTCTGAGCACTATATGGTGTATAGTTTATATTCGACAACCTTCAAATACCTTAATAACTATTATTAGCATTAATAAACCCACAGAAAATTACAACATGTGATAAATCTATGCTATACACAGACCAGGCTGCTGTGGTTCATGAGAGTATGGAAGAACAGCACTGAACAAATTGGAGTTGGCAGGGGGAGATTTAGAGGAGGAGCCTATAGAAGTTTAAGATTTGAGGAAACTCTTTAAGAATGAACATGAGTTATCCTAGAGAAGGAAGAACTGACATTGAGCAAGAAATGGGGAGAAGACAGATGAAATGGCAGAACTAAGTCATGGGGATGTGAAATAATGCAGGATGCCGTTTGCCTTATAAATGTTATAAATCATCCTAATGTGAGGAAACAGTGGAAGAGGAGTTTGTTCAGATTATGAATGATCTTGTATGGTGAGTTGAGACTTCATCCTTAGTAATAGGAGACATCAAATGACTCTCAACTTAGCAGAAGGTCATTGTGTTAGTATTCACATAGCAGTAAGGAAAATAATTCAAGGAGTTTGATTAAAAACAGGGAGGCCTTCTCCCATCATGTCACTGCAATAATTTCATGGTGAGTGCTGATGGCTAGATTAAAGTAATGGCAGTCAGAAAAAAAAGGGGAAAGATTTAGATCCACATTTACAGGGTAGAATGGGTACTAGAGCTAAATTTACTGGAAGCGAGGGGGAAATCTATGAAGCTTACCAGTTACCTGGCTTGGACAACTGTGTGGATGTGATGTCATCACTAAGCATGAAACACAGAAAGTGAGAGCCTGTTTGGTAAGGACGTGTAGACTCTATGATATCTAGGAAACATTCTTCCAAAGAGCCCTGGATTACACTTTCTGAAATTATAATTTTGTGATGTGGTGGATGTGTATTGTGTCAAGTGGAATGGGTTGCCATATTCCAGACTTTCTTCCCCACCTGATTCTTGTGAGAGTGGATGACAAGAGACATCTTGCATGAGATTTAAGAGACAGAAGTGAATCAGAAACCAGAATTTCTTGTGGTTAAACTGGACATGAGACACTGTAGCTACATACCCACGTTCAATGTAGTACCTAAGCACATTGGCAGCATTCAGCATTGGAGCCTACATAATCTTCTGACCCTACTGTAGACACCTCTCCAGCATTGTATCTTTGACTCCTGGGCCAGGTGAATCACAAATCACCAGATTCTTCTACAAGACAACTCCTCCCCACCTTTACTTTGAGGCATTAAGAGATAGATAGGGTTCCAGTCCATCTTTGTGTGTCCACTCATCTCCTAGGCCCCAGCTTGTCCTCAGAGGGTCTCTCTCATGCTCAGAGGTTTCAGTTATCCATGCTTCCCTTCCTGAATGCCTGCTTTGAGTGAGTTCAGGCTGCAGCACCAGTACAGAAGGAAGAATCTCTCAAGTACTGCGGAACAGCTCCCAAAACTGCCTAAGGTCAAATCTCTTTAGCAGATCCCTGACGGTCAAACCCTGATGGACAAAACAAGGATAGTGTTCACAGACCTCTCTGCCATTGAGCAAAGCTTTGAACACAGAGTCGAGCCCTGCAGACATTTTGGCCCTGAGACAAACAGTCAGAAGCTTTAGGGTTCCACCAGCCTAAGGCACCATTGTTCAGTTTTAGCATTAAGCTAGTGGCCTATCTCCTCAAGCTGAGAAAGAATTTGTACAAAAAAATGGGCGACTGAAATCTGAGTTGGGCAAATACTTTCTATAGAGGGTGAGATGGTAGATAATTTAGTATTTGAAGTCCATAAGGTCTTTATCACAACTATCCGGTTCCCATTGTTGAGCAAAAGTAGCCATAGACAGTACATACATCTTTACTTGTTAAAATAAATGACATCCAGCACAGGGCACTCAGCTCAGTGCTTTGTGATGACCTAGAGGGCTGGGATTGGGGTGGGGGGGAGGCTCCAGAGAGAGGAGATATATGCATACTTAGAGCTGACTCACGTTGTTGTACAGCAGAAATCAACACAGCATTGTAAAGCAGCTATCCTCCAACCAAAAATAAATTTTCAAAAATCAAATTAAAAAAAAAAACAAAACGATGTGTTACATTTGACCCATGGACCATTGTATCTGATTTAGACAAAATAGTATAATTTCTGTATCATAAAAAGTACACTTTAAAAATTCATTAGTATAGTTAGTGTGGAGAAAAACATTAAAGTCAGGGTCAGATAGGCTAGGATGTCATCTCAGTCTGGCACTTTCTGATGTTCCATTTCTTCATTTTTAATGGAGACAAGAAGATAAGCACACTGTTGTAAAATATGTCCACCCATTTTTTGACTTGTCTCCTTTCAAAAAATAACATCTAATTCTCCTCCCCTTGAATACAGATTGGACACAGTGACTCATTGCAAATGAACAGAACATTGCTGAAGTGGCATTTACATAATTTCCAAGGATAAATTAGACAAAGATGATTCAGCCTCAACTTGACTCTCTCTTGAGGTACTTAACTCTAGCAACCAAACCACTGAGCAATGAAGAAACCAAGTGGCCAAATGGAAAGGTCATATATAGGTGTTTTGACCATAACCCCAGCAGAGGCCCCAGATGACAGCCAGCATCATTTGTCAGACATGCAAATGAGCAAGCTGTGCCATGATTCTAGTCCCCAGTCTTTGGGCTGGTCCAGTAAATCACAGATGGAACAGAAACATTTGTCTCCACCATCTCCACCTAAATTGCAGAAACTTAAGTAAAATAAATGTTGTCACTGTTTTAAGTTACTAAGTATTGTGGTGTTAGTAACATAGGAGTAGATGACCAGAATATAAAGGTACCCAACAACTCTCCAACTATTACCATAAAAGAATTTTGTAGGAACCTCCCAAGCCTATTAACCTACTAACTTGGATCTTAGCACCATGTGCAAGCATATGTGTTCAACTGACTATTTTTTAACGGAAGTATAGTTGATTTACAATGTCATGCTTGTTTCAGATTGTGGTGGCGTTTAATCGCTGTCATGTCCAACTTTTTTGCAACCCCATGGACTGTAGCCTGCCAGGCTCCTCTATCCATGGAATTTTCCAGGCAAGAATACTGAAGTAGATTGCTATTTCCTTCTGCAGGGGATCTTCCAGACACAGGGATCAAACCTGCACCTCCTGCATTGACAGGTGGATTCTTTACCACTGAGACACCTGGGAAGCCCAGTGTACAGAATAGTGATTCAGTTATATATACATATATATTCTTTTTCAGATTCTTTTCCATAGGTTATTATAAAATATTAAGTATAGTTTCCCGTGCTATACAGTAGGTTCTTGCTGGTTATCTGATCCATGATTTGGGAAGTTCTCCTGGAGGAGGGCATGGCAACCCACTCCAGTATTCTTGTCTGGAGAATCCCAATGAACAGAGGAGTCTAGTGGGCTAACCCATGGGATCACAACTAAGCACAGCACTACAGTATGTATATATTGGGGCTTCCCATATGGGGCTAAGGGTAAAGAACCCTGCTGCCAATGCAGGAAACATAAGAAACATGGTCTCAATCCCTGGGTCAGGAAAATCCCCTGGAGGAGGGGATGGAAACCCACTCTAGTATTCTTGCCTGAAGAATCCCATGGACAGAGGAGCCTGGCAGGCTACAGTCCATGGGGTTGCGAAAAAGTTGGACATGACTTAGGGTCACAAAGAATCAGACACAACTGAAGTGACTTATGCACACACACATATGTTAATACCAATCTCCTAAGGTATCTCTCCCCACTACCTTTCCCCTTTGATAACCATAATTCTGCTTTCTATATCTGTGACTCTATTTCTATTTTGTGAATAAGTTCATTTGTATATTTTTTTTAATTCTACATATTTGCCTTTCTCTGGCTTACTTCACTTAGTATGATAATCTCTATGTCTACCCATGTTACTGCAAATGATACTGTTTTATTCTTTTTTATGGCTAAGTAATATTAATATATGTGTGTGTGTGTGTGTGTGTGTGTATATCACAGCTCCTTTATCCATCTGTCTATAGATAGATATTTAGATTACTTCCAAGTCTTGACTATCGTAAATGAATATTGGAGTGCATGCACTTTTTTGAATTATAATTTATTCTGGATGTGTACCCAGGATTGTGGGTACACAATCTATTTTCAGCTTTTTTAAAGAACCTCCATACCATTCTCCATAGTGGTTGCACCTATTTGCATTCCCACCAACAGTGTACGAGGGTTCCTTTTTCCTGCACTTTCTCCAGCATTTATTATTTGTAGACTTTTTGATGATGCCCATTTTTACTAGAGTGGCATGATGCTTCATTTGTAGCTTCCCAACAATCCAAAGAAAGGACAAATAAAACAAAGCATACTATCAAAAGCCACAGAGGATTTAAGAGGCCAAACCCAATGACCTACACTGGAATTTGGTCAAAACTCTAGGTTTAACACATCTAACTCTTTCAAAAACAATATCATGGGATTTCTGATGACCATCTTAGAATAGGACTAGAGCTGGCCAGATCCCTTTATATGAAATGAAACACCACTGAAAACTAATAGGCTGGTGAATTTTGAACTAGAAAGTGCGGCCTTTCATTTATTTTGGCCAGAGTGCTTTCAACAAAAGTCTAAATCATTTTTTAAAGTAGTCTCTTAAAACACATGAATAGCTACAGATCAGTTACAATTGGTTCACTTATGTTCTTTCTTAAGTTCAAGAAAACAAGATGGAGTCTGAGGCTTGGGGGAACAAAATGTCTACACTTTTGATCTAAATATTGGATCTATATTTGCAACAATTTTTCACGAGGATGTAGATGATACTCAAAATGAATGAAAAAAGAGAGAGTATAAACCTAGAAACACGGGTTTGAAGTTTAATGTGATGACATGTCTGTGCAGCTCTGAGAAATTAGAGTGATAGTTTCATAAGTGAGTAGATGTGAGAGAATACAAACATTGAAATTGCAGGATAAGCTCTAAAGAGAATGGAATACAAGAAAATCCTTTAACTTTGTTTTCTTATAGCACCTTTTCCCTCTCTCACAACTATGCACTGGGGACACTAATATACTTTTTCTCCAGTTTACCATTTTGTCCCCAATTGCTATATGTCAGCAAATTTGGAAAACTCAACGGTGGCCATGGGACTGGAAAAGGTCAGTTTTCATTCCAATCCCAAAGAAAGGCAATGCCAAAGAATGCTCAAACTACCACACAATTGCACTCATCTCACACACTAGCAAAGTAATGCTCAAAATTCTCCAAGTCAGGCTTCAGCAGTACGTGAACCGTGAACTTCCAGATATTCAAGCTGGTTTTAGGAAAGGTAGAAGGACCAGAGATCAAATTGCCAACATTCACTGCATCATCGAAAAAGCAAGAGAGTTCCAGAAAAACATATACTTCTGATTTATTGACTATGCCAAAGCCTTTGACTGTGTGGTTCACAATAAACTGTGGAAAATTCTGAAAGAGATGGGAATACCAGACCACCTGACCTGCCTCTTGAGAAATCTGTGTGCAGGTCAGAAAGCAACAGTTAGAACTGGACATGCAAAAACACAATGGTTCCAAATAGGAAAAGGAGTACGTTAAGGCTGTATATTGTCACCCTGCTTATTTAACTTATATGCAGAGTACATCATGAGGAACGCTGGGCTGGAAGAAGTACAAGCTGGAATCAAGATTGCCAGGAGAAATATCAATAACCTCAGATATGCTAGGGCAGAAAGTGAAGAAAGACTAAAGAGCCTCTTGTTGAAAGTGAGAGAGGAGAGTGAAAATGTTGGCTTAAAACTCAACACTCAGAAAACTAAGATCATGACAACTGGTCTCATCACTTCATGGCAAATAGATGGGGAAACAGTGGCTTACTTTATTTAGGGGGGCTCTAAAATCACTGCAGATGGTGATTGCAGCCATGAAATTAAAAGACGCTTACTCCTTGGAAGGAAAGTTATGACCAATCTAGATAGTATATTAAAAAGCAGAGACATTACTTTGCCAACAAAGGTCCATCTAGTCAAGGCTATGGTTTTACCAGTAGTCAAGTATGGATGTGAGATTTGGGCTATAAAGAAAGCTGAGCACTGAAGAATTGATGGTTTTGAACTGTGGTGCTGGAGAAGACTCTTGAGAGTCCCTTGGACAGCAAGGAGATCCAACCAGTCTATCCCAAAGGAGATCAGTCCTGGGTGTTCATTGGAAGGACTGATGCTGAAGCTGAAACTCTGATACTTTGGCCACCTGATGCGAAGAGCTGACTCATCGGAAAAGACCCTGATGCTGGGAAAGATTGAGGGCAGGAGGAGAAGGGGACAACAGAGGATGAGATGGTTGGATGACATCACCTTCTCAATGGATGTGAGTTTGGGTGAACTCCAGGAGTTGGTGATGGAGAGGGAGGCCTGGCGTGCTGCAGTTCATGGGGTCGTAAAGAGTTGGACATGATTGAGCGCCTGAACTGAACTGCCACTCTAGGATCCTTTCCTGGTGTGTCCTCAGGGCAGTGTTTTGAAATTATTTAAAAAAAAATTAAAAAAGTAAAATAATCAAGTCATGCAGTCCTGGATATAGAGGTCACAGCTGCCTCTACCTAACTGTGTAAACTTGAGCCTTCATTATTTATGACCATCAATTTCGAGACCTGGAAAATAGAGAATATCCTCCCAGATGGTGGTTATACAGTTCAAGTAAGACAATATTCACATCATCAAAGGGTAACATGTGGCGCAAGTTCAGTAAAGGATACTTTCCCCAGAACCCCCTGTTTCCTACTCAGTGACTCCTACTTATGTTTTGCAATCCTGATGCGGTGTCACTGCCTCTGTACAGTCTTTGCCAAGGTCCCAAGCAAAATTTCACTTGTTTCTCCAGACTGTAATAGCGTTTTGGCCACATGGCAATGTCTTAATGTATCAGGCTGTCTCATGTAGATTAAGGATCTTATTAATTCCTTATGTGCTTTGTCCCCTCATTAGGATAATCTAGAAATTTTTATTTTGTAATTAAAGCATTTACAAACATGTCACTTATTAAAATCACTATGTGCCATTTGAAAGAATTGAAGGGAGGATTACTCAATATTTGGAAATGTGTTAGCCTGCTTTATAGAGGACATGCTTCCCCCGTCTGGCTCCCTCTTGCCCAACTTCACCATTATATGATTTATAGCTGGTCCCTGCTCATCTTTATGACTTTGCCTTCATGTTTTCCCAAGTCAGAGGGTTTTTTTTTTTTTTGTAAACCTATACCCTTATTAATGAAATATGACCAATCAATGCTATAAAGTACTCTTGAAATGTGTAAATATTGCATATTGCCCAAAGGAGCAGTACTAAGTGCAAATGGAATGGATGGAACAACCACTGCTGCACAAGCTTAATTTTAGAAATACATTTTTCTCCCAGGTAAGGTTATGCTTACAGTAAGATTAAACTCTGATCTCTTTACTCAATCTACACATTTTTAAGCTTCTACGTTTCCAAAAATAATAATTATTACATAGCTAATGTCCTATTGGATGTTTAATATGGCACAAGCACAAAACTGAAACTTTCTACATGTCATCTCTCATTTTTGTCACGATGGGAAACTTAAGGGAGACATATCACTGTGTCTGTTTCACAGATGTTGTTATTGTTTAGTCCCTAAGTTGTGTCTAATTCTTTTGCAACCCCACCTGCCAAGCGACTCTGTCCATGGGATTTTGCAGGCAAGAATACTGGAGTGGGTAGCCATTTCCTTCTCCAGGGGATCTCCCCAACCCAGTGATTGAACAGGCGTCTCCTACATTGGCAGGTGAATTCTTTACCACCAGTGAAGCCCTTATTATTAAATGTCCTTTGTAACTCATTATAAATAATGCAATGTTATAACATAGTTCTACTTTTGACTTTAAAAGAACATTATTAAGGCCGAACACAGCAGTGAGCATAATAATGAGAATGGTTAAACTCCTTTTTTAAAAGATAGACGCTCAATAAACACTAAAGCAAAATGTGACCACATGTTCTACACAAAGGGTTCATCTAAATCAAATGATACAGAAAGCTAGAAGGAAAACAGAAAGGGACATAGAAATATAACCAAATAGGAAGAAAAAAAAGAAAAGAAAGCAGAGACAGACACAGTAATATTAGAAAAAGAGAACGTGGAAAAATGCTTCTAACAAAAGTGAGAAAGCCATTTTATAGTGATGAAAAGGTATAATTAACCAAGAAGAGATGATAGCTCTAAACTTTAATGCACTGAAGCCACATTTAATAGAACTATACTAAGCAAAACTGTATTAAATTCTTTGAAGGAGAGGTGGATTTTTAACCTGCCTTTCAGAACATGACAGATAAAATAGATCCCATTATCTGAACACAAAGAAAACTGAAAATTAAGTTAAAAAAAAAAACAACCTCCACTTCCTCCAATTTAATCACGTGGAAATTTAAGTCCATTTCTAAACACTAAGTCAGGGATTTAAAATAATGTCAGATCCTGGGAAAATGGCAGTGTCTGTGGCAGCATGGCTTTTCAAACTCTCCAAATATCTAGAAAAGACAGAGCAGCCTGGTAGCAAAATCATAAACATAAGGGAAATATTTACAATAAACCCAGAATGTGCATGGAGACAATCCATGAACAGCCACAAGCCCTGCGTGGTAGAGGAAGAGAGAAGTAATGAATATGCCCAATAGCTCTCAGAACAGACGCCCCAAGCGGCCAACAGCTGTTCATTGGAAAGCAATTCCAGAAGAGAGCCACACTAGGAGGAGTCTTGAGCTATTCCATAGCAAGGATGAGGCTTCCCAGGTATCACTAGTGGTAAAGAACCTGCCTGCCAGTGCAGGAGACATAAAAGAAGTGGGTTTGATCCCTGGGTTGGGAAGATTCCTGGAGGCAACACACTCTATCATTCTCTCCTAGAGAATCCTCTGGACAGAGGAGCCTGGTGGGCTATAGTCTAAGGGGTCACAAAGAGTCAGACTCAACTGAGCAGGGACATACACACTCAAGGATTGTTGAGGCAATCCAAGCACGGGTTGGAAAAGAATTCCCATTTCAGAAAGGAGTGTGTTTATTAAGAACAAAGAGCAGAGATAATGTGGACACTGAGAGCACAGTGGGCCAACCTCCTGATGGACCAGGGAAAGCCAACAATTTTTGTGAATAGCCAATGTTTATAGCCTTGAGACAAAGAAAATTCCTGCTGGAAGACTGGCGTTAGGTGATTGGTTGGTGCACTGTAGGGTATTTACTGGAGTGGGCATCTTTGCTTAACCGAGAGTCAGGGAGTTTGTTAGTGATGATCAGGAGGCTTTTGACAATGGTTACAAAGGGGCTCAGTCAGCTTCAGAGATGACCTTGGTTCTGGGCTCCACTTCCATGGTCTTGGTGCAAGGCCTCACACCTGTGGCCTTAGGGGTAGAAATCAACAAGGATGACCTCACATGCTGAGATAAAATTTATCTTCTCTTTGGAATCACTAAGGCTGTTGTTTCACAAATATTCAAGGATGAGGACGTCCAATCAATATGTGTGTGTGTTAAGTTTCGTCAGTTGTGTCCAACTCTATGCAACGCTATGGACTATAGCCCAGCAGGCTCCTCAGTCCATGGGATTTTCCCAGTAAGAATACTGGAGTGGGTTGCTGTGCCCTCCTCCAAGGTATCTTCCCAACCCAGGGATTGAACCCTCTTCTCTTATGTCTCCTGCATTGCCAGGTGCATTTTTTAACGTGAGACTAATTCAAACTTTATCAGCCTAGTTTGAACATCCCATACAATTTATATATGGACTCATAGATTGGTGGAATCAACAACCACCTAGGGTTTATGATATTTTTATTAATACTTTTTCTAGTATTTCAGCAAGTGTATCAATAACATACGTTAAGACTTGAGTGGTCATCATTTGCTTATCTGATTACCTTCTCTCATCTTAGAACTCACATGAATGGGAAAACAGATAAGTACATCTTATTTAAAAATTGAAAGCAGAGAAAGAAAAAGTCACTAAAAGTTCAGGAATGGATGCTTCTAACTACAAGAACTGAAGGGAAGGAATTTGGGCAGTTGGAGCATTACAGGAACACATAGAACTTTGTAAGCAGGTGAAACATTCAAAAAATAATAATAATGAGACCATCCTGGTAGTCGTTTATTTTCTTTTACCAGCATGCTTCCCTGGGGGCTCAGATGGTAAAGAATCTGCCTACAATGTGGGAGACCCAGGTTTGATCCCTGGGTCAGGAAGACCCCCTGGAGGAGGGAATGGCTACCCACTCCAGTATTCTTGCCTGGAGAATTCCATGGACAGAGGTACCTGGTGGGCTACAATCCATGGGATCACAAAGAGTCAGACATGACTGAGTGACTGACACTTTCACTTAATCAGTGCTGCAGAGGTTTAAGACCTGAAGTAAGCCAGTTTTTCATTTATTCCTCTCACTTTGTTGTAATAAACAGAAAACTGATCTGAGGTAACTTTCCAAACCTATAGGAGTACTCCAACATATCAAAGGAGTCTCCAAAATAAAATCATGATGTCCAATATTGTTCACCAAATATTCCTACTGATATACATTTCATCCAACACACATATTCCTTGAGGGTAGACTTTAAGACACCTGGGGGGCCAAACATGGTCTACTAGTCTCTGAGGGATAAAGACTTGGAGTCATTTTTGCAATCCATCAAAAGAGGTTGATGCTTTCTTCCCTATATCTTCCTAGACCATAAGCGTGGACTGCGTCCAGTGGGAAATCTCCAGTTATAACAAACTCTGAAAACTACTTGATCTTCCAGAGGGAGGAAAGTGGAGGGAGAGAATACTGTGCTTCAGTGAGAGTAATTGGGTGGAGAAATAAAAAGTAAATTTTCTAATGCTCCTATGACCAGTTCCTTGAAGAACTTTGCTATTGATATCCTTGAAAAGATTGCATTTATGCAAATTATAAAACACCAATATGTTGTTTCTAGATATGATTAGTACATATGCTGATTTGACTACCTCATCAAAACTGACTAAAAGTTTTGCAGCTATGCAAACTAGGCATTCATAACGTATTGATCTGATAAGTTTCATGATATTGATTAGTCCCGTAGCAAGAACTGGACTTAGAATCATAATTTATTTAATCAAATATTCTACAACTTCACTGGGAAGCACTGTAATAGGGTAAAAAAATCATCATTGAGATCATATATTCATATGTTCTAAATTCAAATATGGTCTCTGATATTTATAAGATACAAAAAAATAAACTTTTTGCATTTTATTTTACACACATGTAAATTAAGAGCAGTAATATTTTCCCTGCAATATCATTTTGAAAAGTAGAGAAAAATGTTACAAAATGCGTGAATACATGGTGGGCAAGCAAGAAAAAAACTAATATTATTAAAACAGAAAAAATAGAGACAAAACCTAAATGTTTGGTTTAAAATGGTTAACAAAGTATCAGTTCAGTTCAGTCGCTCAGTTGTGTCTGACTCTTTGCGACCCCATGAATCACAGCACGCCAGGCCTCCCTGTCCATCACCAACTCCCGGAGTTCACTCAAAATCATGTCCATCAAGTCAGTGATGATATCCAGCCATCTCATTCTTTGTCGTCCCCTTCTCCTCCCACCCCCAATCCCTCCCAGCATCAGAGTCTTTTCCAGTGAATCAACTCATAGCATGAGGTGACCAAAGTATTGGAGTTTCAGCTTTAGCATCAGTCTTTCCAATGAACACCCAGGATCGATCTCCTTTAGAATTGACTGGTTGGATCTCCTTGCGGTACAAGGGACTCTCAAGAGTCTTCTCCAGCACCACAGTTCAAAAGCATCAATTCTTCGGCGCTCAGCTTTCTTCACAGTCCAACTCTCACATCCATACATGACCACTGGAAAAACCATAGCCTTGACTAAACGGACCTTGGTTGGCAAAGTAATGTCTTTGCTTTTTAATATGCTATCTAGGTTGGTCACAACTTTCCTTCCAAGGAGTAAGCGTCTTTTAATTTCATGGCTGTAATCAGCATAAACCCCTAAAAAGACTATTTTTTAAAAGGAAAGAAGGTATAAAGACATGAAGAAGGGAGGGAGGAAGGTCAGAAAGAAACATCAGTAACCAATTACCAATATTAGAAATGAATGTGGGGACACAGCTACAGACCATACACAAATCAAGAGGTTGTTAAGGAAATATTTTGAAGATATTTATGTTCAAAATAATTCCATAAATTTCACAACTGAGATAAAACAGATAAATTCCTTGAAAAAGCATAACTCTCCAAAACTGATACAAAAGAAAGAGAAAAGTATGAATAGCACTGAAGAAATTGACGTCATAAACCTTCCCACAAAGCTACAAAAAAAGCTGCAAACCAAGATGGCTTTATTGGTGAATTCTATCAAACATTTATTACCATTCTTGCCTAAACCCTTTTAGAATATAAAGGATGTGGGAATAGGTTTCAATTGATGTAATAAAGTGAACACAACCCTAATACTAAGACTTAAATGAGGACATTACAGGAAAAAAAAAATTATAGAACAAAATCTCTCATGAACATAGATGTAAATATTCTTAGCAAGATATTAGTAGATATTAGTAAATCAAATCCAGCAATATATAAAGGGAAATGCATCATGACCACATATTCAAGATTGACTTTACAATTGTAAATCTGTCAATGTAATTAATTAACAGGATAGAAAAGAAAAATCATGTGACTGTATCAATACTTGCAAAAAAAATGTTCTTGAAAAAATTCAACATGAATTGATGAAAAAACTCAGTAAACTAAAAATACAGGAGAACTAACTCAATTTTATAATAGATTCCTATCAAAAACCTATAGCTAACATAGTTCTTAACTGGAGTGGTTTGCCATTGCCTTCTCCGGAACAGTGAAATAGCGGACATTTTTTCAAGATCAAGGATGTCAACTTTCACCACTTGTATTTAGTATCGTCCTGGAAGTCCTACCCAATGGAATAAAAATTCAGTAAGGTCATAAAGGTTAGAAGGAAGGAAATAAAAATGTATTCAGAGACTATATGGTTGTATATATTTAAAAAACCTAAGGAATATTATTGATATTCAGAATATCCATGATGTCAAAGTGGAGGAATATTAATTCAGGAATAAAACACATGTAGACTGAGGAGGTCAGGATTCCATCAGCATAGCTGGTTACAATTTCAGGAATCAGAAGTTAAAAACCTTGGACCATAAATTTACAGCTTGGGCTTCCCAGGTGGCACTAGTGGTAAAGAACCCACTTGCCAATGCAGGAGATGTAACAGACGCAGTTTCGATTGCTGAGTCGAAAAGATCCCCTGGAGAAGGAAATGGCTACCCACTGCAGTATTCTTGCCTGGGGAATCCCATGGACAGAGAAGCCAGGCACGCTGCTGTCCATAGGGGCGCTAAGAATCAGACACAGCTGAGCAACTGAGCATGGTACTTCTTAACAGACTGGTAGGTCATGGGAAAGCCGAATCTCCTGGAGATGAGGTTACAGCCACCTCAACATACATTGTTAGAAAGTACTAAGAACAAATGAGAATCTGTGGCTCTTTCAGTAGGCAGAACTGGAGAGAGAAAATATAAGTTTTCCCATCTTTTTTATAAATTCATGGGGCTGAAGATATTAATTTAAATTGTTTTTATTCTTTTGTGTGTATGTTTACATTTTTTTTACTTTTATATTACTTTTAATTTATTTTTTTAAATACTTAATGGAAGTATAGCTGATTTACAATGTATCTTTAAAATGAGGTAATTGAATTAGTAGCATCAGATCCACAAATATTACGTGAGAAAGGTCATATGAGCATGTCACTTCCACCTTGCAGCCATTCTACCTTGCAAAGTATGGCTGAGCTCAATTGCTATTTGGGCCGTCAGATCATCTCATTTTGCTTGTTTGCTTGCTTTCTATTTTTATTATTATATTTACTAGTATTTACATTATTAAGCCCTATGACTTGAAGACTGTCAGTGATAAAACCAACAATAGAGACAAAATAGAGCAATTGGCCACATTGGAGGGCCTTCCTGCACGCTAATGCTGGAGCTCCAACCTAACTCACAGACACTTTATAACGTATATGATATATCACATATTTTGCAATTATATATTTTATGACACATGTAATATTTTATAATTATGGTATATAATAATTGTATAAACTATTCCATTTTATATTGTTGATTTTCAGTCACTAACTCATATCCAGCTCTCTGCAACCCCATGAACTACAGCACACCAGGCTTCCCTGTCCTTCACTGTCTCCCACGGAGCTTGCTCAAACTCATGTCCATTGAGTTGGTAATACCATCCAACCATCTCATCCTCTGTCGTACCCTTCTCATCTTGCCCTCAGTCTTTCCCAGCATCAGAGTCGTTTCCAAAGAGTCAGCTTTTTGCAGCACGTGACCAAAGTATTGGAGTATAAATTATTATTTATTATTCTATTTTATTATTGCACCATACTCATCCTTTATTGTTCTGTAGTAGTCCTCATAGGTTTCAATATCTTCCATCCCATTTTGGGTGAGTTGGGCTTCCCAGGTGGCTCAACAATAAAGAATCCACCTGCCGATTCAGTAGACTCAGGAGTCTCAGGTTTGGTCCCTGGGTTGGGAGGATTCCCTGGAGTAGGAAATGGCAACCCACCTCGGTATTCTTGCCTAAAAAGTTCCATGGACAGAGGAGCCAGGCAGACTACAGCCCATGGGGGTCACAAAGAGTCGGACACGACTGAGTATACATGCATCTAAATAAGGTAAGTTCTATTGGAAATGAAATTTTAATCTGGAAGAAATGAAAGTTGCTTCATCTCATCTAGACAGAAACTCACCCCAAAAAAATACAAGCCCATTCTAATGTTGCAAGACATGATTTTGGCAGTGGCCTTTTTTTGTGCTGTGTAGACTTGGAAATGCTCAGATAAGTCAAGGTCAATGTGACCTTTTATGCATTCAATTCTTGGGAATACTGCTAGCTTAAAGCTTCCAGGAACATTCTGTAGAAAGCCAGGCAAGTGTCTATGAAAAAGAGAAATAGTTATTCTCCCAAAACTGAAACTGGACTAACAGGTTGAAGAAGATAGCTTACTACTCCAGAAATTTACAAAAAGAAATGATGACAGCATAAAATGTAGGACAGTTCATCAAATAACTGAAATACCTTGTGTGTGACCTTTATTTTAAACATGTTATTCTTTCATATAATTTCTCTGTACCTTCTATCATGTTGCTAAAATGCTTCCATAAGCCAAAATTGGTTGTAAAAAGCATCCAGAATATTATTGGTGAGGGATTACTCAAAAAAAAAAAAAAGCAGAGCTCTTTATGTCATAAAAACAAACTTTGGTTCTGATGGCCAAGAAAGTAGGCACGCTAAAACATAGTTTGATAAAAGCTGAAGAGACTGGAAAAATTAGAGTCAACTTCCTGCAACGGTGTATGTCCACTTGATTTTTGAAGAAGCGATGAAATATGGTGGAGGAACTGGTATGACGTAGAGGACATCCAGGGAGACAATTTTAAAACATTTCTATAACAAAGAAAAGTGATCAGATGATGTTGTATAGTGTATAAGAGCATGGTGTTGAAGCCAGACAAGTGTGAATTTACTGCCTGCCTTCTCACTTACCCCACTCACAACTTATGAATACATTCCCTCTGAGCCTCAGTTTACTTCTCTGTGAGCTGGGGATTAAAAGATTGCCTCTTTAATAGAATTGAAATGTGTAATAAGTGAAATAAAAATGAAAAGCAACTAGCATCTACTTATTATTGCTGTTAAATAAACAGAGGTTTTACTGTTACATAAGTGCATAAGTGGTAATCTTACTATGATAACTGAAAGCATAAAGTCTAAACTGGACATTGTTTTTCACCTCCTTGCTAGGAGGTGAAATTTTTCATTAAGCACCTAACATATAATATATAACATATTTTCCTTCCAAGGTCATATCTTAACACGTAACTGTTTTTTTAAACCTTTCTTTTGTGTCTAATAATCCTAGCAAAACAACGTTTTCCTTCCTCTCCCTAATGATTAACCTACAACAGGATAAATGAGGGAAAAATTCACACCAGCTGCCAGCCTAATGCATTTTGCAGTTCTAAGAGAAAAAATGAACAGAAACACTTGTTCTAACCATGCTAAATCTCCCAGGGCTGAGGTGGGACCAGCAGGATTCCATGTGTCATGGTCCTAAGTCCATGATCTACCAACCATAAAAAAATAAATAAAACTGTGTTTATGTTGGCTGATTCATTCATAATGTTTTTCTTTTTTAAAGGAGAAAATAATTATTGAGCACTCACTGTAAGCCAGAGCACAGTACAGGTGCAGATAATACGAATGTAGCCCACCAGGTTCCTCTGTCCGTGAACATTTTCCAGGCAAGGATACTGGACTGGGTTGCCATTTCCTACTCCAGGAGATCTTCCCAACTCAGGGATCAAGCCCATGTCTCTTGTGTCTCCTGCATTGGCACGTGGATTCTTTACCACTAGTGCCACCTGGGGAGCCCTAGCTCACTCTAGGGAACAAATAATTTGATACATATGAGTAAAACGGTCTCTTATTTCAAAAGAACCCATGACTGAAGTTTTGGGCAGAAACATATTCTCAACATGCAACCAGTTATTTTGACTTTATAACAACACAAGGTTTTGTTCCACTCGACAGGAATATGGAATGCAATAGAACGATAGCTTTTTCATGAATAAAATTGAATTGTAGCATATACTATGCAATTTAAGATCAAATTCCTACTTTTAATGTTTCTACGAACCATCTTAAATTCACTATGAAAACAAGTTCAACTAATAAACAGTTTAATATCTTTATTAAAGAAAGTGGGTTAGTGAATTCATTGACAATTATATAATCATAGAATCAACTGAAATGTTATCAAAGACTACCTTGCAAAGGTCCAGATAGTTTTAGAGGTGAATTTTTTCAAATGTTTAATAATTAATGTTTTGCTGTTCAAACTATCCCTTATCTTACAAAAAAAAAGTCATTAGGTATAACCATATTATGTATGACTGCTGCTGCTGCTAAGTCGCTTGAGTCGTGTCCGACTCTGGGCGACCCCATAGACAGCAGCCGACCAGGCTCCACCGTCCCTGGGATTCTCCAGGCAAGAACACTGGAGTGGGTTGCCATTTCCTTCTCCAATGTGTGAAAGTGAAAAGTAAAAGTGAAGTCGCTCAGTCGTGTCTGACTCTCCGCGACCCCATGAATCATAGCACGCCAGGCCTCCCTGTCCATCACCAATTCCCGCAGTTCACCCAAACTCATGTCCACAGAGTCGGTGATACCATCCAGCCATCTCATTCTCGGTCGTCCCCTTCTCCTCCCGCCCCCAACCTTTCCCAGCATCAGAGTCTTTTCCAGTGAGTCAACTCTTCGCATAAGGTGGCCAAAGTACTGCAGTTTCAGCTTTAGCATCAGTCCTTCCAATGAACACCCAGGATTGATTTCCCTCAGAATGGACTGGTTGGATCTCCTTGCGGTACAAGGGACTCTCAAGAGTCTTGTTCAACACCACAGTTCAAAAGCATCAATTCTTCTGCAATTTCCAGAAGAGCATCTATTTCTGCTTCATTGACTATGCCAAAGCCTTTGACTGTGTGGATCACAATAAACTGTGGGAAATTCTGAAAGAGATGGGAATACCAGACCACCTGACTTGCCTCTTGAGAAACTTAAAATTATTCTTATTAAATTCCATCAACAGGCAAAGATGCCCATTTCCGTAATTATTTTCCTGTAAGCACCAGTCAATGAAATGCAATATAAAAATAAATGAATTGTGAAAATATTAAAGGGAAAGAAAACACCACTGCACTTCTTTACAGGTGATATAATTTTATACCTAGAAGACCCAATTGGAAGATATAGTAAACTCAGAAAGGTGGTAAATTTTAAATACTAAACACCTACAAATCACCAGCTAGTGAGAGTAATCCAGTCTCTTGAAGTCTAGTTAATTTGAGCCGTTCTATGCACTGTGGAAGTACAAAGCCCTTCTCAACATTTCTTTTTAATTTCCAGGAGACTTGGGCTCTCACAGGCACATTTGGATCTGGGTTTCAGTGTCAGCATGTGTAATGTTTCTTTCCTTACAATATCATTTGGCTTGAGTTATAAAATTGTATTACATAGTAAGTGTATGGGCTTTAAAATAAAAGAGTATACAGAAACAGTATTCATTTACTTATTTATTATCCACGTTAAAATTAGGTAACATTTATAAACTTATTAAATAAAAAAGCAAGATATATCCTCTCTTCATTTTTTCATTGCTTATTTAAGGGGAAATGGTATAACACTTTAAACTGAAATAGTATGTCCTTTATTCCTCATTCATTAGAGTGATTATTTAACAAGTCTTAAATTTATTGAGAGGAAGAAATTTAGTAGCTCAGATGGTAAAGTGTCTCCCTGCAAAGCCAGAGTCCCGGGTTTGATCCTTGTGTAAGGAAGATCCCCTGAATAAGGAAATAGCAACCCACTCCAATATTCTTGCCTGGAGAAACCCATGGACAGAGGAAACTTGCAGGTTACAAGTACATGAGGTTACAAAGAGTCGAACATGCCTTAGTGATTAAACAACACTGAAGAAATAGCATGCTACAGGAATCTCCATAAGACAAGATTTCCTTTTAATAGCTCGAGAAAATTCTCACTACAGATGTGAGAGATGTTTGAATTGAATGTTTCACCTATAAATAATATGGTCAGAATTATGAATTCCTTAGTTTTAACTTACATGTTACAAAGCTGTACCTCTGTATTTCATTTCAGTTATCTTGATAAGACACGTCATCTCAGCATTACATGGAAGTGAAAGTGAAAGTGGCTCAGTCTTGTCCAACTCTTTGCGACCCCATGCACTGTATAGTCCATGGAATTCTCCAGGCCAGAATACTGGAGTGGGTAGCCTTTCCCTTCTCCAGAGGATCTTCCCAACCCAGGGATCAAACCCAGGTCTCCCACATTGCAGGCAGATTCTTTACCAGCTGAGCCACAACAGAAGCCCAAGAATACTGGAGTGGGTAGCCTATCCCTTCTCCAGTGGATCTTCCCGACCCAGGAATCAAATCGGTGTCTCCTGGATTGCAGCTGGATTCTTTACCAACTGAGCTAGGAGGGAAGCATTACTTGAGAAGATGTGAAAATTTTCCCTAAGATCCAACCAGTCTATTCTAAAGGAGACCAGTCCTGGGTGTTCATTGGAAGGACTGATGCTAAAGCTGAAACTCCAATACCTTTGGCCACCTCGTGCGAAGAGTTGACTCATTGGAAAAGACTCTGATGCTGGGAGGGATTCGGGGCAGGAGGAGAAGGGGATGACAGAGGATGAGATGGCTGGATGGCATCACCAACTCGATGGACGTGAGTTTGAGTGAACTCCGGGAGTTGGTGATGGACAGGGAGGCCTGGTGTGCTGTGATTCATGGGGTCGCAAAGAGTCGGACACGACTGAGCGACTGAACTGAACTGAACTGAACTGAACATTGTCTTTAAAATGTCTTCCACAAAGCATAAGACAGATGGGGGAAATTATTAGTATTTTTATTATTATCATTATTATATCATTATTATTATAAATTATTATTATATAATAATAAAAATCATTATTATATAATAATAAAAATATTATTATTCTTGGGTAAAATATTTTCTAGAGAAAAATATGATTGAAAATAGTTCTTTTTAAGAAAAAGTATTTCTGAGTAGCTCTTTTTTAAAAAAGTCTTCCCAGTGATTAAACAAGCAAAATATTTGAAAAACAGTGCCATATAATTCATAAACATGGTGTTATTTAAATATGTATATGCCTTCTCTCGAGATCCTCACCTTTTTAGATACTACTGAGTGAATCTGTGTGCATGAGACCAACCCTATGGGACCTGATTAGAGCAAACTCTTCAAGTTCATTAATAAATCACCACAGGGTAAAAAATATGATAAAGAGAAAAGGACTGATGTTACTTATTACTATAACTGTTACCTACTTACCACTTGGATTTCTACTAAGATGGTGCACATATGTAATTTTATCCACATTGTCTCAGAGAGGAGAGTGAGCTTAAGAAATGTGAATGAGATTAAGAGGATCAAGAGACCAAACTTGAGCCTCTTACCCTTCTCACCCATGAACGACTTGCATTGCCTTTGCATTTTCATCTCTTATGTCAGAAAAAAATCTGTTGCTTGTATTCTACTCACAAAATAAGAATGAGCTCTATCTCTGTCTATTTTTCTATTGTCTTTTTAATTGGGTCATCATTTACATGGAGGAAGATGCCTAGTTTTTAAGAGTATTTGTTGTTGCTGTTGTTTTAGTGGCTCAGTCATGTCTAGCTCTTGCGATCCCATGAGCTATAGCTTGCCAGGCTCCTTTATCCATGGGATTTCCCAGGCAAGAATACTGGAGTGGATTGCCATTTCCTCCTCCAGAGGATCTTCCCAGCCCAGGGATCGAACCCACGTCTCCTACATTGGCAGGTGGACTCTTTACCACTGAACAACCAGAGAAGCCCCACTGTAAGTGTAGAGTTCCATTAATGTTGGAAAAGATGAACATAACCATCACCCAGTGAAGATAACAGAGCACCTGCATCACCCAAGAAATTTCCTCCCTGCCCTTTTCCAGCCTATCCCACTTTAGACTACCTCTGTGCAACCACTGTTTATGTTTCTGTCGCATCATATAAAGTCATATATAAGGAATCATACAGTATGTTCTCTTTTGCACCTGGCTTCTTTCACTCGAAGTTTTGAAATGCACCCACATTGTTCTGTGTTGTTCTTTTCTTTTTACTGTTACTGCATTGTATGATCACATTACAACTTGTTTATTCACTGGTTGATAGCTATTTGGATTCTGTCTGGGTTTATCATGAATAAAACATCCATGAATATTCTTATATAAATTTTCTTGTGGGCGTGTTTTATTTCTCTTGTATAAGCACATAGGAGAGAGTTTCTGGGTCAGATCACATAAGAAACTGCCAAACCATTGTCCAAAGAGGTTGTACCATTTTATTCTCCCACCAGCATGTCTGAGTTCCAATTGTTCCACATCCTCGCCAACAATACTGTCAGCCTTTTTAATTTTAGACATTCAAGTGGGTGTTAAGTGCTATCTCATTGTAGTCTTCTGGAAAATACATTTCCCCGAACACTAACAAAGTTGATTATCTTTCCATGAGTTTATTGCCTGTTTATGTATCTTCTCTTCTGAAATATCTCTTTTTGCTTTTTGCCTATTTTTATTAGGTTTGCCCTTTACTATCGAGATTTTCTGGAGAAGGCAATGGCAACCCACTCCAATACTCTTGCCTGGAAAATCCCATGGACTGTGGAGCCTGGTAGGCTGCAGTCCATGGGGTCGCTAAGAGTCAGACATGACTGAGCGACTTCACTTTCACTTTTCACTTTCATGTATTGAAGAAGGAAATGGCAACCCACTCCAGTGTTCTTGCCTGGAGAATCCCAGGGACGGGGGAGCCTGGTGGGCTGCCGTCTATGGTGTTGCACAGAGTCGGACACGACTGAAGTGACTTAGCATTACTATCGAGATTTAGGAGTTTTAAGACTTTAATACAAGTCCTTTGTCAGATATATGTATTTTTAATATTTTGTCCAATCTATGATTTCTTCTTTCAATTTCTCAACAATGGCTTTGATAGATAAAATTTTAAATTTTATAAAATCTAACTTACAGTTGTTTTTTTTCTACTATAGTTTTCTTCCTTCCCCTTTTATTTAAGAAATCTTTGTCTATCCTGATTATGAAGATATCGTCTACATTTTCTGTGAGAAGTTCTGCAGGTTTAGATTTTACTTTTTGATTTATAACTTGTTTTATATGATTTATAACCCAAATTAATTTCTGTGATTCATTACCTTTAGATGCTGAGATTTAATATCCAAACTCTCACTTATTTGCCCCTGAAAATTAAGAAACCCTACAACGCAAACATTCTACAAAGAAAGCCTTCAAGAAAAATATATCTTTGTGAAGGTGATTTTATATTGTGATCTTCCTCATAAAGCATAGCATAACTGACAACATTGTTAAGTAGAACAACTTCCCTTAATAAAAAAGAGTTCTTCCTTTCTTCCCAAGGGGAAAAAACAACAAAATATGCTATGCTTTATGAGGAAGATCACAATATAAAATCACCTTCACAAAGATATATTTTTCATGAAGGCTTTCTTTGTAGAATGTTTACATTTTAACAGTCATTCATATTCTGACTAAACAGCAAATCCTTGTTTCCCTCCTCTAACAAGTTTATGGTTCAAAAACCTGGGAGTCATCTAATTCATCCTTCTTACCCAACCAAACATACAGGTCACCAGGTACATTTGAATTTTAGTTAAACAATCAATTTGCATGTGATAAACACAAATAATTTGTATGTGATCCAACTATTGCTTGGAATGCACTTATGTTAAAAAAATTATTTGTTGTTTATCTGAAAATCAAACAGAAGTGGACATCCTGTATTTTTATTTGCTAAATCTGGCACTTCCACCCACATTCAACTCATCACCAAACCCACCAACTCCTACTTCCTCAATATTTCCTAATTTAAGTTCATTTCTTTCCATCTCTACTATTTGTACTCTTGGAAAAGACACCACATTTATGCCCATTTGCTTTAGTGAACTAATAACTGGCTTCCAACCTCTAAACATTCTTTGTTCTTTGATAAAGCCATAAAGATTCTTTAAAACACAGCCCTAATCACAAAACACCCTCTTCAATTGTTCCTGTTGTTTTTTAATTTCAGTTCAGTTTAGTTCAGTCTCTCAGTTGTGTCTGACTCTTTGCAACCCCATGAATCACAGCATGTCCGGCCTCCCTGTCCATCACCAACTCCTGGAGTTCACTCAAAATCATGTCCATCGAGTCGGTGATGCCATCCAGCCATATCATTCTCTGTCGTCCCCTTCTCCTCCTGCCCCCAATCCTGGTCTCCAGCATCAGAGTCTTTTCCAGCGAGTCAACTCATCACATGAGGTGGCCAAACTATTGGAGTTTCAGCTTCAACATCAGTCCTTCCAATGAACACCCAGGATCGATCTCCTTTAGAATGGACTGGTTGGATCTCCTTGCAGTCCAAGGGACTCTCAAGAGTCTTCTCCAACACCACAGGTCAAAAGCATCAATTCTTCGGCGCTCAGCTTTCTTCACAGTCCAACTCTCACATCCATACATGACCACTGGAAAAACCATAGCCTTGACTAGACGGACCTTGGTTGGCAAAGTAATGTCTCTGCTTTTTAGTATGCTATCTAGATTGGTCATAACTTTCCTTCCAAGGAGTAAGCGTCTTTTAATTTCATGGCTGCAATCAGCATCTGCAGTTATTTTGGAGCTCAAAAAATAAAGTCTGACATTGTTTCCACTGTTTCCCCATCTATTTCCCATGAAGTGATGGGACCAGATGCCATGATCTTTGTTTTCTGAATGTTGAGCTTCAAGTCAACTTTTTCACCCTCCTTTTTCACTTTCACCAAGAGGCTTTTGAGTTCCTCTTCACTTTCTGCCATAAGGATGGTGTCATCTGCATATCTGAGGTTATTGATACTTCTCCCAGCAATCTTGATTCCAGCTTGTGCTTCTCCTTGCTTTTTAAGATAAGGTCTAAATTCCTAAACTTGGCTTTCACCGCCAAGTCTTATCTGTCCGGCTTTTCTCTAAGCAATCATGATTTTGCACTCTCATATATTCCAATCATTTTTTTAAATTTATTTATTTTAATTGGAGGCTAATTACTTTACATTATGTACCTTTCAGTCTCTTGAAAATGCTAGACTCTGCTCTTTGGTTTTAATATTCACACATGAATTTTCTCCTACCTAGGGCATTCTTTCAACTCATGAGTTTCACTTACCCTTTAAACTTGACCTTGGTCTCTTTATTCTAAGATATATTCTTTTGCCTTCCCCTGCTCTGCTATCATTCAACTCTCTAAACTGATGTCATAATCACCTCCTATTTGCCTACTGATGAGGGAGAGATGCCCACCCTTCACCTATGGGGATGGCTGAACCCTAACACCCAACACAGAACAAATTAGACTGACAGTAGCATTAGCCCCAGCTACTCATAACCTGTGAGCCAAGGGCCTTGCAGCAAGACATACAAGGGTTGCACTTAGGACCAGAGTGAACAGCTAAGATGGTAAGATAGTTGGATGGCATTGCCGAGTCAATGGACATGAGGTTGAGCAAACTTCTGGAGACAGTGAAGGACAGGGAAGCCTGGTGTGCTGTAGTTTATGGGGTCACAAAGAGTCAGAAGTGACTTAGTGACTGAACACCAGCAATAATGAACAGCCAAAGTCTGAGGGGGCAGGCTTTGTAGTATCAAGAGGGTGAGGGACACCTGGCTACCACAGAAGAAGGAGATTGGCTTGCTTGATTTATTATGTGGGCTGGCAGGGAACACCATCTCTACTCAGGATTAAGCAACTAATGTACCTTGTTCCCTGGATAAGAAGAATTGTTTGGCTAAAGGTCAATATCGATTGGAGAAGAGTAGGAAGGAAAACTTGTGATTAGATCATTCAAGGCCTTCTCTGTTTTCTAAAACATCAAGGCAGCACATAATACTGAATCTTAATTTTAGGCCTTACACCGTAACTAATGAACTTGTAAGGTTGTATAGCACATCATCTGCTCAGTTCAATCACTCAGTCCTGTCCGATTCTTTGCAACCCCACGGACTGCAGCACGCCAGGCCTCCCTGTCCATCACCAACTCCCAGAGCTTGCTCAAACTCATGTCCATCAAGTCTGTGATGCCATCCAATCATCTCATTCTCTGTCATCCCCTTCTTCTCCTTCTACACTCAATTTTTCCCCACGTGCCTCCATCCAAATTAGACATCTGAAAAGGATTAGAATTACCTCTCATCAAAGTCAGAAATGCAATTAAATGTAATGTCAAGAAAATTGTACAGCAGTTAGAAATGGGCAAAGAGATTACTGGCTGCCCTTTTAATAGAGTTATGGAAGCCAGGGATTATCTGATTCTATTCAACAATGTACATTTGATTCTAATGATTGTTGTTGTTGTTCAGTTGCCCAGTTGGGTCCAACTCTTTGCAACCCCTGGACAGAAGCACACCAGGCCTCTCTGTTCCTCACTGTCTCCTATAATTTGCCCAAGCTCATGTCCATTGCATCGGTGATGCCATCCAGCCATCTCATCCTCTGACACCCTCTTCTTCTTCTGCCCTCAATCTTTCCCAACAGCAGGGACTTTTCCAATGAGTCAGCTGTTCGCATCTGATGACCAAAATACTGGAGTTTCAGCTTCAGCATCAGTCCTTTCAATGAATACTCAGGGTTGATTTCCCTTAAGGATGATTGTTTTGATCTCCTTGCTGTCCAAGGGACTTTCAGGAGTCTTCTCCAGTGCCACTCTTCGAGAGCATAAATTCTTCAGCGCTCCACCTTCTTTACGGTCCAGCTCTCACAACCGTATGTGACCACTGGGAAGACCTCAGCCTTGACTATATGGGCCTTTGTTTTTCTAATGATAAGGCAGTTTTAAAGCTCTGTAGAGGTAGAAGTCACATAGCAGAAAACTAATGATAATGTAAATGATTTTTGTCTATATCAATGCAAATGAGGTTTGTTAGTAGAAATTTATTCCAAGCCTGTACGTGACCCTAAATGTACATCATTAGATTACATTTCATCATCCTGTAGGGTATTAAACAGTTTCGCTGCATCAGTTATTAATAGTAAATTCATGTCAGCATTCCTGATTATGTGTGTATAATATATATATATTTATTTACATTTCTAAATTTTTCAAATGCTCATTTGAACAAGTCTGAATATCTTCCTGGTTCCCTCATTAATTAAGAAGTTTAATATCATCTTTGATATATCTTTACACTTTCCTGAGAGTCATGATTTTATTTTTTTTTTGAAAATTACACTTTAGCAGTGAATGAAGGTAACCATAATTTGAAAGAAAAACTATTTTAAAAAGAGAACTATCTTGGTAAAGGAAGTACAAGCGTATTTAAATGTAAGCATTGTCTTGAATGAGGCAGTGATATTAGGAGGGTGTTTTATTAGTTTTTCTTAAATAACAAATAGGCTTTTATTCAGTTCAGTTCAGTTCAGTCGCTCAGTCGTGTCCGACTCTCCGCGACCCCATGAATCACAGCACGCCAGGCCTCCCTGTCCATCACCAACTCCTGGAGTACACTCAAACTCATGTCCACAGAGTCGGTGACGCCATCCAGCCATCTCATTCTCTGTCATCCCCTTCTCCTCCCGCCCCCAACCTTCCCCAGCATCAGAGTCTTTTCCAGTGAGTCAACTCGCCGCATGAGGTGGCCAAAGTATTGCAGCTTCATCTTTAGCATCAGTCCCTCCAATGAGCATCCAGGATTGATCTCCTCTAGAATGGACTGGTTGGATCTCCTTGCAGTATAAGGGACTCTCAAGAGTCTTCTCCAACACCACAGTTCAAAAGCATCGATTCTTCAGCAATCAGCTTTCTTCACAGTCCAACTCTCACATCCATACATGACCACGGGAAAAACCATTGCCTTGACTAGACGGACCTTGGTTGGCAAAGTAATGTCTCTGCTTTTTAATATATTATCAAGATTGGTCATAACTTTCCTTCCAAGGAGTAAGCGTCTTTTAATTTCATGGCTGCAATCAGCATCTGCAGTGATTTTGGAGCCCAAAAATATAAAGTCTGACACTATTTCCACTGTTTTTCCATCTATTTCCCATGAGGTGATGGGACCAGATGCCATGATCTTTGTTTTCTGAATGTTGAGCTTCAAGCCAACCTTTTCACTCTCCTCTTTCACTTTCATCAAGAGGCTTTTGAGTTCCTCTTCACTTTCTGCCATAAGGGTGGTGTCATCTGCATAGCTGAGGTTATTGATATTTCTCCCAGCAATCTTGATTCCAGCTTGTGCTTCTTCCAGCCCAGCGTTCCTCATGATGTACTCTGCATATAAGTTAAATAAGCAGGGTGACAATATACAACCTTGACGTACACCTTTTCCTATTTGAAATCAGTCTGTTGTTCCATGTCCAGTTCTAACGGTTGCTTCCTGACCTGCATGCAGGTTTCTCAAGAGGCAGGTCAGGTGGTCTGGGATTCCCATCTCTTTCAGAATGTCCCACAGTTTATTGTGATCGACACAGTCAAAGGCTTTGGCATAGTCAATGAAGCAGAAATAGATGTTTTTCTGGAACTCTCTTGCTTTCTCCATGATCCAGCGGCTGTTGGCAATTTGATCTCTGGTGCCTCTGCCTTTTCTAAAACCTGCTTGAACATCTGGGAGTTCACGGTTAACATACTGCTGAAGCCTGGCTTGGGGAATTTTGAGCATGACTTTACTAGCGTGTGAGATGATTGCAATTGTGCGGTAGTTTGAACATTCTTTGGCATTGCCTTTCTGCGGCGCAGACGCGACGAGAGAGATGCCGGCTCCGGCGCAACGAACCATGCAAAGAGATGCGGCCGTGAGGAGCTACCCCACGACTGAAGTCAGGGCCGGCCCCTGAGAGGAGCTACCCCATGTCCAACAGGCAGTGACTGCGCGGGTGCAGGAGGGCCGAGAGGAGCTACTCCGGGTTCAAGGTCAGGAGGGACGGCCTTGAGGAGACACCCCTCGTCCAAGGTAAGGTAGCGCGTCTGCACTTTGCTAGAGCGGCTGTGAAGAGATTTTCCACGACCAAGGTAAGAGAAACCCAAATAAGGCTTTTATTAGATTTTACTAATAAAGTTTACTATCTTTAGTACATTTTACTAAATTCGTAAATGTAAAAAGGTAGCTATTTAAGACAAAACAAATAAAAAACAAATAAAACGGGACAGGAAAGACATATGTGCCCAGTAAGAAAGTGTAGCGACTTTTATTTATTGAAAATTATACATGTTTGCTAGTCCTTTGTCTAATGGGCATTCGCCCAGGTCCACTCTTTTGCTCGGTAATACTGAAGAATGTTTCACCCTCAGAGAGTGCTGAAGGCTCGTTTTGCTTTCTTTCTTCCAAATCCAAGGTTTGGCTGTTCACTTTGGTGACTAAACTTTCTTTAAAAGAGCTTAATTCCAAAGCTCTCCTTACCCTGAAAGTAGCTTAGGTCATGCCTGACAATTCCAAGTGTCACGTTGACTGACAAAGCATAAAAGAGGCTTGGCAGCAAGTTTTCATGTACAAACACTTGCTAGATGGCAATTTTGAATCTCTAAGACATCAGTAAGAATCCTGACAGTATGCAAAAGATGAGATTTGGTTGCTAAAAGAGATGATCAGTTTCCGAATATAGCTTATATGTGACTTGGCTTTTACCATTTGGTGCATTTCTTATGTAAATAAGCTTGATGAAAAGCAGTAGGTGCAGGAAACAGGTGGGCAGAGAGGTTCTTTGTAAAAGAAGCAGGAGATTCTTCATCGCCCTCCTCTCCCCAGTCTGAATAAAAGTGCAAAAGAAGACCCTGGAAATGTACTCACTTCACTGTCTCTTGGACCCATTCCCATCATGATGGGCCCAGTGAACTATACCTTTCCACCTCAGGGCAGGGAGCAGTTCTGTACTGGGCCCTGGAAGGTCAGATGGTTCAGAAAAAGAATGCAACCTGGGGGAAGAGTAGAGATGGGATGGGCAGAGCTCCCCAAAAAGTTGCTTGCTGAATCCTGTTTAGCCTCCCACCCCACTCCCCACCCATTTTAGCAAAAATGACATAATCGTTGGCTTCTGGTGCACCATCCCAGCCATTTTTACCAAGTCCAACTGGCTTTGCTACAACAAAAAACTCCAATGAACTAAAGAAAGCTTTAGCATGCAAAATCAAAGTGCTTGCCCTGTTTCCTGTAAAAGCAGGGAAGCAGGGGAGGGGGGAAAATGTCACTAAAACTTGCCACAAACTATGCCCTCATACACTAAACTGTCCCCGGCTCATCAGCCAGCAATGACCCTTCCTCAGCATCTGTAAGTGTTTATGTTGTTGCCCCTCAATCTGCTGTACATATACATTGATCCCATTGTCATTCACAAGTTTGTGCACATGTTTTCTTCCTCAACTAGAAAGTAAACTAAGAAAGAAACCTAGAGAAACCATGGGCGATGTCTTTTGTATCTAGTACGCAACGTCAGGTTTTATACTTAAGTATATGAGTTTAATAATAATGAGTTTTCCATCCCTCAATACTCAGCGTAGGTTATGGCCTTTGCTCTGGAACCAGTGAATCTTGTTATATTAACTTAAGAAGTGCTCAGTCACTTCAGTCATGTCTGCCTCTTTGCAACCCCATGGTCTGTAACCCACCAGGCTCCTCTGTCCATGGAATTCTCCAGGCAAGAATACTGGAGTGGGTTGCCACTTCCTTCTCCAGCAGATCTTCCCGACCCAGGGATCGAACCTGTGTCTCCTGCACCGCAGGCAGATTCTTTACCACTGAGCCAGCATGGATTCCCAACGTAAGAAAAACAAGGGTTAATCTCTTACCCCTCCATACCAAAAATATAAATCTTTTGTATTCCCAAATTAAAAGAGAAAATTGAGCTGAGCCCAGTAGTCTAAGTAAATCCTGAAATGTAGACAAAACTTCGTAGAAGCTTGGAATAGCTAATACATTAATAAAGAAAAAAATTTTAATGCCATAAAAGTCATCATTGATGATGTACAGTAGATATAATTCTTTGCTACATTCTTAAAGACTAAGGAATATATTTCCAAAATATGTAAACTGTCTTTATGCTTTCCCTTAAAATACAATCTGCAGGACAGTATCCAAATTCACTAAAAAGGAGTCAGAACCACTGAAGTTACTCCACCAGTTGGGAATTAATTTATTGCTGAGTGTTAAAGAAACTTGAATAGCAAAGGACTGAGCTATTGGGTTTTCTGTTTGGGGACCACTCCGTTCATATAGTTTAAACTGAAGCTGACATTTCAAGTGAATTTATTAGTCTCACTTCATTCCAGAACCAGATGGTAGTCCAGCTCACACACATGGACACCTTGAGTAATATAACTTAATCCAAAAGGGACATATTAGTATCACCTTCCCTTTCTCAAATGGTGAGCTTTCCAAGGAAAGTTCCTTAATTTGATGTCATATTGTAGCATGGAATTGAAATTTCCTCTTAAACCACCCAGGAATAAAATATGTTTTACCAGTAAAATATCATTCTGCAGATTGCACGTTATAGTCTTCAGGGTAAGACTTTTATAAGAAGGGGGACTAGCCCTCCAAGACTCTGCAGAGGTCCTGCCAGAGTATTCAATCCTAGAGCTAAATGTCTGAGGGAAGAATGAAGTCCTCCTGGAGGACTAAGCAAGTTAAATTTAAAAGATTATATAGTAGAGAACAGATTAGAAAAGGCTAGGAAGAAATACTGTAATCAGAAACTTTTCAATACAAAATTTCATTTCATTCATTCTAGGATAACACAATTAATGACATCTGATAATTTCTAGTAGCCAGGCTGTTGTCATGGTACAGTTGCCATGACCTCCTACAAACCAGCTCAGTTATCTTTCCTGGTGGTATAAATATCAGCCAGTAGCGGGTGAGAGGAGAAGGGGATGACAGAGAATGAGATGGCTGGATGGCATCACTGACTCGATGGACATGAGTTTGAGTGAACTCCTGGAGTTGGTGATGGACAGGGAGGCCTGGCATGCTGTAATTCATGGGGTCGCAAAGAGTCGGACACGACTAAGTGACTGAACTGAACTGAAGCTACTTAGGTACCATTTGAGGGAGAAATGTGAATCCTGATTGTTACCTAAAAATCTTCCTTTGCTATTGGCTCATAAGATCAAGAGAGTTTACATATTGCATAATGTTAGTCATTGGAAGAGAATTTCAGAAACAACAGAGGAATATCCTTAGTAGACATTGTACTCCCAACACTCTTAATGGCACAGAGGACTATCTTGTTAGAAAATATCAATGCCTTCAAGTCAAAAAGTATTTCTGAAGAGATGCTATGTGAAAACATCTTAAGAACACTTAAAACAATTATTTTTATATAAGCTAAAGAATGATATGTGATGCAAATAAATCTCTAGATATAAAGGAACTATTTTAATGACAATAAAATGAAAATTTTAGGTGTTAAGAGATCATTACTACATAGTTCAGTTGGCAGGGTTTCTTTGTTGCAGTCCATAAAACAATGGACTCTTCCAGTTGATGATGTCTTAAATAACATACAATAGCTTTACATTATGAGGGACAAAAGCAAGATTCAAGCCAGAAGTTCCCTTAGAAATTCTTTCCTTTCATCCAAAGCTTGCAGCCATCAAAAAAAGGCTTTTCTGGTTGTCACTGTGTAAGGGAGTCTGAGAATGTTGATGGGATTACAGAAGAAAAAGGACCCTTGCAATAGGTCTAAAGGCATCAAAATGAACATCTCAGTAAAAGCTCTCCTGAACTCATCACCTCAGATTTTATAAATTCAAGTACCCCAGGAGGGAGGAAGATGACGGAGGAATAGGACAGGGAGACCACTTTCTCCCCCACAAATTAATCAAAAAAACATTTGAATGCTGAGTAAATTTAAGTACCCCAAATTGTCTCACCATTATATAATTTCAGAGAATACATTTATCCGTATCTCACATTATATAATTTCAGAGAATACATTTATCCGTAACTGCAATGAGAAGGCTTGTTGAAAAAAGTGCATTAGCACCATAGCCATATTTCCTTCAAGCCGTGCAGCATTGCACGGTTCTGTGAATGATGTCCCCTTCATCATTCCAGTCCAGTCCAGGTCAGTCGCTCTGTCGTGTCCGACTCTTTGCGACCCCATGAACTGCAGCATGCCAGGCCTCCTTCATCATTAAGTTGTCTTATTTTATAAAGTGTTCTCAAACAGCTACTCTTTTACACTTCAGAATTGAGAGTGTCTACACCCATACGTCTTAGTTTCCATTAACAGGACTTTACTATTCCAGGAATATAAAAGTTTATTTGCCCAGGAATATAAAAGTTGCAAATCACTTTATTTTTCATTCCAAGATCTTCCTGAAATACCCATCAAATTTTCAAAAGAAAATTTACAACCCAAGGTTCTTTAAAACACTTATTTCAAAATCCTTGCTATGTACAAGGGTAAGAGTTCTAAACAATTATAATTCTTACACAATCATAACCAAATCTCTGCACTGAAATACCAGCCTTAAACCAGACTTCAAAATCTCACAAATATCACAATTCTGCCTTCTCCCATTTGAGATTCTAAGAGTCTCCCAAGGTAGTGGTCTCCTCTCCTCAGTAAGAATAAATTCAGCTTTGGTTTATCAAAAATCAAGGCTGGTGATATTTTGGTAGATCTGGAGTTCAACACAACAGATCATTTTATATAAATTCTCAATAGATGTAGGATTTTGGAATTTGGGTTTAAGTTCTAAAGATTTTGCTTTCTTTAGCAAGCCCATGCCTATAATAATGGAATCAGTACTTTCTAGCATAATGAAAGTAGTTCTGACTTGCATTTTCTGCATGTGATTGGAGTAGAAAATTAAATGAATTCATTATCTTAAAGGTAAGTGAGAACTCTGTTTCCAGTAATTTTTTGGACTAAAGATTCCAAAATCCTCCTGACATACATCTCAAAAATGCCAGGAAACTGGAACTTACTACAACAAACTCTGAAAAATTCTTAAAGAGATGGGAGTACCAGACCACCTGACCTGCCTCTTAAGAAATCTGTATGCAGGTCAGGAAGCAACAGTTAGACCTGGACATGGAACAACAGACTGGTTCCAAATAAGAAAAGGAGTATGTCAAGGCTGTATATTGTCATCCCATTTACTCAGAATACATCATGAGAAATGCTAGGCTGGAGGAAGCACAAGCTGGAATCAAGATTGCCAGGAGAAATATCAATAACCTCAGATATGAAGATGACACCACCCTTATGGCAGAAAGCGAAGAAGAACTAAAGAGCCTCTTGAGGAAAGTGAAAGAAGAGAGGGAAAAAGTTGACTTAAAACTCAACATTCAGAAAACTAAGATCATGGCATCCGGTCTCATCACTTCATGGCAAATAGATGGGGAAACAGTGGAAACAGTGACAGACTTCATTTGGGGGAGCTCTAAAATCACTGCAGATGGTGATTGTAACCATGAAATTAAAAGACACTTGCTCCTTGGAAGAAAAGTTATGGCCAACCTAGATAGCATATTAAAAAGCAGAGACATTACTTTGTCAACAAAGGTCCGTCTAGTCAAAACTATGGTTTTTCCAGTAGTCATGTGTGGATGTGAGAGTTGGACTATAAAGAAAGCTGATCGCTGAAGAATTGATACTTTTGAACTGTGGTGTTGAAGAAGACTCTTAAGAGTCCATTGGCAGCAAGGAGATCCAATTAGTCAATCCTAAAAGAAACCAGTCCTGAATGTTCACTGGAAGGACTGATGCTGAAGCTGAAACTAAAATATTTTGGACACCTGATTCGAAAAACCGACTCATTGGAAAAGACCCTGATGCTGGGAAGGATTGAAGGTGGGAGGAGAAGGGGACGACAGAGAATGAGATGGCTGGATGGCATCACTGACTCAATGGACATGAGTTTGAGTAAACTCTGGGAGTTGGTGATGGACAGGGAGGCCTGGCATGCTGTAGTTCATGGGGTCACAAAAAGTCGGACACGACTGAGCGACTGAACTGACTGATTGACAGGGAAATAAGAGAAATCACATCTCATTAAGGTAAAAACACCACTCCAGGAATGAAAACTGTCCCATACCCTAAAGGCATCATCAGAGCCTAGTAGTCTGGAGGTCCTGTGTAGGCGGGGGAGAGGACTGGGGTACTGTGGATCAAGTCTTGGATCTGGGCAGTGTAGAGAAGCATCCTAATGACAACCTGACATAAAACTGGGGCTGAAGAAGAGCCACACCCTAAGAAAAGTAATGAAATAGTAGGAAAACTGCACAGCAGAGATAGGAAGAAAAGAAATCACATGCCTCTGGAAAAAAAAAAAAGACAAAGCCACGCACCATGGCGTCAATGTATATACTATGTGCTATATAAAAAACCAACATGAGAATTTTCAAACTTGAGAGTTTCTGCAGTTAGAAGGTAGGCAAAGATATCCTAGAATTTTGTTGAGGTCATAAAAATATTTCTATTTGTCAGAAAAGATAAAGGCATCTCACACTGATGATCTGATCAGTCTTCAGTTCAGTCACTCAGTCGTGTCCGACTCCTTTTGACCCCATGAATCACAGCATGTCAGGCCTCCCTGTCCATCACCATCTCCCGGAGTTCACTCAAACTCATGTCCATCGAGTTGGTGATGCCATCCAACCGTCTCATTCTCTGTCGTCCCCTTCTCCTCCTGCCCCCAATCCCTCCCAGCATCAGAGTCTTTTCCAGTGAGTCAACTCGTTGCATGAGGTGGCCAAACTATTGGAGTTTCAGCTTCAACATCAGTCCTTCCAAGGAACACCCAGGATTGATCTCCCTTAGAATGGACTGGTTGGATCTCCCTGCAGTACAAGGGACTCTCAAGAGTCTTCTCCAGCACCACAGGTCAAAAGCATCAATTCTTTGGCAATCAGCTTTCTTCACAGTCCAACTCTCACATCCATACATGACCACTGGAAAAACCATAGCCTTGACTAGACGGACCTTTGTTGGCAAAGTAATGTCTCTGCTTTTTAATATGATATCTAGGTTGGTCATAACTTCCTTCCAAGGAGTAAGCATCTTTTAATTTCATGGCTGCAATCAGCATCTGCAATGATTTTGGAGCCTAAAAAAATAAAGTCTGACACTGTTTCCCCATCTATTTGCCATGAAGTGATGGGACCAGATGCCATGATCTTAGTTTGATGGTATAGAAAAACATGCTACATATAAAGCCACTCATCCTTTAGAGTACAACCTTCTGTTATCTGATTCTGATTCCAAGGAAGTTCTTGACCTCTCATTGCCTTTGGTAGTTGTGATGCAAGTGATTCTTGCCTATTGTTGTTGCTGTTCAGTCACTCAGTCATGTCTGACTCTCTGTGACCCCATGGACTTCAGCAGCACACCAGACTTCCCTGTCCTTCACTATCTCCCAGAGTTTGCTCAAATTCATGTCCATTGAGTCGGTGATGCCATCCAACCATCTAATCTTCTGTCAACTCCTTCTTCTCCTGCCCTCAATCTTTCCCAGCATCAGGGGCTTTTCCAGTGAGTCTGCTATTCTAATCAGGTGGCCAAGGTATTGGAGCTTCAGCTTCATCATCAGTCCTTCCAATAAATATTCAGGATTGATTTCCTTTAGGATTGACTGGTTTGACCTCCTTATCTATAGACATGCAAATGAATTCTGTCCTTTGAAGAGACAACTCTTCCCACATCCAAAAGAAAGTCAGTTTTGCATGGATTTGCAATTCATTTCAGTTTTTCTGATCCATAAATATGTCTACTATTTTGCTTTTTCTTTAACTGGTCGTATCTTCTGCCTGGATCCCTCATTAATAATGAGATAAATAAAAAATCTTTAACGTGTTCAGGGATCCCAGCTGGCTCAGAGATAAAGAATCTGCCTGCCAATGCAGAAACATAGAGTCATGGGTTCGAACCCTGAGTCAGGAAGATCGCCTGGAGAAGAAGATGGCAACCTACTCCAGTATGCTTGCCAGGGAAATCCCATGGACAGAGGAGCCTGCCAGGCTACAGTCCATGGGGTCGCAAAACAATAGGGCACAACTTAAGTGACTAAACAACAACACACACACACAAAAAAATATGTGTTCAATTTATATCTGCATGAGAGTCATGATTTTAACTTTTTAGAGTGTTTTCAATGACCTGTAGTACCAACTGATGGTGAAGAGAAACAAATGTTTTCCCTGGGCATGGCTATTGGGTTATGCTCTGTGCCTGGGTTATGCTTCCTGATACATGTGGAAGCGTAACATCTGAATCTTATTTTGTATCTTCTCTATAAAATGGGAGCATTTCCCTCAGGAATTATTATAATAATTAAATGAGATAAAATTCGTTCAGTGAGAGAACAGAAGGAGGCAGACATCAGAGCAGCATTGCTTAGAGGTAAAGAGCCTTTGCTGACAAGGTGACTCATGGTTAGTCCCAAAATAGTCTTTTAGAATGGGGACTGGCTATGTTATGCCAGCAAGACCAATCTTGCCTTTGTAAGGTTGGGGCTTTCAGCCAGGTTAACTTCAATCCAGCCTTGGAGGGTTGTGGGGGAGCTGGAGATTAGGTTTAATTGTGTGGCTAATTATTTCATCAGTCACAACCACATAATGAAACCCAAATAAAAAAGCTTGGTTGAGCTTCCTGATTGGAGACACCTATGTGCCAGGATGGTGATATATCCTGAGGATATAGAAGCTTTACATTTGGGACCCTCCAGACCTTGCCTCAGCATCTTTTCATTTCACTCATCCTGATTTATATCTTTTTAATAAAGTTTCAACCATAAGTATAGTGCTTTCCTGAGGCCTATGAACCCCCAAATTTCTAGCCATTTGTCAAGAGCATGAGTAACCTGACAATCCCCAGAGCTTGCAGCTGATAAAGTAAAGATGATCTGTTTAAAAAGCATGCCCTTAATTTATGAAGTCTACACTAACTCAGAGTTGTTTGTGTCAGAATTGCATTACATTTACCCTTTCTCTGGGTGAGTCTCAATTTTCCTGTCTGTAAAGTGGAAATGATGCTGCTTACCACTCGGGGGAGGGTGTTATGAGGTCCAAATATGTTAACATTTGTAAAGCATGTAAAATTATGCCTGGCACCTAGTAAGCATTACCTAGATGTTTTTTTAAATAATGATAATAAACTTTAATACCCCTTCTAATATTAACATTCTATAACTGTATGTCTCTCTGCATAATTGTTTAAGTATCTACCATAGCATAAATCTAGCAGCCATGGGCATGAATTAGAAAATTTTTTTTAAAGATACACCACAAGCTCCTACAGTTTGGCCACCTGATGTAAAGAACAGACTCACTGTAAAAGGCCGCGACACTGGGAAAGACTAAAAGCAGAAGGAGAAGCGGGCAGAAGAGGATGAGATGGTTAGACAGCATGACCAACTGAATGGACATGAATCTGAGTAAACTGTGCTGTACTTAGTCGCTCAGTTGTTTGCAACCCTGTGGACTGTAGCCCACCAGGCTCCTCTGTCCATGGGGATTCTCCAGGCAAGAAGACTGGAGTGGGTTGCCATGCCCTCCTCCAGGGGATCATCCTGACCCAGGGATGGGATCTAGGTTTCCCACATTGCAGGTGGCTTCCTTATCATCTGAGCCACCAGGGCAGATATCTGGGAGATAGTAAAGTACAGGGGGTCTGGCATGCTGGACTCCATGGGGTCCCAGGGAGTCAGACACAATGTAAGAGAGCAGCAGTGTGCCTTATGAGAGACCGGTTTCTAAGTGTGCTTGAGAATTCTGCAACCCCGTGAGCCTGCCAGGCTCCTCTGTCCGGGGGATTTACCAGGCAAGAAGACTGGAGTGGGTTGCCATGCCCTCCTCCTGGGGATCTTCCCGACCCAGGGATCGTATCCCACATTGCAGGAAGATTTTTTACCATCTGAACCACCGGAGAAGCCCGATATTTTATTACTTAAATACATTTTTCCCAAGATACGAACCGACCATGGAAGTCAAGGTTTTTTCCAAATGGTTTCAAAAAGCCATTCTAATTCTCTGAGTATTTCTGCTAACTAATTTTCAAATGCCAAGTTGAAAATATATTTCAGGTCTCACCTATAAATCTCAATTGACTTACTGTGGGAACATTAAGAATCGAACACAAAGAAATCCCTATTTGCAGTGAGGATATGTAAAATAAATTTGCTTTTATGCTTAATCTTCCCAGATACTTTTCAGTGTGACCATTAGGGAAGGGGATGAATGAAGATGGTTCAAACAGTTTGTACAACTTCAGTCGTGTCCAACTCTGTGTGACCCTGCAGACGGTAGCATGCTAGGCTCCTCTGTCCAGGGGATACTCCAGGCAAGATACTGGAGTGGGTTGCCATGCCCTACTCCAGGGGATCTTCCTGACCCAGGGGTGGAACCCAAGCCTCTTTCATCTCCTGAACTGGTAGGTAGGTTTTCTACAACTAGTGCCACCTGGGAAGCTTTCAAAGGGTACAAACTTCAGTTATACGATGACTAAGTTCTAGGAATGTAATTACAATGGAGTGATCATAGTTAACAATACTGCATTGCATATTTGAAAGCTGCTAAAAGAGGATATTTTTAAAGTTCTTAAAAAATATTGTAGTTATATGAAGTGCTGCTGCTGCTGCTGCTAAGTCACTTCAGTCGTGTCCAACTCTGTGCGACCCCATAGACAGCAGTCCACCAGGCTCCCCGTCCATGGGATTCTCCAGGCAAGAACACTGGAGTGGGTTGCCATTTCCTTCTCCAATGCAGGAAAGTGAAAAGTGAAAGTGAAGTCACTCAGTCATGTCTGACTCTTCGCGACCCTGTGGACTGCAGCCTACCAGGCTCCTCCGTCCATGGGATTTTCCAGGCAAGAATGAGAGATGTGTTAAAATAAATAGACATGATAAAAACATTAGGTTGTACACCTTAAGCTAACATTGGGTTGGCCCAAAAGTTTGTTTGCGTTTTTCTGTACCATCTTATGGGAAAATCCAAACAAACTTTTGGGCCAGCGCAGTACAATGTTAGATGTCAAGCATGTCTCAATAAAGATGGTAAAAAAAAAAAAAAATAGTGAGGAGAAAAGCTAGTACCTAAACTGTAAATACATTGACTTGACCTCAAAATCTGTTCTGTTATGTATGGAAAGTTACCTCATATGGTTTAAAACAATATTGTAGTAAAAGCCATCTCTATAGCTTGAAAAAATATTTGGGGAAAAAATCTTTAGGGCTATCATGTACAAGAAATTTTTTTAACGTGACTATTTTTTAAACCTATAGAAAGACGACTGATTTGACAATCTGACAGCTCTTGCTTTTTTTTATGTCCTTCTGCTTACCACCTGTTGTGACCTTGCATTAGTTATTTAACCTCTCTGAACTTCATTGTCTGCATTTGAGAAATGAAAGTCATTGGGAGAAAAGTGGAAATTTAGATTTATCCAAATGTCGTAGGCCTTATCAGACCTCCTTCTGTCTAAGTTGCAGTCCAGTGTTTCATAAAATTCCCTCTGGTCCCCCAAGATGCAGTTAATTGTACCCTGGCCATAAACTTCAGGAGATTTATAGTTAGTTTGTTTGCACGTATTTTATTCCGCCTCATGGTCCTTGTTATACTCCTTCTCCCCCAGTAAGGCAGGGGTTCGTGTGTGTGTCACTTTTTTTGCTAGTAAGCTATGGCTGGTATTTACTGACTACATACTAAAAGCCAGGCTCTAAATGCCTTCCTTGCATTTAGACTATCAAAACTTCACAACAACTTTATGAAATAGATTATCCTCAGTATCACTCTAACTTTGCAGATGAGAACCGCAGGATTCAGAGAGGTTAAATCATTTGCCCAAGGTAGACAATGGCCAACCCATGAGCTGAGTTTCAAACCCAGCCTCTGTGACCCCACAGCTCTTGCTCTGAACTATTCAAGCCATCTGTTACCACGCCTGATGCTTTTCATATTAGAGAAACTCAAACATGGGCTGTGCTAAAGTGATTTATTATTATTGTACTCTAATCCTTATAATATTGATATCGTATACTAATAGATATGAAATTAGTTGACGGATTTCTTTAAATCTACTCCTTAGTGGCACAGAAATAATGTGAAATTCCTATTGCAAATTGCTAGGACACTCACTGTTAACTTGTGACCCACAAAACTGATTTACTACATGTGTAGCGCTTCTTTCCTTCTGGAGTGGATTATTCACCCTTCCTCTCCACAAGCTCCCAATTATGGTTACTAATGGGTGTATCCAGACTCACCCACTTCTTAATAATTTACTGTTATCCCCACTAAATAACATTTCCAACTATTCATGAAAGCCAATGGGTTTGCATTTTTTTTTAATTAAAAAGAAACGCAAAAAGAAAAACAAACTTTATTTGCAGTCTAGCATCTCTTTACCTACTACATAATGGGTATTCTAAAATTCCAAAATGGAACTTGCTCAGAAACTTCTGAGCCCAAATAGATAAATAGATTGTCCAAGTTTTGTTGACTATCACAATTTTCCTAGAGGTGATTCATCTGCTTGTGGAAATTTGATACGGTCTACTTTGGTGTTCTCCATGCATGCACAGGGAACATTTTATTAATAGTCAAAGGATAAGGAAACTGTGATATTGCAAGACAATGTCCACGCCAGCTCCAGATGTAGCTGGCAAGAAGATCGGGACTATTGAATGCCGGGGTGTTCTCTCTCCCATCCCAATGGACATCTGAGAGTAATAAAACATTTTTCAATAGCTGAAAGTTCACAGATTTCAAAATATCTTTTAGATCTTTGGAAGGTAGACTTATAAATTGTGTGGGAAATAAAATTCTCTCAAGGTAAACAGAGACTACTTTCTTGAAGTCACATTTAGGTAAGGTGAATCAAATGTAAGAAGAACTCTAGGAACCTCCTAATGCAGAGGGCCCAGGAACTATCCCTGGTCAGGGAATTAAGATCCCACATAACCACAGCTAAGCTTGTGTGCAACAGCTGAGCCTGAGCACCATAACTAGAGAAGCCTTCAGGCTGCAATGAAGACCAAAAGCAGCCAAATTTAGAAGAAGAACTCTGACTTTGTGTACTAAAAAATCCTCTCAAATTATAAGCTGGAATCAAGATTGCCCGGAGAAAATCTGAACTGTGGTCCCTGAGAATCCTCTTGAGAGTCCCTTGGACAGCAAGGAGACCAAACCAGTCAATCCTAAAGGGAATCAACCCTGAATATTCATCGGAAAGACTGATGTTGAAGCTGAAGCTCCAATACTTTGACCACCTGATATGAAGAGCCAACTCATTGGAAAAGATCCTGGTGCTGGCAAAGATTGAGGGCAAGAGAAGAGGGTGGCAGAGGATGAGATGGTTAGATGGCATCATTGAGTCAACGAATTTCAGCAAACTCTGGGAACTAGTGAAGGACAGGGAAGCCTGGCGTGCTGCAGTCCGTGGGGTTTCAAAGCGTTGGACAAGACTGAGTGAGTGGACAGCAGCAGCAAAAGCCTCTCAATGCCTTGTCACCCATCGCTTCACTCTGGGGGAAACTGCCACCCTCACACCACAGGCTCTGCCCAGGGAGCAATGCTAGGGGATTCCTTGCACGTAGATGGCTTTGTAATGTAGTATCTACGTACCTTCTCCATGACCCAATACGTCTGGTTGATCCAAGGCAGCAGGGCTGAGAATCTCAAGGCTTACCATCCTACCCAATAGGTGATCCAAGATAAACAAAATTTCATCCAACCAGAGTTGATTTAATCAACTTAAAGGATTGATTTTTTTTCCTTTGGGGAAAATTCAAACCAGATATACAAGAAGAAAGTCAGTCACATGGTAGAAGATGCAGAAGCTGACAAATATACGAAGAATGCACAGCATAGATGCCAGGATACAAAAGAAGCCATGAGTGCGAAAGAAGTAAAAGAGCTAAATGTGCGGTGGGAGTGGTGTAATGTGGAGGTGACAAGAGTAGTAGAGAGAGTCTAGCATCTTGAAAGGCACCAAATTTCTGTTGCTGATGACAACAGAGCCTCTGTCTATTAAAGTCACCACACTAAACACCTCAGCTTCCTGAACCAGGGTGGTCGCCACAAGGGAGGGCCCTACAGCTGTTCCTGGGATCCCTTGAACCTGGCCGTGAAGCTTATTTCTGTTCTCTTTATCTCCATGTGACTCTTTTAAAAATTCAAGTAAAAAACATTTAAAATTACTTGAAATAATCTGAAAGAGTTATGCTCATCGCTAAAAGAAATTGACACAGTCTGCCTTATTCATTTATAGATCTAATATCTTCTGTGATGATACAAATGAGCACAATTATCTATGTCTACCTTAACTGATTCATGAAGGAAAATTTTTCAATAATTATAGTTTTAATTCTTGAAAAAAAAAATGATTTGTTTGGGGTTTTTTCCTCAATCAAATTTTTACTTTGAAAAACATCAAAATTTTGGAAAAGATATAAGTCTTATACAATGAACAGCATACATTCCTCACCTGGAGTCACCAACTCTTAAAATTCTGCCACATTGGAAAGTAAGCTTGAGACAATATGATATTTCACTGTAAATTTGTTTAGTCACTAAGTTGTGCCTGACCCTTTGCGACCCCATGGACTGTAGCACCAGGATCCTCTGCCCATGTCATTTCCCAGGCAAGAATACTGGTGTGGGTTACCATTTCCTTATCCAGATGAAAGGATCAAACTCACATCTCCTGCATTGACAGGAGGATTATTTATCACTGAGCCACCAGGGAAACACTTCACCATAAATACTTCAGCAGATATTCATATTCATAGATGATCTAGAAGAGACAATATAGATAAGAGCATACACAAAACCATTCTTGCACCTAAGAATACAAGTAATACTTTACATATATATGTAATATTTTGTATATAACACGTGCAGTATTCTTTTCTTTTGTTCTTTTTTAAAATTCAGGTTACAACTTAGAGTCATGTACTGAATATGGTCAATATATACTCTTTATGTGGCACAGTCAACCAGAGTCTTGACCAGTCATACACTAGGGCATAAACTTGATTGTGTCATTTTGGAGTATTTTGCTTGTTCCTCTGCTTCTTGTAACCAGGAAGTTAGGTCTAGAGACTTGATTGCTGCTGCTGCTGCTGCTGCTGCTAAGTCACTTCAGTCATGTCCGACTCTGTGTGACCCCATAGACGGAAGCCCACCAGGCTCCCCTGTCCCTGGGATTCTCCAGGCAAGAACACTGGAGTGGGTTGCCATTTCCTTCTCCAATGTGTGAAAGTGAAAAGTTAAAGTGAAGTCGCTCAGTCGTATCCAACCCTTAGCGACCCCACGGACTGCAGCCTACCAGGCTCCTCCAACAATGGGATTTTCTAGTCAAGAGTACTGGAGTGGCTTGCCATTTGCTTGCTCCTCTGCTTCTTGTAACCAGGAAGTTAGGTCTAGAGTCTTGATTAAATGCAGGCAAATCTTTTTTGAAGCAACATTTCACAGGTAGGATTGTATACTTGATATCAAATTTGATCACTATTACTTGATTAAAAATCAACTTCATATGCCACTACAAAGGCACATACTTTTCTTCACAATTGTGGGGTGATAGTTTAACCCCGTGCCTCATGTCTCAGTGATGATAACATCCATGTTGATAATAAATCAACTATTTCACTACCTAATTTCTCCCTACATTTGTTCCTTAGAATATTAATTAAAAAGCAAATGTTTGGGGACTCCCCAGGGGGCCCAGTAGTTATGATTCCACCATTCCAATCCGGAGGGTGTAGGTTTGATCCCTGGGCATGGAACTAAGATCCCACATGACCCCTGGCATGGCCAAAAAGATATTTTTTTTTTATTAAAGTAAATGCTTTTATTGCCCCCCTGTCCTCCTCTCTCTTTTTTATTGTGCCTAAGTAGTCATGAAGCTTTTAAAATTTCAGTGTATTATCATCAATACACTGTCAGTAATCTTTTAGGTGCTTTTAATTTTCCCAAAATTGGCAGGTGATATCCTTTCTAAGATGCTCCCTTTTGAAGTGATCCCACTTGTCTCCAATACTTTTCCTGTTTTTTGGCACAAGAAGACCTGGGATCACCTTGAAGTTGGCCTTAGACAAGTATCAATAACTTCTCCTTACTTATTTTTGCTTAACTTTTAAAACAATATCACTAATTCTATCATATCACTTCAGATTTTTTTTACTAGCCAGTTGGAGGCAGCAATTATAACAACTACCACCTTTGGAACAACTGATAAATGCTGAGGGGTTTCCTCACAGCACTTCATGTAATCCTTGCAGCTAAGATAACTGATATTTTATTCATTTTATAAATAAAAATGTAGGGGAATAGGGAAATGAAGGAATTGTTTAGGTCACAGAATTATGTCCAAATCTTAAGCCCATATTTTCTTTTTGATCCACAGTATTTCTCAGAGATTACAAAGAGGAACTACCCTAGGGGCTGACCTGGTCTAAAAAGCCTGTGTGTTTGAACATACAGTGTCCAGTTACTGAGAGGAGAGATGCTAAAACAGTTCAACTCAACTTTTAATATCAAATTTCTACAGTTCATAATAAGTCATTTGCTCAAAGAGCTAAAGGCTCAGATATGATCCCCTCATAACATATATTCCTATGGAAAAATTTGTAGTGCTTCCTGAATATAAAAATGAGTTCTTTTCAAAGGTATCTAATTAGCATTTGATTTAAACTGGAGTAAATATATTCTGGTGAGAAAAATGTGTCCTGCCTCATCCACATTGAATAAGCAATACATTTGACCATAATTAAGCAGAAGAGCTAAAAAATTATAGAATAAATTACATTAGATAATTTTCTTAAAACGATTTCAAAAGACATAATCAATGACTACATTACCTTGACTGGACTGTCATTTCTCAGGCATGAAAAACCACTTAATTCATATTTACATAATTAGAAATATTGGCTTTAGCCACCAAACCTAGACTTTTGAAAGCCATGACAGTAGCAACAACTGCTGGTCAATTTCTGCATGTAGAGACCAACATAACCATTTCAGAAGTGCAGAAACCAAAAACTCTCCCATGACCCTCATCACATCACTTGTCACTGTTTAGCTGATATTTTCCCACAAACCTGTGTCTTTTATGCTATATCTCTACATATAGCAAGTGCATTGCACTTAATAGGTACTTTAAGAATATATATTAAATTAATTAATAAAAGCAGCAATTCAAATATTCATCCCTGGAGATAAAGCATTCATATTATACGATTTGATAAAGCCATCAACTAAACAAATATTTATTAAAGCACAGTGGAGGGATACAAGCAAATAGGAAGCAGTCCATAGCGTTAAAAATACATTGAGGCTTCCCTGATGGCTCAGTGATCAAGAATCTGCCTGCCAATGCAGGAGACACGGGTTTGACCCCTGATCCCGGAGGATCCCACACGCCATGGAGCAACTAAACCCACGTGCCACAACTATTGAGCCTGTGCTCTAGGGCCGGGGAGCCCCAGCTACTGAGCCCATGTGCTGCAGCTGCTGAAGCCCACAGTCCCCAGAGCCTATGCTCGGCAACGAGAGACGCCACCACAAAGAGAAGCCCGTGCACCATAACTGGGGAGTAGTCCCTACTCACCACAACTAGAGAAAAGCCTGGGCAGCAACGAAGACCCAGAATAGCCAAATCCAAAAACAAATAAGTAAATAAATAAAGCATCAAAACAAATTTAAAACTACAGTGAGATATCACTACACACCTATGTCAGGCCAAAATTCAGACACTGACAGCACCAAGGGCTGACAACAACATGGAGCAAGGAGAGCTCTCGGTCAAGGCTGGTGGGAATGCAAAATGTGGCAGCCACTTTAGCAGTTTCTCACAAAGTTAAGGGGGTTCGCTGGTGGCTCAGACCGTAAATCATCTGCCTGCAATGCGGGAGACTCAATGCACCAATCGCCATCCTTGGTATTTATCTGAATTACAGGAAGATTTGTGTCCACCCAAAAATCTGCGAACAGAAGTTTATAGCAGCTTTATTCATAATTCCCGAAACTCAGAAGAAGCCAAGCTGTCCTTTGGTAAGTGAATGAGTAAATAAAATGTGGTACCTCCAGACAATAGACTGCTACTTAGCACTAAAAAGCTCTCAAGCCGTAAAACTGGAGAGGGAACTTAAATGAACATTACTAAGTGATTAAAGCCAATATGAAAAGGCTACATAGATGTATGATAGGTGTATAGTTGTATGATTCCAACTACAAAACATTCTGGAAAAGGCAAAATTATGGAGACAGCAAAAAGATCAGTGGTTGCCAGGGGAGCTGGGGGTCAGACACAGAGCAGTAGAGTATAGAGGATTTTCAGGGCAGTGAAAACACTCTGTATGATATTATAGTGATGGGTACACATCATTTATACATCTGTCCAAACACATAGAATGTAAGGCCATGAGTATATAGTGGTAAAACTCAGGTACAATGACTTCGTGCTATGCCTGTTGACTTAGATTTAGTCAATTTAGTGATTTGACTTAGTGATTTCCACACTGCATTTTTGAATGAGATGAGCAATTGTAAGATTCCTTGTTGTAAAATAACCAACAAAACTCATACACGTAGTGGAGATGTTTCCATGTACATTTCTGTGTGGAATTACATGATGAGGGATTATTGAAGGTTAGACTAACAAGAGGAGTGAAAAGAAAGAAGATGGACAACTAAGGAAAACTTATGAAGGACAGATACCAGTCACCATGGAGGATATTTAAAATTGCATGATATCAGCTGTGGACAAGATCCCCAATGAGGAATTTCAACAATCATGGCCTGTTAATCAGCTACTTTGGAGGATGTAGACTTTCTGATGTGTGTGAATGTACTCAGTTGTGTCCTACTCTTTGCAATCGCATGGACTGTAGCCCGCCAGGCTCCTCCATCCACGGAGTTTTCTAGGCAAGAATACTGCAGTGGCCTTCCATTTCCTACTCCAGAGAATCTTCCCAACCCAGGGATTGAGCCACTGTCTCTTACATCTCCAGCATTGGCACGTGGATACTTGACTACTGTGCCATATGTATATAATGTGGGGGTCATGTTTATCTATAGTCTCGTATTTTTGGAAGCAGATATTATATAAACCATAAATGAGCAATAGATGTTTAAAACATTATATTTCAAATAAGAAGAGGCCTCTTCTAGCCAGAGGGTCTTGGAAAGTTTCTTTGGATATAACGGCGTGTTATTTGGGTTTAGTGGATGTTGGCTTAAATTTTGAAAGAAAAGACCTCCAAAAGGTGGCATGAATAGAAGTACAGAAATGGAAAATAAAGGTCAGTTTTATATATGAAGACATAATAGTCCTACTGGAGAAAAATGAGGAATAACATATGTAGCAAAATTTCAGGGAAATATTCTAAAAATGTAAAGAGCAGACTTTTGTGAGTATTAAATAGTGGGGTGAATTTGGAAATGTTTTAAATGAATAGTCAATTTCAGTTAACTTCTGCTCATTATCTGCTTTCATTTAGTGAGATTATCTCTCAGTCTGATGGGAGATAATGTTTACAGAGCACTTAGTTATGTGCCAAGTACTATTCACATGGCATTAATCACCACCTTCTAACATCATCTAGAAGAACAATACTATCAGCATCTCCATGTAAATATGAAGGCTAGTCAGGCTATGTCATTTGGCCAAGGGCACATAGCTAATAACTATCCAGGGATGTAAGACCAGACAATCTTGGGAAGTTGATAAAATTGCCAAGTGAGAAGACCCTGCTCCCACCTCCTCCCATGGGCACACCAAAGTTACAACTATTTACAGAGTAACTATCAATGAGAATGACCTGAAGACATATCTTCTACAACTAAAGGTATAAAGAACGAACCACAGGAGTCAGGTAGGAGGGACGGAGATGTGGTAGTCAAGATCTGTTCCTCTGGGTGTCAGTTCAGTCACTCAGTCGTGTCCGACTCTTTGCGACCCCATGGACTGCAGCACGCCAGGTCTCCCTGTCCATCACCAACTCCCGGAGTTCACTCAAACTCATGTCCATTGAGTCTGTGATGTCATCCAACCATCTTATCCTCTGTCGTCCCCTTCTCCTCCTGCCTTCAATCTTTCCCAGCATCAGGGTCTTTTCTAATGAGTCAGCTCTTCGCATCAGGTGGCCAAAGTATTGGAGTTTCAGCTTCAGCATCAGTCCTTTCCAATGAATAATCAGGACTGATTTCCTTTAGAATGGACTGGTTGGATCTCCGTGCAGTCCAAGGGACTCTCAAGAGCCTTCTCCAACACCACAGTTCAAATGCATCAATTCTTCGGCACTCAGCTTTCTTCATAGTTCAACTCTCACATCCGTACAAGACTACTGGAATGCTCTGAGTGGGCAAACCAAAAATGGGAAGATAATCACCATTGCAGAGGTGTTCTCCCTAGGGAGGAAAGACTCCAAGCCCCATCAGGCTCTCACACATAGGGGTCCTGCATTGGGAGAAGAGCATCCAGAACATTTGACTTTGAAGGCCTCCAGGGTTTGCTTTTGGGAGAGCAGAAAACTGAAGGAAACAGAGACTCCTCTCTTAGAGGGTGCATGCTAAATCTTACACCCTCTAAGACCTAGGACAGAAACAGCCGTTTGAAAAGAGACTGGGTCAAACCCTCTATCTTGCAAAGCCTCCCAGAGAGACAGGAGGCACCTGGAACTCATTCTGGGAACATAGACATGAAAACAGTTATTCAGAGAGCTCATTTAAAAGGGGCTTCCCTGGTGGTTTGGACAGTAAAGAATCGGCCTGTAGTGTAGGAGATGCTGGTTTAATCCCTAGGTTGGGACGATCTCCTGGAGAAAGGAACAGCAACCCACTCCAGTATTCTTGCCTGGGAAATCCCATGGACAGAGGAGCCTGGCAGGCTGCAGTCCATGGAGTCACAAAGAGTTGGACACAACTAACATTAATATTTTATCATGAAGATGCTGGTGCTGGGAGAGGCAGTTGGGCAGCAAGTTGGGCAAGGACAGAGCCCTACCCACCAGCAGGCCAGCTTCCATAGGCCTCTCTGGGCCGCCAGCTGCCCCAGGACCCAGCCTTGCCCACCAGCAGGCTGACATCAGCTCCCAGGATTTCTGGGCCCCAAAGCCAGAGGCTCTGTAATCTACTTCCTCCCACCAGTGGGCCATCACTCGCCTCAGGATCCGCTCTCATTCACCAGCAGTCTGGCATCAGCTCCAAGACCCCCAGGCTCCACCCAGAGACATAATTAATATAATTACCAACACTGTATGTTATTGGGTTGGCCAAAAAAAAAAATCATTTGGGTTTTTCCATAACAGCTTATGGAAAAATCCAAACTTTTTGGCCAACTCAATAAATATGAAAGTCGTTAAGAGAATAAATTCTAAGAATTGTCATCACAAGGAATAAAGAAGTATCAATGTACTTGATGGGGGGTGAGTGTTCTCTGTGTCATTTCTTCTGAGCCTTCCAAGTAGGTTATCATTGCCACCAAACGATAGAACAAGAAGAACAAATTCCAAACTGAAATATCATGTGGGAAAGGGATTCCATATTAGTTTTCATGATCATTATATTCTAGACTTAGAAAGTGATTTGGTCTTATAACAAAGCAACTCCTCTCACTTAAAAAAAAATGCAACTGGCTACTGTAGTATGTAAAAAAAAAATTCATAATTTCTTGTGTGGTAGAATGTGTGATTGCAGTATCACAACACATCATCAGATATGATATTCTACCAGAGAAGGGGAAGGCTTGCAGAGTTACTTGGAAATTTGATATACTACCCCTGCATCTAAGGGTTCAGGAGAGTGGATGGAGTCTGACCTCAGTGATAAATTGTAGAAAGCTAAATTCTCCACATGTATTATTCATTAAGTCCCATCCTCTCTCATGAAATCAAGGACACTGCTCTAAGAATTCTCCCTTCTGTCCTGCACCAACAATGTATTTCCTTCTTCTGACCATTTCTATTGGCATATACGTCATTATTTCTCCCACATTTTAAAAATAAGGTTCATTCTATCTTGATCTACTCTCTTCCATCTCCTGTGCCATTTTACTGTTGCCCTTTATAGAAAAGCTTTCCAAGCTTACTATCCACCAACTTCTCTTCTCCCATTTGTTCCTAAACCCATTCTAATCAGGTTCTTCTTCTTAGCACTTAGTCAAAACTGTCCACATCAAGATCCTGTTGCTAAAGTGTGTGTGTGTGTGTGTGTGTGAGTTGCTCAGTTGTTTTCGACTCTGTGTGAACCCATGGACTGTAGCCTGGCTGGCTCATCTGTCCATGGAATTTTCCAGGCAAGAATACTGGAGTGGGTTGCCACTTCCTTCTCCAGGGGATCTTCCCAGCCCAGGTCTCTTGCACAGCAGGTAGATTCAAATGCACTGTTGCCCACCGCTTCCATATTACCAAAGTGAACCAAGCCACCAGTGCCCCTTCTGTTCCCCTTTTTCCATGCTTATGCTCCACCCTGGCCTAGTCTATTAATACCAGAGTCTATTTTCAACCTCGCAGCCAGAATGATACTGTTGAAACACAAGTCAGGTTGTTTCATCTGAGTACTCAGAATCAACAGTCAAATCTACCAGTGGATTCCAAAGCCCTACACTTCCTGACCCAATCCTCAAACACACTCAGATTTTCCCTACCTGCTGTTCCCTCCTCCTGGACTTGTTCTTTGCCCAGATTGCCACATTTTTTTCAATCTCAGGTTCTTTGGGATTTTGCTCAAATATCATCTTGCAATTGAGACCTCCTCTAGCAGCAAGTTTTTCTGTTTAAAACTGCACCAACCCACCTTAGCCCCTAGCAATTCTTATCCCCTCCCCACTTTCTATTTTTCCTCCCTAGTACATGTCACCTTCTGACATCGCCCTTATATTTTGAAATTTTGCTTTTGAGTGTTCTTCCCCTTCTAGATTGTAAGCCAGAGAAACAGAGAGGTTTTCATTCCACTGCTCCTTACCTAGTCCCAGGGACTGAAGCTTGCTCTCACCAAGTGCTCAACAGATACCATATTCATTAGTGATTGTTGGAAAATCAACGGAAAAGTTCATTTCATAATCATCAGGCCCACCATTAAACCCAGCCTTCAGATAGGTCCTGCCATTACCTTGTCAGGAAACAGGAAGGGTGGGAGTCAAGGTTCAGATACTCAACAGAGCACCATGCTTCTAGTGAAGTATGCAGTGTTCCAATCTTGTATTGCAATCAAATAATGGCTTGTGCAAGCCCAATATTTTCTCTTTGTGGAGAGAATGTTGGTGTTCCACAAAAAGAAAAACTTTTTTCTTGAAATTCTTCTAAGTACAAAAGAGAATATATTTGGACTTTTTCTTCCTAGAAAACTGAAATTTATTGGTAACTTAAATTTATGGGCTTCCCTGGTGGCTCAGTGATAAAGAATCTTCCTGCCAATGCAGGAGACATGGGTTCGACCCCTGGACTGGGAAGATCCCCTGGAAAAGGAAATGACTACTCACTCCAGTATTCCTGTCTGGGATATCCCATAGACAGAGAAGCCTGGCAGGCTACAGTCCATGGAGTCGCAAAAGAGTGGAACAGGACTTAGCGACTCAACAACAGTTTTGTTAAAGTTACTTTCTGTTATATTGTAAATATATTTACTGAACACCTGCAGTGTATTCATTTATTTATTTAATCACCAGAGAGGTATTAAATGCCTAGTAGGAATGTGCAAAACAACAAGGAATGTGCAAAACAATGCAATAAAACTGACAAATTTATTTTACTGGACTTTAATTTTTATTACAACAAAAATTATATAAAATAACTGAAACTTTTTACCCTTGACCAGCATATTCCAATTTCCTCCCCCTGAGACCCTTGAAAACTGCATTTTATTCCCTGCTTCTATGAGTTTGACTATTTTAGATTCTAAGTTGCTATGGACTGAATGTTTCTGTCCTGCTAAAATTCATATACTGAAACTCTACCCCACAAAGTGATGGTGTTAGAAGTAGGGGCTTTGGGGACTTAAATAGGATTAGATGAGGTCATGATGATAGCCCACATGTGTGTGTATTTGAGGTACATGACCAAACATATCAAAACATCAGAGTTTGGAGCAGGGCCATGCAAGGAGATGGGTGCCTCATGCTCTAAACAACCTCAAGCTCCCCAAAGGGTTTTGGCTCACTTCAGTTCAGTAACTCAGCCATGTCCAGCTATTTGCGACCCCATGGACCACAGAATGCCAGGCCTTCCTGTCCATCACCAACTCCCAGAGTTTACTCAAACTCATGTCCATCGAGTTAGTGATGCCATCCAACCATCTCATCCTCTGTCATCCCCTTCTCCTCCCTCCTTCAATCTTTCCCAGTATCAGGGTCTTTTCAAACAAGTCAGTTCTTCGCATCAGGTAGCCAAAGTATTGGAGTTTCAGCTTTAGCATCAGTCCTTCCAAAGAACACCCAGGACTGATATCCTTTAGGATGGACTGGTTGGATCTCCTTGCAGTCCAAGGGACTCTCAAGAGTCTTCTCCAACACCATAGTTCAAAAGCATCAATTCTTTGGCACTCAGATTTCTTTATAGCCCAACGAGAATCCATACATGACTACTGGAAAAACCATAGCCTTGACTAGACAGACTTTTGTTGGCAAAGCAATGTCTTTGCTTTTTAATATACTGTCTAGGTTGGTCATAACGTTCCTTCCAAAGAGTAAGGGTCTTTTAATTTCATGGTTGCAATCACCATCAGCAGTGGTTTGGAGCCAAAAAAAAACAGTCTGTCACTGTTTCCACTGTTTCCTCATCTATTTGCCGTGAAGTGATGGGACCGGATACCATGATCTTAATTTTCTGAATGTTGAGAAAGCCAACTTTTTATTCTCCTTTTTCACTTTCAGCAAGAGGCTCTTTAGTTCTTCTTCACTTTCTGCCATAAGGGTGGTGTCATCTGCATATCTGAGGTTATTGATATTTCTCCCAGCAATCTTGATTCTAGCTTATGCTTCATCCAGCCCAGCATTTCTCATGATGTACTCTGCAAATAAGTTCAATCAGCAAAGTGACCATATACAGCTTTGACGTACTCCTCCCGATTTGGAACCAGTCTGTTGTTTCATGTCCAGTTCTAACTGTTGCTTCCTGATTGCATATAGATTTCTCATGAGGCAGGTCATGTGGTCTGGTATTCCCATCTCTTTAAGAATTTTTCATAGTTTGTTGTGATTCACACAGTTAAAGGTTTTGGCATATTCAATAAAGCAGAAGTAGATGTTTTTCTGGATCTCTCTTGCTTTTTCAATGATCCAAGGGATATTGGCAGTTTGATCTCTGGTTTTGGCTAGGCATTTTTAAAAGCCAGGTGAGCAAGGTGGGAGTTGCACGGTATGTGATCTGCTCATGCATAATTCTCTGATTGGCCAATAGTGAGGTAGCAGGGAAGTGTCAAAAGGTTCCTTCGGCTCCAGGAGGCCTGGGGCTATGTGCTCATGGTCATCAAGTAGTTAACACTGTCTATTTGGTGAGGGGTTTCACATCGGCAAACAACTCAGGAAATGTGCATCCAATGCTGTTATCTAGATGCTTCAGAGAGGAGCTAAAACAGAGGACATGGTGGGGAGGGTGTCTGTCCTAGAAGAACCCAGTAAGGTCCTGCTCCTTTTCAATGAGGGCAGCACCCTCAAGAATGGGATTAATGTCCTTTTCAGAGTTGCAAGAGAGTTTGCTTGTCTCTACTCCCTTTGAAGATATGATGAGAACTAGGCCATCCCCAGCCTGGAAGAGGTTCCTCACTAGAATCCAACCATGCTGGTGCTCTGACCTTGGGCTTTCAGCCTCCAACTGCAAAAGACAAAATCCTGTTGTTTATAAGCCGTTCAGACTACGGTATTCATTTTAGCAACCTGAATGGACTAAGACACATATATAAGTGAGATTGTTCAGCAAAATTTCAATTTCATACAAGATAACTTCTGGAAATCTAATGTCGAGATGTGACTATGGTCACGTGTAATGTGTTAGTCACTCAGTCATGTCTGACTCTTTGTGACCCCATGGACTGTATGCTACCAGGCTTCTCTGTCCATGGAATTCTCCAGGCAAGAATACTGGAGTGGGTAGTCATTCCCTTCTCCAGGGGAATCTTCCCCACCCAAGGATTGAAACTGGGTCTCCCACATTGCAGGCAGATTCTTTACCATCTGAGCCACCAGGAAAGCCAATACTCTACTGTATACTTGAAGTTTCCTTAGAGGATAAGATTTTAAGAGTTCTCATCATAAAAAAAAAAAAAAAATTTTTTAAAAGAAGCAAAGGAAAGGAGAAGAAGAAAGAAGAGAAAAAGAAAAAGATGACTATCTGTGGTAACAGATATGTTGTTTGATTGTGGTGATTATTTCACAGTGCACACGAATATCAAAACAGTAAGCTGTATACCTTAAATATAAATAATTTTATATGTCAGTTAAGCTACAATAAAGCTAGAAATTATATAAAAGTAAATAATTGATATTTTAGAATTGAAAATTGTTATATTCTACATTTTGTTCATCGATTTTAATCCTGAACGTGAATAGTGGTGCACAGCACACCATTCTAAGATTGGGCCCCTAGGTATCCATGAGGCATCTCTTGATGTCCCCATGCTAAGTTTTTACTGTGAATGGAAAATTTACAGCAACTACAGCTAGAGAAGGGCATAGTAATCAGGAGCTAGACAGCTCAGGGAGATTTTCAGGGAGGAAAATCTAGGTCACAACAGAAGGCAAGCCCCTAAGTTTGAGAAGTGAGAGGATCTTGGATGGATAGTGAAGGAGATTATAGACATCAGTTACAGCCTGGGAACCAATCAGAGGAGAGAAATGCCTAGAGTTCATCCCATTAACCCTCCAGCCACCATATTGAAGTCTTGCCTGGATTCAGTGGACTCCAATGGCCTGCACTTGACACTGTTCAAAGAATTGCCCTCAGGGGTTCAGATTTGCCTGTAGGCTTCCCAAGTCCTGGGATGTTTTCATCCCTTAGATGAAGCCATTAGCCAATGACTGACAGGCAAGGGACTAAGAAGGCCCAGCTCCTTGGCCCCCAGCAGAGACAAACTGAGGCTAAATCACACACCAACTTTCTCAGTAAGATCAGGACAATCCTCCTGCTCTCCTCTACAATCCACTAGTTTCTGTCCTCTTACAGACTTCTCCTAGGAGCACTTCCCTAATAAATCACTTGCCAGCAATATTTGTCTACAGGTCCACTTTGGGGGATCAAATTTAAGTCACCTTTCTTGATCTCACTTTCAGGCATGCTCCTATACACTCCCTTTTCTTATTCTATAGTAATATAGGCAGCCCTTTAGTGATGCTTACCAGTGACAATATCGTTTTCCAGAATATAGTCCACAGGGCTTCTTCTCTTTCAAAATACTTCTATACTGAGGAAATAGATACAAGTGTTTGTGCATGTTATAAATTGCAGAGGGGGAATGAGATAAAATGTTTTAATGCTCTGGAATATTAATTGCTTTTATTGAGAAGTGATACTCTTTTCAAATTTCCTTCTCCATACTCCCAATGACTCCACAGCCTCAGGGCAGCTTTATCTTGCTCTTTTGTTCTCCAAATGAGCTCATAATGCCATGATATCACTCTCACCGTGGAGTGTAGTTTCGGCAGCCCAGTTGAAGCCTGCACTTGCAAAAAAAAATGTACTCTCCCTCTTGGTTCAAAGACGGGATGATGACAGGGCTGTCTTCATGGCCAGGCTTGGATTCCACCTGGTTCCCTCCAAGATGCATGTCTGCTCAGAGGACAGAGGTGAGCCGTGCAGGTGGCCTGTTTGAACTCGTGAATACAGCAAGTTCCGTTCCCTCACCTGGTTCAGGCAGGCAGACTGCCACAGGGAGCAGTGAACCCAGCCCTTAGAATTAAAGGATTCTGTGACTGGATGGTCAGGCATGCCATCATGTGCAAGCTTTCACTCTCTGATGAGGAAACTAAGGCTGCTCAAGGTCACATGAGGTGTCAGTGCTGGCTCTTAGTTTAGAACCAGTGTATCCATACTCCCTGACCACTCCACTGCTGGAAAGGACTAAATTCTTGTCTCTTTCTCTTCACAGAGGCCCCTTCAAATTTCGGCCTGTGACGGTAGTAATTTTCACCACTCCCTCCATGGGAAAGACAACTGGAGCTCTTCCAGATGAATCACAACTTTGGCTTTCCATTCAACAAATGCCTTCAGTGGATGAAATTAGCCACATCCACCTCACACCACGTTCAGCAAAGACTGACCTGGCATACAAAGGAGGAGGAGACTGGTAGACATTGCTACCCAAAGTTACAAAATAGAAACTCTTTGACTGTAAGGCATTAAAGCTCCGTGGCCTTTGATATTCCTAAGTTTCCCTGGTGGCTCAGAGGTTAAAGCATCTGCTTGCAATGCGAGAGACCCAGACCTATACTAATGGCAATGTTATATTTTTCTTTTTCTATTGAAAGTTTCATTACAAAACACATTTATAAACAGCAGACCACTCTGATGACTTTCCTTATTCCAAGTATTCATGTTCTCTTGACTTCAAGTAGCCATTTTTATTAGCAATAAAAATTGCTATTTATAAAATAAATAATGTGTTTATACTTTATTTAACAGATTGAGTTGAAAGTGAAATATGAGATTCCAATCTGAGCAGGATGTTAAACAGAAGTATGGCAAAGAAAAGGGAATAAACTACATTTCTGGTCATTATATAGTGTGCATGTGTGTTAAGTCGCTTCAGTCGTGTCCAACTCTTTGCAACTCCCTCTGTCCATGGGATTCTGTAGGCAAGAATCCTGGAATAGATTGCACTTCCTTCTCTAAGGGATCTTACTGACCCAGGGATCAAACACAGGTCTCCTGCATAGCAGGTGAATTCTTTACACCAGGGAAGCCCTATTATACAATAGCTTTTATCATTTATGAAACACTCATGATTAATTTTATGTGTCAACTTGACTGAGCCACAGCGTACTCAGATATTTGGTCAGAGGTTATTCCAGTTGTTTCTCTGAAGGTGTTTCTGGATGAAATCAATAGTTGAATTGGTAGACTAATTTTCCTACCCAATCAAGTGAAGGCCTGAAAAGAACAAGAAGACTGACTTCCCTCGCCCCATGGGCTTCCCTGGTGGCTCAGATCTTGTGTATCACAAGCTACCTGCAATGCAAGAGACCCAGGTTCAATCCCTGGATCGGGAAGATTCCCTGGAGAAGGAAATGGCTACCCACTCCAGTTTCCCTGCCTGGAGAATTCCATGGACAGAGGTCCACAGGGTCACAAAGAGTTGGACATGGCTGAGCAATTTTCACTTCACTTTCCCCCAAAAAAGGGAGTTTCTCCTGCCCAATCACCTTGAGCGGTCTGTCTTCAAACTAAGACTGAAACTTTGGCTATTTCTGGGTCTCCAGCTTGCAGATGACAGATCTGAGGCCATGTCAGCTTCCATAATCATATAAGCCAATTCAATATATATAAAATATAATGTCTATGTATATAGGATTGGCTCACGTGCTATAGAGATAAGGATAGATATCCCATTGTTTCTCTTTCTCCAGAAAATCCTAATACTGGCACCTACTATATGCCAGCAATCATTGTTAATTTCATAACAAGGCACTAAGATACATAGCATTCTCCCCATTTTGCACATGAGAAATAGAAGCTATATAACTTTTAATGACTTATCTCAAGATTTCAGAGTAAAGAACATTTCCAGAGTTCAAACGCAGCCATCTTCTGTCAAACTACTAGCCCACTTCCCCTCTCGCCATTTCCTTTCCAGTTCTGCAGAGATCTTCCTGAAATGTCTGTCTTCTTTCTGCTTTGGTTGTACCCTGGAATGGTCAGAGTTGAGGCTTCTTTGATGTGTTGGGACCTTGACATGCCCCAGAACTTTGTTTCTGAGCATGAATTTGCCTTCTACAGGTCTGTGCGTGTAACTGCTTAAAGAGGAGAAAGTGTCAGTGGCTCAGTTGTGTCTGACTCTTTTGCAACTCCATGGACTGTAACCTGCCAGGCTCCTCTGTCCTTGGAATTCTCCAGACAAGAATACTGGAGTGGGTTGCCATTTCCTTCTCCAGGGGATCTTCCCAACCCAGGGATTGAACCCAGGTATGCTGTATTGCAGGCAGATTTTTCACCATCTGAGATTCTAGGGAAGCCCTAAAGAAGAGAAGACTGCCCTAAATCTGTGAAGAAGAGAGGACTTCCCTAAATCAGTTCTGACCACAGGATATGTCCTTGAATTCACCCATCCCCCTGATTTTTAGGCACAGATCACCCAGGATTGAGCCACATGTTGATGCACTTAACATTAACAAAACATACATAATTTGAACATACAGTCCTTGGTCTGCTCTCACCCAGAGCACCTCAGAACTCCACACAGTGAAGGCAAGATTTCCATTTGGGGACCAAGAGCTTTGCAAATGATCTCCACTGGCATGTGGTAAAGTGGTGGATCTTTTGTCAGACGCAAGGCTTCAGTGGACTCAATTGTACAGATATCAATGCTGAGTTTCAAAACCAATAGAAGCCGAAGATGGACAGGTTGTTTCCCAGGAAACCACTGTCTTTGAAGTCACGGAGATGGATGCATGCAACAGATCCAGAGTGCAAAGCGCAGGCAAGGACGGTGCTCACAGGTCACTCTCAGCTACTTCCGCTCGGCTATTTTTAAGCCAAGTGTCTCCAAGTAGGTCAAAGACACTTGTTTTATTAAGAATAAAGGCCATGGTGAGTTGGGATTTTTTATGGCAACCCACTCCAGTATTCTTGCCTGGAGAATCCCATGGACAGAGGAAACTTGCGGGCTACAGTCCATGGGGTCGCAAGAGTCAGACACGACTGAGTGACTTTCACTTCACTAAGTAAATTTTTAAACACAGTTGAGTGTATCTGGAAGCTTTTGTTTGATTATGAAACTCACATTTTTTCATCCTCTTGAATGGATAATTTAAATTTTCCCATGTTTAAATATCTTAATGCATATATACATATGTAAGCATTAATCAGTGTATATATGTATCAGTGTGGCTAAATGTATGTATAATGTGTATTTTTACGTGTGTACATATGCATATCAAAAACAAGTATGGGAAATGGTAATCCCAAGATCAGTTTTACATGGAAAGTTCCAAATACTTCATTGGTAAGGGTGTATTCAGATTGGATGGAGATCAAGGTTTAGTCAACGTTTTAGTGTGAACGATTTGGTGAAAATGATGTTTGAGAAAAACTGATGTCATCATTGTAGATGAAAGAAACCAGCTACTAGATTTCTGACACTGATTGGATTCATCTGGTATATGCAAAGGTAAGGATTCGTCTCTTCATTATAATTATTATGCTTCAACCCACTTCTGTGTCTATATTTACTGTTACACTATAAACTTCATGAAGGAAGGAACTATTTCTCTCATCACTGTAACCACTGCACCACCTACCATATTCGCTGGTGGAATAGTAATTGCCCAACACAAAGCTTTAAATAAGTGAATAAATAAATGAATGGAGCTATTACTGAATACAGGCCCATGAGATAATGAAGATTTGAACAGCGACAGCAGCTCAAACAGATTTGCTAGAGAAAGATACTGAAACGTTGAAAGTTAGAGTAACATGATTTTGTATAGAAAATACAAACAGGGGCTGAGACCAAAATACTAACAGGTTGCAGTCAAACAGAATTTAAGAATTCACATACTGCTTTCACAGATAATAATTTTGAGCTATTCTGTTTCCAGTCCCAAAAAGCCAAAACATATCAATGTGACTGACAAAACCTAAGACATGAGTTGCAGCATGGGCTTAAAAGATTTGACACATATGTGGTGGTCAAGTTGAATTTGAAAAAAAGGCATAATAATATTGAAATGTAAACATCAATTAAACACATGGAACATGCAAGTGAAAGGGTGGGTCTAAAGATATAAGCTAGCAGTCTTTAAGATCATGAGAAATTTTCAAGTGAAAACTAAATCAGTTTAATAACTTGTGCTCATTCTGTGATTTTTTTAAAAATTTATTTTATGGTAGGTATCAACTGCACTTGTCAATTTATATATTCAAATAAACCAAAAACTATTAGTTTCAAGGCTAATACTATTTTTAACTAAAATATATGGAGTTAGTAATACAGGCAGTGTCCTCAAATTCAAATTGTAGTTGTTTCTATGCAAGCTAAACTTTCTTACTAGTATTTATACTTCCATTGTAAAGCATCATTATAAATTTGCATTTTTTTCAGAGAGGAAGATGTTTCTTCCAGGGAAGACTTTATTCCAGGGGACAAGTACAGCACAGTGTTTTATTTACAGTGAAAACATTTTCATAAAAAACAAGCAAAGTACAGCCTATCTCTTGCACACATATTGTGAAGCCTTTTTGGCACAATGTGTGTGGAGAAAGTACAGTTTGTAATCTCTCTCTCTCTCCTTCCCTGTTCCCTCCATCTCTCTCTCCGCGTCTATCCAGGAATTGAATCAAGAACCATGATGCCGTGTCAACAATTTTTTAAGTTACAGAATTGAAGCAAAAAAGATGAATCATGGACAGTTTATAAAATCAAAGCTACTTAAAATATCTATTCCTATCTGTGAATTATGAACACATATATCTTTTAAACTATCTTCAGAGTCTCATGATCTTATTTTTTACAATTTCTAGTATAGTGTTCTTTTTTTTTTTTTTAACTTTTAGTGAAGGAACTTATTTTTGGTAAAGATTATTGCTCATAATTCACTTTTCTGGTTTTCACATACAGGAAAAAAAATACTGAAATCTGTCCATCAAACATTTGCAATTTAACAAAACCTTGAAATGAAAAGTTTTCCAGAAGCTTTTAGAGTTGAAAAATATGATCAAATGGCTTAAGCCAAAGCCATGATTTTGACTTAAGCTTTCACCATTTTCTTGGGTTCTGAGGCTATTAAGAAAAACATGGTAGGCAATTTGTAAAACTAAATGACATATTTTTTGGAGGAAAATGCCATTAGATGAATTAGATTAGAGTAACATTTCAGTGAAACATGAACCACTGGAATATGGAATTTAATAGAGGACATCTGACTTCAATTCCATCCAAGAAGTTGTTATCGGAAGCAGCCTAAGTACCTCCACAGGGCACATGGCACAGCCTCACCTAGCGAGTTAACGAGCACAGTAGCCTCCAAGCAGGGCAGAAAAGTGAGTCTCTTTCTGAGTTCTGAAAACATCTGGGGACACTGAGTGATATTTTTCAATCTTGGAAGCTTTGCTTTTTCAGTGCAGTCTCTCCATGCTATATAGAATTCCGTTTTAGAGTACAAAGTAACCAGCCTTTGCTAACTCTGCTCTAATCTTTGCATTCCTCTGGAATATGTTTCAAAGGCCTCTTTTTGTCTGAAACGTGGAGCAGGCAGGCAAACTAGCATAGGGAGACATAAGGGGAAAAGAGGAATCTTATCTTTTTTCAAAACCGACTCTCCTATTGGTCGCCTTAAATTTCCACCCAGAATGATTGCATTCAGGTGATTTTTAGGAAAAACTAGATCATAACCGAGAAGAGAGCAGGAAGATTACCGGGAAGGAAGAAGGGATAAAAAATACACTCTTCAGGATTTTGCTCGAGTCATCTCTCTCTCTTCTCTCCCTCCAGCTCCTCCAGATCCTCTCTCTCCTCCATCCCCGTCTTCTCCTCCCCTTTCCCTCTTTTCTTCTCCCCCTATCAATCTCCCTTCTTCCCACTTTCTCTCCCTCAAACATTGAGAGTAGGATGCAGGAAGAGTTAAGGGAAATGTTGAGTCCTAGTGCTGGGGACCATGCGAACTCCAGCATCAACCCCAAAATGTCAGCAGGAAAACAAGAGTGGACTGAGCTCTAAAACTGCTCATTATAATAAATGTTTGCCAAAAATAATAATAATAATAATGTGGAACTGAGAACATCCTTCAGAATGGTCTCTAAGAAGTTTTTCAGGGAGTAAATAATTATCTTCCTTTCTCATTTATTTCACAAATACTAAATAAGAAACTGCTATGTGCCTAGCACTTTTAAAGCCTCAGGGGTACAGTGATCACAAGATAGATAAAGCCCTGCTCTCATAGAGTTTAGACTCCAGCCAGGTGATGATTGGCTAGTGCAAAAATAAACATATGACATGGACATAAGGGCCAGGGAGAGAAGTACAGCAGGAAGATAACACGGAGAGTGAACTAGTGGCGAATTTGAACTGGTTCCAGAAAAGACTTGCTCGGGAAAGTTACATTTCTGTTAAGATCTGGAAAAAGAACTTGCCAGGCAGAGGCACAGCTTGTTCGAAGGCCCCGACGTGGGGAGTGATTTAGCATTGAGGAGCTGGAACAAGCAAGCAGGGCTGAATCAGAGGGAAGACGGGAGAGGAGCACAAAATGACGCTGGAGAAACAAAGAGCAACCAGATAAGGAAGACCCTTGTATGCCACGCTAAGAATATGCCGTTTTAGGCTGATCTTACACCGATGAGCTTTTTAGGGTGCCAAATAATTACCAAATCTCTCACTGCCTCATTTTGCATTCTATGCCTATTAGCTGCTGGTCTCCTAAGCAGCCCATCATTAACCTTAAGTTCTAGGTTGTGTCACCTCCAGTTACAATATTTCTCTCTGCTCTACAAAACATTTGGCCATTGCCTTATGGAAGCTTCCCTTGTGGCTCAGCTAGTAAAGAATCCACCTGCAATGTGGGAGACCTCAGTTCGATTCCTGGGTTGGGAAGATCCCCTGGAGAAGGGAAAGGCTACCCACTCCAGTATTCTGGCCTGGAGAATTCCATGGACCGTATAGTCCATGGGGTCGCAAAGAGTCAGACATGACCGAGCAACTTTCACTTTCAGTTTCATACGGAGGCGCAAAAGTCATTGCTCATGATCCAAAGAAGCTGTTGATTCTTGACGGCCCACCCTCTGATTCAATTCCTGGACAAAATAATATTTCTAAAGGTCTGGTGTTCAGTTAAAAGTGTAGGCTATTCTTGGAAATGGCAAAATAAAAAAGCTAAACCAATGTCTAATATTCTGTTATTTGGAATTCTTGAGTGTCCTAAATACAAGAATAAAAGGAAGAATAAAATCAATTGGCGTCAAAATTAGAATAGGAATTTAAATTTATAGTATGAATGGTGCAACTAGCATATTAAAATTTTCCTTGAAATGTCACTCAATAATTTAAAATCCCTTGTAAGTCTCTTTCAGTCACCTCTCTTTGAAAAATAAAATGTTCAGGTGTTCCTGACTTGCAACCCTATACCTGCAAAAACAAAAATGCTTTTTTGTTTGAGCTTTTTGCAAGAGAAATTTTTGCTAGCCTGTTTTCCTATAATGACAGTGTACTTGTCCCTTGATTAATGGCTTATATGTTGATCCATAATTCAATACTTTTAAATCATTCTGTACTGTAAATAACAGAGTTGTGCCAAAACTCAATCTGGGAGCTTGTTTTGAATTGATTATTGGAAAAGCTGGGTTCACTGGTTAAATACTGGTGACTCACGAGTGAAACTCCCTTAACTGTATGTTTTGGATTGATCTCCTTTCTTACCTAAAATTGTTCTGTAAATTGATATGATTGGAAACATTAGCTTTTAATCTGTCAATGATTCTATAAACACGGTCCTGTAACTCAGTCTTGCACTTGCAAGAGAATGCTCACCTTCAAGTGGGTACTTTTACTTTTGACTGTATGTTGGCACACATTTCACTCAAGACTGGTGACCATTTTTAACACATGAGTATAACAGTGGAAAATTAGACTTCATTACTTCAAATTTCTGATCTTCAGCTTATATATAATCATAATAAACTATCTTTCTGGTAGGATATCTCACGTACACTGGTTCTTGTAAGCTGCATTTCCCCAAAAATATTTATGGAAAGTCCTGGCCCCCGGTACCTCAGAATATGACTGCATTTAAATATAATGACTTTGCAGATGGAATTACATTAATGTGAAGTCATTAAGGTGGGCCTTCATCCAATATGACTGATATCTTCATAAGAAGAAGAAATCTGGGCACAGACATGCGCAGAGGGAAGACGATCTGAGGACAGCCGTCTTTAAGCCAAGAAAGCGAGTTCTGGAGCAGACCTTTCTCTCACAGCCCTCACAAGGAGCCAACCTTGTCAACACCTTGACCTCAGACTCCTAGCCTCCAGTACTGTGAGAAAAACGTCCTTCTGTTATTTAAGCCACCCAGTCTGCCATCCCTTCTTATGGCAGTCCTAGCTACCAACACACTGGTTTCAGATAACGGCTTGTGAAGAAGACTAGAGATAGCTCACAGAATGTTATGTCTTATGGAAAGTCACGTTCTCGCTCTGTGCGTATGCGTGCCCCTCGTTTAGGCGCTCAGTCATGTCCAACCCTTTTGCGACCCCATGGACTGTAGCCCACCAGGTTCCTCTGTTCATGGGATTTTCCAGGCAAGAATACTAGAGTGGGTTGCCATCGCCTCCTCCAGGGGGTCTTCCTGACCCAGGGATCGAATGCATTTCTTTAAAAACACATCAAGTAAATACCATAAAGAAATGGTGATAAAACTGAAACCAAAGTAAATCTACCATTTTGTAAGTTGACTTCACTTTCACAAAATCACATGATACTATAACAGATAACTTTTGTGAAACATTCCTTTTACTACCCACTAGCATTTCTCCCAGCAACACTAACATAAACTAATAAAGAGTCCTTGCTCTCTCCTACCCATTGTTGTTTTAGGCACTAAATCACTCTTTGTGATCCCGTGGACTATAACCCACCAGGCTCCTCTGTCCAAGGGATTTTCCAGGTAAGAATACCAGAGTGGGTTGCCATTTCCTTCTCCAGAAATCAAACCCGAGTCTCCTTCATTGGCAGGCAGATTCTTTACCACTGAGCCACCAGGAAAGCCCTTCCTATCCATTGGCCATACTTAAAATTTTCATTTTAGGACTTCCGTGGCGGCACAGAAGGTAAGAATCAACCTGCCAACGCAGGAGATATGGGTTCAATCCCTGGTCCAGGAAGATCACACATGCTGTGAGGCAACTAAGCCCATGCGACACAACTACTGAGTCCGTGCTCTGGAGCCCACGAGCCACAACTGGTGAAGCCTGTGTGCCTAGAGCCCGTGCACCACAATGAAGAGAAGTCCCCACTCGCCACAGCTAGGGGAAGCCCATGCACAGCAACAAAGACCCAGTGCAATCAAAAATAATAAATAAATGTTTTAAAACGTTCATTTTATCCCTGCTGCTGCTAGGTCACTTCAGTCGTGTCCAACTCTGTGCGACCCCATAGACGGCAGCCCACCAGGCTCCCCTGTCCCTGGGATTCTCCAGGCAAGAACACTGGAGTGGGTTGCCATTTCCTTCTCCAATGCATGGAAGTGACAAGTGAAAGTGAAGTCGCTCAGTCACGTCCGACTCTTAGTGACCCCATGGACTGCAGCCTACCAGGCTCCTCCACCCATGGGATTTTCCAGGCAAGAGTACTGGAGTGGGGTGCCATTGCATTTTATCCCTACTCTTTTTTTATTACACTTTGTCTCGGAGTCCTTGAAAACGCTTGTGGACAGACCATCTTCACTGCAAAAGGGCAGAAGAGAACAACTATTGATTTAGTGCTTTCCTTTCCTCTCCATTGTCAACAATAATTAATGTTTTCTATTAAAGTAATATGGTTGGTTTTAATTCTGGTTTGGTTGCTAAGAGCTAAAGATAACACGCAAATCAATAGAACATTAAGGAACTACGATTCCCACAAACCATAATCTGAGATAAACACCATATGACTCAGTAAATCTAAGGAAATGTCTCTTAAAATTCTAATGCCAACTTGCAGTGCCAAGCAAATGCCAGCAGTTTCAGATACACGAGCAGGGAAAAACTAGATGTCTGTAAAACTCAGAAAATGTTTGTCTTCCAATAATTCAGAAAAGTTATTGTCTTATCAGCAAACTCTTAATTTACATTAAATTAAAAGAGCTATATGAACTAAAATGTATGATCCTTCTTTCAAAAGGAAGGAAGCAACAAGAGATGTTCATTTTTAGTCTTTGTAAAACCAAAGTACAGAGGAAAAGTAACAGAATTTTCCCCAGGATTTTGAAGAAAGTATGTTAAAGTAAGCTACAGGAATTCTGAATGCCCCAGTGAAATAGCCTTTTCTGTCCATTAAAATATTTATCCCATCCTCTTACCCATAAAACTTGCTATTTGATCCAGTTCTAAATCACTTTTCTCTATAAATTGTAAGTCAAATTCTTCCACTCCTACCTAAAATAACATAAGAAAGTACAGATAAAAAAACAAAGATGCAAGGTCTATTTGCTGCTGACATCCAAAAAGACTGGTACTGGGAATGCTGTTGTTGTTTAGTTGCTGAGTGGTGTCCATCTCTTTTGTGAACCCATGGACTGTAGCCTGCTAGGCTCCTCTGTCCATGGAATTTCCCAGGCAAGAATACTGGAGTGTGTAGTCACTTCCTTCTCCAGAGAATCTTCCCCACCCAGGAATCAAACTCATGTCACCCACATTGGCAGGCAGATTCTTTACCACTGTGCCACCTGGGAAGCCCAGTATTGGGAACACCAATCTGGTAAAAGAAAGGTGGCCGTGGTTGTTTCTAGGCAGTTACCAAACTAGCCATCGTGTATCTGGTGCCATCATATTCCAAGACAATGGTCTATTTTGTATCAAGCTCCGAACAAGTGACTATGGTTACTTGGAATCTAGAGACTCCAAGAAGGACTACAGAAAGAGCTGGAAAGTGAAAGTGAAGTCTCTCAGTCATGTCCAACTCTTTGTGACCCCATGGACTGTAGCCTACCAGGCTCCTCAATCCATGGAATTTTCCAGGCAGGAGTACTAGAGTGGGTTGCCATTTCCTTCTCCAGGGGATCTTCCCAACCCAGGGATCGAACCCCGGTCTCCTGCATTGCAGGCAGACACTTTACCGTCTGACCCACCAGGGAAGCCCAATACTATCAATTTCTTTTTCTCTTTTCATTTTTCTAATTTTCTTGTCTGCACAGCACAACATATGGGATCCTACTTCCCTGAACAGGGATCAAATCTGTGCCCCTTGCATTGGAAGCACAGATTCTTAACCACTGGACCACCAGGGAAGTCTCACTGTCAGCTTCCTAATTTAATGAGTTAGAGTCTGGAACAGGGCCTCATAAGGACAAGGAACACTAACAAGGAAATCAGAGCATAGTCAGATATACCAACTGAATCAACAAGAGAGTGAATGGGGCACTCACACTGGCCCATGATCCAGTGTGACTACACCAAGTACAAAGAGGCTAGCTATGGACCATTATGGCCCATATGAAAAGTGTGGGATTCTCCTGTACTAGGCAGTATAAACCCATAGATGCTAGGGGTTAGTAGAAATGAGGAGGAAAGACAGGGTCTAACCTTTTTATCTGACAAATAGATAGATAGATTTGTATTTACCATATTTGAGTCCATTATTAAAATGGGTCTTAGCCTTTTAGAAAGGCACTTACTAAGCCATTCACCCAGCTTACTAAAATCAAATGAGGAAGAACGACATCACCACTGAGCTTTGGCCATACATCCATTAAAGAAATAATATAATTATACTGAAAAACAAAAAGGTAAGGTGGTTTGTTTTTTTTGTAATGCTGTGTTATTTCAAGAATAACATTTATTTAAGGAAAAGGATTATTCCAGAATCTTTTATAAAGAAAAAATTTGGCCACTCCAAAAGAGAGTGGTTCTTAACAGATGCTTGTGGAACACATATTAAAACAAACCCAGCAATGAAAACATACTTTTGAAAGATTTTTAAAAATATTATAACATGTAAGAACCCTAAATATATTTCAGTGCAATCTATTCATTTTGCTTATAAGATAACAAATTCAAAGATATTCTTTATATTACAAATAAATATAATTATAAATTAAATTTTTAGAAGACTGAAAATATTACACAAATTTTAAAGAACTATACAAATAAAACATATCATTCCTATTTATAATTAAAAATAAACCTATAAATAGCTTGAGAGTAGTCAAACTGACAAAGTCACATGAAAAAAATTTAAGGGATTTCCACTTCCAACCAAGACAGAATAGTAGGGACTAATTTATCCTCCCACCTGAAGCAAACAGAAACGGAAAACTATGTAAAAAAAAAAAACAGTTTTTAAGACTTGGCTATCAGGCAATGAGAGAAGATGAGAAGTGAGAGACAGCTGCCACAGCTTACTGCCTGGAGAGACTGTTCTAGATCATGTCACGGTGACCTGGATCATAGGCAGAGACCAGCTTCCTGAGTTGAGGACACAGAGATGAAAGTCTGAGAAGTGCAAAGTCGATAGTTCAAACAGCAAAGTACAGGATGCAATTAACAGCAAACTGGATGCTACAGATGCAGAAGTCAGTAAAGTTAAAGCCATACTGATAGAAACTATCAACGTGAAACACAGAAAAAAGAATCTGACAAATATTTAAAATGAACAGAGTATCAGCGAGCTGAGGTAAAACTTCAAGCAGCCACATGCATATGAAATTGGAGACCCAGACATAAAAGAGAGTGAGAGGAGAACAGAAAAAAACACTTAGAATAGTGACATATGTGGGGAAACGATCTAAAAAAAAAAAAAAAAGGACAGGGAAAAAAATTTCTAAGCAAAGTGATTCAGTTCAGTTCAGTCACTCAGTTGTATCCAACTCTTTGCAACCCCATGAACTGCAGATCGCCATGCCTCCCTGTCCATCACCAACTCCCGGAGTCCACCCAAACCCATGTCCACTGAGTCAGTGATGCGTTCCAACCATCTCATCCTCTGTCATCCCCTTCTCCTCCTGCCCTCAATCTTTGCTGCATCAGGTGGCCAAAATATTGGAGTTTCAGCTTTAGCATCAGTCCTTCCAATGAACACCCAGGACTGATCTCCTTTAGGATGGACTTGTTGGATCTCCTTGCAGTCCAAGGGACTCTCAAGAGTCTTCTCCAACACCACAGTTCAAAAGCATCAATTCTTCAGCGATCAGCTTTCTTCACAGTCTAACTCTCACATCCATACACATATATATTCTTTCCTGTGTTATTTTCCATTACAGTTTATCATGGGATTTGGTTATAATTCTCTGTGCTGTACAGTAGGACCTTGTTGTTTATCCGCTCTTTATGTAATAGGTTGCATCTGCCAATCCCAAACTCCCAATCCATCCCTCCACATCTTCTTCCCCCTTGGCAACCACAATTCTGCTCTTTGTCTGTGAATCTATTCCTGTGTCATAGATAAGCTCAGTTGTGTCATTTTTTAACTTTTCATTCTATATTGGAGTACAGTTGATTAACCATGTTGTGTTAACTTCAGATGTACAGCAAAGTAATTCAGTTATACATATACATGCATCTTCCTGTTCAGTCTCTCAGTCACATCTGACTCTTTGCAATCCCACGGACTGCAGCATGTGAGGCTTCCCTGTCCTTCACCACTTCCTGGAGCTTACTCAAAATCCTGTCCGTTGAGCCGGTGATGCCATCCAACCATCTTGTCCTCTCTCACCCGCCTCTCCTCCTGCCTTCAATCTTTCCCATCATCAGGGTCTTTTCTAATGAGTCAGCTATTCGAATCAGGTGGCCAAAATATTGGACTTTCAGCATCAGTCCTTCCAATGAATATTCAGGTTTGATTTTCTTTAGGATTGACTAGTTTGATCTCCTTACAGTCCAAGGGACTCTCAAGAGTCTTCTCCAACACCACGATTCAAAAGCATTAATTCTTCGCTGTTCAACCTTGTTTGTGGTCCAACTCCCACATCCATACATGACTACTGAAAAAACCATAACTTTGACTAGACAGAACTTTGTGGGCAAATTAATGTCTCTGATTTTTAATATGCTGTCTAGATTTGTCATAGCTTTTCTTCCAAGGAACAAGTGTCTTTTAATTCCACCGCTGCAGTCACCATCTGCAGTGAATTTGCAGCCCAAGAAAATAAAGTCTGTCACTGTTTCCATTGTTTCCCCATCTATTTGCCATAAAGTGACAGGACTGGATGCCATGATATAGTCTTTTGCAAATTCTTTTCCCATTTAGATTGCTGCATAACACTAAGCAGAATTCCCTGGTCTTGTTGGTTATCCACTTTAAGTGAGTACATGTCAATCCCATGGGAGTTTGGAACTGACATGTGTCATATTTTAGATTATCTTATGGTGTTCGTATTTCTCTTTCTGACTTACTCCACTTAGTAAGATGATCTCATGTTGTTGCTGCATATGGTATTATTTCATTCTTTTTTATGACTGAGTAATATTCCATTGTATATATATACCACATTTGTTTCATCCATTCATCTGTCAATGGACATTTAGGTTTTTTCCATGTCTTGGCTAGAACAATCTTCTTGAAGACTTCTGCTGCTTACAGTATTCAAGCCTATATACTGTCATTGACTTTTTAGAATCATAAGAAGCATTTAGTACACCTCACTGTGGTACTTCAACGTTATGTGTCATCACCACCATCACTATTCTGCTGAATGTGCATAATTCATAAAACACCAGAATGAAATAAATCCTAGAACATTAAATCAGCTATGCCTGAACTTGTTTGTTTATAAGAATCACTTGCCCCCTCCCACAACAGACCAGTAGGTAGAAATTTCTGGAAAGAAGTCCTAGAATCTATATAGTTAAGCACAACCTTCCCTCACCCCACCCCACACACATAATAACTGTAGATCAGACAAGTCTGGGAAACAGTGGTTTATCATGAGAAACCACAGAATTTGCCTGAGTCTCAGCAGATCACTTCTCAGAATATCTGATACATTTAGTGTGCTCCTACTTGGATTATCCATTTCTCTTAAGTTTCACTTATTTGGAGAGGATGAGACAAGTGGTAAATTATAACCAGACAGCCAAATACTAGGGCCAAGGGTGAAATCACCATGGTATTGTATTGTTTTATAAATAAGTGTACCTGAGTCCATTTTTATCAACTAATCACCTCCACATTGAGCAGATATTTCAACCTTGGCCCTGACAATCAAAATCAATTGTGACCTTTCTCATTAAAAAAGTCCAGAATAAGAATTTTCAAAGCAAGGGTCCTAATGTAAACAAATGTGCTGGTGGACATTGGGTGTGTATCTGATGGCCAAATGCTAGAGCTCTGCAGAACAGCCGTAAGAGTCAGCTGAAGGCCGGTTGACAGACCCAAAAAACAGTTAATTTAAAACATGCTTAAAGACTTAAAGACAAGACTCAAATCTAATAGTGGTAGTTATCATCTCTAACTTAAGAGGCAGGCAATAATCTCATTTTTTCAGTCCTTCTGTCATTTGAAAGCTGTTTATCTTTCTATAAATCAATTACCTACCAACATCCAAGTTTCCTCTGGATTCTAGAAGGCATATTAGTGAGCAGATAAGCCAAATGAGGGAAGTCAAAAGACAAACTTAGTCCACTAGTCTTGTGAGGATCCATATAGCTTGCATGCAACTAAGTCACTTCAGTTGTGTCCAGCTGTTTGTAACCCTATGGATTGTAGCCCACCAGGCTCCTCTGTCCATGGAATTCTTCAGGCAAGAATTCTGAAGTCTATTGCCATGCCCTCCATCAGGGAATCTTTCTGACCCAGGGATCAAACCCACATCTCCTGCGGCTCCTGAATTGCAGGCACATTCTTCGCCACTGAGCCACCAGGAAAGCCCCAGTATAGCTTAGTCTCCCCAAAATCACCTGTAATCAGTTTCCTCTGTCAGTTTAGCAGGGAATAATAACACAGGAAGTCACTAGAAAGTACTGAGTCTCTCTCAAAGAAATATATGAGCCACAGAAAAGAAAATATATGAGCCACTCTGAGCAATGTCTATGGGGTCAGAGTGCAGAAGGAGATTTAAATTCTCCAAAACTGACATAGGACAAATTTGACCACAGTCCAAACTTGCCCTCTTCCTGGTTTACAAATGGACTGTTTCAGAGGGCCAGCTGGTCCCGTCCCAGGAAAACTTCAAAGACATCACACCAGGAAATGTAGACAACACTCAAAATACTATCTGTGGAATCGGCTGAGGCTTTTTTTGTTATAAAAGTTCTGGAAATTCTTTAGTCAATATGTCAGTGACATTTTTAAAATATCTTCAACCTGTCGAATTTTTCTGGCTTCTGTGATTATTGGTTCTTCAGTCCGAGTTCTCTAATTCAATATTTTCCAAGCCTAACTGATTGCCAGATCTTTTTAAAAATACATATTCCAAGCCCCACCCTCCTTCAGTGGTCTGGGATGAGATCCAGAAATATGTGTAATAAAAGTCCTCTTACCTGACAAAATTATAACTGGCATTCAATTTGTTCAACACAAAATTTGCAGAAATCAAAGAATCAGAAAAAGTATGACTTGTGGACAGCTTTAAGGTACAACAGTTTATAATGAAACTAAAATAAATAAGCACATTGATTTGCTACACTTGGGAAGTAAAGACATTTTTTCTCATATAGGTCTCCTGATTGAGGAGTAAAATCATCTTTCTTGCCCATTTCACACCGCAAGACAGGGTGTACAATTCCTGGTTTTACTTTCTTTGAAATAGAATAAGGGCTTAAAGACATTTGAAAAGAAGTCTGAACGTAAGCCCTTAGATTGTTACAATTTTTTGGATCAAATTTCCATGTATACTTATGCAAAAATAAGCATCACCACTCTTTCCTCAGTCACATTTTCTCAGGCTATATTATTCACACTGTGTCATGAGTAGGATTAGAATATAACAGGCTCTGGTAAGCGTGTCCATCAAATGACAGGTGCAAAAAAAACTCTGAAATGTTCTAAAATGGGCTACAAGCTAAGAGCAGTCAGCTTTCTGTGTTCACTAGTCAGGATGTCTTACTGAAGTAAAAAGGGAAGTTTTGTAAGCCAAAGAATGAGGTGAATAAAAACTTGACAACAGAATCACTATAGTATTTAAAAAGGGAAGCCCCAACGGCTCCTGCAATTCAGGAGCCGCAAGATACACAGGTTCAACCCCTGGCCTAGGAAGATCCCCTGGAGGAGGGCATAGCAATCCACTCCAGTACTCTTGCCTGGAGAATCCCAGAGGTAGAAGAGCCTGGCGGGCTACAGTCCTTAAGGTCACAAAGAGTCAGACATGACTGAGCGACCACACATGCACACACAGTATTCAAAAGCTCTACACACAGGTGGTTAGGACAATTATCTAAGATTAGGAAATCACACCCTAATCCAGGGCTTCTCAGACTTGAAGGTGCATCCAAACCCCCTGCGAGTCTTGCTAAAATGCAGATTCTGGTTCTATATGTCTGGAGTCCAAGAAGGTGAATTTCTAACATGCTCCCAGTTTGTTAGCAATCTGAGGAAAGAGGCTCTAAATGAAATTTTTATTGTGTCACATGAAGCTCTTGATGAACAGCAAAAAGACAAAGATTCAGTGTGGCAGCAAAATTGTAGTTGAAAGTGGATATTCTTACACTCTAATTTTTTAAATCTTGTTTAGAATATTAAATACGTTCTTTTAAATAGAAGAGTTTAGGAACCAGTCATTCTCAATAACATTATAAAAGCTTCGGATTTTTTTCCCCCAACTATTGTCGGGACTAAAGTTTCTGTTTAGTGGAAAGAAGCTTTAGGGAGCAGTAGCAAAAGGGTTTTCATTTTCTGTTGATGTCCACATTAGCAATTCTCTTTTTCTGTCCCCTCTCCTCCCCCTGGAAAATTGAAATTGAACTCTTTGTTCTTGTAAGTTTTGGCTTAACAGGGAAGGAAATTCTATTTATATAAAATTTCATCAGGATACCTTCATCTAACTCTTCCAATGCTGCACAGTTCAGTTTAGCCAGTGACAGTAGCTAACACAAAGCCAAAATCAGTGATTCCTTGGCAGTCAGCGTCTCCTGGATGAATCACCGTAGGAAAGAAAGCAGTGAAGTTTAACAGTGGGATGAGGAAAACTGGTAGAAGCAGGTCTGCTCTTGCTGCAGGTGGTTTATTTCAATTGTCAATGCCTCACAAAAGAAATTTTTAGTCAGAATCCCATTTACTCCCTTTGCATGGCTACTACCACAGTTGACACTTGATTGGATATGTTTTTTGGCAATCCGCTGCATGACTCCAACATCAGCAACATCAGCAAATTCTAATCGTGATATGCTCACACCTTGGGCCTGGAGTCGGAAATGGCAACCACACTCCAGTATTCTTGCCTGGAAAATCCCATGGACAGAGGAGCCTGGTGGGCTGCAGTCCATGGGGTCTCAAAGAGTCAGACACGACTCAGTGACTGAGCATGCATGCAGGCACACTTGGGCAGAATAATGAGAACCGGTATCCATAAGGAGCGTTTGGTCCACGTGGCCTGAATGGATGCAAGCCTGAACCCACACACAGGGAGGGAGAGTCTGGTCCCTATAGGTTAGGAATCACTATCTGTAAACCTTTTGGCAGCCCCTGTATGTAACCTTGCAGACCAGAGACCATAGGTGGGTTCTCATTGTGAGCCAGGATGCTCAATGCCTCACTTTTAAAGGACAGCATTTACTGTTGAGTAGGAAATGGCAACACACTGCAGTATTCTTGCCTGGAGAATCCCATGGACAGAGGAACCTGGTGGATTGCAGTCCATGGGGTCGCAAAGAGTCGGACACAACTTCACACAGCACATTTACTGTTGAAAATCCACATCTGAGACTTTGAACTCCTTCTTAGATGGAAAGTGCTACTCTAAAAGTAAAGAGAAATTCTCTTTAAAACACTGGCAAGCTTTTTAGGAAACAGAAGAGATGGAATTGGAGAAGGAAATGGCAACGCAGTGCAGTATTCTTGCCCAGGAAAAGTCCATCAGGTTGCAAAGAGTCAGTCACAACTGCGCAACAAACAGCAAAGTAGTAGAATATTAAGGCTACATGTGCTGTTATTGGCTAAATGCAGCATGACAATCATGCCCACATTCTCTTGGGTTTTAAAAATATCCATACTTGAGAACTTCGAGGATTTTTTATGAGAGATGAAGATGCTGCTTACTTTCAGGGGATTCTACTATTAATACTTCATCAGCGGTCCAGCTTTTAAAATTGTACTTAACTATAGTTGGTAATAAATATTTCTTTGTGACCTCGCAACTGTGTAATTATCAGAACATGGACAAATAATCTTTTAGAGGCCAGACACCCTCTTGAGACTGTGGTGACATCTGTGGGCCATTTTCCAAGGAACCAAAAATAAACTTCTGTGTACAACTTCCATGAGTTCATAAGAGGCCCTCAAGACTTTTTTTCCTCTATGTGGCTATTGCGTTAATAACTCCCATCCTGATATAATATGCATATTCTCTGAGCCTTTCCAAAGAAACTGATGCATATACTAAGCACTGTAAGCTCTGTAAGAAGTCCAGCAACTTCTATCTACTCAAAAGAAAAAAAAATAAAGATGGCCAGCGGTTACCCCCCCACTCCAGGAAGCGCTGGGGAGGTGACAGGAACCTCCTACTGTGAAGTTCTGATAGCCACCGGCTTCCTGTGCTGGGGCCAGTGAACCCGGTTTCAGATATCTGAGACAGTTTGTCTGGTGCCAACGACAGTACCGTTTAATTGTTAGCGTTTCCACGTTCGGGAACTCCTTCTCAACCACTGCCTGTGGCGTCACCGCCTTTCTGAATCATGCAAATGAGGACGTCACATCCTCTGACTCAGAAGCCTTCGTTTCATTGAAAATTATTTTAAGAATTGCAAGCAGAGAATTGGTCTTTGTTTAGATCTGATTTTCAAAAGACACCGTTTTGCCTTTTGTCACAAGAGATGACAGAGAGAGACTAAGAAGGGATTGAGAGCCTGGAACCACGAGCCTTTGCCAGCAGCAGGCACACCTCTGCTGGGAGACTGGGATCCGCCATCCTTGCCAAATTTGGTGTAGCAGCTAATAGTACATTTCCATGTATGTACTTTTCTCCCTATTTTCCCCAAGGAAAGGGCGAGTCAGGATATGCACGCATAGCACGCACAACTGAAATAGCCTTGTTTAAAGTAGTTTGCAACTATTCAGTGAAGTTACTTGACTTTGTCCGTTTCCAGCCCCAAAATCTATTCTGCACTCAGGCAGTGTCCCCCTAAGCCAACAATCTTTGTATTCTTGGACGATGTACTGAAACCCTAGGCAGTTAGCATAGTGATTATGAAAAAAAGACACTAAAAATAAGATTTGAGTCCCAATAGTAGGCTAGTTGTGTGACTAGCTAGTTGTATGAACTTAGGAAATATACTGAACTTCTCTGAGTCTCAATTTGCCCAGTGACAAAATGAGATAATAATGACACTTATCACAAAATTATTGTGAGGATTAAATTAATTAATATAATACAAATAAAGTTCCTAGATACAGTGTGTCACTATATTAGTATTATGTGATGCTTAGCTGTTATTATTACAAAAGTTATCCCTGAAGATTTTCTTTAATTCAGATATAAGCTAGAAGAAACATGTGTTGGTTTTAATTTACAGAACAAAAGACAATAAAGCATAGACATTGGAGTCCAGTAGCTCATCATACTGGAAATCCCATAGTAGTTATAAGCCAGCCAAGTTCAAAAATCATGTCTTAACTGAGTGACTTCAAGCTCAGGGCCAGGCTCCTCTGTCTGTGGAATTCTCCAGGCAAGAATACTGGAGTGGCTTGCCATTCTCTTCTCCAGGGGATCTTACCAACCTAGGGATCAAACCCAGGTCTCCCACATTGCAGTCAGATTCTTTACCGTCTGAGCCACCAGGGCAGCCCAACATAAGCATAAATGTATACAAACTATAGAATATAGGCAGTAAGCAGTAGACACACATTCATTTTTAAATAAATGAATTGATATTACACTTACTCTATACCCTGTATGGTTTTTCACACTATATTTTAAAAGAACTCACTTATCCAGTCTTCCTAATAACTCTAGGAGGCAAGTTCTATTCCTCTGCCCTGTTTTAAGAATCAGGAAACATGCCATTACAAAGTTGCAGACTAAAATCCAACCCCAGGCTCTCGTGACAATGCTTTTCCAGAGTTGGCCAACAGAACTTTCCACAACAGTGGAACTGGTCTTTCTATGCTGTCTGATACTGGTCCCACCAAGCCCATGCAGCAGTTGAGGCCTTGATGTGGTGAATGAGCCTAAGGAAGATAATTTTTATTTTATGCAATGTAAGTTAATTTAAATTGATATTAAACAGCCACATGTGACTAGTGGTTACCATATTGGGCAGCAGAGCCCAGACCGCCATGTTGCATCACTTTGCTAAAGGGTTAGCTCCGCTAAAGAAGCTAGTGGAGACCCCTAGCCACTAACTTTGTTCTACATTTGTCTACAGTGGTTGCAGTTCCTTCAGTCAGAAGCTTTATTACATGTTTTCTCTTAAAGAAATGGACTTTTCTGATAGCACTAATTATCCTCAATGAGTGGAGACACTGCCTCCAAAACACCCAGTGATAATGGCTGATTGTTTAACTTTTACCACTTATGTTGAGAAGGACTTCGTGCTGTGCTTGCTCAATGCCAGATACAAATTGTCAGCTGTTGCGAGGGCAGTTTTCTGCACATTCCCATCTCCTGTTTCTCTAAATTAGGGCAGGACTTCTATCTGTCTCACTTTTGTAGGACTAGCAACTCCCTGATTGGCGTCTGAACTGAAAATGGAGCGCAGATGAACAGAAACAGACATCAAGACGTTGTAACATCATAAAATGTGACTTTGTTTTAATTCTCCAAATCCTGCTCTTGCTTCTGCTTCTAGTTCACAAAATCAGCTCCCCAGAGCATGCATGCCTATCTGATGGCAAATGACCAGTTCTCACCTCCTCGACCTGTATTTCTTCCTCACTGTATCATTTAGCAAGTGTGACCTGTCCTAGTTCAGAGAGACTCAGAAAAAAAAAAAAAGGTCTAAAGAAGGAACACAGTTTTCTCGTGAATTAAAACTATATTGCAATGGAGAAGACAGTTTCATGTGAATGATAATCTATGTATCTTGTTGCCAGTCTTACTTTGCCTTCATTGTTTTATTCAATTATCTGTGCTCTACCTAAACAAGCACTGTCCCATTTATAAGTAGGACTCTGTCATGTATGCATACCCAAATCCTTTTCATAGCATCACTCATAATTAGCATTTTCAAAACTGCATTTCCAAAATCACTACTGGGATTACACATGACAGAAGCCCCATAAACTTGAAACCCTAAACAAACTTTTGAAACGTGACATAAAGGTTATCCAGTGATTTCTCAAACGGAAGTCCGTGGCTTCTCCAGGTAGTTCAGCCTACATCGCTGGGCTCAGAGTCCGAAGAGAAGCTCATGAGCAAAACTCCTGCTAAGTCATTTCCTCTCTTTGTTTTCAGATCAGATTTCCAAGCAGAATATTCGGATCTTGTTCTGTATGCCCTCTGACTCAGCCTGCCACAGTTCTGTGGGCAAATGGGTTGTGGGTTTATCTTGCACATTTTTTAATGATATTAGGGTGGTGATTTGGAGAGCTTTACATTTCTCTTGTTTTCTCTGGCTTGACTCTTCTCTCCCACCTTCATTCCTGTGTATGTGTTCATAGGTTATCATTTGCATGATTTTTGAGACACAATGAATCAAAGGGATTAACAGATCATTTTGATAAACAGTTTCTCATTGATACAGTAGAGGCCACTTGCACTAGCATTTATCAGAAAGAAAAATAAAATTAAAGTTTATCTTTTTTTTAAAAAGTTAACACATGAATATGCTTAGGAACACAGGGTATTTTTATTTGGGTGATATTTTAAAGCTGAACAGTCATATTTTTTTTGACCATGCCATACAGCATGTAAAATCTGTACATTAGTTCCCCAAGCAGGAACTGAACCCACTTCCTCTGAAGGCAGATTCTTAACCACTGAACTGCCAGAGATGTCACAAATAAAGTTTTTAAAAACCAAAAACAATGAAGCTCATGTGGTGCTCACAAGAGACCTGAGAAACCCACCATCAGAGTAGTGCTTGTCATCTGACTGCCCCAAGTTCCTCTCACAACACAAAGAACTTGCTTCGATCCTCTGCCTGAGGTTAGCAAAGACTTTCAGTGGAAACTTGCATTTGCAGTTCATAAATTTTGAAAGCTGATAAGCCTTGCCGCTGTGTGGGTTTATATGTATGGGCAGGAGTGAACTTTAAAACACTGTAGAATTTATCTGGGCAGCTAAACTAGATGAACTCATCAAATATGAGTTCCAAATTATGAAAAAAAATAGCAGTTTTACCCTCAAGTCTTTTAGTGTGCAGCATTTTAATGTTACCATTATTATCATTACTGTGATTGAGGGAAAAAATCCTCTGTTCTCTTGATGTAATTTGGTATATATTAATACTAGCAATCTCCATTAGAAAACAGCTCCTTGGGTAGGAGGAAAACAGAATTCAAAGACAGAAATAAACTGATTAAAAGCCATGGATTTTGTTAAACGTCCGTGTTAAAAGGTAGCCACAAGCTCTGAGTGATATTTTTCCATGTTTTATTTATTTATTCATTTATTTTTGTGATTTTTTTATTTATCATTTATTGAACATTTACTTTGTACAGGTACAGTTCAAGATTTTATTCATGCATTAACTAATTAATCTGTAAAACAAACCCAGATGACAGAACAGACATAGTCTTGCCCTAAAAGAGGGAGCACCATCAATTGTTAAGAAAGAAAGGGTAGACTATCATCAGATGCTTTTTCCTGCCATGTAAGTACAAGGACAGAACTAAAATCACAATTTGGGAATTTCCAGGGAAGATATAAGTAATCTAGTTTGTGTAGAGATAGGAAAGTTTTCTGAATTAGCTATTCCTGAATGTAATCTTGAAGGCAAAATCTATCAGCCTCCCTAAGATAAACAATGTAACAATACCACATAACAAAAAATCTTATGTCATGTTTTATCTATTTTGACATTGCTGAAACCTAGAACATGTGTTCCTTCAACAGGCAGGCCACCTGCTAGGTAGTGGGAATACAAGAAAAATAAGATACAGAACTTGCCCTCAAGGAGCTCAGAGTCTACTTGTGAGGTGTGGACATAAATTTTTTTTTTTTAAGTCTTAAGTGCAATGCAGGTATATGAATTAGAGAGCACAGGAAGATATCTAACCCATCAGGTTCCTGGAGGAGGAGGAATCTGATCTGTGATTGAAAGACTACATAGAAGGTAACAATGTGGACAGGAGGTGGAAGGAAGGCAAAGGAACCTGAGGGTAGAGCATGATAACCAAGGAGAATTAAAGCATTTGCACATTGCTGGAGAGAAAGCTACAGACAATGGTAAGAGACAAGCCTGGAGAGGTCAGGAAGGAGGGCCAGAGCTTGAGGACCTCGCTTACAAGTGATGGAAAGCATTTTAGAGCTTTAAGCCAAGGAAAAGAAATGTCCAATTTGTTTATATTTTGTCAAATTCTTTTTCTGCATCTGTTAAGGTGATAATGTAGCTGTTATCCTTTGTTCGCAGAGAAGGCAATAGCACCCCACTCCAGTACTCTTGCCTGGAAAATCCCATGGACGGAGGAGCCTGGTAGGCTGCAGTCCATGGGGTCGCTAAGAGTCAGACATGACTGAGTGACCTCACTTTCACTTTTCACTTTCACACATTGGAGAAGGAAATGGCAACCCACTCCAGTGTTCTTGCCTAGAGAATCCCAGGGATGGCGGAGCCTGGTGGGCTGCTGTCTACGGGGTCACACAGAGTTGGACACTGAAGCAACTTAGCAGCAGCAGTATCCCTTGTTCTGCTAATGTGATGCATCACACTTATTCATTGGCCTATGTTGGGTCATCCTTGTATCCCACTTGTATCCCAAGAGTTAAATCCCACTTGGCCATGGTATATGATCTTCTGCAGGTAATGCTGCTCCATAAAATGAGTGTGGGAAGTGTTCCCTTCTCTTCAATATTTTGAAAGAGTCTGATATAAGTTGGTGTTAAGTCTGCTTTAAATATTTGGTAGAATTTACCAGTGAGATCACCAGAGCCTGAGCTTTTCTTTGTTGGGAGGTGTTTGATTACTGATTTAACCCCCTAACTAGTTTTAGATCTGTACAGAGTTTCTATTTCTTTATGTTGGGCTTCCCTGTTGGCTCAGATGGTAAAGAGTCAACCTGCAATGCGGGAGACCCAGGTTCAATCCCTGGGTTGGGAAGATCCCCTGGAGACAGAAATGGCAACCCACTCCAGTATTCTTGCCTGGAAAATCCCATGGGCAGAGGATCCTGATAGGTTACAGTCCATGGGGCCGCAAAGAGTCAGACATGACTGAGAGACTTCACTTTCACTTTCACTTAATAGTGTATCTATTAGTTTGTGATACACAGCAAACCACCCCAAACCTAGAGGTTTGAGAGAATGACTATTTGATTCATGATCCTGAGTGCAACTTCTCTGGCCAAGCCAGCTCACCTGATTTTACTTGACTCTCCCTTGTCTCTGGGTCAGCTGGCAAGTTGGCTGGCAGCTGGATGGTCTAGGATGGCCTCATTCATATGATGGATGGAGGCTGCTGCGGAGTTCCTTGGTTTTCCTCCATATGGATTCACATTCACCAGCAGGCTAGTTTGGGCCCACTCACAAACTGGTCTCAGGCTTCCCAGGACACCAAGAGGAAAAGATGCCAGGCCATTTGAGTCTGAAGTTCACAGTGTGGAAAATGACATGACTATTTCTAAGTTTTTCAGGTATTCAGAAAGGGAATGCTTTATGAAATGATTCATGGGCTTGAGAAACAGTTGAATCAACATATAGACCCTGGAGGGCTTCCCAGTGGTGCTAGTGGTAAAGAACCCACCTGCTAATACAAGAGACAAAAGAGATGCAGGTTGGATTCCTGGGTGGAGAAGATCCCCTGGAAGAGAGTATATCAACCCCCTCCAGTATTCTTGCCTAGAAAATCCCACAGACAGAGTAGCCTGATGGGCTACAGTCTATAGGGTCCCAAAGAGCTGGACACAATTGAAGTGACTTAGCACACAGGCACCCACATAGACCCTAGAAACCATTGGAACAGAGCTAAAGTGGAATCAAGGGCTGTCACCATCCAATGGGAACATTTTCACTGTAAATTCATGTATCTCATAATCCACGATTCTGCAGAAATCTAGCTACCTAGAATGTCTTCTCCCAACACCATCACTACCTAGCACTCGCAGGAGTCCCTAGTAGGTGTCCCACGTGGGCTCAAAAATAAATCCAATCAGCTAGACTCGGCATTCATCAAATATTTCTTTCTCAACTGCTCCAGCTGCCTCTCTTTTAAATAACATGCTATTTTCTAACATTTCTGCTTTTTGTTCTGGGTATCTCCATTTCTGATTAGCATTTCAGCTTCTGCTTGGAAACACCCCATCATCTCTGCTTGAGAATGTAGCTACTATCAGGCACACACTGCCAATATATTCTGACACAGAGTTGGGGAGAATATATCTCCATTTAGTTGATATGCTCAAGTGGGTACTAAAGGATTTATACCCTACTTCCAAATATTGCACATTTTAGTAAAATATTTGTAACAGAATGTTCTCTTAAGAAAACCTTGACTTGTATGTACTAGTTTTTATTGTTTTATTTGTTTTCTGTTTGTTCTTGCTTTTAGCATTCTTGTGTGTTTTGTTTGTGCAGATGTAGACTTACAAATGACTAAAACCTTCCCTACCTTCACCCCAGGAAGAAGATGCCAGTGTTTTTGTTTCTAAAAGTATAACCTCTTCTTTTCCCACAATCTGGGGGACAATACACAGCTTGTATATCTCAGATCCACAAAGACAAGTCAGGAAGAGGGACATAAGGTGATGTTTTTGAACTAAAGACAAGGAGTTACCCAATCTCTAGTGGCCTCCTTGAATTAAAAGGAAGTCAGTGATGACTTTTCTCAAAGAATGGAATTGTGCCCCACCCCTTCCACCCATACTCAAGGGAAGCAGAGCCTCTGGGAAAGGGCCAGATAAAGACTTGTTCAGTTCAGGTCAGTTCAGTGACTCAGCTGTGTCCGACTCTTTGAGACGCCATGAACCGCAGCACAGCAGGCCTCCCTGTCCATCACCAACTCCTGGAGTTTACCCAAACTCCTGTCTATTGAGTCAGTGATGACATCAAATCATCTCTTCCTCTTTCATCCCCTTCTCCTCCTGCCCTCAAACTTTCCCAGCATCAGGGTCTTTTCCAATGAGTCAACTCTTCACATCAGGTGGCCAAAGTATTGGGGTTTCTGCTTCAAAATCAGTCCTTCCAATGGACACCCAGGACTGATCTCCTTTAGGATGGACTGGTTGGATCTCCTTGCAGTCCAAGGGACTCTCAAGAGTCTTCCCCAACACCACAGTTCAAAAGCATCAATTCTTCGGTGCTCAGCTTTCTTTATAGTCCAACTCTTACATCCATACATGACTACTGGAAAAACCATAGCCTTGACTAGACGGACCTTTGTTGGTAAAGTAATGACTCTGCTTTTTAATATGCTATCTAGGTTGGTCATAACTTTCCTTCCAAGGAGTAAGCGTCTTTTAATTTCATGGCTGCAGTCACCATCTGCAGTGATTTTGGAGCCCCAAAAAATAAAGTCTGCCACTGTTTCCACTGTTTCCCCATCTATTTGCCATGAAGTGATGGGATCAGATGCCATGATCTTAGTTTTCTGAATGCTTTAAGCCAACTTTTTCACTTTCCTCTTCCACTTTCATCAAGAGGCCCTTTAGTTCTTCTTCACTTTCTGCCATAAGGGTGGTGTCATCTGCATATCTGAGGTTATTGATATTTCTCCCAGCAATCTTGATTCCAGCTTGTGCTTCCTCCAGCCCAGCGTTTCTCATGATGTATCTGCATATAAGTTAAATAAGCAGGGTGACAGAGAACTGATCATTTAGAAGTCTTCCTAACAAGAGCACAGAGCCATCCACTTTTTGAACATGAGCATCTCAGAAAAAACAATGAAGGATTGAAAGATTTTTACCCTAATCTTCTGAGTGCCTCTTGGTTAGGGTTAGCGTTGCTGGTGGGCAATCCTCAAAACATGACCAAGTTTGAAAATCTTACAAACTCACAAGGATAGAAACTGAGACTGAGTTATTTAACTTAGCAAAATAAATGCAGTGGTTTTCACACACAGTGAAGCAAACACAAATTACACAACTTCTTCAGTTTTTATTACCAAACCTCTCTTTCTCTCCCTAAGATCCAGGCAGCTGGCACTGGACCAGAGATAAATTCAAGACCAAATAGTAAACCATATTCAGAAGAACCACTTCCCCCAACACAACCACTGCTTTGCTATCATTCCAAGCTTATCTTCCTGGATCTCTGTCCCCAGGGATAAATTTTCTCCCTGAACATTCAACAGTGTCTCCTGCAAATGGACCTCTAAGCCATCTGCCACATTTTAGCCAAATGTGTTCAGGGAGTTTCAAATTCCACAGGTAAGGACACATGGGACTCAAGCTCTTATGCTGGTGCTCAAAGGAAATATGAAGTTGAAAAATATTAGTAAATAGGTCATATTAGCAAATAGGTCATCTTTATGAGCTGTACTAGAATTTGCCAGATGCTAAAACAAGCCTAAAATCAGAGTGGATAAACACATTAAGAGGTTATTACTCGCTCACATCACAGTCAAACGGAGTCAGCAGGAGTTTCTTCTCCATGCAGTCATTCAGGCATGCCGTCCTCTGACATCATGCACCATCCTCCCAGACTTCATCCTTCTCTGCATTAAGCCAGTGATAGGGTGAAAGCCAATGATGTGAGGAGAGCATGTGTGAATATTCTATGGGCCAAACCTTGCAGCTGTAGCACTTACCTTCAAATTCCACCGCTACAAATTCAGAGTCATGGCTCCCACATTCTTTGTGCTCACTGTAAAGAAAGTTGAGAAAAGCATGCCTAGGAATCAGTGGAAATTAATTCAGTAAACATCTAGCCAGTCTCAAGTCTAAGCCACAGGAATCATAGCTCTATTCCCCTGCTTATGTTGTTACTCCCTTTCCCTGGCTTGGAGAAGCTAATGACTGAAGAAATCACAGAAGAAAGTGTTAAATTGTGACTACTTTCCAACGGCCTCAGCAATTTATAAAAATCTTAATTTTTTGCACAGAAGTTAAATTCTAAAAATATTTAAGTGGCTCAATTCCTTATATTAATAAGTCTTTCATAGTGAATCCCTAATTTATTCTGGTAGAAATGATGAACATGCAATGTAAAATACAGGAAATCTAATATTTAGTTCCTCAGAAAGGTACAGACCTTGCCTTGTTCCATAATTTTACTAACGTGATGAGAGATTGGCACTTGCACTCAAAAGCCTCTCCAGGTTGAGGTCACTGCTATGGCCCTGGAGACTTGGCTTCAGGAAGCCAAACCACAGATTTGAAAGCTCCTTGGTGAGTTGTGGGAATGGAATTGATGGTACATAGCCTTGGGGTGGGAGTGTCCTCAGCAAGGAGGATAGTGTGTCCCCTTCTTCTGAGGGAGCCTGAGAAGGAAGTCTGAGAGGCCACCCAGGTAATCTGCTTGTTCTCCCCTTGGGAGTGCTGGAGACAGGACACACTTTCCTGCCAGATTCCCTGCCCAGTATGCCACACTCCTCTGCCCTTTGACTACATTCGCCTGCAGGGCTACACAGGGAAATTAGTTCAGGGAGGGTCTCCAATAAAACTTCTCCTTCTTAATATCCTATGATTTCAGTCTATCTTCACTCAGCCTCCAACTTCTAATGAATTCCTTCTTCTCTTAATGTATTTCAGTTCTTTCCATTTATCTCACAGTCGATTCTTGTCCAAGATCCTCATTCAGTTCAGTTCGGTCGCTCAGTCGTGTCCGATTCTCCGCGACCCCATGAATCACAGCACGCCAGGCCTCCCTGTCCATCACCAACTCCCGGAGTTCACTTAAAATCATGTCCACAGAGTCGGTGATGCCATCCAGCCATCTCATTCTCTGTCGTCCCCTTCTCCTCCCACCCCCAACCTTTCCCAGCATCAGAGTCTTTTCCAGTGAGTCAACTCGTCGCATGAGGTGGCCAAGTTGCCTTATATGAGGTAAAAATAAAAATCCCAGAAACATTTTTAAAAGTTTAGGGATTCATAAAAATTGACACAAATTTAAAAGGAGAAAGAATCAAAAAGGGTTTTCATGATGTGGTCCCCTAAATGTCTACATAAAATCACCTCAGCTACCTTTTTTACAATGCAGATCCCTGGGCCCCACTATAGACCTTCAAATTCAAACTTTCCAAGGGATAGAGCCAGGATTCAGAATTTTTAAACTGATCTCCAAGGTGTTTCTAATTCACATTAAAGCTGAGATCTAATAAACTGAAAGATAATTGGGTCTCTTGACAAAATACATTTACTTATCTCAAGGAAAAAAATCCATATATATTTACAGAGGCTTGCTATCTGTCTAAACTATTAAAATATGGATAGCAAAAGGATGACTGTGTAGAAAAATAAGTGTTCCCCACCCCACACCAATGAGTTGACTCTTCACACCATGTGGCCAAAGTATTGGAACTTCAGCTTCAGCATCAGTCTTTCCAATGAATATTCAGAGTTGATTTCCTTTAGGTTTGACTAGTTTGATTTCCTTGCTGTCCAAGGGACTCTCAAGAGTCTTCTCCAGCACCACAATTCAAAAACATCAATTCTTCAGTGCTCAGCCTTCTTTATGGTCCAACTCTCACATCCATACATGATGACCATAAAAACCATAGCTTTGACTACATGAACTTTGTCAGTAAAATGATGCTGGGAAAGATTGAGGGCAAGAGGAGAAGGGGATGACAGGATCAGATGGTTGGATGGAATCACTGAGTAAATGGACAGGAATATGAGTAACTTCAGGAGATAACAAAGGACAAGGAAGCCTAGCATGTTGCAGTCCCTGGGATCACAAAGAGTTAGACATGACTCAGCAGCTGAACAACAAACCCACATATAACCCTCAGCTGAGAAAAAGCCTGATATCCCAATGAATGAAATGAAAGTCACTCAGTCGTGTCCGACTCTTGGTGACCCCATGGACTATACATTCCATGGAATTCTCCAGGCCAGAATACTGGAGTGGGTAGCCTTTCCCTTCTCCAGGGGATCTTCCCAACCCAGGGATTGAACCCAGGTCTCCCGCATGGCAGACAGATTCTTTACCAGCTGAGCCACAAGGGAAGCCCGCTAGATACCCCATAATCAGTGAGCTGAGTGATTTATTCAAGCATATCCTGAAGGACACCATGACCGCTCCACCCCACTTTCTTCATAGAAGACTAGAGGAAGAGGAAGATAAAAGGAATATATTGCCTCTTTCTTAATCCCTCTAGATTGTGGGGGTCAAGGAGGAAAGGGAACCTTGGGTTTGTCCTTCCTCCTCTAAAGGCTTGACCCAATAGACTTTCTCATAAGGTTTAACATGCTTCAGTTATCTATGATTACACAACAAACTAGCCCCAAATTTAGTGGCTTAACAATATGTTTCTCTGTGGTTCTATCTGCAGAATAGTTTCAGCGGAGAGTCTTGCTTTGCATTTCTTATGCAGGATCTGTCAGGAAACAACTGGATCTGAAGATTTTTGAAGGTTCACAGGTCAGGTGTGCAAAATTACTCACTCACATGGATAGGATTGATGTTGAGTGTCAGCTTGGGTCTCAGTGAGGCCATCAACCAGAGCACCTGCATGAAGCCTCTCCCTGTGAACTGGGCTTCGTACAGCCTTGAGAAGGTTTGGGGGACCTGGGAAGGACTGGTTATCCCAGAGCAAGCATTACAGGCAGAAGCTGTAAGACTTCTATGAATTAGCTTCAGAAGTCTCAGAACATCCCTTCTAATTTATTCTATTGTTCGATCAAGTCACCTAGGCCAGCCCGGATTCAAGAAAATGGGAAATAGTCTCCTTTTCATGATGGGGTGGGATGGGTGAGGGATGATGATGTGATGATGTGTGTGCTCAGTCATGGCCAACTCTTTGCAACCCTATGGACTGTAGCCCACCAGGCTCCTCTGTCCATGGGATATTCCAGGAAAGAATACTGGAGTGGGTTGCCATTTCCTCCTCCAGGGGGTCTTTCTCATTTAGCGATCAAACTTGCATCTCCTGTGTCTCCTTATCACTGGGAAATTCTTTACACTCTGAGCAATTGGGGTAACATTAAAGAAGAACATGAGGAGTGAGAGATACTTCAGCAGCCATCTTTGGGAAAATGCAGTTTTCCATAGAGGGTGGCTCTAAATATGGTACAGAGCTTGCTTCTATTTTCCCAACAAGGGAATGTGTAAGAGAATGAAGAAGGTACCTAAGATTGTGGGGATGGGATAAGACAGGATCAGAAGGTAGTATTGGGTAAATTCTAAAATGCCAGCCAGCCCCAACTCCTTGTGGTTCACTGTGCCTTGGCATTAGAGAAGAGGGGACAAAGGAGAGGAGTACTCATTACCTAAAAAAAATAACCCCAGGGTGAGAATTAGGGGTGCAGAAGCCCACACTGCACAGATCCCACATGAAGTGAATAGACACCACAGTTATATACACACACACCCCATCTGATGGCAAACTCTAACAAAAATGTTCTCCATTAATCTTTTCCCCTCAGGCATGGGATGTAGTGGCAGTATTCAGAATACACTCAGGCAGGCTGGGCAAGAATAAAAGGGAATAATTGAAAATGGTGGTCTTTCCTTCTTCTCTACTAAGTTCCTTGAAGCTGGGCAGACAAAATTACTGAAGACAGTGATTCTTGAATACGAATGACTATGCGCTCCCATGAGACTGAGAGCTTAGCGACTAGATTAGAATGCAAGTCACTGTTCGAGGCTGAATTTATTAGCATGGATTCCATAATGATGTTTTATACTTTCTCTTCTTCTATGTACCCCCTCCTCCACCTACCCTCTAACAGCAGGGGTAAGGAGTTATGAACGTGAAAAAAATGATAATCACAGCTTTATAAATCCATTTCATGTTTGAGTGCTATAAAAATGTGCTCAAGCAAAATTTCTATATGTAAATACTTCTTTGAGATATAAAATCTTTTTTTTTTAACTTTTTAATTTATTTTATTGGAGGCAAATTACCTTACATTAATATATTGGTTGGTTTTGCCATACATTGACACAAATCCACCCCGGGTGTACACATGTTCCCTTTCTTGAACCCCCCTCCCACCTCCCTCTTCCCCATATCCTCCCTCCAGGTCATCCCCCTGCACCAGTCCCAAGCATCCTGTATCATGCGTCGAACCTGGACTGGTGATTCATTTCACATATGATAATATACATGCTACAATGCCGTTCTCCCCAATCACCCCACCTTCACCCTCTCCCACAGAGTCCCAAAGACTGTTCTATATACCTATGTCTCTTTTGCAGTCTCGTATACAGGGTTAAGGTTACCATCTTTCTAAATTCCATATATATGTGTTAGTATACTGTATTGATGTTTTTCTTTCTGGCTCACTTCACTCTGTATAATAGGCTCCAATTTCATTCACCTCATTAGAACTGATTCAAATGCATTCTTTTTGATGGCTGAAAAATACTCCATTGTGTATATGTACCAAAGCTTTCTTATCCATTCGTCTGCAGATGGACATCTAGGTTGCTTCCATGTCCTGGCTATTATAAACAGTGCTGCAATGAACATTGGAGTACATGTCTCTTTCAATTCTGGTTTCCTCGGTGTGTATGCCCAGGAGTGCGATTGCTGGATCATATGGCAGTTCTATTTCCAGTTTTTTAAGGAATCTCCACACTGTTCTCCATAGTGGCTGTACTAGTTTGCATTCCCACCAACAGTGTAAGAGGGTTCCCTTCTCTCCTCACCCTCTCCAGCATTTATTGCATGTAGACTTTTGGACAGCAGCCATTCTGAGTGGTGTGAAATGGTACCTCACTGTGGTTTTGATTTGCATTTCTCTGATTATGAGGGATGTTGAGCATTTTTTCATGTGTTTGTTAGCCATCTTTATGTCTTCTTTGGAGAAATGTCTGTATAGTTCTTTGGCCCATTTTTTGATTGGGTCATTTATTTTTCTGGAATTGAGCTGCAGGAGCTGACTCACTCTTCAATGAGAAGATTCTGAAAGTGAGACCTAATTATTGTGTCAGAGGACATTATATAGTCAAAAGAACATGACATGATTTCCCAGCCAAGTACACATCCTTCTCCACACTGTGGTGAGCCAGGCAAACTGGGTACCAATCAGAGGGGTTCAATCTGCCTGTGTCTCCAAGCTAATAACAATATTTCCTTACATCCCCCCTCTCACTTCAAAGTCATATAGTTTAATTAAAAGAAAAACTTCATAAGTACAACATAATTTCCACAAACCCTGAACCCATCCAGAAGGAAAGAATAAGGGCAGGAAGGGGGCTCCTGTCTGCCATTTATTAGTGCATCCATGATATAGTCAAAGCTGTGGTTTTTCCAGTAGTCATGTATGAATGTGACCAGGAGAGTTGGACCATAAAGAAGACTGAATGTGGAAGAATTCATGCTTTTGAATTGAGGTGCTGGAGAAGTCTCTTGAGAGTCCCTTGGACTACAAGATCAAACCAGTCCATCCTAAAGGAAATCAACCTTGAACATTGAATGGGAGGACTGTTGCTAAAGCTGAAGCTCCAGATACTTTGGCCACCTGATACGAAGAACTGACTCATTGGAAAAGACCCTGATGCTGGGAAAGACTGAGGGCAGGAGGAGAAGGGGATGACAGAGAATGAGATGGTTGGATGGCACCACTGACTCAATGGACATGACTTTGAGTAAACTCTGGGAAATAGTGGAGGACAGAGGAGCCTGGAATGCTGCAGTCCATGGAGCCGGAAAGAGTTGGACATGACTTAGGAACTAAACAACAACATGCATATCAAAGAAACAAACCATATCACCTCACTGAAAGCAATCTAAATTCATTCATCCATTCGGCAGTGTTTATTGAGCACCTACTGTGGGAAAGACTCTTTCAGACCCTGAGGAACAGCAGCAAATAAGACAAAGGCCTTTCTTGAAGAATAACACACTCCAGCTGGCGAGGAAGAAATAAATAGGCAACCAGGAGAACTTCTGAGAGTTATGAGCAATCTGAAGTATAGAAACCCAGTGCTGGGTTATGGGAGAAATGCTGGGTAAGAGTATCCTTTGGAGTGGATGACCAGGGATGACCTATGACAAGGTGACATTTCATCTGGGACCTAACCCACAAGCAGGAGCTTGTCATGTTAAGTACTAAAGAAATCTTGTTTCAGGGGAGGAACAAGATGGCAGAGGAATAGGATGGCGAGACCACTCTCTCCTCCACAAATTCATCAAAAGAACATTTGAACTCGAGTAAAGTCCACAAAACAACTTCTGAATGCTGGCAGAGGACGTCAGGCACCCAGAAAAGCAGCCCATTGTCTTCCAAAGGAGAACAGGACTGAACAACTGAGCCTTAAAAAGTGTCCACCCACCCCCTAGTATCAGGGCGGAAATTAGACACTGAAGAGACCAGCAGACAGAAGCTAAAACAGAGGGAACCACCTTGGAAATGACAGATAGAGACGTCTAGAGACTACTCCAAGAATAAGACCAAAAACCAGAGGCAAGAGGCTTAAGCCCGAATCCTGAGAACACCAGAGAAGTCCTGACTCCAGGGAACATTAATCGATAGGAGCTCATCAAACGTCTCCACACCTACGCTAAACCCAAGGGTCAACAAGTTCCAGAGCAAGACATACCACGCAAATTCTCCAGTAACACAGGAAACTAGCCCTGAGCTTCAATATACAGGCTGCCCAAAGTCACTCCAAACCCACTGACATCTCATAACTCATTACTGGACACTTCATTGCACTCCAGAGAGAAGAAATCCAGCTCCACCCACCAGAACACCGACACAGGCTTCCATAACCAGGGAACCTTGACAAGTCACCTGTCCAACCCCACACACAGCAAGGAAACTACATAATAAAGAGAACTCCACAAACGGCCAGAAGAGGGAAAGGCCACCCCAAGCAAAGCATTATAAGCAAGATGAAGAAGCAGAGAAATACCCAGCAAGTAAAGGAACAAGATAAATGCCCACCAACACAAACAAAAGAGGAAGATATAAGGAATCTACATGAAAAAGAATTTCGAATTTTGGTGGTGAAAATGATTCAAAATCTTGAAAGCAAAATGGAGTTACAGATAAATAACCTGGAGAAAAGGATTGAGAAGATGGAAGAAAGGTTTAATAAGGACTTAGAGGAAATAAAAAAGAGTCAATATACAATGAATAATACAATAGATGAGATCAGAAACACTCTGGAGGGAACAAACAGTAGAATAACAGAGGCAGAAGACAGGATAAGCGAGCTAGAAGATAGAATTGTAGAAATAAATGAAACAGAGAGGAAAAAAGAAAAACAAATTAAAAGAAATGAGAACAATATTAGAGACCTCTGGGACAATGTTAAATACTCCAACATTCGAATCATAGGAATCCCAGAAGAAGAAGACAAAAAGAAAGACCATGAAAGAATACTTGAGGAGATAATAGTGGAAAACTTCCCTAAAATAGGGAAAGAAATTATCACCCAAGTCCAAGAAACCCAGAGAGTCGCCAACAGGATAAACCCAAGGCGAAATACTCCTAGACACATATTAATCAAATTAACAAAGATCAAACACAAAGAACAAATATTAAAAGCAGCTAGGGAAAAACAACAAATAACACACAAGGGGATTCCCATAAGGATAACAGCTGATCTTTCAACAGAAACTCTTCAGGACAGGAGGGAATGGCAAGACATACTTAAAGTGATGAAAGAAAATAACCTACAGCCCAGACTACTGTACCCAGCAAGGATCTCATTCAAATATGAAGGAGAAATCAAAAGCTTTACAGACAAGCAAAAGCTGAGAGAATTCAGCATTACCAAACCAGCTCTCCAACAAATGCTAAAGGATCTTTTCTAGACAGGAAACACAGAAAGGGTGTATAAACTCGAACCCAAAGCAATAAAGAAAATGGCTACGGGATCGTACTTATCAATAATTACCTTAAATGTAAATGGGTTGAATGCCCCAGTCAAAAGACAAAGGCTGGCTGAATGGACACAAAAACAAGACCCCCATATATGTTGTCTGCAAGAGACCCACCTCAAAACGAGGGACACATACAGACTGAAAGTGAAGGGCTGGAAAAAGATATTCCATGCAAATAGAGACCAAAAGAAAGCAGGAGTAGCAATACTCATATCAGATAAAATAGACTTTAAAACAAAGGCTGTGAAAAGAGACAAAGAAGGAAACTACATAATGATCAAAGGATCAATCCAAGATGAAGATATAACAATTATAAATATTTATGCACCCAACATAGGAGCACCGCAATACGTAAGACAATTACTAACAAGTATGAAAGGGGAAATTAACAATAATGCAATAATAGTGGGAGATTTTAATACCCCACTTACATCTATGGATAGATCAACTAAACAGAAAATTAACAAGGAAACACAATCTTTAAATGATACAATAGACCAGTTAGACCTAATTGATATCTATAGGACATTTCACCCCAAAACAATGAATTTCACCTTTTTCTCAAGTGCACACGGAACCTTTTCCAGGATAGATCACATCCTGGGCCATAAATCTAGCCTTGGTAAATTCAAAAAAGATGAAATCATTCCATGCATCTTTTCTGACCACAATGCAGTAAAATTATATCTCAATTATGGGAGAAAAACTATTAAACATGCCAACATATGGAGGCTGAACAACACGCTGCTGAACAACGAACAAATCATAGAAGAAATCAAAAGAGAAATCAAAATATGCATAGAAATGAATGAAAATGAAAACACAACAACCCAAAACCTCTGGGATACTGTAAAAGCAGTGCTAAGGGGGAAGTTCATAGCAATACAGGCACACCTCAAGAAACAAGAAAAAAGTCAACTAAATAACCTAACTCTACATCTAAAGCAACTAGAAAAGGAAGAAATGAAGAACCCCAGGGTCAGTAGAAGGAAAGAAATTGTAAAAATTAGGGCAGAGATAAATGCAAAAGAAACAAAAGAGACTATAGCAAAAATCAACAAAGCCAAAAGCTGGTTCTTTGAGAAGGTAAATAAAATTGACAAACCACTAGCCAGACTTATCAAGAAACAAAGGGAGAAGAACCAAATCAATAAAATTAGAAATGAAAATGGAGAGATCACAACTGACAACACAGAAATACAAAGGATTATTAGAGAATACTATCAGGAATTATATGGCAATAAAATGAATAACCTGGAAGAAATGGACAAATTCCTAGAAAAATAAAACTTTCCAAAACTGAACCAGGAAGAAATAGAAAATCTGAACAGACCCATCACAAGCACGGAAATTGAAACTGTAAACAAAAATCTCCCAGCAAACAAAAGCCCAGGTCCAGACGGCTTCACAGCTGAATTCTACCAAAAATTTAGAGAAGAGCTAACACCTATTCTACTCAAACTCTTCCAGAAAATAGCTGAGGAAGGGAAACTTCCAAACTCATTCTATGAGGCCACCATCACCCTAATCCCAAAACCTGGTAAAGACCCCACAAAAAAAGAAAACTACAGGCCACTATCACTGATGAACATAGATGCAAAAATCCTTAACAAAATTCTAGCAATCAGAATCCAACAGCATATTAAGAAGATCATACATCATGACCAAGTGGGCTTTATCCCAGGAATGCAAGGATTCTTCAATATCCACAAATCAGTCAACGTAATACACCACATTAACAAACTGAAAAATAAAAATCATATGATTATCTCAATAGATGCAGAGAAAGCCTTCGACAAAATTCAACATCCATTTATGATAAAAACCCTCCAGAAAGTGGGAATAGAAGGAACATACCTCAACATAATAAAAGTTATATATGACAAACCCACAGCAAACATTATCCTCAATGGTGAAAAACTGAAAGCATTTCCCCTAAAGTCAGGAACAAGACAAGGGTGCCCACTCTCACCACTACTATTGAACATAGTTCTGGAAGTTTTGGCCACAGCAATCAGAGCAGAAAAATACATAAAAGGAATACAAATTGGAAAAGAAGAAGTAAAACTTTCACTGTTCGCTGATGACATGATCCTCTACACAGAAAACCCTAGAGACTCTATCAGAAAACTACTAGAGCTAATCAATGATTACAGTAACGTTGCAGGATATATAATCAACACACAGAAATCCCTTGCATTCCTATACACTAATAATGAGAAAATAGAAAGAGAAATTAAGGAAACTATTCCATTCACTGTTGCAATGAAAAGAATTAAATATTTAGGAATATATCTACCTAAGGAAACAAAAGACTTGTACATAGAAAACTATAAAACACTACTGAAAGCAATCAAAGAGGACATAATAGATGGAGAAATATACCATGTTCATGGATTGGAAGAATAAATATTGTAAAAATGAGTATACTACCCAAAGTAATTTATACATTCAATGCAATCCCTATCAAGCTACCAAAGATATTTTTCACAGAACTAGAACAAATAATCTCACAATTTGTATGGAAATACAAAAAACCTCGAATAGCCAAAGCAATCTAGAGGAAGAAAAATGGAACTGGGGGAATTAACCTGCCGGGCTTCAGGCTCTACTACAAAGCCACAGTCATCAAGACAGTATGGTACTGGCATAAAGACAGAAATATAGATCAATGGAGCAAAATAGAAAGCCCAGAGATAAATCCACGCATCTATGGACACCTCATCTTTGACAAAGGAGGCAAGAATATAAAATGGAGAAAAGACAGTCTCTTTAACAAGTGGTGCTGGGAAAACTGGTCAGCCACTTGTAAAAGAATGAAACTAGAACACTTCCTAACACCATACACCAAAATAAATTCAAAATGGATTAGAGAGCTAAATGTAAGACCAGAAACTATAAAACTCCTAGAGGAGAACGTAGGCAAAACACTCTCCGACATAAATCACAGCAGGATCCTCCATGACCCACCTCCCAGAATATTGGAAATAAAAGCAAAAATAAACAAATGGGACCTAATTAAAATCAAAAGCTTCTGCACAGCAAAGGAAACTATAAGCAAGGTGAAAAGACAGCCTTCAGAATGGGAGAAAATAATAGCAAATGAAGCAACTGATAAAGGATTAATCTCCAAATTATACAAGCAGCTCCTGCAGCTCAATTCCAGAAAAATAAATGACCCAATCAAAAAATGGGCCAAAGAACTAAACAGACATTTCTCAAAAGAAGACATAAAGATGGCTAACAAACACATAAAAAAATGCTCAACATCCCTCATAATCAGAGAGATGCAAATCAAAACCACAATGAGATACCATTTCACACCAGTCAGAATGGCTGCTATCCAAAAGTCTACATGCAATAAATGCTGGAGAGGATGTGGAGAGAAGGGAACCCTCTTACACTGTTGGTGGGAATGCAAACTAGTACAGCCACTATGGAGAACAGTATGGAGATTCCTCAAAAAATTGGAAATAGAACTGCCATATGATCCAGCAATCGCACTCCTGGGCATACACACCGAGGAAACCAGAATTGAAAGAGACACGTGTACTCCAATGTTCATTGCAGCACTGTTTATAATAGCCAGGACATGGAAGCAACCTAGATGTCCATCTGCAGACGAATGGATAAGAAAGCTTTGGTACATATACACAATGGAGTATTATTCAGCCATTAAAAAGAATACATTTGAATCAGTTCTAATGAGGTGGATGAAACTGGAGCCTATTATACAGAGTGAAGTAAGCCAGAAAGGAAAACACCAATACAGTATACTAACACATATATATGGAATTTAGAAAGATGCAAATGATAACCCTGTATACGAGACAGCAAAAGAGACACAGATGTATAGAACAGTCTTTGGGACTCTGTGGGAGAGGGTGAGGGTGGGATGATTTGGGAGAATGGCATTGAAACACGTATGTTGTCATATGTGAAATGAATCACTAGTTCAGGGTCAATGCATGTTATAGGATGCTCAGGGCTGGCATGCGGGGATGACCCAGAGGGAGGATAAAGGGAGGAGGGAGGTGGGAGGGGGGTTCAGGAGGGGGAACTTATGTAAACCCTGGGCAAATTCATATCAATGTATGGCAAAACCAACCAATATAATATTGTAAAATAAAAAAAAATAAAAAGAGAAATCTTGTTTCAGGCCAAAGGAAGACCAAATGCAAAGGTGTAGACGCAGTATGATTTTGAAAAAAGTAAAGAGGGAAACGGAGGCAGAGGAAATAGCTTGAGGAAAAGCAATATAATAATAATGATGATAATTTTTGTATGAAAAAAAAACATGACATGTTTAGAAACAAGTAATTTTGGTGTGGTTGAAATAAGATACAGATGAAAATGAGACTGAGAACAAGGCTGAGAAGAAATGAAGGGAATTCGAGAGTCTAGACTTTATTCTTCAGATAATGATAAATAAAGGGATGTGTTGAAATGGATGAACGCTGAGACTAGATGGAAGCATAAAGGAACTACATTCAAAAAGTCCAGAATAAAGATCTTGATTGTCGTGATCCAGTTAATATTTGAGGAAGAAGTAGCAGAGTGGCACTTGTCTTGGAAAGGGGGAGAAAGAATTCAGGGACATCCCAGGGATGGAATTGTAATGATATTGATCCCTTAGATATAAGGGTTGAGAGATGAGAGGAGTCAGAAAATGTTATGGTTTCCAAACTGGGCAATGGTAGAGAGGGAACCAGTTGCTAACATTCCTGCTGCTGCTGCTGCTGCTGCTCAGTCACTTCAGTCCTGTCCGACTCTGTGCGACCCCACAGACGGAAGCTCACCAGGCTCCCCCGTCCCTGGGATTCTCCAGGCAAGAACACTGGAGTGGGTTGCCATTTCCTTCTCCAATGTGTGAAAGTGAAAAATGAAATTGAAGTCACTCAGTCATGTCCGACCCCTAGCGACCCCACGGACTGCAGCCCACCAGGCTCCTCCATCCATGCGATTTTCTAGGCAAGAGTACCGGAGTGGCTTGCCATTGCCTTCTCCAGCTAACATTCCTACGTATGTTAATTCTGTGAGACGAGTTCAATCTAGGTCATATCTGGAGGGTGAAACATTTGTAGAAGAGCCAAGGAGAGCTGCCTGGCCAGCTGTGGAGAGATGAGGTCTGGTTTTAAGAAAGAAGGAGTAAAGATGAAGGTGTGAAAGTTGTAGGCATATAAATGAGAACTGAATCCATGAGAATGGATGAGGTTACTCAGAAGAGGAAGGGGGCTGGAGAAACAGAAGGTTGAGGATAAGAGGGCAGAGAAGACGAGTAGAAGAGAAGCTTAGGGAATCATTTCATTAAGATGAAGAAGTGCCAGTGAAGGGCACTGGTGTAGAGGAACAGGAGAGAAATCAGAAGAGAGTAACAGGTCAGGAGTGATTGGATGAGAAAAGAAGAAGGGACTCAAGAATGCTAAACACACCATCAAAAAGAGAGTTGTATAATCAGTATTTCTGCAGATCGACCAAATTCTGTTCAGAAGGATAGTTAGAGGTACACTGCTACTCTGAAAATATAAATTGTGGCAAGTGCATAGCGTTCTGCTCCAGTGAAAACTTTGCCCACTGTCAAATATGAGCACTTTTACATTTAAAGAAGGACCAAATTCACAGTTAGAGGTATTCTTTTTCCCCTCCCCTTCCCCAATTTCATAAAAAGGATGAATAAATAATGCAGCAATTTAATAAGCCAGTGTACTTTTGAACTTTGCTATAATAGGAATCCACCAGAAGAATGGTTTAAAAGAAACACTATAAAAATATTCTGCTTATGTTGAGTCAGATTAAGGCTTTTAGGAAAATAAATAAAGATGAGTTTACTAAAAATAGGGTACTTTGAAAAAAATAGAAAGTGACATCCATGTCTTATGTATACAATTGATACAAAATAGTGTTATTTAGCTTCTAACCATTGTCACTTGAATGGATGATGATCTATGAATTTTTAATTGCAAGTTGCAATCTGAGCTCAATCAAAATTACTACCTATCAAAACAATAGATTTCATTTTTGTCTGTACAGTATAATTACCAAATTGATGCCATATCTTACATGGAGCATTATCATGAAGGTCAGACCATGGTGTTTCTTTTTTTTTAATTTTTATTTTTATTGGAGGCTAATTATTTCACAACATTATATTGGTTGGTTTTGCCATACACTGACATGAATCCGCCCCGGGTGTACATGAGTTCCCCCTCCCGAACCCCCCTCCCACCTCCCTCCGCCCTTATCCAAATGCATCATTTTTCTTGGATTCTACCTTAATGTCAGTCACCTCAGAGGACCTCTGCTAATGCCATTACAGAGAAACAGAAAATAAGGCCTGCCACATTACTAATGTACCATTATTTTTCAAAAGAAAAAAATTGAATTTAAAGAAAAGAGGTAGATGGGAAAGGGAAGAAAAACATATCAAACTGTGAAAATCAAGTAAGACAACTTGTTCAGATTCCAACAGTCCACAACACAGCGCATTATACCTGTCTCATAAATTTTCCTTTAGCTTGGGATAGAAAATTAAGTTACCACATTTCTGTGATTTAAGATCTCTGAAATTGATTTGAATAACTGTTTCTGAGGTTGGTTCATGACATACTTAACTACATTTTTTGCTAATAATTTTTATTATTTGAAGAATTATTCACAGCACATTTTTGGATTCTCTAAGATCTTAAAATGTAAATAATGTTTACTGATTTTATTAAAGCATTAAACTGAATGCTAGATAATTTGTCATAGATACTGCTGATTACCTACCCAACAACTCTTCCTTCTTTCTTATCAGAACCATGATTTTATTCAAGCATTCACATTCTCCCCCACCCTGGAAAAGTCCTAATTAGCTGAGGCTCTGTGTGTGTGTATGCGCGTGTGTGCGTGTCTTTCCTCAGTCATGTCCTACTCTTTTGCAACCCCATGGACCGCAGCCCACCAGGCTCCTCTGTCCATGGCAGTTCCCAGGGAAGAATACTGAGTGTCTTGCCATTTCCTTCTCCAGGGGATATTCTTGATCCAGGGATCAAACCAGAGTCTTATGCTTGGCAGGTGGATTCTTTACCACTAAGCTACCAGGGAGGCCCGACTTTGGTTCCAGGATGAGCCTCTGACCTAAGTTGGCCCAATCAAACTGGAGAAAAAGGCTGATACTCTCCATCATTCTCCTCATAGACACCAGCAAGGAACATAAAGTCAAGTGGTCACAGAGAGCCATGCTGGTCCCCTGAGAACCATTCTTAGGATCAAGAATCGAGTTACAGGGGAAAAAACCGGAATTTTCAAAAACTCCATTGAACTGCTGTTTATCATCCCTGCTTTCCCCTTCGGAGAAGGCAACGGCAAGCCACTCCAGTACTATTGCCTAGAAAATCCCATGGATGGAGGAGCCTGGTAGGCTGCAGTCCGTGGGGTCGCTAAGGGTCAGACACGACTGAGCGACTTCACTTTCACTTTTCACTTTCCACTTTCACACATTGGAGAAGGAAATGGCAACCCACTCCAGTGTTCTTGCCCGGAGAATCCCAGGGACGGGGGAGCCTGGTGGGCTTCCGTCTATGGGGTCACACAGAGTCGGACACGACTGAAGTGACGCAGCAGCAGCAGCAGCAGCAGCAGCAGCAGCAGCAGCTTTCCCCTTGGATTATCGAAAATAGAAGAAAGTAAATGTCCTTTTTGTTTAAGTGTATTTGAATTGAGATTTTCTGTTACATATGGCAAAAAGCATCTCAACTAATTTCATAGTTTATCTAAACTCTTGGAACAGCACACTGCAATCACCTTATCCTTCCCTCACAAACGTAAGTGGCATATTTCTAATGTATTTGAGGACATAGAGACATACTAAGGCCAAATTACATACCAAATTACATACCAAACACAATCTAACCAAGTTATGAATAGAAGTTTCAGGGTCTAACATGCCAATAACCCATACTCCCTTAAGACATGCAATTTCCTTATGGCACTTGCTACATATTTTCAGCCTCACAATCAATGAGATTTAATGTTCACAAGCATCCCAAATTCCTCTATTTTGCAACATTCCTCTAGTATCATCTTAATCCAAGTCACCATAATTATCCTTCACCTGAATCCATATAATTATTTCCTGGCTGCTTTTACTGTCGCTGTCTCTAAAATTGATACTTCCCACAGCATCCAGAGTGGCCTACATAAAACATAAATGAGATCATTTCACTGATTCAACATCTTCCAATGTCTTCCACCACACTCAGAATAAAATCCAGTCCCCTTACCCTGGTTTATAAAGCACTAGGTGATCTTTGCCCTAGATATTTATCACTCCTGGGAAGTTCAACACCTAATTTTTTCATGACTAATATCTTCTTTGGGGAGGTTTCCCTGGTGGCTCAGGGTGGTAAAGAATCTGCCTGCAATGTGGGAGACCTGGGTTTGATCCCTGGGTTGGCAAGATCCCCTGGAGAAGGGAACACTACCCACTTCAATATTCTGGTTTATATAATCCCATGGACAGAGGAGCCTGGCAGGCTGGGATCTCAAGTCAGACAGGACTAAACAACTCTCATTTTCAATGTCTTTTTTTAATCCTGATCTTTTTTTTTAATGGAACATCCTCACAGGAATTTTCCTCAATCACGCAAGCTACAATGGTCAGTTGTTTGTCATTTCTGCGTAAACTTTATTACCATTTGACAAAGACTTGTTTGTCTATTGTTTCATTTGACCAAATGAATGAATAAATGAGAGCACCCCTGATTCAGTAGATAGCTCAGGCCCTTGAAAATTTACTTCTTTATGTTTTAGTTCAGGCATATGATGACTTTTGAAATCCCTAATGTCGTTGAATTTAGTGTGATGCGTGTTCAGTTCAGTTCAGTTCAGTTCAGTCGCTCAGTCATGTCCGACTCTCCGCGACCCCATGAATCACAGCACGCCAGGCCTCCCTGTCCATCACCAACTCCCGGAGTTCACTCAAACCCATGTCCACAGAGTCAGTGATGCCATCCAGCCATCTCATTCTCGGTCGTCCCCTTCTCCTCCCGCCCCCAACCTTTCCCAGCATCAGAGTCTTTTCCAGTACTAACAATAAAATCAAATATCATTGAAAAATTGTCCAAGCCCAAATGATAATTAGAATGTTTGGTTCTATCTTTAGAGAAAAAAAAAAAAGTCCAAACTAGCTTGTCCTTTGGAGTCATTAGCTTCTACTCAGAAAGACCAATGAGACAGGACAGGTCCAGACATTGACCTACATTGAAACTGTGTTCACCAACTGGAGTTGTTGTTGACCAATGAATGGCATTTGAAAGCCATTAACAAACATGATGTCATAATTATGGAATGAGCAGATAGGAGGAAGATCAAATGAAATTTTGTTAAAACATGGGTTCAAGTCATAGAAGATTGCAGTGGTCTCACTGTCATACTTTAAGGCAACTAGAACAAGTCCTTATGATGAAAGAGGATTGAGTTAGCTATCTATCATGATCATTCATCTTTATAAGTCATCAAGTTAGAGATTTTAAAAAGAACCAAACATTTTGTGCAAGTAGGAATCATCTCTGCCTGCATACACTCTGAAAAGTAATTGTTCAGTTGCTTAAATCGTGTGCAATTCTTTGTGACCCCATAGACTACAGTACACCCGGCTTCCCTGTTCTTCACCAACACTCGGAGTCTGCTCAAACTTGTGTCCATTGAGTCAGTGATGCCATCCAACCATCTCATCCTCTGTCACCCTCTTCTCCTCTTGCCTTCAATCTTTCCCAGCATCAGGGTCTTTTCCAGTGAGTCACCTCTTCTCATCAGGGGGTCAAAGTATTGGAGCTTCAGCTTCAGCATCAGTCCTTCCAATGAATATTCAGGGTTGATTTCTTTTAAGAGTGACTGGCTTGATCTCCTTGCTGTCAAGGGACCCTCAAGAGTCTTCTCCAGCACAATACAAGAGATCTGGGTTCAATCCTTGGATCAGGAAGGTCCTCTGGAGATGGGAATGGCAACCCACTCCAATATACTTGCCTGGAGAATTCCACAGAGAATGGAGCCTGATGGGCCGCAGTCAATGCGATCACAAGAAGTAAGACACACCTGAAAAGGAGACATGCGCACTAACGGGCTCCATGGTTATCTCCAGTGATCCCTTTCTCTGTGTAGTTACTCACTTTGGAAGGCAAGGAGACTGAATGTCAGCCTCAGACAAATGAGGATATTTTTAATAGTGAAATATGAGCAAAATTAGAGATCCTTGAAACTACTCTTTTCATCCTCAAGTCAAGGAAAGCATAAAAATTGTACCTGATGCTCGGGGCTGGTGCACTGGGATGACCCAGAGGGATGGTATGGGGAGGGAGGTGGGAGGGGGGTTCAGGATGGGAAACACATGTACCCCCATGGTGGATTCATGTCGATGGGTGTCAAAACCAATACAACATTGTAAAGTAATTAGCCTCCAATTAAAATAAATACATTTGTATTAAAAAAATAAATAGATAAAATATGACACAGAATAGTTCCACTGTTCTAAAAAAAAAAAAATTGTTCCTGAACAGATGTTCTCTCAGGTAGAACTTGTCAGGATCACCTCCCATCTATTTAGAAGGAATATAATATATACCTTTTAATATACCTCTCTTAACCCTCCATTTTCTTAGAAACCCTGGGTTGCCCAAACCAAAATCTTGCTACAGATTCAGACTTATTGAAACAACTAAATAAAATTTGCTTGCATTTCTTAGTTTTAAAGTACCTAATTTTATTTTTTTTCAAGTTTTCATTTATTTATTTTTATTTTTTATCTACTTGCTTCTTTTATTTATTTTTTAATATAAATTTATTTTAATTAGAGGCTAATTATTTTACAATATTATAGTAGTTTTGCCATACATTGACATGAATCCGAGAAAAGTAGTTCTGCAGAAAATAGGTTAACATGTTAAGTTACATGTTCTTTGCAACAGAATTATGTATGTTTCTGAAAACACAAGTTTGGCAGCCTGGAATTCCTTATGCCAAGGATATGAAATGCTGTTTCCTTCCCTGGTGGCTTAGCTGGTAAAGAATATGAAATGCTGCTTCCCTTGTAGCTCAGCTGGTAGAGAATCTGCCTGCAATGCAGAAGACCTCGGTTCAATTCCTGGGTAGGGAAGATCCCCTGGAAAAGGGATAGGCTACCCACTCCAGTATTCTGGCCTGGAGAATCCCCATTAGCAGAGGAGCCTGGTGGGCTACAGTCCATGGTGTCCCAAAGCACTGGACACAACTGAGCGACTAAGCACAGCACAGCACAGAATTTACTGAACTCACCTGGAAGCTAATTCACTTTTAACTCAAACATTTGCCAAAGACTTTCAATCAGTAGACAGATTCTACAGAAAAATTACAAGTGCTCCTAAGGCACATTTCAGAACCAAGAAACCTCAGAATATCTTTTTTCTCTATTGAAATATTGAGTCAAAATGTTCTACATTAAGAAATACCCAGGCTCCTTGCCTTCCTACATTTTTCTCCTCTATTTTTCACCAATTTCAGTGAGTACAAAAAGTTCTCCGCTTGGAATTTGCTTTTGACAAGCCAGCACAAGGAGGAAAATGAATAAATAAAAACTGTGTGTATACGTGTGTGTGTTAAATCACTTCAGTCACGTCCAATTCTTTGCATCCCCATGGACTGTGGCCTGCCAGGCTTCTCTGTTCATGGGATTCTCCAGGCAAGAATACTGGAGTGGGTTGCTGTGCCCTCCTCCAGAGGATCCTCCCAACCCAGGGATCAAACCCATCATCTCCTGAACTGGCAGGTGGTTCTTTGCCATTAGCACCACCTGGGAAGCCCAAAAAATATATACGTCTAGGTGCAATTATTTTGAATCATGATAGGACCTAAATGCATAAAAATTATCTGTAAATAAGAAAAAAAATGAATCTGACCCTAGTAGGTTTTTGGTTTTTTTCAGTTTATTTTACTTTTGGCTTCACTGGGTCTTTGACATGGTGCTCAAGCTCTTCATCGCTGCTCGCAGGCTTTCTCTAGTTGTGGGACACGAGCTCCTCATTGCGGAGCACGGGCTCTGTAGCTGTAGCCCCTGGGCTTACTTGCCCCTTGACATGTGATATCTTAGTCCCCCACCAGAGACTGAGTCTGTGTCCCCTCATTGGCAGGCATATTCTTAACCTCTGGACCACCAGAGAAGTTCCCCTAGGTTGTTTTTAAAATAATCCATTTGAATTCATCAGGGAGGGTAGGGAATATGTTTGCTTTTCCAAATCTTTCTCAAGTGAATTAAAAATTCTTGGGGGACAGCAAGCATCTCAGACTAGTTGATGGAAGAGTGGAGATTTGAAAACAAATAGATCAAAATAGTAGTCCAGGTACTTAGACTACCTTGTATCCTCTGCCATATTACTTATTCTCTCTTAGACTGAAGTTCTCATCTGTATGATCAGGATAAATATTATCTAGCTGATGAAGTTGTGGTGTGAACTGAAAATCTAAGCATCTGATGCCTGGTAAATTCTCAAGAAGTGTTTAATCTCTGTGGATTTCCCAGCATACCCAACTCAGGGTTTTACGTAGTGGTTACTCAATGTGTGTTTTCTGAACAAAGTAAAATTGAAAACTCTATCCATGTTATGACACATGCACTATTACATAAGGAATCATTACCATTAGTAGGACTTTTTTCAGCTTTAGCATATTCTAAACTTTAGATCCCTTCCAGTTTCTCCTTTGTACTTAACCTATCTTCCTTCTCACTCCTAAATCAAGATGGAAAGTTACTGCATCATTACAATCTATTTAAATGTAGAAAAAGTCACATCTGATCTACCAACTTGGATTTATTTAGGAAAAAAGTCACCATCATTATGGTGAAATAGATGTAACATAGAAATTAAGGCTACACAAATATTAGAGGATGCAGCATTGAAGGTTTTAGAATAGAGTGGGAAAAAACATCCATCCCTAGGAAGTTTGAGAAGTGGCCACAGATATGAACAGGGACCTTGTAAAGAGGTCTGGAAACTACTTATTACCTAGCGAAATCACAGTCTGGGCAAGTCCAAAAATGTGCCAGAACCATTAAGTGAAAGCTTGTAGAAAGCTCTAGACACCAGCTGCATCTAACCATCAGGACCTTCCCAGGATAAAAGTTTAAGTTCACATCCTCCTTCTGAATCTCACTTAAGTTCCCCTTACTGGCAAATTCTAACCAAGCACCACACAGGGAATGGAGTTCAGGGAAATGTGTTTCACTGCCTTGGAAGGGACTGCTGGTGATGGCACCAAGTTCAAACAAACACTCTAGCACAGTCCATACTATATTTTGTTAACTCATTAACTCAGCATCCGTCCTATTCCTAAAAGTATCGTAAACTTCCAAATGAAGACAATGACGTCATGCTTCACCCTACACTAAAGCAACTATCCTTCATACAACCAATGACGTCCTAACCAGGCAGTGGAAGAGGAGACAGACAAAAGACCCACACCACTGTCAGTTCTTTAAAATACAAAGCAGAGGCAATGCAAAACAAGGACTTCAGTGTCAGAAAACCTTAGGTTCAAATCCTGGCTCTCCCCAACTTCCCTGGTGGTACAGTGGATAAGAATCCACCTGCCGACAAAGGGACACAGTTTAGATCCCTAATCTGGGAAAATTCCACATGCTGCAGGGCAACGAAGCCCTCAGCTACTGAACCTGCACTCTAGAGTCCTGGGCTTCAAAACAAGAAAAGCCACCACAATAAGTTCGTGCACCACAATGAAGAGTAGCCCCCACTCGGCACAACTAGAAAAGCCTGTGTGCAGCAAGAAAGACCCAGCACAGTCAAAAACATTTAAAAAAAAAATTTTTTTTTTTAATCTGGCTCTCTTATTTGACCATGGTGTGGCCTCCGATAAATTACATACCTCTCAGCTTGGAAAATTTAGAAAGCTTATCTTCTAAGACTGCTGTATTAGCAACATGAAATGTTGCTCACAGTAAGTACTCAGCAATATTAGCCTTGATCCATATTTATTTTAAGTGACATGGATAAGTAAGCATTTCTTTCTGATGACCTTTCCTGATGCTCAACAGTATATTACATTGTTTTCATACTCAAATATGTATATGGCGGCTATTGGATAAACATTCTAAAAGAAGCAGTTGATGAAATTTCCAAAATTAAATGATCAATTTCTTGTTCCTGCTTTCATGGTGTGCTAAGTCACTTTAGTCATGTCAAACTCTTTGCAACCCCATGGACTGTAGCTGGCCAGCCTCCTCTGTGCATGGGATTCTCCAAGCAAGAATAATAGAGTGAGTTGCCATGCGCTCCTCCAGGGGATCTTCCTGACCCAGGGATCAAACCCGTGTCTCTGATGTCTCCTTCATTGGCAGACGAGTTCTTTACCACTTGTACCACATAAAAAATATAGAAGAATATGATGAAAATCAAGAGTTGGTAGCAAAATCTAGGAAAAGAAAAGACTAAAGACTTGAATAATACACAAATTAAAATATCAGTTCCTGAATAATAAGAAATTAGCTGTTTATTCAAGATAGCGGCAGTTCTATTGTGCCTAAATTCTACCAGAGTTGACTTCAGGGAAGAATCAACTTTACTACAAAGAAGTAACCCACAGGTTTGTACCTTAATGCTTTGACTTCATGTCAGAGGAGAAAAATCTCAACTCAATTATCCTACCAGAAAACACCCATTTGTTGACACTGGCAGGCTACAGCATTATGAAAAATTATAACTGGAGAAAAAGACAAAAAAAAAACCTGTGGAAGTCAGAATACTTAAGATGTATCTCTTCATAACTTGGATGGTTATTCTTTTATCTGGGCAAAGCATACTGAAGGTTTTTCAATGTTTGTACTGCAATTCATCCATACTTATGATATAATATCCAAAAATCAGCCAGCAATCCCAACTTTTAAGGCTGCCAACCACGAAAAATTACTTAGCACAACAATGATCCTTCTTAACCATAAATGACGTTATCTGAGGCCAAACTTCCTAGATGACTTGGATAGAGCAGTCCTTTACCCTAGGTCTACTGACTGTGTAACAGGCATACTGAGGGGCATGGGGAAAGTAAATACAAAATGTAAGTGGATTAAGTTAACTCTTCCAATACCTCCGATTTTGAATAAATGACAATATGGGCCTTTTTTTTGAACAACAGTTCTTTGAGTTAAACAAGCCATTTCTTGCTGTGTGTACTATGTAAAAAAAAAAAATCTTGGAACGTGTAGGATGCTTAAAATTATGTCTTTGATTCCAAAAACTCACGGTTCCAAAGATATAGGTTATATAGACAAATCTCAACTAATCTCAGTATAGAATTTGACTCTAACTTTAAAATAACAAGAATTATGGGGGGAAATGATATTAGAGTCATATTACTCAAAACCAAACATTCTGAAAACAGTCTCTCCTATAGGAACCCTTTCACTTTTGGACATTTCTAATGGTTGCAAACTTTTTCATCCATAAAGAAGACATATATATCTTCTTCCCACTGTGTCTTAACTTTTCCTTCTAGAAAACTGAAAAAAAATTATTTTCTATTTAAAAAGAACTCCCAAAATGACACCATGCCTTCCTTCCTGTACACTAAATGTATACAACTTTTCTTGATATTATTTAGGTCAAATCCCTTCTTTGTTCTGTGTGCTTTTCCTTGAAAAGCTTTCAGTTTATCAGTATCACCTTCCAAGTGTGGCACCCAAATGAGGTGTGACAAATGATGTAAGATGTGGTTAGTGGACTATTATTAATCTGTCACCTCCTTGCCACTGTGGTTATCTACCTATAAAATCTAAGGTTGAATTAGATTTCAGGCAGACCTATTACATTATCTACTTGTCATGAGTTCATGACTGACAAAAGACCTTCAGTCCTTTTCATAGAAATGAATGTTAATCTTTGCTACTCGACATTTGCTCAGTTGATTCTGAAATCATTGTAACATTTTTTTAATAATTTTATTTATTTATTACTTTTGGCTCTGCTGGGTCTTCACTGATGTGAGGGCTTTCATTGCAGAGAGCAGGGGCCACTCTCTAGTTGTGTAACGAGGGCTTCTCACTGCAGCAGCTTCTCTTGTTGCAGAGCACAGGCTCTAGGGAACACAGGCTTTAGTAGTTGCAGCACGTGGGCTCCACAGGTGTGGCTCCTGGGCTCTAGAGCACAGTCTAGTGTGGCACACAGTGTGTGGGATCCTCCCAGACATGGGATCAAACCTGTGTCTCCTGCATTTGCACGCATTCTTCACCACTGAACCACCAGAGAAGCCCCTATTGTAACATTTTACATTAATCCTACTACATTTCATCTTGTTAAACTTGGTTTTCTATTTTAACTTGATTTGGGCTCTTGATTCTGTCATCCAATAAACTGGCTAAACCTCCAAAGTCCACGTTAACTCCATATTTCCTAAGCCCATCCACAATAATGAACAGGCAAAGTTTCAAACACCTGCTGCACATAACCAGAGATTCACTGACGTTCAGAGATACTGATTGCATTCAGAGAATCTCTCTCTGTTTTTCAATCTTTCTTGACATGAGCTAAGTATCTTCCGCCTCATTTCCAGGTTCAAAGGAAGCTCTCCCTTTCATGTCCCACCCCCCTCCTTTGAAGACCCCTTCATTTCTCTAGCCCAACACTGCCCCGGATAATTCCTGTAGTGATAGAAATGTTGTATTATCTGCACTGTACAGTATAGCAACCGGTAGACTCATGTGGAAATTGAGCACTTGAAATGTGCTTAATATAACTGGGAAGCTGAGTTTTATATTTTAAAATAATTAAATTTATCTTTAAATAATTAAAGTGAATAACAGGTCACCATCCTAATCTGTTAGTCAGGATCCAGTCAGGAAGGAATTTTTGTGTAAATAGTTAACTAAATTTAAATTTGTTGAGTATTTAAAAAGAGAACTCCAATGCATCACCAAATTAGCAACTCCAGCTTCCATTCCCTAGAACTGAGGAAACGACACAGTGAAAGACTTCAGACTTCAGGATATATGAATGTAGAAGTTTGGAGGCAAGGCACCCGTGAGCAGAGAACTTAGACCTCTGAAGAGGGAACGGGAGTGGGCATAAGATTCTTCTCCATTATACGTCATCACAAGATACTGGATGTAGCCCCCTGTGCTATGAAGTAGGTCTGTGCTGTTTATCTCTTTTATATATAGTAGTGTGTATCTGTTAAGGTGGTTTGGCAAGCATGGAGAAAATGGCAAACCATCTTCCACTGCCATGTCAGGAAGGAACAGCTACTGCCCGGGTGAAGGAGTGTTGCTTGGGGATGGGCACAAGAAACAGGAAGCCAGGGGTAACCAAAAAGAAGCAAATCCCTTCAGCCTCCTCCACCCTTGTGGTCCCTCTTGAGCCCCTTCTTGGCCCCTTTGCTGGCGGAACCTCATAGCACAAGCAAAAAGTGGCTGGCAGAGTCCAGGTCCCAGCATCACCAAGCAGACCAAGCTAAAACTGACACACTCTTTTATCTGCTTCTCCCTTCTCCCCTTTTCTCTTACTGTCCCCAGGCCCAATCTTATATGGCCCAGGGAGAAAAAGCAAACCAGCAAACATGCCTCAGAGAACCTTTCAGACTAAAACCGATCAACAGTGAGAGATAGGGGAGAGAAATTAGCCCTCAGTGGAAGCGCGAGAAAAGGAGAAAAGAACCCACAAAAATCAACCAGAGTTAAAGACTGCCGTATTGTTACATACTTTCTGTGAAGATACCTGTAGAAAGAAACAGAGCACAGTAACGGGACTGACATTGTCAGTGCTGTGAAGCAGCAGGAATTGGTGAGGACCATGGCGAATACGTGCCCATCTAAAGGGGGCAGCAGCTGTCCAACCCGCCAGAGACTGCAATGTGGTAATACGAGTCCAGTTCCCAGATCTCCTAATCATCTGAGAGATGCCAGAAATCTGGATTTTTATGTGAAAGCTTCCAATTTCAAAATGTTGGCTCAAAGAAGTTTTAAACAGTGTATAAGCCAAATGAAACAGTGAGATGGGCCAAATCTAGCCTGTGGCCGTGGTTTGGGACTACTGCAGCGCAGCATGCAGATGAAAGGGGATCAGGGGGGAATATAGGGACCTCAAGCATCATATCACATGGCCCATAGGAAGGAACAGCCTGGTTCAACGTTATGTGATAACCCAAATTTTTATGGGATGTTAGCTTCTTTGTTCCGTTTTGTTCTCTTCTTCCTTTTGTTTGCCTTTCTTTCTTATTTTGGTTATGGTCATTGATGATGTTAAGGCAAAGTCAGCCTAACCTAGCACTGTGGGTCACTGAGATGATCATTCCCTTCAATGTGGAGTTAATTTAAAATGAGCACTTTGGGAGAAGTACACTGTGTAAATCAAATATATAATCATTATTCTGAGGTTTTGGAATTTACTTCAAGAGAGTTGGCACCTCTTTGGTTTCACTGTGAGAGCAATAGCCAATCATTGGGACATTTAGTAGGCTATGTAAACTAGAGGCAAATTGAAATAAACAACATATATACATGTATGCATTATACGTATAATATAATCACATATTAAATCCCATAGTCTTGGGTGGAAATGTCTGTGCAGCTCTGGTACAAAACGGCAACGTATACTGTAAAATAAAATGTGGAGTCATTAAAGCTGGAATTCAAAGTTTTGCGATATTTGTCGAACTTTTCAGTAGGTTCCTTGATGGTTGATTCGTTATTTGTTTCAGTACCAGAAAATCTTTTTTCCCATATGGAAGCTTTACACATTTTCCTAAGCCACATGGAATAGACACTCTGACTTGTATGCAAAAGATTTGTGGTCTTCTCAAAGCCATTATAATTTCTCATGTGGTGCAGATGAAGCCATAAATAAATATATGTACACACATTGTATAAATTGTCATATGTTTTTGAATATCTTACTTGGTCTTACTCATCAGAAGTAAATCGCTACATAGAGCCACATTTTGAAGCCACTGTAAACAGTGGGTTTCACCAAATACAGGATTTCTCTTCCTTCTCTACTTCCAACCAATTCAAGTAAGTACTTTACCTCCATAAACTTTATCTGCACTGCAGTTTGTACACATAGAAGAGGAAAACTAGACCGTATTGAAAACATAATTGTTTTCTTCTAAAATTTGGCTTTTTAAAAATGTATTTACATAAGCTAAGAAGAGAAGACTGTCACTCTGTTGCCTAGCAGACTGCAAGTTAGGGCTTCCCTGGTGGCTCAACAGAAAAGAATCCGCCTGCCATGCAGGAGACACAAAAGACTCGGGTTCAATCCCTGGGTCAGGAAGATCCCTCAGAGTAGGAAATGGCAACCCACTCCAGTATGCTTGACAGAAAAATTCCATCGATAGAGGAGCCTGGCAGGCTCTGGTCCATGGGTTGCAAAGAATTGGAAACAACTGAAGTGACTGAGCACTCACAGAAACATAGCAGACTGCATCTTCGGGTCTTCCTCTATTATACTGTACACTTGAAGTGGGTCTTTCATTCTCAAGTCTCTAATAATAATTATTCCACAGGTGTAAATGCTCAGAAAGGGAAATAGAGTAGGCCTTTAGATTTTAATAGCATTTACAAACTTAATGGGAGATTCTGATACACCAGAAAGGTAGTTTCTTTTCAAAAGCTTACTTTGGTTTTAAAGATTAATATTACAGGAAAGTTAAACAACATGTTCCCATTGTAAAGCACAGGAAAATATATTCAACATTTCATAATAAACCATAATGAAAAAAATAAGAAAAAAAAAGTGTGTATATATATATATATAACTTAATATACATATATGAATCACTTTGCTGTACACCAGAAACTACCATGACATTGTAAATCAGCTCCACTTCAATAAAAAGTAAATTAATGTTAAAAATAACAACAAAGTATAAATTAATATTTCTTTATTAGAGCAAAATGAATTCAAAAACCTTATTCCTTCTTAAACTTTTAAATTAAACATACAAAACTTATTACTCCATGTATAACTCCAAACAAATATTAGCAATCAATTTCAAAGAGACTAAAATTAATTTATAATCACCTTCAAAATTTTAGTTATTTAGGTTTCTTTAAAGATTTCTTAATTGTGTTTGTATACTTAAGTATGTAATTGTCCAATTTACAAAAATAAAAGACTTTCTAATGTTTAAGTAGTTCTATATGTAATATACATATAGAAGAATTTACACATATGATAGATATCAAGTTCTTTTAAACTTTTCAGTATTACTCATAACTTTGATCTTTGACCTTAAAATCACAAGTTTAAATTGATTACGCAGACTGCACATTTTAAGTTAGAATTCCTTAAAGTAGTTTGTGGTGTATGTATTCACAATGGAATATTATTCAGCCTTAAAAATTAGAAAACCCTATTATTTGTTATACTGATGGACCTTGAATACATTATGATAAGTCAGACAGAGAAAAAAAAATACTGTATGATCTCACTTATTGTGGAGTTTAAAAAAAACAGCCACCAAACTCATCAAAGAAGAGAACAGATTTGTAGTTACCAGAGCCAGGGGGCAGGGGAAGAAATGGGAAAGTGGAGGAAGCTGGTCAAACTGTGTAAGTTGTCAGTAAGATAAATAAGTATGAGGAATGTGGTGTATGGCATGATAATTATAGTTAACACTGCTGGATGATACATAGGAAAGCTGTTAAGAGAGTAGATTCTAGGAGTTCTCTTCACAAGACAAATTTTTTTCTCTTTTCTTCTTGTATCAATGTGAGATAATGGATGTTAACTAAACTTATTGTTTCACAATATATGTAAGTCAAAAGATCATGCTGTATACCCCAAACTTATACAGTGATGTATGTCAGTTATTTCTCAATAAAACTGGAGAAAAAACTAGAATCCTTATCTCATGCTATTTTAATGGCTGATGATAGACCTTAAGGTTAATAACCATAATCCACATTCCTTCCTTCCATATTCGTAATAAGAATGTGCTTCCCAGTCCACTGAAGTTAGGTCTGGTCACGTGACTTGTTTTAGCCAATAAACTATGAGCAGAAGCAACATGTGACACTTTCTAGTTGGAAAACTTCAAGAGTCAGTCCTACGTTCCCTTCCCCCAGAAATGTGTATCAGCGATGTTCTAGATGGTGGTGGCACTCTAAGGCTTAATCCCTGATGAGGAGAGTATGAAGCATATTTTCCTATCATGGATAGAAACATGGATAGACCTTGAGGACATTATGCTAAATGAAATTAATCAGAGAAAGACATATACCGCATGCTCACTCTTATGTAACCAATCTTTTTTAAAAAGCCAAGCTCATAGAAATAAAGAGTAGAATGGTGGTTGTGAAGGGCCAGGCGGATGGAAGAAATGGGACCATGTTGGTCAAAGGGTACAAACTTCCAGTTATAAAGAGGATAATTTCTGGGGATTTAATATACGTGTATGATGGCTATAATTACTAATACTGATTTATATACTTGAAAGTTGTTAAAATAAATCTTAAATATTCTCACCACACACAAAAAATGATAATTTTGTGAGGTGATGAAGGTGTTAAGTAACCTTGTTGTAATAATTCCACTATGTATGTGTATCATATCATCACATTGTACACCTTAAATTTACACAAGGTTATATGTCAATTGTACCTCAGTGAAATGAAAAAAGTGCCAAAATTTTCAAAAACCATATTTTTCTAGCTATCCTTGAGAAATGTGTAGCATGAGCAGGAGAAAACTTCTAAGTCTCTATGATTTGGGAATCATTCATTCATAGGGTAATCACACCTATCCTGACTGATACATGGACCAAATTCTCTTAGCTATTATAAATACTTTTAATACCAATGTAACTGAGTATTCTCAAGTGAAATACTGCAGATTTGGTCCTATTAAATATTTCTATGCTTAATTCTAAATTTTCCTTAGACTGAAAGATGCTTGCCCACTAAGTAATCATCTCAAACAATTTTGAAGTTACCTCCTACAGTAATAATTTAGGGTGTCTTCTTAACCTGAGACAGTAAGAAAGAAGGACTGGATCCTCTTTATGTCCACTGAGATGGTTAACTTAATAAGGCTACTTGACTGAGCCACAGGATGACCAGATATTTGGCCAAACATTATTCTAGATGTTACTGTGAGCATGTTTTAGATGAGATTAAGTCAGTGGACTTTGAGTAAAGCAGATTGCTCTCCTTAGTGTGGGCAAGATTCACCCAGCCAGTTGGCAGCCTGAATAAAATGAAAGACTGATTCTGCCCCACCCCCACTCCAACGAGAAAGGATTTCTCCATCAGACTGCCTTTGGGTTTTGTCTATAACATCAGCTCTTCCCAGTTCTACTGCATAGTGCCTTTGAACTCAGAATAGAGCTCTACTGAGTCTCTAGTCTGTCAGCCCATTCTGCAAAGTTTAGACTTGCTTCCATAATAACATGATCCAACTCCTCCTAATAAATCTCTTTATATATTCACATCCCGATGGCCCTGGTTTTCTGGAGAATGGATGCACCCATGTTTCCCAGCGTGCCTGGATCTTTGCGATGTTTTCCATTTGTCCGAGCTTTGAATGGAAACAGACTGGCAATCGATTTCTTCTCACTCTGCCTCCCATCTATCTTTCCTTTAATCTTAGGAAGTATGTGATGTTGGTGAGAAAATCAAAGAATGCATTTTCTATTCTATTCCCTTCAGAGTATATCAAGATTCTTTAAAGTAACCATTTGTTCAAACAATTTTTATTGCACTCTTAACACCAAAAGAAGAGTTGAGATTTCTAATATATGTCCTTGGGGAATTTGGTATGCAAACATAAAGGATTCTCTTCTTGGAACATTGTCTTTTTACAATGAGTTAGTGTGACAGGCAAATAGATTTAGGAACAATTTTGTAGATCAAACTACTGTTTTATACCATAAGATCAACTGGAGGAAATAGTTAAGAATCTATCCTCCACTTAATCATTAAGAGAAGCAGAGAACAGTTTGTCCCCCAGATGCAGAATAGATTTGACTATGCTAGAACAAAAATTAAAAGGACAGTAAAAAGCAGAACAGTTTTGTTTTGTTTTGTTTTTAATAGAAATGAGAGATCTCTTGCTGAATTTAAATCCTATTTACCATTCATCTGATAATGCGTACTGAGGAAAGAAAATCATTCAATCAACTGAGCTTGCTGTGTAGAAAAGAGATTGAGAGCTAAATCCATTTCAGAGATTTTAATATTATGAGAATAAATAGGGAAAAGTTGTTTTTATGCTGTCATTTAAGCATTTTAAAAAGCAATTTCTTCAAAGTAAGAGAGGTGATGAGGTGTGGAGGCCAGACAACAGAATTTGAAATCATAAAAATCTGTCTCCACTGTTGTTCTATTACACAGCGGTGTGATTTTGTTAAGATTCAACCTTCTTGCCCACAAAAGAAGCTGATCATAATTTCTCTGCAGGTTTATTATTAGAAGGAAAGCTAATAACTGGAAAATGCCTCTGAGTAGGGAGTAAGTCCTGAATAAATAGACGCTATTATTTTACACAATTTTTAAATTGTAACTTTACCCTGTGCAAGTTGCATCTCATTGCCATGAACTCATGGAATACATAAAAATGTGTTGTTTTGTTGGATTTTTATTCTAATGAAGTGCTTTGCTGGAAATTGTATAATCTGCCTTCAGGTTTCTGGGTCAAAATGAAATGAAAAGCCATAATTTCTGTTTCTCTGATGAGGGAATTAGAAAGTGGAAAAAGAAATATTCTAGACCAAAACTAGAAGAGGAGAGGGATAAAAAAACAAATATTGCAACAGATAGTCCTTTTCTCAAGGATGTGCTGTACCCACATTTTACTGCTGAGGTCTGAAATCTTTCTGTTCCAGATGAGAATTAGGTAACTTGCTTTTTCTAGGAGGAGCATTCATGCTGTTTTAAATAAAGAAGGGTAACGCGTTGAAAACTTATTCTAGAGGCAATGACAGAGTGGTCAAGAGACCAGCTTCTGAAGTCAGGCTTCCCACGGCTGTCATCTATCTGTGTGGTCAATGTGAGCCCAGCTCTTCATCCATGAAGTGAAGATATTAACAGTCTCTACCAGGCTTCTCTTCTGGTGGCTCAGTGGTAAAGAATCCGCCTGCCAATGCAGGAGACCCGGGTTTGATGCTAGATCCAGAAAGATCCCACAAGCTACAGAGCAACTAAGCCCGCTCACTCACTCTCTTCAGCTGCTCAGTTTTGTCCGACTCTTTGCAACCACATGGACGGCAGCACGCCAGGCTTCCCTGTCCATCACCAGCTCCTGGACTTTACTTAAGTTGGTGTCCACTGAGTCAGTGATGCCATCCAACCATCTCATCTCTGTCATCCCCTTCTCCTCCTGCCTTCAATCTTTCCCAGCATCAGGGTTTTTTCAAGAGTTAGCTCTTCGCATCAGGTGGCCAGAGTATTGAAGTTTCAGCTTCAGCATCAGTTCTTCCAATGAATATTCAGGACTGATATCCTTTAGGATGGACTGGTTAGATCTCCTTGCAGGCCAAGGGACTCTTAAGAGTCTTCTCCAACACCACAGTTCAAAAGCACATGAGTCACAACTATTGAGCCTGTGCTCTAGAACCCAAATGCCACAACTACTGAGTCCATATGCTGGAACTACTGAAGCCCGCACGCCCTAGAGCCTGTGCTCCCCAACAAGAGAAGCCACTGCCATGAGAAGTCCGTGCACTGCCGCAAGAGATTAGCCCCTGCTCTCCACAACTAGAGAAAAGCCCATGCAGCAAGAAAGACCCAGCACAACCAAAAATAAATAAATAAAATTACATTTTTAATTTTAAATAATCTCTGTCTCACAGAGTTGTTGGAGAATTCTATGAATTAATACATGGAAAGCACTTAGGATGACTCAGCATATACTAGGGCCTCCCTGGTGGCTCAGCTTGTAAAGAATCTGCCTGCAATGCAGGAAACCTGGGTATGATCCCTGGGTTGGGAAGATGCCTGGGAGAAGGGAAAGGCTACCCACTCCAGTATTCTGGCCTGGAGAATTCCATGGACTGTATAGTAACCTTTATTATTTGTTATTATTGTGGATCAAACAAGCAGCAAAAATGCAAAAGCTCCTACTCTGGGAAAAACACATAGAGGGCCTAAGGGAGAAAATTCAGAATCAAAACCAATTCTGAGAGTGTTCTAGATGCCAACTAAATCTATTGATAAGCCAATTTTCTCCTTCTTTAACATTTATGTAGGTTAAATCAAAATAAAACAAACACCAAAGACACTAAAGGTAACTTCAAATAAGTCTAAAAAGGGCATCTAGAAATCTGAAAGCAGTATATGAAATGGAATTCAAGCCCTGTTTTTGCTCCAGTTTAATATATGCCTTATTTGCCTTGTTTAGGTAATGGCTGTATTAGTCAGCTTTTGCTGCAATAATGCTGTATGAGATAATCCCAAAATCTCACTGGCTTACAACAACTAAACATTATTTTTTACATATGAGTCTATGAGGCAGCTACAGTGACTCCATTTCATGCTGTGCATCTTTTCCCCTCATTCTAGGATGTATAACATCCTTCCGTTTGATGCACCCAGAAGTCCCTGGGATAAGTTCTTCTCATGGCAGAGGGCAGGAACCCCAAAGATAAAAAGCTCTCTAACAACATAAAGTTAAAATCTTGCTTGAAGTATGACAAGAAGTAAATCATATCAGCTCATTTCCTATTAGCCAAAATCAATATTATAACTGCATCCAACTTTAGAACAAGGAAATAATCCCCTTCCTGTGCAGCGGACATGGTATTTCAGTTCAGTTCAGTTCAGTTGCTCAGTCCTGTCCAACTCTTTGCGATCCCATGGACTGCAGCTCACCAGGCTTCCCTGACGATCACCAACTCCTGGAGCTTACTCAGACTCATGTCCATTGAGTCAGTGATGCCATCCAACCATCTCATCCTCTGTCATCCGCTTCTCCTCTCACTTTCAATCTTTCCCAGTATCAGGGAGAAAGTTCTTCCAATGTGTCAGTTCTTCACATCAGGTGGCCAAAGTATTGGAGCTTCAGTTTCAGCATCAGTCCTTTCAAAGAATATTCAGACCTGATTTCCTTTAGGACTGACTGGTTGGATCTCCTTGCTGTCCAAGGGACTCTCAAGAGTTTTCTCCAATACCACAGTTCAAAAACATTAATTTGTCAGTGCTCAACTCTCTTTATACTCCAAATCTCAAAACCACATATACTACTAGAAAAACCTTAGTTTTGACTAGACAGACCTTTGTCAGCAAAGTAATGTCTCTGCTTTTTAATCTATTGTCTAGGTTGGTCATATCTTTTCTTCCAAGGAGCAAGCATCTTTTAATTTCATGGCTGCAGTTACCATCTGCAGTGATTTCGGAGATGAAAAAAAAAATAGTCTTCTCACTGTTTCCATTGTTTCCCCATCTATTTGCCATTAATTGATGGAACCAGACGCCATGATTTTAGTTTTCTGAATGTTATTTTAAGCCACCGTTTTCACTTTCCTCTTTCACTTTCATCAAGAGGCTCTTTAGTTCTTCAATTTCTGCAATAAGGGTGGTATCATCTGCATATCTGAGATTATTGATATTTCTCTCAGCAATCTTGATTCCAGCTTGTGCTTCATCCAGCCTGGCATTTTGCATGATGTACTCTGAATATAAGTTAAATAAGCAGGGTGACAATACACAGCCTTAACGTACTCCTTTCCCAATTTAGAACCAGTCTATTGTTCCATGTCCAGTTTTAACTATTGCTTCTTGACCTGCATACAGATTTCTCAGGAGGCAGGTAAGGTGGTCTGGTATTCCCATCTCTAGAAGAATTTTCCATAGTTTGTTTTGATACAGTTAAAGGCTTTGGCATAGTCAATAAAGCAGAAGTAGATGTTTTTCTGGAACTCTCTTGATTTTTTGAAGATCCAGCCGATGTTGGCAATTCCATCTTTTGTTCCTCTGCCTTTTCTGAAACCAGCTTGAACATCTGGAAGTTCACGCTTCATGTACTGTTGAAGCGTGATTTGGAGAGTGTTGAGCATTACTTTACTAGCGTGTGACATGAGTGCAATTGTGCAGTATTTGAACATATTTTGGCATGACCCTTCTTTGGGGTTGGAATGAAAACTGACCTTTTCCAGTCCTGTGGCCACTGCTGAGTTTTCCAAATTTGCTGGCATATTGAGCGCAGTGCATTAACAGCATCATCTTTTAAGATTTGAAATAGCTCAACTGGAATTCCATCACCTCCACTATCTTTGTTCACAGCGATGCTTCCTAAGGTCCACTTGACTTTACATTCCACTATGTCTGGCTCTAGGTGGGTGATCACACCGTCATCGTTATCTGGGTCATGAAGATCTTTTTTGTACAGTTCTTCTATGTATTCTTGCCACCTCTTCTTAATATCTTCTGCTTCAGTTAGGTCCATACCATTTCTGTCCTTTATTGAGCCCATCTTTGCATGAAATATTCCCTTGATATCTCTAATTTTCTTGAAGATATCTCTAGTCTTTCCCATTCTATTGTTTTCCTCTGTTTCTTTGCACTGATCACTGAGGAAGGCTTTCTTATCTCTTCTTGTTATTCTTTGGAACTCGGCATCCAAATAGGTATATCTTTCCTTTTCCCCTTTGCCTTTAGCTCCTCCTTTTTTCTTAGCTATTTGTAAGGCCCCCTCAGACAATCATTTTGCTTTTTTGCATTTCTTTTTCTTGGGAATGGTTTTGATTCCTGTCTCTCATACAATGTCACGAACCTCCGTCCATAGTTCATCAGGCACTCTATCTATCAGATCTAGTCCCCTGAATCTATTTTTCACTTCCAATGTATAATTGTAAGGGAATTGATTTAGGTCATACCTGAATGGTCTAGTGGTTTTCTCTACTTTCTTCAATTTCAGTCTGAATTTTGCAATAGGAGTTCATGATCTGAGCCATAGTCAGCTCCTGGTCTTTTTTTTTGCTTACTGTATATATCTTCTCCATCTTTGGCTGAAAAGAATATGATCAATCTGATTTTGATATTGACCATCTGGTGATGTCCATGTGTAGAGTCTTCTCTTGTGTTGTTGGAAGAGGGTGTTTGCTATGACCAGTGCATTCATTTGTCAAAACTCTATTAACCTTTGCCCTGTTTCATTCTGTACTCTAAAGCCAAATTTGCCCATTACTTCAGGTATTTCTTGACTTCCTACTTCTGCATTCCACTCCCCTCTAATGAAAAGGACATCTTTTTTGGGTATTACTTCTAGAAGGTGTTGTAAGTCTTCATAGAACCATTCAATTTCAGCTTCTTCAGCATTACTGGTCAGGGCATAGACTTGGATTACTGTGATATTGAAAGGGTTGTCTTGGAAACAAACAGATCATTCTGTTGTATTGGAGATTGCATCCAAGTTTTGCATTTTGGACTCTTTTGGTGACTATGAGGGCTACTCCATTTCTTCTAAGGGATTCTTGCCCACAGTAGTAGATATGATGGTCATCTGAGTAAATTCACCCATTCCAGTCCATTTTAGTTTGCTAATTCCTAAAATGTTGATGTTCACTCTTGCCATCTCCTGTTTGACTACTTCCAATTTGCCTTGATTCATGGACCTAACATTCCAGGTTCCTATGCAATATTGCTCTTTACAGCATCACAGTTTATTTCCAACACCCATCACATCCACAACTGGGTTTTGTTTTTGCTTTGGCTCCATCTCTTCATTCTTTCCAGAGTTATTTCTCCACTCTTCTCCAGTAGCATATTGGGCACATACCGACCTAGGGAGTTCATCTTTCAGTGCCCTACCTTTTTGCCTTTCCATACTGTTCATGGGATTCTCAAGGCAAGAATACTGAAGTGGTTTTCCATTTTCTTCTCCAGTGACCATGTTTCATCAGAACTCTCCACCATGGCCCATCCATCTCCTGTGGCCCCACACGGAATGGCTCATAGTTTCATGGAGTTAGATAAAGCTGTGGTCTATGTGGTCAGTTTGATTAGTTTTCTGTGATTGTGGTTTTCATTCTGTCTGCCCTCTGATGGATAAGGATAAGAGGCTTATGGAAGCTTCCTGATGGGAGAAACCGACTGAGGGGGAAACTGGGTCTTGATTTGATGGGCAGGTCCATCCTCAGTAAATCTTTAATCCAATTTTCTATTGATGGGTGGGGCTGTGTTCCCTCTCTGTTGTTTGACCTGAGGCCAAAATATGGTTGAAGTTAATGAAGATAATAGCAACCTCCTTCAAAAGTTTTCATGCACTGCTGTACTCAGTGCCCCCAACCCTGAATCAGGCCACCATCAACCCACGCCTCTGCCAGAGACTCCTGGATATTCACAGGAAAGTCTGGGTCAGTCTCTTGTGGGGTCATTTCTCCTTTCTCCTGCGTCCTGGTACACACAAATTTGTTTAAGCCATCCGAGTGTCTCTGGTGGGTAGGGGGTCTGATTCTAAACACAATGTCACCCCTCCTACCATCTTGCTGGGGCCTCTCCTTGGATCCAACATTCTCCTGTTAACAGTTTTTCAGCAGCGAGTTGTAATTTTGGAGTTTTTGCAGGAGAAGATGAGCACACTTCCTTTAACTCCACCATCTTGTGAATCCAGTATTTGCTGAACAATAATTAAATCTGCCATCCTTGCCAAACTGATAAGGTCCCATCAATTTCAAGACCCAGGCTGTCCAATTCAGTTAACCTTATTCTAACGACATAAATTTCAAAAGTCAGAGTGCATCAAAATCACTGAGAACGTGTTAAAAATATAAACAACTCTGCCCTTCCACAGTGATTCTTATTTAACACATTTGAAAACAGGGATCAGGAGCTGCATTGTTACCAATCTCACCAGCAATCACATCATAAACCAAAGTTTGAGAATCACTGGGATAGGTATACATGGAGATCAGAGCGATTCATGACTGAGAATAACTATCTCCCCCTTTTTTATTTTTTGGCTATGCTGGTCTTTGGCTATTGAGCGCAGGCTTTTCTCTAGTTGTGGAGAACAGGGCCTATGCTCTAGTTGTGGTGCATGGGCTTCTCAGTGCAGTGGCTCCTCTTGTTGTGGAACACAAGCTCTAGACAGTTGGGCTTCAGTAGTTGCAGCTCCTGGGCTCTAGGGCACAGACTCAGTAGTTGTGCCACATAGGCTTAGCTGCTCTGAGGCATGTGGGATCTTCCTGGATCAAGGATCAAACCCGTGTCTCCTGCATAAGCAGGTGGATTCTTTACCACTCACCCACTTGGGAAGCCCCCCGAGACTGTGTGTTCTGCCCAATTCCAATGTCATTTGGGGCTTTCCTGGTGGCTCAGCTGGTAAAGAATCTGCCTGCAATGCAGGAGACCTGGGTTCGACCCTTGGGTTGGGAAGATCCCCTGGAGAAGGAAACAGCTACTCACTCCAGTATTCTGGCCTGGAGAATTCCATGGACTATTCCATGGGATTGCAAAGAGTTGGACATGACTGAGGGACTTTCAATTGGATTGCAGTAGTCTATATGCTGTCTATATTGAAATGAAACTCAGATTGTAAGCAAAATATATTTTCTCTGAAACATTAAGGATATATAGAACTATGAAACATTTTTATCTGAATTCATACTATTCCATTTATTAAAATATACCCGAAGCAGAAAGCACATGAGTGTAGAAGAGTGAAATAAGAGTAAAAGAGGAATATTTAGGTCATACAACAGACAGCTTTTTTTTTTCAAAATAGAAACAGATTGTTGTACAGAATCCAGCAATTCTGGTGGAAATACTCTGCAATGGAAGCATGTTTTCCATTAACTTAAATACTGTGTTAACCTCAATCAAAAATACACTTTCTTAAACTGAATACAGAATTTATAGGCTTGAAAAACAGTGTCTGCCATCTAAATGTGCAAAGAGTATGATGCAAATGACTTTGTTTCACGTAATTTTTAGAAATTATTTTGTTAAAACAAAAACCTAAAGCAGCCTTTAATCCCCCACCCAACCAAGCACTTTCACCAAGTAGGATACCAAGAAATCTCCCAAGTGGATTTTCCTTTCTTGCTGCTGTCTACTACCTTCGGGTCTTAAAAATATGATTTCCCTCTATTCAATAAAACTTCTCATGAAAAACCTCTCAGATATAGAAAGGCTTTATCACCAAGGTTCATGGAGACTATCGTTATATGGCAGAGATCTTTATACTAAGCTAGTAAATCCAAGAAGCATGATGGAAGGTCTATCCTGTTAAAAAGTGACATAACCTGTTGCAGTTTGTGTCTGATTCTCTATGGACTTTTGGGGGCTTGTTGGAGCACCTTCCTATAGAGGAGAGAGAAGCAGCATCATATGAGCCAAGGTAGAACCTTCATAGAGAGATTCAACCCCCAGGGAATTACAGTCCTTGTGGGTCTTGCCAGGGGTTCATAATTTTTCCTGTGCTAAACCTTTGCCCTTGGAGGGGCCCAAAAGAATGTGGCAACTATTAATCACATCTTAGAAAGAAATGAGATCAGGCAACGGACAGAGAGTAATAGAACACTGGAGGAAGAAAGGGTAAAGGTCCAAATAGATCCTGCCTGAAAACTCAAGGCAAAGATGAGCCTTAATTATAAGTGGAAGGTTGCAGGCTAATTATAGCATTTTTCCTCCCTTTGCACGCAAACTCTTCCTCCTGCTACTGGACAAGAAAGAGTCCCCTGTAGATGCCCAGCCCTGGAGGTAAACAGAGACCAACTCTGTATTCATTCTACATGAAGTCAACAACTTATGCGATTAGATGAAACTTTATTTCTCAACCCAGAAGGTTGTGGTGATAAATACCACCTAGATGACTGGAGGTGGGGGTAGAAGGTGAATTACCTACTATTTAGTGTTCTTGCCTGGAGAATCCCAGGGACGGGGGAGCCTAGTGGGCTGCCATCTATGGGGTCGCACAGAGTCGGACACGACTGAAGCGACTTAGCAGCAGCAGCACAATGTCCTTAGAAGTCTCAGAGTGCATGATGCTATTTCCCAAAGGCTAAGTTTGGTACAGCATTTGGTACAGACTTCATAAATCTCAAAAGTCACTAGGACCCTTGGCTTCTTTAATTACACTTGATGGGCTGTTTCCACAATCATAAACATAATCCTCTGAATCACTTCCACTCTCTGAAGATGTTGGTTTTTAAGGTCACACATAAATTTGGCCTTGGTGCTGATATTACTGCAGTTCATGGGGTTACAAAGAGTCAGATATGACTGGGCAACTGAACAACAACAACAACTGATATTTATCATTTAATTTGTAAAATCTTTAAGCCAATGGATGGTCTTTTCTCTCATTTCATTGGAAAGCAGAAAGTTGTTCAAGTCCGTGACTTATTCATTCTATATGCTGTGCTGTTCTTAATCACTCAGTCATGTCTAACTCCTTGCAACCCCATGGACTGTAGCCCACCACACTCCTCTGGTGGAATCCTATCCATCAGGATTCTCAAGGCAAGAATACTGGAGTGGGTTGCCATGCCCTTCTCCAGGGGATATTCCCAACCCAGGGATCGAAACCAGATCTCCTGCATTGCAGGTGGATTCTTTACAGTCTGAACCACCAGGGAAGCCCGATTCATTCTACAGTGGACCATAAAAAGTCTAGGTCCATTGATCACATAAGCAGTCATATCCATTTTTTTTTCTTTTCTTTAAGTGAAAAATCAACCCAGGAATTGAACCAGGAATCTTCTCCTGCATTGCAGGCTGATACTTTACCAACAGAGTTATCAGGCAGGAAATCCCTAAGTGAAGAATACTTGATTAAAATCTTGTTATTAGATTCAGGTGTACAACAAAGTGATTTAACTTATATATATATATATATGTTATATTGTATATATAAACTATATTTATTAAAATATGCATATATAAGCTATATACATAAACTATTTATATTATATACACTTTTTCAGATTCTTTTCCCTTATAGGTTATTAAAAAATATTGAGTATAGTTTCCTGTGTTATATAGTAGGTGTTTGTTTGTTATCTTCTTTACATATAGTAGTGTGTATATGTTAATTCCAAACTCATTAATCCCCCCACCATTTTCCCCTTTGATAGCCAGAAATTTATTTTCTATGTCTGTGGGTCTATTCCTGTTTTGTTTATAAGTACATTGATACCATATGATATTGTTTATGTACTGAATTAAAAAAATGATTCACATCCATTTTTCAAGATATACATTGTTTTTCAAACAGCAGAGTACAAATGCTAGAGAGTAGTTCCTCTTGCAGAGCAAACTCCCAAGATGGAAGCAAAAGCTCAAATTATTAGCATTCTAATTAATATTGCTTTTAAATGTTTCTCTAGTTCTTTCATTCTTTAAAATAAATTTTAAATCATTTGGAACTTCCTTTTGTTGAGTTCTATTTGTGGAGAACAAAATCTTTTCCTCTGGCTCTCAACCACATTCTGCCTCACTCATGAGAAATGGAATATTTCCTGCCATATCAGTAGATAAATGATGTCACAGTCATCAGCAATTTCAGCCACCATGGAAGGTGAGCTGGTGAATCCTAAGAGAATTCGGGGATGAAAGAATACCTGCTATCTAGCAGCAGTCAGACTGTAGCCACTCCCTATGGTGATTCCTGAGGACACTCAGGATGTGAAAACACAGGATACTAGACCCAGATAGGTGAGGTGCATATCAAAAAAATGATTTCAGTGAGCCAGACTCTTGTATTTTCCCATACATACAGAAGTGCTAAACTCCTTAACTTGAGATAGCTGGTTTTCCTCTGATTAACAATACTCTTGATATTCAGGCTTGTGCCTTTTGTTGCAAAACTACCACATAAACTGGCACAATCACACCTCCACTCCCAGCCTCCTCAGAGCAGTTCTCTCAGGGTTATTTGAAATGATGCCTCCTGGATTTGAAATCCTGAAATTGCTGCCAATATATAATTCTCAACTTTTATGCTGTGAATATTTTTTTAAAGTCTACACTCAGATTAACAAGTGTGCCATGTACCAATCTATAGGTGATGCTATAAATCACTGAGACACTAAATTTCCACTGGAAATTTTAGAAGATGCAGAAAGTAGCATTTTCCAAGGAGAGGACCACATATGTTTAGAAGAATTTTATTATTTGTGGCCAAGAAGATTCTAGGTGAATCCTAGAATTGAACATAAAGGCTGTCTTAAAAATAATGCACAACGTAAAAGTTGAGAGTTATGTTTTATTTGGCAGACATTCTTAGGATTTCTAGCTTGGGTGGCAGCATCTCAAATAACTCTGAGACACTTCCCAGAAAGGAACAGGGGAAGTCAGGATATATAGGAGTTTTTGCAACAAAATCAGGTAGTCAAAAGATTGCTGTTAATAGAAGGAAACCAGACATCTCAAGATAAGAAACTGAGCACTTTTCTATGTGTGGGAAGATGTAAGAATCTGGGCTTTGATATGCACCTCACCTATCTGGGGCCAGTATTTTGTGTTTCCTCATCCTCAGTTCCCTCTGGGTGTAGCATTGAGAGAAGCTGCAGCAGCTAATGGCTAGGTGGGCTGGGCAGTAGGCAGCATGTTTATCTCTATTCTGGGCTCCCTCAGGGATCACCACCCAGGTGTCTATAATGCAATGGCTTGATGAGTGCTGCATCATTTGTTTACTGATATGGCAGGCAACATTTTAGTTCCCAATGCTTATTCAACTCAGATACACTGATGACACCACCCTTCTGGCAGAAAGTGAAGAACTAAAAAGCCTCTTGATGAAAGCGAAAGAGGAGAGTGAAAAAGTTGGCTTAAAGCTCAACATTCAGAAAACTAAGACCATGGCATCTGGTCCCATCACTTCCTGGCAAATAGATGGGGAAACAGTTGAAACAGTGGCTGACTTTATTTTGGGGGGCTCCAAGATCACTTAGGATGGTGATTGCAGGCATGAAATTAAAAGACGCTTACTCCTTGGAAGAAAAGTTATGACCAACCTAGACAGCATATTAAAAAGCAGAGACATTACTTTGTCAACAAAGGTCTGTCTAGTTGGGGTTATGGTTTTTCCAGTAGTCATGTATGGATGTGAGATTTGGACTATAAAGAAAGCTGAGCACTGAAGAATTGATGCTTTTGAACTGTGGTGTTGGAGAAGATCCTTGAGAGTCCCTTGGGCTGCCTGGAGATCCAACCAATCCATCCTAAAGGAAATCAGTGCTGGGTATTCATTGGAAGGACTGATGTTGAAGCTGAAACTCTAATACTTTGGCCTCCTGATGTGAAGAACTGACTCACTGGAAAATACCCTGATGCTGGGAAAGATTGAGGGCAAGAGGAGAAGGGGACAACAGAGGATGAGATGGTTGGCATCACCAACTCAGTGGGCGTGAGTTTGGGTAAACTGCAGGAGTTGGTGATGGACAGGGATACCAGGATGGCATACTGCGGCTCATGGGGTCGCAGAGTCGGACAAGAGTGAGCAACTGAACTGAACTAAACAGGGGTGCAAGGATCTTGTTTGGTAGAAGAATAATAAGCAAGTTTGGGGCCAGAGCTGAATACCCCTAACAACAGAGAAGACAGTGGGCTCTGCCATGAAGTAGCCCTCCTCCTCTGCCATCCCCCAGCAAGCATTCAGCCCCTTCTCTGAAATAAATACAGGGCAAATATTTAAAGGCAAGTGGTATAGAGCAGTGCCACATTAGCAGGCTGCCCAGGGCACACAATGGTTCAAGGCAACATAACACCCTGTTGTTTTTTCTCTCTCCTTGGCCACTGCTCTCTCTTTTCATTTCTCCCTGTTTGTTTTAATTAAAAAATTGAAACAAAGCTCCCCTCACAGATGTGAACTAAATCTCTGCTCTTCCCTTAATCTCACATTTCCTGATTCAACTGAGCAAACAAAGCTGTCTACTTTATAACCAGCTGATCTTGGCATTTTTATTCCTCCTTTCACACATTAAAGGTAAAGAAAGGAGAAGGAGGAGGAAAAAGAAAAGAAAGAAAACATAAAGATCATCTAGGTGTTTTACCAATCATTTAAGTCAGATCCTTCGTTATTATTTTCTCCAGTCAGAAATTTGTCTGACATTGCTTCTCTCATGCTGTTGTAAGTGGATTTAAATCCACTTTTTCACTCCAAAAAAGAATTTTAGGATACACTGATACTCTCAGCACCAGTACTAACTCAAACACTTTAAAATGAGCCAGTCATATCACTTAAAGAATCTAGATAAGTGGGGAAAAAAGAAAATGCTAAAATGTCCCTTGCATTATGATTGCTAAAATTTTTCGAAAACTTGAAAACACTCATTAGACAAACCCACTTAGATACTGTATCTTGAATGATAACTCTGATCATTGACCGCAAATATTTAGGATTCACAGGAGCCTAACTCATTCAGGTAGGAAAACAGAATAACTCTATGAGTCAGAATGTCTGGTCACTCTAGAGATGAACAAGAAGCTCACTCTACCATCTAGCTCCCTGTTTACTCACTTGCATTTTGTTAGTTGTTTTTTTTTTAATCACTAGACTTTAGTGCTTGAGAGTTCTTTACCAGACCCAGTAACCCTGAGTGATTCACTAACAACATAGGGCCCTAGGAGCTAGACTGCACTGATAAATTATAGGAAGCTTACACCCCATGTAATTTTAGCCCAGTCACCAAGTGCTTCAAAACAAATGGCTATTCCTTCATGTCTGCCACGTGTAAGATACAATGGGCAGTTCCTTCAGTTTTATTGTGTCAACTACAAACTGGCACTGCCATCTGTCTACAAGGATTAAATCATGCAGCTGCTGACCTTCAACACCCCCTGAAAGGAGTTTGGGGTAGAGAACAGAGACGAGCCACACTCTGCTCTGGGAAAAACTGGCCGGATAGTCTTCAGATAGTTAGACATTCTGGGAAGTCAATTTTCTGAGCCCAATTCTTATATCTCCTCACACCTAGAAAAGCATTAAAATCCTTTACGATGATTCTGTTCCTTGTGACGAACAGAAACCTGCAAAAAAAAAAAAAATGTGCTTGACTGACTGTACACCCCCTTCACCAAAATCACATGTACACTAACCTTCCCCCCACCTCTTCCTCTTTGGAGCAGTTTTTCAGAACTATCTGAGGTGGTGTCTCCCAGGCAATAGTCCTCATTTTGCCCCAAACGGAACTTAACTCTTAACTCTCATGTTGTGCTTTTTTCTTTTTTTTTTTTTGTCTACAATAGGCAAGTTTCATAGAAGTTAAGTAGTAAACTTCTAATGCCATAGCCAATATATTTATTTAAAGGTGATGTTCCAGATGGAAAGCTGATAGGCCCCAAATTGGCAGATGCACAAATTATTTCAGGCAAACCATAGTCTGATTCATCCCAATCTCAATGCCCATCTTTCAGAAAACCCAAGTTTTATTTAAATGTTTTTTAAATACTTGAATATCCAAAGTTATTGCCAACAAGATGGTCAGTGGTGGGAAGAGGGTACCCATCATTAACAATGGACAGAGGACAAGTTGAACAAAAATATACACTGCAAAATAGAAACAGACATGATGCTTGTCAGTATTGTTCTAGACTTGACTTTAAGACTCTAAGGATTTATAATGCATTTTAGGGGCTTCCCAGGTGGTACAGGGGTAAAAATCCACCTGCCAATGCAGGAAATGCAGGAGACACAGGTTCAATCCCTGAGTCGAGAAGATCCCCTAGAGAAGGAAATGGCAACCAAAAAGCAGAGACATTACTTTGCCAACAAAGGTCCGTCTAGTAAAGGCTATGGTTTTTCCCATGGTCATGTATGGATGTGAGAGTTGGACTGTGAAGAAGGCTGATTGCCGAAGAATTGATGCTTTTGAACTGTGGTGCTGGAGAAGACTCTTAAGAGTCCCTTGTACCGCAAGGAAATCCAACCAGTCCATTCTAAGGGAGATCGATCCTGCGTGTTCATTGGAGGGACTGATGCTGAAGCTGAAACTGCAATACTTTGGCCACCTCATGCGACGAGTTGACTCACTGGAAAAGACTCTGATGCTGGGAAAGGTTGGGGGCGGGAGAAGAAGGGGACGACCGAGAATGAGATGGCTGGATGGCATCACCGACTCTGTGGATATGAGTTTGAGTGAGCTCCAGGAATTGGTGATGGACAGGGAGGCCTGGCGTGCTGTGATTCATGGGGTCGCGGAGAGTCGGACACGACTGAGTGACTGAACTGAACTGAACTGAACTGAACAATATTCTTGCCTGGAAAATTCCATGGACAGAGGACCCTGGCAGGCTACAGTACTTGGGATCGCAAAGAGTCAAATATGACTGAGCACACCTGATGTGTTTTAAAGGAGGTAGGAATATATAACTTTTTCCTCCCAATCTCAGGATCAACTTGGGGTTTATTTACAGCTTGCTTTCCAACTAATACAGTGGATTTTCAGGGATGGATAATCTAGTTGGGAGCCGGGAAATCACAAACCTGGAATATAAATCCATCCTTGGGGACTGAGAACAGAGAGTTGAAAACTCATCTTAGTTCCTGTGGTATTGAAGCATGTGTTTTTAACTTGGAGCCCGAGAGAGTTTTCCTCACCTGCAGAGAAGAGAATAAAAATAATCCAAAATGTAACATCTCTGTTAACAGTTCCTTGCAGGGCCTGGAGCTGCTACAGGAAGTGTCTCATTTGAGTCTGAGGTGCCTCATTTTCCAAAGCCAGCCCCACCCTCAAGACCCGCTGGGCACTACACTGCCTCCTGGAACTCACTCTCACACAAAATGGAATGTTGCAAGGCTTAACCCCGATTCCAGTGTGTGAGCTTTCAGATTCAGGGCCAAAGCTGCAGCAACAGATCAAGGAGAGGGGTCAGGGCAGGGAGGGAAGGTGTGAGATCAGGAACAAACTGACCTGGAGCATTAATTTTCTAAGAGAGTTAAGAGTGTATGTGCTCAGTCGTGTCCAACTCTTTGTGACCACATGAACCATAGCCAACAAGGTTTCTCTGTCCATGGGATTATCCAGCAAGAATACTGGTGTGGATTGCCCATTCCTCCTCTAGGGGGTCTTCCTGAGCCAGGGATCGAAACTGTGTGTCCTGCATTGCAGGTGGATTCTTTACCATTGAGCCACCAGGGAAGCTTCATGGCTGCCTTAAAAAGCACCACAGACCGCGTGGCTCACACAAAGGAAATGTATTGTCCCACCATTCTGGAAGCTGAAAGTCCACAAGGGTGTCAAAGTGTCCACAGGGTTGGTTTCTGCTGAGCCATCTCTCCTTGGCTTGTAAATGGTTGCCTTCTCCCAGTATCTTCCTATGATCTTCCCTCTGACTCTGAGTCCTAATCTCCTCTACTTTCAAGAAATCAATCATATTGCCTTATGGCTTACTCTACAGAACTCATTTGAATTCAATTTTCCCTTAACAGTTACATTCTAAGGTACCAAATATTAGGAATTTCAACATATAACTTTTGTGAGAACATAATTCAGCCCATAATGACTGGAATCTCCAGTGGACCACTAATTCACCTGAGCTCTAAGTCTCCAGGTCAGATTCCCTCACCACCTGGATGACCAAGTACCAGTGGACCTGGCTCAGTTATACAAGGAATGGTGCTGGGGACTTGACCACTCACGATCTTTGTGTCCCCAAAGCAGAAGAACCAGCAAGCGAAGAAAGTTGAAGGACAGCAAAATCAGTCATTTCCCAGGAAGTCATAAAAAGCCAGAGTAGCAACTCCCACTTTCTTGTAAATTTAGCAAAAGTCTAGGGTAAAGGGAAGAAGAAAAAATATACTAAGGGCGCTGAAGACTGAAGAACCCACTGATTCTGAAAATTAAATATCACCTGCAGTTGCAAACTTACCTAAGCCAGTTTGGTTTTGCACCCTTAGATTCTTGGACACTCAAGAAGGCTGAGACAGCAAAAGTTCACTACTGTCCCACACCTGGCTATGCAATTTTAATGGAAACAAAACTTAGTCAAATTCCTTCATACAGACAGACATATATTAATAAATACTTATCAACAAGAAAATGTAAAAGAGTTTATACAACTTGTTCTGCATGCTATATGAAGCCCTTTTAGTGGTCATCGTATGAAGATTCACCTGAAGCAGACTCAACCAGATTTCAAAGGCAGGATTCCATTCTCAGAGGGAACCATGCGATCAGAAGTTCTCCTAAACTGGTGCCTGAACTGAGAACTAATTAGGATATCAGATATGGCTGTCATCCAAAAAAAAAAAAAAAACTAATTCAGACTTCCATAGAGTCTTATACCGTTTTCCAAAGAATAGAAGCTAATCACCATATGTTCAAAACATGTTTGATTTCTTTCGTGAGAGCTAAAGCCTATTTCTAACACGCATAATGCTAACAAACAAAAGATTCAGCAATGGAAACCCAAATTTGGAATCAATGCGCTAACTGGTAAAGCATACATAGTTAATCAAAAGGATACAGAAAAACCAGCGGGTAAGAGGGGAGGGATAAATCGGGAGATTGGGATTGACATAATTACCCCACCATATATAAAATAGACGACTAATAAGGATCTATAATGCAGCACAGGGAACTCTACTCAATATTGGTATTGATATAAATGGGGAAACAATCAAAAAAGAGTGGATATATGTATATGTATAACTGAATCAGGGCTGCCCTGGTGATTCAGATGGTAAAGAATCTGTCTGCAAAGCATGAGACCCAGGTTCCATCCCTGGGCTGGGAAGATCCCCTGGAGAAGGGAATGACTACCCACTCCAGTATCCTTCACTGAAGGATTCCGTGGAGAGAGGAGCCTAGCGGACTACAGTTCATGGGGTTGCAAAGAGTCACACAGGGCTGAGCAACTAACATTTTCACTTTTCATAACTGAATCAGTTTGCTGTACACCACCTGAAACGTAACACAACGTTGTAAATCATCTATACTCCAATAAAAAAGTTTTTTTAAAAATCATTTAGTGGGTTTTTTAAGGCTATAGAACAGAAGGGCATACAGAAGCTTCCAGAATGGGTCCACTGTCACATAACACTGCCTACCAACCTGGATATCCTGCCAGAAGTGTATCTGACCAAAGGGAAAGTCAAAGGCTAACTAACTGCACATACCAAATGTGAAGAGTGGTACATATATAAAGTCAATTACAGAGCCTGTAATGCCTCTATTGCAGCTATACAAATTCATGCAACAGCAATAGAGAACTCACAGCGCCAATGGGTAGGCCTCCCAGGTCTGATTTTAGGACTGTCACATTGGACACACCATCTCTTGGGCTTTGTTTTCCTCATGCAGAAAATAAAGGGATTGACAGAGCAAATCGCTGCAGGACCTTTATGGTTTTTATGGAAGAACTCCAAGATTCTACAGTCTTGCCGCTCAATTGTTTATTCAGTTAAACCATTTATAATGCATTTTTTTTTTTTGAGAAAGAAAACGTTGTGTGTACACAAGCATGTACACATCCACCAAAACTGAGTAGAAACTAGTACTACCAGAATAACTTGCTGCTGTGAAGAAAGCTGATCGCTGAAGAATTGATGCTTTTGAACTGTGGTGTTGGAGAAGACTCTTGAGAGTCCCTTGGACTGCAAGGAGATCCAACCAGTCCATCCTAAAGGAGATCAGTCCTGGGTGTTCATTGGAAGGACTGATGCTAAAGCTGAAACTCCAATACTTTGGCCACCTCATGCGTCAAGTTGACTCATTGGAAAAGACTCTGATGCTGGGAAAGGCTGGGGGCGGGAGGAGAAGGGGATGACCGAGGGTGAGATGGCTGGATGGCATCACCGACTCTGTGGACGTGAGTTTGAGTGAACTCCGGGGGTTGGTGATGGACGTGCTGTGATTCATGGGATCGCGGAGAGTCGGACATGACTGAGCGACTGAACTGAACTGAACTGAACTGATTCAGATCTTAGAATAAAATTTCTCAAGCCACTTATATAAACGATGCCTAAATATATTGTAAATGTGATTGAGGAGATAAGTTGTCACTCAACAATTTTTAGACCTAGACATGTTAACTCATGCAAGAGTACGTGAGGAAGGATATGATTACACAACACTTGAGTGCGCTCAGTTGCACGTATACATACTCAGTCGCGTCCGACTCTGCAACCCTATGGCCCTGCCAGGCTCCTCTGCTCATGGAATTTTCCATGACAAGAATACTGGAGTGAATTGTCATTTTCTTCTTCAGGGGATCTTCCAAGGGGATCTTCCTGACCCAGGGGTTGAACCTGCATCTCTTGTGCCTCCTGCATTGCAGGCAGATTCTTTACCGCTGCACCACCTGGGTAGCCCTAACCACTCAGTTAGATGCCAGGAAAGAGCTTGAGGATAACTGCATAACTGACAGTTATGCAGGAGAAAGTGAATGCCTAACACTTTGTCACTTATTGTAAGTTCTAGCTAAAGTTTTCCTTTTTATTTTCATTATAGAGTTATTAAAATTCTTGAGGTGGTGACCTAAATGGGAAGGAAATTCAAAAAAGAAGATATATGTAAACATATAACTGATTCACTTTTCTGTACAGCAGAAACTAACACAATACTGTAAAGCAACTATATCCCAATAAACATTTTTAAGAATTAAAATATTAAATATTTAAAAGTTAAAAACAAAATAAAAATTTTAATTAAAAAAAGTCTTGGGATCTTCTTAGTTAAAGAATAAATTCTTCTAAAGCCAAATATGGATATGCATTGCCAGTTAAAAATAAAATTTCAAAAAAAAGTTGTTGATAGCTATGATGAATTGATGAGGCTCAAGATGAACTATCCACATGTCCAATTATCACCAGCTGATTTTTCAGCTAGAGTTGACTTCAATTACAGCAGCATATCCAGTGAAAGAAGTGTCTCTCAAATTTACACAATACATCTTGAAGACAGCAAAGTGTGATGGCACATTGCCCAGGCCTTCAGTGGGTTTTACACAGTAAAATTTTGCAAAATAATTTTTAATCCTGGCAGGCTCCTGGATAAATCTGAAATAAAATACAATGAACATATAACAGAGAGTCTCAGATTTTTTTTTTTTGTCTTGACATATCATTGATTTACAGTTTCACTAGCTTCAGGTGTACAGCCATGATTCAGTTATATATAATTGAATATGTATATATATTACATATATATTCTTTTTTGAATTCTTTTTCCTTATAGGTTATTACAAAATATTGAGTAGAGTTCCCTGTGCTATATATATAATATATATTTTATTATATAAAATAAAATACTGCTTATTTTATATACAGTAGTGTTTATGTTCATTCCAAGCTCTTAATTTATCCCACCCCCCTTTTCTTTTTGATCACTATAAGTTTGTTTTTTTACATCTGTGGGTCTATTTTTATTTTGTATGTAAGTTCATTTGTACCTTTTTTTTTGATTCCACATATCAGCAATATTATATATTTATATTTTTATCATATATTTGTCTTTGTCATATATCATATGTTTGGCTTACTTCACTTAGTATGATAATTTCTAAGTCTATCCTTGTTGCTGCAAATGACATTATTTTTTTCTTTTTATGGCTGAGAAATATTCCGTGTGTGTGTGTATGTGTATATGTGTGTGTATATATATATATATGTATCATATGATATATATATATATATATCACATCTTTATCCATTCATCTGTTGATGGACATTTAGTTTGCTTCCATGTCTTGGCTGCTATAAATAGTGCTACAATGAACATTGAGGTGCACAGATTTTTTTTTTAACAGTAATTGAATAGTCAATTTATAGGAAAGCATATGCAAACAATATTTAAATCTAATAATAAAAGTGCATTAACATTTGTATTCATATGCTGGTCTATTGCAAGTCAGGGAGAAACTATTAGAAAAAGTTTACTATGTTTTGGACTCTTGACATCAATAGCAGGCCAACTAGGATATGTGCATGGTGATGGAGTGGACTTTGTTTAGTTCATTGCTTTTCTCCACCAGATAGAACAGTACTTGGCACATAGTAGCTGCTCAATAAATTTTGTTGTATGGATAAATGAATAAGAAGGTTGACATGAATATACTTAACTTCATTGTCAAAGCTCAGAGAAGGATCCAGATATGTGCATTACACATACTTGAAAAACTGGTTCTAAGACTGAAACCTTTATGCTATGACTAAAGGAGATTATAGGTTTTTGTGGCTGCCTCCATTTTGTTTATTTTGTATGATATACAAATGAATCCAGTGAAAATATCTCACGAGCAAAATACCAAACACACACACAATAAGGAAATATTTATTGAGTAGACTAGGGCTTTGCCAACTATAACTCATGGACCAAGTCCATCTATACCCATTAATTTATGTATCATCTATCTTCTTTTGGGTTGCAATGATGGAATTGAATATGGAGGTGATATGGCCTACAAAACTGAAACTGTGTTTTAAAGGAAAAATTTGCCCACATCTTGTGTACATCAACTTTAATATACCACAAATAAGTTAGCAAAAAAAAAAAATTCATGATAACTATACAAGAAGGTAATGGCAGGAAAACCAGTGTCAGCTGTTATAAAAGTTCTCACCAAAATGGATTCAAGCAGACACCACAAACAATGAACCTTTAAAACCATGCTTACCTCCACCAAATTATGTTTTATTAAGGCCTGGCCTGTTATTGCAAATGATTTAAGAGTTACTTGGGGCTTCCCTCATAGCTCAGTTGGTAAAGAATACGCCTGCAAAGCAGGAGACCCCAAAGAGAGACCCTGGTTCAATTACTAGGTCCCCTGGAGAAGGAATAGGCTACCCACTCCAATATTCTTGGGCTTCCCTTTTGGCTCAGCTGGTAAAGAATCTGCCTGCAATGTAGGAGACCTGGATGCAATCCCTGGGTTGGGAAGATTCCCTGGATGAAGGGTAAAACTACCCACTCCAGTATCCTGGGCTGGAGAATTCCATGGACTCTAGAGTTCACGGGGTGCAGAGAGTTGGACACGACTGAGCGAATTTCACTTGCACTTTAGAGTTACTTACAGAAACAAAAGCGTTAAATTTCAGAATTTACTCTTTTATATCTACATTTTTTACTATTCTTAGACAAAGTTAAATTATTTCTGATAAGAAAAAAAAATTTTTGGAGGTTTTTTCTCTAAAGAAAGGTAATCATAGTTGGTAAATATCTTTCTAATTTCACAAGAAGGTGCCAGTTTTCATGTCTCAGTGACTTTCTAGCCTTTATATTTGTAAAACAAGAGACAAATACAGAAAAATATACAAAACAAATGAATACGGTAAAGACACCTGTGCAGGCAGGCAGAATTCTAAGGATGTCCTACCAGGATTCTGGTCCCCTGATTATTCAATCAAATACCAATCAAAAAAAAAAAAAAAAAACAAATACCAATCTAGATACTGCTGTGACTTTGGAGATGGAATTAAGTTTATTCATCAGTTGACCTTAAAATAGGGAGCTTACCCTGGATTATCAAGATGGGATCAATGTAATCATATGAACTCTTAAAAACAAAAGAGGAAAGAGAAAAAGAGTTTCAGGGGAAGGAGAAATCAGAGAGATTCAAAGCACAAAAAGAATGCAACTTAGTACTGCTGTTTGAAGATGGAGGGGCAGTGTAATAAGAATGTGGGTGGCATTGAGAAATTGAGAGGGGCTCCTGACTGACAGCAAAAAGACAGGATTCTCAGTACTGCAGCCACAAGGAACTAAATTCTGCCAAAAGGTTGAATCAGCTTGGAACCCCCAGATAGGAGCCCAGCTGACCAAGAATTATCTTTTAGCCTTGTGACCCATAGCAGAGAATCCAGTCTCTGCTACGGGTCTCTAGATTCCACACCTGGACTTCTGACCTACAGAAGTCTGAGAGAATAAATTTTGTTGTTTTAAGCCTCTACACACACATACACACACATAGGTAGTTTGCTTATGGCAACAATTGGAGATTAATACAAAGCCACTGAAACCCTGACCTGAGTCAAGAAATATTTTGCCAGCCACCCAGAATTCCCTCCATGTAGCCCATCCCAAACAGCCACCACTCTCCAGCCTTTACAGTAAATGTTTCCTTGTATTTTATAGTCTTATCATCAATGTGACAAACTCCAGATGCTTTATTTAGTCAGTTCAGTTCAGTCGCTCAGTTGTGTCCGACACTTTGCGACCCCATGAATCACAGCATGCCGGGCCTCCCTGTCCATCACCAACTCCCAGAGTTCACTCAAACTCATGTCCATCGAGGCGGTGATGCCATCCAGCCGTCTCATTCTCTGTCGTCCCCTTCTCCTCCTGCCCCCAATCCCTCCCAGCATCAGAGTCTTTTCCAGTGAGTCAACTCGTCGCATGAGGTGGCCAAAGTATTGCAGTTTCAGCTTTAGCATCAATCCTTCCAACGAACACCCAGGAATGATCTCCTTTAGAATAGACTGGTTGGATATTTAGTTTAGTGTTACCCAATCTTTTTTTAAAAAAGCAACATATCTACTAAGTCACTTTCAGTCTTCAGTGTCCCTCTTCATCCTCTTCTTCCCCACTCATTGTTTCTGTAAAAAACACAGTCTCTTTCACTTGTCTTCTTTCCCTCAGTCTGAATTTTGTTTTTTGCATATGCACAGTGCAATTCACCAAATTTCTCTGCCCCCCTCTACTTCCTGCAAATTAGCAGCAGAGTCCAGAGCCATGATCAATCTCAAATTTGAGATCTTTGGCAAGACTATAGGTAGCGAAGAATTGTTTCATCAGAAAGTATGTCATGTCTGACTTTTTCTCTTGTGACAGCAGCTCTGTGCTTCGATCTGTATTTCACATGTGTTGCAAACTGGTGATATTATAAGTCCATCAGGTCTTTTTATGTATTTACTGGAATACTCTGTACAAAGATGCTTCTCATCTACTATTTGTTATCCAACACTTCATGTGGGAAAGACAGACTAAATGCTTGGTTCTTCCTTTTTCTAAACTAGCTTTCAAGACAATGAATGGATTCTCTATTATCTTCCCAAAATGACAAATTATTTTTTTAAATTATGAATTTAAGGATTTAAATATATTTGATGAGTTCAGTCTATGGCAATGAAAATCTTTATTAAAACTCAGATTGCCCCTGGGTAAACCTATGGTTGATTCATGTTGATGTTTGGCAGAAATTGACACAATACTGTAAAGCAATTATCCTTCAATTAGAAATAAATAAGTTAAAAAAAACTCAAGTTGTCCCATCCTTTCCTACTGAGATGGCCTCTTTAAATTGGCTCCTGGTGGTCTCTAGCCCAGGTGGTCCCTAATGGCTTCCTTGAATTCCTGGAAAGTTGGCTGTTTTTTGCATTTCCTGCCTTGGAACCTGGATTCAGCTATTCCTACAAGAAGCCTTAGTTTCCTGAAGTGGGAAGTAGGGTTTCAATGCTACAATCTAGGTGATGGGATTAATGATATTTTTAAAAACTGGAACAAGTTCAACTTGGCAATACACAGTTAGTGATATTACTATGATTCATCAGTAGATAAAGTGTCAACAACAATGTTAAAATATGAAGTTTAAATCCAACATGCAAAATAAATACATTTTACCCCTTTGAAACAACCTGTGAATATCTGACAACACTGGAAGTACTTGAGATTTTTTTTAATGACTTTGTTGAACATTTCATAACTTTAAAAAATAATATATATTTTCACAAATGTAATTTTAAATCCGCCCAAAAAATCATTCATCAACTTTCTCCAAGTTTCAAATTTTATCACACAGGAATCAAGGAAGTTGCTAAACATTATCATGATTTTAGTTAGGAACAAATTCCCTATTATTCTTCTTTGAATCTTCCAAAATAGTCTAATCAAAAATACAGAGGTTAAATATGCAAATTTTAAAGTCAAAATTGTAGTCATTAGTTAAACCAACTTTTGACTAAAAAAGCATATCATGCATGTTAATCACAGTACAAGCTGACTCTTAAAGACTCTTTGCAAATTTGAAAGTTTATGACTCTATGAATCTATTAAACTCATTTCAGCAAATGTTTGAGAGACTACTACTCTAGATACTAGCTATTTCTAATGGAAGGCGAAAAAATAAATTTGAAGAAGAAAGCAATCGCCCTCAAGAATAGTAGTTATAATGTACAAAAATATAACCTAATTAACCTAATATTTAAAATAAAATACAGAGATATATAGTATTACTAAAAATTATATCCTAGAAATATATATACTCTATAAACATTACTATAGGGAAAGTAAACCAAAAATAGAATATCAGTACACATATTTTGATATTAATTTTTTTAAAACAAAAGTATCATAAAAGCAACCAGAGAAGTCTAAAAGATAAGCCAAAATGTTAATAGTACGTTTTTATGTATTTTAAATATTTTAATGTTGAATTCATTCTTTAATAAATTGTTAAAAGTTAGTAATGTCTTAATTTTAATAAAATATGTTAGGCAGTTAGAATAGGAAAAAGGAGTCCAGAATGGCGGTGGCTAAAAGACAAGGAAGGGAAAAGCCTACGAAAATAGAACAAAAGAAGGTCTGAGGACCAGAGTGAGGACCTCAGGTAGAACAAACAGCACTCCCAGCTGGCCCAGTTTACATAGGGCAGGCAAAGGGGGAGGAGAAAAGACATATAAAAAGAGGCGCCCAAGGACAGGGGTCTCTCTCTCCCACGTGCGTGTGCTCCCTCTCTTGCTCTCTCTTAACGTCTTCAGGGTCAGCATGCCTTCACACCTTGAGGATGTATTTTCCTTTATTTTCTAAATTAAACTTATCTGTCCAAGAACTATAACATGAACTGTCCAAGAACTGTGATGCACCGAGGGCTTTAATGTCCGTCGCTTCAAATCTTTCTTGTGATGAGACAGAATCGAGGAAATTACACTCCCCTGACAAATATATTTAAATGTATAAAAATAAATACATAAATATTAAAAGTAAAAAATATGAATTCTAATATAATATATTTAAATATATCACATTTTCCACACAAGAACTTCTACTTGAATGTTTATAGCAACATAATGCATGATAGTCAAAAAGTGCAAACAACTTAAATATCCATCAACTGATGAATGGTAAATGGATATCTTAATGCCAAGGAATGTTATTCCGTAAAAATAAACAATGAAATACTAATACGCATTACAGCAAAATGAACAGATGGGGAGTGATTGCTATTGGGTACTGGGTTTCTGGAATTAGATAGTGGTGGGCACACAACTTTATGCAAATACTAAAAAACATTTAAATGTACACTGATTTTATGGTTGTGAATTATATCTCTATTAATAATGAAAAGATATGTTTGTCATATTTCCTGTGAGGAGCAAATAATTCATTCAACAAATGTGTAGCTTTTATAGAAAGAGAGAGTGTAAGTTTCAGTCATGGCCTGACTCTTTGCAACCCCATGAACTATACAGTCCATGGAATTCTCCAGGCCAGAATACTGGCGTGGGAAGCCTTTCCCTTCTCCAGGAGATCTTCTCAACCCAGGGATTGAACCAAGGTCTCCCACATTACAGGCAGATTCTTTACCAGATGAGTCACAAGGGAAGCCCAAGAATACTGGAGTGGGTATGCTATCCCTTCTCCAACAGATCTTCCCAACCCAGGAATCTAACCCAAGTCTCCAGCATTGCAGGCGGATTCTTTATCAACTGAGCTATCAGGGAAGCTTTTATAGAGATCTATACAAGTGAGAAACTGAGAGCAATCAGGAAAGTCTACAAAGGAAGTAGCATTTGTGAGGGGTCTTGGGCTCCCCTGGTGGCTCAGACAGTAAAGCATCTGCCTGCAATGCGGGAGACCCAGGTTCGATCCCTGGGTTGGGAAGATCTCCTGGAGAAGGAAATAGCAACCCACTCCAGTACTCTTGCCTAGAAAATCCCATGGATGGAGGAGCCTAGTAGGCTACAGTCCATGGGGTCACAAAGAGTCGGACACAACTGAGCGACTTCACTTTTAGATATGAAAGCATGGTAACATCTGCCAAAATTTTAGCAAGCATGGCAAATTATTGAAGCGAATGTCATCATAGCAATAAGGGCTTGGCTAATATGATCTGTAACATTTTTAATCTAACAAGTCTTCATTTTTAAGCCAATTGGAGACTAAAAATTTCTGCTAAGTAGCAGGTATCGATAAGCCCCCCAAAAAATGAGGAATTTTGTAGACTGTACATGTTTCTTAACCCAAATCTCTGATTCTCCTTCTACATTTCCACTGCACAAAATATTGAAATGACACCCATGCATTCCAAAGCCTGCCAAGGCAAAACATTTTTATCTTTTGGAAATCACAGTTTGTATTAGCAGAACGTGCAGAAAAGCATGTCTTCTTTATCACGTAAGCACTGAAAGTGCTCATCAGTCCAGCTGGTTTACATAATGGAACTTTCCTTGAGCATGGCAGCCACATGTTTGCAATCTCATCCATCTCGGATGCTCATATATCAATCACTTTTCATATGCTGTCAGAAAGAATGAAGAAAAGCTTCCAATTTTGTCTCTTTTAAATACTACTTGGCTCAATTAAAACTCAACATGGATTTTTCACTTCTTTATTTACTCAGTCAAAAGTAAACTGTTTTTTGAAATATTTTCAGAAAGTGTGCCCATTTAAAGATTGATTTATGAGCCCAGAGGTATTAAATGGTGTAAACAAAACATTAAATTGTTACCAAAAATATAACTATTCAGCTATTGTGATGCAGTTACAAATGCATTTCCAAAGGCAGATTTTTGAGAAAAGGATACACTTTCGTAACCATCAACCTGGTCAACAATTTCTTGAGCAATTCCATTCCTCAAACACATTGGACCTTTCGAATAGGTATGCTCTGTTGTTCATTTTCTGTTTTCTTTTCATTCTTTTAAAGGTTAATGTACATTTTTGCCTTGAATTGTAGACTGTTCAAACTCCAAAATTTTCTGTGACCTAAATTCAGGAATGTCTTAGGTCAACGTGCCACCATATTATTTAATTAGCGTAGGCATCATCCTTGAATGCTCTAAGTAATACTGTTAGAAAACAACAATGGAAAGTACAGGAGATTTTGTAACATGGCAGTAAAAAGTCATCCACGTTACATGCTCTTCTTAAAATTCTCCAGAGCCTCCTTTCATCATTGCTGGTTAAAGTCTTAAATCTTAGCGTGGTCCAAACCAGCCAGCCTCTGGCCACTGTTTAGCTTTCCTGTCCTCTTGACACACACTAGAACGTAGCTGTACTTGCAATTCTCAAATATTTAATTTCACTATTTTTTTTTTAAATGTTCTCTCTACTGGGACATCTATCTCTTCCCAGTTCTCTGAGTAATTCCTTCTTGTTCAAGACTTAACATTGGAAAACTTCATTCATCTTTCTCTTCCTAACGAGTGGGTCTGAGTCAGATATGAAGGTCAATACCATGCTATTTTATCTTATCTTTCCTTTCCCCAAGATACTGCTTGTGAGTAATATCTTTTCAAATTGAATGAATAGTACACTAACAAACATACAGTTGGCAGCATATGCAGTTTAGAGATGGCAATCAGTTCAGTTGAGTCACTCAGTCATGTCCAATTCTTTGCGACCCCATGAACTGCAGTACGCCAGGCTTCCCTGTCCATCACCAACTCCCGCAGTTTACCCAAGTTCATGTCCATTGAGTCAGTGATGCCACCTAACTATCTCATCCTCTAACGTCCCCTTCTCCTCCTGCCCTCAATCTTTCCCAACATCAGAATCTTTTCAAATAAGTCAGCTCTTTGCATCAGGTGGCCAAAATATTAGAGTTTCAGCTTCAACATCAGTCCTTCCAGTGAACACCCAGGACTGATCTCCTCTAAGATGAACCAGTTGGATCTCCTCGCAGTCCAAGTGACTCTCAAGAGTCTTCTCCAACACCACAGTTCCAAAGCATCAGTTCTTCAGTACTCAGCTTTCTTCTCCATACATGACTACTGGAAAAACCATAGCATTGACTAGATGGACCTTTGTTGATAAAGTAATGTCTCTGCTTTTTAATATGCTGTCTAGGTTGGAGAAGGAAATGGCAACCCACTCCAGTATTCTTGCCTGGAGAATCCCAGGGACGGGGGAGCCTGGTGGGCTGACATCTATGGGGTCGCACAGAGTCGGACACGACTGAAGTGACTTTGCAGCAGCAGCAGGTTGGTCATAACTTTCCTTCCAAGGAGTAAGCATCTTTTAATTTCATGGCTGCAATCACCATCTGCAGTGATTTCGGAGCCCAAAAAATAAAGTCAGCCACTGTTTCCCCATCTATTTACCATAAAGTGATGGGACCGGATGCCATGATCTTTGTTTTCTGAATGTTGAGCTTTAAGCCAACATTTTCCCTCTCTTTCACTTTCATCAAGACGCTCTTTAGTTCTTCTTCACTTTCTGCCATAAAGGTGGTGTCATCTGCATATCTGAGGTTATTGGTATTTCTCCCAGGAATCTTGATTTCAACTTGTGCGTCCTCCAGCTCAGCATTTCTCATGATATACTCTGCATATAAGTTAAATAAGCAGGGTGACAATATACAGCCTTGACATATTCATTTTCTTAATTGGAACCAGTCTGTCATTCCATGTCCAGTTCTAACTGTTGCTTCTTGACCTGCATACAGGTTTCTCAAGAGGCAGGTCAGGTGGTCTGGTATTCCCATCTCCTTCAGAATTTTCCACAGTTTATTGTGATCCACACAGTCAAAGGTTTTGGCATAGTCAATAAAGCAGAAATAGATATTTTTCTGGAACTCTTTCGGTTTTTTGATGATCCAATGAATGTTGGCGATTTGATCTCTGGTTCCTCTGAGTAGTAAAGAACTCACCTGCCAATGCAGGAGAGTTAAGAGATGTGGGTTCCATCCCTGGATTGGGACGGTCCCCTGGAGGAGGGCACAGCTACCCACTTCAGTATTTTTGCCTGTAGAATCCTGGACTGAAGAGCCTGGCAGGCTGCAACACATAGGGTCCTGAAGAGTCAGACATGACTGAAGCAACTTAGCACACACACGTGCAGTTTAGAGGCAGGAACCAACTGAACTGAACTGCTTAGTAGCTGTGCTGTTAGAACCGATTTCTTGAGCTTTTCTGGTGGTGCAGCGGATAAGAACCTGCCTGCCCATGCGAGGGACACCAGTTAGATCCCTGGTCTCCAGGAAGATTTCACACGCTACGGAACAACAAAGGCCAGGCACTGCAGCCACTGAGCCCACTGCCGCAACCACTGAAGGCGCAGCGCCCGAGCCTGTGCTCCACAGGAGAGGAGCCGCCGCAGGGAGAGGCCTCAGGCCGTAAGCAGAGCATACTCCCCACTCAGCGCGACTGGAACTCTGCGCACGGCAACAAAGACCAGTGCAACCAAAACTAAAAATCAGCTAATTAGAGAGAACAGATTTCTTCACTCAATTTAACTCACCTTTCACACTTGTAAACTGGAAATAATTTAAACTGACTACCTTATAACTTTAAAGAAGTTTGAGAGGTTGCTTAAAATTATGCTGAGCACATTATAAGTAATAGGGATTGTAATTATAATTACTAGCATTATAGGGTGTATGAAGACTTGGTTTCAACTCCTCAAGGAACTTGAAATTCTTATAGAAAAGGGAAAACAACAACAAAAACAATTGTGGAATGACTATAAAATGCTCTAATACAGGAAATGAACCAAAAGCTGTAAATAAGATCCAAAAAGTGCAAGTTCACAAAAGCCAAGATTGAATTATTGCAAAGTTAATGAAAACTAATTTTTTCCACTCTATCTTCTAGTAACTATTGGAACAAAAATATTTTTATTTTATTAGAGGTCTCGTAAATAAACCAATTAGTTTTTAATGCACTGAATCTTACTTACCCCAACCAAACCCTACCAGCTTTGAGAGGTCCTAGTCAAAACTTATTATGAGAGGCCAGAAGGAGAGGCTCTAGCCAAAACTTATTATCTCATGGTTTTTGCTGTATTCTTTATAAAATCAACCAAAATATAAGTACCCAAGTGAGGTTTTTTTCCAAATGGGTTTTTTATGCCTGAAATGTTCACCTCCTAACATTTGGCACATATTTTAACCCAAACAACCATTGCTCAAAATATTATTAGAATTCACTTTTTGAAATGGTTTGCAACATAACTTCATGAACAACAGAAGAAAGTTTAAATTTTTGAACTATTTAATAAGATAGCAAATGATAGATATATCTTATTCTCTTGAAAAGTTGAAGCTTGATGAAAAGTTAAAGCTTGACTAAGAGACACATACCAAATGTCACAAGGGCTGTTAAGAACTTTAAGGTAAATTACACAGATTGACTAGAATTGAGTACTGCTGCTGCTAAGTCACGTCAGTCGTGTCCGACTCTGTGCGATCCCACAGAAAGCAGCCCACAAGGCTCCCCCGTCCCTGGGATTCTCCAGGCAAGAGTACTGGAGTGGGTTGCTATTTCCTTCTCCAATGCATGAAAGTGAAAAGTGAAAGTGAAGTCGCTCAGTCGTGTCCGACTCTTAGTGACCCCATGGACTGCAGCCTACCAGGCTCCTCCATCCATGGGATTTTCAAGGCAAGAATACTGGAGTGGGGTAACATTGCCTTCTCCAGAACTAAGTACTAGGCATTTCCAAACCTCAAACTCCCCCTCAAAGGATTGAGGCTATACAACTAATGTTCACAGGACTTTGAACAATGTGGGAGAAATTTAAATACCTTGTCAAAGAGACATGTTATACTCAGAAACCAAAAATTCAGATTAGAATTTTTTTTTAAATTGTGCTTATTACTCTATATCCACAGTGTATATGTTTATCTGTGTATATATTTAAAAAGATATTAAAAAGATACTAACATTGAAATAATTTTTCTAAATATGTGCTGCTCCTTCATCCAGTTCCTTCCTACTTGGCTCCTCCTTTTTGGCCCCCTCTTTGGCGAAGCAAGGAGATCCAACCAGTCCATTCTAGAGGAGATCAATCCTGGGTGTTCACTGGAAGGACTGATGCTAAAACTGAAACTCCAATACTTTGGCCACCTCATGCGACGAGTTGACTCACTGGAAAAGACTCTGATGCTGGGAGGGATTGGGGGCGGGAGGAGAAGGGGACGACAGAGAATGAGATAGCTGGATAGCATCACCAGCTCGATGGACATGAGTTTGAGTGAACTCCGGGAGTTGGTGATGGACAGGGAAGCCTCGCATGCTGTGATTCATGGGGTTGCAAAGAGTTGGACAAGACTGAGCGACTGAACTGAACTGAACTGACACCACTCATTCCAAGCTTAGCTGTGTGATTTGCAATGGCCAATGAAATATGAGAGGAAGCAACATGGTCCATTTCTGAACAAATGCTTTAGAAGCCATTGTGTGGTTCTGCTATTAGTATATGTTTCCTGCTCCTTCAAAATAAAGAAGACATAAGACAGAGCTATAACCAAGCTACATCCAATATGTCAAACAAGTGAGGAATACCTATTTGTTACTGTAAGCCTCTGAGATTTTAGGTTTGTTTGTTATTGCTGCATCAGTTCAGTTCAGTTGCTCAGTCGTGTCCGACTCTTCGCAATCCCATGAATCACAGCACGCCAGGCCTCCCTGTCCATCACCAACTCCCGGAGTTCACTCAAACTCATGTCCACAGAGTCGGTGATGCCATCCACCCATCTCATTCTCTGTCATCCCCTTCTCCTCCTGCCCCCAACCCCTCCCAGCATCAGTCTTTTCCAGTGAGTCAACTCGTCGCATGAGGTGGCCAAAGTATTGGAGTTTCAGCTTTAACATCAGTCCTTCCAATGAACACCCAGGATTGATCTCCTTTAGAATGCATTGGTTGGATCTCCTTGCAGTCCAAGGGACTCTCAAGAGTCTTCTCCAGCATCACAGTTCAAAAGCATCAATTCTTTAGCGATCAGCTTTCTTCACAGTCCAACTCTCACATCCATACATGACCACAGGAAAAACCATAGCCTTGACTAGATGGACCTTGTTTGGCAAAGTAATGTCTCTGTTTTTTAATATGCTATCTAGGTTGGTCATAACTTTCTTTCCAAGGAGCAAGCGTCTTTTAATTTCATGGCTGCAATCAGCATCTGCAGTGATTTTGGAGCCCAAAATATAAAGTCTGATGCTGTTTCCACTGTTTCCCCATCTATTTCCCATGAACTGATGGGACCAGATGCCATGATCTTTGTTTTCTGAATGTTGAGCTTCAAGCCAACCTTTTCACTCTCCTCTTTCCCTTTCTTAAAGAGGCTTCTTAGTTCCTCTTCACTTTCTGCCATAAGGGTGGTGTCATCTGCATATCTGAGGTTATTGATATTTCTCCCGGCTATCTTGATTCCAACTTGTGCTTCTTCCAGCCAGCATTCCTCATGATGTACTCTGCATATAAGTTTAATAAGCAGGGTGACAAGATACAACCTTGACGTACTCCTTTTCCTATTTGGAACCAGTCTGTTGTTCCATGTCCAGTTCTAACTGTTGCTTCCTGACCTGCATACAGGTTTCTCAAGAGGCAGGTCAGGTGGTCTGGTATTCCCATCTCTTTCAGAATGTTCCACAGTTTATTGTGATCCACACAGTCAAAGGCTTTGGCATAGCCAATGAAGCAGAAATAGATGTTTTTCTGGAACTCTCTTGCTCTCTCCATGATCCAGCAGATATTGGCAATTTGATCTCTGGTTTCTCTGCCTTTTCTAAAACCTGCTTAAACATCTGTAAGTTCATGGTTCACATATTGCTGAAGCCTGGCTTGGAAAATTTTGAGCTGCATAACGTGGTCTAAACTGATTGATCAAAACACTACTTTTTGAACAGGGAAAAAAAGAATTAAAATGAATGAATAATTTTAAAGTGAAACCAATTCGTTATAGCTTTAATATTTAGAATTCATGCCACTCCTCTCTCTCTGACCCAGGGATCATTATTCTATGATTTAAACAGAACATGTTATCTCTATATGGCAGAAGACACACTAGTCGTCTCATTGAATAAGCAGTAACTAAAAGCAGATGATATATCATCACTGTTATAACCTGATGTGATAGGGAGTGAAAGTAAAAACAAACACCCAACTTTATCAGGATTAGTGATGTAATTGTGCTATGAAGCATTTGTGATCTAAATGGAAGAGTGAATCAACAGATCTCAGATAAATCTAATTTAAGAAAGTATTCACAAGAAGTATGCCTACTCTAGTGCTGGAAATACTCTTAAAAATCATTTATCAAAGCTGAAAGAAACTTAGTACCTCAAAGTAAATGGGTGTTTACCTGAAACACAGTGTAACAAAAACAGATTATGATGGCTGTGGACCACCCTACAACTGTCTTTAGGAAAAAAAAAAAATGAAATAAATGAAATTTGCCCAGAGAAGATTCTGAAGGTAATCTGACCAGAATTTACAGCTAAGTGGGTCAACCTGCTGAGTTTGAATTTTTTTAAGATTTATATGTGCCAAACAAAAGCAAGAAAAGAATGCATGTTTAATTCCATTAACATTTTGAGGTTTGAGAAAGGTAAAAGCAAAATTGCATACACTGAACTTTAGTCCTGTTTCAAGTCTATTCAAATTTCAGAGAAATTTGTCTGCCAAGATATCATCCATAAAAGGATGGAGAAGCAAAGCCAGACATAGAAGTTTCTCATTAAATGTATTTAAGGAAAATGTTTGCAAGCGCAAACGTGTCTGTCCTCTTTTCAAGTCTGAGATTGCCCCGGCTGGGTAGGAACATATAGGTCAGTTAAGTTTTGTCATGCCTGGTGAAACAGGAACTGTAAACACTCAGTTCATGTGCCAGGGAGCCTCATTTAAATCAATCTTCTAGAGTCTTCCTGTTACATCCCTAAAATACTAAACAAGATCTCCATGTTATTTAGATGTATTTGGTGGCTCAGTGGTAAAGAATCTGCCTGCCAATGCAAGAGACACAGGTTCCATCCCTAAGTCATGAAGATTCCCCTGGAGGAGGAAATGGCATCCCACTCCAGTATTCTTGCCTGGGAAATCTCACGGACAGAGGAACCTGCTGGGCTACAATCCATGGGGTCGCAAAGAGTCAGACATGACTTAGCGACTAAAAAACAACAACAACAATAATAGGTTCATACCAATTTTCTTTCCCCCAAGAGAGATAAATGCTAAAGAAACCAATCCGATTCTGAAAGTGAGAAAGAAGTGTACTTCTTTAGCGGTTGCCAGCCACTAAAGTGTGCGAGTCTTAGCAACACATCAAGGAGGAGAAGGCTGTTCCTGTCTGCAGCCCTTTGCCATCTCCTCCCACCAGGGGACCAGTGTCACCTCCAGAGCCTAGCTTTCCCTGACCTAGTCCTCCTTTGCCCCTGTCTTAACTCTACCTCTGTTAAGACAACCATCCTCATTACAATCGATAGTGTTTGAAATGTTGATTATATTCAGTTCAGTTCAGTTCAGTCACTCAGTCGTGTCCAACTCTCCGCAACCCGATCAATCACAGCACGCCAGGCCTCCCTGTCCATCACCAACTCCCGGAGTTCACTCAAACTCATGTCCAACGAGTTGGTGATGCCATCCAGCCATATCATTCTCTGTCATCCCCTTCTCCTCCTGCCCCCAATCCCTCCCAGCATCAGAGTCTTTTCCAGTGAGTCAACTCGTCACATGAGGTGGCCAAAGTATTGCAGTTTCAGCTTTAGCATCAGTCCTTCCAATGAACACCCAGGATTGATCTCCTTTAGAATGCACTGGTTGGATCTCCTTGCAGTACAAGGGACTCTCAAGAGTCTTCTCCAGCACCACAGTTCAAAAGCATCCATTCTTCGGCAATCAGCCTTCTTCACAGTCCAACTCTCACATCCATACATCATCACATCCAGACCTTGGTTGGCAAGTAATGTCTCTGCTTTTTAATATACTATCAAGGTTGGTCATGACTTTCCTTCCAAGGAATAAGCGTCTTTTAATTTCATGGCTGCAATCAGTATCTGCAGTGATTTTGGAGCCCAAAAAAATAAAGTCTGACACTGTTTCTACTGTTTTTCCATCTATTTCCCATGAAGTGATGGGACCAGATGCCATGATCTTAGTTTTCTGAATATTGAGCTTCAAGCCAATCTTTTCACTCTCCTCTTTCACTTTCATCAAGAGGCTTTTTAATTCCTCTTCACTTTCTGCCATAAGGGTAGTGTCATCTGCATATCTGAGGTTATTGATATTTCTCCCAGCAATCTTGATTCCAGCTTGTGGTTCTTCCAGCCCAGCATTCCTCATGATGTATTCTGCATATAAGTTAAATAAACAAGGTGACAATATACAGCCTTGAAGCTTTCTCAAAAAAAAAAAAAAAAAAAAAACCAGTGCAGGTGGGAGGAACTTCCTTAAGTTCCTGGTTGACTTCCTGGTTGAGTACCTGAAGACTCTGGTTGAATAGAGGAAAGGCTTAAGGGAAGGAATAAAATAAGCATTATCACACTTGCTTCCTAGATTAAGGCAAAAGGGAGAGAAAGTCCAGCATATTAAGTACCAGTGTGTCAGGTACTACAGTGGAAGTCTTGCTTCCTTTTTCTAACTCAGACTTTATATTTTTAATTGTTTGTTTATTTGCTAGTTTATTTGTGTCTGTGCTGGGTCTTCGTGGCTGCATGAAGCTTTCTCTAGCTGCAGTGTGCAGGCTTCTCCCTGTGATGGCTTCTCTTGTTTGTGACCACCAAGGTTGGAGTCTCTGCTTCCCCTAGGCCTGTGGAGGTCCTGCAATCAAATGCCACTGGCCTTTGAAGTCATATTCCCTGGGGATTCCCAGTCCCTTGGCCTGATCACCAGGCTGGGGAGCCTGATGTGGGGCCTAGAACCTTCACAACTGTGGGAGAACTTCTTCGGTATAATTTTCCCCAGTTTGTGGGTCGCCCACCTGGCGAGTACGGGATTTGATTTTATCATGATTGTGCCCCTCCTCCTGCTTGGTTGCATATTCCCCTTTGTCCTTGGATGCAGGATATCTTTTTTTAGTGGGTTTCAGTGTCTTCCTGTCAATGGTTGTTCAACAACTAGTTGTGATTTTGGGGGCTCCGGCAGGAGAAGATGAGCGCACGTTCTTCTCCACCATCTTGAACAAATTCCTTCTTGTTACGGTTTCTTGTTTGTCTTTGGAAGTAAAATATCTTGTTTTAGCAGATACCAGTCTTTTCTGTCAATGGTTCTTCAGCAGTTAGTTGTGATTTCTGTGTTTTCCTAAGGTGAGGTGAGCTCAGATCCCTGTGATGGCTTCTCTTACTGCAGAGCACAGGTTCTAAGGCACGTGTTCAGGCTTAGTAGTTGTGGCACTCGGGCTCAGTTGCCCGAGTACGTGGAATCCTCCGAGACCGGGGATTGAACCTGTGTACCCCGTATTGGCAGGCAGATTCTTAACCACTGGGCCACCTTGGGAGCCTCTCTGATATGGTCCTTACAGTAACGTTAGGTTTGACACCATGTTACAGAAGAAGGAGCCCAGGGTAAAATTAAGTACCTTGCCCATCCTTCAGCTAGGAATAAAGAAAGGTCAACATCCAAGCCTCCTGACATTGGCTTTCTTGCTCTATCCAAGGGTGGAAGCTAAAGGCAGCACTTCCCTGTGGCAGTTTCCACTACATCCTACTTCTTACGTCCCCCATCCCCAGTATTTTAGTTAGCATCCTCCTACTCAAGAAGGATTATGGTTTTCAGAGAAGTACATTCATTCTGTGTGAGATTTATTGGATGCTCTGATTCAGAGTTAGTTGCATAAAAAGTCACAGTGTAATAACATTCTATTTAATGAGGTGTTACATTTTTTCTATCCCTCTCTTGGTATTTCAGACATTATTCTCCTCGGTCAGAACACCAGCATTTTACCCCATGTTCACAGGTCAGCAGCTTATTTGGTCATCAGTTCACTTCAGTCACAGTCGTGTCTGACTCTTTGCAACCCCATGGACTGTAGCATGCCAGGCCTCCCTGTCCATTGCCAGCTCCCGGAGTTTACTCAAACTCATGTCCATTAAGTCTGTGATGCCATCCAACCATCCCATCCTCTGTCATCCCCTTCTCCTCCTGCCCTCAATCTTTCCCAGTATCAGGGTCTTTTCAAATGGCTAATGGTAATTGACATCATGAACCTATGAAACAGTGTCTGCCAATGCCACCTAACAGCTAAAATCCTGCCAAAGTATTATTTGGGACTTTAAGGAGTGGAAGAAAAAGAACCCTCTGGGTACAAACAGCAGCTGGAGGATTGAGTTCATGGAAGTTTCTCCTGCCTTGGAAATTAAGATAATGGAATCTTCCTAGACAAGTAGAAGGAAGCCAGAATGGGGCTAAAATGATGACTTTCTATGAGTTAAACCTACTTAAGAGTATAATTCAGATTCCATAGAAATTATTTTCCTTCCCATTCTGGTTCTTTGTCAGCCCTCCAAATTCATCCCTCTTGCTGTCCAGGTCTCCTGATAGAAATTTGTATTGTGTCTGGGACACCATGTGGTGAATTTTTTTTAACTTTGTATTTTATACTGAAGTATAGTTGATTAGCAATGTTGTGATAGTTTTAGGTGTACTGCAAAGTGATTCAGTGTGTGTATATATATATACACACACACACATATCTATTCTTCTCCTAATTCTTTTCCCATCTAGGTTGCTACATAATATTGAGCAGAGTTCCCTGTGCTATGCAATATACACAATCGCTTAGGGAAGTAGCTATAAACTCCTTGATCAGCAATTTTACCACACGTTATATATCCCTTTTACTATGATATTCAGCATGTTCTGGAAACTTTGGACAATTATTTCTTCCCACTAAGATTATGAAATGCAGGTAGGTTTTGAATGGACACAGTGGAGAAAAGTGGTCCAAAAAATTGAATTCTTTCAGGTAAGCCTAATTCCCCCTTGACTTCTACCTGTAATCTCCTAGGAAAACTCTTGATTCTAAGTTAATTACTTACCCTTAAGTAGTTTAATTCCATTTATTTAAAAGAAATGATTTGTTGTTTTTCACTTATTCAGTCGTGTCCAACTCTTTGAGACCCCCCAAGGACTGCAGCACACCAGACTTCCCAGACCTTCACTATCTCCCTGAGTTTGCTCAGACTCATGTGCATCGAGTCAGTGATGCCATGCAAGTACTTCATCCTCTGTTGCCCCCTTCTCCTCCCGCTCTCAATCTTTCCCAGCATCAGGGTCTTTTCCAATGAATCAGCAAAATGATTGACTTTAAATAAAAATCAGTGACAAAGTGTACAAGGTTTCAAAATAAAAATGCTAAATGTAAACACTGCCTCAGTCCCCAAACCAGGTGGAACGTGTAAATGCAGTAAGCAGTGATGTTTTCATATCTTGGCAAGCTTCTTGGTTGACTTCAAACTTCACTGGCACTTCTAATTTTATATCCAGAGTCGATGTCTTATTCCCTTTTCACTGCTGCTACCATTTGTACATGCCGGTCTTCCTCTAGGCATCTTTGGCCCTAAATCAACAGAATTGTGTGAAAGTGAAGAAAAAGAAACAGCTCTTCTCTCTCCAAGCAGCTGAGGAAATTGCGGTTTCTTTTCTTTTTTCTTGTCCCACCTTGACTTTTTCTCCACCACCATCCTACTGCTGGGTCAAAGATTTAAAATTAATGAATACTTTTTAGCATTGCTTTAGATCTATTCTCCTTTTTAAACTTTTTTTTTATTAAAGTATAGTTGACTATGCCAAAGCCTTTAACTGTGTGGATCACAATAAACTGTGAAATATTCTGAAAGAAATGGAAATACCAAACCACCTGACTTGCCTCTTGAGAAACCTGTATGCAGGTCAGGAAGCAACAGTTAGAACTGGACATGGAACAACAGACTGGTTTCAAGTAGGAAAAGGAGTATATCAAGGCTGTATATTGTCACCCTGCTTATTTAACTTATATGCAGATTACATCATGAGAAACACTGGGCTGGAGGAAGCACAAGCTGGAATCAAGACTGCCGGGAAAAATATCAATAACCTCAGATATGCAGATGACACCACCCTTATGACAGAAAGTGAAGAAGAACTAAAGAGCCTCTTGATGAAAGTGAAAGAGAGTGAAAAAGTTGGCTTGAAGCTCAAAATTCAGAAAACTAAGGTCATAGTATCCAGTCCCATCCCTTCTTAGCAAATAGATGGGGAAACAATGGAAACAGTGGCTGACTTTATTTTGGGCTCCAAAATCACTGCAGATGGTGATTACAGCCATGAAATTAAAAGAGGCTTACTCCTTGGAAGGAAAGTTATGACCAACCTAGACAGCATATGAAAAAGCAAAGACATTACTTTGTCAACGAAGGTCCATCTACTCAAGGCTATGGTTTTTCCAGTTGTCATGCATGGATGTGAGAGTTGGACTATAAAGAAAGCTGAGTGTGGAAGAATTGATATGTTTGAACTGTGGTGTTGGAGAAGACTCTTGAGAGTCCCTTGGACTGCAAGGAGATCCAACCAGTGCATTCTAAAGGAGATCAATCCTGGGTGTTCATTGGAAGGACTGATGCTAAAGCTGAAACTGCAATACTTTGGCCACCTCATGCGACGAGTTGACTCACTGGAAAAGACTCTGATGCTGGGAGGGATTGGGGGCAGGAGGAGAAGGGAATGACAGAGAATGATATGGCTGGATGGCATCACCAACTCGTTGGACATGAGTTTGAGTGAACTCCAGGAGTTGGTGATGGACAGGGAGGCCTGGCGTGCTGTGATTCATGGGGTCGCAAAGTGTCGGACATGACTGAGAGACTGAACTGAACTGAACTACCTTGGTCGTGGGGAATCTCTTCACGGCTGCTCCAGCAAAGCGCAGCCGCTGCACCACACCTTGGACAAGGGGTATCTCCTCACTGCCGCCCCTCCTAACCTTGAACGTGGAGTAGCTCCTCTCGGCCCTCCTGAGCCCGCGCAGCCACCACCACTTGGACGTGGGGTAGCTCTTCTCGGCTGCCACCCCTGGCCTCGGGTGTGACGTAGCTACTCTCAGCCGCTGCCCCGGGCCTCGGATGTGGGGTAGCTCCTCACGGCCAGGCTTCCACACGTCTAGGTGCTCGGAGCCAGCGTTGTGTCTGCGAGTGGCAAAGGCTAATAGAGTTTTGCCAAGAGAACGCACTGGTCATAGCAAACACCCTCTTTCAACAACACAAGAGAAGACTACACATGGACATCAGCAGATGGTCAACACTGAAATCAAATTGATTATATTTTTTGCAGCCAAAGATGGAGAAGCTCTATACAGTTAGTAAAAACAAGACCAGGAGCTGACTGTGGCTCAGATCATGAACTCCTTATTGCCAAATTCAGACTGAAATTGAAGAAAGTTGGGAAAACCACTAGACCATTCAGATATGACCTAAATCAAATTCCTTATAATCATACAGTGGAAGTGAGAAATAGATTTAAGGGACTAGATCTGATAGAGTGCCTGATGAACTCTGGACAGAGGTTCGTGACATTGTACAGGAGACAGGAACCAAGCCCATCCCCATGGAAAACAAATGCAAAAAAGCAAAATGGCTGTCTGAGGAGACCTTACAAATAGCTGTGAAAAGAAGAGAAGCGAAAAGCAAAGGAGAAAAGGAAAGATATAAGCATCTGAATGCAGAGTTCCACAGAATAGCAACGAGAGATAAGAAAACCTTCCTCAGCTATCAATGCAAAGAAATAGAGGAAAACAACAGAATAGGAAAGACAAGAGATCTCTTCAAGAAAATTAGAGATACCAAGGGAACATTTCATGCAAAGATGGGCTCGATAAAGGACAGAAATATTAGGGACCTAACAGAAGCAGAAGATATTAAGAAGAGGTGGCAAGAATACACAGAAGAACTGTACAGAAAAGATCTTCACAACCAAGATAATCACAATGGCGTGATCACTCACCTAGAGCCAGACATCTTGGAATGTGAAGTCAAGTGGGCCTTAGAAAGCATCACTACGAACAAAGCTAGTGGAGATGATGGAATTCCAGTTGAGCTATTTCAAATCCTGAAAGATGATGCTGTGAAAGTGCTGCACTCAATATGCCAGCAAATTTGGAAAACTCAGCAGTGGCCACAGGACTGGAAAAGGTCAGTCTTCATTCCAATCCCAAAGAAAGATAATGCCAAAGAATGCTCAAACTACCTCACAATTGCACTCATCTCACACGCTAGTAAAGTCATGCTCAAAATTCTCCAAGCCAAGCTTCAGTAATACGTGAACCGTGAACATCCAGATGTTCTAGCAGGTTTTAGAAAAGGCAGAGGAACCAGAGATCAAATTGCCAACATCCGCTGGATCATGGAGAAAGCAAGAGAGTTCCAGAAAAACATCTATTTCTGCTTCATTGACTTTGCCAAAGCCTTTGATTGTGTGGATCACAATAAACTGTGGAAAATTCTGAAAGAGATGGGAATCCCAGACCACCTAACCTGCCTCTTGAGAAACCTGTATGCAGGTCAGGAAGCAACAGTTAGAACTGGACATGGAACAACAGACTGGTCCCAAATAAGAAAAGGAGTACATCAAGGTTGTATATTGTCACCCTGCTTATTTAACTTATATGCAGAGTACATCATGAGGAATGCTGGGCTGGAAGAAGAACCAGCTGGAATCAAGATTGCCGGGAGAAATATCAATAACCTCAGATATGCAGATGACACCACCCTTATGGCAGAAAGTGAAGAGGAACTAAGAAGCCTCTTTATGAAAGTGAAAGAGGAGAGTGAAAAAGTTGGCTTGAAGCTCAACATTCAGAAAACAAAGATCATGGCATCTGGTCCCATCACTTCATGGGAAATAGATGGGGAAACTGTGGAAACAGTGTCAGACTTTATTTTTTGGGGCTCAAAAATCACTGCAGATGCTGATTACAGCCATGAAATTAAAAGACGCTTACTCCTTGGAAGGAAAGTTATGACCAACCTAGATAGCATATTAAAAAGCAGAGACATTACTTTGACAACCAAGGTCCGTCTAGTCAAGGCTATGGTTTTTCCCATGGTCATGTATGGATGTGAGAGTTGGACTGTGAAGAAAGCTGAGCACTGAAAAATTGATGCTTTTGAACTGTGGTGCTGGAGAAGACTCTTGAGAGTCCCTTGGACTGCAAGGAGATCCAACGAGTCCATCCTAAAGGAGATCAGTCCTGGGTGTTCATTGGAAGGACTGTTGCTAAAGCTGAAACTCCAATACTTTGGCCACTTCATGTGAAAAGTTGACTCACTGGAAAAGATCTGATGCTGGGAGGGACTGGGGGCAGGAGGAGAAGGGGATGACAGAGAATGAGATGGCTGGATGGCATCACCGACTCGATGGAGGTGAATATGAGTGAACTCTGTGAATTGGTGATGGACAGGGAGGCCTGGCATGCTGTGATTCATGGGGTCGCAAAAAGTCAGACACGACTGAGTGACTGAACTGAACTGAACTGAACTGAACTTTCCCTTTTGTAACCATAGTCTGGTTTCTAAGTCTGTGAGTTTATTTCTGTTTTGTAAATAATTTCATTTACACCCTTTTAGATTTCACATATAAGTGATATCATATAATATTTTTCTTTTTCTGACTTTCTTAGTGTGACACTCTCCAGGCCCATCTGTGTCACTGCAAGTGGCATTATTTCATTCTTTTCATGGTTAAGTAACATTCCATTGTGTGTGTGTGTGTGTGTGTGTATTTACCACATTGTCTTTATCCATTCATCTGCTGATGGACATTTAAGTTGCTTCCATGTCTTAACCATTGTGAATAGCGCTGCAGAGAACATGAGGTGCATGTATATTTTCAAATCAGAGTTTTCATCTTTTCTTGTTAAATGCCTAAGAGCGGTATTGCTGGATCATATGGTAACTCTGTTTTTTATAATCTAAAACGTATATATCTCACAATTTTAAATCACTACAATAAATTGTTTACTGGATTTAAGTAATTTTTAAGACTCTTCTCTTTCCCCACCAAAAGAAAAGGCAAGAATTTAGAATGATTTCTGCATAAGACTGACTTTCCACATCACTCTCCTTGATATCACTTAGAAATGGGTTCCGAAAAGGTATTCATGAAAGAAATAGAAAAGCAACACATGCTGCATCAACTTCCTATATTATTTGAACATGGATTTAGATGGAATATTATGCCCAGACGATAGTGCACTTGAAGAGAAAATAACAAGCTAGGTGTTGGGTTATCCATTTCAACCTAGCTATGTTTATTTTCTACTGCAAAACCTACCATAAAGTTAGGTTTAAGGCAACACAAATCTAACATTTGTTAGATTAGAGTTCCAATCAAGGTCTCATGAGGACAAAATCAAGATGTCTGCCAGCCTGCATTTTTTTCTGGAGACTGTAGGGATAAATCCACACCTTGCCTTTTCCGGCTCCTGAAGGCCACCCATATTCCACCACTCATGGTCGTTCCCTCCATCTTGAAAGCCAGCAATACCACTTCTCTAATCATTCTTCTGCAGCCACATCTTCCTTGCTCTGACCAGAGTCAAGAAAAAGTCTCTACTTTTAGAAACCTGTGTGAGTCCAGCACTATGGAAAACTGTATTGAAGTCCCTTTAAAAAACATAAAAATAAAGCTACCATATTATCCTGGAGAAGGAAATGGCAGCCCACTCCAGCATTCTTGCCTGGAAAATCCCACGGACGGAGGAGCCTAGTAGGCTTCAGTCCATGGGGTCACTAAGAGTCAGACACAACTGAACAACTTCACTTTCACTTTTTTCTTTCACCATATTATCCAGCTCCTGGGTATATCTCTGAAGAAGATAAAAGTGCTACTTTGAAAAGATACATGTACTGCAATATTCAGAGCAACATTATTTACAATTTACAATTTATGGAAGCAACGTAGCAAGTATTTATCAACAGATGAATGGATAAAGAAGATTTGGTATATGTGTGTGTGTATAAAATGAAATTATACATATTATATATATAATGAAATACTAGTCAGCCATAAATAGAATGAAATTTTCCCATTTGCAAGAATATAAACAGATCAGGCTATTATGCTTAGCAAGTTAAGTCACAGAGAGAAAGACAAATACTGTACATTATCACTTACATGTGGAATCAAAAAAATAAAACAATGAATGAATGCAAAAAACAAAAATAGACTTGCAGATATAGAGGACAAACTAATGATTACCAGCATGGACTGGGAAGAGGGAAAAAGCCAGATAGAGGCATGAATTACAAACCGCTATATATAAAACAAATAATCTACAAAGTATATTGTATAGCACAGGGAATATAGCCAATATTATATAACAACGGTATTTTTTATTTTATTTGTTTTTGGCTGCACTGGGTCTTTGATGTTTTCTCTAAGTTGTGGCAAGCAGAGGCTACTTTTGTTGCGGTGTATGGGCTTCTTATTGTGATGGCTTCTCTTGTTGCAGAGCATGGGCTATGGATGCTCAGGCTGAGTAGTTGTGGTACCTGGGCTAAATTGTTCCATGGCATGTGTAATCTTCCTGAACCAGGGATCAAGCCCATGTTCCCTACATTGGCAAGAAGATGCTTAACCACTGGACCACATGGGAAGTCTCTATAATAATTTTAAATGGAGTGTAATACATAAAAATTTTGAATAACTGTGTTGAAACTAATATTGTAAATATACTAACATACTTCAATAGCAAAAAATGTATAAAAACAGAAATTAGTTAAATAATTTTGTAAAAACATTAACTTGGGCCCACTTGGATAGCCCAAGATAAATTCCCCATGTCAAAATCCTTAATAATCGCATCTACAAAGTTTTTTTGTTTTTTGTTTCATTTGTTTTTTGTCATGTAAGATAACATATTCACAGGTACTAGGAACTAGAACAGAAATGTGTTTCAGTTCAGTTCCGTGGCTCAGTCATGTCTGACTCTCCACGACCCCATGAATCATAGTGTTTAGGAGGCTATTATTCTGCTTACCACACTAGCTAACAATACTTCATTCCCTACAGGCAAAGTCATAGGTAAATTATTTCACTTAGGGGTAAATCTAACTTTTCACTATTGTTGTTATTCAGTTACTAAGTTGTGTTTGACTCTTTCTGACCCCATGGACTGAAGCATACCAGGCTTCCCTGTCCTTTGCCACCTCCTAGAATTTGCTCAAACTCATGTCCATTGAATCGGTGATGCCATCCAACCATCTCATCTTCTGTCGTCCCCTCCTCCTCCTGCTTTCAATCTTTCCCAGCATTAGGATCTTTTCCAATGAGTTGGATCTTTGCATCAGGTGGCCAAAGTATTGAAGCTATGTAACTTTTCATAGGAAATCTCAAATCTGTCTCTAAATTCTATCTATTTTAACATAGAAGTGTTGCTCGTTGTATATCTTTGAGCAACCAAAAGCAGCCAGTTGCAACCACAATAACATTTCATTCATTCTGCAATGTTTGGTTGCCACTTGAAAAACATCTAAAGACTCTACAGCATCTAGCTGTATCTTCTGAGAAACTGTGGTCCTCACTAGGTGTCAATCACATGCTATTCGTGTTTTATTGCACTTGTCACTTGAAGAGAGGTGCGTGTGAAATATGGATATTAGGCAGCTCCACTGGTGTCAGTTTTTCTCATCCTGCAAGCAGAAAATCTTAGCTTGTTTCACCAAAGTTTATTTCTTACATTACTAAATTTTCTTTAAAATGTTGAGGCCTCTTTTCCATATTTGAAACTTCAGAATTTTATAAAACTTTTTAAAAATTAGATGATTTTCCCAGACATCACCCTATTTTTTATTTTCATGTTCTTTACCACCACAGAGAAAGAAAGTCTTATAATGTTAAGATAAGTAGCCTAGTTTAGAAAAGTATTATTTGAAGGCTAAATACTTGGTTTTTGATACTTACTGTGAACCACAAAAAGTAAAATTGACCTTACTCTTTGTCTATACTATTTTCTTGCTGTTATATGTTCCCTATTCTACTTTGGAGCTATAAGACCAGAGGAAATTAGTCTATGCTCTAAAATAAATCTAAATATCCTGGTGAGTGAAGGATATGTAACAAGAGTCTTAGAAGAAGTAAGCAGTCATGTGCACAAGAATGTCGCCATGACATCTGGATCCTGCAAAGTCCAATGTTTCTCAAACATCTTTGACCTCAGCATCCCCTTACACTCTCAAAAATTATTGAGAATCTCAAAGACTTCTCTTTACATGGGTTATAACAACTGCTATTTCTTATATTAGAAATTTAAGTTGAGAACTTTTAATATTTACTGATTCATTTAAATAATAAGCCCATTAAATGCAGATGTATTCAATTTGCTAAAATCTGTCATTTTGCTTAAAATATGCAAAGAAAATTCAGTCTCTCAAAGAGATGTAATTGAAAAAGGGAGAACCATTTTAGTATCCTTTTCAGATAATTATGGATACTACACCAAAACTCAACAAGTATATTTTTCAAAGGTTAGTTGCAATGAACTTTGCAAATTCGGTACACTCTTGAGAGAATGCAAACCAAAAAAATGGTAAATGATGTCTCAGTACTATTATGAAAATATTTTTGACCTCCAAGACCCTCTGAATTTCTCTTTGGAACCCCTGGAGTTTCCATACCACCCTTTAAATCCCACTTCTATAGTCTATTAGCTGCACTGGCTTGATAAGCAAGCTCAACCTTGCATTATGTGACTCTTCCTTAAGTCAAAATAAGTCAGAACAGAGTGAAGGAGAACCACTCCTTGTAACTAAAGTTTGCTTCTTGTATTAAGTCAATTTTCTCTTCTCAGTAAAAGGCTCTACCAAATAATATGAAACTACATGTGAAGTTAAAGATCATTTCTTGAAAATCAAATTTTACTTTTATTGGTTCCTCCTGAGATAAATGGGTTTCCCTGGTAGCTCAGGCAGTGAAGAATCTGCCTGTAATGCAGGAGATCCAGGTTCAATCCCTGGGTCAGGAAGATCCCCTGAAGAAGGAAATGGCAATCCACTCTAGTATTCTTGCCTGGGAAATCCCATGGACAGAGGAGCCTCTTGGGCCACAGTCCATGGGATCCGAAAGAGTTGAACACAACTTAGCAACAGACTTTCACTGTTCTGTTTTGTTTATTTGACCTACTATAAATGCTTTCATTTCCCTCTCAGAGAGTGCCTTCTTCCACCAGTTATGTTATCCATGCTTGTATAATCTATGATTATAATTAATCTTGGGATTTCTATCATCGTGTTTTGTTATAATCCCCAAATTTATAATCTCTGGGGTCTGGAGAAAAGTAGCAAGTAATAGTTTATGGACACTGGAGTACATGTGTCTCTTTCAATTCTGGTTTCCTCGGTGTGTATGCCCAGGAGTGCGATTGCTGGATCATATGGCAGCTCTAGTTCCAGTTTTTTGAGGAATCTCCACACTGTTCTCCATAGTGGCTGTACTAGTTTGCATTCCCACCAACAGTGTAAGAGGGTTCCCTTCTCTCCACACCCTCTCCAGCATTTATTGCATGTAGACATTTGGAGAGCAGCCATTCTGACTGGTGTGAAATGGTATCTCATTGTGGTTTTGATTTGCATTTCTCTGATTATGAGAGATACTGAGCATTTTTTCATGTGTTTGTTAGCCATCTTTATGTCTTCTTTGGAGAAATGTCTGTTTAGTTCTTTGGCCCATTTTTTGATTGGGTCATTTATTTTTCTGGAATTGAGCTGCAGGAGCTGCTTGTATATTTTTGAGATTAATCCTTTATCAGTTGCTTCATTTGTTATCATTTTCTCCCATTCTGAAGGCTGTCTTTTCACCTTACTTATAGTTTCCTTTGCTGTGCAGAAGCTTTTGATTTTAATGAGGTTCCATTTGTTTATTTTTGCTTTTATTTCCAATATTCTGGGAGGTGGGTCATGGAGGATCCCGCTGTGATTTATGTCAGAGAGTGTTTTGCCTACATTCTCCTCTAGGAGTTTTATAGTTTCTGGTCTTACATTTAGCTCTCTAATCCATTTTGAGTTTATTTTGGTGTATGGTGTTAGGAAGTGTTCTAGTTTCATTCTTTTACAAGTGGTTGACTAGTTTTCCCAGCACCACTTGTTAAAGAGACTGTCTTTTCTCCATTTTATATTCTTGCCTCCTTTGTCAAAGATAAGGTGTCCATAGGTGCGTGGATTTATCTCTGGGCTTTCTATTTTGTTCCATTGATCTATATTTCTGTCTTTATGCCAGTACCATACTGTCTTGATGACTGTGGCTTTGTAGTAGAGCCTGAAGCCAGGCAGGTTAATTCCCCCAGTTCCATTCTTCTTCCTCAAGATTGCTTTGGCTATTCGAGGTTTTTTGTATTTCCATACAAATTGTGAGATTATTTGTTCTAGTTCTGTGAAAAATATCGTTGGTAGCTTTGGGATTGCATTGAATGTATAAATTACTTTGGGTAGTATACTCATTTTTACAATATTTATTCTTCCAATCCACGAACATGGTATATTTCTCCATCTATGAGTGTCCTCTTTGATTACTTTCACTAGGGTTTTATAGTTTTCTATGTTCAAGTCTTTTGTTTCCTTAGGTAGATATATTCCTAAGTATTTAATTCTTTTCATTGCAACAGTGAATGGAATAGTTTCCTTAATTTCTCTTTCTATTTTCTCATTATTAGTGTATAGGAATGCAAGGGATTTCTGTGTGTTGATTTTATATCCTGCAATGTTACTGTAATCATTGATTAGCTCTAGTAGTTTTCTGGTAGAGTCTCTAGGGTTTTCTGTGTAGAGGATCATGTCATCAGCGAACAGTGAAAGTTTTGCTTCTTCTTTTCCAATTTGGATTCCTTTTATGTCTTTTTCTGCTCTGATTGCTGTAGCCAAAACTTCCAGAACTATGTTGAATAGTAGTGGTGAGAGTGGGCACCCTTGTCTTGTTCCTGACTTTAGGGGAAATGCTTTCAGTTTTTCACCATTGAGGATAATGTTTGCTGTGGGTTTGTCATATATAGCTTTTATTATGTTGAGGTATGTCCCTTCTATTCCCACTTTCTGGAGAGTTTTTATCATAAATGGATGTTGAATTTTGTCGAAGGCTTTCTCTGCATCTATTGAGATAATCATATGATTTTTATTTTTCAGTTTGTTAATGTGGTGTATTATGTTGATTGATTTGCGGATATTGAAGAATCCTTGCATTCCTGGGATAAAGCCCATTTGGTCATGATGTATGATCTTCTTAATATGTTGTTGGATTCTGATTGCTATGTTCATCAGTGATATTGGCCTGTAGTTTTCTTTTTTTGTGGGGTCTTTACCAGGTTTTGGGATTAGGGTGATGGTGGCCTCATAGAATGAGTTTGGAAGTTTCCCTTCCTCAGCAATTTTCTGGAAGAGTTTGAGTAGAATAGGTGTTAGCTCTTCTCTAAATTTTTGGTAGAATTCGGCTGTGAAGCCGTCTGGACCTGGGCTTTTGTTTGCTAGAAGATTCCTGATTACAGCTTCTATTTCCATGCTTGTGATGGGTCTGTTCAGATTTTCTATTTCTTCCTGGTTCAGTTTTGGAAAGTTGTACTTTTCTAAGAATTTGTCCATTTCTTCCAAGTTGTCCATTTTATTGCCATATAATTGCTGATAGTATTCTCTAATAATCCTTTGTATTTCTGTATTGTCGGTTGCGATCTATCCATTTTCATTTCTAATTTTATTGATTTGGTTCTCTTCCCTTTGTTTCTTGATGAGTCTGGCTGGTTTGTCAATTTTATTTACCCTCTCAAAGAACCAGCTTTTGGCTTTGTTGATTTTTGCTTTGGTCTCTTTTGTTTCTTTTGCATTTATTTCTGCCCTAATTTTTAATATTTCTTTCCTTCTACTAACCCTGGGGTTAACCTAGATTTCCATCTGCAGAGGAGTGGATAAGAAAGCTTTGGTACCTATACACAATGGAGTATTACTGAGCCATTAAAAAGAATGAATTTGAATCAGTTTTAATGAGGTGGATGAAACTGGAACCTATTATACAGAGTGAAGTAAGCCAGAAAGAAAAGCACCAATACAGTATACTAACACATGTATATGGAATTTAGAAAGATGGTGATAATAACCCTGTATACAAGACAACAAAAGAGACACAGGTGTATAGAACAGTCTTTTGGACTCTGTGGGAGAGGACGAGGGTGGGATGATTTGGGAGAATGGCATTAAAACATGTATATTACCATATGTGAAACAAATCACCAGTCCAGGTTCGATGCATGATACAGGATGATCGGGGCTGGTGCACGGGGATGACCCAGAGGGAGGATAAGGGGAGGAGGGAGGTGGGAGGGGAGTTCAGGAAGGGGAACTCATGTACACCCGGGGCAGATTCATGTCAATGTAGGGCAAAACCAACCAATATAATATTGTAAAATAATTAGCCTCCAATTAAAAAAATAGACCAAAAAAAATAGTTTATGGGAGTAAGCACTGGTTGAGAGCAGCAATTAATTTAAACTGTATTTCTAGGAAGATAGTTATGACAGTTAAAATTGGTTATGACCAAGAAAAATTAAGTGTCTTTTGAAGATATGGGTCCTTTGAACAATTGCAAACACATAGATCTGGGATATGGGCTTTCAGTATTATTCTAAGTGCACTGGGAAGCCACAGGGGATAGGATGTAATATGATCTGATTTTCATGGTGTGGTCTTACCTTCCCGCCCAGAAAGCAAAGGAACACAAGGAAACTTTTGGAGGTGATGCGTATACTTATTACCTTGATTTTGGTGATGGTCTCATGGGTATATGCATACATCCAACTCATTAAAATGTGCAGTTCATTGTATATTGATTGTATCTCAATAAATCTGAAAAAGAAAATTTACAAAACAAGATAAGTTACAGAATAAGTTTGATATAACCCATAAAAATAAAGATATTAGTCCTTTGAGAAGTCTTGACAACAAAAGCACTTCTAGGATTATCAAAAAACAAAAACAAAAGTATGCTAAAAGTAAATAGTGCAAGTATGTATGTCATTCCTCATACAAAACTGGCTCATACACCTGCAATAATGTGAGCAATTCACTACCCTATAAAAAGGGATCTAGCTTTACCAAGTCTGTCTCCCTCTTTTCTGCCCTCCAAGGAGTTCTCACTTTTGCTAGACTGTTGCTTTAGGGCATTTTTAGACAGAATCAAGTGAATGGCATGGGAAATTGGAGATCTGGGGCTAGGGCAGAAGTTTTACCAGGTGAAGGATATCTGAAAAATAAAACTGATGCATCATAGATGGGAGAGCCATCGGAAGAGGAATTTTTAAAAGCATTGAATTCGAGAGATATAAGGGATTTAAGTTATTTTGAAGCAGATTTTGGTTTCAGTACTGTGTTCTTTTGACCACAGTATGCTCCAGACATAACCAACCATATTTTACAAACATCCTCCCTGTGGGCTCATCCAAATGATGACATTTAATGTTCCTTATTAAACACCTAGAATTATTCGTTAATATTCCTGCTGTATCTACCACATGACACTTTTCAGTACAAGGCAGTTAACTTAAACTCTTTGGAGGGCCTCATAAGTTAAATAATTGGAGCACAAGGAAGAATCTGTCATCAGACTCCTTTCAGTAAGTTAATTATAGATAAAACCAACACGAAGTGGTTAGAAACAGAGGTTAAAATTTCACTCACTTGGACTTTGCATAATAATAAACTAAACTGCTGGACTGGATTGGCAATCTGCTGGTAATATGATTTGGAAACAGAAAAACCAGCCAATGAGTGATCTATTCTGTTTCTTGAAAATAATTTCAAGTTAACACAAGGCTTTAACCTCTCTTTGCTTTTAAAATGTTATTTGTGATAGGAACCATGCAAACAAATAAGACAATCTACCTACTTCTTCTCCCTATGTGTATGGACAGCAAATCACTTAAATACTTTATAACCCAGACACTGTGACTGCAATTCTCTATTGGTCCATTTCTTGAAAAAATTAATTCATTCTACAAATCCAAAAATCACCTTAAAAAACAGTCAGTACCAGGGAAGGATGGGGTTTCCCAGGTGGCCCAGAGGTAAAGAATCTACCTGCCAATGTAGGAGACATGCAGGATACGTGGGTTTGTTCCCTGGGTCAGGAAGATCCCCTGGAGGAAGAAATGGCAATCCACTCTAGTATTCTTGCCTGGGCAATCCCCTGGACAGAGGATCCTGGTGGGCTACTGTTCATAGGGTGACAAAGAATCAGACACAACTGAACACACAGACACGACTGGGCACAGACACCACACACACACACACACACACACACACACACACACACACATACCAGGGAAGAAGAACAATAGTAGAAATGAAGAGATTACACATTAGAAAAGAATCAGAAGACAGTGAGTGCCATAAACATATGGAACGTGGAATGAGAAGACCCAGTTTTCTTTTTCCTGCTGGGAAGAATTTAATCAGTTTTCCTCCATGTGTGTGTTCCACATAAAATACATTTGCTATTTTTTTAAGACTTCAGGTAACACGCCCCTAAACTAAAGACTAAAGCCATATCCAACTTCCAAGTCCTTCATCAAACAGGTTTCATGTTACCTCGTCCATGACAAAATTCTCCTTTTTTAAGCTATGTGGTTAATGTTCCCATATCTCAAGATAAGGTTTTATAACCCCTTCCCTGGCCAGTGATGCTTACACACTAAAAAGACTCGGACTCCAGAGCTTTGTTACTTTCCACTTTCCTTCTACAGCCATTATAAACTCTAAACTCTAATTCTCAATATGTTCACTATTAAAGTATATTAGCTAAAAACTCTAGGTACATTTAATTTAAAAAAAAAAAAAGAGTCCCTAACACAACTCCCTTCTGGTAATACATTCTTTTGCTCCACAGATAAACTTCCTCTTAATTGTTTCAGAAAGGAGAGAAGCTTTCCCTGTTGTATATGACCTCAAGTAAGAAAATATTCCATGTACAAACAGACAGCATTGCAGACATCATCCGTGCCTTCAGCACTCACTTGTCCCTATTCACCAACTGCAAATATCTGCAGCTTCTGCATAAGCTGCCCCCTGGCTGCTGGGGTGTTTTTGTCCCAGAAGCAGAGCAGGCCAGGGCAGAAGCCCTGGGAGTCAAGGCCCCTTTCAGCAGCTCTCAACCAGCCCTGATGAACTGACATTAGACAACAATCTCTCCAGCATCCTTGCCTTCAGGTACACCAGCCCCGAGTCATGTTCTACAGCTTCTAGGAGGCCCCAGGGGGAAGGAGCCCTGGGTGCCTGCAGGGTGGCCTCTTAGTAACTCACTTCCCATCAGCTTTCTTCCCTTCCCTCTCTCCATTCCCCACTCCCTGAAAGATACTTCCTGGGATCTCCCCCAAAAAGAGATGACTTGTACTCAGATCCTCATCTCAAGATCTGCTTCTGAGGGAACCCAACTTAAGTCAGAAAGAATCAACAAAAAATTTTATAAACTATTGACTTAAAGGAGGAGACTGATGGGAACAACTTCACTTTAATGCAGGTCTGCCTGTGGGTCTTGCCTGGTGGCTCAGAGAGTAAAGAATCTGCTTGCAATGGAGGAGACCTGGGTTTGATCCCTGGGTCAGGAAGATCCCCTGGAGTAGGGAATGGAAACCTACTCCCAGTGTTCTTGCCTGGAACATCTCCTGGACTGAGGAGCCTGGCGGGCTACAGTCCATAGCGTCGCAAAGAGTCAGAAGTGACTGAGCGACTAACACTTTCAAAGATGCATACATTCTATGAGATAAACTCACACAAGAATGAAGTAAATTAGAAACACTACAACAGGGATCCAGAAAAACTTCAGAAGGAAGGTAACATCTCAAAGAGGCCTCAAAGGATGAATATGAGTTCAGCTGGGGCAGAAGTGTTTAAAGGACACTTGAGGCAGAAAGGCCAACAGAATAAGAGCAAGCAAAAAGGAAAAAAAAAATGTAACACACTCAGGATGAAAAGGGAAATGATGAAGATGAAGCAGGAAAGCAGTTCAGAGCCATGAACATGATGCTAAGTCCTCAGAACATCAATTTCCCTCTTTGAGGAGAAAATAAGTGATCAGGGAATTGATACATGACAGCTGTTTAAAAACATATGAGCAGGGACATCCCTGGAGGCAGGGGACACAGGTTCAGTCCCCGGTCAGGGAAGATTCCACATACTACGGAGAGACTAAACCCAAGAGACAAGACGACTGAGCCTGTGAAACACAACTACTGAAGCCCACAGGCCTGGAGCCCGAGCTTCAGAGCAAGAGAAGCCACAGCAATGAGAAGCCTGCTCCCTGCAGTGAAGAGTAGCCCCCACTTGCCACAACTAGACAAAGTCCATGCAAAGCAACAAAGACCCAGTGCAGCCAAAAATAAAAATGGAAAAGACACCTGAGAGCAGAGCATATGATAGATTGTCAGAAGAAGAAGAATAATATAAACAGCATACAAATTTGGAATTTCTTGTTTGTGTGTGTGTGTGTGCGTGCGCTCAGTCGTGTCCGCCTCTTTGCAACCCCGTGGTCTATTGCCCGCCAGTCTCCTCTGTCCATGGGATTTCCCAGGCAGGAATACTGGAGTGGGTTGCCACTTCCTTCTCCAGGGGACCTTCCCAATGCAGGGACTGAGCCGGTGTCCCCTGTGTCTCCCACAGGGGCAGGCAGATTCTAAACCACTACCGCCACCTGCGCTAGTACAGACCAACTGTGGCACACCTATTATTTTTGCACATGTGTGTTTGCAGAGATATATGCATATGAATCTTAGCACTCTTTCATGAATAAAAGTATGTTATTAGGCAAAATGTACACTGTGGTTTCAGATTTGTGAGATATATCTGCAAGTAATGAGCATAAGTTACTCTACAAAGCTGGTACTGTCTGGTGTTATGCATTGCAATGAATGGCACCATCACGTGTGCAGTTTTCAACTGGGAAACCAGGACTTAGCCTTAACAGGTTCCCCTTCTGCAGTGGCCACACCCAACCCATCAAAGTTGTGTCAGTTTTACCTCCCAGATAATTCCTGGATCTCTCCATTTTTCTCAGTTGTCTGTGTCACCATTCAGTTGAGCCACCATCAGTCAGTTCTCACCGTGATGAAAGCAAGAGCAAACATTCACCTTCTCCCACTTTTCAGTCTCTCCTCACAGCCCATCACGCCCCTCCCCAGGGTACAGTCCTACATTGGCTCATCATGGCCCTGAGGATAAAGGCCCAGCTTGATGGGGCCTCTGCCCACCTATTCAGGCTCCTCTCTCTCAATGCCATCAAGCCACACTGGCCGCTGTTTAATGCCCCAGAAAAGCCCGTGATCCCAAGTACATTGGGGGTTTTTACATGTATTGATGCATCAGGTCCCATTGAAGATGACACGGGTCATTGTCAAGCTTAACTACGGACCTAATGACGGCCCATATCAAGGTGGTGTATTCTCGTCAACAGTTCATCTTCTGTAGACTACCCCCTCGAACCACCAAAGGCTGCATTTACAGTAAGAATATATCATCCAAATATTAACAATAATGGCAGCATCTGTCTTGCTAGTCTAAGATCACAGTGATCTCCTGCTTTAACTCTTTCTGAAGTTCTTATATTCATTCCTTCACTGTGCTGTAATCCAAACCCAGTTTACCCCCTAGTTCCAGAGATCACACAGATCTACAAAACAGAGAGAAATGCAACAGAAATCACCAGAATGAACTCAGAAAATTGCCATGTGATGCTACCTTAAACCTGTATCAGATCTGGAATAAACTTTAAGGTATTGTTGATATATAATGGCTACAGTACAGGGCGCCGCAGAGTTGTACATGGCTTAGTGACTAAATAACAACATCCCACACACACCTTCACTTTTACCTATTTAATTCCCATTTCTCCTCCACCTCTCAGCCCAACACCACGTTCTCAGGAAACCGTCCCTGGCCTCCAGACAAAGCCAGATTTCTCTTTGTTGCTCTCCTAACCTTATGTCTCCTTCCTTCTCTATCTGCCATCACCTACCCGTGTGCCCATTTGATTATCTACCTTCCTCTCTTGACCATAAGGTCTATGAAGATGGCACATAGCAAAGGCTTAAGAAATATGTGTTTAAAGAAATCATTCTAAGTTAATCTCACTCAGGTATCTCATTAATCATTTCAGATGTTATCTATTTATGCCCATGTATAAAAGACTCTGATGCTGGGAAAGTTTGGGGGCGGGAGGAGAAGGGGACGACACAGAATGAGATGTCTGGATGGCATCACCGACTCTGTGGACATTAGTTGAGTGAACTCCGGGAGTTGGTGATGGATAGGGAGGGCTGGCGTGCTGTGATTCATGGGGTCGCAGAGAGTCGGACACGACTGAGCAACTGAACTGAACTGAACTGATTGCTAAGAAAACTAAAGTGCTGAGAGACTTAAAAAGCTTGTTCAGCCAGTAATGATGGACCTAAAATTTATTCTCAAGTCTGTCTGACTTGAGCTGACACTCCTGGCCACCACCTTATCCTGCAAGAATAGATAACTATCATATGATAGGGTTTCCATATGGAATATCAAATATATATATATACAAATGAACCTATAACAAAACAGAATAGGCCCACAGATATAGAAGGCAAACTTATGGTTCCCAAAGGGGAAAGGGGGTGGGAGTCTGAGATTGACACACTCACACTGGTTGCTGTTTAGTCTCAAAGTCGTGTTCAACTCTTTGCAACCCGATGGACTGTAGCCCACCAGGCTCCTCTGTCCATGGGGTTTTCCAGGCAAGAAAGCTGGAGTGGGTTGCCATCTCCTTCTCCATGTATGCACACTACTGTATATAAAATGGATACCCAACAAGAATCTACTGTATAGCATAGAGAACTATATTCAACATTTTCCAATAATCTATAAGGGGAGAGAATAGAAAAAGAATATATATACATATATGTGAATTCACATACACACATATAAAGAGTGAAAAAAGTTCAAGTGTTAGTTCCGTCACATCCGACTCTTTGCAAGCCCATGGACTGTAGTTCACCAAACACCTCTGTCCACAGAATTCTCCAGGCAAAAATACTGGAGAAGGTAGCCATTCCCATCTCCAGGGGATCTTTCCAACCCAGGATTAAACTTGGGTCTCTCATGTTACAGGCAGATTCTTTACCATCTGAGCTACCAAGGAAGTCCATATATATGTACAAGCTATGTATATTTGTATAACTGAATCACTTAGCTGAACACTTGAAACTCATACAACACTATAAATCAGCTATATTCAGTCTGAAAAATAAAAGTGAGTAATAGGTAACATTTACTAAGTTGTGTCTGTGTTAAGAGTTATAAGACCCTTTTTCTGTTTCTCAGAATTTTTTGTTATATCATTGTCCTGATACCTCTTCAACAAAATTTTCTTCTACATGATGTTTGAATTTTTCTAAATTTCATCGTATCCAAACTCTAATTTATTGATTCATTCCTAGCATCATTTCCAGCTTGGCTATTTGACCTCCCATTGTACCATATCATTCCACATATACTTTTCCTGCTCTTTGCCTTTGTGATGCCCTAATTTTTGTAAAGCCACAATAATGTAGGAAAATACACCCACTAGGGCTTGTCAATCTTGTTCAAAATGTATTTTCCTGGACAGGTAGGGGTGGAGAGTGTTTTGGAATAAGGGCAGGAAGAGATGGTGAGATGAGACTGAATTGTATGTAGAATACAGAGTAGGAAAAATCAGTTTCAGTTTAGAAACAATGAAACCAGATAATATTCCTAGTTAAAAGAATACACATAGTTAAAGAATGTCTGCTGTGACATGGAATTGAGTAATACACGGGAGACTAAACACAATCTTTATCTTAAAAAAGAAAATTATTAGAGAAGATTTAACCAAAGCAGATTTCATGTAGTGGATAAACGTGTATAATAACAGAGTTACCATATATTTTAATGTGCTGCTATTTTCTTGATAAAAGCAGAGTCTCTTAGAATGTAGACATGTATTTTGTTTGCTTCAAACAAAAGATGGTTTAAAGAAATGAAGGGTGAGGGCCCAGTGAACTATGAAAATCAGGTCATCTTGATTAAAGATGAGACAAAAAAGCACATGGAAATACCAACGATTCTTACATAATCTGTCTCTGACTGTATACAGTAAGCTTAGGAGTGAGCAAGGGAACTGTCCCCAGCCACAGCCCTGTGCCTTCCTCCCAGAGGAATCTGCTTCTGCCACATACAGCTGGTTCCCCAAAAAAGGCAATTCTGAACACCCCATCCCTACTCACCCGAGACTCCCGGCCTTTTCATCTCACTTCCTCTTATAGGTTCCTACTTAGTTGACTTTACCTCCCAGCCCTGCCTCTGCTTTGCCCTTAAGGATCACTAGGTTTGGAGCTTCTCTCCTTTTACCTTTCCCCAAGGTAGAGCAACCTTACTCATTCTCCGGCTCTCTTTGCTTGAAGTTGACTCTGCCCACCCAAGCCCCAGGGTACTCGCCCCCTACTTAGCTGCTTCATTCCCCAGCAGGGGCAGTTCACCATGCCTCATCCATATCATCCATGTGATGAGGTTTGAAGGAAACTTGTAGCTTCCCAACTGCCCACCTGTAACCACTAGAAGCAGCTCTGAAAATGCAAATGCTGTCAAAAAAGTAATACAACCAAGCCCCATTATTCCTAGGCTTGCCTATGTGCTGAATTTTTAAAAGACGTTTGCTCCTTGAAAGGAAAGCTATGACAAACCAAGACACCGTATTAAAAAGTAGAGACACCACTTTGCAGACAAAGGTCCATATTGTTAAAGCTATGGTTTTTCCAGTAATCATGTGTGAATGTGAGAGTTGGACCATAAAGAAGGCTGAGCACTGAAGAACTGATGCCTTCATGGTGCAGGAGTCCCTTGGACTGCAAGGAGATCAAGCCAGTCAATCCTGAAGGAAATCAGCCCTGAATATTCATTGGAAGGACTGATGCTGAAGCTGAAACACCAATACTTTGGCCACCTGATGCGAAGAGCTGACTCATTGAAAAAGACCCTGATGCTGGGAAAGATTGAAGGTGGGAGGAGAAGGGGATGACAGAAGATGACATGGTTGGATGGCATCTCTGACTCAATGGATATGAGTTCGAGCCAACTCCGGAAAATGGTGAAGGACAGGGAAGGCTGACCTGCGACAGTCCATGGGGTTGCAGAGTAGGACACAACTGAGCGACTGAACAACAAAGGTTTGTCATAGCTTTCCTTCCAAGGAGCAGGCGTCTTTTAATTTCATGACTGCAGTCACCATCCACAGTGATTTTGGAGCCCAAGAAAATAAAAATCAGCTGTAGTTCAATATAAAATATACTTTTTAAAAAGAAGACGGAGATAATCATGCTCACCTTACAAGACAGATAATAGAATATGGTAGAGCACTTTGCCTAGTAAGAGCTAAAAAGTGATTTTTTTAAACAGTAGATGATACTAAAGCTTCTTTCCAGCTCAGAAAGTCTATAGATATAAGCAGCCAGCACTGCCTTCCATGCTGTTTTTTTTTCCCTGACCCGTGTCTGTTCCTTATTAAAACACTGCAATATTGCAGTAAAGGAAGAACTTATTCCGTAACCCTGTGCATCAAAAAAGTAAATGAACTGACACCAATGCCTTAGAGATGATTCTAAGGGTCACTAGAGACCTCCATCTTTTCTGCTTGAGATCACATATATACCTTGAGATCACAAAAGAACTATCCAACAGAGCTTTGAAACTCTGGACCCCTCCAAGTCCTCTGGCTCTACCTGTTAATAACATAAATTTATTAACATGCTTATTATTTTCTCTAATTTTTGTTTTCTCCACTGGAGTTATAAGCATGTGTCCCTGCTCAAATTTCAAGACCAAATGCAGAGTAAAACTATATATTCTCATGCCAGAAGGCTGTTTTAAAAACTCTAAAAATAAAGTCTTGTCTGTAAGCTTTAGATCATGGCTGCAAAAAAAAAATGCAATATGCAAATTAGACATTTTATAACTTTACTGCTAAATAATAAAGGCAGCACTCCAAACCTCAGCCAGACATCTGCATAATTGCATTACCAGCACTCATATGAGCCATAATGGAAGTGAAGGGGGAAAACTTGCTTATTTCCTACCCACTCCATAATAGAACATGACTCTCATTTGCCCTTACAAATAAATCTTAATTGTTGTTTTAAAACCAGACACCATATTTGGGTTCTTTTATGGTTCCTGGTCGCCATGAGGGAGCAGCAGCAAATTTCATAAGGAAGGAAAATGTTTAATAAAAAAAATTGATTATTCCAAAAGAAGTGCACTAAATATTCAACTTTTATTATGCCTCTGCATTTGCTTCCTCTGCATTTCAGCAGAGCAATTTCTCATTACACATATCGTCTCTTTTCAAGATTAATTTATTCAGGGTCAGTTTTTCCCAAATCTCCTTATGTACACAGAGTACAGAGAACTGGCTGATACTCCTAACAACCCCCTTCTCATTACTTAATTAATTAATAATTCTTGGGTGTCCCTAGAGACAACCTAGAATGCACTCAATCAATGCTTGATGATTGAGTGGAAATTAAATTTATTTCATTTAAGAAAGTTACTTACAGCACATATCTTGGTTTCAGTTCAGTTCAGTTCAGTCTCTCAGTCGTGTCCGACTCTTTGCGACCCCGTGAATCACAGCATGCCAGGCCTCCCTGTCCATCACCAAATCCCAGAGTTCACTCAAACTCATGTCCATCAAGTCGGTGATGCCACCCAGCCATCTCATTCTCTGTCGTCCCCGTCTCCTCCCACCCCCCAATCCCTCCTAGCATCAGACTCTTTTCCAGTGAGTCAACTTGTCGCATGAGGTGGCCAAAGGTTTGGGCACCCCCAAATGCAGATCCTGAAATAGAGCTTGGGTGCAAGCAGTTTAGGGGCTCCCCAAGTGGTTCAGTGGTAAAGAATTCGCCTGTCTATGTAGGAGATGTGGGTTTGATCCTTGGGTCGGGAAGATCTCCTGCAGGAGAAAGTGGCAACCTACTCCAGTATTCTCACCTGGAGAATCCCATGGACAGAAGAGCCTGGCAGGCCACAGTCCGTGGAGTTGCAAAGAGTCAGACATGACTTAGGGACTGGGCCCAGTCCCACGCAGACAGTGTATTTGGAAGGTGATCTCAGGAAGCTCAAGTGAAGCAGTGGGGAAAGTGAGACATGGAAGAGAGGGAAGCTAAACAGGTGCGTCAATGAGACAGGTAAATGCTGGAGGGCAACCGGGCTCCAGACCCAGAAGTGACGCGAGGAAGAACCATAGGAATGGAACTTCATAAACCCCACGTGTTCCCCCTACGCAGCCGTCTCTACTCGCCTCCTCTTACCCACTCATCCCTGGCTTCCCAGGGTCGCAGTCTAGCGTGAGGACTTAGGTTCTGCCAGTTCTCAGGCTGGACACCATGCTTTCCCTCATCCTCTAACCCCACACCCCTCCTACTGTCAGAGGCAAGTCCATGCACTGTCACTCTTCAAAACAACGGTCTCTGTCACCCCCGACTTAAAGGTTATTAAGCTCATTGGAAATCTTGCTTTTAAATCATTATGAATGATTCTTAGAATCTGGCCTTCAATCATTTTGCCTCATCTTTTCCATGAAATGATTTTAAGACTTTATACTCCCTGCAACATATTTTTAAGTTATCTACATGATTTTTATCAAATGTTTAAGTGGTTGCTAGATGTGACTTTCAGTGAAATATAGATATTGAAAGTCCAAAGTAAAACTGCTATTCTATTCTTTTCAGTGTTCCCAATGGAAGGAATCTAAATTTCAAAAGAATTTGATTCTCACCATTGTCCATTTAAAAATACAAATTTATGTCTCTTGCTTTATGATGTTCCTTAAAGTCTTGTTCCCCTTACATTTTTTCCCACAGAATTAATTCTAATACAAAAGCATTATACTTAAAATAATTTTGGTAAATAAACTTATGATAATTTCTTTCAAAATGTAAATAAATTGACATTTTAAAAAATTTCCTGTGATCTTATAGTTCAATTTTTTTTTAACTTTTCTTCTGAGGAGTTCATAAACACTTCTCATTTAGTACATAATTAAACAGAATAACGCAAATATATTGTAAACATTGATAAATATATAGCAATTCAAATGCTAGCAGAAATGCATCTTTTAAGAAAATAGGACTGTTCCGTTTTTCCTAATTGGTTCATCTCTTCATGAAGGGATATTATTTTGTTGCTAGAATAAGACAGAGGCCAGCATTAGTGTTATTTTAATAAATAGCATTGAGAGAACTTGTCAAAAAAAAAAAAAGGTAGCTGGGAATAGAATAGGTTTTGTTATAGCAATGTCCTTCAATTCTTTAAACTTTTCCAGAGTTACATCCTAAATATAACAACATAGTAATCTATCATCAAAGATTATTATGAATAATCTTGGGTAAGTCTCAGGATAATTTTAGAGCAATTTAGTCCTGATCACACAAATTTTGGCTCCATAGTTCTCCTAGGTCTTACTTACCACCCCATCCAGCTAAGTCATTGCCAGAAAAAGAAGAGACTATAGAAAGCTGACTTTGAAGATTGAATGTTCCCCTAGTGACCTCTGAATATTGAATTTGGAACAGTCCCCTTAAGAAGGAATGGGAACAGTGAGTCATAAAACTTAATTTGTTATCTCAGTGAGGCCCTACAGATAGCATTTAAGGATATTGCTCTATCAAGTTTTTTAAGGATAAAATAGATATCTGTTGAATACTAATACCCTCCTTTGTCAACTTTAGTCCTCAGTGTAAGTATACTGGCTTTAGAACATGGGAAAGAAACAAAACAAATAATAGAATGAAACAAAACAAAATAGAATGACATAATGTATTTAGCCATATATCCTAGCTTTTTAGGAATCATAACCCCAAACTCTAGAAATATGGTCTTCTAAGACTCTCATTTATTTATTAGACACAAAGTAAGTCATTCTAAATAAAAAAAAAAAAAATTCAGTTCAGTTCAGTTCAGTCGCTCTGTCGTGTCCGACTCTCCGCAACCCCATGAATCACAGCACGCCAGGCCTCCCTGTCCATCACCAACTCCCGGAGTTCACTCAAACTCATGTCCACAGAGTCAGTGATGCCATCCAGCCATCTCATTCTCGGTCGTCCCCTTCTCCTCCCTCCCCCAACCTTTCCCAGCATCAGAGTCTTTTCCAGTGAGTCAACTCATCGCAAGAGGTGGCCAAAGTATTGCAGTTTCAGCAGCATCATGTTATTTGCAGACATAATCAACCTATAAGGTTTTATAGACTTTTTTTTCGTATTTAATACCCAAAGTGGGAATAACTGGAATCCCACAAAATTAATATAGAATAAATTAAACGATGATATACACATGAAAAAGTGACCAGCAACATGTTTGGAACAGCAAAGATAAATAATTACAGAATTTGAACTGAATATGTGCTGATGGGTTGACCAATGATTAGACAACTAGAATTTATTTCTATATTTATTCCTCCAGGATATAAATGAACATTTTAGTAGTCACTGTTCTTTTCTGTGAATGCATTGCTTCATTTGCAAAATAAACACCATGTGAAAAAAAATAAAATAAAATAAAGAAGTAGAGACTGTCTGAGTTGAAAGGAAGATTTTGTCAGTCACTAGAGCACTTTGTTTTCTCGGTATCAGTATCTCACAGGGTGCCTTGGTTTGGCCCTCAGGAGTTTTTCCATCACAGCAAGAATAAGGGTGAATAAGCAGGGAGATGGGGAAAAGGGAGGTGTGAGAAGTAAATATGAAACCCTCCAGATGGTAAGAAAGTCTGCAGACACATCAGCTTGACAAGAGCCTGCAGGGAGTTCAGAATCTGGAAACTGACTGGTTGAAGCCACACCTGTCGTTGCATACTACCAAGGGAAGTCTGTGAACCCCAAGGATACACACAGATACACACACACACCGGTTTACAATTCACTGGCTTAGGAACTGACTTTCTGACCCCCTGAGTCCTTCTGATCTTTGCCTTGTGAAATTCAAAGACCAAGTTTTTGAAACCCCCAAATTGAAAACGAACTCTTTGGTTTGGCTGTTTCACCCTCTGGGCAAGTTAATAAAACTTTAATGCCCTGGCAGCTGCCTCAAAGGGAGGGAATGGACAGGGAGCAAACAGTTACCAGAAAAAATAATAATACATTAGTTAGCAATTCAAAGTTGTGCCTTGCCACAAATAAAAAGAGCTTGCTTAAGATTACAAGTGAACAGGGTACATCCTGGGTGCTACAGGCGTCTGTAAGTCAAAATAATTTGATTTGTTGGTAGATTTGCTGGTAGATTTAAGATTGGTGGATAAGAAAAGAGGAGCATCTCCTAGAAGAGGGCAGTAAGATAATAAAAGATAGGGATGCTGGAAATCACCAAGGATGTTGAGGAAAAAGTGGAAAGAAGGGTTTTGGTGATGTTCATATGAAAGACTAGGGGGAGACAATACAGGAAAAGGTAAAGGGGGCAGCGAGGAATCAGTGGAGATTTCTGGGTCAGGGGACCACATGAAATGGCCATCTTTAATGATCTATAACCTTCAGCATTTTATTCCACTTGCCATATGTCAGGAAAGTAAATAAAATCCACAGGTAGAAAAAAATTTTTAAAAAAACATGGCACGTCATGCCTTTGTATAAACTTTCCAGTGATTGGTTTGGATTTGTGTGAATGTTAAATGTGCCTTTGTTTTATATGTAATGTATATGTATACATATAACCATCTGAAATATTCTGCAACTATTTGATGATATTGGTGATGGACAGGGAGGCCTGGCATGCTGTGATTCATGGAGTCGCGGAGAGTCGGACACGACTGAGCGACTGAACTGAACTGAACTGATTTGATGATAACAGTATATGTAGCCTTTCAGGCAGTCTGGGCCAACTGGTTCCTAAATTAATGACTTCTTTCCTAAATGTTTTATTTATTGAATTCAGGGGATTCCTCCCAATGTAGGGCAAAAGGTCTCAAGTTAGTGCTGAATTACCAAAATTTTACCTGGGAATTCAAAAAAAGAATAGCAATAAAATTTGTATCTTTTTTAAACAATAGCAATAGTAATGATAAAGACTGGGCTTCCCTGGTGGTCCAGTGGTTAAAAATCTGCCTTTGAATGCAGGGGACACAGGTTCAAGCTCTGGAAGATTCCACATGCCCTGGAGCAACTAAGCCTGTGGGCCACCTGCTGAGCCTGCACTCTAGAGCCGGTTCTCCACAACAGGGAAGCCACTGCAATGAGAAACCCGGCCTCCGCAACTAGAGAGTCCTCCCCCTCGCTGCAACTAGAGAAAGCCCGAACGCAGCAACAAAGACCCAGCACAGCCAAAAATAAGTAAGTAAAAATTTTCAAAAATAACAATGATGATAAAGACTGTACTTTTGTCTCATCCTGGCCTTGATACCAACAGACAGAGACAGTCTGGGATCCTTTTCTATCATGGCATGGAAATATTCTTCTGAAAGTTCCTGCTGTTAAGCTGCTAAGTCGCTGCAATCATGCCCGACTCTGTGCGACCCCATAGACAGCAACCCACAAGGCTCCCCTGTGCCTGGGATTCTCCAGGGAAGAACACTGGAATGGGTTGCCATTTCCTTCTCCAATGCAGGAAAGTAAACAGTGAAAGTGAAGTCACTCAGTCATGTCCGACTCTTAGCAACGCTATGGACTGCAGCCCACCAGGCTCCTCTGTCCATGAGATTCTCCAGGCAAGAGTACTGGAGTGGGTTGCCATTGCCTTCAGAAAATATCGACCCCTTTTCACTGAAAGGGGTTCAGTGAAAAAGTTACTTTATAGGGCAAGAGAGACTTCCCAATTGTAACCAAGTCAAGGACCTTGAGATGAGGACATTTTCTTGGGTTATCTGAATGAACCCAGTGTAATCACAAAAGGTCCTTAAAAGTGAAAGAAGGAGTTTTAAGGGTCAGAGGCAAGGGAGATGTGATGAAGGAAACAGATCGGAGTGATGCAAGGCCGTCATCCAGGGGATACACACAACATCTAGAAACTGGGAAAGGCGAGAAAACAGATTCCCCCCTAGAGAGTTCAGAAAACAGTCAGCCCCACTGATCCCTTCATTTTAGCCCAGTGAGACACACTCCAGACTTCGGAGCTTCAGAATTAAACAATTAAAAATGTGTGTTGTTTCAAACACTAAGTTTGTGGTCATTTATTTCAGTAGAAATAGGAAACTAATATAGTGCCCTAGTGAAATGACAGGAATCTTTACAAATTAACTATGTTGGCATATCTCATATTAACTACACATTAGAATTACATACTGTCTTCTAAAAATATCCTTTGTGGGAACCCATGTACATTGTTGGGTGTCCCCTGTGGCTCAGCTGGTAAAGAAGCCGCCTGCAATGTGGAAGACGTAGGTTCAATCCCTGGGGTGGGAAGATTCCCTGGAGAAGGGAAAGGCTATCCACCCAGTATTCTGGCCTGGAGAATTTTACTGACTGTTTAGTCCATGGGGTTGCAAAGAGTCAGACACGACTGAGCGACACTTGCACTTTCACATGTACACAGTTTGTGGGAATGTGATTGGTGCAGCCCTCTGGAAACTGCAAATCTCAGCCTTACAAGTAGCTGAGAAAAGAAGAGAAGTGAAAGGCAAAGGAGAAAAGGAAAGATATACCCATTTGAATGCAGAGTTCCAAAGAATAGCAGAGAGATTAAAAAGCCTTCCTCAGTGATCAATGCAAATAAAGAGAGGAAAAAAACAAAATGGGAATGACCAGGTTCCTGTGTCCATGGGATTTTCCAGGCAAGAATACTAGAGTGGGTTGCCATTTCCTCCTCGAGGGGATCTGCCCAACCCAGGAATCCAACCCAAGTCTCCTGTGTCTCCTGCATTGGCTGCAGATTCTTTACCACTGCACTACCTGGGAAGCCCCTAAAATTCTTAAATGATTATTATCTATAACATTTGATTGTTCTTGGTAATCTAATGCAGATACAAACGTATGTTTATCACCAGGGTAGGCACAAAGGAAATTGAGGTGGGGAACAGAAATTGAGGGTTATTGGCTATCACAGGGCCTTCCTAAAGGGCAGGAAATTTATCTGCTGTGCTCCTCTTCTCTACTCAAGCAGTCCTGTTTGCCCAGAAATCAATGAACATGAAACACCTCATGTATCTTCAGTGGACAAACACATGTGCGTTTTCCTAATTCATGATGTAGACAGCAGGATGAAAGGCCAAGACCACTGGGGGTGGAAGAGTATTAGATTTACAAAATGGGTTGCATCCAAATGTCATGGGCATGAATTCTGGGGAGCCTAATGATTTTTGAAAAATATCTGGTAGGACTTCTGCTCATGCCAGGCTCCAGGGTAAAACCACAAGTAGGAATAGATCTGTTGTATTTTATAAAATCCAAATGCTGCTTTCCTGTTTTTAAATACTTTAAAAAAAAATAACAGAATCTGAAATAGAACACAAGGGAAGAAATCGAGACAGCACATTTGAACCTTCTCAAGCTGCCAGGTCACGTATCTCTCCCTCTTCCCCTCCAGAGAGGCCCAGGCATGCCCACTCTCTGTCTGCCAGGGATCTGGGACTCAGCAAGAGGTTATTCATACCATGTCCAGTCCTAGACCATGCTTTTAAAATATCCAGGAATGGCCAAAGCTTTGGCATTATGTGTGAAAGTGAAAGTGAACTCACTCAGTCGTGTCCAACTCTTTGCGACCCCATGGACTGTAGCCCACCAGGCTCCTCCATCCATGGGATTTTCCAGGCAAGAGTACTGTGTTGTCATTTCCTTCTCCAGGGGATCTTCCCGACCCAGGGATCGAACCTGGGTCTCCCGCCTTGCAGGCAGGCTCTACCGTCTGAGCCACAAGGGATTATGTGTACACTCATTTAAATTCATTGAACTGAAAAAGAACAAGTGAGAAAAAGCAAAGGACATTTAGCAAATGTTAAACGTCTGTGTCACTGTTCACACTTTCTGGCAAGTTTTTATTTAATGATAATTTCAGTCTCTCCCTCTGCTTCTCCCCCAGGTAACATGAGCCACAAAGATCAGGAGGAAGAAGCCTGTCCTTCACCTGAAGTGACCTCAAAGCTGAGCAGCTGCTTAAACTCCCAGATGCCTCCTTGACCGGCTTCCCATGAACTTGAGATTTCTGCTCTTTAAGATTTTTTTAGGCTTCAGCGGGAATGTTCTTGATGAGCGCAAATGACAAGGCCAAGACAGAGGCTGTGCAAAAGAATGGGGTTTGGAAATGAAGGGACTTCAAAGTACAAAAGCCTCTGTCAAGTCCAGGAGCAGTTCCTAGAAAGAACACGTGCATTTTTATTGATAAAGTGCTATTGATGGGCTTCCCAGGTGGCACAGTGGTCAAGAATCTGCCTGCCAATGCGGAAGATGCAGGAGACACAAACTTGATCCCTGAGTCGGGAAGATCCCCTGAAGGAGGAAATGGCAACCCACTCCAGTATCTTTGCCTGGGAAATCCCATGGACAGAGGAGACTGACGGGCCATAGGGTTGCAAAGAGTCATGCACACAAGTTTTTATTGATAATGTTAGGAATGTGTTATCTCAGGCAAAGCTGAATAGCTTACACTTGAATTACAATTCACTTGAACACTTTACACTTCACTTGCAGCAAACTCTATGGCAATTCTCTCTCTTTTTAAATATTCTTCTATTTATGTACTTATTCGTTTATCTGTGGCTGCACTGGGTCTTCGTTACTGTATGAGGGCTTTTTCTAGTTGTAGTGAGCAGGGGCTGTTCTCCAGTTGCAATGCTCGGGCTTCTGATTGTGGTGGAGTCAGCACAGCTTCAGGTGTGTGGGCTTCAGTGTTTGCAGTTCCTGAGCTGCAGACTGCAGGCTCAGTGGTTGTGGTACACAGGGTTAGTTGCCCAACAGCATGTGGAACCTTCCTGGGCCAGGGATCGAACCTGTGTCCCCTGCGTTGCAAGGCAGATGCTTAACCACTGGACAACCAGAGAAGCTCTACAGCAATTCTTGAAGGCAAGTGACATCTCTAAGTTTTTAGAGGTGGGTTTGACAAGTGATAAATAACACACCTCTCCTCGGTCCAGGTTTCTAATTAACAACTGAAAAATAAGGGAAAAAGGAAAATGTAGATGGGGACCAAACTATCATCTCTATGACCAGTACAGGCTAAGCTGGAGAAGATGCTTACCTTTGAAGGACAAAGGGCTTCCTAAAACTGAACACAAGAATTATCCAGACCTGCCCAGCTGTGTTGGTTACCTATTGCTATGTAACAAGGAACACCCAAACTTTGTAGCTGTAAACAGCAGACATTTATTATCTCGAGCTTCCCCAGTGGCTCAGTGGTAAAGAATCCACCTGCAATGCAGGAGACACAAGAGATGAGGGTTCAATCCCTAGGTCAAGAAGATCCCCTGGAGTAGGATAGGGTAACCCACTCCAGTATTCTTGCCTGGAGAATCCCATGGACAGAGGAGGAGCCTTGGGGGCTATAATCCATGGGGTCGCAAAGAGTCAGACACAGCTGAAGTGACTGAACACACATACACACATTTATAATCTCACAGTTTATGTGGATCAGGAATTCTGGTGCAGCATAGCTGGGTTGTCAGACTCAGTATCTCTCACAAGGCTATAATCATGGTGTCAGCTAGGGCTATGGTCCTGTAAAGGCTTAACTGGGAAAAGGTTGACTTCCAGACTCCCTGCCTTCTGGCAGGAGTTAGTTCCTCACAGGCTATTGGACTGAGAGCCTCAGTTCCTTGCTGGCTGCTGACCAGAGACATTAGTCCCTTGCTCTGTCTGCCCCGCAGGGCTACGTATAACTTAAATGAGTGAGTGAAAGTCACTCAGTCATGTCTGACTCTTTGCAACCCCAAGGACTGTAGCCTGCCAGGCTCCTCTGTCTATCGGATTCTCCAGGCAAGAATCCTGGAGTGGGTTGCCATTTCCTTCTCCAGGGGATCTTCCCCACCAATGGACTGAACCCACATCTGCTGCATTGCAGCAGTCTTAACCGTCTGAGCCACCAGATAAGCCCAAGATATTAAATGTTTGCTATTTAAAGCTACTGAGTTTGGGGAGTTGTTTGTTACACAGCAATTGGTAACTAACATATCTAGACAGATCTGGCTAATTCTAGTGTTCAGTTTTAGGAAACCTTTGTCCCTTATAACCTAAGGGATAACTTATAGCAGCCTACTTCTCTCCAGAGCGAGGGCTCTACCACAGAGAAAGAGAAGGCCAGCAAGACAGAGGTCATGATTTTTGTGTAATGTTATCTCAGAAATGCTATCCCATCATTTTTCCATATTTTGTTTCTTAGAAGCACATCCCTAGGTTCAGTTCAGTTCAGTCACTCAGTCGTGTCCGACTGTTTGCGACTCCATGAATCACAGCACACCATACCTCCCTGTCCATCACCAACTCCCAGAGTTCACTCAAACTCATGTCCATCGAGTTGGTGATGCCATCCAGCCATCTCATTCTCTGTCGTCCCTGTCTCCTCACACCCCCAATCCCTCCCAGCATCAGACTCTTCTCCAGTGAGTCAACTCGTCGCATGAGGTGGCCAAAGTATTGGAGTTTCAGCTTTAGCATCAGTCCTTCCAACGAACACCCAGGATTGATCTCCTGTAGAATGAACTGGTTGTATCTCCTTGCAGTCCAAGGGACTCTCAAGAGTCTTCTCCAGCACGACAGTTCAATTCTTTGGTGATCAGCTTTCTTCACAGTCCAACTCTCACATCCATACATAACCACAGGAAAAACCATAGCCTTGACTAGACGGACCTTGGTTGGCAAAGTAATGTCTCTGCTTTTTATTATGCTATCTAGGTTGGTCATAACTTTCCTTCCAAGGAGTAAGCGTCTTTTAATTTCATGGCTGCAATCAGCATCCGCAGTGATTTTGGAGCCCAAAAAAACAAAGTCTGACACTGTTTCCACTGTTTCCCCATCTATTTCCCATGAAGTGATGGGACCAGATGCCATGATCTTTGTTTTCTGAATGTTGAGCTTCAAGCCAACTTTTTCACTCTCCTCTTTCACTTTCATCAAGAGGCTTCTTAGTTCCTCTTCACTTTCTGCCATAAGGGTGGTGTCATCTGCATATCTGAGGTTATTGATATTTCTCCCGGCAATCTTGATTCCAGCTTGTGCTTCTTCCAGCCCAGTGTTCCTCATGATGTACTCTGCTTATAAGTTAAATAAGCAGGGTGGCAAGATACAACCTTGACGTACTCCTTTTCCTATTTGGAACCAGTCTGTTGTTCCATGTCCAGTTCTAACTGTTGCTTCCTGACCTGCATACAGGTTTCTCAAGAGGCAGGTCAGGTGCAACCCACTCTCAAAGGAGAGAGGTTCCAGTGGGGCATAAGTACAATGAGACAGAGATGGTAGGGGACTTTTCAGAAGCAGTCCTCCTTGACAGACATGTCAGACAGCACTGAGGGTGGGCGGGAGGGCTCCCTCCGCTGCCCCAGAAGGAAAAATACCTGCTCCCCATAAGCAGCTTGCCCCCAGGAGAAATGATAGAGGACGGGGTGTACTATTCATTCTCTTTTATACCCAGTCATCAATCACATCAATAAACTCTGAATAAGGGAGTAGTGGAAAGAGGCTTTAAGACTTGGGCTAGGAACTTCCCTAGTGGCCCAGTGGTTAAGAATCAGCCTTGCAAACTGTAGAGCATGCAGGTTCGATCCCTGGTTGGGGCACTAAGATCCCACATGCTGCAGGGCAACTAAGCCTGCACATCACAACTACTGAGACCGTGAACCACAGAGACCCAGTGAAGCCAATAAACAAACACTTTAAGAGGGGGGGCGGTCACGACCCTTTTGCAACATTCTTCCTGCCACTCAATGCCTTCACTTTAACACACACATACACAAAAAAAAGACTTGGACTAATCATAGGGCTCAAACTACCGCACAATTGCACTCATCTCACACGCTAGTAAAGTCATGCTCAAAATTCTCAAAGCCAGGCTTCAGCAACATGTGAACTGTCAACTTCAGATGTTCAAGCTGGTTTTAGAAAAGGCAGAGGAACCAGAGATCAAATTGCCAACATCCACTGGATCATGGAAAAAGCAAGAGAGTTCCAGAAAAACATCTATTTCTGCTTTATTGACTATGCCAGAGCCTTTAACTGTGATGATCACAATAAACTGTGGAAAATTCTGAAAGAGATGAGAATACTAGACCACCTGAACTGCCCCTTGAGAAACCTGTATGCAGGTCAGAAAGCAACAGTTAGAACTGGTCATGGAACAACAGACTGGTTCCTAATAGGAAAAGGAGTACGTCAAGGCTGTATATTGTCACCCTGCTTATTTAACTTATATGCAGAGTACATCATGAGGAACACTGGGCTGGAGGAAGCACAAGCTGGAATCTAGATTTGCCGGGAGAAATATCAATAACCTCGGATATGCAGATGACACCACCCTTATGGCAGAAAGTGAAGAAGAACTAAAGAGCCTCTTGATGAAAGTGAAAGAGGAGAGTGAAAAAGTTGGCTTAAAGCCCAACATTCAGAAAACTAAGATCATGGTATCCAGTCCCTTCACTTCATGGCAAATAGATGGGGAAACAGTGGAAACAGTGGCTGACTTTATTTTGGGGGGCTCCAAAATCACTGCAGATGGTGATTGCAGCCATGAAATTAAAAGACCCTTACTCCTTGGAAGGAAAGTTATGACCAACCTAGACAGCATATTAAAAAGCACAGACATTACTTTGTCAACAAAGGTCCGTCTAGTCAAGGCTATGGTTTTTCCAGTGGTCATGTATGGATGTGAGAGTTGGACTGTGAAGAAAGCTGAGCACTGAAGAATTGGTGCTTTTGAACTGTGGTGTTGGAGAAGACTCTTGAGAGTCCTTTGGACTGCAAGGAGATCCAACCAGTCCATTCTAAAAGGAGATCAGTCCTGAATATTCATTAGAAGGACTGATGTTGAAGCTGAAACTCCAATACTTGGGCCACCTGATGCGAAGAGCTGACTCATTTGAAAAGCCCCTGATGCTGGGAAAGATTGAGGGCAGGAGGAGAAGGAGATGGCAGAGGATGAGATGGTTGAATGGCATCACCGACTCAATGGACATGAGTTTGAGTGAACTCCGGAAGTTGGTGATGGACAGGGAGGCCTGGCATGCTGCGGTTCATGGGGTGGCAAAGAGTTGGACACAACTGATCAACTGAACTGAACTGAATCATAGGACAGGCTTCCCAGATGGCGCTAGTGGTAAAGAACCAGTATGCCAATGCAGGAGACACGTGAGACTCGGGTCCAATCTCTGGGTTGGGAAGATCCCCTGGAGAAGGGCACTGCAACCTGCTCCAGCGTTCTTGCTTGGAAATCCCATGGACAGAGGAGCCTGAAGGGTGACAGTCCATGGGGTCACAGGAGTGCAACTTAGCACGCATGCAATCATAGAGAGAGGAGAATGGGGACATGGCCTAGGGGGGATCCTTCCAAATGGCAAGAAACTTCAGGATTAAGGAAGAAGCAGCTCCCAACACTCAAAATACCCTGTTTATATTATGATGTCCATTTTACATACAAAGAAACTGAATCTTAAAGAGACTGAGTAACCCAAGGTCGCATAGATACCGACATGATGGAGCCAGAATCTATAAATACCCAATCCCTGAAAAAGAGTGCCCAACTCCATGTTATAATTATACATCTCCATATTCAGAATCTGCTTGGAAGTAACTATTTGATGAAACTATTTATACTTGCCAGTGAAAATATCTCACTTCAGGAATGAAACGCAATTGTTCTTTCCGTGTCCTGAAATGTCCCCTGAATCTGAAGTTTTATGACAGTGATGAAACAATAACTCTGCCAGAAAATAAAACACACACCTGGATTAGGAGCCAGCAGTCCCTGGCGTCAGCCGCTGGCTGCCCAGGAAGGCAAAACACCTCAGGACCGTGCAGCTGGCACGTCCAGCCCAAGACTCGCCAAGAGCTTGCAGCCCAGACAAAGGTGGTGACATCCAAAAGGTTTGTCCAGAGTGCATACGGGGGATGTGTCACTCCTGATAACATCACAGCTCGCAAGAGCTCTGCTTTGAACTTGAAACAAGACATTGCTTTCATCAGCTACCCAGTCTCCCCTGCTCTTTTGTTCTTTGATACAGTCTATACATCAAAGATGGCGACAGCTGGCTTCCTGCTGCCTTTGAAGTAGCAGGTCTGACAATACCTATTTCTAGCCTTACAGGCGGCACAGAAACATAATCCATGCAGACCTTTTTCTCTGCAAGATTTCACATCCTAAGGAAATGGAACCAAAAAAATTTTTTTTAATTTTTATTGAAGTATACTTGTTTTACAATATTGTGTTAGTTTCAACTGTATAGCACAGAGAATCAGCCACACGAATACATAGGTTCCCTCTTCTTGGGGATTTCCTTCCCATTTAGGTCCCCACAGAGTATGGAGTAGAGTTCCCAGAGTGAGAGAGTAGGTTCTCATTAGTTACCTATTTTATACATAGCATCAAGAGTGTATATATGTCAATCCCCATCTCTCAATTCATTCCCTCCCTCCACCCTTTTCCCTTTTGGTGTCCACGTGTTTGTTCTCTATGTCTGTGTCTCTGCTTCTGCTTTGTAAGGAAGATCATGATATTCACAAAAAAAAATTAATCAAAGTATGGTCATGTGTGTAATCCCATATTTCGTCTCATTTACTCAATGGATGTTTGAGTACTCATTGTATGCCAGGCACCGTGATGTGTGCTGACAAAACACAGTCCAATGTTGCGGGAAACTGATGGGTTCCCCAAAACAATACAACGAATGCTATTGTAAAGGGATGTCTCAGGTCCTGTGGGGTCTCCCAGGAGGGGCTGTACATGTGAAGGGGACTCACAGAGGCAGAAGTCTCAGAGACATGGGCATACCTGTGCATCTGTCTCTGGGACCCAGCTCACTAAGCTGCACTTCCCTTGCCCAGAACAAAAGAAGACTGTAAGCATAAGGGTTGGGATGTGGGAACAGACCAGATGGGGGTCCACAGGGCAGGATAGAGGAGTCCATGTGAATAATGTTTCTCAGAGACACCAGTGGAATGGATAACCATTAACAACGTGCCTATACACCCAAGTCCTCTGAGAGTCTCCACACTCTGCAGAGTCCATCTGCACAAGAAGAATCTAGACTTTCAGTTCAGTTCAGTTCAGTCGCTCAGTCGTGTCCGACTCTTTGCAGCCCCATGAGTCACAGCACGCCAGGCCTCCCTGTCCATCAACAACTCCCAGAGTTCACCCAAACTCATGTCCATCGAGTCAGTGATGCCATCCAGCCATCTCATTCTCTGTTGTCGCCATCTCCTCCCACCCCCAATCCCTCCCAGCATCAGGGTCTTTTCCAATGAGTCAACTCCTTGCATGATGTGGCCAAATTATTGGAGTTTCAGCTTCAGCATCAGTCCTTTCAGTGAACACCCAGGACTAATCTCCTTTAGGATGGACTGGTTGGATCTCCTTGCAGTCCAAGGGACTCTCAAGAGTCTTCCCCAACAGCACAATTCAAAAGCATCAATTCTTCAGCGCTCAGCTTTCTTCACTTTAGCTGCATCCTAATCATTATCCCTCTCTTCCAAATGTCTCATGGAAACTTATCTCTCCCTCGAGATCAAAGGTTGCTTCTTGGCAATACCCTGATTTTTCTAGATTAGGGTCTATGCAAGATGGAGGCTTTCCTGGGGGTCACCTTGCCCCCTGCTCATCATTTCCTCCTTGACTAACACAAACGGTACAGGTGGGCAGTGACGGTGTTGGCACACATCCCGTGTCTTCATTTACCTGGATGTAGCAGAATTCCTCTTGGGTAACAGTGACTCTTTCTCAACTAAGCCTCCACAACAGTCTCTATTTGAGCATGCCATCGCACATGAAGCGCCCAGCAGATAGCTTTCCGTGGGGCACAGCTGCAGGCCCCAGTACCAGTGAAACCAGTGATGCAATCAACCTCTCTGCCACAGAACTTGAACACATATGCTCTATCTTCATCTTACATTTTGCTCTCCGCTATGAGTCACTGATGTTTTGAAGAAGTTCCCTGCCCACTCCCCCACCCCCAGTTTTCTCACACAGAGACATTTTTCCCTGTCCAACCTTTTAATAATCTGCTTACTGTTGTTCCCAAGCCGCTATTTACCCTTCCCCGTCCCCACACACTCTTCACCCAACTCCCCAGCAGGGGCCGGCCTATTACTGATCCGTGTCCTCCTTCGCACAAGTCTGATGGAAGCCTCCATCCACACATGGCTGTCCTCTCATTTCTTGGTTCATTTGGGGGTTGAAGTGAGCCATCATCATACTTCCTTGATGGAGACAGTAGCATTAGGTGCTGTAGAAGTCTTCCTGTTGCTGAACTACTACAGAAATGGTCATTTCTAAATCCAAGATTCCTCATATCTATGTCAGGAATTCAAAATAAAATTGTACAACCCACATCCTTGTTTCACAGACTTGCCTATTGACCTAGGAAACACAAAACAGGCTGTGTCCTGCTGAAGAAGACTCCTGAGTTTACAAAAACAGCCTGCTTGAGTTTACTGAGGATAATTCTGACTCACGCACAGAGACACTGCATTTATTTATAAATATCTGCACAACTCTAATCGTCAACAACATGAGTGAGTGCACCATGGAAATCTTTTCATCTTCACCTTTTACCTTTTTTTACATTTTGACATTGTTGCCACAGCCTTTCTGCTTTTGACCACAATCAGAAATTTATTAATAGCAAGGTGATTTTGTTTTATTTTTATATATTTACAATTTGCAATCATATATACAGCTGTGAAAAGCTCATTCGTTAGAATCATGTACCCTGAGTCCCTGATCATAACAAATGTTTATAAATTGATCATATATCTACTGTAAATTAGACAGACAATGAGGAATTTTGACACGGCCTGTGAAATAATCTTGGTCAAAACCACGCCACTGTTTTCATCTGCTCTCAGATGTTGCCTGAAGAGCTCACTGAAATGAGGTCTCATCACCACATAGGAAAACAGCCTCATATCTTCAGCGCAAGAGCACTCCATCCTTTCTAAGTGTAATAATATCAATGTTAGCATTAAGCACAGACATTAGTACCTGTTGAGACTTCCCTGGAGGTTCCATGGTTAAGACTCCGTGATTCCACTGCAGGGGTATGGGTTCGAGCCCTAGTCAGGGAAATAAAATCTCATGTGCCAGGCAGTGCATCCTTAAAAAAAAAAGTATAGTCCCTGCTCATGAGAGTAGCCAATGTATCAATTAGACATCACTGTGTACATACCATATCCCAAAATATAATGACCCAAACAACAATCATTCATACAGTTCACTGTCTTAGTCCATTTGGGCTGCTCTAACATAATTCCACAGACTAGGCAGCTTATAAACAATCAGCATTTATTTTTCACAGTTTAGGATCTTGGAAAGTCCAAGATTTCAGTGCTGCCTGATTTGCTATTTGCGAAGGACCTGGTTCATAGGTGGCCATCTTTTCATTGTAACCTCATATGGCAGGAGAGCCAAGGGATCTCTGTGCAACCTGCTTGATAAGAGCACTAATTCCATTCTTGAGGGTTTCTCCCCCCTGTCTATTCACATCCCAAAGACCCCACCTCCTAAGACCATCACAAGGGGGTTAGGACTTAACACGTGACTCTGGGGTGGGTGGACATTGACATCAGGCCACAGCACTCATGAGTCTCCAGGACAGCAAACTAAACTAGGATAAGCTTAATGTTTTCACTCTGGGCTGAGCATCCCCAGGCACCTGGGGTCAACTATGGGTTGGTTATATGGCTCTGTTTCTAGAAGTTGGCCAGCTGTCAGCAGGGGCTCCTCAGCTCTGCTCCAGGTGGCCTCCCATTCTCCAGAAAGCTAGTCCAGGCATGGTCTCATGATCTTGGCAAGCTTCCAGCAAATACTAGAACTGAGTCTATTGAGACTCAGTTTTCTATTGCTTTGTAATAATTACCATGAACTGAGCACCTTAACACAATCATTTGTTACCTCATGGTTCTGTAAATCAGAAGTTCAGCACAACATGACTATTAGCTCTGGGCATCACAAGGCTGAAAACTAACCAAGAGACTCTGAGGAGGAAAAGTCTGCTTCCAAACTCATCCTTGATGTTGGTAGAACTCAGATCCTTATGGTTGTCAGACTGCAGTCTCTGTGTCCTTGATGGCCATCAGGCAGAGTTTGCTTTCAACAAGTAGAAGCTCCTCACACTCCCAGCAAGGGCATTCAAATCCTTCTCGTGCCTCAGATCTCCTACTTCCTCTGTCTCTGACCTCTAGACCCAGATTGGGTGCTACTGTGATTATTAAATCAGGGCCACCTGGATAATATCCCTCTTGAGGACAACTGTTTTTGGAAAGTCAATTGTATCTGCAAAATCTCTCTGCTATAACATAATCACACTCACTGGTACCCAAAGCAGTCAAGACAAGGGGATCACACAAGAGGAGTGTCACTGCAGGTCACCTAGCAATCCTGCCCCAAGGCAGAGGCTTAGACTCCACTGGCTCTTCCTCACATCAGGCACATTCTAAAGATCAAGGCAGGTCAACCCAAATGTGGACAGTGGGGAAATAGATGCTACTTTTTGATGGAAAGAACCACAACCTCACACTGCAAGAAGGCAAAGACACAAGGAGAGGTGAAAGGTTGAGATCATCTCTTGCAAGCTATCCCAGACAGCATACATGAAACTTGCTTAGAAAGTCCAGTTGCTGCTGCTAAGTCACTTCAGTCGTGTCCGACTCTGTGTGACTCCATAGACGGCAGCCCACCAGGCTCCCCCGTCCCTGGGATTCTCCAGGCAAGAACACTGGAGTGGGTTGCCATTTCCTTCTCCAATGTGTGAAAGTGAAAAGTGAAAGTGAAGTTGCTCAGTCATGTCCGACTAGTAGCAACCCCATGGACTGCAGCCCACCAGGCTCCCCTGTCCATGCGATTTTCTAGGGAAGAGTACTGGAGTGGCTTGCCATTGCCTTCTCCGGTAAAAAGTCCAGTAGCAACACCTTAATCAGTCTTGCTGCCGCAATGAGGTGGCCGAGGAAGCAGGTCCATTTCCAATTCTAAGGATGAGAATATGAACAGGCAGAAAGTAAATATGAGGCCTGCTCTGCCCGTAGAAGGAGATCAGCCATATTTATTTTCTGGCTACTCCACTCCACATAGACCAATCTATCTTTGCCTCTTGTTCTCTCATCAGTGCAATAAAACACCAGGAGGCTTTCACACCTCACTTCAGGGGGTACCCGGGGGGAAACCTGCTGTTCCCAAACCGGAAACCTGAGTATGCTAATATCCTTTCTAGAAATGTTGCTGACTGTTTTCTCCCAAAGAAAAGGATAAGAGAGGCAGGTGCAGAGGAAATAAAAGCCACAGCCAGTCCAGATGGGAAAGTCAAACCTGGCAGATAGATTTCCTTTCACTTACTGATGTTTCAAGATTTATGAAGCTTTAAATCTTATCTTTATAAAAAAAAAATCCTCTGAAGGCTCATCTCCCTTCCATATGCAAAACTGAGGAGTTGAGAATGTTTCAAAGAAGCTACCTGTAAACTCAGAAGTAGAAAGAGACAAGAGTCCTAACTAACACAAAACTAAGGCAAAACAAAGTGTTTAGGAAGGAAAAAAGATTTTCTGTCCTCAGTGGAGTTATATCTATTTATTATTAAATGTTTCTGGGCTTTAGGGGCAGGGCCAGAGAAAACAAGATTTCAAATATCAACCTCTTTTTAATTTCTTTTTTTTTTTTTTCCATTTTTTGAGAGTGTTGAAATCATGGCCTACTTGCTGTGTGATTCCCATGCCACCTTGGAAATCTGTACCAACTTTAGAATAAAAGCTTATAGGGAACATATTTTTATTTTAAGAACATTCACCAGCTGTTGAGAATTGTGTTTTTCTATACATACATCACTTTATGACTCTCACAACTCAGCTCAGTGGCGAAATGTCCCAAGTTCTGCATCACTTCTTAAGCCAGGTCTGCCAAAACACTCTGAAATCTCCATTGTGGACTGGAGTCTAGCCAGTAATATACACCCAGCATCCAAGAAGAGTCAAAGGGAAATTCAAAGCAAAGAAACATTTTCAGGGAGAAACAGTTAAGAGCAGGCTGGGGAAACATGGATGGACCTGGAGACTGTCATACTGAGTGAAGTAATCAGACAGAGAAGCAGAAACACAACATGACATCCCGTATGTGCGGAATCTAAAAAGTCATGACACGAATTAGCTTACTCACAAAACAGTAACAGATTCACAGACTTAGGAAACAACATGTTTGCTGGGGGAGGGGCTCAAGGGGAAGATAGGGGGATGGGAAAGTCAGGGAATTTGGGAAGGACAGGTACACACTGCTGGATTTAAAATGAATAACCAACAAGAACCTACTGATTACCACAAGGAAATCTGCTCAATGTTATGTGGCAGCTTTAATGAAAGGGGAGTTTGGGGGAGAATGGATACAGTATATGTATGGTTGAGTCCCTTTGCTGTCCACCTGAAACTATCACAACATTGTTAATCACTTGGGTCGGGAAGATCCTCTGGAGAAGGAAATGGCAACCCACTCCAGTATTCTCGCCTGGAGAATCCCATAGACAGAGGAGTCTGGTGGGCTACAGTCCATGGGGTCTCACAGAGTCAGACACGACTTAGCAACTAAACCACCACCACCCCAATAAAAAATAAAATTTTCAATTTAAAAAAAAGAAAAACAGCAGGCTGTAGAAAGACACAGAAAAGTGAACTGCAGTGTGTTTTCATTTATTTGGAGATAGCATTATTACAGGGTTTGCAGAGCGCTTTGTAGCTTCTTCAGATAATTATTTATGAGTGGAGAGCTCAGAGTAGCAATGATTTGCCAACAAATTGGGGCCCCTTTTTACGCATGAATCCGTTTTGTCACCTTTCATTTATGTGCATGTTCAACTTTCTCAAAAAAACTATTAGCTTAACTGGTGGTCTGTATTATTTCAACATTAAAGCAATAAAGCAGTGTTTCTTTTTTAAAAAATTTGACTTCTTTTTTAGTTAGATTTGTTGCCAGGTCTCCCAAAATAGACAGCTGAAGTCTATTAGGTATACTGATCACTATTATTTGGAAAAGGTATTGGCAATCTTTTAGTGGGGAGCAATGTTCCTCAATGGCTCAGTGAGTAAAGAATCCGCCTGAGATGCAGGAGACACAGGAGATGTGGGTTCATTCCCTGGGTGGGGAAGATCCCCTGGAGAAGGAAATGGCAACCCACTCCAGGGTTCATGCCTAGAGAATCCCATGGACAGAGGAACCTGGTGGGCTACAGAACATGGGGTCACAAAAAGTCAGCACGACTGATCGAGTAAGCATGCAAAGCAAGTGTTACTGACATATTTTCCTGATGGTGTAAGGATGAGACAGAATAGGGAAGGAAGGGGAAACTGGTGGTTGATATAAACCTAGGGAAGACTCCCCTCTCACTCTCATCCTATTTCACATCCATCAGAAAGATGAGCACTCTTCCATTTCATATATGAAAATCATTAAGAGAATAAATCCTAAGAGTTTTCACCACACAGAAAAAATTGTTCTACTTCTTTAATTTTGTATCTGTATGGGATGATGGATGTTCACTAAACTTTTGGTGATTATCGCTTTATGATGTATGTGAGTCAGATTGTTTTGCTGGACATCTTAAACTGACACAGCACTGTATGTCAATCATAGCTCAATAAATCTGAAAGAAAAAAAAAACATTGAGTATCTTTTTAAAGTGTAAGTCCAGTTGGTGCAGTTAAATCTGTCCATCTCTGATGTTGCGTCTGCCTTTGAGAAACCCTTCTCTAACAGAGGAAACAATTACATGGAGACACCAGAAGTCTGGGCTACTTACCCCAAGTTACTGCCTTGTCCCCAAACCAGGAGGGCTTTGAACCTAGACAAATCATTCAGCAATAACCCTGATCCCCAAGATTCATCAGTTCTTACCCTGCTGTTGATGTTTGGTCATTAAGTCACGTCCAACTCTTTGTGACCCCATGAACTATAGTCCCCACCAGGCTCCTCTGTCCATAGGATTTCCCAGGCAAGAATACTGGAGTGGGTGCCCATTTCCTCCTCCAGGGGATCTTCCCGACTCAGGGATCGACTCCGTGTCTCCTTCATTGGCAGGCGGATTCTTTACAACTGTGCTGCTGGGAAACACTTCTTATCCCATAAAAGTACACAAACTGACTCTCACAGTTAAGTGGCATAGAAGCCCCTGGGGGGGGGAGGACACCTGGGTTTACCCTGGGGACAAACCATACAAGATTGGTGCCCGCAAGGATCTTGGATCTTAGTAATTTTAATGTATCTTGCTTTCTATTCATTTTTCTTGGTAACAATATCAGAAAATGACCATTTTGCTGGCATATGACCTTTTTGAGAACATCAGCTACATTCTGAAATATGCCCCATTAAGTTGTAAACCATGATTTAAAAATAAGATCTCTTTTTCCTAAAGCTAATGTGTACTTAAAGTGAGACCCCTCCCCCCTAAAAAAGCCTAAATTAGGTATTCACAGATACTCTTTGGAAAATTAGGAAGAGGAACAAGGTAAGTTGACACACGTGTTTTGTTACTCCATTTTAAAGACCTAAGAATCTTCCTCCCCTAAATTATCCATTGCTAAACCACAGCATTTTCCTGTTTGGTGTGAATGAAGAAAACAGGTCTTTCTCTTTTTCATTTTTCCCACTGGGAATAGGGAATGGTTCTCTCAGTTATTACAGGAAGGATCCATGAGGACATTTCAAGTACAACCAACTAAAGAAGTGTTTCCTGAAATTGGTATATTTGTATTTAGCTACATTAGAAAGAACTAAATATAAAATGCTACATACAGGAATAAACAGAATTACTAAGAATGGGAGAGTGGGAGGAAGAGGTTTGAGCAAATGTTAAGGTTTTAACAAAACCTTAAGAGTTAAGTTGTCTTCTCCTTAGCATTCTTTTTTAAACTTTGCCAGTTGGTAGAAAACAAAGCCTTCAATATGAAAAACAATTTTATGCACAAAAAAATTGACCTGTCACACACTAGAACTGCGCATGGTCTAAGGAGAATGTTCTGCAATGATGGAAATGTTCCTTATCTGTGATGTCATAATAAGATGACCAACAGCCACACGTTGAAATTCAGTAAAAGAAACTAGAGTCCAGTAGAATTAACAATTGAGTTCCTTAGTCGCAGTGGACCCATTTCAAGTGCTTAATAGAAACCTGGGCTAGTGGCTACCATATTGAACAGCACAGTCCAAGGATCTAAGAGGTTTAGGTATGCACTGAATACACATATTCAAAGCTTGCCAAATCAGGGTGGAGATGGAAAATATTTCCAAGAAACTTCTGTGGAGCATGAAGGAAAAAGGTCTATTTTGTATCACCTGGAGGATTTTTTTTCTCTTTCCATCAAGTTTCAGCCAATAATTAAAGCAAGTTTAGCAGAACTTTTGATCCCAACGCCTTGAACAAATTCTCATGTCTTCCCCTAGAGACTTTCCTTGATACGGTTTTATGCAGCCTGTCTATAGAAAGCACGGTCTCCAAGCACCCAGTGCATGTTTTTCATGTGGATTCACTTCTCTGCTCCTTTGAGTATATTTATCATGGAAATTCCCCCCACTTAAAGCCCATCTGCATCTCAGTAACCACACTTCCCAAGGCTGTTCCATGAAGCAGGTTGCTCTATTTCTGCAGCTCAGCCCACATAATAAGATTTCCAAACTGGCAAGAAAGAGAAAAATAAACAAAGTCCTTTATTGTACAGGTAAGCCTCTGGAATGTCTTTACTTTCCTATGAGAGCTGACACAAAGCAGGAATTCAAGCGACTCCAGGTCAAGATGTGAAGGCCAATCACAGACTCCTGCCCACTCTTCAGTCCACGAGTACCATAGTCCACATGTGGATGATGGAGTTTGCTCTTAAATTATTCCATACAAAGTATATCAAGTGTGGTGTGAGTGGAGTTTATGTGACAGAAGAGATATCCTTGGTCAGCTTCAGCTTCACGTTCAAGGTCATCACTTCTATAATGCTCTTATAAGCTTAGAATTAAAATGAGGCCAGAAGCTATCAAAAACATCCTTGCATATATACCTGCCCCAGAAAAAGTTCCTGGAAATGATTTGCTTTAATCTGCTGGGGTCTGCTGAAGCCTGGACATATGGAAAACAGCCTAACAGCCCAATCCCCTTTAAGAGAATCCCTTCAAGAAGGAGAACAGTCTGGGGCCAACCAGGGGTCAGGTCTGCCTTAAGGCAGCCTTGAGATCATGTTTGGTGATTCCCACAGACTCATCACCATTATCAACATTTGGACTATCTTCCACCAGAGTTTAGACATTGACTTTGAGTGAACGGTGTGTGGATTCAGCACCTATGGAAACTGACTGTTGATAAAATGAAAGTGAAAGTCACTGTCATGTCTGACTCTTTGTGATCCCATGGACTATACAATCCTTGGAATTCTCCAGGCCAGAATTCTGGAGTGGGTAGCCTTTCCCTTCTCCAGGGGATCTTCCCAACCCAGGAATAGAACTGGGGTCTCCTGCCTTGCAGGCAGATTCTTTACCAACTGAGCTAAGAAGGACTGTTAATAAGCATATTAATAAACACATCACCTTTTTGAAAATTGCTTAATGCATTTTGTTACATCCAGGGCGCTCTTCATAAACACATGTATATGTGATCTCCTCATATAATTACCAATGTAAATGACTACCGAAGCTGATTGTCTACCTACTAGGCACATGCGTTACCTCAGGAGACGTGAACAGCATTTGCTTCATTACCTTCATCCATACTGGGCCAGTTTCAAAACAAGCATGGTCCCAAATCCAAACCCTTATTTCTAAGATTGAACCTAGGCCACATGGACCTCATGGGAAGAAATCAGAAAGAACGAAACATAGCCAGGCTAACACTGTGATTGAATATGTCTCCAATCTTAAGCTCAACATTTTACCTCAAAAAAAAGAAAAAAAGATACAGGTCACGCTTGAAATACATGTGAATCATAGCAGCCTTTAAGTGAGAAGACAAAAAAAAAAAAACAGGAGGGAGGGTAAAATGTCCACAAGAGTTCAAACAATACAGGAAGACCTCTTCAGCAGATCCTCAAGCCCAGGTTTAGAGCAGATGTTGGCAAGCTATCTAGAGCCAACTCTGCCTGCCTCCTTTCATAAATAAAGTTTTATTGGAACAGGACCACACCAGCTGGTAGACACACTGCCTGTGGCTGCCCCTGGGTACAAGGCAGAGGTGTGGTGGAGGCTGTGGGGCCCAAAGAGCTGGAAATATTTACTGCCTGAACCTGAAGAGAATAAGTTTGCTGACCTGGTGTTCAGAGTTTTAGAGATTTTGCTGAAAACAGACATCCCTCGAGTTTCCAAAGCACTCATTTTTTCTGGTTAAAAATGAATGGGGGGAAACAAGCATGTCTGCATGTCTGTTACAGAGCAGCACGTGTGTGTCAGTCTAAGAGGCAGCTCTCATATAGCTTTGGTGTCCTAGGTTCTGAGAATAATTATTTCTTTGTTAACATTGGGTAAACTTATCTTTAGGAACTTGAGAGAAGGTTGGGCACATCTCTGAAGTTTAATTTCAAAATAGGTTGAAATCTAACCTTGGGATTCTAGTCGGGAGCTAGATAACAATGTATTTGCCTGGAGGCTTTTCAAGGGGATGTTGTTGACTGGTACGTTGCCGTTGCAGGCCATGGAAGTGAACTTGAAAAACAGGCACAATTGCCTGTCCAAGTTTTCACCATAAATAATCACTTTTTAAAAGGTTCCAGTAACTTACCCACTAGGAGAAAAAAAAAAAAGGAAAGTGGGACAATGACGCTGTGACTTTTCTCCAGAATCATCATGTGTAATGTCATGCTGCCATCTGCAGTACTTTATTTCAATATTTTCACCCAAACACGGGAATTTTAATGAGCTCTGTAGACACGTGGCCATTCTCTTGAGGAAGAAACGTTTTGCCTGCAACAGCAGTGAAAGAAAGGTTTTGACCAACTTCCTCTCTTCAGTCACAGTCCCCAGTTCCTCCCCACCCACATGCCACCATTTCTAGGAGGGTTTCAATTTTCGGTGATGCTTTTGTACTCATGGTGATGTTAAATATGAAAGTGAATCAACGTGCTGTACCGAGTGGGGGGAGCGCCCTGAAACTGCTCCGAAACGCTGTGACGCAAGGTCTCCTTACACTCATCAAATGTCAAGAATGCCAGTGGGCAGCAAGGCTGGGATGTGGCAACAGCAGGCGTGAGCCCTGAACTCCAGGAAAGCCCAGGTTTTCAAGCTTTGGTAAATTTGGGGGTTAAGAGATCCACGCCGAGGGCTGGCCTTGGTAGCACACCTACTAAAATCAGACGGTACAGAGACGATTAGCACGGCTCCTGAGCAAGAGTGAGGTACGAGCTCCAGAAGTGTTCTGTTATTCAAATACATTCTAAGGGGATGAATTCCTGCTAGGGCTGCTGCAACAAAATACTACAGACTAGAGCCCTGTAAACCATGGAAAATCACTGTCCCACAGTTCTGGAGGCTGAAACCCCAAGATCAAAATATCAGCAAGCTTGGTTTTCTCTGAGGCCTCTCTCCTCAGCTTGTGGACGGCCACCTTCTCCATTTCTCCACATGGCCTCCGCCCTGTGTGTCTGCATCTTAATGTCTCCTGATAAGGACAACAAGCATTAGATTAGGGCCACCTTGATGATCTCATTTAACCTTAGTTAATCCCCTGGAGAAAGAAATGGCAACCCACTCCGGTATTCTCGCCTGGGAAATCCTACAGACAGAGGAGCCTGGCAGGTTATCGTCCACAGGGTTGCAAAGAGCTGGACACAACTGAGCAACTAACATAACATAAATAACCTGTTGAAAGAACCCACTCCAGTGTTCGTGCCTGGAGAATCCCAAGGGCAGAGGAGCCTGGCGGGCTGCAGTCCACGGGGTCGCAAAGAGTCGGACACGACTGAAGTGACTGAGCACTCACTCAACTCTTGAGAGACCTATCTCCAAACACAGTTACATTCTGAGTTACTGCAGGCAAGGACTTCAACATCTATGTGGAAAGAGGGGATACAATTCAGTCTGTAACAGGAAATACATTAAATAAAATACCTGCTTCTAATGTCTGGATCTAAAATGAATAGACTACAATAAGTAACAAGGCATTAGGATGCTTGGAAGGAAGAAACGGAGGGAAGGAACAAGATGACGAAGCAAGTAGGGGAGGAAGGAAGGAAGAGAAAAGCTTGAATAGTGGCCAGAGTTTAAACTGGTCCAAACAAGAGATCTTGCTTAAGGAATTGGCCCCACGTACACATACTAGGGGGAAGAAGAAGTCTCAAACAAAAGGAGATGGGGAAAACTGAATGATCCCAGGCATTAAGGCCACTCATCTTTGCCTGTTACGTATGCCCTGTAGGGCCCAATAGTGTCTTGAAGCTATAATGTCACTATGGTTTAGTCACTAAGTCACGTCCGACTCTTGCAACCCCATGGACTGTAGCCCTCCAGGCTCCTCTGTCCGTGGGATTTTTCCAGGCAAGAATACTGGAGTAGATTGCCATTTCCTTCTCCAGGGGATCTTCCCGACCCACAAAAAGAACCCAGGTCTCCTGCATTGAAAGTGGATTCCTTCATTGCAGGCAGATAGATTCTTTACCAACTGAGCTACAAAGGAAGCCCCCAATGTCACTATGTCTACCAAATATCCTATCACTCTGAAGCTGTCCAAGAAACCGGACCCTCAGCAGATCCCAGCAAAAACTGCCCCAGAAGTGTGCCATTAACTTTGCCTGGGGGATTTAAATCCAAATCCAGCAACGAGAAAAATATGGATCTGCTATTCTCGAAAGGTGTTAATGGTTCCTTGCTGAACACTGTGGTCTGCAGTGTCTCTTGAAGATAGGAAGTTTTGCTCTTTTTCCTGCACTGATATACTGATCTGGGGATGCCTAGCAGACAGCTTGCCCTGTCATGCTTCTACTGAAGCATCAGCAGGGTGTGTCACTGTTTGGCTGCTTCTGTACCACCCTAGCCAAGGCCTGTTGCACCTGTTCCCTAATCGCTCACATCGCTTCATTAACGGAGCAGCAGCCTCTGTGTCTTCACACTCTCTGCTATGTGTAGGGCTTGGACCAGGTTGTCTCCATGTACTATCTTGTTTGATAATCACCTTTGCAAACTCTCAACCACCAAACGCATTAATACAAAAATGGCTTTGAATGTGTAAACCATATGAACTATATGTTGCAACCGTTTTGCTTTATCCTACTGGGAAAAAGCCACAGATGCAAATCAGGAAGAGTAAATTACCAGCTGAACAAGTTCTATGTTGTTTTGTCTTGGAATCAATAGCAGTTGGCATATTCTGGCTAGGAGGGTTTCATATGTCAATTCACACGCTGCTTAGCTTTTTGTTTTTCACTGACAATTTTGAATCAAAATGCCTAGAATCACAGACAATACCACCTTTAGGCTCTCATCTAATAATCCCAGGTAATAACTGAAGTATATCTAAAGCAGTCACTATTAGCAACAACAGCAACAAGAAAAAAGTATTTGTTATTTATGGGAAAAGCGTAAATAAAGAATGAATTGCTCCTTGTAGTAGTAGTTTAGCTGCTCAGTCGTGTCTGACCTCAGACTGTAGCTTGCCAAGCTCCTCTGTCCATGGAATTCTCCAGGCAAGAATACTGGAGTGGGTTGCCAGTTCCATCTCCAGGGGATCTCCCCGGCACAGGAATCGAACCCGGGTCTCCTGCATTGCAGGCCAAATTGCAGCTTATAAGCAAATTCCAATTACTGATACAAACGGGAAACACTGTGTAGTTGTAGGCGGTCCGCTTAGCTCGCAAGATGGAACCTTAGAGTGTAAACATTTGGTGGGGTAATACTGTCCTCTGGTGGTATATACAAAGTACTTCACATTTAGTTTCTGCGAGTCACTCTGAACCCTTGACAGTATTCCTGGCCTCTTTTTATCCATTTTATTGCTAACCTGATCCCCAGAAGATACTGAGAATCTATTCTGTACACACAGACATTTCGGAATCTACATGTTATTCAAACTTGATGGATGATGATGTTCCAGGGGCTCAAAACTTAGACCCAGACAGGAGAGGACTGCTCTGGACCCACCATTTAGATGGTTTGGCTCCGGCTTTCCCTGGCTGTGCTCCTCCCTGCAGATCAAGGTGTCCTGGGGCGCGCCCAAGCCCACGCCCTTTTCTTCCTGCTACCTGCCCCAATCTCACCTCCACCACCAGGTCCACTTCGTTCTGTCCTGTTAATACACAGGTGCTCTCATTTTGCCTGAGGTTTTGATGAATAATAGCAACCTCCCTGTTCCAGGATATCATTTGCATTTAGAGAAGCTTCCTGCAATACCATGACACATCCCTTCCCAGCAGTAATAATGACAGGGAATTTTAAGATACGAGAAAAGACCCGTGGGATAACTTTTCTCACCCCTTCAAATCACATAGGGTGTCTGCAAGGACTGGTGCAGTCGCTTAGTCCTGTCTAACTTTGTGACCCCGTGCAAGAATACTGGAGAGGGTTACCATTCCCTTCTCCAGGGGATCTTCCCGACCCAGGAATCAAATCCCCGTCTCCTGTATTACAGGCAGAGATTCTTTACAGATTTCTTTTTTCCAGGGTCCTTGGACAAAGCGGTCTTCCCTGGTGTCTCAGACGGTAAAGTGTCTGCCTGAAATGTGGGAGACCTGTGTTCGATCCCCAGGTTGGGAAGATCCCCTGGAGAAGGAAATGGCAACCCACTCCAGTACTCTTGCCTGGAAAATTCCATGGATGGAGGAGCCTGGTGGGCTACAGTCCATGGGGTCGCAAAGAGTCAGTCAGACACGACTGAGCGACTTAACTTTCACTTTGGAAAAAGCAAGGACCCTGGAGCTTTTTCCAAACCTCAGTCCTCTGCTGCCACCTTCAGGACATTTGTCGTAGCTTCATGTTCTGAAGCTGCTGTTTACTTCATGAAAACTTAGTCCATAAAAAGTTTGTCATACAAGATGAGTGAGTTCTAGATGTTCGCTGTACAACGAGGTGCCTATAGTTAACCCTGCTGTGTTGTGCACTTCAATAAACGTTAAGAGGGTCGATCTCATGTTGGGGGTTCTTACTATAAATAAATAAAAGCTACTCGAAATAGAGAGGGAAGGGAGAAGGGAGGGAAATAGGGAGGGCGCGAGGGCTCCAGGAGGGATCCATCTGAATGTTGTATCAGCCGGCTGAGAAAAGAGCGGCTGGCATCTGTTTTTGTGGTATTTCACACGTCATGTAACACTTCCTATTTGCTACTCTATCAAACAATAGAATAATTTTTAAAAAATAGCTAACACTACATCTATAATGTAGATGTATATAATAAGCAATGAAAGCATATAAGTGTAATTTTTATATATATAACAAAACTATTCGACCTAAATAATATGTATACTCATCCTAGAGTAAGAACAGCTGGCATTGATAGGGTGCCTACAATGTGGCTGGCGGGGTACTCTGTATTTTATCATTGTTACCGTGTTTCCATGTTTAATTGTCTCAATTTAATTGTCTCCACCATGAGGTGGACATTACTATTAGCTTTATGTTACAAAGGACACTGAGGAACTCCCTTGTCTGAAACTCCCCAACTAGTGAGTAGCCAAGCCTGGAGCTGAGCTGTGTTTATCTATCCCCCTTCAGAGTCTGCATTCCTCACCGTGGAGTGAACGCCTGTCGTTTGAGCAAGCAGACGATAACGAGAAATCATGATGTTGCGAAACAGAAAAAAACGAGACCTAACATCACCCCTGGGTTCATTCACAAGCGTTGCTGGGTACTGAGAACGCAGAAAAGCTCAAGATAAGCAAGGGCCTTGCTCACTACCATACGTGCTAATATGAAGAAGCTCAACAGAAAATAGATTTTTTTAAAGAAGTGGATTTTATATACTTTATAAAATATATACTTCATAAAAAGTATACTTTATAAAAATAAGAGTATTTTTCTATTAAATAAGGATGGCTTATAAAATAGATAAGCTGTGTTTGTTAAGAATGCAAATAGGATGATGTGATAAAAAGTGTCTGAAAAGCTGGTTTATTGGGGGTAGTCTAAAAAGAGGTGATCTTTAGACTGACTAGTGTGTTAGTCACTCAGATGTGTCCAACTCTTTGGGACCCCATGGACTGTAGCCCACCAGGCTCCTCTGTCCGTCGAATTCTCCAGGCAAGACCACTGGAGTGAGTAGCCCTTCCCTTCCCCAGAGGATCTTCTCGACCAGGGATCGAACCCAGGTCTCCCATATTGTGGGCAGATTCTTTACCATCTGAGCCACCAGGGAAGCTTCCTTCCAGGGAAGACTGGCTAGAGCTAATCTCAAGATTTAATCTAGCTCTAAGTTCTATGGAGTTAGAGAATTCCAGAAGGATGAAAGAGCTGGTACAAAAACCCCTGAGGGAGGGAAGCTTCTCAACAACCTTCAAGAGCAGGAATAAGTCCCATTGTCAGGAGTTAAGAAGGGCAGGGAGGACAGAGGTCTGAGCGCCAGGCACAGCTGCAGTAGTCCACACGTGGGGGTGTTAGAGTCAGTGGGAATTCAAGCCACTGGAAGGCTTCAAGCCCATTAAAATGATCACTCTGGCTGCTCTATGCAGAAAAGGTTCAAAAGGAGTAGAGAATAGAAGGCGACAGGTTATAGTCAAAAATCACTTGTAGCAGTGCATCAGGATGGTTCCCTGGCCCTCCAGTGGTTAAGATTCTGTGCTTCCAATGCAGGGGGCGTGGGTTTGATCCCTGGTCAGGGAACGAGGATCCCACACGCCCCCGCTGGGTGCAGCCCAAAAAAGAGAGATGCTTAGATGCCTTCAACCTGTAGTGAGGGGGTTGGACAGACCTTCCAGAGGGATCTGTCTGGTGTGTTGTGGCTGTGGAGCCTACAGGTGTGGCTGACGCTTTCAGCACGGAGGAGGAGGGGGAGGAGATGAATTGGAAGTAATGCTCAGATTCGGGGAGTTGCTGCAGCCTGGGGAGGAAAGCCTTATGGGGAAGCGGAGTCCAGTGCTAAGCTGCGAGACCCAGAGGGGGAAGCGCCGTCAGTCTTTCTGACCCTGTGACTGTGGTGCCTTGCTGAGCCTCGCGGAGCCCCACTGCCCGCACCGGTAACCATGCTGGCGCAGACCCCTCTGCACAGCTTCTCTGAGTCTGTGTGAGAGTTGGTGCAGTTTGCACAGATCAGCTTTCAGATCTCCCAGACCATGAGTAATGATGAAGATACACATTAGCTTACTCTGAGTGACCCTGTGGAAACACGAGGCTTCTCAGATGGCGCAGTGGTAAAGAATTATTGCTGCCAACGTAAGTGACACAGGTGATGCAGGTTCCTTCCCTGGGTCGGGAAGATCCCCTGGAGAAGGAAATGGCACCCACTCCACTATTCTTCCCCAGAGAGTCCCACGGACAGAGGAGCCTGGTGGGCTACAGTCCATGGGGTCGCAAAGAGTCAGACACAACTGAGCGACTGAGCACACACACGCATGTAAACACACACACACACAATTGTATTTAACCGTCAAAGGAAATGTCCAGAAATAAAAACAAAATTACTTTCTGCAGTCACAGTACCGCTAGAGCAATACTGGTTTAAAATGAATTTTCATGTTCTGTAATTCTGAAAACTTTGGAGAGAAAATTCCACTAGAAAAAAATAGCAGAAGGGTAGTCTGCTTGTGGAAGAAAGCGCGTGCTTGTTCAGTTGCTTCAGTCATGTCTGACACTTCGCAACCCCATGGACTGTAGCCCACCAGCCTCCTCTGTCCATGGGATTCTCTGGGCAAGAATACTGGAGTGGGTTGCCATTTCCTTCTCCAGGGGATCTTCCTGACCCAGGGATCAAACCCACATCTGCATGGCAGGTGGATTCTTTACCACTGAACCACCAGGGAAGCCCCACTTATAAGTGGAATCTTTTAAAATGATACAAATGAACTTAGAAAACAGAAACAGACTCACAGATACAGAAAACAAACTTCCAGTTACCAAAGGAGAGAATAGGTGAAAGGGTAAACTAGGAGCTTGGGATTAACATGTACACACTACCATATAGAAAATAAACCGCGAAGTCCTACTGCATAATGCTGCTGCTACTGCTGCTAAGTCACTTCAGTCGTGTCCGACTGTGTGTGGCCCCATAGACGGAAGCCTACCAGGCTCCCCCGTCCCTGGGATTCTCCAGGCAAGAACACTGGAGTGGGTTGCCATTTCCTTCTCCAGTTATACTGCATAATACCAGGAACTATATTCAATACTCTGTGATAACCTATAATGGAAAAGAATCTGAAAAAGAGTACGCATATACTGAATCACTTTGCAGTATACCAGAAGCTATCACAACATTGTAAATCGACTGTCAGTTCAGTTCAGTCGCTCAGTCATGTCCGACTCTTTGCGACCCCATGAATCACAGCATGCCAGGCCTCCCTGTCCATCACCAACTCCCGGAGTTCACTCAAACTCATGTCCATCGAGTCGGTGATGCCATCCATCCATCTCATTCTCTGTTGTCCCCTTCTCCTCCCGCCCCCAATCCCTCCCAGCATCAGAGTCTTTTCCAGTGAGTCAACTCGTCGCATGAGGTGGCCAAAGTATTGGAGTTTCAGCTTTAGCATCAGTCCTTCCAATGAACACCCAAGACTGATCTCCTTTAGAATGGACTGGTTGGATCTCCTTGCAGTCCAGGGGATTCTCAAGAGTCTTCTCCAACACCACATTTCAAATGCATCAATTCTTCAGTGATCAGCTTTCTTCACAGTCCAACTCTCACATCCATACATGACCACAGGAAAAACCATAGCCTTGACTAGATGGACCTTGGTTGGCAAAGTAATGTCTCTGCTTTTGACTATACTATCTAGGTTAGTCATAACTTTCCTTCCAAGGAGTAAGCGTCTTTTAATTTCATGGCTGCAATCAGCATCCACAGTGATTTTGGAGCCCAAAAAAATAAAGTCTGACACTGTTTCCACTGTTTCCCCATCTATTTCCCATGAAGTGATGGGACCAGATGCCATGATCTTTGTTTTCTGAATGTTGAGCTTCAAGCCAACCTTTTCACTCTCCTCTTTCACTTTCATCAAGAGGCTTTTGAGTTCCTCTTCACTTTCTGCCATAATGGTGGTGTCATCTGCATATCTGAGGTTATTGATATTTCTCCCGGCAATGTTGATTCCAGCTTGTGCTTCTTCCAGCCCAGCGTTCCTCATGATGTACTCTGCATATAAGTTAAATAAGCAGGGTGACAATATACAACCTTGACGTACTCCTTTTCCTATTTGGAACCAGTCTGTTTTTCCATGTCCAGTTCTAACTGTTGCTTCCTGACCTGCATACAGGTTTCTCAAGAGACATGTCAGGTGGTCTGGTATTCCCATCTCTTTCAGAATTTTGCACAGTTTATTGTGATCCACACAGTCAAAGGCTTTGGCATAGTCAATGAAGCATAAATAGATGTTTTTCTGGAACTTCAACTTAAATAAATAAAATTTGGTCCCTCTTCCCAGTGTCAGGGTAGGGTAAGAATACTCCTGCCCTGTTACTTAGAACTTTATTTTTTAATTGAAGTGATCCCTAGGTCAGGAAGATCCCCTGGAGAAGGAAATGGCCACCCACTCCAGTACTGTTGCCTGGAGAATCCCATGGACAGAGGAGCCTGGTGGGCTACAGTCCATGAGGTCACGAAGAGTTGAACACAACTGAGTGACTTCACTTTCTTTCTTCTATAATTGCTTTACAATAGTGTATTGATTTCTGCTGTACAACAAAGTAGTCAGCTCTGTGTGTGTGTGTGTGTGTGTGTCCTTCCCAGGTGGCTCAGTGGATAAAAAATCTGCCTGCAATGTAGGAGAAGCAGTAGACAAGGGTTGGATTCCTGGGTCAGGAAGATCCCCTGAAGGAGGGCATGACAACCCATTCCAGTATTCCTGCCTGGAGAATCCCGTGGATAGAGGAGCCTGGTAGGTTACAGTCCATGGAGTTGCAATGAGTTGGACACGACTGAAGCAACTGAGCGCATATTGTGTTTTATACATGCCAAGCACTGTCCCACACACATACTCTCACAAGAACTTATAAAGGAGATGCGGTTATTGTCCCATTTTCCAAAAGAGGAAAAATTGAGGCAAAGAGAGTAGACCTAACTTTCTCAAGGACAGAGGTGCCTGCCTCCAGAGTCCTTTTTAAGAAACTTGAGAGCACAAACCTGTTCCTTGGCATGAAGGACACACAGCCAAAATTGTACTTGGAAATTTCTAACAGCCACATCACCTTTTTAAAAGTTTAATAGTCTAGGATAGCCACAATCTGAAACATTGATAACTCCAGGTGCTGACAAGGATATGAAACAGGAAGAACTCTCATACATTGCTGGTGGGAATGGAAATTTTGGAAGGCAGTTTGGTGGTTTTTCACAAAACGAAACATACTCTCACTGTTGCTGTTGTTCAGTCACTAAGTTGTATATGACTCTTTATGACCCCATGGACACCAAGCTTCCCTGTCCTTTACCATCTCCCAAACTTGCTCAAACTCATGTCCATCAAGTCAGTGATGCCATCCAACCATCTCATCCTCTTTCATTCCCTTCTCCTGCCTTCAATCTTCCCCAGTATCAGGGTCTCTTCCAGTGAGTCAGTTCTTTGCATCATGTGGCCAAAGTATTGGATGTTCAGCTTCAGCGTCAGTCTTTCCAATGAATATTCAGGGTTGATTTCCTTTAAGATTGACTGTTTTGGTCTCCTCACAGTCCAAGGGACTCTCAAGAGTCTTCTCCAGTAATCATGCTTTTTGGTATTTACAAAAAGGAGATGAACATGTATGTCCACACAAAAACATGTTCATGAATATTTATAACAACTTTATTCATATTTACTAAAGTTTGGAAGCAACCAAGATGACCTTCGAAGGGTGAATAATAAACTGTGATACAGCCAGATAATGTAGTATTATTCAGCACTAAAAAGAAATGAGCCATTAAGCCATGAAAAGGCATCAGTTCAGTTCAGTTCAGTCGCTCAGTCGTGTCCGACTCTTTGCGACCCCATGAATCACAGCACACCAGGCCTCCCTGTCCATCACCAACTCCCGGAGTTCACTCAAACTCATGTCCATCGAGTCAGCGATGCCATCCAGCCATCTCATTCTCTGTCGTCCCCGTCTCCTCCCGCCCCCAATCCCTCCCAACATCAGAGTCTTTTCAAGTGAGTCAACTCGTCACATGAGGTGGCCAAAGTATTGGAGTTTCAGTTTTAGCATCAGTCCTTCCAATGAACACCCAGGATTGATCTCCTCTAGAATGGACTGGTTGGATCTCCTTGCAGTCCAAGGGACTCTCAAGAGTCTTCTCCAGCACCACAGTTCAAAAGCATCAATTCTTCGGCGATCAGCTTTCTTCACAGTCCAACTCGAAGTTTAAATGCATATTACCACTTGAAAGAAGCCAATCTGAAAAGGCTACATACAGTGTGATCCCAACTGTAGGACTTTCTGGAAAAGGCATAACTATGAAGACATTAAAAAAGTTCAATGATCACAAGGGATTGGAGGCTTGGATTAGGGGATGAAGAAGTGGAACACAGATGATTTCTAGGGCAGTGATAATCCTCTGGATAGGACTTCCCTGTGGCCCAGTGGTTGGGAATCTGCTTGCCAACACAGGGGACACCGATTCGATCCCTGGTCCAGGAGGATTCCACATGCCACAAGGGAGCTAAGCTCACATGTCAAAACTACTGAAGCCCATACACCTAGATTTTGAGCTCCACAAGAGAAGCCACCACAATGAGAAGCCCGTGCATCAGAATGTATTGCCACTTGCCACACCTAGGGAAAGCCAGCTCGCATCAACAAAGACCCGGCACAGCAAAAAATAAATATCTACTCCGGCTAAGACTCTAATGATGGTACACATTACACATACATTTGTCCAGACCCACAGGCTGCTCCACACCAAGAGGTGAACCCTATAGATAATTGCATGCATGCATGCTCAGTCGTGTCCGACTCTTTGCAACCCCGTGGGCTGTAGCCTGCCAGGCTCCTCTGTCCATGGGATTTCCCAGGCAAGTTTACTGGAGTGGGTTGCCATTTCCTCCTCCTGGGGAAAATCCCTGATTCAGGGATCGAACCCACATCTCTTACATTGTAGGTGGATTCTTTACCAACTGTGCCACCTGGAAAGCCCCTTAGATAATGATGATCGCTCCATATAGGATCATCAATTGTAACAAACGTATGACTCTGGTGGAGAAACCTGATCACAGATGAGGGGATGGATGTGTGAGAGCAAAGGGTATACAGGAAGTCTTTTCTTTATCAGTTTTGCTATGAACCTAAAACCACCCTTAAAAAAATTGTTTTTTTAAGTTTAAGATTCCAGTCAAGAGGAGTGAAGCACTTGGTAACCTTGAACTTGATGTTCAGAGTGTTACACTTTAAGACACAATCTTGCTTTGACAACACAGTCACTGCTCACAGTACAAAGAAGATGGTATTTTCAGAAGCAGGATGAGTAACATGGGGCATGGCTAAAAGCATAGGCTCTCAGCCAATTTAATTGATCTGTCTACCAAGAAATCAGAAAGAGTGCAACAAGAGAGAGATTATGCAACCTTTACAAGAACATCATAGGTGTTTTTATGGCTTTGTGACATTGGCATTTTCTGCCCAAAATTGGCATAATCTCTAACAAAAGAGCAAGCTGTATGTTTACACACCAAAACAACTGGTTGAGAAATAAAAATAATTGGTAAGTCAGTCATTTTATCATTGCTATTTTAACTAATCTGGTTGAATGGGCCATTGTTTTGCCAAGAAGTAGATAGTCTACACTCACATTGAAGGTAGATAGGATCAATGCCAAGTAAATATTTCTGAAATAGGTGGTGTATGAACTTACAGTGTTCATGATCCAGTAAAGAAATACAATAATATATGAAGGTACTCATATAGCTAGATTAATTTAAGAAAAAGAAAAACACATGAAAATCTTATTATAGGATGAGATTTAGGGGGGAAAATGTTTTTTCTAAGTAAGTATGAAATTAGGTTGATTTTTAACCTCTAACTGTAAGGGTCTCACTTTGTGTAGCCCTGCTGTATAGAACATCACAGTACAGGACATGAAAGTATAACACATTTTCTTAATAACTGTGGAAATAACCATTGGATCTACTAGGCCAAACCAATTCTACAGATTGGAAAATAAAGTCTTAGAGAAGTTAATTAACTTTCTGGGTCATTACCACTCACTGGTACCCGGGCCCAGACTGGAACCTGGTTCAGTCTCTCTCATAAAAATTGAAAGACTTTTTGACAACTTAAATATAGCCAACCTTTAGCTGTTAGTTACACCACTTTCAGCCAGCTCTTCCAAACTTGCCATGTTTGGAAACTTCATAGAGTTAAGATACATTAATTCACTAACTTGACGCAGGGAAATCCTGAGACATTCCTCACCTAGTACTTTTATGAGCTGTTGGCTTCCTAGCAGACGTATGAATTCTTAAATGATATTGAAAAAAAACAGCCCTTATTTTGGATGATGCTTGTAAACATATCTGATGTTCAAAGGGACTTCGTTGACCTTAGCATGACTGAAAGAGGAGGGTTATTATAGCTCCCAAGTGCCACTTAAAAACTCCACCATGGATTATTCTAGAAGGAGTAGACTAAAAATATCTTTCTTTTCCTTTACCTTTTGAAATCATGTGACTAAAACCAGCCATCAGTTAAGGGCAGAGAGATGTTACAATGAAGTTTCTTTTAAAGACCTTTTTTTTTCTTTTAATGTGGACCGTGTTTTAAAGCTTTTATTGAATTTGTTGGGCTTCCCTGGTGGCCCAGAGGGTAAAGAGCGTGCCTGTAATGCAGGAGGCCTGGGTTCCATCCCCGGGTTGGGAAGATCCCCTGGAGAAGGGGATGGCAGCCCACTCTAGTACTCTTGCCTGGAGAATTCCATGGATGAAGGAGCCTGGTAGGAATACAGTCCATGGGATTGCAAAGAGTCCCACATGACTAAGCACTTTCACTTCATTGAGTTCGTTACAATATTGCTTCTGTTTTAAGTCTTGGTCTTTTGGCCATGAGACATGTGGGATCTTAGCTCATGACCCAGGGGTCGAACCCACACCTCCTGCATTGGAATGCAAAGTCTTAACCACTAGACCCCAAGGGAAGTCCCACAATGAAGATTTAAAGAGAAAATTTAAAAAAAAAAAAACAATTTTTAACACCTATATTCTGTTTATAACCACTAGGAGCAAAAACTTTGTTTTAAAAAAGAAAAAACTTTAGTACACAGACATGATATGGGAAAATAGTAAATAGACTAGAACATACATTTTTTTAAAGTCTAAAAACAGTTGGATAAGTCTGATATTTTGTTTGTAAAATGACTTAATTTTTCTAATCACTAACATTAGTTGTTGCATTTAAGTCCTGAAACCAATTTCTAAATCTCCATTTTCTCAGGTCCTCTTTGCCAGTAAATAGGCTAAGTGAAAATAATTCGTTCTTACCGAGCTGAAACAAATAGAATTCGAAATAACTGAAAATAGCATCACTGGTCTGGTTACCTAACAACCAGGAATGAATACTCTGATCCTCATGGCAATTAAAAGTACCAAATACACAGTGGTTTTTCAGTAAATAACCCCTCCCCAGGTTGTGCGTGACCTCTGATGTCACCAACTCTTTAGAAGATGTTTTTAAACTTGTGTGACTGAGTTCCAATCATAACTTGGACATAGAAATAATCTTGAAGCTTCTAAAAAGGAGATAAAATACATATATAAAGGAAATAATAGGGAATGTAGACTAAGATTGACACATAAAATGCTCTTAATAGCATTATTATCATAATAGTTAAAAAACAGAAGTAACCTAAGTGGTCAATAAAAATTATCACTGTCATCATCACCATCACCATCACACCATCATCATCTTGAAGCTTCTTCCAAAAGTGTGTCTGGAAAATCATTATTCTTGGCAATGTTCAGTTCAGTTCAGTCGCTCAGTCGTGTCCGACTCTCCGCAACCCCATGAATCACAGCACGCCAGGCCTCCCTGTCCATCACCAACTCCCGGAGTTCACTCAAACTCATGTCCATCGAGTTGGTGATGCCACCCAGCCATCTCATTCTCTGTCATCCCCGTCTCCTCCCACCCCCAACCTTTCCCAGCATCAGAGTCTTTTCCAGTGAGTCAACTCGTCACATGATGTGGCCAAAGTATTGCAGTTTCAGCTTCAGCATCAGTCCTTCCAATGAACACCCAGGATTGATCTCCTTTAGAATGGACTGGTTGGATCTCCTTGCAGTCCAAGGGACTCTCAAGAGTCTTCTCCAGCACCACAGTTCAAAAGCATCAATTCTTCGGCGATCAGCTTTCTTCACAGTCCAGCTCTCACATCCATACATGACCACGGGAAAACCATAGCCTTGACTAGACGGACCTTATATACTTGGCAATATAGAGACATGTTTTCTTCTTCTATCATAATAAAAGCAACTGTTTCAATTAGACACGCATATGCTCCCATGATCTTGCATGCATCTACTCCATCTAAAGACACAGCCTCCCTGGCTGTGACACCAAGTCCACACAATGGTAGCAAAGTCCTGGAGTAGCCGTTGGGTCAATGAGATGCCACCCAACTGGGTCCTCCTCCAGACCGGTGTCCACGGGCAGGTCTCTGCACCAAGTCCTCCTTCAATGGGGTGAAAAAGAGAGAGGAAACTGATAAAGCCAGTTCCAGGTTGTTTTTTTTATTTTTTAAGGTTATAAAGTAACTTTTTAAAATTAATTTTTTTGGAGTATAGTTGCTTTACAATGTTGCATTAGTTTCAGTTGTACAGCAAAGTGAATCAGTTATAGGTCTAACTATATAACTGTAAGAGGAGCTATAACTGCAGCCCCTCATTTTTAGATTTCCTTCCCTTTTAGGTCACCACAGAGCTCCCTATGCTATACAGTAGGTTCTCATTAGCTATCTATTTCATACATAGTATCAGTAGTGCATGGGGCTTCCCTGGTGGCCCAGACAGTAAAGAATCTGCCTGCAATGTGTGAGACCTGCGTTTGATCCCTGGGTCAGGAAGATCCCCTGGAGAAGGAAATGGCAACCCACTCCAGTATTCTTGCCTGGGAAATCCCATGGACAGAGGAGCCTGGCAGGCTACCGTTCATGGGGGTGAAAAGGGTCAGACTGAGTGACTAAGCACAGCACATCAACAGTATATACATGTCGATCCCAATCTCCCAATTCCCCCCACCCCTCTCCTTTCCCCCTTGGTCTCTATACATGTGTTCCCTTCATCTGTGCCTCTAATTCTGCTTTGCAAATAAGAACATCTACAGAATTTTTCTAGACTCCACAATATATTCTTTGTGCTAAGTCGCTTCAGTTGTGTCCAACTCTTTGCAACCCCTTGGACTGTAGTCCACCAGGCTCCTCTGTCCATGGGATTCTCCAGGCAAGAATACTGAAGTGGGTTGACATGCCCTCCTCCAGGGGATCTTCCTGATCCAGGGGTCAAACCTGGGTCTCTTAAGACTCCTGCATTGGCAGGCAGGTTCTTTACCACTAGCGTCACCTGGGTATTTCTTCCAAAAAATGCAAATACCAGACAGACAGCCTCAAACTGAGGGAAACGCTAAAAAATAGCTAGCCTATACTCATCAAAATGTTGAAAAGAACCGTTTCACATTTTTAAAGCCTGAAGAGAAATGGCAACAAAATGCAATATGCAATTCTGGACTGGAAAACAAAAAAAAAGTTGTTAAGGGCGTTATTGGGAAAGTGATATAATTTGCTGTTGTTGTTGCTGTTTAATCATTAAGTCATGGCCAACTCTTGGCAACCCCATGAACTGTAGCCCGCCAAGCTCCTCTGTTCATGGGATTCTCCAGGCAAGAATATTGGAGTGGGTTGGTGTGCCCTTCTCTGGGTGATCTTCCAAACCCGGGGATTGAACTTGGGTCTTATGTCTCCTGCACTGGCAGGTAGATGCTTTACCACTAGCACCACCTGGGCAAAATATACGCTATTTGCTTTCCTCTTTCTGACTCATTTCATTGTGTATGACAGTCTCTAGCTCACTCTGAGTTATTTTAAAGACAGTGAATGTAAGATGAACTTGAAAAGTGGAAAACATTAGAAAGAGAAGATGGTGGTGTTCCAAGGCCAAGATTGCATCCTGGACCACCCTTCTGTCATTGCACAGTGAGCCATGCAGAGACCAGAAGTTTCAGGGATCATGGTACCAGATGTCCCAGTGAGTGAGTCCATCCTTCCCCGTCCCTGGCTGGCCTCTGAATGGGCATCTCCACAGCCTCGTTCCCACAGAAGAAACTCAGAACTTAACAACAATGATTCTTCAGGGTTAAGAAGTAAAAGGTGCAAAGAGATACTGCAGATGTTTCCAGACTTCCTCATGACCCCGTGTGTACTTGTGGCCGGAATAGACTTTCTGGCATCTTCCAGAATCCTCCTTGTCTCACATGACCCTGATGGGAGCAGAAGGGTGAACGTTCTCAGCACCACTAGAGAAAGGGCACCATTGGTCTCACCCTGGACCTTGCTGGGAAAACAGTGTTCCAAAACTTGTAAATTCCATGTTAGCATTTAAAGCAGGCAATTTGAGTTCTCAGCACTGCTTCTGCTCTGGAAGTAACTCCTCACAACTCTCATGGAGTTAACGATACAATGTGAAAAGATGTACCTCTTGTAAAACAGCACTGTTTTGAAGATAGAACTTATTCTGCTTAGTCTTATAAAATCCTTTCCTAATAACGTTGTTGTTGTTCGGTCGCTAAGTCTTGTCCAACTCTTTGCAACCCCATGGACTGCAGCACTCCAGGCTTCCCTGTCCTTCACTATCTCCTGGCGTTGCGCAAACTCAAGTTCATTGATGCCATCCAACTATCTCATCCTCTGAAGTCCCATTCCTAAATAGTATTTTTGAGATTCAGTCCTTATACACACACACACTCACACACTCACTGTCCTGCTCACTTTCCTAGGAGACTTCTCCATCTAAAAAAGGCAGTGGAATTACAGAAGTTACTAAATATATTCTGATGTTTTTATAGATGGAATGCAAAAGTAAAATAACACTTTTTTTTTTTTTTTAAGTTAAAAGTTAGTATTTTTTCACTGCTTCCCTGGTGGCACAATGGTAAAGAATCTGCCTGCCAATCCAGGAGACATGGGTTCAATCCCTGGGTTGGGAAGATCCCTGGAGAAGGAAATGGCAACCCACTCCACAATTCTTGCCCGGGACAGCCCATGGACAGAGGAGTCTTGCGAGCTACAGTCCATGGTGTCATAAGAATCAGACACAACTTAACAACTAAACAACAGCATTTTTTTCAGAAGGGAGCGAGTAGGCTTCTTGGATTTTTATCTGGAATTTTCAAAGGTCATCCAAGACGTGTTTGGAGTGGAGCACTATTCACTTTCATTTCTATGAATCCCGCACCAGAGGTTCTACAACAGCTCAAGCCCTAAGTGTAGCTACTGTCAGCGCCTATGCTAGAGCAGCCCAGAGCCCCATCACACAGCTGGTTGTGTAACTTTGTGAATACCAAACTCACAGCATACCTGACCCTTGTATGCAAATGGTATTTCCTGAAGTGAAGAAATGAATGGAAATTCACTTGGTACCCAGAAGACTGTCCATCCCTCCAAGTAGCAAAGACTAAATGCATCTGATGAAGTTCTGGTGAACCAATCACAGGGTCGGAGGAGTGAGAGGGGGACTTTGTTTCTGAACTTGGCTGAGCCCATCTCATGCCTTGTAAATGTCAGTGTGTGTACGTGTGAACGTCTGACATTACTCAGTAGCACATACCAAAGGCCAAGAATTTGGCAGAGCCGGGCTGATTAGCATGCCTAAAAATATTCCGTTTTATCAAAATCCATCCTGATTGCCTTTTAGCATGTGGACAGAATGCTAGAGCAGCAGGATCTTCAGAAAGCATAAATTCTGAGAGGCTTTCCAAACATCCAAAAGGACATAACCTCGTTGTGTAAGACGCAACCATTCCACTTAACTTCTTGTTGGCTATTTATATCCCAACAGATTTTTTTGTAAGCCATGTAAGGCAATGCTCCCTCATTCACAAACATTCATAAAATGCAATCTAATTTAAGTCAACAAATAGCTTTTGAGAACCTTTTAAACCCAAGACACTTGGTTGGGCTCCAGGGGGAATATAAGGTCAAACAGGTAAGTGTCCTCACTTTGACTTGGCCTGCAATGCAGCAAGAGCTGAGACCTTTCCTGGGAATGAGCTGCTCTTGAACCAGGCAAATCATGATCCACGCTTTAGAAGAGGCACAAACCAAGAGCTAGAAGAGGAAAGGAAGAGATCGGTTTTGCTGGCGAAGGTTTGCAAAGGCTTCTGGAGGACCATGGCATTTGGATCTTCACCTTTAATAGTAGGGAAAGTTAGCCAGATGGAGCTGGGGAAGTGTTCTGGACAGAAGGTGCAACTTGAATATGCAAATATAGAAAGCACAGGGCATCAGAGAAATTAGTGTGAAGTCTTCCAGCTTCTTCCTTATCACAGGAGATAAGGGTTTCCAGAATGAGAAGGTTAGAGACACCAGGATCACAACTTCCACGTCACTACAATCCAGGAAATGAACTACAGTGGAATAGTCTCTAATCAAGAGTGAAAATGCCACTTCTGCAAAATGGCCAGAACCACAAAGGTGATGATTTACACTGGAGGTGAGCAAGCCTTAATCCTAGTATAGAGACATGTTAAAGAGCTGTCTGGTGTCATTAACAGGTACACACAAATATACAAGTGTTTATATCTCTGGCAGCACAGCGGTAAAGAATCCGCCTAACAGTGCAGGATACACAAGAGACGCGGGTTAAATCCCTGGGTTGGGAAGATCCCCTGGAGGAGGAAATAGCAACCTGCTCTAGTATTCTTGCCTGGAAAATTTCATGGACAGAGGAGCCTGGCAGGCTACAGTCCATGGGGATCTCAAAGAGTCAGACATTGTAGAGCACACACACACATCTCACTCTGGGCACTTTGCTTCACAGTCAGTCCTTCTTTCTTTCTTTTTTGTCATTATTGACTTTCTTACAATATTGCTTCTGTTTTATGTTTTGGTTTTTTGGCCAAGAGACATGTGGTATCTTAGTTTTTCTTCAACCATGGATCGAACCTGCACCCTCTGCATTTAAAGGTGAAGTCTTAACCACTGGACCACCAGGGAAGTCCCATCATTCTTTCTTTTTCAGCAACCCAAATCCTCTTGGTCCTGGATTTTAGTTTAGGCATCTCACTCCCAGAGGAGACTTACCAAAAAGCTGCAACTCAGTTTCAACCATGTTTCCACTGAAGAGATCAGGGGAGTAAACCTAAGAAGTGTAATATCTTGAGTGGTCAGAGATTTGAGAAACTTGCCCAAGAATTACCTTTCTGCTTACCTGTAAAATGATAAAGAACTAGCCAGCACTTATGAAGAGAATACTTTGCCTAGTTCTGACACTACCAGATAGATGTTGCTATGAAGGACTATTATGTAGTCAATTCACAGGCAATAACTCGGTACACAATGTCTGTCCACATACGAGATGTTGAAAATCATAGCTAATGTTGCTGCCAGATAGTAACATCTATCTGGTCGTATCAAAACTAGGCAATCCACTCTTCATAAGGACTGGGTAGTTCTTTATCATTTTACAGGTAAGAAGAAAGGTAATTCCTGAGCAAGTTTCTCAAATCTCTGATCAGTCAAGATATTACACCTCTTGGATCTACTCCCCTGACTGAACTAAGAACAATGCCTTTCTAAAATAATGACTTTTCTTTGTGAAGACATGACATTGCTTATATTTCTTTATGAAGATAGGATTGGTCAATCTATTAATGGATTAGATGACTAAGAAAGAAGACGATAGAAAACAAAGGATATTCCAGCAAAAAGGGAACATGGAGCCAAATATTAAAATAGACATATAAGGGACTTCCCTGGTTATCCAGTGGTTGAGAATCCACCTTCCAATGCTTGGGGCACAGGTTCAATCCCTGGCCTAGGAACTAAGATCCCACATGCTGCAGGGCTAGCAAGCCCAAGAGCTGCAGCTAGAGAAGCTATCAGGTTGCAGCTACGGAGCCTGCATGCTCTAAACCCTGTGCTCTACAACAAGAGAAGTCCTTTCACCACATCTAGAAAAAGCCCGCATGACACAGTGAAAATCCCATGCAGGAATTTTTTTTTTTTAATATGTAAACCTAATTTCCACATTTCTAAGGCCTGAATGACAGCAACTGAAATCAGGTAACTCCAATCATTGGAACAGTTTACATACATGCTTTCCATAATTCCAGAAGACACAGGGAAATTCAAGTATTTGGCTCATTCAGTTCAGTTCAGTCACTCAGTCATGTCCGACTCTTTGCGACCCCATGAATCACAGCACGCCAGGCCTCCCTGTCCATCACCAACTCCCGGAGTTCACTCAAACTCATGGCCATCGAGTCGGTGATGCCATCCAGCCATCTCATTCTCTGTTGTCCTCTTCTCCTGCCACCCCCAATCCCTCCCAGCATCAGGGTCTTTTCCAGTGAGTCAACTCTTCGCATGAGGTGGCCAAAGTATTGCAGTTTCAGTTTTAGCATCAGTGCTTCCAATGAACACCCAGGATTGATCCCCTCTAGAATGGACTGGTTGGCTCTCCTTGCAGACCAAGGGACTCTAAAGAGTCTTCTCCAACACCACAGTTCAAAAGCATCAATTCTTTGACGATCAGCTTTCTTCACAGTCCAACTCTCACATCCATACATGACCACTGGAAAAACCATAGCCTTGACTAGATGGACCTTTGTTGGCAAAGTAAGGTCTCTGCTTTTTAATAGGCTATCTAGGTTGGTCATAACTTTCCTTCCAAGGAGTAAGCGTCTTTTAATTTCATGACTGCAATCAGCATCCGCAGTGATTTTGGAGCCCAGAAAAATAAAGTCTGACACTATTTCCACTGTTTCCCCATCTATTTGCCATGAAGTGATGGGACCGGATGCCATGATCTTAGTTTTCTGAATGTTGAGCTTTAAGCCAACGTTTTCACTCTCCTCTTTCACTTTCATTTGGTTCATTACCGGTGCCTAAAGATATACACCTAGTTACTGTGAGCAACAGCTGGAGTATTCAACCATGCATTCCCTATGACCTGGGCACCTGCCCATCCCATCATAACCAAACTGACCTCTGCCAACAGCACCACGTGGTGGTTAAGTCACTGTGTAGCTTAATTTCTAAGCTCTTCCTCAGTGTGCCCTCCAATGCAGGCAAATTGTACCTATTTCATGTGCTTTTCTTTTTAAATGTAAGGCATAGACTCAAGTGGATGCTTCTCCTCTCGGCAGTAAGCACAACAAAGACCAAAGATGAATGAACTAAGACATTTAGACTGGCTGGTCACTCATTTCCTGACATTTTAGCCATCCAACGAAGAAGGAAAGTTGAAGAGACATTCTAGAAAATGTAGAGAATGGCAGGGACAGGGAAGATAGGAGCCATTATTTAAAATGAGTTGGACTGTGTTATCAGTTCAGGTGGACGAAGGGAGAAAGCCAGTCCTTAGATTCAGGGTCTAAAAGTCCAAAGGAGAATCTGTGCAGAGCAAAGAAGAAAAGAGTTTGGAAAAGACTGAAAGGAAGTTGATAGCTACAGGCACTCATTCATGGTAGAGAACCAGAGGAGTTGGCAGTGGATGAGGAAAGGAAATTCGTGTGGTGAGAGGCTCAGTACTGGCATAAGAGAGGATTGTGAAGGCGGAGAAAAGCGAGTTAGGAAGAAGCAGAGAGAAGAGGAAAAGACTAAGAATAGAAATTCTTAACAGCAAGTCAACAAGAACAAAACCAACACAAGCCTGTTCATAGGTGTGTGTCGCATTATATTAAATTCTTTGAAACATTTCCTGTGAAACCCAGACCTCAGGCATGAAAATTGCAAATCAAACTTCTCTACCACAGGTCACCTAAAAATAGCTCCCAGGTACTGGGGAGAGCTGGGAGGAGGCCAGATTCAAGTGGCTTGTGGATCCAGGAAGGCTCTTCAGATCCAGGAAGTGCACAGTCCATGACCTGGCACAAGTCATACCAAGTGGGAGACGCGTGCCCTCCCTGTGGAGCCCCCCTCCAGGGAGGCCAAAGTTGGCTGCACACTCCCTCCAGGTAGGCAGCTGAGAAGTGCTGTGTAGCCAGTTTCCAAAATGCAACTGTCATCGTCCATGAATAGATGCCCTCTTGAAGTCCCAGGATAAGGGCCAGCCTCCTGGACACACAACCTCTGTGTTTGTACAGGGCCCTGTGTTCAGGTGGTCCCTGCACCTGGTTTACTGTTCTGTGGCTTCCATCTTTAAATTCATAATAGGTTGGCTTTTGGTTTTGTTTTGTTTTTAACAAGGGCCCAGCTTGCACTGGATCATCTGGTACTGGGCTTCACAAATTATGAAGCTGGTTCTGCCTGGGACCTGTGTCCTTCACTTAAGCTGGACAAGGCCTGACCTGTTGAGATAGGAGTCCCTGGGACCTGGGATGCCTTGCTACAGGGCTTGCATGTGGACAAACGCCTCCTTGAGTGAGAAAATACAAAGAAACTACAGGAGCTAAAAGTAACTACTGGGGAAAATTACAAACAAGATACAAAACAATAAAAATAAATAAAACCCAACTGCCACTTCTGCAGAGCCAGGAGCAAAAGCAGGGCACCACACATGCTCCCTGCACACAGCATGACTGAAAGGGTGGGCAAAACACCTAAGTCAGCCCTCCAGCCTGACCCCTGGGCCCTCCCTTTACTCTCACACTATATCAAGAACCAACTCATCCCCTCTCAGCAAGCAAACAAGCAAGGGACCCTGTTGTCTGTCCTCAAATATCCCTGCTGCAGAAGGGGTCCCAATAAAGCTTTGTCTGAATTTCTTGTCTGGCCTCTGATCAAATTTCTAGTGATTTAGTAGGCCAAGAAACCCAGTCAGTAACAGCGTCATCACTTCTAGCATCACCGATGACAGCTTCCCTCCAAGACTCCTTTCCTTGGAGCACACACTACCCCACAGAGTCTGGGAGAGCTCACAGTGCAGTAGTGGTCCAAGATGTCGAACAGATCCTATGTGGACTATGTAGAAGAGGCTACAGTAAGGTCTGTCTAGTCAAAGCTATGGTTTTTCCAGTAGTCATGTGCGAATGTGAGAGTTGGATCATAAAGAAGGCTGAGCAATGAAGAATTGGTGCTTTTGAACTGTGGTGTTGGAGAAGACTCTTGGGGGTCCCTTGGGCAGCAAAGAAATCAAACCAGTCAATCCTAAAGGAAATCAACCCTGAATATCCTCATGATTGTTAATTTGAAATGATATTGTAAGATTTTTTAAAAACTATATTTTAGTTCTTTGGAGAAGCAGTTCAAGATATATTTTGGCAAAATATATTGTTATTGTATGAATAGAGGGATCTTTGGCCAAATAAGTTTGGGAAATGCTGGGTTAGACAAAGTTAAGTTACTATAGGCTTCTCAGAAACTTAGATATGCTGTTGGTGGTTTCAAACACCTATAAGGACTTGTATTTTATACACAATTTCCTGAATTTATCTTTATGTGGATTTTTTTTTAAGTAAATGTCATGTGGGATTGTGTTCGGAGAAATACACTTAGAGAAATGCTGGCCTATGAGTGTTTCTGCTTGTTAGTACTCACTGCAAAGGCTTCCAGTTGTTGGGCTTCTCTGGTGGCTCAGACAGTAAAGTATCTGCCTGTAATGTGGGAGACCTGGATTCAATCCTTTGGTTGGGAAGGTCCCCTGGAGGAGGACAATGCAACCCACTCCAGTATTCTTGCCTGGAGGATCCCCATCCACAGAGAAGCCTGGTGGGCTACAGTCCATGGGGTCACAAGGAGTCAGACATGACTAAGCAACTATGCACATTCATTGGAAGGACTGATGCTGAAGCTGAAGCTTCAACATTTTGGCCACCTGATGTGAAGAGCCAACTCAATAGAGAAGAGCCTGATGCTGGGAAAGATTGAGGACAGTAGGCGAAGGGGGCAACAGAGAATGAGATGGTTGGATGGTATCATCAACTCAATGGACATGAATTTGGGCAAACTCTGGAAATGGTGAAGGACAGGGAAGCCTGGCCTGCTATCATCCATGGGGTCTCAAAGAGTCAGACATAGCTGAGCAACTGAACAACAACTCCCCACTCCAAGGATGAGAAGAATGACTAAAGGTTCAATTATGTCTCAACTTGACTGGGCTTTACCATAGGCACAGAGTTGTCCTCTCCCTCCTGAACCCCCTCCCAGCTCCCTACCCACCCCACCCCTCCAGGGTGTCTCCATCACAGAGCACTGGCTTTGGGTTCCCATTGAATTCCCACTGGTTGCTTTCTGAGAGAGCCTTGACTGGGCTCACTGGGTGCCTGGGTATTTGGTTTAGCATTATTTCTTAATGTGCCTGTAAGGGTAATTGAACCAGAGGACTAAATAAAGCAGATTGCCCTGCCCAATGGGGCTGGATATGTCAGGCCTCATCCAATCCCTTGAAATCCTGAATAGAATAAAAGTTTAAATAAGAAAGAATTCTCTCCCTCTGCCTGACTGTCTTTGACCTGTGTTCTCTTGCCTTCAGACTAGAATTTAAAATTATATCATTGGTTATCCTAGGTCTGAACTTGACAGCCCCCATAATCATGTGAGCCAATTCTTTATAATAAATACATATATAGAGATATACATATATACATATGCTGCTGCTGCTAAGTCGCTTCAGTCATGTCTGACTCTGTGTGACCCCATAGATGGCAGCCCACCAGGCTCCCCAGGCCCTGGGATTCTCCAGGCAAGAACACTTGAGTGGGTTGCCATTTCCCTCTCCAATATATACATATATATGTATACAGTTAGATAATAATCTAATGTGTAAGCATATATATGGGCTTCCCTGGTGGCCCTGCAGTGAAGAATCTGCCTGCCAGTGCTGGAGTTGCAAGTTGGATCCCTGGATGGGGAAGGAGACACCCCGGAGGGATGGGGTGGGTAGCTGGGAGGGGGTTCAGGAGAGAGAGGACAAATGTGTGCCTATGGTCAATTCATGTTGATGTACAGCAAAAAATCACAAACAACAACATGCATATTATATATGCAGAACAAAGGCAGAGAGCAACTTATATAACTTTAGGCAAGATTTGGAGTAGTGGTCTCTCATAGGTAAGTTAGTCGAGGTGACGAGACCGGGTTGGTAGCTCCGGAGGTTAGGAGGGAGGGTTGATTTCGGTCGAGAGCTGTTGTGTCAGAGACTCTTCAGCGGTTTGGCGGGACTTTTTCCCACTGGTGGGAAATGAAGAGGAGAAGAAGCCAAGATGGCCACCGGGGAAGAGAAGCCAAGATGGCCGCTGAGGTCTGACCTTACATTCTGACCCTTTTGATAGGATAGGGGGCGATGTTGTCATCTCTGGCTACTTCCTGCTGGAAAGGAGCGTCGTGGGGCTTTTGGGTCATGGCCGGGCCCCGGTGCCTCTCAGGGGTTCCTGAGGTCTGTAGGTGGGAGTCTGGAATAGGAGTTTATCATCATCATCTGTCCAGTGGCAGCTTGGGTCATCTTTTGCAGCTGTTGGTATGTGGGCTGAAGAGCAATGTGAGTAAAGTGGCTGCAAGCATAAAAACAGGTTTAATTCTGACTGGCTAACATGGTCTTGGGTCTGCAGCCTGTCATTCCGTCGTTGTTGTTTGAGCTCTTCAACTCTTCCCTCCCTCCCCGGTAGCTTATCTAGATTTAATCCTGGGTCTCTGTTAATAGCGTAGGCTGGTACTGAGACCTCAAGACCATAAGTGAACTGAATTTACCCATTCCCTAACAAAATTGGTCAGCTTGTTGATGATGCAGGGCCCGATTGTTAACAAGAGGAGGAAGATGACAAGTGGACCCATCAAGGCTGAGATTAAAGTCATCAACCAAGGAGACCCGCTGAACAATTGTTCATACCATCTGCTCTCTTTGGGTTCTTTCTCCTTAATATGGCGTCTCAGCAAAGCCATGGAGTCTTTAATGACTCCAGAATGGTTGACATAAAAACAGCATTGTTCTCCCAAAGCTGCACAGAGGCCCCCTTGTTGCATAAAGAGGAGATTCAGCCCTCGTCTGTTTTGTAGGGTTACCTCTACTAGGGAATTTAGAGATTCTTCTAATTTAGTCAGGGACTGTTTTAAATATTTAAGGTCCGAGTCAATGGCTGACTGCAAGATTTTATAATTTCTGTCTTGTAAGATCAGGGCTGAGGTTCCTACCCCTGTGGCCCCGGCTATGCCCAGCCCCACCGTGGATGACAAGAGAACTGCGGCTGCTCCAATAGCTCGTCTAGTCCTCGACGGGAGAGGGGAAAATGCCAGTTCCATCTGAGTCTCTTCATAATAGGTCATTTTAGGAAACAGCTGGACCATCACACAATAGCCTTTTCCAGAATTTACAACAGTGCCATGAATACAGGGAGTAAGACCCATTGAGCAAGCCCACCACCCAGTGGGGGCAGAATAGTAAGAACCGTTGGACACCGAAAAGGTTCTGCTACATAACCCCGCAGGGGCTCGAGCTCCTGGAGATATAACACATGTGCCTGCTCCTGTTACCTGTTGGAGTGATTAAAGGGTTGGTGGGGGTAGGCAATACATGCAGCTAGCAGTATGGTCAGAATCAGGAGCACTTGACTTAGAGTAGTCAGAAGAGGCCGCAGAGCAAGCATGGCTGATTAAGATATTAGGCAGAGGAGAACCAAGGTATAAAAGTTGATCTGGGTGTCAGTATAAAGAAGGAAGTTTCCCTGTAGCCAAAGTTCAATGATAGCCTGGGTGAGAGAATCGAAGTCAGTTATAGGAGTGGCAAGCCAGAGGTCTTGCAGGAGGTCAGACAGAAAGTTTTCAAGACTGGCTAAGGTGAGAGACATGGAGAGAGGTAGGTCACTACAAAAAATAGTAGCACCCCAGAAGTATAGCGCAACCTACATGATGTAGGTGAGGACCAGAAAGAGGCAGAGAGCGAAGTACCACTCTGGTGGGGCGATTGAAGAGAGGCCTATGGCAAAAAGTACGGCCAGGAGGGTGACTAGAAGCAAGTCCCACCAGTTGAGCTCAATAGTCATTACTTGCCTATGGGTGGAAGGGGTATTTTGGTTATAGTGAGTCTGGCGGGCCGGAAACTTTGGAAGTGTAGGTATGGGTATTTGTGAACTGAGGAGGGAGAAGGCCGTGTGCAGGGGCCCATTTAAGCCTGGTGATGTGATACCACGGTTCATGTCCCAAGAGTTTGGCCTCTGTGGGAGTGATGAGAATCACCGTGAAAGGGCCAGTCCACCGCGGTTGGAGGGGGTTAGGTGTCAGTGTCTTTAAGAGAACCTGGTCTCGCGGAGCCAAGGTAGTTAATGGAGGCTCCCGATCTGCGTCACTAATGGGCTGGGGCAGGGTGCGGTCTGCGTGTTCCCGTAGAAGGGATAAGAGGAGTGTGAAATAGGGCAGATAGGCTCCAAGAGGTGGTAGTGGGAGTCTGGGAGATTGGCGAGCAGATACCGCCTACCGTATAGCAGCTCGAATGGTGTGAGACCTGTCTTGGAGTGAGGAGTCGTTCAGATGTGTGTGAGTGCTGCTGGCAGAAGGTGACTTGTTTCAGCATTGTCTAGGTGTTGGTCAGGGAATATTCTTGTCATACTACCACTTGGAGATTTGTTGCATCCTGGGAGAAACAAACTTAACAAGAAAGTTAAAGGTACATGGCCCAAAGATTAATAGAAGTAGAAAAGCTGCTCAGGGGCTACCAGAAGAACCAGGACCAGACATTGGTTCATGACGTTAATGTTTCTCTAGGTACTAGAAGATGCAAGAATTTGGGCTCATAAAATCTTTACCTGAAAACACCTGACTATCTGAAGGCTGGTTCTTCTGGGTTTTTCCCAGAGTACAGAGTGCCTTATTTCTGATTTCCACCCTGAACTCCTTTCAGGGGGTGTTGAAGGTCAGCAGCTTGCAGTGTTCATGATGTAATCTTTGTAGAGGCAGCTGACAAGTACCAACTTCCAGTCAGCAGGGTCCCTTCATAGCCACATATTTGACCACGTTTGGGGGCCATTTCATGGCCATTGTGTCCCACGGTGCTGGGAAGCTCATTCCCAGGTCTAGGGAAGATTCCATTGATGGGCCACTCAGTGTGCTAAAATTGGACCAGGCCTTGCAAGTAGCAAACGTCTCTGGACCACTGTCTTACTAGCCTCTTGGTCCAGGAAAATATTCCCTCTTGTTGCTTCTTCCCATATCTAGAGTTACATTATTACAATCATCGATCTCATATGGAACTGCATATCTGCATTATATCACAGACTCAGTCACACATTTGTTAAAGTAAGAAATAATTTTCTGAAACAAGGGACATAGAAAATAATATAGCCATAGCTAGCAGTTATTAGTAAAGTCAAAAGTAAGAATTATAAGTCAAGAACTTTCATTAGATAAAGCCTAGTACACCCCAAATCATCTGACTTCATTTGTTAAATGACTATCAGTTCAGTTCAGTTCAGTCGCTCAGTCGTGTCCGACTCTTTGCAACCCCATGAATCACAGCACGCCAGGCCTCCCTGTCCATCACCAACTCCTGGAGTTCACTCAAACTCATGTCCATCGAGTCGGATATGCCATCCGCCCATCTCATTCTCTGTCGTCCCCGTCTCCTCCCACCCCCAATCCCTCCCAGCATCAGAGTCTTCTCCAGTGAGTCAGCTCTTCGCATGAGGTGGCCAAAGTATTGGAGTTTCAGCTTTAGCATCAGTCCTTCCAATGAACACCCAGGATTGATCTCCTTTAGAATGGACTGGTTGGATCTCCTTGCAGTCCAAGGGACTCTCAAGAGTCTTCTCCAACACCACAGTTCAAAAGCATCAATTCTTCGGCGATCAGCTTTCTTCACAGTCCATAGCCTGGTGTTAATCTCCTAGTTATACATTATGGAGCATCTGATATTTATCTGAAGATTGTTTACTGAGATAAGCCTTAGAAACAAACTTAGAGTGTCACATAACAAGGAACTGTCTCAGCAGTGAGTCTTAGTAAGCACTAGACCTTAATTAACAAAACTAGAAGCTTAATTTAACAATTTACAAAACTTATTTTTCATTATGGAGGCACGGCAGCATTGGAGCCAGTTAACAAAAACTAGAAACCAGTCATCACACTGGTCCATGGAAACATCGAGGGTTATTTTATATTTCCTACTATTAGAAAAATTAAACTAAATAAGGAAAAAGCAAAGGAGATAAAAGAAATTTTACAAAATGGCAACTAGCATGACCTAAAAGAGTGTACTGAAGTTATCTTCCTTCAATTTAGTAACAAAGTCCTATTGGAATGAACATTTTTGGATAACTAAGTTATCAGGAGGAGAAGGCAATGGCACCCCACTCCAGTCTCTTGCCTGGAGAATCCCAGGGATGGGGGAGCCTGGTAGGCTGCCGTCCATGGGGTCACACAGAGTCAGACATGACTGAAGCTACTTAGCAGCAGCAGCAGCAGCAAGTTATCAGGACAGTGTTCCTCTTAGTGCTCAGGGCAAAAATACAAGCTATGTCGAAATAATTTCTACATTCTGTAAGGAAAGACAGATTTTGAAAACGGAGTGACTGTTTTAAAAACCAGAATACAAGATTTAGCCAGAATGTCCAAGATTGACAGGTTTGAAGGAGTAAAATCTTCACTGGCAACAAAATAAAAAATCATCTTTAACCCATCAAATAAAACTGAGGTTTGTCAGGGAGCTGGGAAAAGCCAAGCGGCCATCTTGGATTTCCCATAGCCCTGACTCCAATTTTCAGCTATTATTCACCCATCTTTAATTCCCCAATTTAGGAGTAGACTGTTGCCATATTTTAAGGACATTGGGATAGCACAAGTCTAACAGAGTTTTTGTATAAGCAGAATGAGCTTTTACATGTACCATAATCTTAAAAAAGTTTATTTACTTTACTAACATAACAAAAGATTTTAAAAACAAATATGAATCACTTAAAGGCAAAGAAATTCATAATCTGTTATTGAAAGATTCATTCTAAGAAAACTTTTTTCTCTTAACATAGAGAGTAGACTAAATTCCAGTCTGTTACCAATTTACCACATAGCAAACAAACAAAATTTATCAGTTAATCTTAGAAAAGTCTTTTCCATAAATCTTGAAGAACTAGCAGTATTTTTAAAGGCATGAGAGTGAAACTATACAAGGCATGTTTAAAATCTAATTAAATTATAATTTACAAAGTAGCCTGGTCATTGCTGTGACTTGTAACATTTCAACATGATAACTAGAATTATAACTGACAACACTTTACCAGGACATATCAGATTTTCATGAATTTCACATAATTTCTAGGATATCTATATAAGTAGCATCACCCATACAGTATAACCTGAGAAGACGCATCACTCCCCCAACAATATTTCCCATGCAATTTAACATGTCAGATGAACTCAGGTAGTTTAATAGCTCTTTGGGATGTCTCAGGGGCCCTCTGAAGCATCCCAAAGTCAGCTAGAAGTCAAGCTATTTAGGCAGTTTTGTCAATAAATATCAAAAGGGTTTATAACAGTCAGAGAGAATCATATAGATCACTGTGAAATAATATATTCACTTAGCCAGGGTAACAGAGAAGATTTCAAAGGTAAACATAAAACAGATCACTTCAGAGGTAAAGAAACTTAAAATCCATTATCAAAGGCAGGTCAACATCTCAAGAAAACTTTCATCTATACATAGAAACTCTTTCTTTGGGATCTACTTTCCATCAAACCTTCTTATCACTTTCTGTACCCATTTGTTTTCCCATCCTGAAACAGTCACCTGTAAGTCAGACCTACTTCCTTTTCCCTTCATAAAATGTACTTTTCATCAAACCTTCTTTACTGAACATACACATCTTACTTCCCTTAAGTGGGGACCTCGGTGTCCCATATTGTGGGGTCTATAAAGGAAGATTCAGAGGCACAAAGGAGGAGTAGAGGTAGGGTGGGGGAGTAAGAGCATGAGAAGGGCAGATATATGGTGGCTTTGAGCTTAGTTAGAATGTCTCGTCCTAACAGCGGAGTGGAACATGAAAGAAGTATTAGGAAGGAGTGGGTGAATAGGTGATGGCTGAGCTGACAAGGCTGTGGTCCAGTCTGTAAGGGGTGTGAGGATTTGCCATCTATACCTACCACCGAGACCTGGGAAGGAGTCAGAGTGCCCCCGTAAGAGGGAAGAACCTTGAGAGAGGTATTGTCTCCCCTCCAGAAAACATTCCAGCATGTATCGGATATTGGCCCTTCCCCGTTGCCCCTCCTATTAGTCTCTGTTAGGCAGCTGCCCCAGGGGATTGGACAGGATCTGCCAATTTGCCTGATGTTGCTGGTCAGCTACTGTTTTGGCTGCCTTCCAGATGGCCTGTCTCTCTTTTGGGGTGGGTAGAGTGATGGAACAGAGGGAGCCCCCAGTGGCACCTCTGGGGAGCCATCTCTTGAGTCAGAAGGCTGCAGAGAAGGCATTGAAAGTGTTAATGAGGGAGGGGTTGGGGAAGCTGGGGAAGAGGGAGTTGAGAAAGTAACAGAACTGGAAGGTGGGGCGCTGTCAGGTCTTCTGGAGGAACCGTGAGGGCAGAGTTTTCCTCACTCAGTTGTTGGCGCTGGGAGCCAAGGGTTCCCGTGGCTGCTTGCACGGAGCCAGGGGCAGAATCCTTGTTGGCCTGTGCAGATGACATTTTGGATGGCAGCAAAGGGGCAGTGGGGGCCATGGTTAGAAGGATTTGAGAGGGTGAATAGTTAGTACAGAGGGTGGGGGGCAGCGCAGCAGCCAAAAAGCCTGTACATAGGGCACCTCAGACCACTTTCCCATCTTTCAACAGTAATTATCTAGATCACGGAGGATATTAAAATCAAAAGTCCCCGTTGATGGACATTGTGAGCCATTGTTGAGAGGGTATTGAGGCCAAGCCTCAGAGCACAGAAAGGTCAACCGCTTGAGGTAGATGTCTCGAGAAAGGTGCAAGGTTTTGAGGTTGGCTAGGAGGCACTCTAGGGCTTCCCTGGTGGCTCAGAGGTTAAAGCGTCTGCCTCCAATGCAGGAGACCTGGGTTCGATCCCTGGGTCGAGAAGATCCCCTGGAGAAGGAAATGGTAACCCACTCCAGTATTCTTGCCTGGAGAATCCCATGGACGGAGAAGCCTGGTAGGCTACAGTCCACGGGGTCGCAAAGAGTCGGACATGACTGAGCGACTGAACGGAACGGAGGAGGCACTCTAAGAGGGTTGACCAGTCTTGGACGGCTTTGGAAGCGGCAGTCCCCATGGCGAGCGGCAGAATTAGGCTTAGGGGTCGAGTCAGTCAGGCGTCCCTGAGTGAGACAACCCCCAGCGAGGATTAGGGCTATCACAGTCGAAATGGACGTCTCCAAAATCAACTGGTGCCGAGGAACAGTAGGGCCACTTCAGCAGAGACGGACGTCTCCAAACCGACTGGCGCCGAGGAGCAGGCCTGGCCTGCGGGGGGAGGGAGCCGGGCGCAGCCGTGATTTCAGAGCGGGCCTGGCCCACGAGAAATACCGGACCCCCTAGGACTGATCGCCAAAGGGAGAGCCCGCCCCAAGACCCGATTTGAGGGACTCACCCTGTATGCTGCCAGACAGCAGAGCAGGCCTATCGAGGTGATGAGTCAGGCCGGGGCGTGGGTTGGACCCAAGGGAGCCACAGACCCCGTGACCAGCAGGGTGGGCTCTCACCTCGAGACCCACGTTGGGCGCCGAATGTAAGGTCTAAACTGCCCGTGACGTTAAATAAAAGAACCCAGAGGCCAAATAATGTAACAGGCTTTAATGGCCAGGCTCCTGGGGAAGGATTTCCGGACCTAACAGGGTGAGGTCGGGGAAGTCCGCGTGGAACAAAGGCAGAGAGCAACTTATATAACGTTAGGCAAGATTTGGAGTAGTGGTCTCTCATAGGTCAGTTAGTTGAGGTGATGAGACTGGGTTGGTCGCTCCAGAGGTTAGGAGGGAAGGTTGATTTTGGTCAAGAGCTGTTTCGTCAGAGACTCTTCAGCGGTTTGGCGGGACTTTTTCCCGCCAGCAGGAAATGAAGAGGAGAAGAAGCAGCCAAGATGGCCACCGGGGAGGAGAAGCCAAAATGGCCACCGAGGTCTGACCTTACAAAATATACACAATTATAATGTATGTGTGTGTTAGTCGCTCAGTCATGTCCAACTCTTTGTGACCCTATGGTCTGTAGCTCACCAGGCTTCTCTGTCCATGGGATTCTCCAGGCAAGAATACTGGAGTGGGGAGCCATTCCTTCTCCAGTGGATTCTCCCCACCCAGGGATAGAACCCAGGTCTCCCTAATTGCAGGCAGATTCTTTACCATCTGAGCCATAGAAAGGTTGTTGCTGAGCCATGAAAGACGCTGGGATTCTTGGCCTTCAGAGGAGAAGAATTCAATCTGGGGCCACAGACAAGGCTTGATCGCTCAGAGCTTTTGTTTAATAAAGTTTTATTAACGTATAAAGGAGATAGAGAAAGCTTCTGACATAGACATCATAAGGGGGCAGAAAGAATGCCCCCCTGCTAGTCTTTAGCCGGACATTATATAGCTACTAGCAGTCTGCTAATTAGAGAAAGGAAATGTCAAAACTCAGAGGATGGCACCAGGTCCCTCACCCACAACATGCATTTTGAGATAACATTGGCACCAGATGAGTTGTCCTAGGACATAAAATGATTGACATGAATCTTGAAGAAAGGCAGGTTACCAAGCAAATACAGTCTTATTAACATAGCTTAAGAGAACATTTGCATGAGTAAAACATACTGGTTTGTCAAGTAGGTTCTGAGTCTCAGCCAGAACCAACTTGAAGAGTCTAGGGTAAATATATAATTCATTAACATAGTTTAAGACAAACATTTCCATAAGAAAGGCACATTGGTTAGCTCAAGGTTTGAGAAAAGTTAAGTTCCAGTGGAGCCAGGTGTTGTCATGGCAACACAGAATTTGATGAGAATCCTCCTTTTAAATTTGTATAGAGAAGGGGGAAAAAAATCTAACACTTGTTTGTTTCTTCCTGCCACTTAAGAGAGAGATAAAAAATGTCTGACACTTGCAGCCTATTTCCTCCATTTGGAGACCCTAGGCTTTCCTGTCTGTTACCCTCTCACCACCAAGGAAGCCCAATTATTATATTATAGATAATAGTACAACATGTATGCATATATGTGTGTGTGTGTGTGTGTGTATCTTCTATTAATTCTCTTCTTCTGGAGAACCCTGATGGATACAATGATAATAAAGAAAACTGTTGTAGGCTTGAAGGCAGACAATTTTCTTTCAGACCTCTGAAGCTTTTTTTTTTTTTTTCATTAAAACCGATCGTTTTATTTGGATATAATTTCAAACTTACAGAAAACTTTCAAGAATTAAGGTAGTATAAAGAATACCATGAAGTCTCTGGCCATATTTACTTTTTGTTGACATTTTACCCCATTTGCTGTATTATTTGAGGCCTCAGAAGCTTTAATTAGGCTTTACGCCGTATTTCTAGAGTCAGTTATGAGAAATATCCTCCCCATGATATGCAAGGTTTTATAACCTTCCAGAGGCAGCAAACCCTTTCTATAAAGTACCAGAGAGTACATATCTTAGGTTTCACAGCTCATAGGATCTCTGCTGCAACAGCTGAAGTTGCCATGATAGTGTAATAACACATGAAAGCAGGCATAGGTAACATGTAAACTGGTGGGCCTGTCCGTGTACGGATGAAACTTTAATTGCAAAAACAAGTGGTGAGCAGGATTTAGCTCAGAGGTTGATGTTTGTGTCAATCACAAATTGGCACTTACCAAGAGCATTGCCAATGACTGAACAACAAAGACATTTGCCATCTGCCTCTTCGGAGATTGAACCCCATGCTGCTATAGTTGTTGACCTTCAATAATCCCTGAAGGAGTTCAGGGTGGAGTGAGGCACCCTGTGCTCCAGGGAATATGGTGGGACAGGTCTTTAGATAGTTGGATGTTTTTCAGTTCAGTTCAGTCACTCAGACTTGTCCAACTTTTTGCGACCCCATGGACTGCAGCACGCCAGGCTTCCCTGTCCACCACCAACTCCTGGAGTTTACTCAAACTCATGCCCATTGAGTCAGTGATGCCATCCATCCATCTCATCTTCTGTTGTCCCCTTCTCCTTCCACCTTCAATCTTTCCCAGGATCAGGGTCTTTGCAAATGAGTCAGTTCTTCCCATCAAGTGGCCAAAGTATTGGAGTTTCAGCTTCAGCATCAGTACTTCCAATGAATATTCAGGACTGATTTCCTTTAGGATGGACTGGTTGTATTTCCTTGCAGTCCAAGGGACTCTCAAGAGTCCTCTCCAACATCACAGTTCAAAAGTATCAATTCTTCAGCACTCAGCTCTCTTTATAGTCCAACTCTCACATCCATACATGACCACTGGAAAAACCATAGCCTTGACTAGATGGAACTTTGTGGGCAAAGTAATGTCTCTGCTTTTTGAAATGCTGTCTACGTTGCTCATAACTTTCCTTCCAAGGAATAAGCATCTTTTAATTTCATGGCTGCAATCACCATCTGCAGTGATTTTGGAGCCCAAAAATTTAAAGTCTGCCACGGTTTCCACTGTTTCCCCATCTATTTGCTATGAAATGATGAGACCAGATGCCATGATCTTAGTTTTCTGAATGTTGAGCTTTAAGCCAACTTTTTCACTCTCCTCTTTCACTTTCATCAAGAGGCTCTTTAGTTCTTCTTCACTTTCTGCCATAAGGGTGGTGTCATTTGCATATCTGAGGTTACTGATATTTCTTCCAGTAATCTTGATTCCAGCTTGTGCTTCATCCAGCATTTCTCATGATGTATTCTGCATATAAGTTAAATAAGCAGGGTGACAATATACAGCCTTGACGTACTCCTTTTCCTATTGTCTGTTCCATGTCCAGTTCTAACTGTTGCTTCCTAATCTGCATACAGATTTCTCAAGAGGCAGGTCAGGTGGTCTGGTATTTCCACAGTTTATTGTGATCCACACAGTCAAAGGCTTTGGCATAGTGAATAAAGCAGAAGTAGATGTTTTTCTGGAACTCTCTTGCTTTTTCGATGATCCAACAGATGTTGGCAATTTGACCTCTGGTTCCTCTGCCTTTTCTAAAGCCAGCTTTAACATCTGGAAGTTCATGGTTCACGTATTGCAGAAGCCTGGCTTAGAGAATTTTGAGCATTAATTTACTAGTATATGAGATGAGTGCAGTTGTTCAGTAGTTTGAGCATTCTTTGGCATTCCTTGGATGTTTTTAGGAACAGGTTTTACGATCTCAATCCTTGAATCTCCTCATATCTAGAGAAGCACTAAATCCCTTCATGGTGACATCAGATCCTCATGACTAACAAAAACCCTTTTGTAAAATGAGTGTTTCATGATATTGAACTCCCCCCTCACCAAAACCTTATATATTGACTTTCCCGCACTGCCACTTTGGAGCAGTCTCTCAGAGTTATATGAGTTCCTGCCTCCCTGGCTGTAGTCCTCATTTTGCCCCAAATAAAGCTTAACTCACAACTCTCAAGTTGTACATCGTTTTTTGTTTTGTTTTTTGCCGATATTTACAATCCCTCCTCTAGAGGGAAAAGTCATCTCATTGGACCAAAGATTACAGCACAAATTAGACAGTCTGCAGCTTGCCCTTTTGGTTGCTCTGCTGTATGACTCCAAGTCCCTTACTTCCTTGGTGACTCTTTTTCATCTCCCACTCTACAAGGATTTTCTTCAGTTTAGTAGGAGCACAGAGAGCCTTGAAAGAAAACCATACAGCCTGACTCAGAGAGGCTTGCCAGCCTCTCTCCATAGTGTCCCCCTCAGCTGCTACATGTATATGTCTCATAAAACCTAGTGGAGGTGGAAAATTCCCTGGGAGTTCAGTAGTTAGGCATGCTTTCCCTGCTGAAGGCACGGTTTCGTTTGAGAACTAAAATCCCAAAACAAACAAGCAAAACACACTAAGTGGAGGGAAGGCCAGTTGGGAAGGGAGAGGTTGCAGCAGGTTGAATAAAAGAACCAAACAAACTACTACATATAAAATAGATAAACAACAAGGACTTATTGAATAGCACAGGAAACAATAGTCAATATCTTATAATAACAATATTCAATACTTTATATAATGAAAAAGAATATATATGAAACTCAAATCCCTTTGCTCTGCACCTGAAACTAAAACAACATTATAAATTAACTATCCTTCAATTTAAAAAAAAAAAGATGAGGAATCAAGAAGATAAAAAAGGAGCAAGAACTTGGAAGGAGAGATATAAACCATAAAATGGGGCAGTGAATGGGAAAGATGAAGATGGAAATGAAAAGAGTTAGAAGCCAAACCACAGAGAATTCAAGCCAATGAGATCATTAGATTGAGGTAGGAAAAGAAACATCATGATAGACTTCCAAATGTGTTTCCAGTCTCTGCTCATTAGAAATAAAATCTCTACCACTGTGTATTTCTTACACTGCCAGATCATTTGATACTCACCCTGAGGTAACATCGAATATCTAGCTTGTCCTAAGAAAAGATGTTGCCTTCAGCTTGCTGACAACCTTTGAGAAATCACGAAAGGAGACAGGAATGTAGCTTCTCTTCATGAGATTGCCATCTCTGGTACATCACATGTCACGAGCCTTTACTGCTGCGGCCTTTGTTAGATCAGTAACTATTCCTGTCACACTTCAAAGTCTTTGCACAAGAAGACAAAGAACATGCCTGTGAATATTTGGGAAAAGTCTACAATATATTCTGCTTGACCTATGAAGGTTATCCAAACCACAGAAAAATAAATAAGGCTGAGTTTTTACTTTTTATGCTTCCCGGGTGGCACAGTGGTAAAGAAGCCTCCTGCCAATGCAGGAGATGCAAGAGATGTGGGTTTGATCCCTGGGTTAGGAAGAGCCCCTGGAGTAGGAAGTGGTAACCCACTTCAATATTCTTGCCTGGAAAATTCCACGGGCAGAGGACCCTGGTGCGCTACAGTCCGTGGAGTCTGTCACAAAGAGTTAGACACTACTGAGCATGCATGAAACCCAATCTACAACATCAACCCTCACCTGAAATTTATTTCCCATTCCCTGTCTTTGTGTTCAGGTTCTATCTAGTTCACTATACAAAGCAAGTCCTCTGTCACCTCCCTCTCATCGCTGGGGTTCAAAGCATCCCCGAAACTCACTGAGTGAGAAAAATAAGCTCTTGCAAAGGTGCGCACTTGTTCTAAGGATCTAGGACTAATTCGAATGCGTGGCATGGCAAAGATTCAGGAGAATGATTAACCATCTGTGCAATTAGAGAGAGCTAGGGGACCAATATCAGCTTAGGGGAGACAGGAAATCCAGAAACAGGAAGCCCAGAGAGAAATGCCATAGAGGATGAGACCCCTGTTTTCTTAGATTAGGTCACTGACTTTCTCAGAGTCAGAGCTTCTGCAAGCAAAGCTGTTTCAGCCCCTTTGTGTACCCTCTGCTTTGTAGAATAGTGGAAGGATCTGTCACCACCCAGTGACCTTAGGCAAGTCACATGACCCTTAGCTTCCTCGAGGAAATGTGAAGATAAGCCAGTCAACTCAAGCCTCAGTGACCGAGGCATGGTGATGCTTGACAGACAGAGGCATTCAGAGGGGACCTATGTTGGGACTTCCCTGGAGGTCCAGTGGTTAAGACTCAGCACTCCCAATGCAAGGGACCCAAGCTGGATCCCTGCTCAGGGAACTAGATTCCATATCCCGCAACTTAGGAGTTCTCACTTCATAACGAAGATGGAAGATCCCACACCCGGCAACCAGGACCCATTGCAGCCAAAGAAATAAATAGAAGCACATTTTTTAAACAAAGAGGAGGAGCTATGTCGTCATAGAAAGAAAAGAGGTAATGAGAATGACCATGTTCTTTTCAGGGGATAAACTGAGAAACAGACAAGCTTCCAAACCAATAACTTTCATCTACAAGCTCCAACCTCCCTCTCCCTGAGCTAATCACTGATCAGTATAGCCCCTTTCCTTAGACCACATGGAACAGGCCAAAAATGAGAGGGAGTTAACACACCTCAAAGGCAGTCCTCAACCAGTGATGAAGAATCCCATCTCTCTCGCCCTGGGAGTGAGAGCAAGGGCAACAACTCTGGAAGCAAGTTCTAGAGAGTCACCCAGCAGGACTAAACTGCGGCCACACACAGAGTAACCTGCTTGATATCACACCCTTTGATATTGACAGCTTCCCTTTCTTTTCTGTCTCACCTCCCCCACTCGCTGCTGCTGTTTCCTTGAATCGTCTCCCAAATAAAGTACTTAGACTCAAGTCTTTGTCTTAGAATCTGCTACTGAAAGGCGCCAGCCCAAGACAGCCCAGCACATAGTGCCAGATGGAAGCCTGGGAGATGTGTCAGAAGAACATACCGTATTTGCAAGTTGTCTTGTATGCCTGTGTACCATGTGGAAAAAAGAGCTTCGAGTGAGCTCTAATTAATTTTTTTGTCTTTCAAATATGTTCTATTAATTAATTTCATTGCAGTAGAGTTGTTCTACAATATTGGGTTAGCTTCTACTGTACAGCAAAATGAGTCAGCCACACATATACATATATCCCCTCCCTTTGGGGTTTCTCTCCCATTAGGTCATGCACTTAATGCTTAGTGCATTAAGCAGAGTGCCCTGCAGTATACACTATGTTTCCCTCAGTTATCTATTTTATACACAGCATCAATAGTGTATATATGTCCATTCCAATCTACCAGTTCCTCCAATCCCACTTGTTTCCCCATTGGTATTTACACATTTGGTTTCTATGTCTGTGTCTCTATTTCTGTTTTTCAAATAAGGTCACCTAAACCATTTTTTTCTAAATTTCACATATATGCATTAATATAAGATATTTGTTTACTCTTTCTGACTTACTGCACTCTGTACAACCATCTTCAGGTCCATTCATGACTCTACAAATGACTCAATTCTGTTCCTTTCTATGGCTGGAATTAATATTCCATTGTAAATATGTTTCACATCATCTTTATTCATTCATCTGTTGATGGACATTTTAGAATGAGTTAACTTTAAATAAGTTGGCTTAAAACTCAACACTCAGAAAATTAAGATCATAACATCTGGTCCCATCACTTCATGGCAAATAGATGGGAAAACAGTGACAAACTTTATTTTGGGAAGCTCCAAAATCACTGCAGATGGTGACTGCAGCCATGAAATTACAAGATACTTGCTCCTTGGAAGAAAAACTATGACCAAACTAGACAGCTTATTAAAAAGCAGAGACATTACTTTGCCAACAAATGTCCATCTAATCAAAGCTATGGTTTTTCCAGTGGTCATGTATGGATGTGAGAGTTAGACTATAAAGAAAGCTAACCACAGAAGAATTGATGCTTTTGAACTGTGGTATTGGAAAAGACTCCTGAGAATCCCTTGGACTGCAAGAAGATCAAACCAGTCCATGCTAAAAGAAATCAGTCCTGAATATTCATTAGAAGGACTGATGTTTAAGCTGAAACTCCAATACTTTGGTCACCTGATGCAAAGAGCTGATTCATTTGAAAAGACCCTGATGCTAGGAAAGATTGAAGGCAGGAGGAGAAGGGGATGACAGAGGATGAGATGGTTGGATGGCATCACCAACTCAATGGACATGGGTTTGGGTAGACTCCGGGAGTTGTTGATGGACAGGGAGGCCTGGCATGCTGCAGTCCATGGGGTCACAAAGAGTCAGACACTACTGAGAGACTGAACTGACTGAACTTTAAGTAGAAAACTTTTAAAATGAGGATGAAGCTGTTAAGAGTAAGAGATAATCTGAACAGGAAATATTTCTGCAGAGACCTAACAGGCAGCAAAAGAAGATCATAATGAAAAGCCTCTTGTAGTAAATAAGGACTGTAGGCGACAGAAGGAAAAGTTACAGTGGAACCTATTTTAACCTTTAACACTCCTTTTGTCTGTGAGGACATGCATAAATAACACACAAGACCTTTAAAAGATAAAGAAACGTGTCCCATTGGCAGTCTGCCAGTTGGCTCTGTATTTACCTGCTTGACTTCCCATGTAGGGCAGTGGTGAAGAACCTGCCTGCCAATACAGGAGACACAAGAGATGTGGACTCACTCTCTGGGTCAGGAAGATCCCCTGCAGTAGGAAATGGCAACACACTCCAGTGTTCTTGCCTGGAAAATTCCGACAGAGGAACCTGGTGGGCTACAGTCCCTGGGGTTGCAAAGAGTCAGACATGATTGAGCAACTGAGCGTACACACACACAACACATTTACCTGCTAGGAAATAATAGTTCCCCTACTCCATGTTGCCCTCCCTAGAAATGTTTGCAGAGGCAAATAAATAGAAGCCACCTCTTGTAGGCTGTGGCCATCAGACAATAGAGGAGACAGGCCCACCATTCCACGTGGGCCATTGCTGAGTAGCTGGGGTTCAGGTGACATGATCATTCCACTTGTCTCCACCATGTGCTTTGGCAAAGCATGAGTGTGCAACAAGCACTACATTTGCTTTTCCTTCTGGCCACAAGTATTAGTCATGCTCACTGGCAGAGAGCCTCTAAGTTGGTCTCCATGGTCCACTTGACAATCACAGCATCCTTCTGGGGTTCAATGCATAGTGTAGTCTCTTCCCTTTGAGTGTGGGTGGGACCCGGACCTTGCCTGTCTAACACGACAAAGATGGTGGGATGTCTCTGATTACATTACATAAGATTATAACACCTGTCTTGCAGGGAAACTCTTTCCTTGGCTGCTTTTGAGAAAGTAAGCATTTATGTTGGGGAGATCCACGGAGCAAAGAACTGGAGGGAGCCTCCAGCCAACAGCCAGAAAGAAACTGAGGCCCTCAATACAACATGTCACAAAGAACTGAGCTCTATCAACAACCACGTGAGTTTGGAAGTGAATCCTTGCCCAAACCAGCCTCAGATGGGACTGCAGCCCAACCTAACATTTTTATGGCAGCCTTGTAAGCAGAGGACTAGTGTGTGCATTTGTGCTAAGTCGCTTCAGGCATGTCCAATTCTGTGTGACCCTATGGACCGTAGCCTGCCAGGCTCCTCTGTCCATGGGATTCTCCAGGCAAGAACACTGGAGTGGGTTGCCATACCCTCCTCCAGGGGATCTTCCCGACTCAAAGATTGAACCTGCATCTCTGTGTCTCCTGCACTGGCAGGCAGGTTCTTTACCACTAGGTTCACCTGGGAGGCCCACAAAGGGCTAGAGGACCCAGCTAAGCCATGCCAGTCCCCTGATCCATAGAAATTGCAAAACAGTAGGTCTGTGTTGTTTTAAGCTGTTAAGTTTGTGGTAATATTACGACCCAGTCATAGATAATGTGCTAACTATAATCTTGTGTTGATTTATTATTGGTTCTTAGTCTTAAGAATTTTGCTGTTTATCTTTAATGAGTTCTCACCAATAAACCTTGAGATTTGAAACTTTGTTAAATTTGTCACTGCCAATCAAAAACTTGTTACAGTGAATAAGGGGGCTACCAAACTGGGCAAAAAGATTTCCACAATAATTGCTCACCAAGAGCAATAAAAAGAACCCTGACGATGGTCAGATCTGAAGAGCTAGAGAAGTCTCACTGTGCCTGAGGAGGGTCTGAATCAAACTGCAAACAGAAAAAAATATCAGTGCTTTGGGTTCTATTTTTATCTATGTTTCCTGAAACACTTGAGATTCAGGAAAAATTAGAGAAACTCAGAAATGTGAATGATGACTAGCTAACGAGCCATGATTTGAAACAAATTCTGTGTGTGTGCTCAGTCGTGTCTGACTCTTTGTGACCTTTGCTCTGCAGCCTGACAAGTTCCTCTGTCCATTGAATTTTCTAGCAAGAATACAGGAGTGAGTTGCCATCTCCTCCTCTAGGGGATCTTCCCAACCCAGGTATCAAACCTGTGTCTCTTGCATCTCCTGCATAGGCAGGTAGATTCTTCACCACTAGTGCCACTGGGGAAGCCCTGAAACAAAGGCATTAGGTTGAAAAAAAACTATGTGGGACTTCCCTGATGGTCCAGTGGTTAAGACCACATTCCAATACAGGAAGTCAGGGTTCAATCCCTGGTGAGGAAACTAAACTCCCACGTGCCTTTTGGCCAAAAAGATGAAACATAAAACAGAAGCAATGTTGTAACAAATTCAATAAAGGCATTAAAAATTTTCCTCATCAAAAAAAGTTAAAAACATTATGCTCTTGAAAAGTTGGTGAGATTAGCATGCGGTGACCATAACTTAGGAGAATGCAAGACTTCAGCCTACAGGTAAATATGTCTGATAAAGGGCAGTTGTCAAAGAATAGGGGCTTTCCTGGTTATTCGGATGGTAAAGAATCTGCCTGCAACGCGTGAGACCTTGGTTCGATCCCTGGGTTGGGAAATCCCTGAGAGGAGAATGGCAACCCGCTCCAGTATTCAAGACAAAGGTGACGATATATAGTGCTAATTGTTGTCATGCTTTCAATAATGAAAGAGTTGTAAAGCTCATCATAAAGGGTCTTTACTGTAATGTATTATAAAGACACAGAGAGCCTAGAAAAGCGTATACAGTGGGCACTGCTGTGTTTTCAAGTTATATCTCCAGTTGCACAAATGCCAGTCTATATGTGGATGGGCAATGATTTGGGGGCTCCTTCTCTTTCTTGAATTTATCCTTCCCAGTTCCTTGACATACACAGGTCTTATTAGCTCACGAGACTTCCCCCATGGCCACCCATCTCAGAGCTGGTAGAGATGCTCTAGCTCAGGATTCCTCAGTCCCTTCAGCTCCTCTATGTGTCCTGCCCAGAGTCCTCCCTCTGATCCACCCCAGCCTCCAACACGCTTATCCGGTATCTGTTCCATATGCTTCCTCTGTGCATAAGAAGTAAGCAATCAGGGCGTCCGTAAAGCATGGAAAGGGGGAAGAAGAGAATCTGTCTTTCATTGTATCTCCAAGGGACAGAGTCCTTTCACAGCTAACGGCGACCTCCCCTTAGATGACATTTCCCATGTGGCTTTCCCCTGATGAGAGCGCAGGCACTTTTCTTATCTTGGGTTTCATCCTGTTACCCATGCACTGAGCTTTGATGGGTTTGTGGGGAGCTTTAGAGACTGATGGAAGCAAAAGGCCATCCAACCTCACCTACTTCCTAGATCAAAGGCACTTGGTTTTGCTCTCCCTTGTTCCATTCAAGAAGCACCCCTCTCATATGACATCCCTTATATGTGGCATTACAGACTCAATGGACATGAACTTGAGCAAACTCTGGGATATAGTGAAGGACAGGGAAGCCTGGCATGCTGAAATCCATGGGGTCACAAAGAGTTGGACAAGACTTAGCAATGGAGCATAACACGTAAGTGGAATCTACAAAGAAATGGTACAAATCAACTTAGTTACAAAAAAAAGAGTCAAAGACTTAGAGAACAAACTTATGGCTGCCAGGGGAAAGGATGGGGAGAAGGGATAGTTTGGGAGTTTGGGATGGGCATGTACACACTGCTATACTTAAAATGGATAACCAACAAGGTCCTACTGTGTAGCACAGGGAACTCCGCTCAATGCTATGTGGCAGCCTGGATGGCAGGGGAGTTTAGTGGAGAATGGATGCATGTATATGTTATGGTTGAGTCCCTTTGATGTTCACCTGAGACTATCACAATGTTGCTTGCTAATAGACTATGTCCTTGTTCGGTCACCAAGTCATATCCAACTCTTTGCAACTCCATGGACCGCAGCACACCAGGTTTCCCTGTCCCTCACCACCTCCTGGAGTTTGATCAAGTTCAGGTCCATTGAATCGGTGAAGACATCCAACCATCTCATCCTCTGCCACCCTCTTCTCCTTTTGCCCAATTGACTATGTGTGCATGCATGCTAAGTCAAGTCAGTCATGTCTGACTGTGCATTCCTAGGTCTATAACCGGCTAGGCTCCTCTATCCATGGGATTCTCCAGACAAGAATCCTGGAGTGGATTGCCATGCCTTCCTCCAGGGGGTCTTCCCAACCTAGGGCTAACTGACTATACTCCAATACAAAATTTTAAAATTTATATTTAAAAATGTACCCTTCTCATGTTCAGTCTACCATCCACTCCTAGATGGGAGTCAGGGGAAGGGAAGATGCAAGCCCTCTTCAGTCTCATCTAGAGCACAACTGACATTGGCACATCTCACTGGTACCAAGGCTGGTGGGTCAGTTTCCTTCCCCTACTAATTTCTTGATGGCTTGAGTACCATTGCTGTAGGATCCAGTTGCATTTTATTCACTGGCAAGGATCCTTACTGGTTCACTAGAAGATAAGAGATGTCTCCGGAGGTCAATTATCTAAAGCCCATTTGGGATTCCCAAGTTCCAAAACAAGATCCAATCCCTGAACTGAAGCTTCTGGCATTGTCCCCTAGGTGATGGGAAAGTATTTAGGAAAAATTGAAGAGTTGCAAATGTTTTATTCTGGGCTGTTAGTTAGTATGATATTTGGATTTATATTTTATCTCAGTAACATATCAAAGTTCTCCTGGTTGTCTTCCACAAATGAAGGTAAGATCTACTAGAATGTTTAGTAAAGCAGAACAAAGAGAGATTTGGTTCCAAATAGCACCATATGTGGCCACTAGGACACTCATATTTGGGCTCCATTGTTTTCTATTCCAGATGGAAATTTCCTAGCATATCATTAAAGTGAGGTTGTTAATTCCCTTGGAGATGATACAAAATAAGTGTAGATATTTTTAATCCCTTCTTAATTGAAATATTTCCCATTGGAACAAATTTTCATTCTCTCCTATTTGGTCCTAATGATTCAAACAAGCGATCAAGTGAACTGAAAATTTCTCCACAAAACCCATGAAGTAAAGGCCCCCTTGTCCTACATGGAAAAATTCTGCAAGTTCTAAAATTACCCTGCTCAAGTTTTAACTGCCCAGTACCAAGGACAAAAATTCAGAGCTTTATAGCTGTAAAGGTTTCCGATTCTGAATCATTTCTAAATAGACTTCCTGTGTGAGCAATGGTTGTCACTGAATGAATTGCAAACAAGGGTCACATTTGGAGTAAACATCCTCTGCCTTTGAGCTAATGGGTTGAATCATAATTAAATTGGATTAAGTGAAGTCATCAGCCAGCCCGCTGGGCTCCATGGAGCAGTACTTCTAAGGCAAGAGTCATGACTGTCTGAGCACTGAATTTGTCTTTAGAGTATACTCTAAATGAGTGATTTCTTTTTATTTGCCAGGCCTGCAACAAGGCTTTCTGTTATTGAAGATGGTTTGTCTGGAGACTTCCCTGGTGATCCACTGGTTAAGATTCCAAGCTCCCAATGCAGGGGACCTGGGTTTGATCCCTGGTCCGGGAACTAGAAACCACATGCCAAACTAAGGGTCTGCATGCTGCAACTAAAGATCCCACACGCTGTAATGAAGACTGAAGATCTTGTGTGCTGTAACTAAGACTGTGCTCTGCTGTGCTTAGTCGCTCAGTTGTGTCTGACTCTTTGCAACCCCACGGACTGTAACCCACCAGGCTCTTCTGTCCATGGAGATGCTCCAGGCAGGAATACTGGAGTGGGTTGCCATGCCCTCCTCCAGGGGATCTTCCCAATCCAGGGATTGAACCCAGGTCTCCCGCAGTGCAGGTGGATTCTTTACCATCTGAGCCACCAGGGAAGCCTGCAACTAAGACTAGGTGCAGCCAAATAAATAAATATTTTAAAAAGAAGAAGAAGGCTTGCGCATCTCACAAAAGATTCTACAAGAAGCACAGTCTGGGGATGGTTCCTCCACTCTTGTGCGTTCCACAAACCTCTTCCATATCCTACTCCTCAGCAGGCCACCGGGCTCACAGTTGATTAGAAGAAAAACCTTTGAGACTTTCCCTTTCTCTACATCCTACGGTCACTCAGGCTCTTTAAGTGCTGTCTGCACTCCCTTCAGCTCTTCTTCCTCAGTTTTCCTTCAGTTCAGTTCAGTTCAGTTCAGCCGCTCAGTCGTGTCCGACTCTTTGCGACCCCATGAATCACAGCACTTCAGGTCTCCCTGTCCATCGCCAACTCCCGGAGTTCACTCAAACTCATGGCCATCGAGTCTGTGATGCCATCCAGCCATCTCATTCTCTGTCGTCCCCGTCTCCTCCCGCCCCCAATCCTTCCCAGCATCAGTCTTTTCCAGTGAATCAACTCATCGCAAGAGGTGGCCAAAGTATTGGAGTTTCAGCTTTAGCATCAGTCCTTCCGATGAACACCCAGGACTGATCTCCTTTAGAATGAACTGGTTGGATCTCCTTGCAGTCCAAGGGATTCTCAAGAGTCTTCTCCAACACCACAGTTCAAAAGCATCAATTCTTCGACAATCAGCTTTTTCACAGTCCAACTCTCACATCCATACATGACCACCGGAAAAACCATAGCCTTGACTAGATGGACCTTGGTTGGCAAAGTAATGTCTCTGCTCTCTAATATACTATCTAGGTTGGTCATAACTTTCCTTCCAAGGAGTAAGCGTCTTTTAATTTCATGGCTGCAATCAGCATCTGCAGTGATTTTGGAGCCCCCAAAAATAAAGTCTGACACTGTTTCCACTGTTTTCCCATCTATTTCCCATGAAGTGATGGGACCAGATGCCATGATCTTTGTTTTCTGAATGTTGAGCTTCAAGCCAACCTTTTCACTCTCCTCTTTCACTTTCATCAAGAGGTTCTTTAGTTCCTCTTCACTTTCTGCCATAAGGGTAGTGTCATCTGCATATCTGAGGTTATTGATATTTCTCCTGGCAATCTTGATTCCAGCTTGTGCTTCTTCCAGCCCAACGTTCCTCATGATGTACTCTGCATATAAGTTAAATAAGCAGGGTGACAATATACAGCCTTGACTTAGTCCTTTTCCTATTTGGAACCAGTCTGTTGTTCCATGTACAGTTCACTGTTGCTTCCTGACCTGCATACAGGTTTCTCAAGAGGCAGGTCAGGTGGTCTGGTATTCCCATCTCTTTCAGAATTTTGCACAGTTTATTGTGATCCACATAGTCAAAGGCTTTGGCATAGTCAATGAAGCAGAAATAGATGTTTTTCTGGAACTCTCTTGCTTTCTCCATGATCCAGCAGATGTTGGCAATTTGATCTCTTGTGCCTCTGCCTTTTCTAAAACCTGCTTGAACATCTGGAAGTTCACGGTTCACATATTGCTGAAACCTGGTTTGGAGAATTTTGAGCATGACTTTACTAGCGTGTGAGATGAGTGCAGTTGTGCAGTAGTTTGAACATTCTTTGGCATTGCCTTTCTTTGGGATTGGAATGAAGACTGACCTTCTCCAGTCCTGTGGCCACTGCTGAGTTTTCCAAATTGGCTGGCATATTGAGTGCAACACTTTCATAGCATCATCTTTCAGGATTTGAAATAGCTCAACTGGAATTCCATCACCTCCACTAGCTTTGTTCCTAGTGATGCTTTCTGAGGCCCACTTGACTTCACATTCCAAGATGTCTGGCTCTAGGTCAGTGATCACATTATCATGATTATCTTGGTCGTGAAGGTCTTTTTTGTACAGTTCTTCTGTGTATTCCTGCCACCTCTTCTTAATATCTTCTGCTTCTGTTAGGTCCATACCATTTCTGTCCTTTATCGAGCCCATCTTTGCATGAAATGTTCTCTTGGAATCTCTAATTTTCTTGAAGAGATCTCTTGTTTCTCCTATTCTGTTGTTTTCCTCTATTTCTTTGCATTGATCACTGAGGAAGGCTTTATTTCTCCTTGCTATTCTTTGGAACTCTGTATTCAGATGCTTATATCTTTCCTTTACTCCTTTGCTTTTTGCTTCTCTTCTTTTCACAGCTATTTGTAAGGCCTCCTCAGACAGCCATTTTGCTTTCTTGCATTTCTTTTCCATGAGGATGGTCTTGGTCCCTGTCTCCTGTACAATGTCACGAACCTCCGTCCAGAGTTCATCAGGCATTCTATCTATCAGATCTAGTCCCTTAAATCTATTTCTTACTTCCACTGTATAATCATAAGGGATTTGATTGAGGTCATATCTGAATGGTCTAGTGGTTTTCCCTACTTTCTTCAATTTCAGTCAGAATTTGGCAATAAGGAGTTCATGATCTGAGCCACAGTCAGCTCCTGGTCTTGTTTTCACTAACTGTATACAGCTTCTCCATCTTTGGCTGCAAAGAATATAATCAATCTGATTTTGGTGTTGACCATCTGGTGATGTCCACGTGTAGAGTCTTCTCCTGTGTTGTTGGAAGAGGGTGTTTGCTATGACCAGTGTATTCTCTTGGCAAATCTCTATTAACCTTTGCCCTGCTTCATTCCGTGCTCCAAGGCCAAATTTGCCTGTTACTCCAGGTGTTTCTTGACTTCCTACTTTTGCATTCCAGTCCCCTATAATGAAAAGGACATGTTTTTGGGTGTTAGTTCTAAAAGGTCTTATAGGTCTTCATAGAACCGTTCAACTTTGGCTTCTTCAGCGTTACTGATTGGGGCATAGGCCTGGATTACTGTAATATTGAATGGTTTGCCTTGGAAACGAACCTTCCTTACCTGCTCCATTTTCCTGTTCCTAGGTGCTGGGAGGAGGATAGGGGATAAAAAATCCCAAGAATGAGACCCTGAGGTGTGCAGGACACTGAGACCTTCCCAAACCCTTTCCCTGGAATATCTCCTGAGTATCAGTATGCTTTATTTGTCTCTCCCTTCACTTGAGTCAGTGCCCCAGCCATGATACAAGGAGAATGATGGTTTAAAAAAAAAAAAAGACTCACACCCTAATCTAAAAAATGATACAAAAGAACGTATTTACAAAGTAGAAGCAGACTCATAGAGAACAAATTCATGGTTACCAAACGGGAAGGTGAGGAGGGATAAATTAGAAGGTTGGAATTAACAGAGACACACTACTTTATACAAAATAGATAATCAAGGTCCTCCCACTGAATAGCACAGGAAACTGTATTCAGTATCTTGCAATAACCTATCATGGAAAAGAATCTGAGAAATTCTTTTCAGATTTGTGCGTATGTATAAAACTGAATCACTTTGCTGTACCTGAATCTAACACAGCATTGTAAACCAATGATGCTTCACTTTAAAAGGACCCACACTCTACTCACTAGAATCTATAGAGCACATACCACGTGCCAGACTCTGTGGTAAGCACTTTAGAAATAGTTCAATTCATCGTCACAACTTAACCTGTGTTTCCCCTTTTATAGGTAGGATTCTGAGACACAGCGAGCACACAACTAGTAAGTGGTGAGTGAAGTTTCAGACCTCAGCCTGTGGTCACCACTCTGCCCCATGAACAAGTATCCTAACAGTCAAGTGCTATCTTACAATACTGGACGTATGTTAACTGGAGCTACGATTCGGAGATAGATGAATCGCAAGCATAAAAGTCAGATGTTGTCTTGCTAGTCTCGGTTAGATGTTCTCAATCAGAGATGATTTGCATCCTGGGGGACATCTGGCAATGTCTGGAGTTACTTTCCGTTATCACACCTGGGGGCTACTGCTGGCATCGAGTGGGTAGAGGCCAGTTTTGTTGCTGCTGTTGTTTAGTCACTGAGCTATGTTTGACTTTTTGTGACCCCTTGGACTGTAGCCTGCCAGGCTCTTTTGTCCATGGAACTGTCCAGGCAAGAATTGCTAGAGTGGGTTGCCATTTCCTATACCAGGGGATCTTCCTGACTCAGGGATCAAACCCACATCTCCTGCACTGCAGGCAGATTCTTTACCACTGAGCTACCAGGGAAGCCCCAGGTAGAAGCCAGAGTTGCTACCGAACATCGTACAAGGCCCAGGACAGCCTCCCCACAATGAAGACCGAGCCCAAGATGTCAGCAGGATGTCAGCCCCAGGGGTTTGCTCTAGTTGTCTCCTGTCCCATGCCCCACTCCATTCTTGGCTGTGGATGTTTATTCTTGGCCCATTTTAGTAGTGTTCTATTCATCTTTTACTGTGAGGCACCCCAAGTCCTTTATGAAGCAGGAAGAGTGTGAATAAAGACAAACAAACTGACTTTCAAAGAAACCTCCAAGCAAGGGCACAACACCTTGCTTGGAACAAAACACTCTGAGGGCACTATTTTGGGAAAGGTGATCCAGTGGGCCAGCTCTCTATCTCCCACCACTTCCAGGACTGGTGCTTCCGGGCATGTAATCCCAGGAAAGTGTTTGGGGGCAGGGAGAGTGGTTGCCCTAGAACATGCCATTGCAATGAGAAATGTTGAAAGAAGGAAAACCCTGTAACCCAATGCCAGTCTTAAATAGTCTCTGCTAACTGGAAATCAAGAGGAAAAGGATTTTCATCACATTCAGACATGTTCTCTGGGGTTTGCAAGAACAGAAAAGACAATGTGGAGAAAACGCATCGCTCTGCGTGGTTCTGAAAGCAAAGCCCAATTAGTTAGGCAAATTGAAGACAGTTCAGTAATAAAATACACATCCCAACCATTTCTATTTTAAGCAAGCCCCAAACATCAAAAAAAAAACTTCCCTGGTGGCTCAAAGGTAAAGAATCCACTTGCCAAGGCAGGAGATGCAGGTTTGATCTGTGCATCAAGAAAATCCTCTGGAGAAGGAAATGGCAACTAGTTCCAGCATTCTTGTCTAGAAAATTCCATCAGCAGGGGAGCCTGGCAGCTACAGTCTATGGGATCACAAAGAGACAGACAAGACTGAGCAATTGAGTACCCAAACATCAAAAATGGATAGACCATAAAGCAACTTTGGGCTTCCCTGGTGGCTCAGTGGTAAAGAATCTGCCTGCCAAACAGGAGACATGAGTTCAAACCCTGGGTCAAGAAGATCCCCTGGAGGAGGAAATGACTATCCACTCTACTATCCTTGCCTTGAAAATCCCATGGACAGAGGAGCCTGATGTGCTACAGTCCACGGTGTCACAGACAGTCAGACATGACTGAGCCACCAAACAATAACAACATAAGGCTACTTTAGTCAAGAACATCTTTGTTTATGATACAGGATTTACAGGTAAACTTTGAAATGATTCTATTGACTGTTCAGTTCAGTTCAGTCGCTCAGTCGTGTCTGACTCTCCGCGACCCCATGAATCACAGCACGCCAGGCCTCCCTGTCCATCACCAACTCCCAGAGTACACTCAAACTCATGTCCACAGAGTCGGTGATGCCATCCAGCCATCTCATTCTCCGTCGTCCCCTTCTCCTCCCGCCCTCAACCTTTCCCAGCATCAGAGTCTTTTCCAGTGAGTCAACTCGTCGCATGAGGTGGCCAAAGTATTGCAGTTTCAGCTTTAGCATCAGTCCCTCCAATGAACATCCAGGATTGATCTCCTTTAGAATGGACTGGTTGGATCTCCTTGCAGTATAAGGGACTCTCAAGAGTCTTCTCCAACACCACAGTTCAAAAGCATCGATTCTTCGGACTGTACAAAATGTTTTAATTGGTCTTTAACATATTTTTATGGGGTAAATTCAACTTGATTAAAATGTTTCCTGACTGGTCTCTGCTTGTGACAGCTCGTTACTCTGTCTTAATGCCATAAGAACCATAAGAATCATAATGTCAGTTTTTTAAAAATCAAGATTTTATCCAATTCTGAGTAGAGGTTATTTATACCTTAGAATGTTCTTAACAGCTTCATGTCAAAGGAAAAAATCTGGAATGAGTTATAATTATGACCTCATTCAATATCTTTTTAAATTATAATGTCTTGGGAAGTTTTGCTCATAGAATTCTTTGAGCCTCTGGGATATCCTTTTATTCTTTTCCCAAAATTCTCCTTATCATTCAAGACCTAATTCAGATACCACTTTACTCCATGAAACTGTTCTTAATTCTTCATCAGTATTAACCAAATGTTCCTCTTTGCTTCCAAGACACTTCAACTTTTTTTCACTGAGCATTTGTAATGATCACTTTGCTTTATATGTTACAGTCACTCGCCTGCGTCTGTCTTCTTTAGTTAAAAATGCCTTCAGTGGAACAGACAGGATCTTATACATTTTGCATCCCAGGGAACTGATCAGGTACATGGAATCAGTAAGCATCCAACAGAATTAAGTTACATGAAATTGTACAGGTTTGATCTGATAGACATTGCTTTTCAGCTTGTTCTTTTGGTTTGTTTGCAGTGGTTTGCTCATTTCAATAATTATGAAATGCAAATCTCAACCAGTTAGGACAAATAGTTCTAGAGCTTTCTCTTTCGTAGTCTTAATTTCGAGTTCCAGTAAACGCCAAGAGATAAGCAAAGCATTTTCTGATGCCCACTGTCTCAGATTGGGCTCACACCCAATACAAGAGTCCAAGTGGGTGAATAATGCCCTGGATATTTGGCCTGACTTGAGGTGCTTCCAGACAAGCTAGCTAATAATTAATTAAGGAAGACGGTTGTATAAACGCTTTGTTCCAAACTCCCCCACTTGTTCCCTCACTCAGAAACTCCCTCTTTATTATCAACAAATGACGTTTGAACCCATAGTACATACTAGGCATCTCTAGCAACTCAAAATACAGAGCTCAATAAGGACATAGAACAGAACTCTTGTCAAGAAATGTAGGAGCATATCAACAGAAGAGTCTAACTTTTAATATTCAAAAATCTAAAAGATTGTTTTAACAGAAAATATTCACCCAGAACAAGCCCTGGGTGAGAAAGAAGCGTTTGTTTTTCAGCAAAGATGGAGACTATTTTAGTACTTGCATTTCAAATGTTTACAACATGCCTTTGAGATCCTGTGAACAATTCAGACTAAGGTGTCCAGCCATGCAAGACAAGAGTAATTGCAGAGGCAGAGACCATCTCTGGGGAATCCCAGCTGCGATGCTATACTGCGTCCCACACCAGCTTCTCCACTGACTCCCCGAAAGCCAATGCCTCACCAAGCTGGTTGGATGTTGCTTCGCTGTGACCTGAAACCCAATGTTCTAGAGCAAGAACATGACTCCCAGGCTGCAATTTGTGACTGAGATTCTGCTCACAAATATCAAGAGTGCCACAAACCTTTCAGATGCTATGAGATTATTTTGATAGAAAAAGAAATCAGAGTAAATTTATAAATGTTCCTTGTTGTTGTTTAGTCACCAAGTTGTGTCCAACTCTCTGCCACCCCATGAACTGCAGCTCACCAGGCTTCCATGACCTTCACCATCTCCCTGAGTTTGCTCAAACTCATGTCCATTGAGTCAGCGATGCCATCTAACCTTATCTTCTGTCACCCCTTCTCTTGCCCTCAGTCTTTCCCATCATCAGGGTCTTTTCCAATAAGTTGACTTTTCGCATCAGGTGGCCAGGTATTTGTCCTTCAACTTTAGCATCAGCCTTTCCAGTGAATATTCAGGGTTGATTTCCTCTAGGATTGACTGGTTTGATTCCTTGCTGTCCAAGGGAGTCTCAAGAGTCTTCTCCAGCATTTTCATTTTTAATTTTACTAAATTGTACTTATATGTTTTTATAGAAGTATAGTTGATGTGGGCTTCCCAGGTGGATCGGGGGTAAAGAATCCACCTGCAATGCAGGAGACACAGGAGACCTGGGTTCAGTCTATGGGTTGGGAAGATCCCCTGGAGCAGGCCATGGCCACCCACTCCAGTATTCTTGCCAGGAGTATCTACAGACAGAGGAGCCTGGTGGGCTACAATCCATAGGGTCGCCAACAGTCAGACTGAAGCGACTGAGCACACACAGTTGATGCACAATATGAGCATAATGCCCTCCAAGTCCAAACGTTGCTGCAAATGGCAAAATTTCATGCTTTTTATGTCCTCAGAGTATTCCCTCGTACATATATACAACATCTTCTTTATTCATTTGCATTCTCAACCCTGCCCCTCTGGCTAGAGCCAGGGGCTTACCTGCCATGGCGGTGTTCAGCTGTATCAGCCCACGTCACAGTAGGGACAGAATGAGATGCAGTTCAAAGAATAATTGCCCTGTTATACACAAGGTTGCTCTGTATAATCTGTTCCAGGAGAAACTCACAGAAGTGTTGGAAGAATATGAGATGCCTAGAATAGTCAAACTCATAGAGTAGGAAAGTACATTGGCAGAGGCCAGGAGCCTGGGGTGGGAGCTGGGAAAGGGGATTTGGTGTTTAATGAGGACAGAGTTTCAACTTAGGAAAGTGAAAAATTCGGGATATGAATGATGGTGAGAGTTACAAGGCAATGTGAATGTACTTATGCAGCTGAAATGTACAGTTAAATACAGTTAAAATAGTATGCTTTTCATTAAGTGACTTTTACCACACTAAAAAAAAATTTAAAAAGGATAGTGAAAAAAATGTGGAGGAAGAGTAGGTGAAGGACTCCGGACTGTGGTTATTCTATTCATTATTGAACATGTGTTTCACTGAAATGTATTTCTTTGCTTTTCTGTAATCATTAGGCGTGTCTGTTAGAATGTTTTTGAGGCAAGTCATAGACTAGTCAACATGAAGTAGCTCAAACAGAAAGAAACCTTGCGATGGGGCAAGGCAGGGTTCTTTAATTCAGTGGATAAACAAGATCCCAACACCTAGAGCTTTCTGTATTTCAGTTTTGTTTCTTCAGTATGCCCATGACTGCCTTTATAGTCAAAACACGGCTGCAGCAGCATCAGAGGGCAGCTCTAAACAGTGCGACATCCATTAAGAGGACAGGAACTTCCCCCTGGTTTCCCTGGTGGCTCAGCTGGTAAGGAATCCGCCTGCAATGTGGGAGACCTGGGTTCCATCCCTGGGTTGGGAAGATCTCCTGAAGAAGGGAAGGGCTACCCACTCCAGTATTCTGGCCTGGAGAAGTCCATGGGGTCACAATGAGTCAGACACAATTGAGCGACTTTCACTTTCACTTAATTATTTTAACAAGGAAATTTCCAGAAGTTCCCAAATTGACTTCTCCTCAGTTTCCATTGGCTAGATTTAGTCACACACCCATCCCTAAATCAACACCTGTAAAAGGAATGAATCAATTATGATTGTTTTAAACTAACTACAGTTCAGTCCTTGGGGTCCATAGAGAGGTCACCTATCCTGCACTAGTGGGAAGAGGACACCAGGAGAAAATCAGGCCTCCAGGGAAAGGGGATGGGACAGTTTACAGTAGGTAAACAACTGTCACAACTGAATTAAAGAACATGTTTGGCAGGGGAGGGAGACTGGACACAAATGAAGGACTTTTGCTGTTATAGTATAAACCAGTCTTGACCTCCCAGTGATGAAAGATAAGGTCACCAAACAGTCTCTGATTTCAAAGAGGTTTTCCAAAGCCTTGCTAGTCAGTTCATTGATTTACTCACCAAAGATAATGAGGATTTTTTTTATTTTAAAAATTAAAATTCCAAAGCAAATTTTCAAATTCTAAATAGCATTTTTACTTGTGGGCAAGAGAAGCAGGAAAAGGGCACATAGGATGAGACAGATTGCTGGAGATATTTTATGAAATAATCTTCCCCAGATAATGACATGATAAGTGAATCTTCAAAATTTCTGCCTATAGATAAGCCATCTTTCAGAAACAGCAAGTTCAAAATCATCATGTTGTCTAGACATAAAATCAATTAGTAGAATAAAATAGAATACCTAGAAACAGGCACACATGCATAGGAAAACTAATACATTAAAAAATTGGAATCTCAAATTAGTGGGGATAAAGAACTTTTGTAATCAAAAATTTTATTTAGATAATTGTAAAGTACATGGTTATAAAAAAATAATACAGAGAGATCCTTTGTACGCTTTGCCCATTTTTACTCAATGATAACATTTTGCAAAATTACAATAAAATATCACAACCAGGTATTGACTGAGCAAGAGTACCTCGTTTTACACACCTCACTTCGTTTCACTTCCTTGATACTGTATTTTTTACAAAATTAAAGTTTGTGACAACTCTGTGTCGAGTAAATCTATCAGAACCATTTTTCCAACATTTCTCACTTCATATCTCTGTGTCACATTTTAGTAATTCTCACAACATTCAAACCGCTTCATTATTGTTCTTGTTCAGCCGCTCAGTTGTGTCCAACTCTTTGCAACCCCATGGACTGCAGCACGCCAGGCCTCTCTGTCCCACACTATCTCCCAGACCTTGCCCAAACTCTTGTCCGTTGAGTTGGTGATACCATCCAACCATCTGGTCCTCTGCCGTCCCCTTCTCCTCCTGAATTCAATCTTTCCCAGCATCGGGGTCTTTTCCAATGAGTCAGTTTTTTGCATCAGGTGGACAAAGTATTGGAGCTTCAGCTTCAGCATCAGTCTTTCCTATGTATGCTGCTGCTGCTGCTAAGTCACTTCAGTCGTGTCCGACTCTGTGTGACCCCTTAGACGGAAGCCCACCAGGCTCCCCCGTCCCTGGGATTCTCCAGGCAAGAACACTGGAGTGGGTTGCCATTTCCTTCTCCAATGTGTGAAAGTGAAAAGTGAAAGTGAAGTCGCTCAGTCGTGTCCGACCCTTAGTGACCCCACGGACTGCAGCCTACCAGGCTCCTCCATCCATGGGATTTTCTAGGCAAGAGTACTGGAGTGGCTTGCCATTGCCTTCTCCATTCTGATGTATATTCAGGGTTGATTTCCTTTAGGACTGACTGGTTGGATCTCCTTGCAGTCCATAGTCACTCAGTAATGTCAGATTCTTTGCTACCCCATGGACTTAGCCCACCAGGCTCCTCTGTCCACAGGGATTCTCCAGGCAAGAATACTGGAGTGGGTTGCCATGTCCTCATCCAGGGGACCTTCCCAAGCCAGGGATCAAACCCAGGTCTCCCACATTGTAAGTGGATTCTTTACTGTCTGAGCCACCAGAGAAGCCCAATACCCCATTATATAACTATAATTTTCCAGAAATACTGATGTTCTTTTTGCCAGTTACATTTTGCTTCAATGTAAGAAAAACTGATGATATTAAAATCAATTTTCAAAATGTTTCTATGAAGACAATGGTTATTTTCCAAAAAATAGAAAAGCAGCATTTTTCACAAAAGCTGTGGTATAGAAGCAACCTAAGTCTGTCAATGAATGAATAAATAAAGAAAATGTGGTATAGGTACATCATATATACATATGTATATATAATGAAATATTATCGGCCTTAACAAAGAAAGAAATCTTGTCATTTGTGACAACATTATTAGAACTTGAGGGCATTATGCTAAGTGAAATGTGCTAGATAGAGAAAGAAAAATATTTCACGGTATCACTTACATATGGAATCTTTAAAAAAAAATAAAAAAGGGGGGGCAAACTCATAGACACAAAGAGCAGAACAGTGTCTGCTAAGCAAAACATAAAGCAGAAAAGAGGCTAAGGGGCTAGGGAAATAGATTGGTAAAAGGGTACAAACTTTCAATTGTAAGATGATAAGTCCTGAGGATCTAATATATAACATGGTGACTATAGTCGATAGCACTGCATTGTATGTTTGAAATTGGCTAAGAAAATAGAACTGAAATGCTATTACCCCATTCCAAAAAAGAAATTTGTAAGGTAATAAATATGTTAGTTAACTCAATGGAGGGAATCTTTTCATAATGTATATGTGCTTAATTATCACATTGTACACGTTAGCTGTCTTGTAATAGTATTTGTCAATTATAACTCAAAAAACTGAAAAAAGGACGTCTCCTAAGACTCTCAATTGTTGATAGAAGCTTGAATTACATAAAGAAAAACGTATAAAATAAAATTGTAGATATTTGTTCTGCTTGGATTTTTTTTGATGCTGCATCCATTGATTTTAAGACAGGGAACAACCTCATGTTAGAAAGGAAATCTTTCCCAGATGGAATTTGAAAAAGCCAATGACCTAATCTTTTAAAAATTATTGTCATGAGGCACTTGAGAAGAACAGAACTTGACAGGAGAGCAGGGATGTCTACAGATTTACAAAAGCAAAGAAGAGGAAAGCCACTCAGAGAGCTGTCAACTGCAATCTTGTTGCAAGAAGGCAAGATTTCTTTCTCTCTGCAGCAGGAAGCTGCTGAGTGAAGGGAGCACAGTGTCAGAATCAAAGAACAAATCCATATGGGACCACAGTCAATCTTAGTGGAATTTCTGGAGGCCAGAGTCATGACCCTAAACGTCTTCAGAGAGAGGAATGAACACAACAACAAACGTGGGAGAAGGGAAGAAATGACTATAACTTTCTTTACTTGGTTTTTCCAATTTTTTGCTTGGCCACATTGCGCAGTGTACAGGATCTCAGATCTTAGTTTCCAGACCAGGAACACAGCCATGCTCCCTGCAGTGGAAGCACAGAGTCCTAACCATGAAATCACCAGGGAATTCCTTTTAGCTTTCTTTTAGAAAATAAAGCAAATCCTGTAAAAAACGAAAGCAAAGTCTCTCTTGAAAAATACAGTATAAACTGGCAATGGCTTTTGGTAATGAAACCTATTGATGGAAACTGATCAGGAGAGAGAACATCCAATCAAAATAAATATACCTGAATACATTAAAAAAAAAACTTGCAAGTAACATCTTTGCTGCCACATAAATATCAATAATATCCGTGCTAGTCCTATACAGAAAGATCCATGAAAACAAAAGGTTTATAGTAGAAAAGTTCTTCGCTTTTCAATTAATGAAACCTAATGAAGGGGTTGACCTGGAATTTCTCAACAGGGCTCAGAATTCAAATTTATTCTACTTCAAAGGGAGTCAAATTAACAACCAAATGAATTGCCAGTGTCATTTTTTTATTAAAGTAATCAAAGAAATTTCCAAAACTAGCGAGTTGAAAAATTGAGACACACCCACCTAACTAGGTGATAGAAGAGACAGGCAAGAATCAGATAGCCGTCGTTGTCTTTGGAATTGCAAAGATCTAAATAACATAGATGAGACTCACAAATAAAACAAGTCAGACTCACTCAAGACCAAAGTCACTACAGGGAATAACCAAGAGTGGAAAGGATGCAGAAATGGGGTAAAATCATAGGGTTTGGGTTACAGGCTGGTCCCTAAAACATCAGAGCAATAATGATCACTTACCAGTTTTGATGGAAGGAAAAGAAGTAATTTCAAAAAAGAAAATGTGTCGTGTTCTCGGAACTGCTAATCAAGAAGGAGGCCCATTCTAGTTTCCAGGAAAATGTATCATTGTCTGAGGTTGAAGTGGTCTGAGAAGGGAAGAAAACTTACTTTTATTGGAAGGTATGTGGGCAGATGTAAAGCTTAGTATCCACACGTGCTTTCTTATCTGATCCCCACAATGACCCCAGTAGAAGGCATCACTGATCCCATTTTACGAATACGGGCAATGTTTAATGAGTGCTTCCCATGTGAAGGAGCCATACTAAAGACTCTGCATATATTATTTATCTCATCTAAGTCTCACAATGGCTGTTAAGTGAGTGTTGGCATTATCCCATTTTACAGAAGTGGAAATTGAGGTTCAGATGTTGAGGTCACTTGTCTATGGAACACTAATAGTGGAGCTGGCATTTCAAGAATCCTGGACTCCTTCACAGTGCGTGCTCTTCCCTCTATACTAAATGAAAAATTGTAAATGAGAATGAACTGTGGAAAACAGGTCAAAGAGGAAAGTGACCCAGACAAAACAAGGCCATCAGGAACAGAATCTGTCTGGTTTCAAATCCCAGTCCAAAGCTACTTCCAGCTCCCAATGAGGCCAGAATAAAGTCTGTGAAATCAGTTTTGTCGTAGTCCATCCTCACCAAAACAAACCTTCTGACATTAATCTGATTTAAAAAAAAAAAATCTCATCCTATAAAGAAGAGTCACTATAAGAAAATTATTTTAAAATGAAGGCATTAAAGGGAAGTCTTTGAAAAAAATCCCCTAAGAATTATTTTTCCTAATTACATGGCCAACATCATTAATCATCATGGACTATAGCCCACCATGACCCCAAGGACTGTAACCCACCATGGAATTCTCTAGGCAAGAATACTGGAATTGGTTGCCATTCCCTTCTCCAGGGGATCTTCCTGACAGACGGATCGAACCCAGATCTTCTGCATTGCAAACAGATTCTATGCCGTCTGAGCCAACAAATGAATTCCCAATAATCAGGAAAGTGCAAATCAAAACCACAATGAGATATCACTTCACATCTGTCAGAATGTCCATCATCAAAAATGTCTAAAAATAACAAATTGTTGTCAAGGATGTGAAGCAAGGAGAGCCCTGGCACTCTGCTGGTGGGGATGTAAATTAGCACAGCCACTGTGGGAAACCGTATGAAGGTTCCCCAGAAAGCTAAAGATAAAACTACCACATTATCCAGCAACTTCACTCCTGGGTATATACCTAAAAAAACAAACAAATATCAAAATGCTAATTTGAAAAGATTTTTGCACCCCAAAGTTCATAGCAGCATTATTTATAGTTGTCAAGATATGGAAACAAACCAAGCAAATCAGTAGATGAATAAATTAAGATGTGGTATATACAATGGAATATTACTTGGCCATAAAAAAGAATGAGGTTTTTGCCATTTGCCAGCAACATGGATGGACTTGGAGGGCATTCTGACTAGTGAAATGAGTCAGATAGAGAAAGACAAATACTGTATGACATCACCTATATGTGGAATGTAAAAAATACAACAAAGTACTGAATACAGCAGAAAAAGAAGAAGCAGACTCACAGATACAGAACAAACTACTGGTTACCAGTGGGGAGAGGAGACGGAGGACAGTCAATGTAAGGGCAGGGAAGTAAGGGGTACAGACTATTAGACATAAAATGAGCTACAAGGACATATTGTACAACACTAGGAATACCACCAATATTTTGTAGTAAATGTACAGGGAATGTACCTTTAAACTGTATTAAAAAATAACATTTTAAATTTTTTAAAAAGTTAAATGAAATGGCCAGTTGGTTTACGGTGTAAAAATGCCGAGTCACGCTAGCTGGTACATACCATGCTGCTCAGACTGGAGCCAGACCAAGACAGACATTTACCCCCAGAATCTATAACTGGGGGTGATAATCACAAACCTAAGTCACAATGCTACTACTTCCTCTCTCTGCTTGGACACTGGCAGAAATCTGTGAATGAGCACATTTGAACGACAAGAAACAAAATGCTGATCTTTCTTGAGACTCACTGAGAGAGACGCCCACTGACGGCCGGCATAATCATCTGACAGAAGCGAGATCTGAGCCCCCAAACCCACCGAGGGGTGTGGAGAGCACCGCAAGGAATTCCATGGTCACCGCGCCCTCATCAGTGTTAGATCCCGTCTGCTCACGTGGAGCTTACAACCTAGCAGGGGAGGTAGACACTGAATGACCAATTATAAGGAGGAGAAACGCCACATATGAGACAGTCATGGAGCTTGAGAACCAGGAGGGTGTGTGTGTGTGAGAGAGAGAGAGTCAGACGGAGAGAGATGGGGGTGTTTATAGCAGAGATCAACATCCTTGGAAAAGGAAACCACGTACAAAGAAACTCATAGGAAATAAAGAGCTTAGAACACTTAGGAAGTAAAAGAAAACTCCAATCCATGGAGCAGGAGGAAGAATGTGGGAGAGGACTGGAGACGCAGCTGGAAAGGTAGGCAGAGACATTCTGATTTTATCCCCCTGTCTCATGAGCTTATTTATTAATAACAAGCCTGCTCATGAGAGATGGATCTGCTCCCCCTGTTCTTCCAAAATCCAGTTTAAGAGCCTCCAAGACAGAAGGCCAGACCAAACGTGACACCCACAATAATGCCATCCCACAGCCTTTTGCTAAATAGCCCACCAGCCCTTTACCCAGAGACCAAGTGAAGTTTCTGCCACGTGGCTGTGAAAAGCACGTTCTGATTTTCCTTTATGATGAATCACAGCTTGGGTGCATGTGCTCAGTTGCTCAGTTGGGTCCGACTCTCTGGGACCCCATGGACTGTAGCCTGCCAGGATCCTCTGCCCATGAAATTTCCCAGGCAAGAACACTGGAGTGGATTGCTGTTTCCTTCTCCAGGGCATCTTCCCCCGCAGGGATCAAACTCATGTCTCCTGCATTGGCAGGTGGATTCTTTACCACTAGCACCACACGGGAAGCCCTAAAATATCTACTGGTTGCTCAGCCAAATATCCACCACCTTTAATTAAAATTCACTTTCTAATTGATCAGCTTAAAATTTTTGCTTCCAAAACCCAATTAGGGAGATCCTTGCAGAAATTCAGAGCATGCATAGATTGCAATTTCTATGCCTCTTATATCCATACCTTAAAAATGATAACTGAAGAACTTCCCTAGGGGTCCAGTGATTATGAATCCACCTTTTAATGCAGGGGACTCAGATAATAGTAATTGATAATATAATTTAACTTAGTAATTCTGAATAAGTTTCTGTCAAACCCTCGTAAGAATTTTACAGAGCAGCAGTTAATGAGATCTGAACCAAAAGCTCTTTTACAAGACAGGTTTATGAAACTTACACTCAAGCTTTTTCCTGCTGCCCTGCCAAATGTCTGAAAAATAAGTTGTCATGTCCAATGATTACAATTTTCAGTTCCACAGACAATTCCGGAAGCAGATGCCACTCCACATCACGTTTAAAAGTTTTTTCTACATTTGACCAAATATCCAATTCTAAACCCTGAAAAAAATGAGTTCAAAATTGATATCTAATGTCCAGCTCCTGGATGCCTAGTTATAAAACATTCAGTTATCTAACTAAATTCGGCAATTTACAGTTTGTTAGCACTAAAAGTGTGTGAAAGTGTGTCACTCAGTCCTGTCTGACTCTTTGTGACTCCATGGACTGTAGCCTAAGTAGGCTCCTCTGACCATGGAATTCTCTAGCAAGAATAGTGGAGGGGGTTGCCATTTCCTTCTCCAGGGGATCTTCCCAACCCAGGGATCAAACCTAGATCTCTAGCATTTCAGGCAGATTCTTTACCATATAAGCCACCAGGGAAGTCCTTGGGTGTGTTAAAATCCATGCAGAAAATCAGAAAGATGTGGTCAAGCAGAGCAGGAAGTTGGGTTCAAATGACAAGAGCAGCTTAACAGAGACAGGCCTCAGTATGCATCAGTTCAGTTCAGTTCAGTCGTTCAGTCATGTCCAACACTTTTTGACCCATGGACTACAGCATGCCAGTCCTCCCTGTCCATCACCAACTCCCGGAGCTTACTCAAACTCATGTCCATTGAGTCGGTGATGCCATCCAACCATCTCATCCTCGGTCGCCCCCTTCTCCTCCTGCCCTCAATCCTTCTCAGCATCAGGTCCTTTCTAATGAGATCACTCTTCGCATCGGGTAGCCAAAGTACTGGAGCTTCATCTTCAATTCAGTCCTTCCAATAAATATTCAGAGTTCATTTCCTTTAGGATGGACTGGTTTGATCTCGTTGCAGTCCAAGGGACTCTCAAGAGTCTTCTTCGCAATTTGAAGACATCAGTTCTTTGGTGCTCAATCTTCTTCATGGTTCAACTCTCACATCCATCCATGACTACTGGAAAAACCAAAGGACTCTAAGGACCTTGGTCAGCAAAGTAATGTCTCCGTTTTTTAATATGCTGTCTAGGTTGGTCATAACTTTTCTTTCAAGGAGCAAGCGTCTTTTAATTTCATGGCTGCAGTCACCATCTGCAGTGATTTTGGAGCCCAAGAAAATAAAGGGTGTCACTGTTTCCATTGTTTCCCCATCTATTTGCCATGAAGTGATGGGTCCAGATGCCATGATGCTAGAAAGGATAAACACCAACATAGCACAGCTAACGCAATACCTTGTGAGTTCACTTTAACTTAGTTAACCAAGTTCCTTTTTCAATGACTTAATGAGCTTGGACATTTTGCAAACACTTTGTGGCTTATCACTTTATCACATAATATGTTTACAGAAATGAAATGAATTTTGGTAACATGAAGCAATGAACAACACCAGAAAACATCTCTGAAATCTTTCTGAATACCAGCTTTCAAAACAAAAACTTGGAAATGGGATTCCATTTTGATGATAAACACCTGCAATAAACTTAGGACATTTTTCCTAACCACTCTCCCAGTTCCATGGAACAGCAAAGGGCTATTTGGTTAGGTTTGGGGGTGTTTATTGTTGTTTAAAATGTGTTATATTTTTCAGAGAGCACTTAACTCAGTGAACCCACAGTTGTCAAGCAGCTGCAGACCACCACAGGTGTTTAACTGATACTTTGTTTTGGACTATATGTGACTGTTCTGAGTACAGCAGCTTCCATCTGTCATTAACCATGGAAAATAGAGCATGAGATTATGCCGTGGGTAGTATGAAAAAATACAGCATGAGGAGCTGATAGAACAGTGCTGGCCACAGAGTGGGTGATAGACAAATGCTCACTAAATCAATAAATACTTCTCCATCTTCCCTCTAACTTTAGGGAGAAATATTAATGAAGGAAAAAATAAACTCTCAATGTATTTTAGTAATAATCTAGGGGATATTGTATATATGCATGTTCTAAGTGCATCTTTGTCTTTTCTAAAGATATTTTGCAAACAAGGTAAAAGAAATATTTCTATCTAAATAGTGTTCCTATCTGTGTACATTAGTTGGACACAGAAAATAATGGCTCTACTATTGCAACAGCCAATTCGTGGAAGCAATTTTAGTGTCCATCGAGTGAGGAATGCACAAAGATGTGATATATGTATACAATGGAATATTACTCAGCCATAAAAAAAGAACGGAATAATGTCATTTACAACAACATGGATGGACCTGGAGAAAGAAAGCTGAGTGCCGAAGAATTGATGCTTTTGAACTGTGGTGTTGGAGAAGAATCTTGAGAGTACCTTGGATTGCAAAGAGATCCAACCAACCATCAATCCTAAAGGAAATCAGTCCTGAATATTATTGGAAGGACTGATGCTGAAGCTGAAACTCCAATACTTTGGCCACCTGATGGGAAGAGCTGACTCATTGGAAAAGACCCTGATGCTGGGAAAGATTGAAGGCGGGAGCAGAAGGAGACGACAGAGGATGAGATGGTTAGATGGCATCACCGACTCAGTGGACATGAGTTTAAATAAACTCCGGGAGTTGGTGATGGACAGGGAGGCCTGGCGTGCTGCATTCCATGGGGTTACAAAGAGTCGGACACTATTGGGAGCCCAAACTGAACTGGATGGACCTGGAGATAATCACACTAAGTGAAGTAACTCAGACAGAGAAAGACAAATATTATATAATATCATTTATATGTGGAATCTAAAATATCATACAAATGAATGTATTCACAAAGTAGTAACAGTCTCACAGACATTAAAAATAAAGTTATCAAAGGAGAAAGGCGGCAGGGAGGAATAAATTAGGAATTTGGAATTAGCAGATGTAAACTCTTATATATAAAATAGATCAGCAGCAAGGTGCTACTCTATAGCACAGGGAACCATATTCAATGTTTTTGTTGTTCAGTCACCCAGTATTGTTCTATTCTTTGTGACTCCATGGACTGCAGCACACCAGGCCTCCTGTCCCTCGCCATTTCCCGAAGTTTGCCCAAGTTCATGTCCATTGCATTGGTTACTATATTCAATATCTAGTAACCATAATGGAAAAGAATATGAGAAAGAATGTATATATTAATATATATGTGTAACTGAATCTCTTTGCTATATACCAGAAACCAACACAGCATTGTAATTCAACTATACTTCAATTAAAAAATTTTTTTAAAGAAAAGAAAATGATAGCTGTAATTGTGTGGATTACAAGGAACGTGTATGCCAAACATTCTCAGTCTTAGCTGCACATTAGCATAACCCCAGATGATTTTTTTAAAAATTCCCAGGCCACATCCCACACCCATTAAGTCAAAATTTGTGTCACTAGAATCAAGCATCAGTATGTTTAAAATGGGATCTCACTGGGTACTTAAGGTTGAGAATGACTGGCATAAACTCTGATTCTTCTCTTTGTATATTAACTTGTTCTAGATGAAGAATTGATAAAATCCCAGACTCCATTTCTGAGACATGGGAATATTGTCCCCTCTTGGCTGAAAACCATTCAGCTCTTTATGCACAGTGTTCCCAACTGGTGGTCACAAAAGTAATTCCCCAAAAAGGATGGGGGCAGTAAGGGAAGTTGAGTGATCCATGTTTTGTCTTCCCATGAGATTCCTCTTATGACACACTATTTGACATAAGTTTATAAAAGTTAATGTTTAAAAGAAACATACAGGTACTTTCAGGAAACCGCAATTTGGGGTTGGGCAGGGTCAGAGTTGGAAACCACTGGCCTAGTGGTTCTGGGTCTATGATGCCTGAGTTCACCATGAGTGGGTCACCTTGTAGCTTTAAGCAACAGGAGGAAGAGGAGTTGAATCCACTGTGCTCAAGTCCCCTGAGCCCTCACAGGTCCAAGGGATGGGATAAAACTGGGAAAAGCTCAAGGTGTCCACATCCTATGCAGAGGAAGGTGCTCTGTGCTGCTTTTGTGTTCACAAGAAACAGAGGCTCACAGGCTGTCTCAAGTCATGAAGACTCACTAGACAGGCATCTGGGACAATAAGAGAAATGTGAATTCCAAATCATGAAATGGCCCCACTCAACAACAGCTGTTCTCTGAATCTCTGTCCCTGGGGTGACATGGTTACTCCTCCTGTGTCGGCTTCTACCTTCTCAGCCCTCTTCCCCTCATCGCTGCGCCTTTTCCGTACCTCATATGCCTGTTTATTCCAGAGCAGTTTCCTATGCCTCCCTCAGAACCTTGCTGCTTTTCATCTCTCTCTAGCCCCAAAGCCCTGGCAAATCAGAATCTCTCATGCAGCAGCCAGGCGTGTGTGCCTTTTCAAACTCCCCAGAGGATTCCAGTGTGCAGCCAAGGTGGAGAATCATGGCACCAAAGAAAAGAGGATATAGATAAGGCAAAATAGATTTTATTATTATTATTACAGCTTGAGCCCAAAATAAAGAAAACATGAAGATTTCTCAAAATGCCTGAGACTCTCAAAATGCTTTTCTCAAAAATGCCTTGCATTTTTGTTTTAATTCAGTGTCTCACTTCTCTTCCTATGGAGTAGAAACTTACTCACGTGTATGTTACTATTTTAACTGTGCTGCACCTAAGGGTGCAAAAGGAAGTGTGGTCTAAGTGTAATCACTTCCTGGAGAAACTGCATTAGACAAGATTGATGCTCTCTAATGAGCCAAGCCTGCCATCTAGTGGTGACTTTCGCTGAATTGCAGAGAAAAGGTTTCTCAACTTTTAACGAAGCTCTTGGAAAAGGGACTGGTCTATTTCAGCAACTCATCTGTCTAAAACAAAAGCACCTATTGGAAAAAAGTAGTTTGGCCATTTTCAAGATGTGTGTGCAAATTATCTCCAAGACAAATTATTGATATTGAACTGAACCAGCTTCTTGATTCTGTGGAGTTAGAGGTTTCTTAAGTGAATTGAGAGGTTCTGTGTCTGATAGGATAGATACTCTGGTGGCTCAGATGGTAAAGAACCCTCCTGCAGTGCAGGAGACCCAGCTTTGACCCCTGGGCCAGGAAGATCCCCTGGAGAAAGGAATGGCTACCTGCTCTAATATTCTTGCCTGGAGAATTCCACGAACAGAGGAGCCTGGTGGGCTACAGTCCATGGGATTACCAAGAGTCAGACACAACTCCAACACCAACAGGATGAATGAAATGGGTTATATATATCCAAAGTGAAATGACGAGCAATAAAACCTTAGCTTAGAGTGTGGGTTAAACAGTGGACCCTGGAAAGACATGCTTACATCGTAACTCCCAGAACCTGTGGCTGTGATCTTATTTTGAAAAAAGGTCTCTGTAGATATAATTAAGTCAGGCTCCTCAGATGAGATCTGAATTATCCAGGTGGGTCCAAAATACAATGACTTTATAAGATGCATACAGAAAAGAGGAGATGATACAGGAAGAAGGAGGTGAGAACAGTCATGTGACGACAGAGGCAGAGACCAGAGTTAACAAAGCAGCAACCCTAGGAACACTTGAAGCCACCAGAAGCTGGAAGAGACAAGGCAGGATTCTCCATCAGAGCCTTTTGTTTTGTTTTGTTTTTTTCACCACGCTGTACAGCATGCAGGATCTTAGTTCTCTGACCAGGGATCAAACCTGTGCCCCTTTGAAGTAAAAGCATGGAGCCTCTGGGCTGCCAGCGATGTCCCCACTAGAGACTTTAGAGAGAGTATGGCTGATGCCGTGACCAGAATTCTAGCCTCCAGAGCTCCTCTCGGCCACCGCCCTAGCCCTGGGCGCGGGGTGGCTCCTCTCAGCCACGATTCTGCACATGGTCGGTTGCGCTGGAGCCGGGCGTCCCTCGCGTCTGCGCCGCCGGAGCCTGGCGTCCGTCCCTTGCGTCTGCCAACAAATGGTTTTTTTAAGCCACTAAGTTTTGGTGTAGTTTGTTATTTTGCAATAAGGAAGTGGAAGAAAGTAACAGACCTTCAGGAAAAGATGGCATGGAAGACCAATGCTGTTCTCTCAAATCATCTGACCCTCACCTTCTCCCACAGAGTCCAACAGTCTGTACTTTAATTTTTGAGCAAAAGAAAACACTTATAAAGAAGAACAAGTTCATCTCCTGGAGCAATGCTTCTGCAGGAAGAGGGGCTACAGTGGGTTGAATGGTGGTCTCCGCAAAAGTCATCTCACGGTGTGGTTTTATGAGTCTCAATAAATCAATACCAGTGCAACCAGGTAGATTGTAAAAAATATAAATGACATACATGTATTATTAAAAAAAAAAAAAAAAAAAGAATTCTAGCTTCCAGAACTGTGAGAAAAAAAAAATTCTGGTGTTTCAAGACACCCAATTTGCAGTCATTTGTTCCAGCAACTGGAAACTAATGCAGCTCCGTTTCTTCCCACTTCAGTATACTTTTTCAGGAAATGAAACTAGCACGTCTGTAAATGGCCTCAGCACCTAAAGCTCTTTGTTTTTTGTTTGCTTGTTGTTTACAAAGGGACAGTGTGAGTGTGACCTGGAGATGCCACTCCAAGTAAAGTACTTACTTTTTGTTGTTGTTGTTGTTTAGCTGCTAAGTCACGTCTGCCTCTTTGTGACTCCATGGACCATAATTTGCCAGGCTCCTCTGTCCAAGGGATTCTCCTGGCAAGAACCCTGGAGTGGGTTGTCATTTCCTCCTACAGGGGATCTTCTTGACCCAGGGATCAAACCCATGTTTTCTGCATGGACAGGTGGATTCTTTACCACTGAGCCACCTGAAATCGCTGGTCAGGGAACTAAATCTCACTTACCTTCTGGTCAATGAAAAATAGAATTAGGAGGGTCTTAATGATATGCCCCAGTAGAAGTCAAAAGGCAGCAGAAGGTAGAAAAAGTAAAGCAGAGAATAACCTTTTTGTGAACGTTTGCCCAATTGGATTGGGGAGCGCTCACCCAAACCTGAGACTGGCTGCCAGAAAGGGCATTCTAAAGCTTTTTTTTTTTAATACAATACATATAAATTCATTACAATCAATAGCAGAAATACTTCACTGCTTAGCTATTATTTCCAAAAATATTTTGGATATCGAAATTTCCATTTCAGAAGCTTTCCGCTAAAAATACCGAAGCTGAAAGATTCGTCAACTAAAATTCTCTTTTCTAAGACAGAAAGTGAAGCAACAAGGCTTTTGCCTAAATATGGAGATGTGCAATCAGAATAACTCACGTGTCAGATCCAGTTGGGACAATGTTGTAAATTCAACAAGAATGTGCGTGAGCTGCCCATCCTGTGAGGTATTTGGAAGATAAGTGAACCCAGAAAACAACAATGTCAACACAATTGGATGGGGACATTAATAAAACTGTCATTTAGATGAGCGGATAATCTTGTAACTGGATATTTGAGAATCTGGGGGAAGGAAATGTACAAGTAATCAAAGGCAGCGAATTCCCCTCAGGAAATGTGGTATCCACACATTGTATTCCAGGTTTGGTTTTACTGAATAATGCATGAAGATGTCTGTTTTAAATTATGCACTGACTACAGAGTTGACAAGTAACCATTGAAGAACCGTAGGATTAGCCACTAAGCACCTCTGCTTGATGCCTGACTCCATGAAGGCTGTTTTTACTCTTGGGCAATGAGAGGTTCTATGTAACATAAGACTCAAATAAGAAGTGCAGAGTCTGTGATCTGCTCACAGGATGGCTCTGTTAAATGTGCTGATAGAATTCTGGAGCCCAAGAGTCTACGATAGCGGTCACAGAGCACCACACCTGGTTCTGGAGCACTTTGATGTGCTACAGTTCTGCCATTTTTCTTAATAAGTATATCCAAACCTAACACTACATAAAATATTGAATCATCCTAGAGGGTCCTTTGAGCGTTTTGGCAAAGAATAAACACTGCCCCTAGCAGACAAGAGTCTTTGTTGAGTTCATTCCATTATTCTTCGACTATCCTGTTTTTAAAAATTTTAGACACGCTAAGATAGACTGAAGAGAGCAAGAGGGTTATTGAGATAACGATGGCTCTCATTTATAAATCCGTAATAATTATTGATGTAATTGATGAGAAATCTAAAACTCAGAGCGGCTGAGGAACGCCCCCGCCCCATGTCATATAATAAGCAATAGAAAGTAAGGTCTTTCTCTCCCAGAGCCTGGTTGATGGTGAAACACTGCCTAACATAAACCTCAAATAAAAATTTTTCTTGTCAACTGAACTTTGACTTTAAGCCAGTTCCAAGTGAGTCTTCTTGATGTTGGTAAAAGACAGGGAACATGTCTCTTTACATCTGCAACACCTAGCACAGGGATCATCCCCAAATAAAGCACTCAGTAAGTGTCCAGAAGTCATGTATGGATGTGAGAGTTGGACTATAAAAAACGCTGAGTGCCAAAGAACTGGTGCTTTTGAACCGTGGTGTTGGAGAAAACTCTTGAGAGTCTTTTGGACTGCAAGGAGATCCAACCAGTCAATCCTAAAGGAAATCAGTCCTGAATATTCATTGGAAGGACTGATGTTGAAGCTGAAACTCCAATACTCTGACCACCTGATGCAAAGAACTGACTCATTTGAAAAGACCCTGATGCTGGGAAAGATTGAAGGTGGGAGGAGAAGGGAACGACAGAGGATGAGATGGCTGGATGGCATCACCGACTCAATGGGTGTGAGTTTGAGTAAACTCGGGGATTTGGTGATGGACAGGGAGGCCTGGTGTGCTGCAGTCCATGGGGTTGCAAAGAGTTGGACACGACTGAATGACTGAACGGAACTGAACTGACTTGTTCACTGAATAAATAGGCAAAAAGTACAGAAAAAAGAGAAGGATTTGGGAAAAAAAACAATATAGAATGTATTTGCCATTTTCTTATGGAACTAACGATCATTTATAAATATCCTTTGATTTGCAAAATAAATTAAAAATAGCCCAGTGTTCAGTAAATGCAAATTGAATTTGGAACTTACTTTGGGGAACTTAGAGGCTGATCAAGAAGGAAATTTGATTCAAGATTTTTTAATGTTCAGGTATGAGACCAAAATAAATTACCCTCAAGTGATGCTGAAAGTTTGATTGAAATGTGATTTTTAAAAAAATATAACAAATTTGAGTTAGGAAGTGATCAGTTGTTTGTTTAAAGGTTTGTCAGTGGTTCCCTTTATGTGAAAGTTAATATTAAGGGCTCTTCCACAAACTGTTGACAAAGTTTTGGGGTTTTTAAACCATTTTTTCTTTTATTAAAGTCTAGTTAATTTAAAATGTTGTGTTAGTTTCAGGTGTACAGCAAAGTGATTCAGCTATACAGACACACATACACACCGACACACACGCACACAAACACATCACAAATATTTTTCAAATTCTTTTCCATTATGGGTTATTAAACAAAGCTTGGGCTTCCCTAGTAGCTCATCTGGTAAAGAATCCACCTGCAAGGAAGGAGACCCCGGTTTGATTCCTGGGCCTGGAAGAACCCCTGGAGAAGGGGTAGGCTACCCACTCCAGCATTCTTGGGCTTTCCTGGTGGCTCAGATGGTAAAGAATCCATCAGCTGCAATGAGGAAGACCTAGGTTCGATCCCTGGGTTGAGAAGATACCTTGGAGGAGGGCATGGCAAGCCACTCCAGTATTCTTGCCAGGAGAATTCCCATGGAGAGAGGAGCCTGGTGAGCTACAGTCCATGGGGTCGCAGAGAGCCAGACACGACTGAGTGAGTAAACACAGCACAGCAGACAAACCTTTGTTTTAAATGATTTAAGTTTATTCCTCAGTTCAGTTCAGTTGTTCAGTCGTGTCCAACTCTTTGCAACCCCTTGGACTGCAACACGCCAGGTCTCCCTGTCCATCACCAACTCCCAGAGTTTACTCAAACTCACACCCATGGAGTCGGTGATGCCATCCAACCATCTCATCCTCTGTTGTCCCCTTCTCCTGCCTCCAATCTTTCCCAGCATCAGGGTCTTTTCCAATGAGTCAGTTCTTCGCATGAGGTGGCCAAAGTATTGGAGTTGCAGCTTCAGCATCCATCCTTCCAGTTAATATTCAGAACTTATTTCCTTTAAGACTGACTGGTTGGATCTCCTCGCAGTCCAAAGGACTCTAAAAAGTCTTCTCCAACACCACAGTTCAAAAGGATCAATTCTTTGGCGCTCAGCTTTCTTTACAGTCCAAGTCTCACATCCATAAATGACTACTGGAAAAACCGTAGTTTTAAGTAGACAGACCTTTGTTGGTGAAGTAATGTCTCTGCTTTTAGTATGCTGTCTAGGTTGGTCTTCCTACTTTGGCATTCCAGTCCCCTATAATGAAAAGGACATCTTTCTTGGGTGTTAGTTCTAGAAGGTCTTGTAGGTCTTCATAGAACCATTCAACGTCAGCTTCTTCAGGATTACTGTTTGGGGCATAGACTTGGATTACTGTGATATTGAATAGTTTGCCTATTCAAATGAACAAAGGTCATTCAGTCATTTTTAAGATTGCATCCAAGCACTACATTTCAGACTCTTTTGTTGACTATAGTGGCTACTCCATTTCTTCTAAGGGATTCTTGCCCACAGTAGTAGTATTATATCTACTGAGCTACAGTAGATATAACTCAGTTATATAACTGAGTTACTGTATCACCTGAATTACATTCACCCATTCCAGTCCATTTTAGTTCACTGATTCCCAGAATGTCGATGTTCACCCTTGCCATCTCCTGTTTGGCCACTTCCAATCTGCCTTGATTCATGGCCCTAACATTCCAGGTTCCTATGCAATATTGCTCTTTACAGCATCAGACTTTACTTCCATCACCAGTCACATCCACAGCTGGGCATTGTTTCTGCTTTGGCTCCATCTCTTCATTCTTTCTGGAGTTATTTCTCCACTCTTCTTCAGTAGCATACTGGGCACATACCGATCTAGGGAGTTCATCTTTCAGTGTCCTATCTTTTTGTCTTTTCATACCATTCATGGGGTTTTCAAGGCAAGAATACTGAAGTGGTTTGCCATCGCCTTCTCCAGTGGACCACGTGTTGTCAGAACTCTCCACCATGACCTGTCCATCTTGGGTGGCCCTACATGGCATGGCTCATAGTTTCATTGGGTTAGACAAGGCTGTGTTCCATGTGATCAGTTTGATTAGTTTTCTGTGATTGTGGTTTTCTTTCTGTCTGCCCTCTGATGGAAAGGGATGAGGCTTATGGAAGCTTCTGGTTCTAATGGGCAGGGACATGCTCAGGTAATCTTTAATCCAATTTTCTGTTGATGGGCAGGGCTGTGTCCCCTCCCTGTTGTTTGACCTGAGACCAAACTATGGTGAAGGTAATGAAGATGATGACGACCTCCTTCAACATGTCCCATCCAGGCATGGCTGCACTCGGTGCCCCCGACCCTGCAGCAGGCCACCAACAACCCATGCCTCCGCCGGAGACTCCTGGACACTCATGGGCAAGTCTAGGTCAGTCTCTTGTGGGGTCATTGCTTCTTTCTCCTGGGTCCTGGTGTGCACAAGAATTAACGTTTTTAAACTGCGATGTTGGAAAAGACTCTTGAGAGTCCCTTGGACTGCAAAGGATCCAACCAGTCAATGCTAATATTCAAGAGTCCTGAATATTCATTGGAAGGATGGATGCTGAAGTTGAAGCTCCAATACTTTGGCCTCCTGACGTGAAGAACTTACTCATTTGAAAAGACCCTGATCCTGGGAAAGAGTGAAGGAGGGAGGAGAAGGGAATGTCAGAGAATGAGATGGTTGGATGGAATTACCGATTCGATGGACATGAGTTTCAGTAAGCTCCACGAGTTGGTGATGGACAGGGAAGCCTGGAATGCTGCAGTCTGTGGGGTCGCAAAGAGTCAGACATGACTTTGTGGCTGAACTGAACTGAACTATGTTGGTCATAGTTTTTCTTCCAAGGAGCAAGTGTACTTTAATTGCATGGCTGCAGTCACCACCTGTAGTGATTTTGGAGCTCCTGCCCCCCAAAAAAGTCTCTCACTGTTTCCATTGTTTCCCCATCTATTTGGCAAGAAGTGATGGTACCAGATGCCATGAGCTTAGTTTTCTGAATGTTGAGTATTAAGCCAAATTTTTCACTCTCCTCTTTCACCTTCATCAAAAGGCTCTTTAGTTCTTCTTCACTTTCTGCCATAAGGGTGGTGTCATCTGCATATCTGAGGTTATTGATATTTCTCCTGGCAATCTTGATTCCAGCTTGTGCTTCTTCCAGCCCAGCGTTCCTCATGATGTACTCTGCATATAAGTTAAATAAGCAAGGTGACAATATACAGCCTTGACGTACTCCTTTTCCTATTTGGAACCAGTCTGTTGTTCCATGTCCAGTTCTGACTGTTGCTTCCTGACCTGCATACAGGTTTCTCAAGAGGCAGGTCAGGTGGACTGGGATTCCCATCTCTTTCAGAATGTTCAACAGTTTCTTGTGATCCACACAGTCAAAGGCTTTGGCATAGACAATGAAGCAGAAATAGATGGTTTTCTGGAACTCTCTTGCTTTCTCCATGATCCAGCAGATGTTGGCAATTTGATCTCTGGTGCCTCTGCCTTTTCTAAAACCTGCTTGAACATCTTGGAGTTCACGGTTCACATATTGCTGAAGCCTGGCTTGGAGAATTTTGAGCATGACTTTACTAGCGTGTGAGATGAGTGCAATTGTGCAGTAGTTTGAGCATTCTTTGGCATTGCCTTTCTTTGGAATTGGAATGAAGATTGACTTTTTCCAGTCCTGTGGCCACTGCTGAGTTTTCCAAATTTGCTGGCATATTGAGTGCAGCACTTTCACAGCATCATCTTTCAAGATTTGAAATAGCTCAACTGGAATTCCATCACCTCCACTAGCTTTGTTTGTAGTGATGCTTTCTAAGGCCCACTTGACTTCACATTCCAAGATGTCTGGCTCCAGGTCAGTGATCAGGTTATTATGATTTACTGGGTCGTGAAGATCTTTTTTGTACAGTTCTTCTATGTATTCTTGCCACCTCTTCTTAATATCTTCTGTTTCTATTAGGTCCATACCATTTCTGTTTTATCGAGCCCATCTTTGCATGAAATGTTCCCTTGGAATCTCTAATTTTCTTGAAGAGATCTCTTAGTTTTCCTATTCTGTTGTTTTCCTGTATTTCTTTGCATTGCTTGCTGAGGAAGGCTTTCTTATCACTCCTTGCTATTCTTTGGAACTCTGCATTCAGATGCTTATATTTTTCCTTTTCTCCTTTGCTTTTCACTTCTCTTCTTTTCACAGCTATTTGTAATGCCTCCTCAGACAGCCATTTTGCTCTTTTGCATTTCTTTTCCATGGGGATGGTCTTGGTCCCTGTCTCCTGTACAATGTCACAAACCTCCGTCCATAGTTCATCAGGCACTCTATCTATCAGATCTAGTCCTTTAAATCTATTTCTCACTTCCACTGTATAATCATAAGGGATTTGATTTAGGTCATATCTGAATGGTCTAGTGGTTTTCCCTTCTTTCTTCAATTTAAGTCTGAATTTGGCTATAAAGAGTTCATGATCTGAGCCACAGTCAGCTCCTGGTCTTGTTTTTGCTAACTGTATAGAGCTTCTCCATCTTTGGTTGCAAAGAATATAATCAATCTGATTTCAGTGTTGACCATCTGGTGATGTCCATGTGTAGAGTCTTCTCTTGTGTTGTTGGAAGAGGGTGTTTGCTATGACCAGTGCATTCTCTTGGCAGAACTCTATTAGCCTTTGCCCTGCTTCATTCCGTGCTCCAAGGCCAAATTTGCCTGTTACTCCAGGTGTTTCTTGACTTCCTACTTTTGCATTCCAGTCCCCTATAATGAAAAGGACATCTTTTTGGGGTGTTAGTTCTAAAAGGTCTTGTAGGTCTTAATAGAACTGTTCAACTTCGGCTTCTTCAGCGTTACTGGTTGGAGCATAGGCTTGGATTACTGTGATATTGAATGGTTTGCCTTGGAAACGAACAGAAATCATTCTGTCGTTTTTAAGATTGCATCCAAGGACTGCATTTCGGACTCTTTTGTCGACCATGATGGCTACTCCATTTCTTCTAAGGGATTCCTGCCCACAGTCGTAGATATAATGGTCATCTGAGTTAAATTCACCCATTCCAGTCCATTTTAATTCACTGATTCCTAGAATGTCTATGTTCACTCTTGCCATCTCCTGTTTGACCACTTCCAGTTTGCCTTGATTCATGGACCTAACATTCCAGGTTCCTATGCAATATTGCTCTTTACAGCATCGGACCTTGCTTCTATCACCAGTCACATCCACAACTCAGTACTGGTTTTGCTTTGGCTCTATCCCTTCATTCCTTCTAGAGTTATTTCTCCACTGATCTCCAGTAGCATACTGGGCACCTACCGACCTGGGGAATTCCTCATTCAGTATCCTATCTTTTTGCCCTTTGATACTGTTCATGGGCTTCTCAAGGCAAGTATACTGAAGTGGTTTGCCATTCCCTTCTCCAGCGGACCACATTCAGCTGTGGTCCATGTGATCAGATCAACTAGTTTCCTGTGATTATGATTTCAGTGTGTCTTCCCTCTGATGCCCCCTCGCCCTCTGATGCCCCCTCGCAATACCTACCCTCTTATTTGGGTTTCTCTTACCTTGGGCGTGGGATATCTCTTCACAGCTGCTCCAGCAATGCGCAGCCGCTGCACCTTACCCTGGACGAGGGTTATCTCCTCAAGGCGCCCCATTCTGACCTTGAACGTGGAGTAGCTCCTCTCGGCCCTTCTGCACCCGCGCTGCTGCTGCTAAGTCACTTCAGTCGTGTCCGACTCTGTGTGACCCCATAGACGGAAGCCCACCAGGCTCCGCCGTCCCTGGGATTCTCCAGGCAAGAACACTGGAGTGGGTTGCCATTTCCTGCACCCGCGCAGCCACCGACTATTGGATGTAAGGTAGCTCCTCTCGGCTGCCGGCCCTGGCCTCGGACGTGGGGTAGCTCTTCTCGGCCACTCTTCTTTCCGTGGTCATTTGCACGGGGGCCGGCGTCTCTTGCGTCTGCGCAGCCAGGGCCGGATGTTCCCTTGGTGTCTCTAATTTTCTGGAAGAGATCTCTAGTCTTTCCCATTCTATTGTTTTCCTCTATTTCTTTGCACTGATCACTTCCTCAGGCTTTCTTATCTGTCCTTGCTATTCTTTGGAAAACTGCATTCATATGGGTATATCTTTCTTTTTCTCCTTTGTTTTTGGCTCCTCTTCTTTTCACAGCTATTTTTAAGGCCTTCTCAGACATCCATTTTGCTTTTTTGCATTTCTTTTTCTTGGGGATGCTCTTGATCCTTGTCTCCTGTACAGTGTCACGAACCTTTGTCCATAGTTCATCAGGCACTCTGTCTATCAGATCTAGTCCCTTAAATCTATTTCTCACTTCCACTGTATAATCATAAGGGATTTGATTTAGGTCATATCTGAATGGTCTAGTGGTTTCCCCTACTTTCTTCAATTTAAGTCTGAATCTGGCAATAAAGAGTTCATGAACTGAACCACAATCAGCTCCCGGTCTTGTTTTTGTTAACTGTACAGTTTCTCCATCTTTGGCTGTAAAGAATTTAATCAGTCTGATTTCAGTGTTGACCATCTGCTGATGTCCAGGTGTAGAGTCTTCTCTTGTGTTGTTCGAAGAGGGTGTTTGCTATGACCAGTGCAAGACTGTAGGAGGGGCAAAGTCGCCTTTGTGATCAAACCCCATACCTGCCAGAGATGCTCAGAGGGCTCAAACAAAACCTTGTGTGCACCAGGAGACCCCACAGAGACTGAGCCAGACCTGCCTTTGAGTGATTGAGTGTCTCCTGTGGAAGTACAGGTCAGAAGTGTCCTGCCTCAACGGCAGGGGATCTGGGTGCAACAGATCTGGGTACAGCATAAGCCCTCTTGGAGGAGGTCGCTATTAACCCCACCATAGAGCTACCAGAACTTACACAGAACTGGGGAAACAGGCTCTTGGTGGGCACAGACAAAACCTTGTGTACAACAGGACCCAGGAGAAAGGAGCAATGACCCCACAAGACACTGGCACAGACTTGCCTATGAGAGTCCAGGAGTCTCCGGCGGAGGCATGGGTCGTTGGTGGCCTGCTGCAGGGTCAGGGGCACTGAGTACAGCAGTGCCTGGATGGGACATGTTGAAGGAGGTCGTCATCATCTTCATTACCTTCACCATAGTTTGGTCTCAGGTCAAACAACAGGGAGGGGACACAGCCCTGCCCATCAACAGAAAATTGGATTAAAGATTACCTGAGCATGGCCCTGCCCATTAGAACCAGAAGCTTCCATAAGCCTCTTTTTTTTTTTTTTAATTTTTTGGTCATCACAAGCACTTTAATATCAAGACAGATGTTAAATGTTAAGGTTCTTATTTAAACTGCTCTACATACAAAATGCCCTAGAAGCAAAGAAAGACTTAAACAGAGATAAACATGATGTATAGCGTGTCTGACCTCCTTGTATCGGGTCTGGAAGAAGGAGAAGAGCACACACAGGTAAAAAAGCCACACTCAGAGGTAGTAGGAGCTGACAGCGAGGCTGTGGTCTGGACTGACCCTCTCCAGCGAACTGCTCAGTTCCCTCTGGGTGTCTGTTTCCTTCCTTTATATACCTGCTCACCAGGTTGGTGATGATGAAGGCCCACAGCTCCCAGTCATCGCTGAGCCTCAAAGCTGTGGTGAGCTGGGCTTCAGCGCTGTCCGTGTCGTTGGCAGAGTCACAGGCCAGTCCCGGCAGGGTAGCAGCTGAGCTGTGTGGCCAGGAGGGTGGGAAGGCGGGGGTCGCGTTGCCGGCGCAGCCAACAGACCTGGGAGATGTCCTGCAGCCCAGTGGTGCGTATCCTCTGCCCAGCCTGCACGGACTGGTGAACTCACGCAGGATTATTAGGAAAGAGGACAGGACGGGCTGCAATCGAGCATTTTAAGCTTCTCCTGCCACATGAGGACAAGTCTGTGTGCTTCTGCGCCTTCTCTCGGTAGCTGGCTTGCATGGAGTGCATCACAGTCTCCACGTTGACAAGTGCGCACGCGTGCTGCTTGGGTAATGGGGGGAAGAGGTTGGCGGGTTTGCTGGATCGGCAGGATCTCTTCGAGCGCAGTGTGGACACGGTCTAGATGCACTGCTGTTGCTGCTGCATGCTCTTTACCTGTCTGGCTTCAGGAGCACCTACCTTAAACAGATTTTAAGATATATCCTGGTTCCCAGGAGGAGGGATGGGTGGTATTGGAGGTTGGAGCAACGCTAGTTCGTACTTAGCTATTCTCCAGCAGTGTCCCCTCCTCTCATGTATATGGACCTGATGCGGTGAATACTTCTCAAGTTCTCTTCTTCCCAACCTATTCTCCTTTACATGGAGGAGGAGGGGAAAGGAAACAAAGAAGGAAGGAAAAGAGGGAGGGAAACTGGCAAGGAGCAGACTCCACTCCCTTGACGTAGATTCCCTAGAGCTTTGCTGGAAAGTCCTTTGTTCCACCATTTAAGGGATAAAAAGTTAACTCTGGATTCTGAGTCAGAGGAGACCCCTTAGGAAGGTGAGTTAGAGACAGTGCTCTCAACATCACAGCCTTCATCTTCATCCCCACTTCTTTCAAATTCACAGTCTTCATCTTCTCTGCACTGGGCTGAGGAGTTAGAGGCATCCTCCTCTGCATCTTCCTCATTTCCTTCTGATCTCCCTGAGGCAGGAGAATGTTCTCCAATCGTGTCTGATGATGCTAACTCTGCAGTCTGAAGCCCCTGGTCCTCTCTAAGCCTTCCTTGTAGATTCCCTGATGATGGGGACTGCGGACTCATCCTTCGAATCTTGGGGTTCAGGCCCCCCATCATGCTCATGTTCTTATGCTTAGCACAGGTTGCCTCTCTGTAAGCAGCATATTCTTCAGGAGACAGAGTCCTGAGCCAGAGATCAAGGTCCACCTTGTACTGTGTCTGCAGTCCCTCCGCCTACTTCTTATAAAGCTACTTCTGGTCCTGGGGGACCCGCTGCCAGCATCTGCTGATCTCCACCATGCGCTCCCTCGGGGGCACCACTTTCAGCTCCCTGCTTGACCAGAGATCCTGGTGGAACTTGTGATAGCCATTCATCGGGGGCTTCTTGGGCTCTCCGTGCAATTTCCACTTCATGGGTAAATTGTTTTCTGAAGGAGACTTCACTTTTTGCACATTTTCCTGAAACCTCTTTGGTACTTTGCTTTGACTTCCTTTGGGGACGTCAGGTTTCTTGGAGTTCCAAACTAGATCAGGGTGCTGTTCTCTGAACAGAGCCATTTTCTCCTGAAACTCCTGTTTCTCTTTCTGGAAATCTTGACTGATTTCAGCTTGAGCTGTTCTGGAAGCTTTCTGTATTCCTCAGACAGAACCTTGGTCAGCTTCTGGTTGCTCATCTTGGGGTGTTTTTGGAGGTACTGAAGTCTCATCTCTTTAAAAAAGCGGAGGTAAGTGGTCAGGGGCTTCTTGGGTAAATCAGGATGTTTCTTGTGTTTTCTGCTTTTGGAAGGATTGTTAACATTTTCCTTAGCTTCCAGGACTAATTCCTTCAAAGTGCAAAACTTTCTCAAGTTATAGGAAATCTCTAACCATTTGAGTTTGCACATTTCCCCAGAAAAATCTTTAAAAGCTACTTTACCCCAGTCCATCACTGACTTGGTCATTTTGAACGTGTGCCTGTCATTGGATGGAATGTTTTTCTCCATACATTCCAGTAACTGCACAATGTCTTCCTTGGACCAGTCATCTTGACTTTCAGGCATCGCCATTTCTAGGTCTTTGGGACACTTAAATGGTCCCAGCAGTTCAGACACCTCAGCAGAATCTTCAGCTTCGTCACTCACAAGATTCAGCAGGTGAGTTATTTCTGAAGTCTTGCAGTGTGCAATTCTATGTTTTCACAGCTACTATCACTGCTTCCATGCACTTCTCTTGGGAGGGCCAAGATGATGTAATCAATAGATTATTTTTCAAAAGTAGCAAAGAAGTAGGAATACATATTCAAGATTAAAATACTTTTTGAGTCTAAGAAAACTAAATATTTAGGCCTTTGTTGGTGATATTTAGTCGTGTTCAACTCTTTTGCAACTCCGTGGACTGTAGCTGTCAGACTCCTGTGTCCTTGGGATTTCCCAGGCAAGAATACTCGAGTGGGCTGCCATTTCCTTCTCCAAGGTATGTTCCGGATGTGGGAATCAAACCCAAGTCTCTTCCATAAGCCTCTTATCCCTTTCCATCAGAGGGCAGACAGAAAGATAACCACAATCACAGAAAACTAATCAAACTGATCACATGGAACACAGCCTTGTCTAACCCAATGAAACTATGAGTCATGCCATGTAGGGCCACCCAAGATGGACAGGTCATGGTGGAGAGTTCTGACAACACGTGGTCCACTGGAGAAGGCAATGGCAAACCACTTCCATATTCTTGCCTTGAAAACCCCATGAACGGTATGAAAAAACAAAAAGATAGGACACTGAAAGATGAACTCCCCATATCGGTATGTGCCCAATATGCTACTGAAGAAGAGTGGAGAAATAACTCCAGAAAGAATGAAGAGATGGAGCCAAAGCAGAAACAATGCCCAGCTGTGGATGTGACTGGTGATGGAAGTAAAGTCCGATGCTGTAAAGAGCAATATTGCATAGGAACCTGGAATGTTAGGGCCATGAATCAAGGCAGATTGGAAGTGGCCAAACAGGAGATGGCAAGGGTGAACATCAACATTCTAGGAATCAGTGAACTAAAATGGACTGGAATGGGTTAATGTAACTCAGACAACCATTATATATACTACTGTGGGCAAGAATCCCTTAGAAGAAATGGAGTAGCCAAAGAGTCTGAAATGCAGTTGCAATCTCAAAAATGACCGAATGACCTTTGTTCATTTCCAAGACAAACCATTCAATATCACAGTAATCCAAGTCAATGCCCCAACCACTAATCCTGAAGAAGCTGAAGTTCTATGAAGACCTACAAGACCTTCTAGAACTAACACCCAAAAAAGATGTCCTTTTCATTATAGGGGACTGGAATGCAAAAGTAGGAAGTCAAGAAACACCTGGAGTAACAGGCAAATTTGGCCTTGGAGTACAGAATGAAGCAGGGCAAAGGCTAATAGAGTTTTGCCAAGAGAATGCACTGGTCATAGCAAACACCCTCTTCAAACAACACAAGAAAAGACTCTACACATGGACATCAGTAGATGGTCAATACCGAAATCAGATTGATCACATTCTTTGCAGCCAAAGATGGAGACGCTCTATACAGTCAGCAAAAACAAGACCAGGAGCTGACTGTGGCTCAGATCATGAACTCTTTATAGCCAAATTCAGACTTAAATTGAAGAAAGTAGGGAAAACCACTCAACCATTCTGGTATGACCTAAATCAAATCCCTTATGATTACACAGCGGAAGTGACAAATAGATTCAAGGGATTAGATCTGACAGAGTTCCTGAAGAACTATAGATGGAGGTTCATAACATTGTGCAGGAGGCAGTGAAAAAGACCATCCCCAAGAAAAAGAAATGCAAATAGGCAATAGGTTGTCTGAGGAGGCCTAACAAATGGCTGAGAAAAGAAGAGAAGCTAAAGGCAAAGGAGAAAAGGAAAGATATGCCCATCTGAATACAGAGTTTCAAAGAATAGCAAGGAGAGATAAGAAAGCCTGAAGAAGTGATCAGTGCAAAGAAATAGAGGAAAACAATAGAATGGGAAAGACTAGAGATCTCTTCAAGAAAATTAGAGATACCAAGGGAACATTTCATGCGAAGATGGGCTCAATAAAGAACAGAAATGGTATGAACCTAACAGAAGTTTATTCCTAGGGTCACTATTTTATTTATTTCTTTTTTTTTTACAATGTAATTATTTTTTTCATTATTTTTTATTGGAGACTAATTATTTTACAATATTATATTGGTTGGTTTTGCCATACATTGACATGAATCCGCCCCGGGTGTACATGAGTTCCCCCTCCTGAACCTCCCTCCCACCTCCCTCCTCCCTTCATCCTCCCTCTGGGTCATCCCCGCACACCAGCCCCGAGCATCCTGTAACATGCATCGACCCTGAACTGGCGATTCGTTTCACATATGACAACATATATGTTTCAATGCCATTCTCCCAAACCATCCCACCCTCACCCTCTCCCACAGAGTCCCAAAGACTGTTCTATATATCTGTGTCTCTTTTGCTGTCTCGTATACAGGGTTATCATTTGCATCTTTCCAAATTCCATATATATGCGTTAGTATACTGTATTGGTGTTTTTCTTTCTGGCTTACTTCACTCTGTATAATAGGGTCCAGTTTCATCCACCTCATTAGAACTGATTCAAATGCATTCTTTTTAATGGCTGAGTAATACTCCATTGCGTATATATACCAAAGCTTTCTTATCCATTCGTCTGCAGATGGACATCTAGGTTGCTTCCATGTCCTGGCTATTATAAAGAGTGCTGCAATGAACATTGGAGTACATGTGTCTCTTTCAATTCTGGTTTCCATGGTGTGTATGCCCAGGAGTGCGATTGCTGGATCATATGGCAGCTCTATTTCCAGTTTTTTGAGGAATCTCCACACTGTTCTCCATAGTGGCTGTACTAGTTTGCATTCCCACCAACAGTGTAAGAGAGTTCCCTTCTCTCCACACCCTCTCCAGCATTTATTGCATGTAGACTTTTGGATAGCAGCCATTCTGACTGGTGTGAAATGGTATCTCATTGTGGTTTTGATTTGCATTTCTCTGATTATGAGGGATGTTGAGCATTTTTTCATGTGTTTGTTAGCCATCTTTATGCCTTCTTTGGAGAAATGTCTGTTTAGTTCTTTGGCCCATTTTTTGATTGGGTCATTTATTTTTCTGGAATTGAGCTGCAGGAGCTGCTTGTATATTTTGGAGATTAATCCTTTATCAGTTGCTTAATTTGCTATTATTTTCTCCCATTCTGAAGGCGGTCTTTTCACCTTGCTTATAGTTTCCTTTGCTGTGCAGAAGCTTTTGATTTTAATTAGGTCCTATTTGTTTATTTTTGCTTTTATTTCCAGTATTCTGGGAGGTGGGTCTTGGAGGATCCTGTTGTGATTTATGTCGGAGAGTGTTTTGCCTACGTTCTCCTCTAGGAGTTTTATAGTTTCTGATCTTACATTTCCTGTGATTATGATTTCAGTGTGTCTTTTCAGTGTGTCTGCCCTCTGATGCCCTCTCCCAATACCTACCACCTTATTTGGGACTTCCTCAGTGATCAATGCAAAGAAATAGAGAAAAACAACAGAATAGGAAAAACAAGAGACCTCTTCAAGAAAATTAGAGATTCCAAGGGAACATTTCATGCAAAGATGGGCTCGATAAAGGACTGAAATGGTATGGACCTAACAGAAGCAGAAGATATTAAGAAGAGGTGGCAGGAATACACAGAAGAACAGTACAAAAAAGATCTTCACGACCAAGATAGTCACGATAACGTGATCACTGACCTAGAGCCAGACATCTTGGAATGTGAAGTCAAGTGGGCCTTGGAAAGCATCACTACGAACAAAGCTAGTGGAAGTTGAGCTATTTCAAGTCTTGAAAGATGATGCTGTGAGAGTGCTGCACTCAATATGCCAGCAGATTTGGAAAACTCAGCAGTGGCCACAGGACTGGAAGAGGTCAGTCTTCATTCCAATCCCAAAGAAAGGCAATGCCAAAGAATGCTCAAACTACCGCACAATTGCACTCATCTCACACGCTAGTAAAGTCATGCTCAAAACTCTCCAAGCCAGGCTTCAGCAGTATGTGAACCGTGAACTCCAAGATGTTCAAGCAGGTTTTAGAAAAGGCAGAGGCACCAGAGATCAAATTGCCAACATCTGCTGGATCATGGAGAAAGCAAGAGAGTTCCAGAAGAGCATCTATTTCTGCTTCATTGACTATGCCAAAGCCTTTGACTGTGTGGATCACAATAAACTGTGGAACATTCTGAAAGAGATGGGAATCCCAGACCACTTGACCTGCCTCTTGAGAAACCTGTATGCAGGTCAGGAAGCAACAGTTAGAACTGGACATGGAACAACAGACTGGTTCCAAATAGGAAAAGGTGTACGTCAAGGTTGTATTTTGTCACCTTGCTTATTTAACTTATATGCAGAGTACATCATGAGGAACGCTGGGCTGGAAGAAGCACAAGCTGGAATCAAGATTGCTGGGAGAAATATCAATAACCTCAGATATGCAGATGACACTACCCTTATGGCAGAAAGTGAAGAGGAACTCAAAAGCCTCTTGATGAAAGTAAAAGAAGAGAGTGAAAAGGTTGGCTTGAAGCTCAACAGTCAGAAAACAAAGATCATGGCATCTGGTCCCATCACTTCATGGGAAATAGATGGAAAAACAGTGGAAACAGTGTCAGACTTTATTTTTTTGGGCTCCAAAATCACTGCAGATGCTGATTGCAGCCATGAAATTAAAAGACGCTTGCTCCTTGGAAGGAAAGTTATGACCAACCTTGATAGTACATTAAAAAGCAGAGACATTACTTTGCCAACCAAGGTCCGTCTAGTCAAGGCAATGGTTTTTCCTGTGGTCATGTATGGATGTGAGAGTTGGACTGTGAAGAAGGCTGATCGCCGAAGAATCGTTGCTTTTGAACTGTGGTGTTGGAGAAGACTCTTGAGAGTCCCTTATACTGCAAGGAGATCCAACCAGTCCATTCTAAGGGAGATCAATCATGGGTGTTCATTGGAGGGACTGATGCTAAAGCTGAAACTGCAATACTTTGGCCACCTCATGCGACGAGCTGACTCACTGGAAAAGACTCTGATGCTGGGAAAGGTTGGGGGCGGGAGGAGAAGGGGACGACGGAGAATGAGATGGCTGGATGGCATCACCGACTCTGTGGACATGAGTTTGAGTGAACTCAGGGAGTTGGTGATGGACAGGGAGGCCTGGCGTGCTGTGATTCATGGGGTCGCGGAGAGTCAGACACGACTGAGTGACTGAACTGAACTGAACTGAACTGATCTTACATTTAGCTCTATAATCCATTTTGAGTTTATTTTGGTGTATGGTGTTAGGAAGTGTTCTAGTTTCATTCTTTTACAAGTGGTTGACTAGTTTTCCCAGCACCACTTGTTAAAGAGACTGTCTTTTCTCCATTTTACATTCTTGCCTCCTTTGTCAAAGATAAGGTGTCCATAGGTGCGTGGATTTATCTCTGGGCTTTCTATTTTGTTCCATTGATCTGTATTTCTGTCCTTATGCCAGTACCATACTGTCCTGATGACTGTGGCTTTGTAGTAGAGCCTGAAGCCCGGCAGGTTAATTCCCCCAGTTCCATTCTTCTTTCTTAAGATTGCTTTGGCTATTCGAGGTTTTTTGTATTTCCATACAAATTGTGAGATTATTTGTTCTAGTTCTGTGAAAAATATCGTTGGTAGCTTTGGGATTGCATTGAATGTATAAATTACTTTGGGTAGTATACTCATTTTTACAATATTTATTCTTCCAATCCACGAACACAGTATATTTCTCCATCTATGAGTGTCCTCTTTGATTGCTTTCACTAGTGTTTTATAGTTTTCTATGTTCAAGTCTTTTGTTTCCTTAGGTAGATATATTCCTAAGTATTTAATTCTTTTCGTTGCAACAGTGAATGGAATAGTTTCCTTAATTTCTCTTTCTATTTTCTCATTATTAGTGTATAGGAATGCAAGGGATTTCTGTGTGTTGATTTTATATCCTGCAACTTTACTGTTATCATTGATTAGCTCTAGTAATTTTCTGGTAGAGTCTTTAGGGTTTTCTTTGTAGAGGATCATGTCATCAGCGAACAGTGAAAGTTTTACTTCTTCTTTTCCAATTTGTATTCCTTTTATGTCTTTTTCTGCTCTGATTGCTGTAGCCAAAACTTCCAGAACTATGTTCAATAGTAGTGGTGAGAGTGGGCACCCTTGTCTTGTTCCTGACTTTAGGGGAAATGCTTTCACTTTTTCACCATTGAGGATAATGTTTGCTGTGGGTTTGTCATATATAGCTTTTATTATGTTGAGGTATGTCCCTTCTATTCCCACTTTTTGGAGGGTTTTTATCATAAATGGATGTTGAATTTTGTCGAAGGCTTTCTCTGCATCTATTGAGATAATCATATGATTTTTATTTTTCAGTTTGTTAATGTGGTGTATTACATTGATTGATTTGTGGATATTGAAGAATTCTTGCATTCCTGGGATAAAGCCCACTTGGTCATAATGTATGATCTTCTTAATGTGTTGTTGGATTCTGATTGATAGAGACCAAAAGAAAGCAGGAGTAGCAACACACATATCAGATAAAATAGACTTTAAAACAAAGGCTGTGAAAAGAGGCAAAGAAGGAAACTACATAATGATCAAAGGATCAATCCAAGAAGAAGATATAACAATTGTAAATATTTATGCACCCAACATAGGAGCACCACAATATGTAAGACAATTACTAACAAGTATGAAAGGGGAAGTTAACAACAATGCAATAATAGTAGGAGATTTTAATACCCCACTTACATCTATGGATAGATCAACTAAACAGAAAATTAACAAGGAAACACAAACTTTAAATGATACAATAGACCAGTTAGACCTAATAGATATCTATAGGACATTTCACCCCAAAACGATGAATTTCACCTTTTTCTCAAGCGCACACGGAATCTTTTCCAGGATAGATCACATCCTGGGCCATAAATCTAGCCTTGGTAAATTCAAAAAAATTGAAATCATTCCAAGCATCTTTTATGACCACAATGCAGTAAGATTAGATGTCAATTATGGGAGAAAATAAGCAAGGTGACAATATACAGCCTTGACGTACTCCTTTTCCTATTTGGAACCAGTCTGTTGTTCCATGTCCAGTTCTGACTGTTGCTTCCTGACCTGCATACAGGTTTCTCAAGAGGCAGGTCAGGTGGATTGAGATTCCCATATCTTTCAGAAGTTTCCACAGTTTATTGTGATCCACACAGTCAAAGGCTTTGGCATAGACAATGAAGCAGAAATAGATGGTTTTCTGGAACTCTCTTGCTTTCTCCATGATCCAGCGCATGTTGGCAATTTGATCTCTGGTGCCTCTGCCTTTTCTAAAACCTGCTTGAATATCTGGGAGTTCACGGTTCACATATTGCTGAAGCCTGGCTTGGAGAATTTTGAGCATGACTTTACTAGCGTGTGAGATGAGTGCAATTGTGCGGTAGTTTGAGCATTTTTTGACATTCCGTTTCTTTGGGATTGGAATGAAGACTGACCTTTTCCAGTCCTGTGGCCACTGCTGAGTTTTCCAAATCTGCTGGCATATTGAGTGCAGCACTTTCACAGCATCATCTTTCAAGATTTGAAATAGCTCAATTGGAATTCCATCACCTCCACTAGCTTTGTTCGTAGTGATGCTTTCTAAGATCCACTTGACTTCACATTCCAAGATGGCTGGAAGAAGCACAAGCTGGAATCAAGATTGCCGGGAGAAATATCGATAACCTCAGATATGCAGATGACACCACCCTTATGGCAGAAAGAGAAGAGGAACTCAAAAGCCTCTTGATGAAAGTGAAAGAGGAGAGTGAAAAGGTTGGCTTGAAGCTCAACATTCAGAAAACAAAGATCATGGCATCTGGTCCCATCACTTCATGGGAAATAAATGGAAAAACAGTGGAAACAGTGTCAGATTTTATTATTTTGGGCTCCAAAATCACTGCAGATGCTGATTGCAGCCATGAAATTAGAAGACGCTTACTCCTTGGAAGGAATGTTATGACCAACCTTGATAGTATATTGAAAAGCAGAGACATTACTTTGCCAACAAAGGTCCGTCTGGTCAAGGCTATGGTTTTTCCAGTGGTCATGTATGGATGTGAGAGTTGGACTGTGAAGAAAGCTGATCACCGAAGAATCGATGCTTTTGAACTGTGGTGTTGGAGAAGACTCTTGAGAGTCCCTTATACTGCAAGGAGATCCAACCAGTTCATTCTAAAGGAGATCAATCCTGGGTGTTCATTGGAAGGACTGATGCTAAAGCTGAAACTGCAATACTTTGGCCACCTCATGTGACGAGTTGACTCACTGGAAAAGTCTGATGCTGGGAAAGGTTGGGGGCGGGAGGAGAAGGGGATGACAGAGAATGAGATGGCTGGATGGCATCACAGACTCTGTGGACATGAGTTTGAGTGAACTCCGGGAGTTGGTGTTGGACAGGGAGGCCTGGCGTGCTGTGATGCATGGGATCGCAGAGTCGGACATGACTGAGCGACTGAACTGACCTGATGGGAGAAAAACTATTAAAAATGCCAACATATGGAGACTGAACAACACGCTGCTGAATAATGAACAAATCATAGAAGAAATCAAAAGAGAAATCAAGATATGCATAGAAATGAATGTAAATGAAAACACAACCACCCAAAACCTCTGGGACACTGTAAAAGCAGTGGTAAGTTCATAGTGCTAAGCAGTGCTAAGTTCATAGTAATACAGGCACACCTCAAGAAACAAGAAAAAAGTCAACTAAATAACCTAACTCTACATCTAAAGAAACTAGAAAAGGAAGAAATGAAGAACCTCAGGGTCAGTAGAAGGAAAGAAATCGTAAAAATTAGGGCAGAGATAAATGCAAAAGAAACAAAAGAGACCATAGCAAAAATCAGCAAAGCCAAAAGTTGGTTCTTTGAGAAAGTAAATAAAATTGACAAACCACTAGCCAGACTCATCAAGAAACAAAGGGAGAAGAACCAAATCAATAAAATTAGAAATGAAAATGGAGAGATCACAACTGACAACACAGAAATACAAAGGATTATTAGAGAATACTATCAGCAATTATATGGCAATAAAATGAATAACCTGGAAGAAATGGACAAATTCCTAGAAAAGTACAACTTTCCAAAACTGAACCAGGAAGAAATAGAAAATCTGAACAGACCCATCACAAGCACGGAACTAGAGGCTGTAATCAGAAATCTTCCAGCAAACAAAAGCCCAGGTCCAGAGGACTTCACAGCTGAATTCTACCAAAAATTTAGAGAAGAGCTAACACCTATTCTACTCAAACTCTTCCAGAAAATTGCTGAGGAAGGGAAACTTCCAAACTCATTCCATGAGGCCACCATCACCCTAATCCCAAAACCTGGTAAAGACCCCACAAAAAAAGAAAACTACAGGCCAATATCATTGATGAACATAGATGCAAAAATTATTTCTATTTTTTGGTTTAACATGAGTTTTGTGGGTGGCCTGTAAGTACTCCCTAGGCCATTTGTTGGTCCTTCTGAAATTTCTGGGATGATAAATGGTGTCTTTTTTCCCAGCAGAACTGAGAATTTGTAAACTGCTTTCAAAGTCAAAACAGTCTTGTTTTATGCACTCCTTGCAAGAATCATGAACAACAATCTGTGGGCATTAACTTTCCACCAAAGCCAAGGCCATCCCCATTGTTGCCTGACACGATGCCACTGTCCTGAAGGGACACGGGAAGGACAGGAGGTGAGCGATGGTGTTAGGCAAGGGAGTCAGGAAAGAAGAGGCTTTCATGATGTTTTAAAAAGAAAAAGAGGGGGACTTCCTTGTGGATCCACTGGTTAAGAATCTGCCTTGTAGAGGAGTTGCAGGTTCAGTTCCCAGTCAGGGAACTAAGATCCCACGTGCTTCAGGGCAACTAAGCCCGTGCTCCACAGCTAGAGAATCCCTTGTTGTTCACTAAGTTGTGTCTGACTCTTTGTGACTCCATGGACTGCAGCACGCCAGCACGCCTTCACTATCTCCCAGGGTTTGCTCGGATTCATGTCTATTGAGTTGGTGATGCTATCTACCCATCTCATCCCCTTTATGGATCATGACCTTGTCTTGGCAAAGGGGCTTGCATAAATCAATGAAGCTAAGAACCATGTCGTGCAAGGCCACTGAAGATGGGCGGGTCATAGTGGAGAGTTCTGACAAAACATGGTCCACTGGAGGAGAGAATGGCCCAGCATTCTTGCCCTGAGAACTCCATGAACTGTATAAGGTAAAAAAGAGAATCCCTGAACCGAAACAAAAGATCCGCATGACAAAACAAGATCCTGAGCACCGCAACTGTTAGTAAGACCCAACATAGCCAAAAACAGAAACAAACAAATAAAAAAACAAACACAATCTCAGTGCTTCTTGACCCTTTCTGAATGAAATCCCAGAAGAATCATATTAATAATATAAACAGAATACTTAGTTCTACTTTTTTCACTTGGTAGCTCTATTACCCTGGACAACTTGATTGACCCCTCTGGGACTCCGTTTCTTCATTCTTAAAATGGGGATAATGAAAGTACTCACCTCCTAGAGTTGCTGTGAGAATAAAGTGAGATACTATATGTTCAGTTACTTTATAAATAGACACGATGCTAATAACTGGATAGATGCAACCATCCTTATTCACTGGTTTTTATTACTCCATCTGCAATAAATTTTGGAAATTTGAAGTGTAAATGGAAGCTGAAATAAGGGGTCTGTCCTCATTTTTCCTTTCAATCACCACGCTTTGCTTTTGGAGGGTCTGGGCAGGAAAATAATAGCAGTGGCAATGCTCGCATGCTAAGTCACTTCAGTCATGTCCGACTCTTTGCCACCCAATGGACTGTAGCCCACCAGTCTCCTCTGTCCATGGGATTCTCCAGGCAAGAATACTGGAGTGGGTTGCCATTTCCTGCTTCAGGGGATCTTCCCGACCAAGGGATCAAATCCTTGTCTCTTATGTCTCCTTGATTGGCAGGCAGGTTCTTGACCACTAGCACCACCTGGACAGTAACGGAGCAACAGTCAAGAGAGACTAGGAGCAGTGGTAGTGGCTGTTATAGCGGGGATCATGCCCAGAGCAGCAGGAGCTGTAGTCATAGTAATAACTGCGAGTGGTTTTTGGCCAGGGACTGTGCTAAGGACAAAAATCTCCATTATATCTCTCATTGCCCCTACTCATAGCTAGAGGTGCAGCTGGCCCTGGATCTATCATATCTTTTCCAGCAAAAAAGCTATCTTGTCTCTCACCCAATGAGTTGAGATGCCTGTGCTTTTCTTGAAAGCATCTTTTAAGATGCTCTTCCTAACTGCTGGACCCCTAACTTGAGTGCTGTCCTAAAGATTGTAAGCAAACACTGAACTGGCGCTTTGCAGACTACATTATGCATGGCACTCAGGGTTCCAAATTTCATGGCACCTCCTGAGAAATGGAAAAGCATGTGGCATGGTCAAAAACCTGGGCTCCAAGACCCAGATACCTTCATTCAGAGTAATTCTGTTTTGATCTTATTTCTACATTGACCTCCCCCACCACTGACCTCATTCATAAAACTTAGACAAAAGGCTCACAGTTTTCAGAAAAATTGTGAAAACCATGGCACTAAATTTGGTCTCCTTATGTAAAAGATAGAAAGTGAAAAAAGTGAAGTCACTCAGTCATGTCCGACTCTTTGCAACCCCGTGGACTATAGCCTACCAGGCTCCTCCATCCATGGAATTTTCCAGGCAAGAGTACTGGAGTGGGTTGCCGTTTCCTTCTCCAGGGGATTTTCCCGACCCAGGGATCGAACCCTCGTCTCCTGCGTTGCAGGCAGATGCTTTACCCTCTGAGCCACTCGCACGATTTTGATAACCAAGGTAGTGTTGAATTCTTGAAAATCTGAAGAGCCGTATGAGGTTTCCAAAGATGTTTTTAATATGAATAGGAAGCATCACTTTTTAAATTTATCTTCTCATTTCTAGGTCAGTAACTTTATTTATATAGCTTGATTTTAATCAGGTATAAAGTTGAGCCTGAAATAGTCTTTTCAAATATTCTATTTTGAGTCTCCTTTTTTCATGGTTCAGTGATGAGAAGACCCAGTTTCAATCAAATAACCAGGCACTCATTTTTCATTTTTCCAAGTTTTAGTATTTTTCAAAAACGCTTGAGTTTAACAGGATACACTCAGATTCACACCATAGTTTTGTCCATACTGTTTAATGTATAGGATGCTGTGGTTATGTACACTAGTATTATTTTCCAGGACAGGGAAGCCCTTCATAGTTACATTCATTGGTCTAGACCTAGAAGTGGTTGGGAAATCAAAACACTGTCACTATGTATGAGTTATCTGCCTCTTGTTTTCAAGCAGACCCCTTTGTTTTAAAGCAGTGGCACTTACATATACACCAAACTTATTCATCTGAAGTTTCCGTACATGTGAAATTCTCAAACCGCTATCTTGGATTGCTCAGTGTTGTGATAAACAAACCAATCCAACTACTAGAAAGTCTAGTTGAAACAGAACCATAGAGGGGTGAACTGAGACCGTAGCATTGACATACATACACTACCATGTGTAGAATAGATAACTAGTGAGGAACTGCTGTACAGCACAGGGAGCTCAGCTCAGCTCTCTGTGATGACCGGGAGGGGTGGGGTAAGGGAGTGGGGGGAGACTCGAGAGGGAGGGGATATGTGTTAACCTATGGCTGATTCACACTGTTGTACAGCAGAAACCAATACGACATCCTAAGGCGATTATCCTCCAATTAAAAATAAATTTGTGCGCTGTCATTCAGTGGTGTCCAACTCTTTCCAACCCCATGGACTGTAGCCCTCCAGGCTCCTCTGCCCGTGGGGTTCTCCAGGCAAGAATACTGGAGTGGGTTGCCTTGCTCTCCTCCAGGGCATCTTCCCGACCCAAGGATTGAAGTCAAGTCTCTTAAGTCTCCTGCAATGGCAGCGGGTTCTTTACCACTACTGCCACCTGGGAAGCCTAAAAATAAATTATTAAAAAAAAATAACAAAGCCATAATAGAATCTTTTTCTTTGAAATTTGGTAGAGGCTGGGAGAAGATATGGAAGCTCTGGGTTCAGGACCCAAACAGACCTCACCTTATATGTCTCTTCATTTGGCTGTACCTTTCATAGGAAAACTGTAATCACATAGTAAAACTGACAACAGTGTTTGAGTACATGGGCTACCTTCTAAACATACATTAATCAACTACAGAGATGGGACATGGTACTAGTAGAAAATATTAGGTTTCTTTAAAGAAATCTGATCACAGTTTTCACTTACTACCCTCAGTGTAGCAGAGGGTAGTCAGAAACTTTCAGAGAAGCTGAATAAGGAAGATATAGTGAGAGACAGATTTATTTTCAGGAATTGACTCATGAAATTATGGGAGCTGGAAAGTCTGAAATATATAAGGCAAGCCAGCAGCCTGGAAATTCAGGTAAGAGCTGACATTGTAATCTTGAGTCCAAAATAGGGCAGGCCAGACAGGCTGGAAACTTAGATAGAATTTATATGTTGCAATCTTGGGTTAGTTTCTTCTTCTCAGGAATTCCCTGGCAGTCCAGTGTTTAGGACCCCATGCTTTCATTGCAGGAGGCATGGGTTCGATCCCTGAGGAATCCATGGTTGGGGAACTAAGATCCTGCATGCCACATGGTACAGCCAAAATAAATAAAATAAAATTCCTTCTTCTCCAGCAAACTTCTTTGTTCTTAAGGCCTTCAACTGATTGAAGATCCATCCACATTATGGAGAGTAATTTCTTTACTCAAAATCTACTGACTATATATGCTAATCATATCTCAAAACTACTTTCACAGCAATGTCTAGACTGGTATTTGACAAGACAACTGTGGACCATGGCCCAGCCAAGTTGACACATAGGATAAACAGTCACACTCATTTTTCTCTGTTCTACTTGCTACTGCTATGAGTCAGCTTCTAGTAGAAAAAAAATTTTTACACAAAACTGCTCACACAGTACTTTTATGTCCTTAACTGAAGCTGAGAACACTGACCAGAAAAAACTTGTCCTTATTGGTATGGATTTTTCTTTCTTGTTAGATGTTGTTTGGATCATGGGACTGTTCTTAATAATTAAAGTAGTAAGGTATGAGAACAAGGAGACAAACTAATAGAAGAGGCTAGCAAGTCTCAAAATAAACTTCAATTAACCTCCAAAAATATTTTAATTTTTGTCTATGCTGAGGGCTTCCCTGGTGGCTCAGCGGTAAAGAAACTTCCCGCCAATGCAGGAGAGGAGTGTTCGGTCTCTGGGTCAGGAAAATCCCCTAGAGAAGGAAATAGCAATCCACACCAGTATTCTTGCCTGGGAAATCCCATGGACAGAGGAGCCTAGTAGGCTACAGTCCATCGTGGTAAACAGTCAGACACAACTTAGCAACTGAGAACACATGCACTCTGTGCTAAAGAGGTCATGGCACTTGATTGACTGGTAGATGATAAATCAATAATCCTATCCAAACATTTTATCACTCAGAGCACTTGATAATCAAGAGTTAGAGAGACGCTGAAAGAATGATTCCGTTAATCTTGCTCAACTGTGACCACATTTCTTTCTCCAGGGGTTCTTCCCAACCCAGGGATCGAACCCGGGTCTCCTGTGGCTCCTGCATTGGCAGGTGGATTTTTAGCACTGAACCACCTGGGAAGCCCATTTCCTTCATCTTTACATACTTAATAAGGGAAGAGGTGAAAAAATAACTAACATTCACTAAATGCCTGTTAGTCCCATGCCCGATTCTAAGTATTTACATACTGTATGTAATTCATATTTCTCAAAGTACTCTTTGTATTTAATGACAACCAGGGTTGGGACCCAGGAATCTGTTTTTAGTTAAATTTATTCTTGGTTCCAGTGCTGTCAAATGTTTGTCATTGTTCTCATCTTGCAAAAACAAGGACATCAAAGCACCAAGAAATTAAGCAATTTGGCACGACACCTAGCTGACACAAGGTAGAGCTATGTGTTCAGTCTCCAGGAATTTAACTTCTATGCCAATTTCATCACTAGGCAATGCCATGGGCCACTGAATCTCCATTTGCACCCTGTGCCTGCAACGGCAGTTTCGTTGGCATGTCCATAGCAGTGCTAACTCCAATGCCCCTTTTCCTTTCCATCTCCTGTCTCTAGGACCCAGCATCACAGGGCCTCTTGAATTATAATATTCGTTATATGATCAAATTTTGCTCAGTAGCTTGAGCAAAAAGAAACAAACGAATGAGTTCCACATCATATTTCCTAATTATGTCTGCCCACACTTCCATTAAGGAAGAAAAAGCCGGGGAATTGAAACTAGCCATTTCTAATCAAAAAAACTTCTCAGGAATCCAGAGGTTTCCATCAGCTGAGTTGTTTCTCAAATAAAGCCTGGTTTCAGGTCCCTGAATCTTTCTGCTGATTAATGTTTCCATGGATACTTCTACATGACTTTACATTGTTTTATTTAAAAGTTCTTCATCCTTACCTCTAAATAGTGTATTAAAAGGTGTGACATTCTTTAAAAGAATACAGTTGTGAAAAATGACATGAAACTGAAACAAGCCAAACTTTTGACAGAAGGTTGAACTTGAGGTTATCCAAGAATTCAGCCAGTACATAGTGTTTCTGGCTACTCTAAATCTTCAGCAGTTTTGTAAGCTCTTTCTCCTCTTTTTTTTTGAGTACACACATCAGTATGTACTGTGGCATAGTGTTTGTTTTCCAAAAATCCAGAAACATGAGTCAGCTGTTTGACTATTATCTACAAATTTGGTCAAGTACTGTATTCATGGAATTTGCGAGTGTTTTCAAGGAATTGCATCTCTGTGCCTCCACACTGATCAGTGTGTGATGTTCTGAAGTGTTCTGCACTTACTTTCCAAGGGCAATATTGTCAGGATAGATTATTATTCAGGACACGTATAACACAATGGTTTAATACATTTAATATCCTGGTTAATGTAAAAGGTCACATATCATCAGATATATTATGGTCGCAACTTAAGTATGTTCTTTTAATTTTGCAAGGTCGGTAGATATCCTTGTAGAAGCCTCTTATAAGTTGAATTAAGTACTCTCAAGAGAAACAGGTTGATGTCCTAACTCCTAGCGATTCAGAATAAACATGACTTTATTTAGAAATAGAGTCAGGGAATTACCTGGTGGTCCAGTGGTTAGGATTCTGCTCTCCCACTGCAGGAGGCACGGGTTTGATCACTGGTCAGGGAACTAAGATCCTGCATGCCATGTGACACGGCCAAAAAAAAAAAAAAAATAGGGCACTGAAGAACTGAAGAAGTAATTAGTTAAGATCACACCGGAGAACGGTGAAAATCTACTCCGAAATGACTGGCGTCCTTACAAAAAGGAGAAGCTGCACATAGACGCAGACATACACAGAGATTATACGAAGAGACACACGGAGAGAAGACAGCCGTGTGAAAGTGGAAGCAAAAATTCAAATTATGCTGCCACCAGCCAAAGAATGCCTGGGGGCATGGGAAGTAGGAAGAGACAAGGAGGGATCGTTCCCCAGATGCTTCAGAAGGCACATAGGCCTGTCATCACCTGGATTGGGGGTTTCTAAATCCAGAACCATGACACAATAAATTTCTGTTTTTCTAAGCCACCAAGTTTGTGGCACTTCATTACCGAAGCCCTAGGAAACTAATACAGAGCCCTTATTGGTACTTGCAGTTGTCACTGCTAGAAAATGTGAGAGGAAGCCAGAACTAAACCAAAGACCCTGCTTAGGTAAACTTATCCAGCTCAAGGTTCTAGGTGTCATTTGTATCAGAAGACTTCCAAAGGTAATAGCTATATCCGTGACCTCTCCCTGAGCTCCAGAATCAAATCTCCAGCTGCTCCCTGGAGAGATGTCTCATGGCATCTCAAAACTAGCATGACCAAAGCAGGATGCTGAATTCAATGCCTACCCAACCTTCCCCTAGTCTACTCTAAGTGAAAGACATCACCATCTACTAAGTTAGAGCTTAGTAGAGTGTTTTCAAACTCAAACCAACCAAGAGTCTTCTTTCTTCTTCCCTACCACTATACACAATCTATCTGGAAGTCCTCTAAGTTCTACCTCCAAAATAAGGTCCAGATTAGCACCCCAAGAGAGTTCCTTTAAGATATAAACTTAGAATAAAAGAATAAAAACATTTTCTAAAAAAACAGTGCCATTGGGAATTTGATAGGGATTGCATTGAAAGCGTAGACAGCTTTGGGAATTATGGACATCTTAACAGTATTAGATCTTCCAATCAATGAACACAGGACGTCTTTTCATTATTTTGGGCTTCTTTAATTTCTTTCAGCAATGTTTTGTAGTTTTCAGTGTCCAAGTTTTTACTTCTTTAGATATGTTTATTTCTTCGTATTTTATTATTGCAATGCTGTTATAAATGGTATTGCTTTGCTAATTTCCTTTTGGGGTTGTTTATTGTTAGTGTATAAAAACACAACTGATTTTTGTATGTTGGTTTTGTATCCAATTAATTTACTGAATTCTTCTATTAGTTATGACAGTTTTGGGGAAGAGTTTCTAGGATTTTCTATGCATAAGTCCAATACCAAGTTGAAATGAAGTGGTGAAAGTAGTCATTCTTGATTTCATCCTAAACTTGAAGGACAAGCTTTCAGTCTTTCACCATTGAGTATGATGTTTACTGTGGGTTTTTCATATATGGCTTTTAACATATTGAGGTAGTTTTCCTCTATTCCTATTTTGTCCAACATTCAACACCATTGAATGTTGTCAAATGCTTTTTCTACTTCAGTTAAGACGGTAATGTACTTTTTTCCTTAATTTTGTCAATGTAGTATAAGATATTGATTTTCAAATGTTGAACCATATTTGCATTCGAGGAATAAATCCCACTTGGTCATAGTGTGTGATCTTTCTAATGTGCTGTTAAATTTGGTTTACTAGTATTTTATTGAGGATTTTCACATCAATATTCAAAATGGATACCACGCTCTAGTTTTCTTAAAGTGTCTTTTTCTGGCTTTTGTATCAGTAATGCTTGCCTCAGAGAATATGCTAAGAAGTGCTCCTTCCTTTCAATTTTCTGGAAGAGTTCCAGGAAAATTGATAATTCTTTTATAAATATTGAGTAAAATCCACCAATGAAGACATAAGATCCAAAGCTTTTCTTTGTTGGGAGATTTTTTTTTTATTGTTCTTTCAATCTCCTTACTGGTTATAGATCAATTCAGGTTTTCTATTTCCTCATGAATCATTCCTGGTAGGTTTTGTGTTTCTAGAGCTTTGTCCATTTCATCTAGGTTATCCGATTTGTTGGCATATGGTTATTTGTTCAATATGTTATGCCTTTTGGTGTTATTGTAAATTGTTTTTATTTCACTTTTCAATTATATATATATTACTGTTATTATATGAAATACAATTAATTTGCTAATATTAATCTTGTGTCCTATGAACTTAACAAACTTGCTTATGTATTCTGATGGCTAATTTATACATTCTTTTAAGATCGTCTATATAACAATTCTGTTGTATGCAAATAGACATGCTTCTACTTCTTCCTTCTGAGCTTGGTTTTTTATCTAAATGCATTTTTACTGGTTTAACAGTGTTAATTATGAAAATGGTATTATCTTTTTCCAAGATATAATTTTTAAAGCATTCAAGAACAACAGATTAAAGCATCATTTAATTCAGCAGATGTTTGTGTACTCTCTTCCTAGTACCATAATAAAGCAGAATAAGATTCTGTTCTAGGTGAATTGTCCTAATGTAACTGACAGGGCTTCCTAGGTAGCATTAAGTGGTTAAAAAAAAAAATTCACCTGCCAATGCAGGAGACACGGGAGATGTGAGTTCGATCCCTGGGTCAGGAAGAGCCCTGGAGAAGGAAATGGCGACCCACTCCAGTATTCTTGCCTGGAGAATCCTATGGACAAGGAGCCTGGCAGGCTACGGTCCACACAGGCAAAGAGTCAGACAGGACTAAGCACACATGCAAAAAAAACTCTCAGTTGGTGAATATTTCAAGAAACTGAGAATTCTTGAAGCTATGGTAGTTGCTCAAGAAAATAGGGTATAGAAAAGCCTCAAATAAACCTAGATGGGTATTACTGGGTATGCATGATGTAAGGATACACAAAGTCTTCTGTATTTCAGGGTCAAAATGTGCTGTCTGAACTAAATAACAACTGCATAATTTGTTAGCTTTAAAAAAACCTGGTCATGTAAATCTACACAGTTCATGTGTTTATAGGTATTTTTATACAGTTTATAAGTGAAGAGTTTTAGCTTCTTTAATGTTTTACTACGCAAAGCAAAATAAGCAAAGGGTTTCTTATATGCTCTCAGTTTTACTTCTTTTGATTTAAGCATAGGTAAATGTCAAGAGCAAAGAATGCTCAAACTACAGCACAATTGCACTCATCTCACATGCTAGTAAAGTCATACTCAAAATTCTCCAAGCCAGGCTTCAGCAATATGTGAATCGTGAACTTCCAGATGTTCAAGCAGGTTTTAGAAAAGGCAAAGGCACCAGAGATCAAATTGCCAACATCCACTGGATCATGGAGAAAGCAAGAGAGTTCCAGAAAAACATCTATTTCTGCTTCACTGACTATACCAAAGCCTTTGACTGTGAGGATCACAACAAACTGGAAAATTCTGAAAGAGATGGGAATACCAGACCACCTGACCTGTCTCTTGAGAAACCTGTATGTAGGTCAGGAAGCAACAGTTAGAACTGGACATGGAACAACAGACTGGTTCCAAATAGGAAAAGGAGTACGTCAAGGTTGTATATTGTCACCCTGCTTATTTAACTTATATGCAGAGTACATCATGAGGAACGCTGGGCTGGAAGAAGCACAAGCTGGAATCAAGATTGCTGGGAGAAATATCAATAACCTCAGATATGCAGATGACACCACCCTTATGGCAGAAAGTGAAGAGGAACTAAAGAACCTCTTGATGAAAGTGAAAGAGGAGAGTGAAAAGGTTGGCTTGAAGCTCAACATTCAGAAAATGAAGATCATGGCATCTGGTCCCATCACTTCATGGGAAATAGATGGGGAAACAGTGGAAACAGTGTCAGACTTTATTTTTTTGGGCTCCAAAATCACTGTGGATGCTGATTGCAGCCATGAAATTAAAAGATGCTTACTCCTTGAAAAGAAAGTTATGACCAACCTAGATAGTATATTAAAAAGCAGAGACATTACTTTGCCAACCAAGGTCCGTCTAGTCAAGGCTATGGTTTTTCCCGTGGTCATGTATGGATGTGAGAGTTGGACTGTGAAGAAAGCTGATCACCGAAGAATAGATGCTTTTGAACTGTGGTGCTGGAGAAGACTCTTGAGAGTCCCTTGGACTGCAAGGAGATCCAACCAGTCCATTCTAAAGGAAATCAGCCCTGGGTGTTCATTGGAAGGACTGATGCTAAAGCTGAAACTCCAATACTTTGGCCACCTCATGCGACGAGTTCACTCACTGGAAAAGACTGATGCTGGGAGGGATTGGGGGCAGGAGGAGAAGGGGACGACAGAGAATGAGATGGCTGGATGGCATCACCAACTCAATGGAGATGAGTTTGAGTGAACTCCAGGAGTTGGTGATGGACAGGGAGGCCTGGTGTGCTGTGATTCATGGGGTCACAAAGAGTCGGACATGACTGAGCGACTGAACTGAACTTAACTAAATGTCAAGAACTGAAAAATATACATCAGAATATTTGGTCAGCCTTATGGCTTATTGAGTTTCTAGTTAGTGAGGATTTACCCAATAGTCCTTTAGTTTTCCACCTTTAATTTTTAAGATTTATTTTAAAAAATCATCCCAGGTCCCTAATTCAAAAAGTACATAGTACTTAAGGAACAGGACTTTTTTTTTATCAAGGATTTCTTATTTTAAAATGTCTCAGAGGGACTTCCCTGATGGTCCAGTGGTTAAGAATCCACCTCGCAATGGCAGGGGACATGGGTTCAATCCCTTGTCAAAGAACTAAGATCCCACGTCCTGGGGCAACTTAGCCTGCACACTGAAATACAGAGCCCATGTGCCACAAGTTGAAAGAAGCCAGTGCACCGCAACGAAAGATCGCACATGCTGCAACTAAGACCCACTGAACCCAAAAATAAATAAATTTTTTAAATAAAAAATGTTTAATTTTTTATAATGCTTCAAAAATATCAGTATGGTTTTCCATTTTTTCTAAGTGATATGAATTCAGGGATAGAATATGCAAAGTTAGGCTAAGAGTAGGCTCATCACAGGTGAGGGCATATTGATACTTGTCAAAATCCAGAAAAATCTGTTAGCAATTTAACACCTTTTCATAAAATGTTGTGTACAAAATTTACAGACTTCATCATAATGTCCAAGAGCCATAAAGCATTTAGGTTTCATTTACTGTTTCTGGTATTAATCTTTTCATTGTTTACAATAGTGAGGAAACTAAAATGCAAGGAATCCAAAGCAGTCCTATATACTTCTGTTTGCCCTCTACACAAAATACCCAAGTAAAGTGGCTTCTCTTCAGACACCTATGTGCTAAGTCACTTCAGTCGCATCCAACTCTCTGTGACCTATGGACTGTAGCCCTCCAGGCTCTTCTATCCGTGGCCTTCTCCAGGCAAGAATACTAGAGTGCGCTGCCATGCCCTCCTCCAGGGTATCTTTCTGACCCAGGGATTGAACCCGCGTCTTTTATGTCTCTTATATCTCCTGTGTTGGCAGGTGAGTTCTTTACCACTAGCATCACCTGGGAAGCCAGACACCTACATTAGAGGCTAAATTCCACATGTAGCCCAGTTGTGTTAACACTCCCAACACCTGACAAGTGTGTTTCCTCTTTGCAGGTTTCCACAAGTCAAATGCTTTCATTCCTTACATGTATTTTTTAATTAGCATATAATTGCTTTACAATGTTGTGTTAGTTTCCTCTGTACAACAAAGTGTACATGTGCACCTCTATGTGTACATATATCCCTTGGGCTGCAAGGAGCTCCAAAGAGTCCATCCTAAAGGAAATCAGTCTGGAATATTCATTGGAAGGACTGATGCTGAAACTCCAATACTTTGGCCACCTGATGAGAAGAACTGACTGATTGGAAAAGATCCTGATGCTGGGAGGGGTTGGGGGCAGGAGGAGAAGGGGACAACAGGGGAAGAGATGGTTGGATGGCATCACCGATGCGATAGACATGAGTTTGAGTAGGTTCTGGAAGTTGGTGATGGACAAGGAAGCCTGGCATGCTGCAATCCATGGGGTTGCAAAGAGTCGGACACGACTGAGCGACTGAACTGAACTGTATCCCCTCCCTTTTGAGCCTCCCTCTCACCCTACAACCCCCATACCACTCCTGTAGGTCATCACAGGTCACCAAGCTGGACTCCCTGTGTTACACATCAGCTTTCCACTAGCTATCTAGTTTTACACTAGCTATCATGTTTTACACATGGTAGTGCAATGGCAAGCCACTCCAGTACTCTTGCCTAGAAAATCCCGTGGACAGAGGAGCCTGGTAGGCTGCAGTCTGTGGGGTCGCTATGGGTCGGACACAACTGAGCGACTTCACTTTCACTTTTCACTTTCACACATTGGAGAAGGAAATGGCAACCCACTCCAGTGTTCTTGCCTGGAGAATCCCAGGGACGGGGGAGCCTGGTGGGCTTCCGTCTATGGGGTCGCACAGAGTCGGACACGACTGAAGTGACTTAGTAGCAACAGCAGCAGTGCATATATGTCAGTGTTACTCTCCCAATTCGACCCACCCTCCCTTCCCCACCTGTGCCCACACATCCATTCTCTACATCAGTGTCTCTCTTCCTGCCCCGGAAATAGGTTCAACGGTACCATGTTTCTAGATTTCACATATATGCATTAATAAATGATAGGTGCTTTTCCCTTTCTGACTTCACTCTGTGTGACAGACTCTAGGTCCCTCCACATCTCTGCCAATGACCCAATTTCATTCCTTTCAGAGTAAGATCTTCTTTGACCCAACTCCTAAAGTCATGAAAATAAAAACAAAAGTAAACAAATGGGACCTAATTGAAAGCTTCTGCACAGCAAAGGAAACCATAAACAAGATGAAAAGACAACCCTCATGATAGGAGAAAGTATTTGCAAACGAAGCTGCTGACAAAGGATTAATCTCCAAAATATACAAACAGTTCATGCAGCTCAGTATCAAAACAACAAAAAACTCAGTCAAAAAAATGGGCAAATGACCTAAATAGACATTTCTCCAAAGAAGACATACAGATGGCCAGGAGGCACATGAAAAGAGGCTCAATATTACTAATCATTAGAGAAAAGAAAATGTTGGTTGCTCAGTCATGTCTGACTCTTTGTGACCCCAGGCACTGTAGCTTACCAGGTTCCTCTGTCCGTGGGATTTCCCTGACAAGAATACTGGAGTGGGTTGTCATTTCCTTTTCCAGGAGATCTCCCCTACCCAGGGATCAAACTGGGGTCTCCTGCATTGCAGGCAGATTCTTGACTGTCTGAGCCACCAGGGAATGTAAATCAAAATCACAATGAGAAATCACCTCACACCAGTCAGAATGGCCATCATGCAGAAAAACATACAAACAATAAATGCTGGAGAGGATGTGGAGAAAAGGGAACCTTCTAGCACTGTTGGTGTGAATGTAAATTGACACAGCCACTATGGAGAACAATATGGAGATTCCTTAAAAAACTATAAGTTATTCCTTATATGTAAAAGGCTATTACTCTTAAAGAAAATATGGGCGGGGTAAAGCATGGACAGTGAAATGCATGAGAAGTAACTTTGATGTGACCTGGGACTCGTTCCATTGTTCCCTTTTCCTGAGGTTCCCGCATCATCCCATTTGTCTCACTGACACCACCCAAAACCTATTCTAACACCTCGGGACACTACAGTGAAAGGACGTGTGGGTTTTGGAATCAGCAACCTCAGTTGGGATCTCCCTGCCCCACTAAGTAATACTCTGATATTATGCAAGAGTCTTACATTCTCTGAGCCTCCGTTTTCTCATCTATGGAAGTGAAGATAATAGCGCAAAGTGAGTAATCTTGAAATGATTCAATGAGTTGACTTACATGAAACAAACTGGTCTATACTAGATGCTCGGTATTAGTTTCTCTTCCTGGATTGAAGAAATTTGGGAGGAAAAACAATGCTTGTGTCTATAAACTCATATTATTTGACCACCACAGGCCTTTATCTTAACAATCTAAATGAAAATTCAAAGGCAGAGTACCAAAGAGGCTAAAATGTCAGAGAAAAATCACTAACATCTTCTTCCAACTTTCCAGCCTTAGAAGACCCAGAACATGCTTACCAACAATTTCCACTGCCCCTCTTCCAACTGATAATGATAAGACCAACAGACCTGACATTTGTTTGCTGTTAGAATATAGTGATACAGCTCAATCTTCAAGAGAAATTGAGTATAATCAAGTGTATAAATTAGAGCATAACTTAGTGCTTTGTTTACAAGTCGGAAGGTATTTTGAGACCTTGTTCTGTCTCCTTTTGCAAATGGGAACTTTCATTAGCGTTTATTCTGAGTATTTTCACTGTCTATCTCTTGGATCTAAATATTGGAAGTTGACTCTAAAGGGACATAAACAGAAACACTGGATGACTGAACAAGGGAATCTGGACAAACAACGGCAAAGAGGAGAACTACTCTACCTTGTAGAATATCACATTCCCAGAGAGGGTGAGAAGAATTGAGAGAGCAGCGTTGACATATGTTCACTACCACTTGCGAAATAGCTAGCTAGTGGGAATCTGCTGTATGATACAGGGAGCTCAGCTCGGCTCTCTGTGACGACCAAGAGAGATAGGACAGAGGGTGGGATGGGAGGAAGGCTCACAAGGGAGGGAATAGATGTGTACTCAGAGCGCATCCACGTTGTCCTATAGCGGAAACTAACACACTGTAAACCAATTACCCTCCAATTAAAAATTGTTTTAAAATACCACATTCTCTGTTCCCTTTTTATGGGCATTTTATTCCAGTCACTCTAAGAAGTCATTATTTCCTAATTGACATTACAGAGGAGCCAATGAGTGAGGAAGAACTTGGGGATATAGCTTAGGTATCCTTTAACATAAAGAAGGTTGGAGAAGGCAATGGCACCCCACTCCAGTACTCTTGCCTGGAAAATCCCATGGATGGAGGAGCCTGGTAGGCTGCAGTCCATGGGGTCACTAAGAGTCAGACACGACTGAGTGACTTCACTTTCACTCTTCACTTTCATGCATTGGAGAAGGAAATGGCAACCCACTCCAGTGTTCTTGCCTGGAGAATCCCAGGGACGGGGGAGCCTGGTGGGCTGTTATCTCTGGGGTCGCACAGAGTCAGACAAAACTGAAGTGACTTAGCAGCAGCAGCAGCAGCATAAAGAAGGTAGGATCTTTTTTCACTTCCTTGGCAGTTATTAATACAAACCTTGGAAGGAAAGTTATGACCAACCTAGATAGCATATTAAAAAGCAGAGACATTACTTTGCCAACCAAGGTCTGTCTACTCAAGGCTATGGTTTTTCCCATGGTCATGTATGGATATGAGAGTTGGACTGTGAAGAAAGCTGATCGCTGAAGAATTGATGCTTTTGAACTGTGGTGTTGGAGAAGACTCTTGAGAGTCCCTTGGACTGCAAGGAGATCCAACCAGTCCATTCTAAAGGAGATCAATCTTGGGTGTTCATTGGAAGGACTGATGCTAAAGCTGAAACTCCAATACTTTGGCCACCTCATGCAACAAGTTCACTCACTGGAAAAGACTCTGATGCTGGGAGGGACTGGGGGCGGGAGGAGAAGGGGACGACAGAGAATGAGATGGCTGGATGGCATCACCGACTCGATGGACATGAGTTTGAGTGAACTCCGGGAGTTGGTGATGGACAGGGAGGCTTGGCGTGCTGTGATTCATGGGGTCAGACACGACTGAGCGACTGAACTGAACTGATCAGTCCAAATCCCTGGAGAAGGGAAAGGCTGCCCACTCCAGTATTCTGGCCTGGAGAATTCCATGGACTGTATAGTCCATGGGGTCGCAGAGAGTTGGACACGACTGAGCGACTTTCACTCACTTCACACATAAGTCCAAATAAAGCAGAAAATAAGGTAAAGTTATTTTAAACTTTTGACCATTTGTGTTTCAAATCCTACTGACCAGATTAAGATACTCACAATTTAAATCACAAATCACTTCATTTTCTTTAAATGATGGATTTCTTGCCCTATAAAAAAGATATTATAAGGTATCATTTGCAACAGGAATTTTAGAAAACATTTGTGGAATAAAATATGTGAAGAATTTCTCCAGTTTATTTCCTTCAAATGAGCCACATCAGAAAAGTGGTTACCACACACTTTTATATATATTTATTTAACTGTCCCTGAGCCCTCTTAATTGTTGGATTGTTAAACTCGTTTTGCTGTGAAAGAACTGAAGAACTCCAGCTGGAGTCATTCCTCAGTTGTTACTGAAGATTTGATTGAATTATCTGGCTGAACTGCTGTAATTAGCATCAACAGAGCTTTGTTCTATAATGTCTTGACCCAGAGTTCAGGCAAGATGGTTACCATTCGGATGCAACCTCTGAAATACAGCATTCCACCTGGGCAGCTGACCTGGAAAATAATGTCCTTTCAGTTTCCATTCCCTCCTCCTGTGTTTGCCTACTGCTCACTGACAACTGAAACATGTTTGCAGTACAAGCAGTACTTTGAACGTGGGGTTTAAATCTCTTTGGGCTTTCTCATGTGACTGGAATGTTGGCATGGCTCAGAAAACAAAAGTCAGCTTAAAAAAAAAAAAACACACACTTGGTTCCTTCAGGAAGAGAGAGAAGGCTATCAAGCTTGACAAAGGCAGTGTAACGTGAACAGGGCAGCGGGCCTAATTCTCTTAAGTGATTGCCACAGGTCTTGGCTTCTCTTGGACTTTCAACCTTTTGCTGCGTACAGGGTGGGCCTTGTTAAACTGCCAAGTCGACAATTTTATATCCAAAGGCTTCTGACCATTTTATATCTGAAGGCTTTGCTTCTCTGTTGTGATTTTTCAACAGCAAAGTTCAAAGGACTCTGGGGCCTTTCATTTCTGAGGCCGTGATCACACTTAGCAAACTCGGTGGATAGTTGTTCACTGAATGCAGGCTTAGAAGTTGGGTTCTAAGAAGAAAAGATAATGGAATAAAATCATTGATTTGGATATGACAGTAAAGTGAAGTGTGAGTCGCTCAGTTGTGCCTTTATCTTTATGATCTCCTGGTCTCCAGGGAAGAATACTGGACGGGTTGCCATTCCCTTCTCCAGGGGAATCTTCCCAGCCCAGGAATCGAACCTGGGTCTCCAGCATTGCAGGCAGACTCTACCATCTGAACTGCCAGGGAAGCATGTATATAACCGTGGGCTTTGCTAATTTTGTTGGCTGGTACTTTTTTAAAGTTTGCATCAGATCTGCTCCCACTGAACCATTTCAGAAGCTAGAACACAAGACTGAGTTACAAGCTGAAGAGCAGTATGGGGTTATCTTTCCACTGCCAGGGCATTCTCCAGCTCAGCAAGCTTCTCGACACTGTGGAGATGTGTACTGAGTGCTTACGTTACCTTATCTGTGTCTAGCCTAACTAAGGCACAGATCATTTAAAAGGTAGCCCTGAGGCCTGGTGCCCTATAATCTAAGAGTTCAGATTGCTGCCATTTGATGGACACAGATCAGCAAACTTCATTCAGCACATATTTATGAAATACCTGCAATATATTAGACAGCCTACTAACCATGTGCTACATACTGTGCAGAAAAATAAACATCCAATTGAAGTTTTCTAAAAGTGACCAAATCTCCAACCAGCTCCATCAGAACCCTCAGGCAAGCTTATATCCGAAGCAGATTCCTGGATCTTATCCTAGGTCTACTTAACCAGATTGAAGGGGAAGCTAATTTCGTATTTCTAACATGTTCCCCAGGGATTCTTATGACTAATGTTTGAAAATTATTCTAGGCCCATGATTCTCAAATTTGGCTGCATATTTGAATCACCTGGTGAATTTAAAACCACCAAAGACCATGAACAGGGCAGTCTGATGGGCTACAGTCTGTGGGGTCACAAAGAGTCAGACACGACTGAGCAACTAAGCACAACACCACACAAGGGCCTGGTGCCACAGCAGAATGATTGTCAAGCCTCTGGAGGGAGGGCTGTCCCTGGCGTTAGCTTGCTTCTGTTTTCGTCTTTTAAGAGATCCCTGGGTGGGAGAAAATTATAATTCTAAAAGATACATGCACCCCAATATTCACTGCAGCACTATTTACAATAGCCAGAAAATGGAAGCAACCTTAATATCCACCAACAGAGGAACGGATAAAGAAGATGTGGTACGTGTATGCAATGGAATATTACTCAGCCATAAAAAGAATGAAATAATGTAATTTGCTGCAACATGGATGGACCTAGAAATTGCCATACTGTGTGAAGCAAGTCAGACACATAAAGATAAATATATCTCTTATATGTGGAACTATGGGGGGAAAAGGGTACAAACACACTTATTTACAAAGCAGACAGATGCAGAAAGCAAACTAATGGTTACCCGGAGATGGAGGGCCATAAATGGGGAGATAGGACTGACATATACACATGACTATATATAAAACAGATAACTAAAATCAATCTACTGTATAGCACAGGCAACTCAACTCATTACTCAGGAATAACCTATACGGTAAAAGAGTTGATATGTGTACATGTATCACTGATTCTCTTTTCCGTACACCAGAAACTAACACAACATTGTAAGTCAACCATACTCCAATAAAAAGGAAAAAAAGAGAGAGAGAGATCCCTGGGTGATTCCTGTAGGCAGTCAAGGCTAAGAACCAGTCTGGACAGTAAGTTCCACAGGAATTCACAAGAAAGGGAAATGACTCCCCTCTGGGGAGGACAAATGCTACCTTTAGTTTCTTCTCATATTGTGGAAGAGACATTATGTTCTCTTTAGAAAGTGTCTGTGTGTGGGTTTATTATTGTTAACAAAATGACATATTTATACAGCATCCGTCCAAGAAATAGAGCATTTTTATAGACACCACTTAATCTCGTTTATCCTCAATTCATCCCATGTAATGTAATTAGAAGAAAAATTTATTACAAATACAGATAAAGCAGATCAGTACTTTGCCTGAATTTACACAGCAAGTTTATTCTGAAAATCTGACTCCACTGAATTTGCTTCCCAGAAAAGTTTTAAAAAGAAAAATCTTTAAACAGTCCTGGCTAAAATGAACCTGTTCAATTCTAAAATTTATCCAAATATACAATTAGCACATGCAGACCCCATAATATTCATTGGATATTCATTGGAAGGACTGATATTCATTGGAAGGACTGATACTGAAGCTGACGCTCCGATACTTTGGCCACCTGATGTGAAGAACTGACTCACTGGAAAAGACCCTGATGCTGGGAAAGATTGAAGGCAGGAGAAGAAGGGGACGACAGAGGATGAGATGGTTGGATGGCATCACCGACTCGTTGGACATGAGTTTGAGAAATGAGTTGATATCCTGAAGTTTCATTAATCCTCCTACTTTCCTAGTTTACTGTCCCCATAAGTCAACAACATTGAATACACTAATGGGTTTACTCAGCTAAGGTTTTCACCTGTCCAACTAGACCAGAATTTTCACACTTTCAGTACTAAAATCCAGTGCCCAGTAAACCTCTCAGTTCTGGGCAAACCTGGACAGTCTCTACTGAAAGTAGAAGTAACCATTCTTGGAGCCTGAGAACTTGCATTCCTAACAAGTCTCCACATGATGCTGATGCCCTTAGATGTAGAATCACACCTTGAGAATCAGTACTGGAGGTACAGGGCTTCCCTGATAGCTCAGTTGGTAAAGAATCCACCTGCAATGCAGGAGACCCTGGTCCAATTCCTGGGTCAGGAAGATCCACTGGAGAAGGGATAGGCTACCCACTCCAGTTTTCTTGGGCTTCCCTTGTGGCTCAGCTGGTAAAGAATCCACCAGCAATGCAGGAGAACTGGGTTCGATCCCTGGGTTGGGAATATCCGCTGGAGAAGGGAACAGCTACCCACCCCAGTATTCTAGCCTGGAGAATTCCAAGGACTGTATAATCCATGGGTTCACAAAGAGTCAGACACTACTGAATGACTTTCACTTCATTAACTCAGCATATTCAAAATATTACTTTAGGGCTTCCTAGGTGGCGCTAGTGGTAAAGAACCCACCTACCAATGCAGGAGACCTAAGAGGCACGGGTTCAATCCCTGGGTTGGGAATATCCCCTGGAGGAGGGCATGGCAACCCACTCAAGTATTCTTGTCTAGAGAATCCCATGGAGTGAGAAGACTGTAGGGCTACAGTCCACAGGCTCAAAAAGAGTCAGACAAGACTGAAGCAACTAACATACACTGGAGGTACTAGGTAGGCTTCAAGTTGAGCATAGGTAACAGACGGTACAGCTGGTGGCTTGGCACCAAGGAGCTAGAAGCAGACCATGTTAGGTAGAGATATATCCTAGGGACAAAGACTAACATGGCAGGACTCAGGCTATGAGGAACTGAAGTACTAGTCAGATAATCACAAGAGAATCTCCATCATAAAGAAGAGAAGCATGACCAACACTTCCCTGGAAATCCTGCCCTTCCAATGCAGGGGTTGCAGGTTCGATCCCTAGTCAGGGAACAAAGATTCCACATGCCTTGAGATGCGGCCAAAAATTAATTAATAAATAAAATGTAAATTAACAAAAAAATGAGAAAATTCTGAACAGGAAAATATTTTTTAAAAAAGAAATATGGCCAAGACCCTTCTACTAGATGTAGGTGCAAGGTGGGTTCTCAACCTTAGATCAAGGCAAAATTCAGTTCTAGGCAACAATGCAAGGCTTAGTCGCTCAGTTGTGTCCAACTCTTTGTGACCCCGTGGAATATAGCCTGACAGGCTCCTCTGTCCATGGAATTCTCCAGAAAAGAATACTGGAGTGGGTTGCCATGCCCTCCTCCAGGAGATCTTCCCAACCCAGGGATCGAATCCAGGTATCCCGCATTGCAGGTGGATTCTTCTCCATCTGAGCCACCAGGGAAGCCCACAACAATGATAGGTCCCAGACTTAATGTCCAGTCACTGGAGCCCCTGAATTAGGAATTTAAAAAGATCCCCTGACAAGAATAAAAGTGTGAGGACCCACCATCCTTGTTTTCCCAGTATTTTTCCTGATTTTAGCACTGAAATGCCAAGGCCTGAGTAATTTCTCAGTCCTAGGACAGTTGGTCACTCTAAAAGTGATCTTATGAGACTGGAACCTAGATCCACCTGCATCTCCTGGTCAGGTGGCTGCAACCTTAAGAGACAAGGGCAAAAGTAAGACAAAGATTGGCCAGTTGGAGATGTGGGCAGCGAATCAGGATGGGCATATCTGCCTATGGTCTTCAAAAGAGGGGAAAAGGGCAGTCAGAAAAGTAGTCTATAAATGTTGAAGTGCATTTGCTTTAAATGGTCAAAAAACGTTAAATGACTCCACAGGCCTGCAGTTTTTCTAAACTCATGAAAGTGGAAAAGTTCAGCACAAACAGAGTAATCCAGACACCCCGTAGATGGAAGTCATCCTCATTGCCTTTGACAATCATCACACACACTTATGATCCCATTGTAAGTATAACCTTAAAGAGCCTTGATATATGTACACACACATCCCAATAGGGAAAAAAATTTGTAACACTGGCAGAGTATGCTGTGTTATTTTGGATCCCCCCCCTCCAAAAAAAAAAATCAGCCAAGCAAAGTAAACACAGTTCAAGATGATTGAAACGGGAAAGAATATTTAAATCTAGGAAAACATTCTCTCTGGTTGAAACATAATTTCACCTAAGATTCTTAGTGCCATTAGCTAGCATAATTATCAACATTCCACTAGTAATTAACATTCCACCAGAATGGGAAGCATGAGGCCACTATGGACACTAGCACATACTGTGAGTAATAATAGATTTTTAAGTTGTTCTTCAGGAAGGTCATCCACATACTGTGTTAAAACAGATTGAAGGGCTTCTCTGTTGGTCCACTGGTTAAAACTTCACCTTCTATTGCAGAGGGTTTAGATTTGACCCGTGGTCAGGGAGTTACATGGCCAAAGAGCCAAAACATAAAACAGAAGCAATGTTGTAACAAAGACTTTAAAAATGGTCCACATCAAAAAATCTTTTTAAAAACTGCACTTAAGAATTGAAAACAAAACATTTTCCAACCATAACAAGGATCATCTTTCAGGAAAGCACCTTAACCAGCATAAAGAATCCACCAGTTAATGCTGAACTAACCCAAATCCCCAGGCACCAAGCATACCTTGCTAAATGCTGCTTACATGGAAATAATCTCCTGGGTCACACTTAACATAGTCGCTATGGTGATGAACTTCAGTTTAAAGGAATGAGGAAAAAGAAGGTCCCAGCATGCTGAGTCTTCATGGTTTGAGAAGAAATAGATACAAGCGGCGTCTTCAAAATGCGAGTATAGGGACTTCCCTGGTGGTCCAGAGGTTAAGAATCCACCTTGCAATGCAGGACATGCATTCGATCCCTGATTGGGGAACTGAGATACCATATGCTGCTGCTGCTGCTGCTGCTGAGTCACTTCAGTCGTGTCCGACTCTGTGTGACCCCATAGACGGCAGCCCACCAGGCTCCCCCGTGCCTGGGATTCTCCAGGCAAGAACACTGGAGTGGGTTGCCATTTCCTTCTCCAATGTGTGAAAGTGAAAAGTGAAAGTGAAGTCGCTCAGTCATGTCCGACCCATAGCGACCCCATGGACTGCAGCCTACCAGGCTCCTCCGTCCATGGGATTTTCCATATGCTGAGGGGCAACTAAATCTGCATTCCACAATGCAGCCTTTGCAACACAGCTAAAGAGTCTGTGCACCTTAATAAAGATCTCAAGTGCCACAACTAAGACCCAACACAGCCAAAGAAAGAAAGAAAGATATAGATAATATATACTCGGGCTTCCCTGATGGCTCAGACTGTAAAGAATCTGCCTGCAGCGCAGGAGACCCATTGCCTGGAGAATTCCATGGACAGAAGAGCTTGGTGGGCTACAGTCCATGGGGTCACAAAGGAGTTGGACACAACTGAGCAACACACACATACATATTTTAAATGCAAATATGTTTCTCCTAAATGAGCCAATTGTCCAATAAAATGAAACAGAAGGACCCAAGGAGGACCCGTTCATAGAGCCTGAGTGAGAGTTCAGAGAAGGAAATGGCAACTGACTCCAGTATTCTTGCCTAGAGAATCCCAGGGACAGAGGAGCCTGGTGGGCTGCCGTCTATGGGGTCGCACATGAGTCGGACACAACTGAAGCTACTTAGTAGCAGCAGTAGCAGAGTTCAGAGCACACTGAAAAAGATTGAAAATCTCCTGGATAATCTTGGAAAGAGTGCCAAAGAAACATGAGTTGACTCACTCATGCAATCAATCACTCAACAAATAGTTTTTGAGTGAAATCTGTATGACGCCAGATCCAGGTGTTTGTGTATCCCCCAAATTCCTAAGTGGAAGCCTTAATACCATAATGTGATGGTATTGGGAGGTGAAGCCTTTAGGAGGTGGTTAGATAATGAAGGTGAAGCCCACATGATGGGTTTCGTACCTTTATAAGAAGAAACACATGCAAACTTGCTCTACCTCTCTCTGCCATGTAAGAATACCGTGAGAAGGTGGGCATCTATAAACCAGAAGGCGGGCCCTCACCAGACACTGAATCTGCTGCTTTCCTGTTTAATGTGTCACTGAGACATAGAGGGTGTAAGTGGTTCTAACCCCTACTAGACTCTGGGACCTACTCAGCAAACACAATAGCTACACCAGTTCTAAACAATACATTTGGGGGAAAACATTCAAGTTTAAGGCTTTGTTTTGTTTTCCAAACTGAGAAGCTACTGCACACTGTAATGAAATGTTCTGCTCATTCGGAATAAATCCCTAGAGAGGTGGTTGGCGGAGGTCCCACCTCCCAATACAGAAAAACCCAGGAGGCAGAGACCTGCCTGCTCCAAGTCAGAGAATGGGTCTGTCCTCCGCCCAGGTCTAAGCTAGGCTTTGCCTCCCTGCTTTCTCGCCAGAACCTGGTCCTCCTTATATGTCTATTAATTAAAAAAAAAAAAAAAAACTAAGTTAGCCAGAGTCAAATCCTGTATTTGAAACCAGGAATCCTGGGCATGATACATCCACATAATTATAAGAGAAGATACCTTTGAAATATTTTTTTAGCAAGTGGGTAGAAGATAGAAAGGGGCGAGAGAAGAAGACAGAAAGGGAAGGGAAAATGAATGTTCCACCCGTCAGCGGGAAAAAAGTTTTTAAAATGCGTACTGTCTTCTGGTTTCTTTTGGACTCAACTTATGGATCCATGAGCCAATGACCACTGGTAGTCAGTATATTAGTAGAAATCAATTTGTGGGGACAGAAGGAATAAACATGATGTCATGCCTACACAAACAGCGGCAGGTTGATAATTCAAAGCTATGAAAAATAAAAATAAAAAAGATCAGTACTCCTCTAAGCAGTAATTGGTCCCTGACATCTACAGGCCAAGTATTGTCAGACTCATGTCCATGACTGTCAGTATTCAATGTCATTTTCACTATCTGTGCACAAACAAACAAAAAACCACTATTCAGATTCTTTTTTTTAATCTAATCTGCGTTGTATAATTGTTTTGTTTTTTTTTTTCTCTGCAGAGGGAACAGGGTTTAATTTATGAGCAAATTGCTAGGGGAAATTTTTATTAACCACACAATTTCTTTTTAAGAGGGTTCATATATTAGAAGAGAACCCCTTTCCTCCTCCTCACCCCTTCTCCCTGGCATGATTGTCTAGAAGCCATTTCTGTCAGGGGGAGGAAAGGAGTTCCCTTTGGGAACAGGAGCAACTCTAATTCCTAGGTAATAGAATCCTGACTCTGCTGTGGAAATGTGAGAGAGGTGCCATTAACCTCTCCCTCTTTGGGGATTATTCTTTTAGTCAGGTATTCTTTGAAAGTGAAAAGTGGAAGTTGTTCAGTCATATCCAGCTATTTGCGACCCCATGGACTGTAGCCCGTCAGACTCCTCTGTCCATGGAATTCTTCAGGCAAGAATACTGGAGCAGGTTGCCGTTCCCTTCTCCAGGGGATCTTCCCAACCCAGGGATCACACCCTGGTCCTCCGCATTGCAGGCAGATTCTTTACCATCTGAACAGCCAAGAAAGTCCCAGATATTATTTAGGGGCAACTAATTTGCTGACTTTTTTAGTATGAAATCTACTTATTCAAAATAATCATTAATATTTTCTGTTTTCTGAAGTTCACTGCCAAGACTCTTGAAAATGAGCTTCCCTGGTGGCTCAGAGGTAAAGAACCCACCTGTCTCTGCAGAAGACGCATGTTCAATCCCTGGGTCAGGAAGATCCCCTAAAGAAGGAAATGGCAACCCACTCCAGTATCCTTGCTTGGGAAGTTCAATGGACAGAGGAACCTGATGGGCTACAGTCCACGGGGTCACAAAAGGGTCAGACATGATTTAATGACTCAGCAACAATAAATATATTTTGCGGCACTTCCAGACCTTAAAAGCAAAAATGATGGTGCTTAAGGCTCCGGATTTTCAGTTCCGCAGCATAAACCCAACACAGCAAGGCACAGACACTGGGCATTTCTCCCTGGAGTCACTCTGCCTTATTATCAGGCTGGACTTGAATATCCTTCCCTGGAAGGGACACAAAACCTCGCATTGTAAGACAAACACTCTGGAGTCAGTAAGAGGCACAGTCACGTTTCAGGATGTGGTTTCAGCCAAAGGTGATAGGATCACAAGACGAGGTTAAGAGAGGAAGAGACAATCAGGAGTTGTCTTGAGTGTGTTCCCAATACCTGGAGTATTCCTGTTCGTTTCCCTCTCTCACTCTCTAAGAATCTCAGTTACCGCTGATGGGAGTAATTAGTCATAAGAGCCAGAAGCAAAAACTTTGGGACACTTGAGCTCTTTGGAACACAATGTGATAATAGTAGTGAACTCACAAATGAATCACTGAATCGAGGGTGGATTCTATTACACCTGAGAACCTGTGCTATGATATTAATTGAAAAGATTGTTCTGAACTATATATGAGTTAAAATGCTCTCAAAACATTCTGTTCCACCTAAGAACTATTAACTCTTCAGTAGTCACACCCAGGTGACAAATATTTACTCTCTGGATCTTTGGTCTAGTTCACTTTTCCATCATTAGAAGATTCAACCTAGAGGTGTCACATTACATACAGATAACTGTATTAATGATAATCAGTCATTCATTGATTCATATATTCAAGCATGGAAAAAACATAAACATACATATTCATTCATACTCATTCACAAATATCACAAAACCTATATCTTCCAAAATGATTGATTTGACATGCTTCAATTGTCTAAGTTTCTCAGTGGGAATTTAATTCATGGTCAGTATCATGCAACTCAAAATAACCTCAACTGTGGCTGGTATTCATCCTTTGTAAATGTAAAAGAGAGAGTTTTCTTTAGTTACTTTCTCTTCAGTTCAGTTCAGTTCAGTTCAGTTGCTCAGTCGTGTCCGACTCTCTGCGACCCCATGAATCACAGCACGCCAGGCCTCCCTGTCCATCACCAACTCCTGGAGTTCACTCAAACTCATGTCCACAGAGTCAGTGATGCCATCCAGCCATCTCATTCTCTGTCGTCCCCTTCTCCTCCCGCCCCCAACCTTTCCCAGCATCAGTCTTTTCCAGTGAGTCAACTCGTCGCATGAGGTGGCCAAAGTATTGCAGTTTCAGTTTTAGCATCAGTCCTTCCAATGAACACCCAGGATTGATCTCCTTTAGAATGGACTGGTTGGAAAGCTAACTTTCCATATAACCCCTGGCCATGTAATTCTACATAGAAATGTACATATAAGTACATCTACATATACGAGTATTGTTGGTTATTTCACAGAAGTAGATATGATACAAATGAACCTATCTACGAAACAGAGTCAGAGACATAAAGAGTAGACTGCTGGTTGCCAAGGGGGAGTGTGGGGAGAAGATTGGACTGGTAGTTTGGAATTAATAGATGCAAATTGGCATTTAAAGAATGAATAAACAGCAAGGTCCTACTGTATGGCACAGTGAAGTACATTCAATATCCTGTGGTAAATCAAAATGAAAAAGAATGTATACATATATGTCTATATAATTGAGTCATTTCACTGTACAACAGTAATTAACACAACTTTGTAATTCAATTATACTTCAGTATAAAATCAATTTTAAAAAGGGAGAGAACATTACAGTTTGTATATCTGGCTCTCCTCACTCAAAAATACCTTATGGAAGTCACTACCAGTCAAGAGATTAGCACTAACTCATTATTTCTAATAAGGTTTTTGCCTCTATAAACATAAAGCCTTATATATAGATGCCTTCTTTTCTATGAAACAGAGTCCATGAACTGGAATTGCTGAGCCAAAAAAGTATACATATTTTTTAAATTTAATAGATGTTGGCAGATGGATTTCCCAAAACCTATAACACTTCATATTTCTACCAGCCATGAGAGTAATCCATTCCCTAAATCACCACCAGTAATAGTACCATAGTTCTTTTCCAATTTTGTCAGTCTGGTGTAAAATGACATTTTATTTTTACTTTTATTTGAATTTTGCTTGCTAATAATGAATTTGAGAATCTATTAATTTATTGCCCAGTTTGGATTGCCCATTTTTCAGTCATTTCTCTTTTTTGTTAAATGTTTAGCTGCTTTGACAAATCAGTTATAAATATTTTATTCTAAACTGAATGCTTGGCTATTGTTTTTATAGTATCTTTTGTCATATCAAGGTTCTTAGCTTCTATAAATTTAAACATGTCATCTTTTATAGCTTCTGGTTTTCTATAGCTTCTGGAAAAAAAGTGGTCCTCAGTGCATAGATTTTATATATTTAGTTTTTAGGTCATCTTATATGACTTTGGTGATTTTATTAATATTTTGACCATGTAAGCTTTTTAGCCATCTGGAATTTATATTTAAATGTAGAATAAGAAGTAGGGCCTCTTATTCTAGAAGACAGCTCAGCTGGCAGAGCAGAGGACTATAGTGAGTGAGCTGTGGCAATCCTTAGGTTGCTGGTTCAATTCCCGCTGGAAGGATTCGTGTGATCTTTAGGGGGTTCCCTGGTGGCTCAGTTGGTAGAGAATCTGCCTGCAATGCAGGGATGCAGGTTCGATTCTGGGGTCAGGAAGATCCGCTGGAGAAGGGAATGGCAACCCACTCCAATATTCTTGCCTGGGAAATCCCATGGATAGAGGAGCCTGGCGGGCTACAATCCATGGGGCCGCAAAGAGTCAGACATGACTTAGCGACTAAACAACCACCAAGCTTTTTAGCCATCTGGAATTTATATTTAAATGTAGAATAAGATAGCAACCCACTTTTCTTCCAAATAGGTAGACTATTTTCCAAACATCATTTATTAAATGATGGATTTGATTTCTCACTAAAATTATCTACCACATTAGAAATATACATAACTATCATCCACATTGGACTCTGTTTCTTCACAGTTTATTCTATTCTGTTACCAATACAATATGACTAAGATGCAGTAACTTAATTAAATGTTCGGGATCTCGCACTATTCTCCCTTTGCATATTTTCTTAGCTATTCTGGGGCATCTGTTCTTCAACATGGACTTTAACTCATCTCACACACTAGTAAAGTCATACTCAAAATTCTCCAAGCCAGGCTTCAGCAGTACGTGAACCGTGAACTTCCAGACGTTCAAGCAGGTTTTAGAAAAGGCAGAGGCACCAGAGATCAAATTGCCAACATCCGCTGGATCATGGAGAAAGTAAGAGAGTTCCAGAAAAACATCTATTTCTGCTTCATTGACTATGCAAAAGCCTTTGTGTGGATCACAATAAACTGGAAAATTCTGAAAGAGGTGGGAATACCAGACCACCTGACCTGTCTCTTGAGAAACCTGTATGCAGGTCAGGAAGCAACAGTTAGAACTGGACATGGAACAACAGACTGGTTCCAAATAGGAAAAGGAGTACGTCAAGGTTGTATATTGTCACCCTGCTTATTTAACTTATATGCAGAGTACATCATGAGGAACGCTGGGCTGGAAGAAGCACAAGCTGGAATCAAGAGTGCCGGGAGAAATATCAATAACCTCAGATATGCAGATGACACCACCCTTATGGCAGAAAGTGAAGAGGAATCAAAAGCCTCTTGATGAAATTGAAGGAGGAGAGTGAAAAGGTTGGCTTGAAGCTCAACATTCGGAAAACTAAGATCATGGCATCTGGTCCCATCACTTCATGGGAAATAGATGGGGAAACAGTGGCAGACTTTATTTTTCTGGGCTCCAAAATCACTGTGGATGCTGATTGCAGCCATGAAATTAAAAGACGCTTACTCCTTGGAAGGAAAGTTATGATCAACCTAGATAGTATATTAAAAAGCAGAGACATTAGTTTGCCAACCAAGGTCCATCTAGTCAAGGCTATGGTTTTTCCAGTGGTCGTGTATGGATGTGAAAGTTGGACTGTGAAGAAAGCTGAGCACCGAAGAATTGATGCTTTTGAACTGCAGTCCTGGAGAAGACTCTTAAGAGTCCCTTGGACTGCAAGGAGATCCAACCAGTCCATTCTAAAGGAGATCAATGCTGGATGTTCATTGGAAGGACTGATGCTAAAGCTGAAACTCCAATACTTTGGCCACATCATGTGATGAGTTGACTCACTGGAAAAGACTCTGATGCTGGGAGGGATTGGGAGCAGGAGGAGAAGGGGACGACAGAGAATGAGATGGCTGGATGGCATCACCAACTCGATGGACATGAGTTTGAGTGAACTCTGGGAGTTGGTGATGGACAGGGAGGCCTGGCGTGCTGTGATTCATGGGGTTGCAAAGAGTCAGACACAACTGAGCGACTGAACTGAACTGAACTGACCAATCATCTTCCCAGAAAGTACCAATTCTAATTTTAGTGCATTATGCTTACACATTTATTAGGTGTATGTATTTAAAGTTTGTGTTATTAACTACTCTTGTCCAACAAGTATGCTTTCCATTTGTTCAAATCTTCCTTAATTTCTTTCAGTAAGATTTTTATAATTTCCTTTATAGAGAAAATGTGTCTATCTTACCCAATTAATTCTTAAGCATTTTATATTTTTCAATGATTGTAAATAGGCAAATTTTCCCATTTCTCTAAGTATTTTTCTAAAGTATATAAATACTATTGTCTTTTTAAAAATTTATCTCGTTTCCATGCCCTCACCAAGTTGTCCTTTTCAAATCTAGTGATATTTAGTACAGCATCTTATATTTTCTAGGTATACAAAATAATCATCTAAAAGAGATCATTTTATCAATTTTTTTCAAAGTAAGTTTATATCCTTTTTTTTTTTTTCTTTCAGTTGGCTGCCCTGGGCAACTTGGAGGATCTTAGTTCCCTGACCAGGGATTGAACCTGGGCCCCTGCAGTGGAAGCACCAGGTCCTTACTACTGACCCACCAGGGAACTCACAATATATCATTTATTTTATTTTCTTACTTTTATATCCACCAGCACCTCCAAAATAATGTTAAGCATAATGGTGGTAGTGCTGTCCCTATCTAGCTGATTTAATTAAAACAGTTTTTGTGTTTTAAAATTTAAAACATTTGCTGAGTGGCTTCATATTTTCTTATTTCATAATCTTTCTTTATAATTTTACAAGAAATAGCTAATGATTTCAATCAAATGCCTTTTAAGTATCTAGTGGTAAAATTACTTTTTTTCTTCAATATATTCATAGAATAGATTATGATGATAGATTTCCTGATACTCAAAAACTCATAAAATCTTGAATGGGAAAACTGCTCTGTAAAATGCATTGCAGATACCATTTTGTAAAATTTATTAAGAATTACCCTCTACTGAGATTTCCCTGGTGGTCCAGTGGCTAAGGCTCCTTGCTCCCAGTACAGGAGGCCAGGTTCCATCCCTGGTCAGGAAACTAGATCCCACATGCTGCAAATAAGAGTTCACATGCCACAGCTAAGACTTCATGAGGCCAAATAAATAAATACTTTTTAAAAAAATTACCTTCTACATTCCTTATCAATCTATGGTTTTATTTATTGGCCATCTTTAGCAGGTTCGTTTGAAAGTTATTTCGGCTTGATAGAATGGATTTGAAAGCTTTCCTTCAACAGTTCAAATAATACTGCAGTAATCTACTTTTGAAAGATTTAATAACTCTTGGGCTCAAGATGTAAAGAACCTTGATGGCTCAAGTGGTAAAGAATCCACCTTCAATGGAGGGGACGTTAGAGATGCAGGTTCGATCCCTGGGTCGGGAAAATCCCCTGGAGAAGGAAATAGCAACACACTCTAGTTTGCTAGCTGGAAAATCCAATAGACGGAGGAACCTGGTGGGCTGCCGTCCAAGGGGTCGCACAGTGAGGCACTACTGAGCACGCAAGCACGAGCATGATGAATCAGAATGTCTGATCTGGTGTCTTTCTTATCGCCGCTGAATTTAATCTTAGGTCACCTTTGTTAACTTTTATTTTGTTAGGAAACCCTCTATTTTTTCCCAGGTATTTCCAATTTATTACTCTACTAGTGTTATTTACATTTTTATATCATAGTTATTTTATTTTATTTTCTATCTGTATTTTTTTTTTCTTGTCCTTAATATTTACTCCTTTTCTAACCCTTGGAGCAGGGTTACAAGGGGCTCATCTATTTTATGGGTATTTTAATTTTTTTTCTTTTGGATTTGTTTGTTCTTTTTTCTAATTTTTATTTGTTGTGTTATTTCATTTCTTATAACACATCTCTTGCTTTATTTTGGTTTTCTCTTTCTAATTACTTAAATGGTTTATTATTTCATCTATTTGGGTTTCTCCTTTAATAACGATGGCATTAAAAGCTAAAAATCTTCCCGAGTACGGATTTTGATAGCTTCCAATGGTTTAGATATGAAGTGTTCTCCTTAACACCTTTTCAACATAGTTTGTAATTTCATTTGTAATATTTTACTTGAGCCAAAGATTATCTAGTATGCTTTTCAATTTCCAAAGAAGCTAACATTTTAAGCCAAATTTTTCTTATGCTTCTCAATTTTGTTGAATTTAATCAGGAATTTTGAACTACCAAATTTCTACTTTAAAATTATTAAAATTTAGGGACTTTCCTGGTGGTCCAGTGGGTAAGACTCTGTGCTGCCACTTCAGAAGCTACAGGTTCAATCCCTGTTAGGGGAACTAAGATCCCAAATGCTTTGAGGTTTAGCCAAAAAATAAATAAATGAAACTGTTGAAGTTTAAAAATTCTGACCACTCCCCCAGAGCATATCCTACTGAAATAACAAAAGAAGTCACCCTGAGACCCCTTAATGGGACACAGCAATATCTCCATGACCCCAACTAGGTAAGGTCTATAAGCTCCATGACAGCTTGAAACAGCTACAAAAGGGTGACAGACCTTCACCCTTAATCTTCCTAATGAAGACTTCTTGGGGTCTCCATCTCTCAAGGGGGATTTGAGGCAGGAGATGGATGGACCCCAGGTTGATCAACTGGAGCCTATCCCCTGTGGACAGATACTCTGAGACAAAGACAATAGCAGTAGGGAGAAGACACTGAGCCCTGCCCAGATAAGAGATAAAAAGACCTGATACTCCTCATTCCTGAGGTCAAAGAGACCATCCTGACTGCACATGCACAGAAAGGCTCCTCGGAGGTCAAAAGGGAGGGAGCACCACCCCACGGTAAGTGATGTCAACCTACCCATGATCTTTGCTAGAATCCGTCTTGACTAGGAGATGTACACACGTGAGAGAGCCTTGTGTGCTAGCTGCTCAGTCGTGTCCAACTCTAGGCAACCCTGAGATAAACCAAAGATGGACTCAGAACCAGGTAAAGCAAGGTGATTGGCCAGAGGAAACTTGGAAGAAATGCCCCACGAGTGGTCGACTCTCTGGGTGTGTGACTCCGAGTTCACCAGCATGTGCTTATTCACATGTACTCTTTTTTCTCCTAATAGACACTTTACCTGTTTCACAACCAAAAAAATATATTTTTTTAATTAAAAAAATTTTGAGTTAAAAAATAATAATAGTAATAAAATGATTGAAGTTTTCTGAAACCAAGTGCAGTATAGGAATAAGATCTATTTTGTAAATGTTCTATAAACATGTGAAAAATATTTATTCTCCCTTAGAAGGATGTATGGTTTAATGCACATCTATTAAGTAAAGTTTCCTGATTGCACTGTTCTTTTTTGTATGTCCTTCTTTTGTTTTTAACTAGAGTTGTCCAATCGTGGATGGACAACTCCCACAAAAATGCTATTTTTACAAACTTTGTCTTTATTCGTAAAATATTTTGCTTTGTATAGTTAGCTGTTTATTTGGTGCAAACAGATTTATAAATGTAATATACTCTTCATAGACTGTCCTTTTATTATTACATAATGTACTTCTTCAGTGCATTTAACTTTAAATTTGACCTTATCTGTCATTAATATTGCCATTTGTTGTATAAAATAAATTGCACTTGTGTCAGAAAAATAGATGTTCTGGGTCTTGTAAAGAATGTACTCCTTTTGTCAAAAGGATTCTATGAGCCACCGTCCATGTGAGTCTTTATACTGTTTAACTAGCCAACATTCATGTCAACAAGATCTTCCCTGATAGTTCACTTGGTAAAGAATCTGCCTGCAATGTAGGAGTGAAAGAAAATGAAGTTGCTCAGTCGTGTGCGACTCTTTGCGACCCCATGGACTGTAGCCTCCCAGGTTCCACCATCCATGGGGTTTTCCAGGCAAGAATACTTGAGTGGGTTGCCATCTCCTTCTCCAGGAGATCTTCCTGACCCAGGGACTGAACCCAGGCCTCCTACATGGTAGGCATTGTAGGCAGACGCTTTACCGTCTGAGCCACTGCAATGTAGGAGACCTCGGTTCAATCCCTGTTTTGGGAAGATCCCCTGGAGAAGAGAAAGACTACCCACTCCAGTATTCTAGCCTGGAGAAGTCCATGGACTATATAGTCCATGGGGTCACACAAAGTCAGACACAACTGAGTGATTTTCACTTTCATTCATGCAACAAAGCTATAAAAGTTCTAGAACAGTGGTCTTGAGTGGTCAGATGCTCATTAAAAAGTGTCCAGATTGCGTCAGGTATTATAGTTTGTTTTGACTTTTAGATGGTAATAGACTCTTGTTTTGTGGGTCACCCTGACCCAACTCAGCCCGTAATCACACTATTAAGAAGACCTTCTATCCTTGCTCTTATCTTGCTGTGACTAGACCACAAAACAGCTGCAAAATTCCACCAGACACTCGTTTTTATTTGAAATTGTATCATATCTCTTTGCTCAGTCTTTAATTTCATCATTAACACTGCCTATTTTCTTGTAAATAGCTTGTAACTACATGTTGTTTTGATCCCAGTCTACACTCTCTGTCAACTATGTTCCTTACTATTCTTTTCTTCCACCAAGATGTTCTATCTCATCTCTACTTCTTTCTCAACATGGATAAGATGAAAGATGAGGCCCATAGAATATCTTCATCACCATCACTCCTCGCCTTCTCATCCACTGCCTCCAATGAGAACCTTGGAGTGCTTCTACTTCCCACTACTCTCCACAATCAGCAATTCTTAGGAGTCACTCAGTCATGTCCGACTCTTTGTGACCCCATGAATCACAGCACGCCAGGCCTCCCTGTCCATCATCAACTCCCAGAGTTCATTCAAACTCATGTCCATCGAGTCAATGATGCCATCCAGTCATCTCATTATCTGTCATCCCCTTCTCCTCCTGCCCCCAATCCCTCCCAGCATCAGGGTCTTTTCCAGTGAGTCAACTCTTCACATGATGTGGCCAAAGTATTGGAGTTTCAGCTTTAGCATCAGTCCTTCCAATGAACACCCAGGACTGATCTCCTTTAGAATGGACTGGTTGGATCTCCTTGCAGTCCAAGGGACTCTCAAGAGTCTTCTCCAGTACCACAGTTCAAAAGCATCAATTCTTCGGCGATCAGCTTTCTTCATAGTCCAACTCTCACATCCATACATGACCACGGGAAAAACCATAGCCTTGAGTAGACGGACCTTGGTTGGCAAAGTAATGTCTCTGCTTGTTAATATGCTATCTAGGTTGGTCGTAACTTTCCTTCTAAGGAGTAAGCGTCTTTTAATTTCCTGGCTGCAATCAGCATCTGCAGTGATTTTGGAGCCCAAAAAAATAAAGTCTGACACTGTTTCCACTGTTTCCCCATCTATTTCCCATAAAGTGATGGGACCAGATGCCATGATCTTAGTTTCCTGAATGTTGAGCTTTAAGCCAACTTTTTCACTCTCCTCTTTCACTTTCATCAAGAGGCTTTGTAGTTCCTCTTCACTTTCTGCGTTAGTGTAGCACATATTAGAAATGTCAAATGAAAAACCTTCTACACAGTAAAGGAAATAATCCACAAAGTGAAAAAGCAGTCTATGCTAAGTTGCTTCAGTCATGTCCGACTCCTTGCCACCCCATGGACTATAGCCCACCAGGTTCCTCTGTCCATGGGATTCTTCAGGAAGGAATACTGGAGTGGGTTGCCATGCCCTCCTCCAGGGGATCTTCCCAAACCACGGACTGAACTCGCCTGTCTTACATCTTCTGCACTGGCAGACAATTTCTTTACCACTAGTGCCACCGGGGAAACCCTTAGGAAATAATCCATGAAGTGAAAAGGCAATCAAAAAATAGAAGGAAATATTTGTAAACTATATAGATAAAAGTTAATATCCAAAATGCATAACATAAGGGACACAGAGCACAAAATAGCAAAAAACAAAACCTTCAAAAAATCCATTTAAATATAAGCAAAGGACCTGAATAGACATTTCCCCAAAGAAGATATACCAATGGTCATTGGGTATATGAAAATGTTCTCAACATCACTGATCATCAAAAAATAAAAATCAAGCCACTGTGAGATACCATCTCATACACGTTAGGATGGCTATTATCAATAAAGCAAATGATGACAATTATTGGTGAGGATATGGAGAAAAGGAAATTTTTATTATGCTATTGGTGGGAATTTAGATCAATGTAGCCACTGTGGAAAAATATTATGGCAGTTCCTCAAAAAGTTAAAAATAGAATAGATTTACTCCAGCAATTTCGTGTCTGGGCATATATCCAAAGGAACTGAAACCAGGTATATCTGTAGTTCTATGTTCACTGCAGCATTATTCACAAATGCCAAGACATGGAAACAACTTGTATGTCCATCGACAGAGGAACAGATAAAGAAATGTATATACATCCAATGGAATATTTTTTTCACCTAAAAAAGGAAGGAAATCCTATTATATGCAACACTGTGGTGAACCTGGATGATGTTATGCGAGATGAAATAAGCCAGACAGGGAAGAACAAATACCACATGATCCCACTAATATACGGAATTTCAAACAGTCTAACTCACAAAAGCTGAGTGCAGAGGGTAGTTACTGGGTGCTCGGTGAGGGGGCAGGGGAACAAAAAGGTATTGGTCAAAGAATACAAAGTTATGCAAGTTATGCAAGATGAATAAATCCTAGAAATCTTCTGTACACCATTGCATCCATAGTTAACAATACTAAATTCTCTACTTGAAACTTTACTCAGAGGCTAAATGTCCTTTTCACAAAAAGGACTGAATGTTATATATAACTTCAGTTCAGAGCCACTGAACTGAACTTAAGGGGTAAACAAGAAGGAAGAAAGCGAGGGAAGTAGGGAGAAAGACATTTATTTCTGCTCACCACTATTACCTTATTTTTTCCATCTTAAGATTTGTTGTGGTTCATGTGTCGTTCAGTTAGAGTATTTTCACAAGTACTGATGGTGAAGGACAGGGAAGCCTGGCGTGCTGCCGTCCATGACTGAGCAACTGAACGACAACAACAATTTTTGATAAAGAGGAACCTCATGCTCACGTAACCTTTATGCTGACAGGCCCTTGATCACTTACTTGAGAATACTTTGGGTTGCAGCTCTTTGATCGTTGCTGCTACTCCACTATCAGTTTTCAGTGAATTACTTTGAAAAATAAATACATGTCATTGTCCAATGTTTCTTGGATATTTGCTTCGTTTGTCTGTTCCTCCTGCCTAGAGCTTTATAATATTCTCTTCATTATTAAAGTTTGAGGACTTGATCAATCTCTCTATCAGTATTTGGGCCTTTTCTTATCAGTAAAGCCTATAATCTGGCAGCCCTTAAAACCTACAGTCTTAGGACTTTATTTACTTCAGATAAATGTTTTAGTAGTATTTGTTGAATTATGCTTCTCTTCTGGTTTTTTTTTCCCCCTTTAGAAATGCTGATTGTTTCCACAATCAGTTCAGTTCAGTTCAGTCACTCAGTCATGTCCAACTCTTTGCGACCCCATGAATCGCAGCATGCCAGGCCTCCCTGTCCATCACCAATTCCCGGAGTTTACTCAAACTCATGTCCATCGAGTCGGTGATGCCATCTGGCCATCTCATCCTCTGTCGTCCCCTTCTCCTCCTGCTCCCAATCCCTCCCAGCATCAGGGTCTTTTCCAATGAGTCAACTTTTCGCATGAGGTGGCCAAAGTATTGGAGTTTCAGGCTCAGCATCAGTCCTTCCAATGAACACCCAGGACCAATCTCCTTTAGAATGGACTGGTTGGATCTCCTTGCAGTCCAAGGAACTCTCAAGAATCTTCTCCAACTCCACAGTTCAAAAGCAGCAATTCTTCAGCGCTCAGCTTTCTTCACAGTCCAACTCTCACATCCATACGTGACCACTGGGAAAACCATAGCCTTGACCAGACAGACCTTGGTCGGCAAAGTAATGTCTCTGCTTTTTAATATGCTATCTAGGTTGGTCATTAACTTTCCTTCCAAGGAGTTTCCACAATGCTGCTGCTGCTGCTAAGTTGCTTCAGTCGTGTCCGACTCTGTGCGACCCCATAGATGGCAGCCCACCAGGCTTCCCCGTCCCTGGGATTCTCCAGGCAAGAACACTGGAGTGGGCTGCCATTTCCCTCTCCAATACGTGAAAGTGAAGTTGCTCAGTCGTGTCTGATTAGTAGCAACCCCATGGACTATAGCCCACCAGGCTCCTCTGTCCATGGGATTTTCTAGCAAGAGTACTGGAGTGGCTTGCCATTGCCTTCTCCAGTTTCCACAATAGTGGTCCTCAAATTATATATTCAAACTGCCGACATTTTCAGTTAGGGTTTCCATTTGTGTTTTGAAATAGTCCTTTCAGCTGATCATCAGATGACCAATTCAAACATCCACAACAACCATCCTTACCTTCAATTCATCTACTGAGCTGTTTATTTCAGAAATCATACTGTCAAAGAAGCGTTTTTTCTGCTGCTCTTAAGCACAGTTCTTTCTTTTTTTTTTTTTTAGCTCAATCATTCTTCTGCTCTTCTAACAATTCTTTACCACTGAATTTGTGCTGTAGGTTTTCTGCCTGATATTTTTTTTCCCTCTCACTCTTGAGGCCCTTAGATTTGTTGTTCTTTATCTTTAGCAGCTCACTGGGACCCCAGTCACCATGTGGAGAATTCTGAACAGTTGGACTTTCATTAGTATTGGAATAAGAAGCATCCTCAGGTCCCCTAGACCTGAATGTAGAAACCTCAGGCTCTCATTCTCCACAGAGTCTCCCTTAGAAAGAAAAGCAACCAGATTCATGTCACCATGTCCCTCAAAGCCCTATTGATATCTATCCTTTTGTTCAATGTTTGTTTTTAATGTGTTAATAAACGAGCTGTTTGAGCTTTATCTTTTGAAACAAGGCCTACTGACATCTCATTTTATTCTGTTGTATTACCAGGTTTTAGGGAAATAATTGGTTCTTAACTTCTGGAGGTTAACAGACATTGGCGAGAAACTGAACAAAGCTAGACACTCTTTCTATAGAAGAAAATGCCTCTGGCACATTCAGATGGCCACTGTATCTCAAGAAAGCCATGAACTTCAGGTTAAATGATCTTTCATAAGGTACCTCATCTCCTCGTGAGGACTCTACCTTCATGAGTTAATTACCTTCCAAAGGCCCCACCTCAGGATACTTTAACCTTGTGAGTCTGAATTTCAATATATGAATCAAACTTTCAGTTCTTATTCATAAGTCAATCAGTTATTAATTGAACTTGAAATGAAGCTCACGTGGTCAACTAACAACCCAGCCTTCAATACGAAGGGAGAAAATAAAAAGTGTAAAATGGGTGAACCTGCCATGCCACTTAGAGTTGCTGCTGCTGCTGCTGCTAAGTCGTTTCAGTCATGTCCAACTCTGTGTGACCCCATAGATGACAGCCCACCCCGTCCCTGGGATTCTCCAGGCAAGAAAACTGGAGTGGGTTGCCATTTCCTTCTCCAATACGTGAAAGTGAAAAGTGAAATTGAAGTCGCTCAATCATGTCTGACTCTTAGCGACCCCATGGACTGCAGCCCACCAGGCTCCTCCATCCATGGTATTTTCCAGGCAAGAGTACTGGGGTGGGGTGCCATTGCCTTCTCCAGCCACTTACAGTTACAAGGAGCCAAATCATTTTAAGGTCTCACTACATTACTCTTGTAAACATGAAGACTAGGTAGGTGATCTCTAAGATGTCTTTCAGTTATAGAACTTGCTGTATTTGATTCAAGCTCTAAAGTTCTGTTATTTCTGTATCAAATATTGCTTTCCAAGTCAAATTGTGACACCCTTGGAAACAGTTCAGTTCAGTTCAGTTGCTCAGTCATGTCTGACTCTTTGTGACCCCATGGACTGCAGCATACCAAGCTTCCCTGTCCATCCCCAACTCCTGGAGCCTACTCAAACACATGTCCATCAAGTTGGTGCTGCCATCGAAACATCTCATCCTCTGTTATCCCCTTCTCCTCCCACCTTTAATCTTTCCCAACATCAGGGTCTTTTCCAAAGAGTCAGCTCTTCAAAACAGGTGGCCAAACTATTGAAGCTTCAGCAACAGTCCTTCCAATGAATATTCAGGACTGATTTCCTTTAGGATGGACTGGTTGGATCTCCTTTCTGTCCAAGGGACTCTCAAGAGTCTTCTCCAACACCACAGTTCAAAAGCATCAATTCTTTAGTGCTCAGCTTTCTTTATAGTCCAACTCTCACATCCATACATAACTACTGGAAAAACCATAGCTTTGGCCAGATGTACCTTTGTTGGCAAAGTAATGTCTCTGCTTTTTAATATGCTGTCTACATTGGTCACAGCTTTTCTTCCAAGGAGCAAGAGTTTTTTAATTTCATGGGTGCAGTCACCATTTGCAGTGATTTTGGAGCCCCCAGAAATAAAGTCTCCTACTGTTTCCATTGTTTCCCCATCTATTTGCCAAGAAGTGATGGGATCGGATGTTTTGATTTTAGTTTTTTGAAAGCTGAGTCTTAAGCCAACTTTTTCAATCTCTCTCTCACTTTCATCAAGAGACACTTTAGTTCCTCTTCGCTTTCTTCCATAAAAGTGATGTCATCTGCATATCTGAGGTTATTGATATTTCTCCCAGCAATGTTGATTCCAGCTTGTGCTTCAACCAGTCTGGCATTTTGCATGATGTACTCTTCATATAAGTTAAATAAACAAGGTGACAATATACAGCCTTGACGTACTCCTTCCCAATTTGGAAATAGTAGCTTTGTCTTACACTTGTTTTTATCTGCCACAGAATCTATGAAAATGTCGCATAAAGAATAGGCATTAAGACATTTATTGGTGATTCAATATTTTAATCTCTAGATTTTTCCGTATTCTCTTAATTATTTCAATAATTGGCATTTTCCTAAAACACCAAAGTGATTGTTCCCAGCAGATTAAAGTGTGAGTATACTATTTGTTATTCATTTATTCTTTTATGTATAACCCATTCACTTATCCTGTTTATCTGTTGAACACTGGCAGCTCTATCTATTTCATATGACTTATTGGAGTTATTATACTTATTCATGGGCTTCCCAGGTAGTTCAGTTCAGTTCAGTTCAGTCGCTCAGTCGTGTCCGACTCTCCGCGAACCCATGAATCACAGCACGCCAGGCCTCCCTGTCCATCACCAACTCCCGGAGTACATTCAAACTCATGTCCACAGAGTCGGTGATGCCATCCAGCCATCTCATTCTCCGTCGTCCCCTTCTCCTCCCGCCCCCAACCTTTCCCAGCATCAGAGTCTTTTCCAGTGAGTCAACTCGTCGCATGAGGTGGCCAAAGTATTGGAGTTTCAGCTTTAGCATCAGTCCCTCCAATGAACATCCAGGATTGATCTCCTTTAGAATGGACTGGTTGGATCTCCTCGCAGTATAAGGGACTCTCAAGAGTCTTCTCCAACACCACAGTTCAAAAGCATCGATTCTTCGGCGATCAGCTTTCTTCACAGTCCAACTCTCACATCCATACATGACCACGGGAAAAACCATTGCCTTGACTAGACGGACCTTGGTTGGCAAAGTAATGTCTCTGCTTTTTAATATACTATCTAGGTTGGTCATAACTTTCCTTCCAAGGAGCAAGCGTCTTTTAATTTCATGGCTGCAATCAGCATCCGCAGTGATTCTGGAGCCCAAAAAAATAAAGTCTGACACTGTTTCCACTGTTTTTCCATCTATTTCCCATGAAGTGATGGGACCAGATGCCATGATCTTTGTTTTCTGAATGTTGAGCTTCAAGCCAACCTTTTCACTCTCCTCTTTCACTTTCATCAAGAGGCTTTTGAGTTCCTCTTCACTTTCTGCCATAAGGGTAGTGTCATCTGCATATCTGAGGTTATTGATATTTCTCCCAGCAATCTTGATTCCAGCTTGTGCTTCTTCCAGCCCAGCGTTCCTCATGATGTACTCTGCATATAAGTTAAATAAGCAAGGTGACAATATACAGCCTTGACGTAGACAGTGGTAAAGAACCTGCCTGCTAATGCAGGAGTCATAAGAGACACAGGTTCTATCCCTGGGTCAGGAAGATCCCCTAAAGAAGGGCATGGCAACCACTCCAGTGTTCTTGCCTTGAGAATCCCATAAACAGCAGAGCCTAGAGGGCTACAGTCCATAGGGTTGCACAGAGTTGGACACAACTGAAGTGACTTAGCACTGCACATACATATACCTATTCACAACTATTACTTTCTGTTAAAGAATTACTTTGGCTAAGAATTGGCCCGGGGAAATCCTTAATAGTTCAAGGAATTGGTGACTTAAAATGAGTTGGTCTTTAATTCTGTTGAAATGTCAAAGCCTGTATCTGAAAATAGTGGGCAACATAAGCAAATAGGCAACTTTTAACAGGTAGTACACTTTTATGGCTGTTCACATAGAGACTTTAATGAATTTTCACAATCCAGCCAAAATAGCTTATTAGCATTCCATCCAACAGGGCAAAATAATTTTTCATAGTTTCTAAGCAGTTCTCACATCCAGAGACCATTTTAAAAGTTTATATTTAACTTAGGACTTATTAATCTATTTGATGTCATGTGTTTCAATTGGTACAGTAATGGCATAGAATGGAGAGTTTGTAACAGGTGACTCAGACTGCCTCTTGGTCAAGCTGGGGAGTAGCTATCGACCTTCATGAAGCTACCTGTACTCTTGTAACCTTTGTCCTCTTTGGCAAAAGAGGAAGAACAACTTCCCACTCCAGAATAATAGTGTAAACTCCAATAGCATGAAGAATTTTTACAGATTTTTCTTCCTTAGAAAACATCTCCTAAAGACATAATGTTATTTCTAGAAAGCTGTGTTTCTAGTGACAGACAACATCTTGCATGTACTTGGTCAATTAAGTCTGTTAGAATAATTAAGTTTATCACAAATACTCCTGTAGAGACAAAGGTCACTGATATTCTAGTGAAGTCACAGATTCAAGTGCAAAATGGATAGTAAGCTAAGGGTTGGAGAAGGAAATGGCAACCCAGTCCAGTATTCTTGCCTGGAGAATCCCATGGACAGAGGAGCCTGGCAGGCTACAGTCCATAGGGTTGCAAGAATTGACGACTAAACCACCACCACCACCCATGCTAAACGTTATCATGCTGGCATGTACATTCAAGTTTTGGTATTAATGTAATCCCTATAACAAACATATTCTAATAAATAAGATTTACTTTAACAAAACATATAATAAACCAATACAATTTCACATAATAAACTATGATGATAAGGTTACATTTTACAGCCATATTTAAAGTCAGAAGTTCTCAAAGTTAGAAATCATTGGTCCTTAAAACAGTTAAAGGAAACTTCTTTCTATTACATTTTCCCTAATCTTAGCAAACAGATTTGAAAAAGAAAGTTCAATTTTATTATAAAAAGAAACTAGATACAGATAGATATAACTTAAATTTTACCCAACTAGTTCTTCATTAATCTAACTGACATAAAGCTGCTAGTTTGAGTTATAATTTCTATTTAGGATTAAATAAAAATATGAGGCTTAGAATTCTCTATTACCAACCTAAAAGATGCCAATAATAATCTTTATAATGATAATAATAATATTGAAAGTAAGTAACACTTACTGAGTACTTAAGGTTTTCCAGAATTTTAGTATGAATGTTTTATTAATCCCCAGAACCACCATATTAGGTGGCTACTATTAGGGCTTCCCAGGTGGTGCTAGTGGTAAAGAACCAGCCTGCCAATGCAGGAGATGTGGGTTCTATCCCTGGGTTGGGAAGATCCCCTGGAGGAGGGCATGGCAATCCACTCTGTCTGGAGAATCCCATGAACAGAGGAGCCCACTAGGCTACAGTCCACAGGGTCACAAAGAGTTGGACATGACTGAAGCGACTTCATACACGCACTATTATGACAATCATTTCACAGATAAGGAAATGACAAAGAAGTGTGAAATAAAATTCCTATCTATGGCAAGACAAGAAAAAATTAAATATAAACGTTCTTCTCTATCCCTTGGCCTCCCCTCTGCCCCACTACTGTGCCTTGTGTGTTTGCATTATGCATGGATCAAACCTTCTTCATCAGCAGGAATGACTGCTCACCCATAAACAGCAATATTCTCCTAGCATCAACAAATGCATGCATGCATGCTAAGTCACTTCAGTCTTGTCCAACTCTTTGCAACTCTATAGACCATAGCCCACTAGGCTCCTCTGTCCATGGAATTCTCTAGGCAAGAGTATTGGAGTGGGTTCCAGATGCCCTCCTCTGGGGTATCTTCCTGACCCAGGGAGCGAACTTGTGTCTCTTACATCTCCCACATTGGCAGACAGGTTCTTTACCAGTAGCACCAACTGGGAAGCCCAGCACCAACAAGACGATTAAGAATTTAACATTTAAGAATGCTAACATTCCTCTTGATCTTGTAAAGGGTCAGATGACCCACCACGATGGCACTTAAATCTGGATTATGTAAACTATCAATAATAGGTCATTTAATGTACAGCCCTCTATATTAAAAACAACCTGTATAAACTGCGTCTTGACTTCTAACAGGTGGAATAGTTTTCAGAGCATTCTGAGATGATCTTCCATGTTATAATCTTCAAACTTAGTTCAAATAAAATATTCTGATGCTTTTTAGATTGACTGATTAATTTTTCGTTGACAGAAGTTAAGGTCACAGAGTTAGAAAGAGATGAATTCTCATCCAACCTATGGCCTTAAGAGTTAAAACCATTTGTATCTCTCATAATTCAACAGCCTGGAATGCCCTTTTTTTCATAAAAGAACTTAATATGACAATGCTACTTTTAATGAAGTGATCTGCATCCTTGATATAGGGTCTTCACACACTACTTTCTGGGCTTCCCTGGTGGCCCAGAGGAAGGAAACTGCCTGCAGGGCAGGAGAATTGGGTTTGATCCCTGAGTCAGGAAGATCCCCTGGAGGAGGGAAAGGAAGCCCACTCGAGTACTCTTGTGTAGAGAATTCCATGGAGAGAGGAACCTGTCAGGTTGCAGTCCATAGGGTCACAAGGAAACGACTAAGCAACAGCTTGCAGATGCTACTTTCAACAAAATACTTTTCGATCTCTTCATTTCACCATACTGCCTTCCTTTATTTCTCTTTCCTTTATCTCTTTTATTGATTTTTCTTTCCTTTTCAGTTCAGTTCGGTTCATTTCAGTCACTCAGTCATGTCCAACTCTTTGCGACCGCATGGACTGTAGCACACCAGACTTCCCTGTCCATCACCAACTCCTGGAGCCTAGTCAAACACATGTCCATCAAGTTGGTGCTGCCATCCAACCATCTCATCCTTTGTTATCCCCTTCTCCTCCCACCTTCAATCTTTCCCAGCATCAGGGTCTTTTCCAATGAGTCAACTCTTCACAACAGGTGGCCAAACTATTGGAGCTTCAGTTTCAGCATCAGTCCTTCCAATGAATATTCAGGACTGATTTCCTTTAGGATTGACTGGTTAGATCTCCTTTTAGTCCAAGGGACTCAAGAGTCTTCTCCAACACCACAGTTCAAAAGCATCAATTCTTCAGCGCTCAGCTTTCTTTATAGTCCAACTCTCACATCCATACATGACTACTGGAAAAAACACAGCTTTGACTAGATGGACCTTTGTTGGCAAAGTAACGTCTCTGCTTTTTAATATTCTGTCTAGTTTGGTCATAGCTTTTCTTCCAAGGAGCAAGAGTCTTTTAATTTCATGGCTGCAGTCACAATTTGTAGTGATTTTGGAGCCCATAAAAATAAAATGTGTCACTGTTTCCATTGTTTCCCCATCTATTTGACATGAAGTGATGGGACCGGATGCCATGATCTTAGTTTTCTGAACGTTGAGTATTAAGCCAACTTTTTTGCTCTCTTCTTTCACGTTCATCAAGAGGCTCTTTAGCTCTTCTTCACTTTCTGCCATAAGGGTGGTATCATCTGCATATCTGAGGTTATTGATATTTCTCCCGTCAATCTTGATTTCAGCCTTTGCTTCATCCAGTCAAGCGTTTCTCATGATGTATTCTGCATGTAAGTTAAATAAGCAAGGTGACAATATACAGCCTTGACGTACTCTTTTCCCTAATGGAACCAGTATGTTGTTCCATGTCCAGTTCTAACTGTTGCTTCTTGACCTCCATACAGATTTCTCAGGAGGCAGGTCAGGTGGTCTGGTATTCCCATCTCTTGAAGAATTTTCCACAGTTTGTTGTGATCCACACAGTCAAAGGTTTTGGTATAGTCAATTAAGCAGAAATAGATGTTTTTCTGGAACTCTTTCGCTTTTTCAGTGATCCAATGGATGTTGGCAATTTGATCTCTGGTTCCTCTGCCTTTTCTAAATCCAGCTTGAACATCTGGAAGTTCACAGTTCACATACTGTTGAAGCCTGGCTTGGAGAATTTTGAGCATTACTTTGATAGTACATGAGATGAGTGCAGTCATGCAATAGTTTGAACATTCTTTGGCATTGCCTTTATTTGGGATTGGAATGAAAACTGACCTTTTCCATTCCTGTGGCCACTGCTGAGTTTTCCAAGTTTGCTGGCATATTGAGTGCAGCACTTTCACAGTATCATCTTTTAGGATTTGAAATAGCTCAACAGGAATTCCATCACCTCCACTAGCTTTGTTCATAGTGATGCTTCCTAAGGCCCACTTGATTTCACATTAAAAAGTCTAGGACTAGGAATTCCCTGGTGGTCCAGTGGTTAGGACTTTTCACTGCCAGGGTCCCGGTTTGATCCCTGGTCAAGGAACTAAGTGGGACTTCTCTGGTGGATCAGCAATATAGAATCTGCCTGCAATGCAGGAGACATAGGAGACACAGGTTCAATCTGTGTGTCAGGAAGATCCCCTGGAGGAGGGCATATGACCACCCATTCCATATTTCTTGTCAGGAAAATCTCATGGACAGAGGAGCCTGGCAGGCTACGGTCCATGGGGTCACAAAGAGTCAGACACGACTTAAGTGACAGACCATGCATGCATGCAGTGAGCTAGATCGCACAAGTGGTGCAGCGTAGTTAAAAAAAAAAAAGGCTAGGGTTAAAGCAAAGAAGAAGATAATATATGCCCTTGGTAACCCAGAGTTATTCTAGAAAATATCAGCTTAAGATTTGGGTAGTGATGGGGGAAAGAGAGCAAAGTGACCTGAGGCATTACTTGTCTGATTCAGGGGAAATATGGACATTGAAAAGTTTTAGGACTCAACAGAAAAATAAATATGACAGGGAGTTCCCTGGTGGCCCAGTAGTTAGGATTCCAGACTTTAACTTCCATGGCCTGGGTTCAACCTCTGGTGAGGAATATCCTGCAAGTCACGTGGTGTGTTCATAAAAAGAAAAATAAATAGATATAACAATAAGCTTAAGCAAGGACCAACTACTGTAAGAATGAAAAGAGAATGTATAGTTTTAAGCACAGAGGAGAAAACTCAATCTATTCAATGAAAAGTGGGAAATTGACATTATAGTCACAAATTTCCCCTCTTATAAACACACCCAGATGGTGAGTTCTAATAAAATTTAAATAAAAATGCATTTCCAAGTATAAAGATATATATAGTCTGGATTTTGTGAACCTGGGTCTCCTGCCTTTCAAACAGATTGTCCAACTGAGCCACCAGGGAAGCCCTAGTTTTCTGAACCCCTGACAGAATGAACAAACTCACAATAAACGTATCAATAATTTTTTGTTTGACTTATGCAAATAATTAGCTCTTGCAGACACGAGGAGTATTTCTTTGTAGGATGAGATCCAGACAAATAAAAGTTTGTGTGAACTCCAAAGTAAGCCAGAAGTAACATTACAGGGTGGCACCACTGTGGAGTAGGGTGCACCAGAAAGCGTTAGTTATAAAGACTGACTGATTTGGGTGTGGAAGTCAAATTCTTGCCCAGTTGGAGTAAGTCAGAAAAATAAGCTGGGAAGAGCTCATGCTTGCTTGAGACTTGCTGGCAGGGAGTCAGGAAGCACATCATTATGTAGGTCTGTACATCAAACCCTTACATCCTCACCTCTGTTTAATGAATGTTGCTGTTGTTGCTGTTTTAGTTGCTAGGTCATGTCTGACTCTTTTGACCCCATGGACTGTTGCCCTCCAAGGTCCTCTGTCCATGGGCTTTCCCAGGCAATAATACTGGATTGGGTTGCCATTTCCTCCTTCAGGGGATCTTCCCCAACCAGGGTTCGCACCCGAGTCTCCTGCATTGACAGGCAGATTCTTTACCACTGAGCCACCAGGGAAGCCCTGTTTAATGAATAGCAAATCTCAATTTGAAGTTGGCTTTGCAGATAGTCAGTGCTCAAGAAATGTTTATCAACTTTGGTCATTTTGCCAGTTTAGCAATTTCAATCATTTTATCAGCCCATCAACTAGATCATACATAGTTTGCCACTCTTTAGATTCCAAGCATTTCTGAAATTGACCTGCTTATCAATTTCAGATCTTCAGACTAAGGAGACCCTACTTACTGGAGTAAAATTCAAACCAGGAGTTTATTTTATTCATTATGGATGAACAAAAGAAAATTTGCTTTCATTATCAACCTCTACATAGCCATGGTAACCTGTTCTACCTCTCAGGAAATATGACTTGAAAATTTAGTAGAATACTTATTGGGGACAAGAAAAATGAACACCTGAAGAGGCTGGAAAACATATTGAGGATAAATGCCTAAGCACATAGCAAAATGTTTGGCAAGAAAAAGAATGTCAATGTCAGTGTGAAATACACAGTGGATTCAGTAATTAATTTTCCCATCAAAATTTCACTTCAAAAAACAAGCAGTGCAGACTAGGCTGTTTCATAATGGAAAAAAAAAAAAAAAAAAAGCATACCTTAGGAACTAGCTCAGGGAGATATTTTAGTTGTCTTGCTTTGTTTTTCAGTTAATCATTTGACTATTTTGTGCACTTCCTTTCCTTGGGGAGATATTCTGGATCTGATCTGATTGTTTTCTTAAACTTATTTCATGTGTGCAAAATACTTTTGGTATTTGCAAATTTATAAAATGTTCTTAACCTCAAGAGAAAATAAATAAGTTAGAGAAAATTAAAACAAGTTCCAATTATTAAGCACATTTTTTGAAATCCCTCAAGTGTAGGAAGAATGTAGGTAGAAGAGAACAACAGTCAGGCTTGGTCCAGAACCTAGAGAAATCTCTGAAGATGTCAAAAATGATTTCATATGAATATGGTGTTTGGTCTTTTTTTTCCTTAAGATTCTTTAAAAAAAAAAAAAAAGGAAGCGTTGGATAAAAGTATGAAAGAGGTAAGCTTATCAGAAATCAGATTTGGCAAGGCTATTTTAGTGTAGTTAGACTTTCCCAGTCCACCAAACTTACCATCCATTGATAATTCAGTTCCTTTCAAATCAATGGGAAGGGACCCATCTGAGCACTAAGGATGTATAGAAAGATGAACAAGATTGGATTCTCACCCATGCAAGGTAGTTAAGATTATGAAATTGGTTAAAATTTTAAAATAGTATTATAATATTTTATAAGACTATGACATAATCATATTACAATGAGAATTTTCAAGGTCAACTCCCACAAATCAAAAGAGATGAACTCTACTTCTGGTCTGTTTAATCCTTCTTAACCCTTAAGCTTTGGTCCCACGTCAGTTTCATACTCTAAAAAACTTTTCAACTTGCTTGTTGGTAATACCACATACAAGATTCCATTATAAATACCCTTTGGTTTTTTTTTTTTTATTTTATTGGAGTATAGTTGATTTACAATGTTGTGTTGATTTCAGGTGTACAGCAAAGTAATTCAGTTATACATATATATTCATTCTTTTTCAGATTCTTTTCTCATATAGTTTATCACAGAATACTGAGTAGCGTTCCCTGTGTCTTATACACAGTAGATCCTTTATCTTATACATTGTAGTGTGTGTATGTTAATCCCTAGCTCCTGATTTATCCCTCTCCCCTCCTCACAACACTCCTTGATTTCGGTTCTAAAAATCTCGGAATCACTGTCTTTAGTCCCAAGGAAGCATAACATGCAGGGGCAACAGAGCATGATGGCTGAGAACACAGAGTTCAGAGGTGGATGATTTTGATGTAAATCTCAGGGTCACCAGTGGGCAACTTTGGCACAGTTAATCTCTCCAAGACTCAGTTTCCCCATCTTAAAAATGGGTATACTGGACTTCCTCCGCGGCTTAGTGGTTAAGAATCCACTTGCCAATGGAGGGTTCATGGGTTTGATCCCTGGTCCAGGAAGACTCCACTTGCAGAGAGGCAACTAAACCCATGCACCACAAATACTGAGCCCGCACTCACTAGAGCCCATGCTCCACAAGAGAAGTCAGCAGAAGGAGAAGCCCTAGCATCGCCTCCAGACAGTAGCCCCAACTCGCCGCAACTAGAGAAAGCCTTCGCGTAGCAACGAAGACACAGCGCAGCCAAAAAAAAATGATAAGACAAAATGAGTACATTAATAGTTCCTATCTCATAGAGTTGTGAAAACCATATGACGTGGCAATTTAAGAAATACTTAGAAAGCTAGTGGAAGTAAATGTAAGCTACGTAAGTGCTTGTTCTGATTAACTTTTGATGGGCACATTCATTCATGCATTCCACAAACATTTCTGCATTGTCTATTCTGCACCAGATGCTGGTCTAGGCACTGAACCTCAGCAGCGAATAAGACAGACAAGGTCCCATAGAGTTTCTACTCTCACCTCAACAGGGAAATGGGCTCCTTTAGGAAAGAGAGTATCTAACACCATTCTAAAGGAGATCAGTCCTGGGTGTTCATTGGAAGGACTGAATCTAAAGCTGAAACTCCAATACTTTGGCCACCTCTTGCGACCAGTTGACTCACTGGAAAAGACTCTGATGCTGGGAAGGATTGGGGGCGGGAAGAGAAGGGGACGACAGAGAATGAGATGGCTGGATGGCATCACCGACTCGATGGAGGTGAGTTTGAGTTAACTCCAGGAGTTGGTGATGGACAGGGAGGCCTGGTGTGCTGTGATTCATGGGGTCGCAAAGCGTCGGACACGACTGAACTGAACACCATTTTGTATCTCCCATGGTGCTTTGCACAAGGCAGACGATAGGTGTTTGGGAGGAAATTATAAGTGGAATAAAAACAGACGTACTTCAAAAATCTTGCACTCTTGGGCAAAGAGAATACCAATTATGTAGACACATCAATTCTATTCTTCTAAGAAAATCTGGAATTTAGTCACTTAACATTTCTTAAAAGGACTTCTCGGTAATTGAAAATATAAAGGATTCTATGACGTTTCCGCTGCACCATGCCATGTTTTGCTCATGATACAGAGGGAAGCATGGCATGGAGCACACTTCAGCCAGGTGAGCCCAGACCACCTTGGGTTTTGTGGTTGTTCACTCTGGAGCACCTTCAATTAGCAGGCTTGGCTCAGCTCTCAGCCTTAGAGCCACAGGAGGAAATCACGTGGCCAAAGTGACTGCAGAGGCCAGTGTGTCCCAGGAATGCTTAGCCAAGGAGTTTTACTTGCAGTTACTAATAGAACACATGCCCATCCAGGACAGAAATTTAATTTTGATTCACTCTACATAAGTTCAGCTCAGTTGAGTCACTCAGTCGTGTCCAACTCTTTGCAATCCCATGGACTGCAGCGCCCCATGGGCTGTAGGACCTCAAGCCTCCCTGTCCATCACCAACTCCCAGAGATTGCCCCAACTCATGTCCATTGAGTTGGTGATGCCATCTAGCCATTTCATCCTCTGTCATCCTCTTGTCCTCCTGCCTTCTGTCTTTCCCAGCATCAGGGTCTTTTCTAATGAGTCTTCATATCAGGTGACCAAACTATTGGAGCTTCAGCTTCAGCATCACTCCTTCCAATGAATATTCAGGACTGATTTCCTTTAGGATTGACTGGTTGGATCTCCTTGCAGTCCGAGGGACTCTCAAGAGTCTTCTCCAACACCACAGTTCAAAAGTATCAATTCTCCAGAGCTCAACTTTCCTTATGGTCCAACTCTCACATCCATACATGACTACTGGAAAAATCATATCTTTGACTAGACGGGCCTTTGTTGGCAAAGTAATGTCTCTGTTTTTAATATGCTGTCTAGGTTTGTCATAATTTTTCTTCCAAGAGCAAGCATCTTTTAATTTCATGGCTGCAGTCAACATCTGCAGTGATTTTGGAGCCCAAGAAAATAAAATATGTCACTGTTTCCATTGTTTCCCCATCTATTTGCCATGAAGTGATGGGATTGGATGCCATGATCTTAGTTTTTTGAATGTTGAGTTTTAAGCCAGCTTTTTCGCTCTCCTCTTTCACTTTCAAGAGGCTCTTTAGTTCCTTTTCCCTTTCTGCCAAATGGGTGGTGTCATCTGCATATCTGAGGTTATTAATATTTCTCCTGGCAATCTCGATTCCATCACTCTACATAGTAAATAAGAATCAGATATTTTCTTTTCTTTAAAAAAAAAAAAAGAACTTTGGGAATTTCTACTCTAATTATAAGAATATGCTTTGTTCAATGAAAGAAATTGAAAACTACAGTGTTGCACACCTACACAGTTTCTAAAGAGCAAGTTTTGGAACTTCCCTGTGCTGCTGCTGCTGCTGCTAAGTCACTTCAGTCATGTCCGACTCTGTGCGACCCCATAGATGGCAGCCCACCAGGCTTCCCCGTCCCTGAGATTCTTCAGGCAAGAACACTGGAGTGGGTTGCTATTTCCTTCTCCAATGCATGCATGCACACTAAGGTGCTTCAGTCGTGTCTGACTGTGCGACCCCATGGACAGCAGCCCACCAGGCTCCTCTGTCTGTGGGATTCTCTAGGCAAGAATACTGGAGAGGGTTACCATTTCCTTCTCCCTGGTGGGTCAGTGGTTAAGGCTCCACGCTTCCAATGCAGAGGAGTGAGTTTGATCCCTGATTGGGGAACTAAGATCCCACATGCCAGATGGCACAGCAGGAAAAAAAGAAAGAAACCCAATGGTAAAGAGCAAGTTTTGAGAATTTTGGAGAAACTTAGACAGCCTGGGAAATCGAGTGCCCTGGGTTCTAATTTTGATTGCACATTAAGTATCTGGTTAAACTTAAGCATGGGAAACTGGATTGCAGTTCACACATCTATAAAATAGGAGCTCTTAGGTGCCCCTTCTACCTCTGATTTTTTTTAAATTATTTATTAAATAATCATCTACCCTGTACCTATTTCTTTCACACAGTAGTAAAAACAACCTTGGATGATAGTTGCACTTTATGATGAGGAATTTAAGGCTTAGAGAGGCTTGTTTATTTACCCAAGGCAAAGGATTCAGGTCAAAGGTGTGATTTACGGGTATGTTCTAAGTCACACCCTCTTCTTACCAAACTACAGCTGCCTTTAATTTACTAGCATGTAAAATGGGTTAGAGAAGAAAGAATGGCCCTGGAAATTCCCTGGCAGTCCAGTGGTTAGGACTCTGCACTTTCCCTGCCAAGAAAGAGAGAGAGGGAGACGGACAGAGGGAGGAAGGGAGGGGAGGGAGGAAGGAAGAAAGGCCCTGATAACAAAATCTCTTTGCCTACTTGACCCTTTTGCCCAATATTAGTTCTGCTCTGTCACTTCCCTGTAGGAAATACTCTAGGTTTTACAGTTGTGAAGTGAATAGGTTGAAAAGATGAGTCTGACCTAGAAACAATTTCTGAGTTTCATTAACTGGACACTCAGAAGGTGTGCCCTGAAATAGACTTTGCCTTCTTTCTACTTGTGCCCAAGTGATGGTAGAGACATGTAATCAGAAAACAAGAGAGCATGCAGATCAAATCCAACCATAACAATCTCCCAGGAACCATTAGACATATCAGTCACTGCCAGTTATACCTACAGCCCCAGCAAAAGCAAGATATCCACCCATTCAACCTGTGAAAGGAACAGTCCTTTAAGTACCACTAAAGTTTGGTTTAAGGGCGAAGATCTGTCTTATGGCCCGTCCTTGTCATTGGACTACCATATGGCCTGGCCATAATAAATGTTTACCCAAACAGACCAGAATGCCTATTCTAGGAATCTGAATAATAAAATACAGAAAAAGCAGGTCATTTGTTAGCCAGAGAAGATACTGGATGTATACAGTGTCTTCATATGGACTTCATATGGTGTCTTCATATTAAAGAAGCTTCCCAGGTGACTCAGTGGTAAAGAATTCACCTGCCAATACAGGAGACACGCAGGAGGCACGAGTTGGATCCCTGGGATGGGAAGATCCCCTGGAGGAGGGAATGGCAACCTACTCCAGTCTTCTTGCCTGGAGAATCCCGTGGACAGAGGAGACTGGCAGGCTATAGTCCTTGGGGTTGCAAAGAGTTGGACATGACTGAACAAGCGCGCATGCGCGTGTGCGCGCGCGGGCGCGCGCGCGCACACACACACACACACACACACACTTCATATTAAAGTTGGGCACCCAAAGCAAAATTTACAGATCCCTGTTTTGTGGATCCCAGACTTGTGCTAGACTCCAAGTCATTTCCCAGTTCCTGTTCCATTTTCTAAAGCACTTCTACTATGACCCCGGTAATTGAGTTTCTGAGACACTGTTTTTCCAAACAATATATGTATTGTTTGAAACTTTACATTAAAACTTTTAACATTATTGGAATAGATGATGCTCTAGTCTTTACAACCAGAAGAACTGAATAAAACTGCACAATTATTTTATTATATTATATACTACTAAATTAGTACAATAAATAAAGTATATTGGGTAGATGATCAAGCTATTTCATTATACTCAGTCAGTTCAGTTCAGTTCAGTCGCTCAGTCGTGTCCGACTCTCCGCGACCCCATGAATCACAGCACGCCAGGCCTCCCTGTCCATCACCAACTCCCGGAGTACACTCAAACTCATGTCCACAGAGTCGGTGATGCCATCCAGCCATCTCATTCTCCGTCGTCCCCTTCTCCTCCCGCCCCCAACCTTTCCCAGCATCAGAGTCTTTTCCAGTGAGTCAACTCGTCGCATGAGGTGGCCAAAGTATTGCAGTTTCAGCTTTAGCATCAGTCCCTCCAATGAACATCCAGGATTGATCTCCTTTAGAATGGACTGGTTGGATCTCCTTGCAGTATAAGGGACTCTCAAGAGTCTTCTCCAACACCACAGTTCGAAAGCATCGATTCTTCGGCGATCAGCCTTCTTCACAGTCCAACTCTCACAACCATACATGACCACGGGAAAAACCATTGCCTTGACTAGACGGACCTTGGTTGGCAAAGTAATGTCTCTGCTTTTTAATATACTATCAAGGTTGGTCATAACTTTCCTTCCAAGGAGCAAGCGTCTTTTAATTTCATGGCTGCAATCAGCATCTGCAGTGATTTTGGAGCCCAAAAAAACAAAGTCTGACACTGTTTCCATGCTACTAAATTCTGCTATGTCAAATAAGACAGAAATTAATACGGATTTGGCACCTGGTCTGCTGCTCTCTAGGCCTAATTTATAATTGCTGCATTATACTGCCTGTCATTCTTTTGGCTAATAAGACTGACTCAATGATAATCATTGAGAATCTTAAGAATTCAGTAGGACATACCAGGAAGAAACGTCTGGTACCATGCTTTATCTATCAGCCTAAAGATCACTTTTTTCTAAAGCCAATTCCATATTCTCTGGGAGCAAATTTTGGGCATTTGGTTTCAATCTGTCTATACCTTCTGTACTAATAAGAAGCTGGATTTTTTTCAATTGCAGTGAAACTATATATAAAAATATGTCTACTTATTATTTATGAAAGTAATAAATATTCTCACAGTAGGTCAAGCAAGCTTCTCTTTAGAGAAATTTTTTGGCCAATAAAGTTGAGTCTAAGGGTTTTCAACCTTTGCAAGGCATTCAGCCCTGTAAATTTCATTTCCATCAACAACAATGAATTCTGCATGCCTTAGGAAAGAACAAAACACTTGGTTCTTTCCTTGTATTCTGACTCTCCATGCCCCTACTGCATCTAGTTCTTCTGACACTCATCAGAACCTTCTTCACATGTTTTAACTTAATGTTAACATGTCCCTCATTGACTCATTAACTGCCATTCAGTGCAGGTTAACCAATGAACCCCGTAAGAGGTCTCCAGTCGCTTTACAAGGATGATGAGCAATTCTCACCCTGCACTACAGCCAAAAATGTTGGGCCTTTTTACAAGCAGCAGAAGTCCCAGAACGCCCCACGGTTCCATGGCATAATATATGCAGAAAAGTAGTAAAAAGTTTTACGACTCTGCATAAGCCAGCCAATCTCAGTAATGCCCCCAGGCAGGTAAACCTGGTGTGTCCTCAGCTCAGCCTCATGCTTTGATAATGTTAACCAGTGGCACTTAGACTCAAGTGCTACTTCAGACAACTGCTTGCGCCAGGCCCTACATAAGTACATTTATATCTAATTGGTATCTTATCCAAGAAAGCAGGAGAATTCTGTATTTGAATCATGAAATTTTAATGCTATTTTAATTAATTAATTAAGGCTGCTTTAATGAACGGGAGGTTTTTAATACCCTTGGCAAACCAAGAAATATACATTCCACCTCCCACTGGGAAAGAAACAGGACTTTTTGCTTATAGATTTTCAACTGGACATTAGCTTCTGGTAGTTGTCTTCCATCCAATCCAAGTGTTCCTTAAGAAACTTTCCCTATGGGCTTCTCTGGTGGCTCAGTGGTAAAGAATCTGCCTGCCAATGCAGAAGACATGGGTTCGATCCCTGGGCCAGGAAGATCCCACATGTCACAGAGCAACTAAGCCCACGGCCACAACTACTGAGCCTGTGCTCTACAGCTGCAAGAACAGAGCCCACATGCCGCAACTACTAAAGCCCTTGCACCCTAGACAGCATGCTCTGCAAGAAGAGAAGCCACTGCAATGAGAAGCCCTCACACCCAATGCACAGCCCCCACTCACCACAACTAGAGAAAAGCCTGCACAGCAAGGAAGACCCAGCACAGCCAAATATAAACAATTAATGTAAAAGCTTTCCCTACTCCATGAACATATGATCAGTGTACGCAGGACTATTATCAGAAACTGGGGGAATCTTTTCAAAGGTTACCATTTCATTATATGCCCCTTTAGATGGTCAATACTTACACCGAGCAGGAGACGCTGGCTGCAGTAACCCCTCAAAAATAAAGTGGAGAACTGGAGGTGGGGAAACATTATCCAAGTAATAGAAGGAGAAATGCACCCACTAAGGATAATTTATAACAGTCACTCACTTTTACTGAAATTTTAATGCTCGTATAAATTTCCTTAATAGGCAGATTTGCTCAGGTTGAGGATCAAACCATGAACATCTTGTCCTATATGTTCATCCTTAAAATGCCATGAAATGCCCAGAAGGGAAAGTCTTTTTCTTTTATCAAACACTCATCATTTTGCTTTTGTATTTGCATAACTCTATATGCATGTAATAAGAATATATTTGTGTGTATATATAATGAATAGACACACATAGCATATGTGTCTATTACACAATATATTATTTATGCTTTGATATATACATAATATATGAACACATAACATCTGTTATAATGCATAGTTATGTACACATACACATATTATTTATTACTGATATACTATACATACATATATATGTACATATGTATTTTTTCCTAATATAGTTTTTTCTTCACTGAATTCTAAGGTAATCATCATCCAAAATATAATTGCTCACAGATTCTGTTTAGTTTCCTAAGATTTCTTGATCCTACAAACATGAATCTGGTCCAGGAAATTACACTTCTTAGATGCCTTCATGAAACATTGATGGAATTTCCAAAGAAATTCTGTTTCTTCAGAAAAAGAAGGATGTGATGTCCATGAGGTCTTCATGAGAAGGTACAAAGATCCAAGTGATTCAGAACTATCCTTACTGCCTGCAGGTAAAACGGCATATCTCTCCGAAATATTGAAGCTGTCATCTCCGTATTCCTAAACCACACAGAAATTCACTGAGGTCTAGGGAGCTCGGTCATTCATCTGATTACACGTTCTACTGTCATCCAGGTACATTTGTGTTAGTGAATCCAGAGTTTTAGATTTTTCCTAATGGCTTCGATTGAATGATTTCATCCAGGCATGCTGCCTCTTCTTTTTAATTCTAAGGCTTCACTGTGAATATACCGATACCAGGGGAAAAAATATTTTTTTTAATCTTACCCTAAAAATTACTTAAAGTTAAGATTTTCATAGTAACAGTGTCTTAGTAGTTATAGACCACCTTTCCTTTCTTGGAAATAAAGCAACAAAACATGTGTAAAGATCATGTTCACCCACTGGAGAAAGCACCACCTTTCCCCCTGCAAAAATGCCACCATTAAGCTGCCAACAGTATTCCCTACAATCCCTTTGGCTTTTCCTCCAGATCTTCTTTCAAACTCTTACCACAGTTGAACTCGACATTATGGAGATCAGGCTCTAGGAGGATGTGACGATAAAAAATGGAGATATTAATTTTTAAAAGCATTAAATGTATATAGATAAAACTATTAACTTTCTTGACTGAATTTGCATATTCATTACTCACTAATATATTAACTGACATGTAAATAATCTGTATTTTGTTAATTGCATCATTAATAGCATTATCTATTTAGAGCAGCACTATCCAATACAAACATAATATGACCCACCAACATCTGTAAATTAAATGTTTTCATTTCACATTCAAAAAGTGAAAATAAATTGAAATGTAATACTATTTTGTTTTACCCAGTATGTCCAAAATAGTAACGTTTCAACATGTGATCAATATTTTTAAACTGTTAATGAGGTATTTTATGGTCTTCTTTACGATTCACGATATATTTCACACTTGCGACATATCTCATTTCATAGATACTGAATTTTCAGGCCTCAGGAGCCCCAGGTGGGTAGATGGTGCAGGTCTAAAGGATGCTGGATTTTAAAAGAGCTGCACGAGCCCTGTATGCCCACTACCAGCTCCCTCAGCTTTCCACTGGAGACCAGTACATGTTAGCACTTCAAATTAGCCCACCTTTTACACCGGCCATGCTGTGTCTTTAGAGATTTGAAACTAGTGTCCAAAGTTTAAATCGCTTTTCATTGGTGTTAGTTGTACCATGTTAAGAAAATAAACTCAGTGATGATCAATGTATTATTCCCATACTGCTACTTTAACAAATTACCACAAACCTAGTGGCTTAAAACAACATAAATCTACTCTCTTACAATTCAGGAGATCAGAAGTCTAAAATGGGTTGGCAGGGCTGCATTCCTTCTGGAGTCTCCAGGGGAGAATCCATTTCCATTTTCAGCTTCTAGGGCTCACCTGTGTTCCTTGACTTGTTGATGTCCTCCATTTAAATTTTTTTTTTTTGACCCCACCTCTGGGCATGTAGAATCTTAGCTCCCCAACCAAGGATTGAACCCACCTCTCCTGCATTGGAAGTGTGGAGTCTTAACCACTGGGCCACCAGGGAAGTCCCTGTCCTCCATTTTCAAAACCAACATCTTCAAATCTTTCTCTCAATCTGCTGCATTCATCACCACTTTTCCTATGCCTACTCTGAATCTGACTCCTTCCTCTTAGAGGGAACTTTTTGACTATTTTGAATGCACTTGGATAATGTAAGATAATCTCTTAGTAGGAAGAGTACTAATTTAATCACCGATGTAAAGAATTGATGCCTTTGAACTGTGGTGTTGAAGAAGACTCTTGAGAGTCCCTTGGAATGCAAGGAGATCCACCCAGTCCATCCTAAAGGAAATCAGTCCTAAATATTCATTGGAAGGACTGATGCTGAAGCTGAATCTCCAATAGTTTGGCTACCCACTGCAAAGAACTGACTCATTGGAAAAGATCCTGATTCTGGGAAAGATTGAAGGTGGGAGGAGAAGGGGACGACAGAGGATGAGATGGTTGGATGGCATCACAGACACGATGGACATGAGTTTGAGTAGGCTCCGGGAGTTGGTGAGGGACCGGGAAGCCTGGTGTGTTGCAGTCCATGGGGTGGCAAAGAGTCAGATATGACTGAACTGAACTGAAAATCCCCTTTGGCCAGGTAAGGTAAATTTTCACAGAGTCTGGGAAGTAGAATATGAACGGGTTTCCCTTGTAGATCAGTTGGTAAAGAATCTGCCTGCAATGCAGGAATCTGCCTTCAATGCATGAGACCCGGGTTTGATTTGTGGGTTGGGAGGATTCCCTGGAGCAGGAAATGGCAACCCACTCCAGTATTCTTGCCTGGAAAATCCCATGGACAGAGAAGCCTGGTGGGCTACAGTCCAAGAGGTCGTAAGAGTCAGACACGACTTAGAGACTAAATCACCAACCACAGAATGTGGACATCTTTGGGGGACCATTATCCTCTCCACAATGATTAAATATGTGCAACTTAGGCCTACAGGTAAAATTTTGTCACAACACATTTAGTTATGACATCCATCTACATGGGCTTCCCAGGTGGCTCAGCAGTAAAGAATCTTCATGGAATGCAAGAGATGCTGGGTTCAGTCCCTGGGTCAGGAAGATCCCATGGAGGAGGAAATAGCAATCCACTCCATTATTCTTGCCTGGAGAATCCCATGGACTGAGGAGCCTTGTGGTGGGCTATGGTCCACAGAATCTCAAAGAGTTGGACATGACTGAAGCGACTCATAGATCTACACATGACAAAAACTAGCTAGGTCCTGGATTAATCCTTACTGTTTCAAGCAGTATTTCAAAAGCATAAATACATAGTACAATAAATGTTAAAAATGTGCTCAGCACTTGTTTTTAATAAGGATTTGGCAGTCTAGAAGTAATTTAAGCTGGAAGCTTTTACTTTTTGATCACCTTCACCCAATTTAAAAGGTACAAAAGGTCAAAAGGTGCAAACTTCCACTTTAAATTACCTCTCAAAACTGCCAAATCCTACTTATTAAAAACATTATACAGAGTGAAGTCAGTCAGAAAGAGAAAGATACGTATCGTATATTAACATATATACATGGAATCTAGAAAGACGGTACCAATGAGTTTATTTGCAGGGCAGCAGTGGAGAAACAGACATAGAGAAGGGACTTATGGACATGGGAAGAGGGGAGGAGAGGGTGAGATGCATGGACAGAGTAACATGGAAACTTACATTACCATAGGTAAAACAGATAGCCAACGGGAATTTGCTGTATGACTCAGGGAATAGGGGCTCTGTTAAAACCTAGAGGGGTGGGGTGGGGAGAGAGATAGGAGGGAGGTTCAAAAGGGAGGAGATATATATATACCTATGGCTGATTCTGTGGTGCTGGAGAAGACTCTTGAGAGTCCCTTGGACTGCAAGGAGATCCAACCAGTCCATTCTAAAGGAGATCAATCCTGGGTGTTCTTTGGAAGGACCGATGCTAAAGCTGAAACTCCAATACTTTGGCCACCTCATGCGACAAGTCTGAGGAGGCCTTACAAATAGCTGTGAAAAGAAAAGAAGCAAAAAGCAAAGGGAAAAGGAAAGATATAAGCATCTGAATGCAGAGTTCCAAAGAATAGAAAGGAGAGATAAGAAAGCCTTCCTCAGCGAGCAATGCAAAGAAATACAGGAAAACAACAGAATAGGAAAAACAAGAGATCTCTTCAAGAAAATTAGAGATATCAATGGAATATTTCATGCAAAGATGGGCTTGATAAAGGACAGAAATGGTATGGACCTAACAGAAGCAGAAGATATTAAGAAGAGGTGGCAAGAATACACAGAAGAACTGTACAAAAAAGATCTTCATGACCAAGATAATCACAGTGGCAGGATCACTCACCAAGAGCAGACATCTTGGAATGTGAAGTCAAGTGGGCCTTAGAAAGCATCACTACGAACAAAGATAGTGGAGGTGATGGAATTCCAGTTGAGCTATTTCAAATCCTGAAAGATGATGCTCTGAAAGTGCTGCACTCAATATGCCAGCAAACTTGGAAAACTCAGCAGTGGCCACAGGACTGGAAAAGGTCAGTCTTCATTCCAATCCCAAAGAAAGGCAATGCCAAAGAATGCTCAAACTACCACACAATTGCACTCATCTCACACTCTAGTAAAGTCATGCTCAAAATTCTCCAAGCCAGGCTTCAGCAATATGTGAATCATGAACTTCCAGATGTTCAAGCAGGTTTTAGGAAAGGCAGAGGCACCAGAGATCAAATTGCCAACATGCGCTGGATCATGGAGAAAGCAAGAGAGTTCCAGAAAAACATCTATTTCTGCTTCATTGACTATGCCAAAGCCTTTGACTGTGTGGATCACAATAAACTGTGGAAAATTCTTAAAGAGATGGGAATAGCAGACCACCTGACCTGCCTCCTGAGAAACCTGTATGCAGGTCAGGAAGCAACAGTTAGAACTGGACATGGAACAACAGACTGGTTCCAAATAGGAAAAGGAGTACGTCAAGGTTGTATATTGTCACCCTGCTTATTTAACTTATATGCAGAGTACATCATGAGGAACGCTGGGCTGGAAGAAGCACAAGCTGGAATCAAGATTGCCGGGAGAAATATCAATAACCTCAGATATGCAGATGACACCACCCTTATGGCAGAAAGTGAAGAAGAGCTAAAGAACCTCTTGATGAACTTGAAAGAGGAGAGTGAAAAGTTTGGCTTGAAGCTCAACATTCAGAAAACAAAGATCATGGCATCTGGTCCCATCACTTCATGGGAAATAGATGGGAAAACAGTGGAAACAGTGTCAGACTTTATTTTTTGGGGCTCCAAAATCACTGTGGATGCTGATTGTAGCCATGAAATTAAAAAATGCTTACTCCTTGGAAGGAAAGTTATGACCAACCTAGATAGTATATTAAAAAGCAGAGGCATTACTTTGCCAACAAGGTCCGTCTAGTCAAGGCTATGGTTTTCCAGTGGTCATGTATGGATGTGAGAGTTGGACTGTGAAGAAAGCTGAGCGCTGACGAATTGATGCTTTTGAACTGTGGTGCTGGAGAAGACTCTTGAGAGTCCCTTGGGCTGCAAGGAGATCCAACCAGTCCATTCTAAAGGAGATCAGTCCTGGGTGTTCATTGGAAGGACTGATGCTAAAGCTGAAACTTTGGCCACCTCATGCGAAGAGTTGACTCACTGGAAAAGACTCTGAAGCTGGGAGGGATTGGGGGCGGGAGGAGAAGGGGACGACAGAGAATGAGATGGCTGGATGGCATCACCAACTCGATGGCCATGAGTTTGAGTGAACTCCGGGAGTTGGTGATGGACAGGGAGGCCTGGCGTGCTGTGATTCATGGGGTCGCAAAGAGTCAGACACGACTGAGCGACTGAACTGAACTGAACTGAACTGAGGAGAGTAGATCTTAAAAGTTCTCAATACAAGAAAAAAGTGTGTGACTGTGAAGTGATCAACGTTAACTAAACTGATGGTGGTGATCATTTCCCAATACACACATATATCAATCATTAAGTCATTCGTCTTAAACTTATACAATGTTATATGGCAATTATGTCTCAACAAAACTGGGAAAAAAAGAAATATTTATATTTATGCTCTGGTAACATAAGAAAAGTCAGGATAATAGGTACCTGAATCAAGGCTAGAGAGAAAAATTCTGCACATCTGTATCACCCATTTTTCAGCTGCTTTTCCAAATTTGCCAGGGCAAGTCTTCACTCGCACTCTCAATTAATTAGTGCCACTTCTAGCATCAGTGAGCCATGAAAGTATATTTTCTCATAAGAATGTAATAAATTTTCTGATTGGCATCCTGTTCTTTGATAAATTTGTGCCAAAAGGAGAAACCATTTAAAATCAAATCAACAAATAGTTAATGAGAATAACATGAGGAAGGCATAGAGTCCAGTTGAGAATACTTCATAACTTAAACTATAAATTCAACTTTCTTAAGAATAACAACTACTTGAAGAATTTCATTAGCAATTATACGGGCAAAATGATTTTACTTATAAACTGTTAATTGATCCTGCAGGAATACAGTTCTTTGAAGGCTGTCTTTTCAGCTTAACCATCTTCTGAGATTCTATAAATACACTAAAAGAGGAGTAATTGAAATTGTAAAACATGTGCTCCTGTACTGCCTGGAACTCCATCTGAACACTCTGGTGTCAAGTATCTCGTCCTCAGGGGATATATTGCTAAGCTAAGGCTACCATAACAAAATACCAAGTGACTGAATGGCTTAAACAACATTTATTTCTCGTAGTTCCAGAGAATGAAAGCCTGAGATCAGAGTGCCAGCATGGTTAAGTTCTGGTGAGAGCCTTCTTCCTGACTTATGGATGGCTGGCTTCTCAGGAGGCTTCCAGGTGGCACTAGAGATAAACAACCTGCCTGCCAATGCAGGAGATGGCAAGAGATGTGGTTCAGTCTCTGGATTGGGAAGATTCCCTGGAGGAGGGCATAGCAACCCACTCCAGTATTCTTGCCTGGAGAATCCCATGGACAGAGGAGCCTGGTGGGGCTAGAGTCCATAGGGTCACACAGAGTTGGACACGACTGAAGTGACTTATCACGCATAACTAAAAACAAATCAAAATAGGGCCATTTCGAAACTATGACTTTACAGTTTTCTTACGCTCCCTTTCTGGAGGAGGGCATGGCAACCCACTCCAGTGTTCTTGCCTGGAGAATCCCATGGACAGAGGAGCCTGATGGGCTATGGTCCATAGGGTCGCAAAGAGTTGGACATGACAGAAGAGACTTGGCAAGCACACACATTGTCTCAGGATATACTTACATGACAGGGAGAGAGTGGAAGACAGCAAACTCTCTGATGTCTCTTCTTGTTGTGTTTAGTTGCTAAGTTGTGTCTGACTCTTTTATGACCCCATGGACTGTAGCCTACCAGGCTCCCCTGTCCATGGAATTCTCCAGGCAAGAATATTGGAGTGGGTTGCTATTTTCTTCTCCAGGGAATCTTCCTGACCCAGGGATCGAACCTGCATCTCTTATGTCACCTGCATTGGCAGGCAGGTTCTTTACTGCTGAACCACCTGGGAAGCTGGTGTCTCTTCTTATAAGGACATTAATCCCATCACGAAGGTCTGCCCTCTCATGACCTCCTCTGAACTTAATTACCTCCCAAAGGCCTCACCTCCAAATACCATCACATCGAGGGTTATGGTTTCTATGTAAGAACTGTGGGGAGGTGAGGACACCACACTTTGGTCCACAGGCGGGCATATGCAAGATCCAGGCAAAGAAGAGCCTTGGAGTGACCGTGTATGTTCTGGCAACACCGATCAAAGTCAGTCCTTTCGTCATCTTCCAGCTCTCACGGTGACTTCTTCCAGACCGGGATGAAGTAAATGTGATTACTGCTGAGAGCTCATATGTCTAGATCTCTAAACATGGTTTCAATGTGCTAACTCCAAAGGGTGTTTTCTACCCAAAAGTGTAGCTTTGTAGTTAAACAATTACATCTAGAAATGATGTAACAAAGAAGAACAAACCTGACTCCATATTACATCTATTCCTTTAGCTCCAATCTTTGTGCTCTGTTGCCTGTGCTTAGTCATGCTGGTTCTGCACCTTTTGTGTTTTTTTTTAAATGTTGCTTATAGTCTGAAATGTGCTGCCCAGGTGTCCCTAGTGGTAAAGAACCTGCCTGCCAAGGCAGGAGACTTAGAGATGCAAGTTTAATCCCTGGGTCAGGAAAATCCCCTGCAGGAGGAAAAGGCAGCCCACTCCATTACTCTTGCCTGGAGAAGTCCATGGACAGAGGAGCCTGGTGGGGTACAGTCCATAGAGTTGCAAAGAATCAGTCACAAATGAAGCAATTTAGCACACAGGCTGGCATATCCTGAATTATACAGAACAGTCCATTCTCAAGGCTCTGACCTTTAAAGGTGTAACACTTCCTCATTCATGTAGAGATAAAACGTTGCAGAACAGAGAATAACATTTGTCTTGTTTATAGGAACGTTGTGACCAGACCTACCTGTGGACAGTGCAAAAGCAAAGAATTTTAGCACCAAGGAGTTTGCAACTTTATAAAAGAAGCCTGAATTCTATCTCAGGTAAGATGGTTCTTGGGTTCTGGTCCACCATCTTCTCAGGTGGATGGCTTTCTGAGGAAAGTTGAACTTGTCTCTAGATTTTTTTGGCTTGTTTTGTGGGAAGCTATACAAGCTTGCTGTGTGCTAGGCTGTCCATGGGATTCTCTAGGCAAGAATACTGGAGTGGGTTGCCATACCTTCCTGCAGGGATCTTCCCAATCCAGGGATAGAACCCGTGTCTCTTAGGTCTCCTGCACTGGAAAGTGGGTTTATTACCACTAGAGTCACCTGGGAAGCCCTGTGCAAGCTTGGGACTTGGTGAAAATGTCTACAGAGACTGAACTTTCTTGAACTGATATCTCTACAGAGGAACCAAAAGCTAGGTAGGAATATGACTTTCTTACAAAACCTCACTTTTAAAAATATTCTTATTTTTCTTGAAATAGAAATGGATAGGATAAAGTTTCATAAGCCAGGGAAAAGATGCAGTTTATGATTCCTAAACTAAAATATCACTGTGAAGAAAAGAGAAGTAAATGATGAATATCCACAATGATCATTTTTATGGAAACTTAGTTTCAAGAAGATACTGAATTTTATTCAGGATTAGTCTTTCTTTAAAAAAAAGGAAAGGGTAGTTATTAACTGCAGAGATTAACTGGAAAGGTTTCTTTCTGTACTTTATTCTGTATAAACACAATGTGATTATGCTTTCTGTTGTGAATTTCAGTAAAACATGATTTAAGACTACAGCTAGGGTGCCATTAAAATGTGAATATTAACTTTCCAATAATTTCTAGAAATTGAAATGGAATCTGTTTGGCACTAACATTACATTTTGACACCAACGAAAATATTTTATGTAGTTATGTAAGCGATAAAAATAAATGTTTTATAAAAACTTATCCAGAAGGACTTACAACTAGGAAAAACAATCATAATTAACAAGAGTTCATAAGGTACGCAGCAGCCAAAGATAACTTTTAGACCAGCTGAAGGTGATGAGGTCATTGCTGGTCTTAAGTTCATAAGATCTGAGCACCTGTAGATATTCTTTTTAAAAGCACTTAAAAGAAATAATTTTCCAACCATAGACAGGCTGATGGTCTCCCTCTTTTATGTGACCCTGTATTGTGCCAAAGTAATGGAATTGAATGCGTGCTTCAACTTTGCTAGCAGTCGTTCCTATGGTGCAGAAATAAACGTGTAAACCCTACCCGAACCAGCTGGAAAAAAAGACATGGATCTACTGTTTCTGAATTTATTATGGAGCCTAGATTTTGTTTCCAGGATAGACTGTGTCCAAAGCAACCAAATTTAGGAAGAGAGTTGTGAAATCATCCAGTAGATGAGTAACCATCTTGACAATTCAACTGGCTAACGCAAACAGAACTGTACTGGCAGGTAACCCACTGCTTACTGCGCTGGCTGTGCAGTATTGACTTCTTTTTAACATTTTTAACCAAGATTATTATAGCATGAGAAGATTAACAACAGCAATGTCAGAAGGACAAAGACCAGTTGTGTCAAGCATGCACGTGCTCAGTCGTGTCTGAGTCGTGTCTCCGGGAGTTCTTTGTGACCCCCATGGACTGTAGCCCAGCAGGCTCCTTTGTCCCTGGGATTTTCCAGGCAGGAATACTGGAGTGGGTTGCCAATTCCTAAATTTATAAGGTATACTGAGGATTATTAAATCAATAATAATTATAATAGTAATATAACAAGGCATTTCATTAACATGCTTATCTTTTGACTCTACATTTAACTGTCATTTTCATTAAAATATTTAAAATTACACTTCTATGTCTAACCAAATACATACACACACCCTTTATATATGTGTGTGTATAGTGTTTCACAGTTTGCTTTTTTTAAAAGCAGTTTTAGATTCACCAAACATTTAATAGAAAGTACACAGTTTAAAGATATGTAATGAAGGACTGATGCTAAAGCTGAAACTCCAATACTTTGGCCACCTCATGCGAAGAGCTGACTCACTGGAAAAGACTCTGATACTGGGAAGGATTGGGGGTGGGAGGAGAAGGGGATGACAGAGAATGAGATGACTGGATGGCATCACCGACTCGATGGACACGAGTTTGAGGGAACTCCGGGAGTTGATGATGGACAGGGAGGCCTGGCGTGCTGTGATTCATGGGGTCGCAAAGAGTCGGACACGACTGAGCGACTGAACTGAACTGAACTGAACTGAATGTATGAAACTGAAGCTGAGTGCTCACTTCGGCAGCACATATACTAAAATTGAAACTGAAGCTGAAGCTCCAATACTTTGGCCACCTGACGCCAAGAACTGACTCGTTGGAAAAGACCTTGATGCTGGGAAAGATTGAAGGCAGGAGGAGAAGGGGACAACAGAGGATGAGATAGTTGGATGGCATCACCAACTCAACGGACATGAGTTTGAGCAAGCTCTGGGAGATGGTGAAGGACAGGGAAACCTGGCATCCTGCAGTCAGTGGGGTTCCAAAGAGTTGGACATGACTGAGCTACTGAACAAAAACCAAATGTATGTGTATGCATTACAACCCTGCTGATCCAGTCTGGGTTGAATCCCAGGAAATTTCTGTAAAAGATCAGAAAAAGCTATGTTTAAGAAAATCAATTACAGTGATGTACATAATAGTGAAAACCTGGAGAAAACTAAATGTTTACCAATTGATATTTATCCATTCCAGATAGAAATTATTTTATATTTTCAAAGACTAAAAAAACTATATGGCAATTAAGAGGAATAAACTAACTTTATATATCAAAATTAAAATCTTAATGTTGAGTGAGAAGGAAATTTAAAGAAAAATATGTTCAAACTGTTACACAAATATGAAAACACATAAACTAGATGTTGTCTGTGATTGCATGAATAAAAGCCTAAAAACATGGGTTAGATGAATACTGAATCCATGAAAAGAAGTTACTTTGGTTGAGGATTACAAAATGGAACTGAAGGTGAGTACAGAAAGAACACCCAATTCACTTGTAATATTTTAATTCTCATATTTTAAAACTATTTTAAGGAAACATGAGAAAATACTATTATTTGTCAATTCTGGGTGGTGGATAGTCAAGGTTTTTAAAAACATTATCCAAGTATTTTGTATTGTTAGGTAGTTAGAATAGGAAACAGGAGTCCAGAATGGCGGTGGGTATAAGTTAAGGAAGGGAAAAGCCCGCGAAAATAGAACAAAGGAAGGTGCGAGGACCAGAGTGAGGACCTCAGGTAAAACAAACAACGCTCCTGGCTAGCCCAGTTTACATAGGGCAGGCCCAGGGGGAGAAAGAATATATAAAAAGAAGAGCCAAAGGGCTGGGGGGTCTCTCTCCACCCCCCCACCACGTGCTGGGGCACTCTTCTCGTCACGTCTTTGGGTAGACATGCCCTCACTCCTCAAAGATGGATTTGCCTGCTATTTTCTAAATAAAATAGAGCTGTAACATGGAGCTGTAACACTGATTTGTCTAAGAGCTATAACACGGTCCATTCGAGACCTGAGAGCTATAACACAGTCTGTCCAAGACCTGGGAACTATGACACACAGAGGGGGCTTTAATGTCTGTCACTCCAAATCTTTGTTGTGATGAGACAGAACCGAGGCGCATACACTTGCCTGACAGTATTTTTATTTCTCAAATTTAAAACGCTAGATGTCAATGTTTTATTGAGAAAGAAATTTCAAAAGTTGACTAAAAAAGACTGCAAATAATTGAATAAAATCTATAGCAGATTCCCCCAAACACCAAAGAATACCCACTGAAAAAAGCACCAAGCCCAACTGGTCCTATGGGCAAGTTTTATATACTTCAGAAATAATGTCCTACGGAAACCTAACCCTGATACAAAACAGAATTAGTTCATTAGCACTCCAAATTCAGCAGTGTATTTTTAAAATACTTTTATTTATTTACTTCTGACCGCACTAGCTCTTCATTGCAGTGCCTTGGCTTTCTATAGTTGCAAGCAATGGCTACTTTCTAGCTGTGGTGCAAGGGGCTTCTCACTTCCCTGGCTTCTCTTGTTGCAGATCAACAGCTCTAGAGTTCAGACTCAATAGTTGTGGTGCTTGGGGTGGAGGGGAGGTTGTAGTCGTCACACACGTGGAATTGTCCCAGAGCTGGGATCCAAGCCAAGGAAGTCACAGCAGTGTATTAAGTGAAAGAAAAATGCATCCTCTTGCATGAGTGAGGTTTATAAAAAGAGAGCATTCATGACATATCAAGGAGGCAATTTTGGTAATATCACTAAAAAATGAAATAAGGAAAAAAATCTTAATCTAAAGGCTCAAGGCTGAACGTTCAACTGATGGAAAAGAAAAAATTGTTAAATCTGGTAACCATTGTATTATGGATTTTTTCATACCCTTGCAAACTAGAAGAAAACTTCCAAATATAGAAAAGAGAGAAAACATTCTCCTTAGTCAAAAACAACAAAGGCTGCCTCTACCCACCGCTAGTCCATAAAATAAAATAAAATCTAATATTCGAAAGAGGGAAACAAACGTGAGTAGTTGCAGATTATACAAATGTCTAATTAGCAACGGAAAGACACCCGCCAACCAGCCCTATGGGAGGCTCCTCGTCGCCCCTGGTGCCCCGCCCCCACGGCCAGGCCCGCGCCCTTGCACGTACGCATGCGCAACGTTGGCGCACGCGCGCCGGCCGGAGGAAGAAAAGATGGCGGCGCCCAGCTTCCCCACGCCTCTTTACGGGCATGTGGGCCGCGGTGCCTTCAGCGACGTGTACGAGCCCGCGGAGGACACTTTTCTGCTGCTGGACGCACTCGAAGCGGCGGCGGCCGAACTCAAGGGGTGCGAGGAGGGCGAGGGTCCCCGCGGGAGAGGGCTCGGGAGTCCTGGCGAGGCGGCGGCGCGGGACCGAGGCAGGGACTTTCGCCGCCCTCCCCGCGAGGCGGCGGCGTCGGCCCGCTTGGGGGACAGCTGACACCAGAATACTATAACTGAGAGTTTTCCCGTGAATGCACATAATCAGTGCGGCAGGGAGCTATCCGCTTTCTTCCCAAGGTGGCGTTTTGGGTTCAGGGGCTCCGTGCTTCCTCACCACTTCAGGATGTCTCATTTCCTATTAGCTGTTAATCTGAAGAGCCTAAAGAGCAGCGATATTATAACACGTTCAAAAACAAAACGTCCTGAGAACGCTGCCTGTCAGTATTACCGTTTTTAGTAAATAACAGTGCCCCATGGCATTATTGAATCAACGCAGTACATAAAAGCATCCTCCAGCAGTGGAAGGGCACCAAAAAGAAATGCGGTTGTAAAATATTGGAGTAGGGGAGTGTGTTTAAACCCACTGGATAGCATGCTCACCTACCCAGCAAAAGCCTGGCTACGTGTGGCTACTGAGCACTTGAAAGGTGACTAGCACTGAATTTTTAATTGTAAAAAATTTAAAGTTACATGCAGCTAGCTGCCTATAGAATATACCCTAGCTCATGGTAAGTATTAAAATTGATTCGTTGACGTGCTCATATAGTTTTTAATTTTTATATTATAAAAAGTGAATACTTATAGTGTCATTTTTAAGATGAAAGCAATTTGGGTAGTTAGATTTAATTAATTTGGGCTTCCCGGATAGCTCAGTTGGTAAAGAAGCCGCCTGCAGTGCAAGATACCCCCCCGCTTCGATTCCTGGGTTGGGAAGTTCCCCTGGAGAAGAGATTGGTTACCCACTGCAGTATTCTTGGGCTTCCCTGGTGGTTCAGATGGTAAAGAATCCGCCTGCAAAGCCAGAGACCTGTACTCCATCCCTAGGTTGGAAAGATTCCCTAGAGGAGGGCATGGCAACCCACTCCAGTATTCTTGCCTGGAGAATTGCCATGGACAAAGCAGCCTGGTGGGCTACAGTCCGTGGGGTCCCAAAGAGTTCACACGACTAACCACACAGCACACACAGATTTAGTTAAAGATCTAAAGTTGAAATGGGCTTTTTTTTCAGGATGAAAAAAATAGCTGTCAGGCTTCCGTTCCGTTCCATCGCTCAGTCGTGTCCGACTCTATGCGACCCCGTGGACTGTGGCCTACCAGGCTTCTCCATCCACGGGGTTCTCCAGGCAAGAATACTGGAGTGGGTTACCGTTTCCTTCTCCAGGGGATCTTCCCGACGCAGGGATCGAACCCAGGTCTCCCGCATTAGAGGCAGACACTTTAACCTCTGAGCCACCAGGGAAGCCCAGCTATCAGGCTTAGAAAGTCCAAATTGTATTTGTTTCTCTCACTTGGTCAGATTTTTCCGTGTATAAATTGCCCCAACTCTTATTAAACCAGTTTTTCATTGTAAACATTGTAACTTTTGGATCTACTGGAATACAGAATGGAACAATACTGTTTTATAACATATCTTTTATTATCAAGATATCCCAGAAAGATTTTAAAGCACAAATTGCCTTGCTGTAAAAGGAACTGTTTTTATTTTAAAGTCTTGGGTATTTCTGGTCATGGAATTCTAATTATTTATGAGGCCACGATAGTTATTTTCAAATAGAAGCCTCCTGGTAAGATTCAGCAGACCTTCCTACAGCACAGTAAAGGCTTGTCAGATGTACAGAGTGGTTCCAGAAGTTAGAAACCCCTAGAGTCTCTTGTTTTTGAATAGTTCATTTGGGAAGTTAGGTGCTAGAGTGCCCCTTAAATACCATCAAACCTATTTCTGGAATGGGAATAATTAGTACTTTTACTGTATATACAAGATTATGTTGTTGTTGTTGTTTAGTCACTAAGTCATGTCCAACTCTTTGCAACCCCCCTGGACTGTAGCCCGCCAGACTCCTCTGTCCATGGGATTTCCCAGGCAAGAATACTGGAGTGGATTGCATTTTCTTTAGTGGATCTTCCCAACCCAGGGATCAAACCCTCATCTCCTGCATTGGCAGGTGGATTCTTTACCACTGGGTCACCAGGGACACCCATATACAAGATTATAAGGAAGGATAAGTATGGTAGAATCAAGAATTTATGTATTTAATTGCATTCTTAAGAGTATTATTAATATTCTAAGGTCAGAATACTTGGGTGTTTTCCAATTCAGTGTAGAGATGTACAAATAGGGAATTTCTCTGCTGCTCTAAATCTATTATTAGTAGAAAGTTGGGGGCGGGTGGTTCTTGTCTTCCCCTGGGATATGCTGATGGATTCATGAGTTACTTCAAAATGAGAGAAAACATCTTTTATAAATATTATAATAATACCTTTTCATTTTTAGGAAACACGGAACTAGGAGCCCCTTCTGGGAAAAGCTGATGTCTTCCATATTAATATTTCAAACCCTAAATTAACATTCCATTGTTTATGTAATGTTTTGTGAAAATCAAAAACTATTATTTTGCAGACCTCAGTCACACCCAAAATTTCAACAGTTTTGAACAGTAAATGAGCACTAAGTGATTGTTGGAAATTATTTATAAATTTCTTTTATATTTCCATGTATTTGCAGTAAGGGATGATTCTGGGAAATAGACATTAAAAGTAGCTTGAGTTATTTTCCATGATGTGTATTTTAATACCACTGTGCTAATATTTATTTGGTTTTTTTAGAGTGGAAATATGCCTCGAGGTTGGCTCAGGGTCTGGGGTGGTATCTGCATTCCTAGCCTCTGTGATCGGTCCTCAAGCTTTGTATATGTAAGTGTAAGTATACACATTCATCCACACTTTGGTCTAAGAGATTCACTGTGACTATGAAGGCTTGAATGAAACCATTTTTGTAAGTGGATAATATGTATCTGATAGTGTCTATTTTAGGATTACTCAGGACTCTGATTACAAATTATGCCTCCCTAAAATGCATGTTCAGAATTGTCCCATTATACTGCATCAGCCAACCAGTCCATTCTAAGGGAGATCGATCCTGGGTGTTCATTGAAAGGACTGATGCTAAAGCTGAAACTGCAATACTTGGGCCACCTCATGCGACGAGTTGACTCAATGGAAAAGACTCTGATGCTGGGAAGGGTTGGGGGCGGGAGGATAAGGGGACGACCGAGAATTAGATGGCTGGATGGCATCATCGACTCTGTGGACATGAGTTTGAGTGAACTCTGGGAGTTGGTGATGGACAGGGAGGCCTGGCATGCTGTGATTCATGGGGTCGCGGAGAGTCGGACACGACTGAGCAACTGAACTGAACTGCATAATTATAGAAGCCACATAATAATTTTAAGTCATCTCTAAATTTGAATCATTTTTATATAATTTGTCAGAAAAAAAATTGGAACATAATAAAATTTCTTTATAGAAGATTTGAGAATATAGAAAATATAAACAAGAAAATAAAAATCACCCATAAGTTTTACCACACGTGGCCCAACTGTTTCCTCTATTTCTTTCTTCACTTCCTTTGTTTTTCATTTAATACTGTATGATGAGCATTTTCCTTTTAAATTTCACTTTTGGTAGCTGCATAGTATTTCTCCATTCGATTCATAATTTAATAAATTACTTCAGATATGTTTGCATGCAGCTGTATTCTACTCTTCGACTTTACATCAGTATAACCATTTTTTTCATCAGTATGACAAATCTGAATTGATTTTTATTCACCATTATTAAAGTATCTCCATTTTTTTCTAAATCTACTTTAGATAAAAGGAGTGGAACATTCTTTGAATTTTTATCCGTAGACATAGGGTATAGTTTTTTCTTTCTGCTCATAGGTGCACTGATGTCAACCCTGAGGCAGCCGCATGTACCCTGGAGACGGCACGCTGTAACAAAGTCCACATTCAACCAATAATTACAGATTTGGTAAGCTGTTACTCCTTGTCCAGTAGTATAATAATTAATTTTCTTTTCAGTTAAGTTAAGGTCAAGATGATTTACTTCAAAGAAACTTGAGTGATTAACTTTTAACCCAGTATAGTACAGTGCAGTTCAGTCATTCAGTTGTGTCTGACTCTTTTTTTAACCCACTAGACAAAGTAAATTCTTAACTGATCAGTTCAGTTCAGTTCAGTCGCTCAGTCGTGTTAGACTCTTTGCGACCCCATGGACTGCAGCACGCCAGGCCCCCCTGTCCATCAGCAACTCCCGGAGTTTACCCCAGACTCATTGAGTTGGTGATGCTATCCAACCATCTCATCCTCTGTCACTCCCTTCTCCTCCCGTCTTCAATCTTCCCCAGCATCAGGGTCTTTTCCAGTGAGTCAGGTCTTCACATTGGGTGGCCGAAGTATTGGAGTTTCAGCTTCAGCATCAGTCCTTCCAATGAATATTCAGGACTGATTTCCTTCAGGATGGACTGGTTGGATCTCCTTGCTGTCCAAGGGACTCTCAAAAGTCTTCCCCAACACCACAGCTCAAAAGCAGCAGTTCTTTGGCGCTCAGCTTTCTTTATAGTCTAACTCTTACATCCATACATGACTACTGGGAAAGCCATAGCTTTGACTAGATGGACCTTTGTTATCAAAAATGTCTCTGCTTTTTAATATGCTGTTTAGGTTGGTCATAATTCTTCTTCCAAGGAGTAAGCGTCTTTTTATTTTATGGCTGCAGTCACCATCTGAAGTGATTTTGGAGCCCAGAAGTGATTTTGGGCTCTTAACTGATACAATCCACCTTTCCCACAATCCAAAGGAAACATCTGTTGGCTTGTACAGATCAGGTATCTTTCAGTCAGAAGTGAAGAAAATCCATCAAACCGGCTTTAATAAAAAGAGTGGATGGCTTCAGGCACGGCTGGCTTTAGGAACTCAAATGATGTTACAGGCATCTTTTGCTCAGCTCTAAGCTTCTCTAGTAGCTCTTTCCCTCTGCAGTCTTTGGCTGCATGGCAGCAAGATGCTTGCCTGTCCATATCGTGTTTCTCAGCAACGCCACAGGGAAAGAAACGCTTGGTCCTCTCAGTTACTCCAGCAGAAACCCCAGACTGAGCACCGTTTGCATCAGCTTCGGTCATACGCCCCTCTCTCGGCCTGTTACTGTGGTCCAGGGGGTTGGGTGTGCACGACATCGGCTTGAGCCTGAATGGTAGTCCCACTCCTGCAGCTGGGTTGAAATAAACGCTACCCATACCACTCCGATTGAGAAGGAGCGGAGGTAGAGTTTCCTCAACGAAAGTCACGGAGACGTCATCAGAAGAAAGGCAGAACGGGTCCAAGGCAGGTAAAAATAACAGATGACAACTCCAGAACCATTATTTTAAGTTACACATCATACATTTCTCAATTCCAGTTTTTAGAATATTTTCAATTATACGAGTAAGATTTGGATAATTTTGAACCTTTTTTTACTTATAAATGTTAATGACTTTTCATAAGCAAAAATCATGATACTATGTGCAAGGTGGGCCTAAGCCATATAAAATGCTTTCATGCCGTTTGGCCTGTATTACTCACATACTGATAAGGTTTTGAGGGTTTTCTTTTTTTTTAAACTCAAATGATTTAAGGAATCAAGCCAAAGATCTAAGAAATTTTGTATTACTAGAAGTCGTTAGTGCCATTATTAAAAATTAGACTATCAAGAAAGGTACGCAGTTGATTTACATGAAATCAGTATGGAGATTTTTCTCTTGAAATTTTTTAATATGTCCATAATTAGTATTAAATATATGTTTTTTGGTATAACAATAAAACGTTAGAGATAGAAGAAATTCAGAATATCTATTTTTGTTAACAGGTAAGGGACAGTTTTGAAAGTCACTAAAGTAATACTCTGATAAATCCAGAGTTTATGCCCAGATTGTCTGAATCAAAATCTAAAGGTCTCACAGCTTTTTAGAGGTGAAAGTCAGTTCTAAAGCTGTCACAATACATTTTGTCAATAGTGAAAGTTGACCATGATACTCAGTGCTGACTTGTGGCAAAGAAAATAGAAAGAGGTAGGTATGAAGTGAAGTGAAAGTTGCGCAGTAATGTCCGACTCTTTGTGACCCCATGGACTATACAGTCCATGGAATTCTCTAGGCCAGAATACTACAGTGGGTAGCCATTCTCTTCTCCAGGGGATCTTCCGAACCCAGGTCTCCCACTTTGTATGTGGATTCTTGACCAGCTGAGCCACAAGGGAAGCCCACTTTGCAAAACTTTACATTTGCTTGTATTCAGAACACTAGACATAGGTTATCACAACTATCAGAAACTATCGTTTTGGATAATTGAGTCTGTTTACAAAGTTTGTATTTCCTTTTTAGTTTTAGAAGGAAGTCTTTTTTCAAATGTGTTTTATGCACTTCCTTACATTCTTAACCTGAACATTATTTTACCTTTTAGTGATTCAAGGTCATTAATACGAATATCAGTCATCATTTTGTACTGTATGTGATGATGACAAGGCTCATTTGATTCTAAGTTTTTATTTTCTCTCCTCTTTGTCTTTTCACTTGCTTTATGTTCACTTCCTTAAAGTTGTCATATTTTACTGCTACCCATAGATAGCACTTCCTCTGTCTTTTCATATGCTTTGTGCTAGAAATGGCGTGGATGTGTGCTAAGTCAGTTCAGTCGTGTCCACCCCTGCGACCCTGTGGACTGTAGCCTGCCAGGCTCCTCTGTCCATGGGATTCTCCAGACAAGAATGCTGGAATGGGTTTCCATGCCCTCCTCCAGGGGATCTTCCTGACCCAGGGATCGAACCCATGTCTCCTACATTGCAGGCAGATTCTTTTACTGCTGAGCCACCAGGGAAGCCCTTGTGCTAGAATATCAAGCAATTAATTATTTAGTTAGTTTGTATTTAAACTAAGAGTTTAACAGTTCTTAACAAAAGACATTTTTCATATTCTATAGAAAGTTGTATCAGTTCAAAGATTTATAAGACACCAAACAACTTATATTTTTAGTGCCTCTTCCCACTATTTTTAGTTCTTTTTTTCTTTGATATATAATTGTTTCAGCCAGTACAAGTTACTAAAGAAGTAGAAAGAAAAGTACAGCCCCATCATCTGGTATTTTTGTCATTAATATATGTTTTCTGTCATCTTATAAAACATTTCCCTTAGTTGTAAAAAATAAGTATTTAAGTTAGCAGCTATAAATTTAAAGTTGTGTACAAATCTATATAGAATATATGAGAGCTTGCCTCCTTCTTATTTTATCTTCTAAAAGTGAGCCCAGAGTGTAGCTATTGAAGCTATTGAAGAGCTGAGTGTTCATTCTGATAAATAGCTTATTTTCCTTGTTTATAGGTGGAAACATGTTTTTTGTATCTGAATCAAAATACAAAAATACTTATCTCCATTTCTGTCTTAATTTTGGCCTCTAACACACTTTTGTCTAAAAACATGGGAGAATATATTTAAATATTGATTGATTGATCCATCTATCCAGCCATCTACTTATTTATTTCTGGGTCCAGCTTAAAATTCTGTCTCTCTTGAACGTTTTTTAGGTCAAAGGCTTGCTACCAAGATTGAAGGAAAGTGTTGATCTTCTTGTGTTTAATCCTCCTTATGTAGTGACTCCACCTGAAGAGGTAAGATGTACAGCAAAATTTAATTACTAATATTTTCAGCTATTTTCTATCTCAGATCAAATGTACTTCATCATATGACATCAGTCAGCTGCTAATAACAGACTGCTTTGATTTTACTCGTGTGTGAAAGTGAAAGTTGCTCAGTCATATCCAATTTTTGTGACCACATGGACTATACAATCCATAGAATTCTCTAGGCCAGAATACTGGAGTGGGTAGTCATTCCCTTCTCCAGGGGATCTTCAGAACCCAGGGATTGAACCTGGGTCTCCTGCACTGCAGGTAGATTCTTTACCAGCTGAGCCACAAGGGAAGCCTAAGAATACTGGAGTGGATAGCCTATCCCTTCTCCAGCAGATCTTCCCAACCCAGGAATCGAACTGGGATCTCCTGCATTGCAGGCGGATTCTTTACCAGCTGAGCTATCAGGGAAGCCTGATTTTACTCATAATTGTCAACTATTGAATACTGTTGGCAGACATAGGAAAGGAGCCTGAAATTAATGGAAATTCAAACTGTGATCCATATCTAGTCTTTAAAATCCCATCCACATCAGGTCATGGTATTTAAATCATATATGTGTGTACCTTTATCATGAATAACAAATTTGCAAAATAAAATATTTTAATCAGCCTTAAATTCACATAGGAATTATCTCTGAAAGGCTCAGTTTTCCTCCTTTCATGAGTATTTGGAAGTGGGGGAGGAGGAGAACCAATTCTCATTTCAGGTAGGAAAACATATAACCTTGAAATACAAAGTAATGAAGAGGTAAACCATATTAGAAGTGTTAGGCACTCAGTCATGTCTGACTTTTTGTGACCCCATGGACTGTAGCCCGCCAGGCTCCTCTCTCCGTGGAATTTCCCAGGCAAGAATACTGGAGTGGGTTGCCATTTTCTTCTCCAGGGGATCTTCCTGATCCAGGGATCAAACCCCCATCTCCTGTGCATCTTTCATTGCAAGTAGATTCTTCACCCTCTGTGCCACCAAGGAAGCCAACCATATTAACCACTTCCCAATTTAAAGAAAGAACGGACAAAGCAGACAGAAGTGTTAATAATGGACTAAGGCTTGCTTTACTTTGAATTATTACACCTATTTTAGTCTTTGATATCAGCAAGGCTGATAAATATTGCATTCATCTCCACCAAGAAGGGAGAGGTCTACATTGCTGCTGCCACTCCTACTGAGAAGCTGTTGCTCCCCTGACATATGAAATCATTTGAGAAGGAAAGTCATTGTCATAAGGTGAGCAGCAGTTGAGGGAAATGCAGCTAAATAAAATACATGCAGCTCAGGAAAGCACTATGGAAATAAATATCACGAGTAACAAAAATGGTTTAGTCCAGTAATCTCAGTCTTTGAGGTGTAGTTTAGGGAAATCATTAACAACAGAATAAAAGTTGTAATTTACAAAAATATGTTTATTGCACCTCTATATATGATGGCAAATAATATGAACCTAAATATGTAACGGAAAAGAAATAAGTAAATCATGGCTTATCAGGCCCACAAACTACTGGGAAGCCTAGTGAATGAAGAGGAGATTCTGGGAACATGCTGACAAGACTGGGCTTCCTTTCTGCCACATTCCTGCTACTAAGCTATGTGTGTAATTATATAGATGATTGAGTGTGGACAATGTCTTGGGCTTTGTCACCATTCCAACAGAGAAAGCTAGTGTCATCCGTTGGCAGAGCAGTTAGCAGGGTTAAAAGGCAGTGTAACAAAGATTCCCTGGAGCTTAAAGTCATGTATTACAATGTAAAACATTAGGAAACGAATTGAGACACTGTAGTCTCTGTCATGACCTTAATCAGTGGTCTGGAAACCAAATAAAATATTTTAGTTTATGAAGATAGAAAGAATGAAATCATGAAGGTAAAAGTTAGGAAACTTAGAGGTTAGATCCAGGAGATGTGACAAATACCAGGAGTTTGCGCATATAAAAAGTTGTGTCTATACTAACTATACCATCCCTAAACGTGAGGTTAGATATTGTGGTTTGAACCTGTGACCTGTCAAGGATCAGGAGCAGGCAGGCAGCAGGCCACCAAAGGTGACCCTCCTTCCGAAGATGAACTCCCCTCTGTGGCCTGTGAGACTGTGGTTAGTGCCAGGCTATCCTCCTGAAGGGCCATCTCCGATGCAAGCAGACAGAGCTGCCTGAGCATCCCCGGAAGGCAGGTAGACAGGGTCCAGCACCGAGGGCTCCTGCTGCTGCTGCAAAGTCGCTTCAGTCATGTGCGACCCCATGGACAGCAGCCAACCAGGCTCCTCCGTCCTTGGGATTCTCCAGGCAAGAATGCTGCAGTGGGTTGCCATTTCCTTCTCCAACTGAGGGCTCCTAGTCCATGCTAAACAAGGCCATCACCATGCATGCTTTCCACAGAGCACTGTACCTTGTGACACATTCAGAGAGTGGGCTCCTCTGAAACAAGGGAGGAAGCCAAGGAGGAGGAAGACATGAGCCCCAGAAAAAGGGAGTGCTAGGAATGCTAGGAAAGGAAGCCTCCGGGAGGAAAGTCTTGATTAAAACAGAGGAACTGATGAAGTCCCTTCTGTGATTAACTTTGTGGGAAAGTATATGGAGAAGCTTATGACATGTATGAGAATAATTTAAATTACCAAAAAAATTAAGCAAATGGACATGCTGAATGCCTAGCAATAGCTAAGTAAGAGATGATACTTTTACACCATAAAATATTATGTAGCCGTTAAAAAGGAAATTGAACTATACCTTATCACACGAAGAGATTTCTATAAGGTATTGTTGAGTGAGAAAAGTAAGATACAAGTTAAGAATGTAGATACAATCCTGTCTTTGTAGAACACGGACAAAAAAGAAAAACGTGTGTGTGTATAGAAGATGGTAGGGGAGCAGATGAACAGAACAGTCAAAGTGGAAAGTAGAGGTTTTTTTTAAGGTGTATGAACATACTTCTCTTAATTATACGTGAACATGGTTATAGGTATAAAGAAATTACTTTTATGCCTTGACAAATGAATAAAAGTAGAGTGTACAGCTGTACATAGATAATTTAAACTGAAATATGGTCAAAAACCATTAAAGGGATTAGGAAGAAAATAATAGAGTTTAAGTCGTTTTTGAGTGATTTCTTCAATATATCCCTTAGTTTTAGAAACAATATACAGTGGTAAGGCTCTAAAGATTTTTAATGCTATATAAACTCTCAAGGTTTTATTTCTATAATAAGATTGTTATAGGAAAAAGTGCTTCCTTGTATCTTTATATAATAAATGGGTTCCTAAGAAAGGGTTATGATACTCTCGAGTATCTAAGAGAGCCGGCTGCAGTGGGATGTTGTCAAACTTTGTTGCTGTGAAGTAGATCTCTTGTAATACAGGTTCTCCCATCTAGTTTCTTTGTGATTGTTCTGTAGTACATGAAGAATTTAAACATGTTGATGGTAACAGCTATTATTAAGCCACATTATTATGTGCAGGGCAGTGTTCTCAAACTTTAAATATACTTCCTCATTTATTCCTAATGGATATTTTTTTAAAATCATTTTCCTAACTGTACAGATAAAGGTGTTACTTTCCTAATTTTACAGATGAGAAAGGAAACTAGTTCATCAAGATTAGAGACTTATAAAAGGTCACACATGCTAGGAAACAGTGGGGCACATATTCAACTTTACCGCCACCTCCTCATCAGCCATAAAATACAAAATACTTACCTGTGTGGTCATCGTAGCTTGTCAAAAAGATTCCATATTTTTGTGTGTAACTTAGAACAGTCTTTCTAACAGGTAGGGAGTCACGGGATACAGGCAGCTTGGGCTGGTGGCAGAAACGGTCGTGAAGTCATGGACAGATTCTTAGCACTGGCTCCAGATCTCCTTTCACCAAGAGGATTGTTCTATTTAGTCACCATTAAAGAAAACAATCCAGGTAATAGAGACCATTTTATCTTTTAACGATTTCCTTAGCTGAAATCAAGGTTAATTGTGTCAAAGGCTGTTATTAAGTAACCCAGAATGTTAATGAATGTAGTTGCTGACAGCTGCTAATACAGACATAGCATTCATGTTGAAAGAGGAGAGAGATTTTTAAGAGGTAGATTTTTCTGATTTTAAAGAGTACTGTGTTTTTGAGGGGTTTTCCCCTAATTTATAAACCAGTTCTCAAATACAGAGTCTGTAATTTCTTCTTCTAACACCTGACCTTCAGTACTATGAATTTTCTATATTATAGTCTTTATGTCATTGGCAGTTCTGCTGTATATCTTTAGTTCATCTGAAGTTTATCATGAAAGCTATCTCCTGATACTGATTTTTATATCCTGGCTTTCAGATCAGTTGGTAACTAAATTGACTGTAATCTTTCTTCTCTTTTCTGTACATCTCAGGTTTGATTTTTATGTGATACATTCTCAGTCCCTCAGATCACATCATAATTACTAGTGTTGTTGGTTTGGGTGGGGAGATGGGGTGTGTGTGTGTGGTTTTTTGTTTTTGTTTTCTTTTTTGGTAACTCCAGTTTCCTGGTTTTGTCTTTGTAGTGTTAAATATTAACAAAGGGAAGGTTTTACTTTTTTCAATACTCCTGAAAAAAACAAACTACTTCGTTTACTGCCACTTTTCAATGTCACCGTATGATTTGCCCATACCCTTGTTGGCATTTTTCATCCAGAAGGAGAAAATGTAGGGCAGAGATTAGAGCCAGGCAACTCAAAAATGAATCATTTATTGTAATAGCAAGTATAACTCCTGTTTCTGTTGAGTCCAGAGCAGGCTACCACCACAGCGCAGTCATTCACTCTTGACTGGAATTCTAAGCAACACCCTGAAAATACAGAGTACGCTCTTCTGTCTAAAGTCCAAGTTCACTTAAATAGAAATTGCATGGTGTTCACTGTTTTCTCAGATGAGTGGAATTTGTAAATAGTCTGTTTATCATCTTATTAAACTGTGTAGTGATCATGCACACTTCGCCAAATGATTTAATTGGATTTTATCTTTTAATTTTCATTTTAGAAGAAATTTTGAAAATAATGAAGACAAAAGGTCTACATGGGACCACTGCCCTTTCCAGGCAAGCAGGCCAAGAGATGCTTTCAGTCCTCAAGTTCACCAAGCCCTAATCTGCAGTGTGTGCTATTTAAAGCCGAATGCTTTTGGCATATTTTGAAACTGAAAGTTTTTTCTTTGTTAGCAAGTAAAATTGTCAGAAATTTGTTATCTAGAAAAAGGCAAGCGGGTAGGGCATTTCCTTTTACCCAGCAGTCAGGCCTCCAGGAATATTTGCACAAATGCAAGTAAATATGTATATATATTGAGTTTCACATATTTATATGTATTATATGTGGAGAATATATAATGAAAAAGTTACACTTAATTATACGTGAAGAGGATGTTCATTTCAGCGTTCCTTGTAATGGCAGAACAGTGAAGTTAAATGTCCATCAGCAAAGGGACTGGTAAAATACAGTACAGTATATCCATGTTCCTAAACATCTCCAGCCATTAAACATGAGTCACGTCTGTATATACTGAAGCAGAAGGGGTTCATTATGTACTACTGATCAGTGAAAAAAAGCAATTGGAAAATAATGTTAACCTATATGTATGTTTTTAAAAAACTAACCAAGAAGCTTTGTGTGTATGTATATATAAGAAATTCTCAAAAGGTACATGCTGCTGCTGCTGCTAAGTTGTTTCAGTTGTGTCCGACTCTCTGCAACCCCATAGACGGCAGCCCACCAGGCTCCTCTGTCCCTGGGATTCTCCAGGCAAGAGCATTGGAATGGGGTGCCATTTCCTTCTCCAATGCATGAAAGTGAAAAGTGAAAGTGAAGTCGCTCAGTCATGTCCAACTCTGTGCGACCCCATAGACGGCAGCCTACCAGGCTCCTCTGTCCCTGGGATTCTCCATGCAAGAGCATTGGAGTGGGGTGCCATTTCCTTTTTCAATGCATGACAGGTGGGAATAGAGGAACCTTCATTCTTTTGTGTTGGCATTTGTACAGTGATAATCTATTCTATAATGAAACAGTTTTTTATATAAAAAATTTTCAAGTTTACATGCTTATTGTCTCCATTCTTTTCTATTTAGAATGGCTTCTTCCATTCTTCTCCCTGGTCACATTTCTCCCACTTTTTATCCTCTATGATATGTTTCTATTTTCTTTTTATATATTGCAAACTGCTCTTATTTTGTTCTTAGATCAGGGAGAGTTGTATGTAAATAAACTCAACACTCAGATTAATCACATATTTAAGAGCCTAGGGACTTCCTTGGTGGACCAGTGGTTCAGAATCTGCCTTCCAGCGCACGAGATGCAGGTTCGATCTCTGGTCAGGGAGTTAAGCTCCCACATGTCCTGGGGCTAAGCCCGCACACTGCAGCAAAACAAGCCTGCATGCCACAACTCGAGAAGCCTGCGCGCCGCAAGAAGCTGCCAGTGTGCCTGCCGCAGCAGCAAAAGCCCACGCACTGCGCCAGAGACCCAGTGCAGCCAACATGTAAATAATTAATAGATAAAAAAGTTCTTTTGCTTTTTTTCTTTTTAAAGAGTCCTCATGTATCTTTCAAGAAATGTCAAATTACCTTAGCTAAGTTTAGGAACCTCTTCTGTAATTCCCCCGCAACCCACATTTAAAATATGCAGTTGACCCTTAAACAACATGGGTTTGAACTGTATAGGTCTACTTGTGCACAGATTTGTTTCAATAAAGACATTGTAGAACTTCACAATCTGTGGTTGGTTGAATCCATGGAGGCCATGGAGGGACTGGCTGTAAAGTTACATGTGGATTTTTGATGTGCAGAGGGGATCAGTACCCTAACCTCTGTGTTGTTCAAGGGTCAATTGTATTTATGAAAGTCAATTAGCAGAACTGTAGGACCAGACTAAGAGGAATCTAGAATTTATTTTTAATTTGGTTACATTGAGAATCACCTGAGGAAGTTTCAGTTCAGTCACTCAGTCGTGTCTGACTCTTTGCGACCCCATGAACCACAGCACGCCAGGCCTCCCTGTCCATCACCAACTCCTGGAGTCTACCCAAACCCACATCCATTGAGTCGGTGATGCCATCCAACCATCTCATCCTCTGTCGTTCCCTTCTCCTCCTGCCTTCAATCTTTCTAAGCATCCGGGTCTTTTCCAATGAGTCAGTTCTTCGCATCAGGTGGCCAAAGTATTGGAGTTTCAGCTTCAACATCAGTCCTTCCAATGAACACTCAGGACTGATCTCCTTTAGGATAGATTGGTTGTATCTCCTTGCAGTCCAAGGGACTCTCGAGTCTTCTCCAACACCACAATTCAGAAGCATCAATTCTTCGGCGATCAGCTTTCTTCACAGTCCAACTCTCACATCCATACATGACCACTGGAAAAACCATAGCCTTGACTAGACGGACCTTGGTTGGCAAAGTAATGTCTCTGCTTCTTAATATGCTGTCTAGGTTGGTCATAACTTTCCTTCCAAGGAGTAAGCGTCTTTTAATTTCATGGCTGCAGTCACCATCTACAGTGATTTTGGAGCCCAGAAAAATAAAGTCTGCCACTGTTTCCACTGTTTCCCATCTATTTGCCATGAAGCGATGGGACCGGATGCCATGATCTTTGTTTTCTGAATGTTGAACTTTAAGTCACTTTTTCACTTTCATCAAGAGGCTCTTTAGTTCTTCTTCACTTTCTGCCTTAAGGGTGGTGTCATTTGCATATCGGAGGTTATGGTAAAGACAGTACTTAATACGTCTGTGTGGTAAGCTGAATAATAGCCCCCAAAGATATCCATGTTCTAATCCCTAGAACTCTGTAAGTATTACTTTATATGGCAGAAGGGACTTGGCAGAGACAACTAAGAATTTTGAGATGGGAAGATGATCCTGGATTTTCCAGGTTGCCTCTCAGTATGATCACAAGTGTATTATAAGACAGAGGCAGAGGGAGATTTTACTCCAAAAGAGAAGTTATTATGACGACGCTGCTGTCTTTGAAGATGGAACAAGGGACTGTCAGCCAAGGAGTGCAAGCGATGAGCCCTGGAATCTAGAAAAGGAAAGGAAATGATTCTCCCCTAGGGCCCTTGAAGGGCTTGAAGCCCTGCTGTTACCTTGACTTTGGTCCAGAAAACCACATTTCAGACTTGTGGCCACCAGAACTGCAAGAGAATAAATTCCTGCTGTTCTAAGCCACTAAAGTTGGGGTAATTTGTTCCAGCAGCCATGGGAAACTAATACATTATGGTCACAGTTCAAGGGTAACTACCAAAATAGTAGAAACAGGAGAGGAAAACAGCAAATTATAAAAGAAAAAGCCTCAATTAATGCGCTAAGACACCACCTTTTGGTCTTTCTGAGGTCTTAGTGAAGGTTTACCTTTAGTGTGATACCTTTAACTTCATCTGTAGGCCCTGAATTTGATTTTTGCTTAAGACAGCAAAGTGAAAACAATTGAGGCTGAGTCTCACTGTCATTCTCACAGATCTTTAAACTCCAAGTACATTGGCTTAACTCATCGGCATAGGCAATAGAATTGGCAAGAAGGACCTCATGATTTAAGTGAAGAGTGGAAAAGGAGTCTGAAGTATAGGTCACCAGGGAGACTTGTTTCCATCCTGTAGCCCTTGGCGGTGGGTCCTACAGAAATACTTTTGTACATGGGCCCTTACAACGTTTGGGGTGTGGACTATCACATGAAAACCCATTGGCTCCAGTAAGCCAGCACTAATGGAGGTTCCTCAGGGAATACTGCAGGCCTCAGCACTGCCCAGAAGTGTAGAAGGATCGGAACGTTCACCCTACTTGAAAGCTAACAGGTTAACCTGACACAGTTTCACTGTTGGAAGACGAAGGCAGGCTTTTTGGATCAGAGACAAAACTTCATTACTCAGCATAGCAATTAATATGAACATCAGCATATTTTCATCGGCTTCCCCATGCCCCTGAGCCCCATGGAGGCACCATGGCGGGGCCCAGATGGGTACCTACATACACAGTGGGTTGCATTATAGGAGAGAAAGCCTGGACCTGGGAAAGCTCAATTCTTCGCTGCGGGCATCAAGCATACCTTCCCTTTGCCGTGGAGACACACTGCAGACTGGAGGATAAGAGTACCTATTCTTTAGTTGAAAAATGTCTTCTCTCTGCTTTGAGAGACACTATCCTATTTGTATACTGACCACAAGATGGTCACTATACAAGTATTCTTGAAGAGGTAATCCATAACAAAGGGAAGTTAATGCCTTGATTTCAAGACATGAAGAAACCCAAGAGACCCACGAAGAATTATCTTCCAACACAAGTCTTCAGTCAAGTAGAGGAGATAAGGGACTAGGAACAGTGACTGTGTGTCTGCAGGGCCTTCTGCTGAGACACTGCAGTGCCTGTAACAGCTCATGTGATGAGTCTCAGAGACTGGGTCATCTGACTGAGAGGTAGTTTCCCTGCCTGACTGCCCCAGTAGGGTGATGGTGGAGATGCCGGTGAAAGATTTGGTCCTCCAGGCCCAAACCTATTCAAGTCACCACAACTTGGCTATGCTAACCAGCTGGTTTCAAATGGGTGATGACTAGGAAAATGTAACCATTTATCATTGCCAGAATTCAGAATACATTAATGAGACACCTGAAGTTTGGTGGCACCACCAGAGGCTTCTGTTAAAGCTTTGGAGTGCTATTCATGTGTTGATCTAGTTCAAGGGCTGGCAAAGCATAGCCCACAGGCCGCATCTGTCCCACTACGTGTTTTGGTGAATAAAGTTTTATTGGGCCATAGCTCTTCATTTGATTCTGTGATACACCGGCCAAGTTGAACAGCTGCCCACAAAACATAAAATATTTACTACCTGGCCCTTGGGTTTCCCTGGTGGCTCAGATGGTAAGGAATCCACCTGCAATGCGGGAGACCTGGGTTCGATCCCTGGGTCGGGAAGATCCACTGGAGGATCTTACTGTCTTGGATCACTCACTCTGGAGGAATCCAGATGCTATGTTTGCTGGAAACTCAACCCCTTGAAGACATCCAAGTGGTGAGGGGCCACTGTCTCCTGCCCACAACCATGTGAGTGAATCATTTCGAAGAATATTCTCCAACTTCAATCAAGTCTTCAGATGATAACTACAGCCACAACCAACATCTCAACCTCAATTTCATTGACAGACCCAAAATAGAACCACCCAGTAGACCAGCCTAAAATTCCTGACCCATAAATAAAATGTATCAGAAAATAAACATTTTTTAAAATGTAAGGCTTGGGATGATTTGCCACATAGTCGCAAAAAGTCGGACACAACTGAGCGACTGAACTGAACTGAACTGAATAATTAATAACACTATTAAACAGCTTTCTACTCAATGTTGAGCTTCTTAATTTGTAACATGCACTTTGTTGTCAGATGTTGGTTGTATCTTCAATGGAATGAATATTCAAGAGGTTCATTCACTGTCACGAATTGAATTTTAAAAATTTTTAATAAATTTTGGCACTGATTTAACTGATTTCTTTTGATGTGTCTAATGACACTGGTATAAAAACTGACATTTAAGTACTAAGTTCTGCTAATGGGCTTCCACATGGCACTAGTGGTAAAGAACCCACCTGCCAAAGTGAAAGACATGGGTTCGATCCCTGGGTTGGGAAGATCCCCTGGAAAAGGAAATGGTAACCCACTCCAGTATTCTCGTCTGGAAAATCCCATGGACAGAGGAACCTGGCAGGCTATAGTCCATAGGGTCACAAAGAGTCGGACACAACTGAAGCAACTTAATATACACTGCTAATGAAACACATCAATTATGATAGTTTTGCTTTTCATGTGTGAAGTTAAAATTGGAATAGAAAATAATGAAATTATTTGAGAAAAATCACTTGATTTAAAATGAAGACATGCTTCACAGAGTGATACGTAAATGCACTTTTTAAAAAGCAGTAGCTTATAATAAAGCCATTGTCTTTGAGCAAGCACCTTGAAATAATTAAATTCAAATTCACTTCTGCTTCATAGCTTTCTTAAGTTAGAACATTTTTTCTAGCACAATACTGTACTCCACCCAAATCTGTATGTGCACTGTCTCCACTGTGCAGATTTTAAAGTACGTCCACAAATTCTTTGACACTCCTCCCTTCAAAACATGGAGCCTACTTTTCAACCTCTTGGGTGTAGTTTGGACTTAGTGATTCACTTCTGAGGATCAGAGTATGCAAAGAGAAAACAGTAACCACAACAAAGTAGAAATAATAACCACAATGAAGTCTATGAAGAAATTTATTTTCACTATAAAATAAAAATGAAAGCCAAAATTCTTCCTGTATTTTTTAAACAAAATAAAATTATCAGTCATATTTAAAACTGAAATAAAAAAGTACCACATATCAGTACTTGTGGAAAATGGTTCAACTAATAGAGTGACCTACAGCTTTCAAATACATCTACTAGAAAACAAAACAAAACAAAAAATATAGAAAGTCAATGAAAAACTAACATTACGAAAAAAATAAACCATTACAAGTATAAAGAAATAATAGAAAAAAGTAATGAAACAAAAGAAATCTGAATGGACAAACAAAATAAAACCTGAAAAGATTAATTAGACAAATCTTTAGTTAGGTTGATCGAGAAACAGGAGAAATAAATATTAGGGATGAAAAGATCATACTTACAAATAGTGTACAGATACTAAAATTCAAAAGAAAATACCACAACTTTATACCAAACCATTTGAAAACAGATAAATAATTTCTTAAGAAAATAAAACTAACTTGTGAAAAAAAAAAACCTTAAAGAGTCTATGACCATTAAAGAAAGTGAGTCAGTATAGTCTGTCCATTCTATTTTACAAAATAAAAGCAGGCTTCCCAGGTGGCTCAGATGGTAAAGAAGCTGCCTGCAATACAGAATACCTGCGTTTGATCCCTGGGTCGAGAAGATTCCCTGGAGAAGGGACTGGCTACCCACTCCAGTATTCTTGCCTGGAGAATCCACATGGGCAGAGCAGCCTGGTGGGCTATATAGTCCATAGGGTCACAAAGAGTCGGACATGACTGAACTGACAAATACACAGGTGATTCTACAAATGAGTTTTACCAAACATTCAAGAATCCTGTTTTTTTATATGAATTAGTATATCATTGATATGCTAGTATATCAGTGATACCCAAACCAAACAGAAACAATATAAGACAATTTTAGGTTAATCCCACTGTGAATATACTGTGCAAAAAAGATTATTGTGGGGTGGTTTGTGAACAAAGATTCAAACTTCGAAAAAATGTCTAAAATCCACAAATATATTATTAATAATAGTATTGATCATGACCAAGTAGGGTTAATGCCAAGCATGCCAGGATAGTTCAACATTAGAAACTCTGTTTAGGTAATCACCACAAGGATAATGGGAAGGAAAAAAACCTTGCCATTTAATTAGATGTAGAAAAAGCATTTGTTTAAACTCACCATCCATTCAGGCCTTAAGAAAACAAGATGTGAGATTCTATAGAACTTTTTTCAGAACTATTGTCAAGCAGATTATGATAAAACTTGAGTTACATAGCCATGTAAGGGTTTTAAATTAAGAGAAGTGCTAGCCAAAAAAAAAAAAAAAACTACTTAATTGTAATCTTGTGACAACTGAAAACTCATTTCTATTAACATGTCAAAATGTATATTCTTTTGTTGACAGAAAATGTAATCTCTACATACCTGTGTGGGCCTAGTTTTTAAAAAATATACTTCAATCAACAGATCGCAGGCAGTTGAAAGCAGAAGCAGACATGAGAATCCAGCTGTCTTCCATCAAGTCAGACATTAAGGAAATCTACAAAATTATCAACTATGTTGCTTTCCCCCTAAACATTTTATTTTGGAAAATATAAATGTTTGTCATAAAAAATAAGCCAGTTCTGTACGAACAGGTGATAGATTTCTTACTGTCATTTAAAATAAATTAATATGTTTTAAAGAAAATATAATCTTTTCACTTTGTCAGAGCTGTCAGTTCTTATTAGGGAAGAATTAGGGCTTCCCTCGTGGCTCAGCACTAAAGAATTCGCCTGCAATATAGGAACCACAGGAGATGGGATTCAATCCCTAGGTTGGGAAGATTCCCTGGAGGAGGGCATGCCAGTAACTCTTGCCTGGAGAATCCTATGGATAGAGGAGCCTGGTGAGCTACAGTCCATGGGGTTGCAAAGCCTCGGACACAACTGAGGTGACTTAGCACAGCACACACAGGCTTTGACTACAAACAGTTCTGTTTAACTTCTCTTTTCTGGCAATGACTAGGATCCTAGCAACAGGGCCTTTGGAAGACCTGGCCCAAGCAATACAGCAGTTTCTTCAGCATTCCTAGCACCATGACTTGACAGGCTCACCTGGAAGATAAAGTGACCTGCTATTTGTAACAGACTCTCTAACACCAAATCTAAACTTAAGAAACATTTTTAACTCTCTAAAACTTTCAACAAAAAGCTGTTTGTGTGGGTCTGTCAAACTTGTATGGTAACTTGCTGCTAACCTTTCACTTACCATTTGTCAGAAAAGAATTTCCCAAACAAATTTTAGGTAAGTGTGTACCACTTCACATATTTGAATAAAATCAAGTTTAAACAAGTGTAAATAAGATAATTTCCAGGGGCATAGTATAAACACATTTTTATAAACAGAAACTGCTGCATCATTCTTTTAAACATATCTAATAGAACCTAAGTACTATAGCAATTTGATTCCCACCATTATCAATAAAATACAAGGAAGTTCAACAGTCAGACATTTAACATCATTCACTGGATCTGTATTTTCACTCCATTTCCCTTATAGAATTATAGTATGATTATAGTATGTTGGCGGTGCTGAAAATAACTTATTTTATTCTCCCTACAATGTTTGTGTGTGTGTGTGTGTGTGTGTACACACCAAGTCACTCAGTTGTGTCCAACTCTTTGTGACCCCATGGACTACAGCCTACCAGGCTCCTCTGTCTCTGGAATTTTCCACATCCAGGGGATCTTCCTGACCAATGATCCAACCCATGTCTCTTGCATCTCTTGCATTGCAGGCAGATTCTTTACCACTGAACCACCAGGGAAGCCCTATAATACTGCTGTGTAATAAAAATATGAATATAAATTTAAAAAATTTTTAATTTCCTGTGAATAAGCTGTAGGTATTAAAAATATTTTTCTAGATTGTTACTAAACAAAAATTAGAACAAAAATGTTAAAGATAGAAACATTAAAAATATTATAGGTAATTAAGATTAAAATATTTTAAATCATACTGAAAACTCATCTGTTAGAGAATTGAGAGTAGTTTGTAGGTTTTTTTTTAGTTCATAGTTTCATAAATATATATTACTTATAACGATTTATATTACTATTTTTATATTTATATATAACTAAAATAAGACAGCAGTTGACATAAATTCTACTCCTACTTTTCCTGTTTATAGATGAAATCACTGAAAAAGCTTTTCATGTAAATATGTAGATAATGGAGTTTTATAGTAACTCAATCTTTATTACTTGATGTCACTACATTCACTAAATTTTTCTGAGTAATATGCTAAACATGAAATAATTTCTAATGATTTATTGACTGAGAGCTCTATTAGGACTTTCCTTTTTTTGGCCATGTGGCATGTGATCTTAGTTCGCTGACCAGGGATTGAACCCATGCCCCCTGCAGTGGAAATGTGGAGTCTTAACCACTGGACTGCCAGGGAAGTCCCTCTGCTAAGCTTTTAAGCAACTGAAAACCATTGAGTTGCAAACAAGTATTTGTTAGACACGACAAATGTCTTTTTCAACATATTTCAAATTACCTCTCTAGATTCCCAGGGTTTTTTTTTTTTTGTTTTCCCCACAGGGCCACTGTAAAATTAGAGCTACATGAGCCAGAATGATGTCTTAATTCTGTAAACAAAAGGACAAGTGTGCAAGAGAAGGAGGAAAGAGAACCAATCTGAGGCGAGTATATTAACAGGAAGATTGATTTTTGGAGAGTACAGGGGAGTTGAGAAAATAACAGATCACTTAAAATTCTCCATGCACAACAAGCGTCTCTTGAAATGTCTTGGTGTGTTCTATTTGCTAAACTCTGATGTAGGTAAAATAAGGGTGTTTACTGTCTCACATTTAGGAGTAAATATAGTATCAATGAGGGTCTCTGCTTATGAATTAAAATGCAGACACTTCTGCATATTGTCCAAGTTATATTGATGAATTTATCTGAAAGAGAGTTGGAGGGTGTGGACAGTGAAAGGCATCTATCATTCAGAAAGCCTTCACACTGGTGAGCATTTGGCAGAAAAAAAAGAAACAAACAAGGTTTAACTCAAGGATTGACTTGGTATATCTGTGTATGTTCTTACCCTGCAAAAATCTGAATATTATATAGTCTCTTAGTGTGAGTCACTTCTGTGAACTATAATTGACACAGAGTCTACAAAGTATCCAGATGAAAAGACCAACTTAAATTCAAACTAAAACACACAGTGAAAGTTCCTGAACCAGGACAGATCAGATTCTAGTTTGAGATCAAATAAAAAGGGAAAGTATGATCTATAGCTGGCTTCACCAGTGCTTCTACCACACAGCCTCTCTCCATCCAAGTGTGAGATGGTGAAAGCATATAAAAGCTCTACATAGACTGAGACATGACAGAGTGATAAAGGGTCCTGAAAAGTGCTCAAGCAGAGATACCAAAATGCTACATGTGTATATAGTATTGCTTTGAAGGTTATAAAGTTTCTAAAAGAATAGAGGAGAAAATGAATAGAACTGATATTCCAGCAATAATCTAGGTAACTACTTTCCTCTAGTGGAGCTTTGGTCATGAAACAGATTGTGGGGACTTCTGATTTTGGCTATAGTAGACTAACATTTTATCAGGCCAACTGCCCTGGCCAAATATTAGATGTAGTTATAGATGCAAAATCCACCTGCAATGCAGGAGACCCAGCTTCAATCCCTGGGTTGGCAAGATCCCCTGGAGAAGGAAATGGCAACTCACTCCAGCATTCTTGCTGGGAAATCCCAAGGACAAAGGAGGCTGGCGAGCTGCAATCCATGCGATTGCAAGAGTCAGACATGACTTAGCAACTAAACCAGCACCATAGACACAAATACCAAGGTGGAGAGATCTTTACGGTCTACCTGAAAAGACCAGGGCCACCATGGCAGGAAGGACTTGAAGGCTCAAGGCCATGCCCAGAAGGGAAGCACAGGAATGAGGCATTTAGCATTTGTTTTCCCCTTACAGCAACTGCCAATTCATAAGCAGTGGCCCAAAACTGAAAAGTACGAAAGCATGAAAAAGCAAAAAGATAGACACTGAAAGAGGAACTCCCCAGGTCCGTAGGTCCCAATATGCTACTGGAGAGGGGTGGAGAAATAGCTCCAGAAAGAATGAAGGGGCTCTGAGCCAAACTGAAAACAATGCCCGGGTGTAGATGTGACAGCTGATGGAAATAAAGTCTGATGCTGTAAAGAATAATACTGCACAGGAACCTGGAATGTTAGGTCAATGAATCAAGGTAAGTTGGAAGTGGTCAAACAGGAAATGGCAAGAGGGAATATCGACATTTTAGGAATCAGTGAATTAAAATGGACTAGAATGGGCGAATTTAATTCAGATGACCATTACTTCTACTACCATGGGCAAGAATCCCTTACAGGAAATGGAGTAGCCATCATAGTCAACAAAAGAGTCTGAAATGCAGTACTTGGATGCAATCTCAAAAATGACAGAATGATCTTTGTTCATTTCCAAGGTGAACCATTCAATATCATACTATGCCCCAACCACGAAGCTGAAGTTGAACGGTTTTATGAAGACCTACAAGACCTTCTAGAACTAACACCCAAAAAAGATGTCCTTTTCATCATAGGGGACTGGAATGCAAAAGTAGGAAGTCAAGAGATACCTCATGTAACAGGAAAATTTGGTCTTGTAGTACAAAATGAAGCAAGGCAAAGGCTAACAGTTTTGCCAAGGAACACACTGGTCATAGCAAACACTCTCTTCTAACAACATACAGGACGACTCTACACATGGACATCACCAGATGGTCAATACCACAATCAGATTGATTACATTCTTTGCAGCCAAAGATGGAGAAACTCTATACAGTGAGCAAAAACAAGACTGTGAGCTGACTGTGGCTCAGATCATGAACTCCTTATTGCAAAATTCAGACTTAAATTGAAGAAAGTAAGGAAAACCACTAGACCATTCAGGTATGACCTAAATAAAATCCCTTATGATTATACAGTGGAAGTGAGAAATAGACTCAAGGGATTAGAGCTGATAGACAGAGTGCCTGAAGAACTATGGATGGAGATTCATAACACTGTGCAAGAGGAGGTGATCAAAACCATCCCTAAGAAGAAGAAATGTAAAATGGCAAAATGGTTGTCTGAGGAGGCCTCACAAATAGCTCAGAAAAGATAAGCAAAGGCAAAGGAGAAAAGGAAAGACATATCCATCTGAATACAGAGTTCCAAAGAATAGCAAGGAGAAATAAGAAAGCCTTCCTAAGTGATGAATGCAAAGAAACAGAGGAAAAACAACAGAATGGGAAAGACTAGAGATCTCTTCAAGAATATCAAAGATACCAAGGGAACATTTCATGCAAAGATGGGCACAATAAAGGACAGAAATGGTATGGACCTAACAGAAGTGGAAGATATTAAGAAGAGGTGGCAAGAATACACAAAATTGTACAAAAAATATCTTAATGACTCAGATAACCACGACAGTGTTATCACTCACCTAGAGCCAGACATCTTGGAATATGAAGTCAAGTGGGCTTTAGGAAGCATCACTACAAACAAAGCTAGTGGAGATGATGGAATTCCAGCTGAGATATTTCAAATCCTAAAAGATGATGCTGTGAAAATGCTGCACTCAATATGCCCATAAATTTAGAAAACTCAGCAGTGGCCATAGGACTGGAAAAGGTCAGTTTTCATTCCAATCCCAAAGAAAGGCAATGCCAAAGAATGTTCAAACTACCACATGATTGCACTCATCTACATGCTAGCAAAGTAATGCTCAAAATTCTCCAAGCCAGGCTTCAACAGTAAGTGAACTGTAAACTTCCAGATGTTCAAGCTGGATTTAGAAAAGGCAGAGGAACCAGAGATCAAATTGCCAACATCCATTGGATCACAGAAACAGTAAAAGAACTCCAGAAAAACATCTACCTCTGCTTTTTTGGCTATGCTAAAGCCTTTGACTGTGTGGATCACAACAAACTGTGGAAAATTCTTAAAGAGATAAGAATACCAGACTACCTTACCTGCCTCCTGAGAAATCTATATGCAGGTCAAGAAGCAACAGTTAGAACTGGACATGGAACAACATACTGGTTTCAAATTGGGAAAGGAGTACATCAAGGCTGTATACTGTCACCCTGCTTATTTAACTTATATGCAGAGTACATCATGTGAAATGTCGGGCTGGATGAAGCACAAGCTGGAATAAAGATTATTGGGAGAAATATCAACAACCTCAGATATGCAGAGGACACCACCCTTATGGCAGAAAGTGAAGGAACGAAAGAGTGTTTTGATGAAAGTGAAAGAGGAAAATTACAAAAATGGCTTAAAACTCATCATTCAAAAAACAAAGATCACTGGTATTGGGTCCCATCACTTCATAGCAAATAGATGGGGAAAGGATGGAAATAGTGACAGACTTCATTTCCTTGGGCTCCAAAATCACCGCAGATGGTGACTGCAGCCATGAAATTAAAAGATGCTTGCTCCTTGGAAGAAAAGCTATGACCAACCTAGACAGCATATTAAAAAGCAGAGACATTACTTTGCTGACAAAGATCCGACTAGTCAAAGCTATGGTTTTTCCAGTAGTCATGTATAGATGTGAGAGTTAAACCATAAAGAAAGTTGAGCACCAAAGAGTTGATGCTTTTGAATTGTGGTGTTGGAGAAGACTCTTGAGAATCCCTTAGACTGCAAGAAGATCCAACCAGTCCATCCTAAAGGAGATCAGTCCTTAGTGTTCATTGCAAGGAGTGATGCTGAAGCTGAAGCTCCAATACTTTGGCCACCTGATGTGAAGAACAGACTCATTGGAAAAGACCCTGATGCTGGGAAAGATGGAAGGCAGGAGAAGGGGACGACAGAGGATAAGACAGTTGGATGGTATCACTGACTCAATGGACATGAGTTTGAGCAAGCTCCAGGAGTTGGTGATGGACAAGGAAGCCTGGTATGCTGCAGTCCATGAGGTCTCAAACAGTCCGACGTGACTGAGTGACTGAACTGAATGGAACTGAAGACTAAAAAGCTAAAGGTGGGAAAAGCTGAGCAGAAGATGGTAGTCCAGAGGTTGATAAGGTAAATAGAGTTGAACTTAGTCTTATAGGTGTGGGGATAAACCAAAACTGGAGTTCAAGATCAGCTGAGGTGAAAGAATGCTGGATGAAATGTAAATATACCAATCCTCAAAAGGACTAAAGATCAGTTGTTAACCAGTTAATTCTCCCAGTGATCTGTTTTTATGCAAACTTCCTGCTGCTAGTATCAAAAAGTAAATCCTTTCTAGACTTCCCTGGTGGCACAGAGAATAAGAATCCTTCTGGCAAAGCAGGGGACACGGGTTCAATCCCTGGCCCAGGAAGATTCCACATGCCACAGAGCAACAAAGCCTCTGCGTCTCAACTACTGAGCCTCAACTACTGAGCCTGTGTGCTAGAGCCCATGGTCTGCAACAAGAGAAGCCACCGCAGTGAGAAGCCTGTGCACTGCAACGAAGAGTAGTCCCTGGCTCACTGCAACTAGAGAAAGCCCTCACAAAGCAGTGAGACTGGGTGCTGAGGGTAAAGCACCCAAAATGGCGGGAGCTTGAACAGGCCACCTTGGACCATGGAGTGCAGTCACACATTGAGGATAGTGGAGCAACAACACAGGAAACCTAGGTCTACACACATGCCTAGGAAACCCAGGTCCACCTTCATACATAGGAAACCCAGGTCCACCTTCATACATAGGAAACCTAGGTCTATACACATGCATAGGAAACCTAGGTCCATCTTCAAACATCAGAAACCTAGGTCTATACACATACATAGGAAACCTAGGTCCATCTTCATGCATCAGAAACCTAGGTCTATACACATGCATAGGAAACCTAGGTCCATTTTCATACACAAGAAACGTAGGTCCCCAAACTGCTTATATCTATAGACTTCATTTACAAAAGAGAGAAATATCTTTCTTGTGTAAACCACATTTACTTTGGATTTTTTGTCATGCAGAACCAAACCTAATCAATACTGAATTCACAAGAACTTCTCTTAAAATTGAAGAATATTAATATCCTTCTAATACTAGGCTAGATCTTGTCTAGTATCTAGAGAATAAAAATAAAAATCTTAACAGCAACAACAAAATTTTATCCCAATTTAAAAATGAGCAGGGCTTTGCTGGTGGTCCAGTGGTTAAGAATCTGCCTTGAAATACAGGGGACACTGGTTCGATCCCTGGTTCGGGAAGATCCCCCCATGCCACAGGGCAACTAATCCCGTGTGCCACAACTACCGAGCTGGCACTCTGTAAGAGTCCGCAAGCTGCAACCACTGAGCGCACATGCCACAACTGCCAAAGCCTGTGCCCTGGAGCCCATGCTCGCCAACGAGAAGCCACTGCACAAAGAGCCCTCACACTGCAACTAGAGAGCAGCCCCTGTTCTCTACTTCAGAAAGCCCACGTGCAGCAATGAAGACCCAACCGAGCACAGTCAAAAATAAATAAATTTGAAAAAAGGCTAGACAAGGGTGTAAATGAAGTAAAAATGAACAAGATATTTCTCCAAAGAAGATACACAATCAATCAACAAGTATATGAAAAGATGCTCAACATCATTAGTCATGAGAGAAATTCTATTCAAAACCATGAAATAATACTATCTACCCACTAGGATGGCTATAATTTTTAAAAATGCAAAATAAAAAGTATTGGAGAAACTGTGAAGAGAGTGGATTCCTCAATGACCTTGCTGAAGGGGAATGTAAAATTTGGCAGCTGCTGTGGAAAACAGTTTGGTATTTCCTTAAAAAGATAAATACAGAATTACCAGCAATTCTATGTATGGACTTCCCTAGTGACTCAGAGGTAAAGAATTTGCCCACAATGCAGGAGACCTGGGTTCAATCCCTGGGTCAGGAAGATCCCCTAGAAAAGGAAATGGCAACCACTCCAGTATTCTTGCCTGGAAAATCCCGTGGACAGAGGAGCCTGGCGGGCTACAGTTCGTGGGGTCACTAAGAGTCAGACATGACTGAGCAACGAACACTTTACTTCACTTTCCTACTCCTATGTACATACCCCAAAGAACTAAAAATAGGTAATCATAAAAGTCATAAAAAAATCATAAAAATAATTGAACACAATTACACTATTCACAACAGTGAAAAAGTAGAAACAACCCAAGTGTCCACCAAAAAAGATTGATAATCAAGTTGTCTTATGTACATGCTATGCAATGTTATTCAGTCATAAAAAAAATTAAGTACTGATACATGCTACAACCTCAAAAGCAGGCTAAGTCAAAGAAGACAGGCACAGAAGGTCACATGTTGTACAGTGCCATTTATATACGGAAAGCAGGTCAGTAGTCACCAGGGGCAGCGTGGGAAGCTGGGGAGTAATTGTTTAATGTACCAAATGCTACTAAACTGGTCATTTAAAATGGTTAATTTTATGTCACATGCATTTTGCTTTATTAAAAAAAGAAGTAAATTCAGCAAAAGCTATTTAACTAACAAATCCAGTAAGAATAAAAAAGCCTCTCTCCACAGTCCTGATAAAAGACTGACTGTTCTACAGCCAGTAAAAAGTGAATTAGAACCAACTCAGAATCTATTTAATCAACAATAACTTGATCAAGTAACCTTGCCTCTGGAAGCCAATCATTCAGTGAGTCTCACACTTTTGAAGGTCAACCAGTCGACAAACTTATCACTAAATCTCCTGACAGCCAGCTGGCCAATGTGTCTTGCCAGAATAACCATGTTTGTAAGGGTGACGTAAACCCACTCCACCTCTGTAACCAACATAACACGAAAACAATATCCAAATCAAAAACCTTATGTAAAATTAGCAGTTGGATTTACTCGACAGACCTAACCAGCATAACTTACCCTCAAATAATACAGATTTTGTTTCAGATATCAAGTGGTAATCTTGATCTCTTCCTTGGACAACCCTCAAGTCAAGATTTTTTTATAAGGCCTCACTGACAGTATCCCATGGGACCCTTGGACCAACAAGGAAGGCCAGTGTCCTCTTGAGTCCCAAACTCCAATAGTTCTCACATCTGTTGCCAGGTGAGTCTCTCAAAAACAATCTGAACTTTGACTAGGTTCTTTGAGCTCCAATTGCTGAATTTATTTTATCTAAGAGTTCTAAACAAATAACAGATCTTCGTATAAGGTTACTGAGTACATTTAGATATGAATTCATGATGCTCAGACCCACTGCTTGGTTTGGTTTCACTTTCTTATTAATCTATTTATATAAACTCTTATCTTATATATTCTTATTTTGTCCCTTACTGTCTTGTGTCTGTTGAACTTATAAGGAAGTGCTTCCGAGGGAACAAATGGAGGCATAAGCTAGGTCTCCAAGTCAACACAAGTTAGCCCTAAAGACTAACGGTTCATTAGCTGGATGAAAACAGGCTGCTAAAATGACTGGGTCAAACTTTGCTTTGAGTCCCTGATGAGATTCTCTTAAGAGGATTCTGCAAGGCCTGGCAATTTGAGAAAGAAGTTCATTTTGTTTAGTCCGTATTTCAGGACCAATTGCTGGGGTCCCTGATCATGTGCGGAGAAGGCAATGGCACGCCACTCCAGTACTCTTGCCTAGAAAATCCCATGGATGGAGGAGCCTGGTAGGCTGCAGTCCATGGGGTCGCTAAGGGTTGGACACGACTGAGCGACTTCACTTTCACTTTTCACTTTCACACATTGGAGAAGGAAATGGCAACCCACTCCAGTGTTCTTGCCTGGAGAATCCCAGGGACGGGGAAGCCTGGTGGGCTTTCATCTATGGGGTCACACAGAGTCGGACACGACTGAAGTGACTTAGCAGCAGCTGCAGCTGATCATGTGACCCCTTCCTATCCTCTGCTTCACTGAATTAACGAACAGCGCCATTAATTAGCAAACACACTTTGCTGTCAATTACAAACACACTTGACTTACACAGTGCCTTTTCCTTGTTGTCACCGATTAGTCTGTGTCAAAGGCATGACGTTCTCCTGGCAGAATTTTCACAATAATCCAAGCCCTTGTGCTTACCTTGATAAAGGGAGATTTTTGCTAAAACTGTCTTAGAATTACAATAACCATTATAGGGAACTTCTGATGGTCAAAGTTTATACATTTCAAAGGAGCGCTAGAAAAATCAGGGGGAAAAGGCTAAAGCATTCAGCAGCCAACTGCTGAGGCCTCAAAATGAAACAAAGACTCTAACCTTCTGAAACCCACCCTGCTTGCACCTTTCTCTCTACCCAGCTGTATCTGTCAGTTCAGTTCAGTTCAGTCGCTCAGTCGTGTCCGACTCTCCGCGACCCCACGAATCACAGCACGCCAGGCCTCCCTGTCCATCACCAACTCCCAGAGTTCACTCAAACTCATGTCCACAGAGTCGGTGATGCCATCCAGCCATCTCATTCTCTGTCGTCCCCTTCTCCTCCCGCCGCCAGCCTTTCCCAGCATCAGAGTCTTTTCCAGTGAGTCAACTCATCGCATGAGGTGGCCAAAGTATTGCAGTTTCAGCTTTAGCATCAGTCCTTCCAATGAACACCCAGGATTGATCACCTTTAGAATGGACTGGTTCGATCTCCTTGCAGTACAAGGGACTCTCAAGAGTCTTCTCCAGCACCACAGTTCAAAAGCATCAATTCTTCGGTGATCAGCTTTCTTCACAGTCCATCCACTAAAATCCCTTCTATCCTTCTGCACCTTCTTTTACCTCCCAAACAAGTAATCATTTCCTGCAAGTTTTTCTTAATACAGATCATTTACATTATACATATCCCTTCAAAACTAATATACCAGAATATAGATCTAAAGAAACTGATCTTTGAACCTTGATCTAGGACCAAGCTGAGAGCTTTAATCAAGCATTTTTCTTAACCTTAGGAAGACAAGTTTATACAGAGTTCAGATTTTGTAAGATTTTTATTGTCTTGGACTACTAAGTTTGTACCAACCAGTTCACTTAATTATCAGCCCCTAAGAAGAGTGCAAAAGAGTCAAAACCAGCAAAAACAATGACAACAAAAACAACACAAAAAGCTAGGAGATGGCTTAAATATTCAGCTCTTCATAATTCAAGGAATGACCTGGAAGGAGTAAGCAAACAGGAAACGTATGATTAAGGCATTTCAGATGCCTTTCCTTTAGGAAAAATCTTAATGAAAATCAAAAATAAACAAACATAAAAAGATGAGGCGAGTAAGTAGCAGATTCCAAAAGAAATCCAGAAAAAATTTCAAACAACATTCTAGAGTATCCTCAAAAGCAAACATGAAGACAGGCTTGCCTATTTTTTTGAAAATGGACTCCAGAAGTACCGAGATGATCTTCAACATGTCACTAAATACTTCAAAAATCTAGAAATCAAAACAAACTTCTGACCTTCAAGATAAAGCAGATGATATACAAAACAAAAAGAAGACCAAAAGGTTCTCTGTTCTATGAGAAATGGGCAGCTATGTTAATACCATAAGCAGGAAGGCCAGGGGAAGAATTCACGTTCTGTAATGACTAAAAAACAAGACAACTAGCCAAAATTTCCCCAGTAACTTACTCCAGGAAACATTAGTTAGTGTTAATCACTCAGTCGTGTCCGATTCTTTGAGATCCCATGGACTGTAGCCCACCAGGCTCCTCTGCCCATGGAATTCTCCAGGGAAGAATACTGGAGTGGGTTGCCATTCCCTTCTCCAGGGCCCTGACCTTTTAAATATAGATGAACAACAATATACAGATATGGGTAACTTTCAGTTCAGTTCAGTCACTCAGTCGTGTCCGACTCTCCGCGACCCCATGAATCACAGCACACCAGGCCTCCCTGTCCATCACCAACTCCTGGAGTTCACTCAAACTCATGTCCACAGAGTTGGTAATGCCATCCAGCCATCTCATTCTCTGTCGTCCCCTTCTCCTCCCGCCCCCAACCTTTCCCAGCATCAGAGTCTTTTCCAGTGAGTCAACTCGCCGCATGAGGTGGCCAAAGTATTGCAGTTTCAGCTTTAGCATCAGTCCTTCCAATGAACACCCAGGATTGATCTCCTTTAGAATGGACTGGTTGGATCTCCTTGCAGTACAAGGAACTCTCAAGAGTCTTCTCCAACACCACAGTTCAAAAGCATCAATTCTTCGGCAATCAGCTTTCTTCACAGTCCAACTCTCACATCCATACATGACCACGGGAAAAACCATAGCCTTGACTAGACGGACTTTTGTTGGCAAAGTAATGTCTCTGCTCTTCAATATACTATCAAGGTTGGTCATAACTTTCCTTCCAAAGAGTAAGCGTCTTTTAATTTCATGGCTGCAATCAGCATCTGCAGTGATTTTGGAGCCCAAAAAAATGAAGTCTGACACTGTTTCCACTGTTTTTCCATTTCATGCAAAGATGGGCTCGATAAAGGACAGAAATGGTATGGACCTAACAGAAGCAGAAGATATGAAGAAGAGGTGGCAAGAATACACAGAAGAACTGTACAAAAAAGATCTTCACGAGCAAGATAGTCATGATAATGTGATCACTGACCTAGAGCCAGACATCTTGGAATGTGAAGTCAAGTGGGCCTTAGAAAGCAACACTACGAACAAAGCTAGTGGAGGTGATGGAATTCCAGTTGAGCTATTTCAAATCTTGAAAGATGATGCTGTGAAAGTGCTGCACTCAATATGCCAGCAAATTTGGAAAACTCAGCAGTGGCCACAGGACTGGAAAATGTCAGTCTTCATTCCAATCCCAAAGAAAGGGAATGCCAAAGAATGCTCAAACTACCTCACAATTGCACTCATCTCACACGCTAGTAAAGTCATGCTCAAAATTCTCCAAGCCAGGCTTCAGCAATATGTGAACCGTGAACTCCCAGATGTTCAAGCAGGTTTCAGAAAAGGCAGAGGCACCAGAGATCAAATTGCCAACATCTGCTGGATCATGGAGAAAGCAAGAGATTTCCAGAAAACCATCTATTTCTGCTTCATTGACTATGCCAAAGCCTTTGACTGCGTGGATCATAATAAACTGTGGAACATTCTGAAAGAGATGGGAATACCAGACCACCTGACCTGTCTCTTGAGAAGCCTGTATGCAGGTCAGGAAGCAACGGTCAGAACTGTACATGGAACAAGAGACTGGTTCCAAATAGGAAAGGGAGTACGTCAAGGCTGTATATTGTCACCCTGTTTATTTAACTTCTATGCAGAGTACATCCTGAGGAACGCTGGGCTGGAAGAAGCACAAGCTGGAATCAAGATTGCCGGGAGAAATATCAATAACCTCAGATATGCAGATGACACTACCCTTATGGCAGAAAGTGAAGAGGAACTAAAAAGCCTCTTGATGAAAGTGAAAGAGGAGAGTGAAAAGGTTGGCTTGAAGCTCAACACTCAGAATGGGTAACTTTACATAGTAATAATTCTAGAACCACAGAACATCAGATCCCTCAGAGTACTAAAACCACTCAATAGTGGAAATGTCCAATTATCTTTAATGATTATTTTGGGGCCATTATCAGAATTTAGTACTTTCCTCATGATACAACAACTTAATAGGTAAGGTTTTGCTTCATAAATGAAACTGCCACGTAAAATTTACTGCAGAATTATTTTTAAAAATTCTGGAAAATGCTACATATGACCAAAGTATAGCTGATTTTGACATATGACTACACTATGCATGATTCAAAACTTAACCAAAGTACAAGCTACGATCCCAGGATTTTATGGGCAAAAGACTTTCAAGACATAGGAAAAGTATTTGGAAGTGAATTTAAGGGTCTAGGCTGATTCTTCCTAGATTATCACAGGCCTTTCTTTTTGTATGGACATGTAAGGTTAGGCCTGTCAGTCCAATACAATAGTCACTAGCAACATGTGGTTAGTGATCTCTTGAAATGTGGCAAATGTGATTGAAAAACAAAACTTCAAATTTTTATTTAATTTTAATTAATGAAAATTTCAAAAGGGACACCAGATCCAGTTATTGGAAGACCTTCAAGTGCTTTTGGGAAAAACTTGCACATGAATTTATTTTTTAACAGTAAATTTTCTGAAATCAAATAAAAGTATTTCTGATGAAAATGTCCTATCTAAATTAGAATGTGCTATAAATTTAAAATAAATTGAATTTCAGAAACAATATGAGAAAAGACTATAAAGTACCTAATTCTTATTGATTAAATATTGAAATAGTACTTTGGATACCAAGTTAAACAAAATGTGTTATTAAAATTTCACTTATTCTTAAATTTTAGGCTATAAGAGAACTTAAAATCGCATATGTGGCTCACATATTTCTATTGAATGGTGCCTGATTAGTCCATGTTATAAGGCAATGACTGTCACCAAAGGACAATTTTACCACCTGGAGAACATTTAGCAATGCTTGGACATTTTTGGTTCTCACAAGGATGGTGCACTGGCATTGAACAAATACAGAGGCCAGGGATGCAGCTAAACACTCTACAATACCCAGGACAGTCCCAGAAACAAAAAATTTTGCAGCCCAAAATGCTAACAGCAGTGAGACTGAGAATTTCTGCTCTAATGGTTTTTCAAGAGCATGACAAAAATAAAAAATTTGTTGCTTTGTATAGCCCATCCTTTGAGCCACCAGCTTATTTTCTCTTGCACCAAGAAACTGCAGCCTTGATTAATTAGCTGAAGTATCTTCAGAATTTGTACTTAGGTCACCTTTAAATTTGATTGTATCAACCACAGCTTAACATCATAATGCTGAAAGCCTGATAGCTTACCCTCTTAGATAAGGAACGAAACAAAGATTATCTGTTCTCACCACTGCTATTCAATACTGGAGTTTCTAGTCAGATGTCTAATAAAAGGCATCCAGACTGGAAAAGAAATAAAACCATCACTATTGACAATGGCAAGACCTTATATATAGAAAATTCTAAGTTATACACACACACACACAAACTATTTGAACTAGTAAACAAGTTCAGCAAGGCTGCAGGGTGTAAGATCAATGTGCAAAAGTAAATCTGATGATACTATATAATGTGTATCTTCACTTTTTCCTAATTTCACTATCAACTATATACTAGAAATGTATGCCTTCTCATATTGAGAAACTCTCTTAACTTTAGCTGATGAAATACATTCCCATGGTTATATGTACACAGTTAAAGAAACCCATGCTCAGAACAGACGTGTTGAACATTCCACTCCTAAGTTCTTATAGATAACCGATTGTTAATGGGTCTTAAAGAATGAAAAGGAGCAATACTCTCTGGCTACACAATAACTACACTAGAGTTTTTTAGTATCCAATACTTAACTAGGTAGACTCCAGTGGTCAAACTTATGGTCTTCTACAGGGTACATAACATTCCTAAATACAAAAGAGTAAATTGTATATTGCAGCCAGTATTTTTGAGAAAACACGTCAATTTGGAATGCCAAGGAAACTGAGGTTTCTTAACCTCCTCAGGTACCTCCATAAAGTCTGGACAACAAATATACAAATTATTTATGCTTTTGCACTACCCAAAAAAGTTGCTCTCCTTAAAAAGAAAATCATAGTTAAAAAAAAAAAGACACTGTCAAAGCTACTGGAACTAGCTGACCCTCATGCTAAACACTCTCCTTGGCCCAAAAGTCCTTTTGCAGAAACTTGTGTACAACAGGTATCAACCCACTCCAGTATTCTTGTCTGGGAAATCCCAAGGATAGAAGAACCTGGTGGGCTACAGTCCATTGGGTTCTGACTCTCTAAAACTTTCTTCTGTCTTCTTATAAACCAGAAAAATTCACGGAGCGGTTCAAGGATTTAATTCATAAACAGACAAATTTTTGCCTCTAATTTTAAAAACCATACAGAGAATAACTGGACTGTAAAACCTTAAGCATAAAATTTGGCAAAGCCAAAAGAGGCTCCTGGTCCCACCAGTTAAAGCCTAGGGTGGACACCTACCAGATTCTTCCATAAGACAACTCATTATCGTAAGGGCAAACTGGCCATGAAAGAACACAGCAGGGGGAAAGGGAGTTCAGAGAGTTCTTGGACAGTAGAGGACATGTCTCTTCAAGAAGAACAAGACTAGAAGACTATTCGCCTACTCTGCAAGATTAATTGTAAAGCTATTTTTTAAAGAAAAAAAATATATACGTAGAATTAACACATATAAATAGACCAATAGAACAGAATAGAGAGACCGGAAACCAATACACATACAACAAGATTTGGTAATATAAGTGAGGAGGCACTGCGAAGTCAATGGGTAATGGATAGACTACTTAATAAATAATATTATGAAAACTGGCTGCCAGTATGGGGTAGGATTTCTACCTAACAGTCACAAAATTGCGTTTCAGGTAAATTAGGTGTATATAAATTCATAACTTTTGGAACAAAATAGGTAATATATACATATACATTTTTAAACCTCAGGGAAGGAACCGGTTTTTAAAAACTAACACAGAAAAGCAGTCATAAAGGAAAAGAATGATCAATTTGACTAAATTTAACTGAAAAATTCTGTATAATACAGGCAGCCAAAGACCATGTTAATGTCAAGACACCTGTTAGAAGAATCCCTGTAAGAGATAAAACATTAGGATCAATAACATGTGCAATCTGCAAGGAAAAAGGCATACACATGATATATTCACAAAATAAGGACCAATAAATATATGGAATAAAGCTAAGATTCATGGGAGTCAGGGAAATACAAATGAAAACAAAGAGCTACTCTCTCACAGCTCTGACTGGAAAACTTTAAAAGTGATAAGACTAAGTGTTCTGGTGATGACCTAGGAAAACCAGAATCCTCTTGTACTGCCATTGAGAGCATGAGCCTACACGCCTCTTTGGAGAGCAATCTGTCAACATGTGAAAGTCAGACACAACTTAGAGACTCAACAACAGTCACAGAGCACATATCTAAAATCAGAGTATCTATGACGTGAAATTCCATTTGGGGGCGTGTGCTCAGAATCCCTCGTACGCTTCATCTGCGTAAGACCATATTGTTAAGAATGTACACTGGCGGCGCTGTTCAAACTGGTAAAGAGCAACAACTGCAATGACCATTGGTGAGGGAAATGATAAGCAAACTGATATAATGATACAAAACAGCAGCAACGTTGAACGAAAAAGGAAACTACCAAAGAACACATCACAAAATTTTGAAAAACCGCTGTATTATTTATGGACACAAACATGTGTGGTAAAACATAAAATCTTAAGCAGGAAGGAGTCATACCAACTTCAGGAGGGTGGGTGAGCTCCAATGAGGGAAGGAGGAGATGGTCTCAGGGAAGAGTACAAAAGAGTAACATTTTATTTCTTTAAAAATCAGAAGCAAATATGGCAAAATAGTTTATGAAGAGTACAAGGGCATTTATATTATTATCATTGTTATGTATATTTGAAATATTTTGCAATTAAAAAGAATTTTAATGGGCACATATGGTATAACAATCAAATAATTATTCACACCACACAAACTCAAGTAATGACATTGCTTTAAGCCACAGAAACTTATATACATACATTACAGCATGTGATAAATAAGAGTTAAAAATAAGTTCTAAAATTTGCAATTTACATCAGAGCTTTAAATTAACAATTTTGCTAATGCGCTCTGAATCTCATGCAATTTTAAAATGTCCTTAATGCTAGAATTTTAAGGGATGCTCTCAAGTTGTCAAAGCTATATAAACAAACTTTAATCATAATGTGATATTCTGAATTTCAGTTTTATTTTGGAAAGCTTCTTTAGTGTATAAACAATAACAAGCTTTACATTTGTATTTACAAGTCTCAAAGAAATGTGCCAAGAGTCCTAAGTATGACAAGTAGGCATCTCACTTAATTATACTGTTTCACTGGAAAACCTGATGCCCTGAAGAATAATGTGGGAAAACAATGCTCCATTATTCCCTTCTCTTTCTACTTGGGGTCTGGGTCAGAAGTCAAGATGTACCAATACTGGAAAAGTTATAAACAAAGCCTTACTATAAAACAATTTTAAAGGAAAAGTGTGTAATTTTCACAGAGGAGTAACACAATCTTTTGGGTTTACTATGTCAGAGAGAGACACAGGAAAAAGTGAGAATATTTTAAGACAGGAGTTAAGAAGAGGTAGTAGAATTTTGCAATCTGTATTCCTTGAGCCTAAGGCTATAAGGTAATAAATACTACAGAGAAAATTTTAGGAGACAGATAAAACTGGGCAGTACACTGCATCTACAATACAACTCAAGATCTTTAACTCACACGGAATAGTTCAGTCTCCACTACAATGCTCTGACCACATTCATACTATTTCAATAATAACCATTTTACCCAGTTGATAGTAAGCAGTAATTTTATTTAACACGAGTTGCTTTTTGCCAATTAAACATTTGCAACAGAGATGATTAGCTGTGTTCACGTAAACTTGCTATGAGATAGGCTAATTATTTCCCATGTGATGGAAGACTGAAATAAAATTATCTCAAGTTCCAAACTTTCACACTTTTATATTTTGGGCACAGTTTTTAAGGGCAATAATGCTGTAGCAAAACGCAGGTCTTCACCTACCCCGTTTCAGCCTATTATACTGAATTATACTTAGTATTAAAATGTCTAACTCACACTTATGAAGGCTAGAAAAAATTAGCTCCCCTCAACTCTCTAATTTAGTGTAATTCTGACCAGTAAGAATAGCAAAATTTGCTTACAAAATTTAAAGCCTCCTACAATATTTTTATATTATTTGCTTTTTCCACCACTCTTAAGTTTCAGAAATAACTCACTATTTCTTAGCTCTTGACAGAGGAATAGCAATCACTCTGCTTCATGAATAAAATAAGGTGACTTCTGTTTCTCTCAAATTCTCACCCTCCGGAGACTCACTGCAACTGAGTAATAAATTCACTGACACGTCTGCAATCCAAATTTCACTAGCACAAGGAAATTCTCTTACAGTAAAAAGGTCAGTGTTCTGAATTTAATTTTCTGAACTTCAAAACCCTTAATAAATGGAGGCACCTTAAAGTTCAGTTTATACTCTTTTACATAGGCTTTCAGAGCATGCTTTAAATAGCTTAAGATAAGCTATATTAATAGCTTAATGTCATTTTATCATTAAAATAATCTACAAATATCAGTATACTAATTAATTTTGTTGTTGTAACTAATAAATAAGTCTCAAAATATCTGTGGATGTAAATCAACCCTCTCAATTCATTTACCTCACTCGGACTGTTCTCAACATAGATAAACTAACTGAATGAGTTTATCAGTATAATACACTTGTGCAATGCTTTCATCAATTCCAACTCTGTACTTTAGGGTTTTTCCTTATTTACTTTTAAATGTACAAGGCGATTAAACTATTAATATAAATATTTTTCTCTCCAACATGTAATATTTTTATGTAAAAGAAAAGGTTTCCAAACATTTACAAAGTAATCTAAAGATAAGTAAACCTGATATTAGGATCATGACATGAACCAAAATAATTTTCCAGAGAAGGCCCTATTTGAAAGTAATGCTCAGTGGCCTCCTCACATCAGCACTTCAAGATGAATCCAAATCCACTGCCTTTGCTTGAATTACTTCCGGGATCAATTCCAATGAGGGGAAAAAAATCTCAGAAAAAGGTCTCGCGACAGAGTGGACAAGTGGATTTGTTGCTAGATGTAAACCATTTGTACTGAAAAAGAAAAGTCTAAGTGTTAAAAACTTTTTACACTGTCATTTTACATATACGTCTAAAGTAACAACTTTTATATAAAAATGTATTAATTACACAAAATGGAAATTAAAGCGAACATTTCTTATCAAACTGGCCAACTTGAAAAGACAATATTATCTATTTTTTAAAATAAAACAAGATGAATACAGCAATCCTTTACTGAACAATGATGCTCAGTTTTACATATTCCATTCAAATAGTGCCAGGTTTTACATAAATCATCTTCTTTTAATCCTTTCAACAACCTTTAGAAAGGTATTATTATCTCCATTTTACAGATGAGAAAACTGGAACTCAGGTCAGCAAGTTGGTGCTTTGCAGACTAAAGTAACTTTAAAATGATTAAAGTGAGAAAAGGGAGACTACTGCAATGTCTGTTCTTTACATTCGTGTCCAATCAGCACGGCTCAGTACCCCTTCCAAAGGCCAGTGGTTCTCCAAGCTCGGGCTCATGCGCACAGACATGGAGGTGTATAAAGAGACCTGCTGTGACGGAACTGAACACAGTGAGACTGTCTTTATCGTGTCTGAAAAGAGCAAGAAGCTCTGATGCCAGACGGCTCAGTTCCAATCTGTTCAGTCTCCTTTACGGTATTAATCTTACAAAACCATCCATTCTTTAAGTGCTGAGAGCTGTTTTAGAAACTTCCACTTAATAAAGTGCTTTGATGCCACCAATCTCAGTAAATTACTAATTTTCTTTTACAGATTTTGAAAAATAATTTTTAATATGTCTCCCATTAACCACAATTAAGAGTTTAACATCCACAGTTTTCCAAGGTTAGACATCATCCATATATAATATTAATATATGTAAGATATAAATAAGCTAGTTTCTCTTTAGACTTACCAAACAAGCTGAATGGAACTTTTTTTTGCATGTTCTACAGGCTTTTTTGGGAAGAGAATAGTTGAAACCGTGAATGACTGAGAAACAAATCATGCAATCTTCAACACCCTCAAAACGTTTGTCTACATTATTTTTCCATAATGCTAAGCCTTCCATGATACTTCCATTCTGTTAACAAGGAAAAAAAAAAGTTAACACACACTTTAAATCACCAATATTATCTTTATTCAATTTCACAAATTTTAAAATTGTATTATAATCTGGAGAGAAGAGAATCGGCTTGGCTATAGTCACAATTCTAAGTTTTATGAATACTGGTTTTCAAAATGACCTCCTACATTTTAGGAACCAGGTATGTTTCTTCATTAAATGTTGACTCAAAAGAAAGGCTTCTGACCCAATTTTCAATTTTTATACTCCTAGCTTGTTATTTGATGAAACTTCTTAAATAATTAAGTTGTTTGGATCAGTTCTCCTAACTTTTAACTAAAAATGATGAAATTAACTATCTCACCTACTCAAATGCTGATTTGTTCCAGCTCTACAATACTAGTGAATAGACTTGTTTTAAAATACTTTTCCTCTACTGTAGAGTGCCTAAGAAGCATCACCAGGTGCAAACAAAACTAGAGAAGACTTAGCAATTTGTTTAAAATGCAAAAAGGTCTTTGAAAGTACTGAGATTTCTCTAACCATGGGAGGAGAGGTGAAGTGTTAAAGTACAAGTAGCTCAAAGACATTCAGCAGTCCCGAGACTTACAAAAAAATTCCCCTCTCAAACTTTAATACCAGGTATTGTTCAGGCTTCAGTAATACGTGAACCGTGAGCTTCAAACTGGTTTTAGAAAAGGCAGAGGAACCAAAGATCAAATTGCTAACATACGCTGGATCATGGAAAAAGTAAGAGAATTCCAGGAAATCATCTACTTCTGCTTTATTGACTATGCCAAAGCCTTTGACTGTGTGGATCACAACGAACTGTGGAAAATTCTGAAAAAGATGGGAATACCAGACCACCTGACCTGCCTCCTTAGAAACCTGTATGCTGGTCAGGAAGCAACAGTTAGAACTGGACATGGAACAACAGACTGGTTCCAAATAGGAAAAGGAGTACGTCAAGGCTGTATATTGTCACCCTGCTTATTTAACTTATATGCAGAGTACATCATGAGGAACGCTGGGCTGGAAGAAGCACAAGCTGGAATCAAGATTGCCGGGAGAAATATCAATAACCTCAGATATGCAGATGACACCACCCTTATGGCAGAAAGGGAAGAGGAACTAAAAAGCCTCCTGATGAAAGTGAAAGAGGAGAGTGAAAAAATTGGCTTAAAGCTGAACATTCAGAAAACTAAGATCATGGCATCTGGTCCCATCACTTCATGGGAAATAGATGGGGAAACAGTGGAAACAGTGGCAGACTTTATTTTTTTGGGCTCCAAAATCACTGCAGATGGTGACTGCAGCCATGAAATTAAAAGACTCTTACTCCTTGGAAGGAAAGTTATGACCAACCTAGACAGCATATTAAAAAGCAGAGTCATTACTTTGCCAACAAAGGTCTGTCTAGCCAAGGCTATGGTTTTTCCACTAGTCATGTATGGATGTGAGAGTTGGATTATAAAGAAAGCTGATTGCCGAAGAATTGATACTTTTGAACTGTGGTGTTGGAGAAGACTCTTGAGAGTCCCTTGGACTGCAAGGAGATCCAACCAGTCCATCCTAAAGGAGATCAGTCCTGGGTGTTCATTGGAAGGACTGATGCTGAGGCTGAAACTCCAATGCTTTGGCCACCTCATGCGAAGAGTTGACTCACTGGAAAAGACCCTGATGCTGGGAGGGATTGGGGGCAGGAGGAGAAGGGGATGACAGAGGATGAGATGGCTGGATGGCATTACTGACTCAACGGACATGAATTTGAGTAAACTCCGGGAGTTGGTGATGGACAGGGAGGCCTTGGCGTGCTGCAATTCACGGGGTCACGACTGAGCGACTGAAGTGAACTGAACTGATTGTTCTATAAAATCCACAGGGTCAATGAAGAAGAGTCGATTATTTTCAAACACCAGGGGGAAACGCCATAGAGCCTTGAAAATTAAAATAAGCGTGGTGGGGTCAAATCATTTAGACATGTATCTGCTTCAGTTTCTGTTCAGTTGCTCAGTCGTGTCTGACTCTTTACGACCCCACGGACTGCAGCATGCCAGGCTTCCCTGTCCATCACCAATTCCCGGAGCTTGCTCAAACTCATGTCCATCGAGTTTGTGATGCCATCCAACCATCTCATCCTTTGTCATCCCCTTCTCCTCTTGCCTTCAGTCTTTCCCAGCATCAGGGTTTTTGCCAATGAGTCAGTTCTTCACATCAGGTGGCCAAAGTATTGGAGTGTCAGCTTCAGCATCAGTTCTTCCAATGAATATTCAGGACTGATTTCCTTTAGGACTGACTGGTTTGATCTTCTTGCAGTCCAAGGGAGTCTCAAGAGTCTTCTCCAAGACCACAATTCAAAAGCATCAATTTTTCAGTTCTCAACCTTTCTTTTTGGTCCAACTCTCACATCCATAATGACTACTGGAAAAACCATAGCTTTGACTATATGGACCTTTGTCAGATTCAACAAAATACAGTATCCATTTCTACTTAAGCAGAAGAGAGAAAGTTTTATTGCCCTTTCACACAGTAAAGCAGCCACCTCTCTCTAGTTCAGAAAGCCTAACAAGCATTTACATGGACACTTACTTGATGGGTGAGGTAAGTGCTTAGCTGAAGCATCCAGTTTCGCCACTGCTGCACGGCCACTCCAACTCTTTTCCCACTTTCCACTGTTATTGAGCCCAATGGATAATTTGATGGCAGCTGTATTATAAGTTCAATCACTATATCCTCAATACTGTAAGTGGCCATGACTTCTCGAGTAGTAGCTCGAGCTTTAACCTGCAACATATGAAGGGTAATTTTTTTTTTGGCCAATTTTCTTTTCTTTCCTTTTATTCAAAAACCATCTTGACAGGTTGACAGCAGCCAGTCCTCATTCAGACAAAACACGGGTAAACATAGTTACTTATCTAATGTGAGATATTTAATAAATAGGTTCAAATACCTGACATGTTTCATAGTGATATTATGACAAAGACGTTTTAAAAAGAAATGCACTGAAAAAGTATGTTTTTATTATACTAGGCTTGTCATATAGTAGTTTTTGAATAGACCAGTATACAATGGGTTGTTATCCCTTCTCTTCTGAAATCAGTGTATCAAATATCACTTTCTATTTAGATGTCTTTCAAGTCTTTCCCTACCACAGAACTCCCCTGAGCTTTAGAACCAACCATCAACTGCCTGAATATTTATATCTAATCTTGACTTTCTTACTAGCACTGCAAACTCAACACAGAATACAAGTCACTATCCTTTAAAAATTTATTCTTCTGACTTTCGTATTCTATGCTAAAAAGGGTAGCATCATCTTAAATTTCTCTTCTAGACATTAATTAGCTGTAAGTTTGGTTAAATCAGCACAGAATTTCTCACGTCCCTCCCCTTTTAAGGACTAGTCTCACTGATACTGTTCCCGTAGGCCCTCCTCATAATGTCTACACATTACGCGTCTCCCTAACTACTCACGTGAACCCATGCCCCACACCAACAGCCCATGCTGTAAGACTTCAGTCAGAGCAATCTCACTGCTTTAACTCTAACACCGTCACTGCCTCAGAAGAAAAAATTCAGTGGCTACACAGCACTGAATATTTTAGACTGTTAGTTGGTGCCTTTTCCAGTATGGACTCAATTCATCACAGAAGCAGTCTGTTCTCTATTTACCTTCATGAAAACTACTCTATATGAATACTGGGCTACTCTATTTCTTAAGAAATCACAGAAATAATTAATACATTCTCATCTTCAAACTTTTTGCTTTTGCTGTGCTATTTTCTCTATATTAAATGCTTTAACCCATAGCAGCATCCTGCAAACCTCAAAATAAACTCCCCCATCAAGTCTTACCTAGCCCCCTAAGCCGGATGAACTTTTCCCATCCTGACTGCAGAACACTCTGCTTCTTAATGTGCCACTTTTCAGTCTCCAATGCAAAATACATTACCAATATCACCCTCTTTCCTTTATCAGACTGTATGTTATTACATGACAGGAATGTGACCCTTCTAAACTATTCTGCAGGTGACTGGCACAAAGCACCTGGCATCTATAGGTATTCCGATATATATTTTGAATTAACTAATGAACGTCCAAAAACTATTTAGCATAGGTAAATGAAATTATAACATCACTTCAATCGATGCATTAATTTGAGATCTGATGTCCAAGAATCAGAAAATAAAGTAGACAATTTCTGTAATTTCTGAACCAAGAGCTACAACTGTGATCATGCTCAATACAACAGATAGGCATAACCAATACTGAGACAACTTTTCTAGAAAAAAAGTCAAGATAATACTAACCGTCATGCCATTAAACAGCTGTGTACTTGTTTGCACAGAAGATATTTCTTGAAAAGAAAGAACACTGCTAACATACTTGCTGGTAAATCTATCTACGATATTGAAAACACGCTTCTCACTACTGTTCCACCACAGCCTAACCATGGCTGGCAAGTCCTTTAATGTCATGTGATAGACTGAACAAGCCAAGTGTGGAATATGGTAGGGAAGAGCTGAGGTATCTGAGGAAAAAACAAATTCTTAGTTAGTAACATGTATCTCTTACACAGAACAGACTAATATTAGTACTTTCCTTGGAAAATCAGTTTCAACTCCTTAACACTAGCACTAGAGCTCATAAAACAAACATACCAAGGAAACCAGAACTCTGTAGAATGTTGGCTTTTTCTCCCACATTCAAAATGAACAATTAGAATGGTAGAAAGATCCTGAAGGATACTGAAAAATCTGCCCCCAAATAGCACTATTTTGCAGGGAAGATCACAAATAAAATGAAGCACACACACTTCAAAGAGGAGGAAAAATTAAAGATTCTTTTTCTTGTGAAAGTGAAGTCGCTCAGTCATGTCTGACTCTTTGCGACCACATGCACTGTAGCCCACCAGGCTCCTCCATCCATGGGATTTCCCAGGCAAGAACACTGGAGTGGGCAGCCTTTCCCTTCTCCAGGGGATCTTCCCAACCCAGGGATCGAACCCAGGTCTCCTGCATTGCAGGCAAATGCTTTACCATCTGAGCCACCAGGGAAGCCCTAAGTTATGAAAAAAAATTTGGCCTCCTTTACTTTCCCCAGAGCTCAGATGTGTTACACAGAAGTTCTAGAGTCCCACCGTAACACTCACAAGACTAAGTTCCAGCCTCAGATCTCCAAGGCATTTAAAACAATTCCTATTCTCAGGAAATCCTTTTTAACACTGAGGCATAGCTAGATGCATGCATGTCTACCTCTTCAGCTAAAACGTGAGCTCCCGGAGTGAAAAAATAATAAATTTTACTCGTCTTTGTTTCTCCAACAGAAGACCATTCACAGGCCTACAAAACATTATTGTTTACAGAGTAAAAGATAACAGTAATCAAGGAACTAAGCTTCAAAAATGAATTAAATTCCTAAGAACTTTAACCATAAGATCTAATTATTTATTCTATGTAAAGAAACAGGGAAAATCTGGCACTTCAACAATGTCATAGAGGGGACCCACGTTTGGGGTTACTCTCCACATCCTCATGGTAAAGAGTCATACAACCTGACTTGAGCCTCATCCCCAGAAATACACACACACATCATACTGACCTCTAATACCCAACTGGAGCTCTTCCGTAAAGAAAGTTCGAGGGTCCTTATTGGAGAGCTCAACAGCTGTCTCTGCAAAGGCTGGATTTTCTGGCATAAGTCTGAACAGGTGATAAAGCAATTTATTCAAACTTTTTGTTTTTCGAAGGTGCATTGAATACAGAGCTCGAAGCTGGTGGAAACGAGAGAATTTTTGTTAGTAAACCCGATTAAATAGGACATTCAGCAGATTTGGAACGAATTAAAGTATAAACAGATTGGGACTTCCCTGGGGGTGGTCCAGCGGCTGAGATTCCGTCCTCCCTATGCAGGGGGCCCAGGTGCAATCCCACACGCTGCAACTAAGATCCAGCACAGCCAAATAAATCAATAAATATTTTAAAAATATATAACCTATATAAACAGTACGGCGTATATGTGTGTGTGTGTGTGTGTACATACATAGCACAAGAACACAATGAGAAAAGGCATTTATCTGAAAGCTGAGAATGGCATGGAAGAGTCCGACAAAACACACCACAGAGTGACTTTCCAACTGGGCCAACTGAGGACACTGTTCCCCGTCTCATGCACCAGCAGAAGGTTTCACTATCCCTTCATTATTAGACACACGCCTCTAACAGCTTTCTCCAACTGTCTCCTGGTGATAAGTTCACCTCCACTTGGGAGTATGAGCTGAGAAGAATCTATCTGCCATTGCCCACAGAAGCTTCACTCATTCTCCTCCCAAATCTTCCACACCACAATCTCTAACCTTTCAAAATTCTGCTCAAAACTAATCCCACCCTCACCCTATACCAAACATTCCAGCATCCCTTTATGACAGCACAATCTGGTAGCTCAAAATGTTTTGGAGTTATTTTATAAATCAAGAAATTTCACATAATAATATGGCTTTTTTCCCCCCTGATTTCTTTCTGAAGAACAGGAAAAATCTGGCACCACTGGGTATACTACAGGTACCTACATGAGACATGTGCTTTTGAAACTCATCCCTCAATAATGTAGTTTTCATTTGTTCACAGTTACCTTGCAGTTCTTTGGTATTTGTACCTGTTTTAACATTACTTGCTCCACTATGCCATATTGTCTCCTCACAGGACACAGACACCATTTTCTGGACACAATGAACGCTCAAATACAAAGATCAAGCCATAGGATTTGGCATTTGGGATTCTTAAAAAGTCGACCAAAAGACCTTTACCATGAAGAAATCTGGAGGACACGACCTTTACCAAGTAAACAAACTTAACACCAATAAGAGGACACAGGTTATTTTGTGCTCCTAAGGTGACAGGGAGAACACAGCACCGCCGTGCAATAAATCCTCTTGCTGAAAAAAACCAGAACATAACCACGAGGAGACGACCAGACAAATCCCAACTGGAAGAGAGTTCACAAAGTAACTGACTTGGGGAATGACAGGAAAGAAAAGTAGAGGAATTATAAGTTAAGAAATATGATAGACAAATACAAACATAATCTTTGACTGAATCCTCAATAGAAAAGGAAATAAAACTATAAAGGACATTCCTGGGAAAACTGGGAAATTTTTATTTTTTGAGGGGGCAAATTTTAAATACAAATTAGATAATATTATTGCATGAAAATTAAATTTGAGTGTAATATCTGTATTACACTTATGATGAAACATGTTCTCTTAGGAGCTTATGTGTATGTACATGTGCTCGGTTCTGTCCGACTCTTTGTGACCCCATGGACTGTAGCTGGCCAGGCTCCACTGTCCATGGGATTTCCCAGGTAAGAATAGTGGAATGGGCTGCCATTTCCTACTCCAGTAGATCTTCCCAACTGAGGGATCAAACCTGAGTCTCTTGTGTCTCCTGTGTTGGCAGGCAAATTATTTACCACTGCACCATCTGGGAAGGCCATTTCTAGGATATACATGTTTAAACACTTTTGGCAAAGCATCATGATGTCTGCTGTCTACTATCTCTGTAAATCTGAATATTTTTCAAAATAAAAAGTTGGAAGGAAATTAGAATTTTTTAAAAAATTTATTGCATATATCAATGGGCTTTTAAAAAACACATGTCTACTAGCCAGCAGTCCCATTCATGGACACAAGAGAAATGAAAATAAACGTACATGCAAAAACTAAGGCATAAACCTTCATAGCCGCTTTATTCACAATAGGCAAAAAGTGGAAACAACCTAAACGCCCATTGGATAACTGGTTAAGCAAAATGTGCTATAGTCATACAATGAACTATTTTTCAGACACAAAAAACGATGCCATACTAACACACGCTACATTATGAATGAACCTTGAAACCATCGTGCTGTAAGAAATAAGCCAGACACAAAAGACCATATATGTAAAAAGTCCACAGTACGCAAATCATAGAGACAGAAAATCAACCAGTGGTTGCCAGTGGCCAGGGGGTTTGAAAGGGAAAGGGACGGCAGGTGGGTAAGGGTGTTTTTCTGGGGAGCAGGAGCGGGGGCGCTTAGGAGGGGGGCTGGGTGTTGATGTGTGTGGATACTGAAAATGTTCTAAAATTAGATGGTAGTGATGGTGTACAATTCTGTAAATACACTAGAAACACCAAACTGTACTCTTTATCTTTTTTTTTGGCCACACTGGGATCTGAAGCTCCCTGACCAGGGATCAAACCTGCGCCTCCTGCAGTAGAGGCATGGAACCTTAACCACTGGATCACCAGAGTAGTCCCCAAAACTGTATCCTTTAAATAAGCAAATTTGATGATATGTGAAATACATCTCAGCAAAACTAAAAGACACACACACACACACACACTTGTTCCCAATTTAATTTAATTCACTAATTCTTTTGAAAAGAATGTTAAAAACAACCCAGATTTATTTATTTAAGGACCAAAAATTTATTTTAAAAAGTCTGTTCTAGAATTCTTCTAATTACTGTTATTTACTGAGTTATGATGGTTTACTTGTTGACAGCTCAGTTCAACTTCTAGGCTCAATAAATGCTGATCTAATTCTTTGTGCCCCTCCCCCACCCTGGTTTAATGAAAAAGATGATGTATTCATAATTTCTGCACATAAGAATTATATATAATTATTCTTAATTTCTGAGTATAAGATAACAAGAACAAAATTCTTAGATATAAGGCCTCAATATGCTGCAATCTTTTAGAGATCAACAATATTCTAAGAAACAAATGCAGAAGCCTAACAAGTAGTTCTTGAAATTCCTTATCAGTGAATTAAGACAAGCTCAAATCACAAAACTAAGTGGTAAGACTGAAAAGAAATAAAACAATCTGAACATCTAGATCAGTGTTGCCTCTGTGATAAACAAATGCAAAAATGTTTATGTTGATATATTTGTACCAAGAAATAGATTATTGAGCTTCCCTGGTGGCTCCAGGGTAAAGAACCTGCCTGCCATTGCAGGATACATGGGTTTGATCCCCAGTCTGGAAAGATCTCCTGGAGAAGGAAAGCGCAACCCACTCCAGTATTCTTGCCTGAGAATCCCATGGGCTACAGTCCATGGGGTCGCAAAGAGTCAGGACTAAGTGACTAAACAACAACATGGGTTATTAGCAACAATGTAAGTTATAACTTAAGGATTCTGAAAAATCACACTGAAAATGAATGCCATGATATTTAGTCACACTTTAAATATGTAGTGATTTAAGTCTTATTGTATTAACCTGACAAAGAAGTGACCTATTAAACTGATTCAATGTTTGAAACTTTTTTAAAAGCAGGCATCTGTCTAAAAGAATTTTTTAAACTGGAGCAGAGCTTTCCAGCTTCCTTCTTAAACTTGAGGCAACAGAGACATCTAGTGGCTGCTAAAATAATTTGGGCAAAATAATTACTATCGGATATTTTCATTCTTTAGTGATAGATAACAGCTTGAATTACATGTGGTAATATTTCATAGATCTTTCTCTAAACACTGATTTTCAAATAAGGTGAATCTCCATTGATATTCCCACAAGAGTCAGAAGTTGACCAATGGGAAAAAGAAAATAGCAAGATCTAGTTCTTTAGAAACTGTTACTATGATAGCACAAAAGTAAATTATAGAAACCTGATTTCCTGCAATAAACAGACTTGGTGGATACATTCAGTTAGAAAAAAATGGATCCAAGCATGAAACTGTGGGAGGGTGACAAAGTAGAGACAGAAATAAATTTAGCAGAATGTCTGTAATGAGCCAGATAAGATTAGATCAAAATGTGAAGCATTTCCTCATTTTTCTCCAAAAGGAGGGGAAGGAAAGGGTTTAAGATAGTAAGAGAAATACATATAGGACAGAACTGCCAAAAGTTGTCTCATTTTATTTACCTGAGATGAAGCAGCTTTGAAGAAAGTAAGTATTAGTTTCCAAGTGAGGAGGTAGCCCAGAACATAACAGAAGTCTTCACTCAGTGGCTTGATAGTAACGATCTGCCCAACAGGAATACATCCCAAAACATTTTCTAGTAAGTCCTCTAGAGTGCTAAGGAGAGACATCAGTGCAGCCGGTGGCGACCTAAGAATCAATGATTAGACACCACAATTTTCTTCATTACTGTCTCTTAACAAACTGACAGCAGGCATAAATTTGAAGCATTTTAGAAAAATCTTCCTCTTCCTCTATTTTCCAAAAACCATTTTAAAAGTTCCCCTTTATAGGTTCAATTTTGACCTCTAATTTTGTATAAAGGCAATTATAGAATCAGAAAGGCATAAAGTGATATAGAAGGATATACATATATTTTCATATTTATAAATATGTAAGATATGCTATAAAATTTACTCTAGAAGTTAGTACTTAAAGGAAAAACTCTTTTCAGTTCAGTGCAGTCGCTCAGTCATGTCCAACTCTTTGTGACCCCATGGAGCATGGCACAACAGGCCTCCCTGTCCATCACCAACTCCCAGAGTTTACCCAAACTCATGTCCATTGAGTCAGTGATGCCATCCAACCACCTCATCCTCTGTCATCCCCTTCTCCTGCCCTCAATCTTTCCCAGCATCAGGATCTTTTCAAATGAGTCAGCTCTTCACATCAGGTGGCCAAAGTATTGGAGTTTCAGCTTCAACATCAGTCCCTCCCATGAACATTCAGGACTGATCTCCTTTAGAATGGACTGGTTGGATTTCCTTGCAGTCCAAGGGACTCTCAAGAGTCTTCTCCAACACCACAGTTCAAAAGCATCAATTCTTTGGTGCTCAGCCTTCTTTATAGTCCAACTCTCACATCCATACATGACTACTGGGAAAATCATAGCCTTGACCAGACAGACCTTTGTTGGCAAAGTAATGTCTGCTTTTTAATATGCTGTCTAGGTTGGTCATAACTTTCCTTCCAAGCAGTAAGAGTCTTTTAATTTCATGGCTGCAGTCACCATCTACAGTGATTTTGGAGCCCAAAAAAATAAAGTCAGCCACTGTATCCACTGTTTCCCCATCTATTTGCCATGAAGGGATGGGACCAGACGCCATGATCTTAGTTTTCTGAACATTGAGCTTCAAGCCAACTTTTTCACTCTCCTCTTTCACTTTCATCAAGAGGCTCTTTAGTTCTTCTTCACTTTCTGCCATAAGGGTGGTGTCATCTGCATATCTGAGGTTATTGATATTTCTCCCAGCAATCTTGATTCCAGCTTGTGCTTCTTCCAGTACAGCGTTCCTCATGATGTACTCTGCATATAAGTTAAATAAGCAGGGTGACAATATACAGACTTGATGTACTCCTTTTCCTATTTGGAACCAGTCTGTAGTTCCATGTCCAGTTCTAACTGCTGCTTCCTGACCTGCACACAGATTTCTCAAGAGACAGGTCAGGTGGTCTGGTATTCCCATCTCTTTCAGAATGTTCCACAGTTTATTGTGATCCACACAGTCAAAGGCTTTGGCATAGTCAATAAAGCAGAAATAGATATTTTTCTGGAACTCTCTTGCCTTTTCGATGATCCAGCAGAAAACATATATTTCAAACTTTTGTTTCATAGATGAAAAAAAAATCATACACCCAGAGAGGCTAACTGATTAGTCTGAAGTCCCTGGCTAGCCAGGAGAACAATTAGGGCTAACAAATCCTATCAGGTCCTTTATCAATCAACGAAGGGTTAGAAGATCATTAGACTGTATTGTCTTTTCAATACAGTTAAAGGAATGTTAAAGGAAATTTAACATTCATATTAACTCATGGCAACGTAAGGGAATTTTCTTCTTCATGGAAGCAGTGTACTTATTAACACTTTTAGACAAGTTTGTAAGAGTCTCAGAAGGGAAATACTTGTGTGTGTTGTTGTTGTTCAGTTGCCAAGTCATGTCTGACCCTGTGACCCCATGAACTGCAGCACACGAGGCTTCCCTGTCCCTCATCACCTCCTGGAGTTTGTCCAAGTTCATGTCAACTGAATCAGTGATGCTGTCCAACCATCTCATCCTCTGTCACCCTCTTCTCTTGCCTTCAATCTTACCTAGCATCAGGGTCTTTTCCAAAGACTTTTGTGTATCTCCAGTCAAATTCTCTATGACATTCTGACTTCAGTCTCTTATTCACCTCCGTGGTCTTTCCTTCCTTGTGGTTCCTACTACTAGCCCATAAGTAAAAGTTCTCTTCAAGCTTCTGCCCTTAAGTTTTTACCTTCAGCACCATCAACTCAGGTACCAACCGTTCTCCATTCCATACCAACCATCAGCAGATTTTACAAAGAACAACTCTCCACTTTACACACTGACCTCCATGCACTTTGGAACTTCTGGAATGGCCTCCAGCTCTGCTTGCTACGTGTACAGTTTATGCTCCAGACTTTTGCCAGAATCAGCTGATGGATCCCATCTTTTACCAAACGATGCCCCGATCTCTAGACAATGTCATTCTGAAGGCCCTTCATTACCCTCCAGTTTCACCTTTCACCCTAGGCTCCCTGCCTACTCCGCACATACTCATTTATTTGGCTGCCCTGGGTCTCAGTGGCGGCACGTGGAAACGTCACTGCATCGGATGCGTCGTTCACTGTGGCACAGGGACTCTCTAGTTGTGGCACGTGGGCTCAGTTGTTTCAGCACGTAGGTTTAGTTGCTCCCCACAATGTGGGATCTTAGTTCCCAAACCAGGGATCAAACTCATGTCTCCTGCATTGCAAGGCAGATTCTTAACCACTGGATCGCCAGGCGAGTCCCTCATTTATTCTTCTACTCAACAAATGAGGATTATTCATAACTATTTAAGGCCAACAACTGGGTGCTGGGGAAAAAAAAGTCAGGAATAAGAGACTAAAAGCTTCACAGAGCTTATAATCCAGTGGAAGAAGATCTAGAAAATTAAAAAAATATGTCACATGGCAACAACTCGATATTCCCCAAGCATATCATGAGCAGTCATACCCCAATGCCTTTGCACATGGTATTCCTGTAACTTTTCCCTGCCTGAAAATGCTCCCTAATCTGAAAGGTCCAGCATCAATGTCTTCCCTCCTTGGCACAGCAGTTGTGTCTCAGTAACATCATCCTTTTTCTTAGCACTTGTCACACACTGTCTTCTATTATAGGGTTGTTGTTTAATCGCTCAATTGTGTCCAACTCTTTTGTGACTCCATGGACCGTAGCCCGCCAGGCTCCTCTGTCCATGAAATTTCCCAGACAAGATCCTGGAGCAGGCTGGCATTTCCTTCTCCAAGGGATCTTCCTGACACGGAGATCAAACCCACATCTCCTACATTTGCAGGTGGATTCTCTACTGCTGAGCCACCAGAGCAGCCCACTCAGTTTTAGGGTAATACATCTAAATTCAATTATAAACTCCTTAAGAAAACCGTTTACTTAACACTATATTCTCCCCTCACCATTTAATTTACACAAAGGGGTGCTCAATACATTTCTGAATGGGTATGCTCTTTCTCCAGTTACTATGTGGCCAAAGAAAGTTTTACTAAACAGTAGCAAAGGGAAAATGACTTAGAAACAATTCGAAGAGAGAGTAACTACCTCTTCAAGTGAGCTCTAAAATTCATTTATATCTTACAGATAAATGTGCAAGATTTGCGGAATGAATGTATACACTAAATTTAGAGCTTTTGCATTGCCTCAGTCTTCCAAAGTCATCATGATGGATTATGAGAATTTAACAAAGCAATCCAACTTATGATGGTTTGACTTCTAATTTTTCAACACTACAACAGTGTCAAAGCTCATGTTCAGTAGAAACTATACTACAAGTTGTGACCTTTTCCCAGACTGGCTATATGCAGAATGATACTCTCTCACAATGCTGGGCAGTGGTGGTGAACTGTAGCTCCCAGTCAGCCACGCAATCACAAAAGTTTAACCAAACCACTCACAACCATTCTTACCCAGACAACCATTCTGCTCTTCACATTTGGTACAGTACTCAATAAATTACAGGAGATATCTAACACTTTATCATAAAACAGACTTTGTGTTGGATGACTTTGCCCAACTGTAGGCTGATGGAAATGTTCTGAACACGCTTCAGTAGGCTAGGATAAACTGATGTTCAGCAGGTTATGTGTATCAAATGTATCTTTGACTCAACATGTGTTCAACTTACAATGAGGATGTAACCCTGGAAATTGAGGAACTTACAAGGCTGGTTCTTCTTCTTCATCTCCGTATGACTTTAGATTATCTTGATCATATTGTGGGAATTCAGGCATCAGTCTGGAAGTCAGAATATTAAGTTACATGAAATGCTTCATTGTTAAGTCATGCTTAGCAACAGAAAGTCCAGTACTTATTTTGTAATGAGTATATCCTTTTACTGAGCTTATTCTGAAATAATCCACTATGGCCAGCACTATATATATGTAAACTGTGCATGGAGAACAGTGACCATTCCCGTTACTGAAATGCTTAGTCAAGCTTACTCTGTTGCTGCTTTTACCTTTCTTCCTTAATTTTTGGTAACTTCTTTTTACTTTTTTTTAATGACCAAAAATTAAGACGACATATGTGAAAGTGAAAGTCACTCAGTCTTGTCCAATTCTTTGCAACCCAGGGACTCTACAGTCCGTAGAATTCTCCAGGCCAGAATACTGGAGTGCATAGTCTTTCCCTTCTCCAGGAGATCTTCCCAACCCAGGGATTGAACCCAGGTCTCCCGTACTGCAGGCAGATTCTTTACCAACTGAGCTATCAGGGAAGCCCAAAACTATATTTCATTTTTTAAAAAACCACAATACTGATTCAACTGAAAGAATTCTTACTTGTATAGCATATGATAGACAGCAATTTGCACAGGCCGAGCTCTGTAAAGTAGTAATGGGGCTAATGTATTTAACAAAGTCTGGAGGTATTCCGGCAAGTTTGTTTTCTGGCCAGCAATCAATCTTGCAGGGAGTTTCTGACTCAACAGCTGATCCTTTGGGATATAAGTTAATGTTTCACACATGGGCTTCAGCATTGCATTCTGAAATGATGTTTCAGATGTATCTCTGTTTTCTCCTGATGACAAAAAGGAAAAACAGAGTCAGACCCCAAACAAAGTGACCGATTCAGAGACAACCAAATGTTATTTAAGAAAATGAAATAAAAACTTGACAAACATTAAAGCAGTCCAATCTAGAAGCATGAACTGAATATATATTTCAGATAATCTCAACTATTTAATGACTTCTATTATCATATCCTTTAAAAAAAAAGAAGTTAGAGTTAAAATAATTTATTCATATTCTCTGAATTAGAATTATTCTAATTTTCAGTGGTCTTTACGTATCTTGTGATGTTTCAATTCTTATCTGTAAAGCAGAAGAATACACGATGATTCTGAGATGCTAAACTTTCTCTCTGGCTCTTTTACTATTTTGTGTTGTGTTGTGTAATCTAACATCCAAAGTTGATTTTGGGGTGTTTTCTGTTTTTGTTTTTAACTTTTCAAAACAAGTTATTTTCAATGACTCTCACTATTACTCCCTTTTCACTTGCCTGTAGCAGTCACCAAAAGAGGTAAAAGCAACCTGTGGATGCCAGGAGAAAAAAATTCTTTCCATTCACTGATTAGATTTACAGGAAGGCTGCCAGTGGTGCCCAGAGTTGTGGAATCAAAAAAAGCGCTGAGTTCACAGGCCAAATCACAGCTGACGTAGGCAAACAGTTGTACAAGTGGAACAGAATACAGTGCCTGATTCTCATTTGTTGTCTGAGGAAACAATAATTAAATAGGTAAGCAGACCGCCTGTAGAATATTACAAGTCAAGGCAATAAAGAGAAGTCCCTTTCATTTCTCTAAATTTTAAAATAAGAAACGGTTTGAATGTATAGTCTCAGGAGACATTTATATATCAAAATAACTTATTTTCAGAATTAAATGTTAGGAATTAGAATTAACCCATTTATTGTGAACTGTTCTTTTTTATTTCTGCAATCATGAAGGCAAATAATATCAATTACCATATACCAAGTTAAATACATTAAAAGCACATTTATAATCTTCTCAGGAGCCCTACTAATTGGGCATTATTACGTTATTTTAAAATGAGGAAACTGAGGCTCAACTAGGTCAACTTTAACACCCTAAGCCACACAGTAAACAGCAGGCAGGGTTGAGATTCAGACCAATTCAACACTAACTGACTGCATGACTTGCTACCCAATACCCATAGGCATTACACAGCTGGTTGCTTGGGGTCAGAAAAAGAACTCTAATTCCCTCTAAATTTGTTTAATCTTTACCGCACTACTCAGGCAATAATGAAACAGTACACTGTAAGAATAGAAGCAAAAGACCAAAAACCTTGTCATGAAAAGACAAAACCTTAAAGGGCTATGCTGCAAATATTACACTAAAATGAGCTAATGGAGAGAATATTTTAAAAAAGGTTAGCAGAATGGTTACTGAATGATACTGGCAAACATTAAACCTCAATCATTTTACTGATCTGTCAAGCAGCAGTCGGCAAGGAATATATCTATAAAGTGTTCAAATGTTTGCAAAGGAGCTAACTACAATCATTACCTAAAGAAGATGAGAAAATACTTCTGGCACACAGATATGCATGAAAACCCAACAGCAGTGATGACACAGAAAGTTAATTTACCTCCAACCATGCCAACATGGAACACATGATGAAGTCCCATTCGCTCTCTGCCAAAGGAGGTGAGCAGTATTTCAGAAACAGGGAAAGGAAACGGATTATTTCTATATTTACAGCCAGTATCTCCGGACTTACTTCTGACAGATTACTGTGATAAAGACAAAAACAAAACATTGACGAATTATACAGACAGTCAATGAGATAAAGTTAAATCTTAATAACAGACTGACTTAAACGTCTACCATTCTATTACTCTACAAAACAGTGACTAAAGATACATAATCTGAGTCCACATCATACAGAGATAAAAATATAAAGTATTACCTACCAACTGAAAAGTAAAATATCTTCGTGATCTTTTTTCCAAGTTATCAGAATTTTTAATAGACCATGTAATAGCTCTCCATCATCTATGCTTTTGGTCTGCAGACAAGAATTGAAAATGGCAAGATGTCCAAAACCTCCTATAGCAAAATTAAAACATTTTTAAATTGTATTGCTACTATAAAAAAAGAAAGCCTATGCTGAGATAGGTTAAAAACTTTCTTCAAAAGTGTCCAGGTTAGTAACACTAAAATTAGGGCTTTTAAGAGTCAACAAATGAGCTTATAAACTCCAGAGGCAGGGACCTGCCACCATACCCAGCACCCAGCACAGAGAAGAAAGTGTGGAGGGGCAAGAAAGAGGAAGCAAGTAAATGACACTATGCATTAAACTAGCCTATGCTGGTTTTTTCTTTGTTTCCTTACGTATAAGACTTATTCAGTACACCCACCTCTCAAAAAACAAACAAATCTCTAGCTAGAGTACAAAGTTAAATAAAGTTGGAAAACAGAACAGACTGTTTTATAATTCATGTTCACTCAGTAAGTATCTATGTCAGGAAAGTTCCTGTGGGGTTCCCTACTCTTTAGACTCTCTGATTTCTCCTTATCCTTCAATTCTCAGCTTAAATACTGCCTCCACTCTGAAATTCCCATGTACATAAAGTATGCCCCGCCTCATTCCTCTAGTATCACCTGTTTGCGCCTTTACCGCACTAACGTTTGTTATTATCTCACCAGGAAGTAAGCTCCATGAAAGCAGGAACCTTGTCAGTTTCACTCATCACTGTATATGGCCCCCTAACACCAGGCCCGAGATACATTTATTCTGACTGACTAAATAAAGAGTGAATAAATGAACACATGCAAGGCACACTGCTGGACAGGTACCAGGGAGAAAGCTGAACAGAGTCCAGTCCCTGAAGGGACTCACTCAGCAGTACTGGCAGACTTAAAAGCGGATTAGAATAGTATGGACAAAAACTGAAAACCCAGAGCAGGTAACTATACCGAGTCAGAAAAGGCTTCCCAAAGTTGGTGTGTGAACGGGGATTTATCAAAAGATCAAAGTCTGCAAGGCTCGAAAAGGGACGCTCCAAGGAGTGCTAAGGCACAAAGCTGTAAGGAAGTACGGACTAACCAAAATCCATGACAATTTAGCATGGTCAGGGCCCAGAGTGGAAGCAAAAGAGATGAAACTGGAGAAACTGGTGGCAATAAGATTTTAAAACATCTTACAAACCAAACTAAGGACTTAGGTTTTTACCCTGTGGGCAAAAGAGAACCAACAAAGAAAGCAAAAATTAATTAATTAATAACAATGTAATCTTCCTTGAAAGGCAGAGGAAGAATTTTTTTTAAATCTTCCTGACAAAATATCAATAGAAGAGGCTTCAAGTTTAATCACAGAAACAACTCATGTTCTAATAACCGAAAAGTATTCGTTAGCTAATTCTGCTTCATCACTTGGGTTAGAAGAGAAAAACCGATTGTCAAATCTTAAAAAAACACTCCTCTTTCTGTTGGCCCCTGCACAGCTGGGCACCTTCTGACCTGTGTGAACAGTCCTGTCTTCAGCCACCCTTCAGTTGTAACCTGTGCTAGAGACGCCACCTGCACTCCCATTAGGTACTCCTCTCTTCCATAAACAATCCATTCAACCGCATCCCTTGCCTGCAAATCTCATCCCAACCCCAGTTTAACCATGCAAGGGAACTCAACAGTAAAGCTTAATGCCACAAAAATTTATTTTTGATATCATGCTATCAAGGCAATTCTGTTCCACTGCATTTGCTAATGGGATATTCTTGTTCCACTATCTCAAACTTTCACTACCTTTCTTAAAAAACACAATCCCGTTGCCACTCATCAGACAACCGAAAGAGACATGATGCCATGAAGTTCCCAAGCCCTTCTATACTCTCTGAACCTGCATCTGCACCCACCCAACAGCTCTCCTTACCTAATCTCCACTTATACATGGTTGATACCGTCTTTTCTCCCTTTATTTATTTCACATTGGACTACAGTTGATTAACAATGTCGTGAGTTTCGGGTGTACAGCAAAGTGCTTTAGTTATACATGTTACACACGTCTATGCTTTTTCATATCCTTTTTCCTTTTAGGTTGCTATGTAATACTGAGCAGAGTTCCCTGTGCTATACAGTAGGTCCTTGATGGTTATCCATTTTACATACAGTGGTGTGTTTATGTCAGCCCCAAACTCTCTTCCTCCCCACCCTTCCCCTTGGTAACCGTAAGTTTGCTCGCTAAATCTGTTTCCGTCATGGTGATTTTTTCTAACTGCTCTCGATCCAATCCTACACGCCCTCCTCGCTCATCTTCTCAGTGGGAACTATCATCCATTATTCCGTCTTCTATTCCTCCCCCTTTGACCCTGTATTCATCTCCAGCTTTCACTTCTTTCCACTTCCCTCCCCCCTTTTTTTTTCCAAATTTTATTTGTGGCTGTGCTGGGTCTTTGTTGGGGCACAGGCTTTTCTCTAGGTGCGGCGACTGAAGGCTTCTCTCTAATTGCTGTGTGTGGGCTTCTCAGTGGGGTGGCTTCTCTTGTTGTGGAGCTACGGCTCTAGGGCACACAAGCTTCAGTAGCAGCAGCATGTGGGACCTTCTGGGACCAGGGATTGAACCCGTGTCTCCTGCATTGGCCGGCGGATTCTTTACCACTGAGCCACCAGGGAAGCCCTCTACATCCCTTTCTAACAAAGCCTTAAGAACAGACTATCTGGCCCTACTTTTCCACCACTGTTCATTCCACGTTCCAGTCTCTAACTTCATCTGAGCTGTGGCATTTAACAGGTGAGGAATATTATTACCTAAGCTCTTGCTTCCTTGTTTCAAGTGTCCCTTTACCTACATACTCCTTCAATGTATGTCCTGGTGGTCCCTTGATATTCGTTCCACACTTCACTCTCCCCAACAAGCTCATCCTTATTCAAGCTCATCTTCATTTACAGATTATACTACCACCGACCTGACATGGGCTCCGCAAGCAGCATTTCCATCCAGCCAACAGCCTATTTGCTGCTTACTGACAATCCCCATTTGAGTACTGATTCCACAGCCACTTTAATCGTAACCTAGCTGTAACATCAGCTCCCTGTACACTCCTTCACAACCCTCTGTCCGGCCCTCAGCCTCCTGGCAGGGTTTCCTATAAGGCCTCAAGGTACTTCCATCTGCGCAATCCAGAAATATAACCAGAGAGCCCCAGCAATTCTACTCCCTACCTCTCTCAATTCCATCTCCACTCTTCCATCTGTGCCTTGACTCAAGAGTCCCTAACTCTCATTTTGATTACTCGAATGGCTCTGTGTCTAAATAGTCTTCTACCCCTAATGTCTCTCTTCTCCCATGTCCACCCTTCACACAGCTGTCAAGATTATCTTTCTAATGTGAATATGATACTCTGACTACTTTCCTACCTAATTTGGGCCAAGAGTTCCTTACCTCCAGTAGCTTAAAGTCCAAACTCCTTAACTGACAAAATGAGGCCTTTATGATCTGTGCCCTACCATTCTCAAGATCCATATTCTTGTGCACCCTAATACTCTTCGTCCCCAACTTACTATCTTAAATCCAACCAAAATGAAGCTACCTGCACTCTTCTAGTTTCTGTGGACCTGGAATGTCTTTCCCTAACTATAAGGAAAAGTATCTTTTACCACTGCTAAAATATTTCTTTTTGTAAAAGAGCCACTGACATATCAAAGGCAAAGTGGAAAACTCCTTTTCTGCACTTGCGCACATATGATATCTTTTTGCTATATCAGTTATCATATAACTTTATGTCTATCTTCTCTACAAAAGAGACTGCCACATGGTCAGGGCTCAATAAGTGCTTGTTAAATTAGCAAGCAAAGGAACTAACAAGAGTACAGAATATCCGAAAAGTTGAAAACATAACAAAAGCTGTTTCCTCTTTTGCTTTTGTAAGTTTACTCGTTGGTTGACTAGGGGGAAATGATGTATAGCTAAGAAGAGCTACACATGGAACAGGAATGATTAGAGGGTATCTGTGGTTATACACCTTCCCTTAAGGCCGCAGCATTTCTGTACTGCAAAATGACAGTCCCTCTCCAATGAATGACACTTACCCTACCGAGTCAACTTGTTATGTAGCAAGAATATTAACTAGGAAAAAAATTAGCTATAATTTTCTGTTAGATTTGGATTTAGAGGTTAAGAAACACTTCTTTCATCTCAAGCAATAATTAAATTAATGAAATATTTATTACCAAGTAACTAACCATTAATACGGCAAACATCTTCCTTACTCCAAGCCAAAAGGGCAGGTATACACTGAGCAATGAATTCTTTCTTGTCTTCTTTTGACAAAAATGGACAGAGACTTTGAATAGTATGCATATTACCTTCTGTTAGTGGAAAAAAGCTGTTTAAAAAGGAAAAAAAAAAGGTGTGAATTATATTTATCCTAAATATTTAGTTATTTCAGAAAATTCCTCTTATTCATACAATTTAAAAAGGCTAGAATTTCCACTATATAAAGTACCTAAATAGAAAAAGAATAAAAGAAACTATGAAAGACACTGACACTTGCTGATTCTGTTTGATGAAACTGTGGACAATTATTTTTTTCTGCTTGTCTTTTTTACATGTTTCTGATTTTCAAAACATAAGCATATATAACTTTCCCCATGGATGATTCTTTTTAAATTATACAAACAGTACATGATTATGATGTACTGATTCAATTTAAAGAGGACCAGTTACATACTGCTCATATAAACTGATACTCGTTTATGTGTATACATACACTTGGGTTTTATGTATCTAAATTTTGTGTTACCTGCTACTTATATATACTTTGTAGACTGCTTTACAGCAGAACATATAGGTACAAAGTATTCTATTTTAAAACTACATAGCTAAATAAAAACAAACCCAAAATATTCCATAAAATCATAATTTAAATATTTCTCTATTAGTAAACATTTAGGTTTTTTCCATCAAATTTTTGCTCTTAAATATAACACTATAATAACTGTCCTTGAGCAGGTACTATTCTGCATATGTGCAAACACCTCTTTAGGCTAGATTCCTGGAAGTAGAATTGCAAAATCAAAGGATCTGAATGTATTTTATTCTGATAATTTCAAGTTGTTCGTCAAAGAAGAATAATCAATTCACATTTTCATGAAAAATGTACACGTTTCACTTTTCTGCTGCACACCTAATAATTCTTTTTAATTCCTGGCAATAAGGTAGATAAAATATACTCCTCTGTATTTGTCATTATTAATAAAGCAAATCCTTTCCTATTCTATATTTCACAAATGAATTACCTTTGACTATTTCATCTATGAATTACCTGTTCAAGTCCCTGACACATTCCTCAGTTTGAATAGCTTAATTACCAGAAGTTATTTATATTATGAATATTAATTCTTTATTAACAAGTATTTTCCTCTATTTTGTCACCTGTCCTTTATACTGTATTTTTATCATACAGTAGTTTCCTTTTTTAATAGTGGTAAAATATATATTATGTAAAATTTACCATACTATTTTTTTTAATTTAAAAAAACATTTTTTTTAATCATGCTGTGCAGCATGTGGGATCCTAGTTCCCCAACCAGGGGTAAAACACAAGCCTCCAACATAGGAAAGATGGAGTCTTAACCACTGGACTATCAGGGAAGTCCCTTAGATTAACTATTTTTAAGTGTACAGTTCAATGATGTTAAGTTCATTCACGCTGTTGTGCAACCAACCTCCAGAAGTTTTTCATTTTACAAAATTGAAACTCTGCCCATTACATAAGAACTCCCCATCTCCCTTCCACTCAGCCCCTGACAACCACCATTCAACTTTCTGTCTCTATGAATATGACTAAGTACCTCATATAAGTGGGATTATACAGTATTTGTCTTTTTGTGATGGTTTTGTTTCACTTAGCATAATGTCCTCAGGGTTCACCTACATTTTAGTATGTCAAAATTGCCTTTCTTTTTAAGGCTTTATTTTAATAATACTCCATTACACTGTATGCCACATTTTTGTTTATCCATTCATCTGCTGATGGACATAAAGAATTTTGCTTTTACAAAGTGAGGTACCTACTGTTTCTTCTATGGAGACTGGGTTTGCGCTGTGCCTAAGATCTTCCCTGTGCCAAGACTATACAGTTTCTTATTTTCCCCAAATACTTTTATAGACCTGTTCATTATATTTAATTTTCATCTGGACCTTACTTTCATGTATAATGTAAGGGAGTGGGTCTCACTTTTTTTTTTTCAAACACAGGTCCAATTTTCCTATCTCACTGATCTGAAAGACCACCTGTATCAAAACCTAAATTTTCATTTATATGTGGATTGGTTTCTGGACTCCACACTTTGATCCAAGGATCTATCTATTCACCAATTTCACACTGCTTAATCACTGTGTTTGGAGAAGGAAATGGCAACCCACTCCAGTATTCTCGCCTGGAAAATCCCATGGACAGAGGAACCTCTTAGGCTGCAATCCATGGGGTTGCAAAGAGTCAGACACGACTGAGCAACTTCACTTTCAATCACTGTGTTGGTAGGACAAGTCCTTCTCACTTTTCTCTTTCATAAATTTCCTAGCTATTCTTGAGTTTTTTTTTCTTTAAATGCATACCATGTTTGGAAGAGTTTATGAAGTTTTTCAAAAAACGCTGCTGAAATTTTGACTAACGTTACACTGAAATTAGATATAACAATTTTTACAATTCATCTTCCCACTTTCTTTTGTGATCTTAAGTTCTACAACTGTAATTTTTTGTTAAATTTATTTCTAAGTATTTACAGTTTTGTTGTCAATGTGAAAGAATCTCTTTTTTTTTCTATGCCATTTTTAAATCGATAATTAACTGGTGAATAAGAAAAATACTGACTTTTGTATGTCAAGTATATATCCATCTCACTTGTAATTAGTTCCAGCAGTTCTTTAGATAATTCCCTACGACACATGTAAACAGAAGAAAATTTTAAATTATGCTGAATAAAAAAAGCTAATATCAAAAGATCATATGCTGTATGACTCCATTTATGTAACATTCCTAAAATGGTAAAAATTATAGAAAGAATAGATTACTGGTTGCCAGACAAAAAGAGAATGGCAGGAGGGCAGGTGGCTGTGGCAAGAAAGGGTACCATAATGGATCCTTACGATACAACTATTCTATGTCTTGGATTGTGTTGGTAACGTGTGATCTAGAGAGCACACACGTGGGTGCAGGTTAACTCAGTCAGTGGACTGTCTCAATGCCATTTCTTGGTTGTGAAACTGTACGAAAGGTATCCAATGGTACCATTTGGAAGAAACTAAGTGAAAGGTATGTAGAACTTCTTTGTTTCTTACAACTGCACGTAAACCTATAATCCACATTAACAGAACTCAAAACAGTAAATTTTTAAAAATTTAAAATATCAAAACTTAGCTTACAATTTTACTGTGCCAGGACATATATACATACACACACACATATGTATACACATATATATAATTTCCAAACTCTTCTTGATAAATCTGTAAATTCAAAATGCCTCTTGGTAAATTTCAGGTAAGTTTTTAATCTGAATGCTCAGCTTCTCTAATTCAATCAACTCTAGTAAATCTCTAGTATGTCCAATCTCACTATCTATTTCTTTGCCTTAGAAATATATTTATTGAATCGTTAGAATACACTTCAGTGGGATGATCCTCATTTTGAAGAGTTAAGTAACTTTCCTTATCACTTCCATTTAGCAAATAAAGGGATAGAAGGAGGATGTTAGAGAGAGGGAAGAAGATTCTACCCGAGAGATTTCTGGGGAAAAGAGAATAAGCTTATCAAACGCTGATTATTTAAAGCACATATAAAATTCTTCAACAAAATGTTATAAGGTTAAAAACACCTATTAAAAAAGTATGGGTCCTCAACCTAAAATGATTGGAACTGTTTTACACTGTTTAAGTCTCATATTCTTTCATTTAATTTCACGTCCTAAACCTGTTTTCCTGATTCATTACACACTGTTTGTCAATCCAGGGTTGCCAGAGTGACCAGTCATAATAAATTTCAAAGTAAAAGTATTTTAAATAAAAATACCCTTCTTTTCTCTTATAATGCTGTTTTACTTCATCAGATGAAACACTTCGGGAAAGGATCAACTTAGCAATAATAAGAGACCAAAGGGTGCCATTTTTCCTGGATCTAAAAAAGAAAAAAAAAAATCCTGTTTTGAAAGTATACTTAATGTTTTGAAACACTTGCTTACCTGGATTCCTTTTACAGAACTAAATAAAACACTTTGTCAGGGTATCAATTCACACAGTACTTTTGCACGTAAATAACTGCCGTTACCAAAAGAATTGGCAACTTAGGCTTCTGAAACTCCTTTACTGAGCTCTCAACAAGGCAATCTCAAGGCCCCTTCATCCCAAAAGGGAAAGGACCTTAGGGATTAAGCTGGAGGATCAGAGGCTGCAGCCGGAAAGAGGACAAAGGAGACCAGCGACTGCTGAGGCTGAGGAACCAAGGAGGGCATTAACATCCCCTGAGGAAGGTTCTGCGAGTCAAGTAAATGGAGGGGGACTGGCGAGGAAGACCTGTCCAGTCTGAGGCCTCTGATACTGCAAAGCATACGAAAAATATTTCAACCAACTAAACACCAGACCACTATAACCTCTACAACTCTGTTTTCATATCTATTTCCTCATCGAGGGGCAAGGGTTTTGTGGTTATGATATTAAGACATACCTGCAATAAATAACATACAAGGTAAAAGGCTAAATTTTACCTTGGAAATTTAAGGTAAAACTTAAGTGGAAGGATGGGTCACATACGACAAATTAAAACAACTTCTACAGGACTCTCTCTCTTTCACTCTCATCTGCCCCTTGCGTCACATTCATGGATTTAATTACACAGGCAAAGTACAAATATCTCCCCAGAAGAAGAAATCAAGTACTTAGGACCCATAAAGTATTTATCTTTAATGACTGGGATTAATTTAGAACAACCCTCTGATTCAAAGATTAGCATGAATTGGGCTTACATTTTATAGACACAAAACCATAAACTAGCAAAATAGTCACGAAATAGAAATTGAAAAGAGGTTCCCACCTGTCAAATAACAGTTGGAGAAGGCCAGAAGTATTACCAAGTCCACGTAAGTTATCATACGTGATATCCATTTTCTGAAGCATTTCACAAAATCCAGTTAGAAAAATAGGTGGATTGTCTAATTCTTCATACCACTGCAATGAATAGAGCAGTTCTGCAACTAACAGAGTGGACAGCACATTACCGGGTGCACTTTGTGACCAGCACTTCCAGCTGTCCTCACTAGTCTCCTGTCCTCTAACACCGCTGTCTGTGCCCACTAATTCTAAAGTATCTATGAACTGATTTTCAGCTCCATGATAGACAATTAGAAGGAAAACTGGGCATATCAGATACAAAATACCACTCCTGTCCCAAACCTTACTTGGTCCCTTTTCTGGTGAGCTAAGAAAGTGACAGGAACTGAAGTTATCAGAGATGCTAGAAGAATCTTCCTGCTATTTTTGCCACAAATGGTAAGAAGCTGCATCCAGGATAAACAACTAGGGGACCCCAAGACCTGAGAAGTTCAAATCAATGTGTTAAGGAAGAGAGCATGACCCAGTACACAGGGAAGGGCCTCAGTGACAGACCAGTCTGGATATAAAAGAGCTGCATACACTGTTATCAACCAGGATACGATAAATGTACCTCAGGGGACTGTTGTGAGAATTAAATGACTGAGTCTCACAAAATCTGGCCATACCACAGGTTTTTAATACATAATTAGTCACAACTCACCAGGTATGGATTTTGGAGTCGAGAGACTTGAAACCTGGTTCAAAATCTAATCCCATCCCTTAAAAGTTCCAGATTAAGAAAAACAACAAAAATTATTACCCTAATTCCCAGTGTTGTTTTTGGACAGATTCACTCAGGGAGTAAAGTAAACAGCAGGCTAAGCTCCTTGATCTTAACTGCAGGTGGAGCTGGCTCACCGTAACAGGTGTTTCCAGCTTTCTTTCACAGGCATATATTCTCTTCTGCTAGGAACCATACTCCACTGAGGGCTTACAACCAAGCCTGACACAGGAATTATTCAAGTCCTCCACCTTTCATACTATTTTGTACAGGTCACATGGCTACCTACAATGCTATACCATTTCCTAGAATGGGGGGGATTTTCCAAATCCTTTTGAAATTCAACATCTGAATGACCGCTTGCTGGGGAAAAAATTATAGCCCTATACAAAGGGACTATCCAAAAATTAACTGAAAAAAAATAATTGAAAATTCAGAATCCCTGATGAAACACAAGACTTGTTTAACCATTTTCCTCACGGTTATGTGCTGTGGGGTCTGCTTTTATTGACATCATGCCAGCTAAAGTAACTATGGTGGTGGTCTACTCGCTCAGTCGTGTCCAACTCTTTGCGACTCCATGGGCTGCAGCCTGCTAGGCTCCTCTGTCCATGGGATTTTCCAGGCAAGAATACTGGAGTGGGTTGCCATTTCCTTCTCGAGGGGATCTTCCCCACCCACAGATCGAACCTGGGTCTCCTGTATTGCAGGTAGATTCTGTACCGACTGAGCCACCAAATTCTGCTCTACTGATAACAAGACTATAGCAAGATTTTTTGGTATGAGTCCATCTGATTTGCAGTTTAACATTCATCTCTTGAGAGGCATCAATTTCTCATCACTAAAATAATTAAAAGGAGCTGAAGATTTTTCATTCTTTAAAAACTTAAAAGTATAATCAAAATTATTTCAAAATTTTAATTAATTTTAATTAAATTCAAGATTTTAATTAAATTTTAACTAATTCAAGACTTACATGTACTTATCTGAATGCTGATGTATACTTACTTATTTTCTCAAGTTCATTATTTTCTAGGACTGTTTCCTTTTTCAGTGCAACTAATATCATTTTGCTTAATAATGCTGAAGTACACAAATGGCTGGGAAGTTTCTTTGTATCTTGCTCTTTAAAATCTGTTTTGAAACCCTCATAATTCAAACTCAATCTTCCTTCTAAAAGAGGCCTATGCAACCACTGTTAAAAAAAAAACAAACCGAACATTAAATTATATACAAAATCATTCAACAGTCTAAATTATTTACTACCTACACAATTAAGACAAGGAACAACGATGAAGTTAGTAGACTATCTTCAAAATGTTCTTAGAATACTTTCAAAAATGAAGATATTGCTAGTTTACTAGTAAAAGCACAGAAGCCTAGAAATTTGGTTTCTATTAGCAGAAATTATCAACATGTGTATTTTACGGTACCTTCAGGACATAACTATGGCCTATTCACTGTGTACCATGTCAACTGTTGTGTCAACTGCTGTCTTGTAAATATCGAATATCCAATATATGAGCATTCAAAGGCAGAAAGGGAAAGTAAGATACACATTTCTTACATTTTTTCTTTCCCAGAATAAAATTAAAATATTTAAGCCTGCATGAAATACAAACTTCAGAATGATACAAGCACTCTCCAATACCAAACACACCTGTACAGGAAGAGACTGTCTCATTTTTTCCCATTCGCTGTTGTCTGGCATTACACTTCCAATATAAGCTCCCAGGAGATTAGCATCTTTACTCTCTAGCAGCGCATTTAGCAAATCATCAACAGCAGACAAAAGCACCTGAAGACTGAAAACAAAGTAAGGAACTTAACTGCTGTAGTTATGCTACAACCAACCTGAACACCCAGGTAAACATTAAATACCCTATCAGATATCAGATAGTTATCCTGAGCAAAAAGACAAATGAAAACAAAGGTAAGTGACACCGCCACCCTCCTCCCGACACACAATCGAATAGGGGATTTCGTCCAACATTCATAATTTGAAATCAAGTGCTGTTTCTAGTTCGGAATGAAGGAGACCTATTTCAGATCAGATATTTCTGAAACACAGCTACTTCATTTCATGAAAAGAGCATGACACTCAGAGAAATATTTAACCCAACCATGGCAGCTCTGGAAGTGTTCTCTTAGTTTTCATTTTTTTTATTTGTGGGTTTAAGTACGAGATTTGAAAAACATCTGCAATTTCAATCACTTACAACAGTGGCTATCAGACCCCCCCAAGAAACCAACAATGAAGGACAATCACTGTCTGTGGTGGCCATGAGAAGTTACAGAGTTACAGTCCACACCAGTGCAAGACCAGGACAGAAACCGTAAGTCAGGAGTTCAACAGGTAAGTGAAAACAAACCATTCCTCAATTACTTGAGTTCAAACGGATGTTCATTAAAACAAACTCCTTTTGGAAAAACCTATTTGGGTCTTCTCTTAGAATCCTGTACGTTTCTTAGGTACCAAGTCATTTTTCACAGACACTCACACTAATAATGGAATCTTATTTAGGGACAATGATCAGTCACTAAAGAGGTACTCTGCAACAGAGCATCAAAAAATGGTTACCTTGTGACATCCAAAGTCGAAGACTGAACTTGGTTCTTCAGCCACAGAGCAGATAAACGTAGGAAGGTGCTCTGTTTAAATGTGTCGCCAGTTTGATGAACCAATAAATTCACACCAGAGAGCCAAGTATTTTTCAGTTTACTGATGATTAAGTCTAAAATCAAGATGTCAACAGTAATTTGTAGTCCCTCTATACTATCAGCAGTATAAAATGCTTTAAAGCACTCACTGCAGATCTGAGATTTTTAAGGTACCATTAAGAAAACATTAAACTCTTATTTGCTTGCCAGAACAAAATAACTATGTCATAAATATGTGATGATACAAGCTAGTTCATGCCATATAAATGTAAAAATGGTAAGATTCTCAATTTCATTTTAATATATACTGAGATTGAATGTTTCTAATTATTACCAGAATGAGATATTAATATATCCCTTTATGAATATGGAAACTGAGGCATCAAGAAATTAGCAACTTGCCAGAGATACTGAGTGAAGGGGTTAAGACTAATTCATCGATCACAGCCATTTCTAAACGGTTCCCTCGATATCAACTCAGAACTTGAGACAAAATGTCTACATTCATCTTGGTTTAGAAACTTGGGTTTCTAAAGCTCAAAGTTTTTTAAGATCTGTAGCCCTTTACTCAAAATGCTTTCAACTTGCAAACACATTATGATTCAATTAATAAAGCCTGGGCACTTACACTATGAAGGTCAGAGCCGGAGAATCCCAACAAAACATTTGAGCAGTAGGCTATTACCTGGCAAATGTGTTTTTTCTTTGCTCTCTGCACATAACTGAAAGAGAGTTAATAATAAATCTTCAGATGATGGCATTAGCAAGCATCCTTTCGCTGAGCTGAAATAGTTATAGGCCACATCACAGATAAAAGACACTGATGAGTCATTATTTTCAGCTTCTGACAATTTCTTTGCTTTGGATAAAGTTTCATGAAGTTTAACAATAATTCTTTCAACATAAACTTCTCCAATCAAGTAATCTAGAGAAAAAAATTCAGACAGACAAAATATAAATAATATTAACAGTGAATTTTCTTTTTTTCAATCTTTGTTTTTCATTTTTCAATCGGTGTATTTTAATACTTTACTTTGGGTTAACATTCCACCTTGTCTCTCCATGTATTTTTTAAAAAACAAGGTGTTTATGTATTAGATAGAAGAAAATTACATCAATCAATCTGTTCCCTCACACATAAAAGCCATGACATAAAAAAGTTTTAAATGAAGGAAAAAAGACAAAATTAGAGTGAACGGTTAAATTCAAATCCCTTTAAAATACAAAACTAAAAGTATTAAACATCTCAAATCATGTTACAAAGGCGCAGGTGATGACAGAGGACAGAGGGTTGGATGGCATCCCTGACCCAGTGGACACGAGTCTGAGCAAACTCCTGGAGATGGTAAAGGACAGGGAAGCCTGGCGCACTGCAGTTCATGGGGTTGCAAAGAGCCGGGCACAGCTGAGCGACTGAACAACAACAGGGTGTTTACAAGATTAAGACATTTGAATGAATTGAATCCTGCTGTTCTCACCTAATACTATGCTAACTGAATAACATGGAATCCCCCAAAAAGGTGAAAAAAATGACTCCCTTCCTACTGAAAAAACAAGCCATACTTTTACCTACCGTTTTTAACATGCTGGGATAACACCAAGCTTAAAAGCGTCCATCTTTCTGAGAAGTAAGGTTCAGAAGATACTGTGGATTCCAAGTCTTTGTTACAAAGATGCTCTGCCAAGGTTACCAATTTCTCTCCAAGGATATCTCCTTTGAGCCAAGGCGTTACTAAAGCATGATTATCTGAACTAGAGCATGCCTAAAACCATAAAAATTATAGCAAAGATTAGGATCAAGATTAAAAAAACAAAGTGTTTTTAACTGCCCAAAATATTACCTGCACCTTAGTACCTCCCTTCATCAGCATGGCCCCAACTCTATCCCCCACTCCTCCTCAAGTGCAAAGAGAGCTGGTATCTTCCCTACTCCCCACTAAGTCTCGCTTATGTACACTTCCATGCTTTGTTCATGCTATCTTCCCAATCATAAATATTCTCTCTCTCTTTTATGAAAACTATATCCATTACTATATTCAGTATAAATCCCACCTGCTTTGTGAAGTCTCCCATAACAGCCCATACTCATCACTGCTTTTCTCTCAATTTCTAGAGCAAATAATGTTTCATCTGTGTATGTCTTGTTTCCAATGAAACTGTAAATTCCTTCAGAGCAGAGACTGTCTTAAACTTCTTTGATACCTGCTATCAACACTGTAGATATGCTCAATGAATAACGAATGGATGAACTTTAAAGACAGATTTTAAAATGCTCTACAAATATTAAATTTTGTTCATTAATTTTGTTAAAATTAAAGAATAATTAACATATAATAGCGGCAAATTATTTCACCATGAACAATGGGACTTATTATTTGCCCAAATTTTATGAAATAGTTACTGAGGCCAGATATCTGACAGCAACTGGTTTATTTTCAGGGGGTGGGGAAGGCAAGGAAAAAAACTGTAAATCCACCCCCAAAAGCATGGTGATCCATGTTCCCAGAGCTTCTTTTGGTATAAGGGATGAGAAGAAAGGAATTTGCAACCTGGTTCATTTCAAAGCAATCTGGAAAAAAAAAATCCAAATGCAGATTGGGTAGTGTCTGAAAAACTATTTTATCTCCTTATTTAAAATATTGTAGGTAACGAGAGCTTTTATTTCAGCCCAAGCTTTATTACTATTCTGACTTTATGACCTTATACAAAGCTCTTAATCAACCCAGCCCTATTTCCAAATTTAAAAAATGAACATTAACTTAGAAAATCTCTAAGGTCCTTTCCAGTTACAAAATTCAGGTTTGTTTTTAAAGAGGTTGGCTTTAGGACTCTGCTCATAAAATATGAGGTTGCATAAAAACACAAGAAAAACTAGAATTTAGATGGCTGTTAATATTGGCTTTCCTAAGACAGCTTACAAAATAAAACCAATCTATAGAATTCTATAGAATCCAGAAAGTAAACTCCTGAATAAAAAGTCTCTCAGGTTATCAAGACATGAAGTCCAACTTCTCAATGTTTTGACACTTTCACAGAAAGAATCGGACCAGAGGATAGGGAAGCTAGTTAGGCATGGAAGTCCCAAACTCTGCTGGCTATGAACTCCCAAACTCTGCTGAAGCCTTCCAAAGGAGAGATCTGAACTATGTGGCAGGCACCTCCTGAAGTTGGAAACAGATGTATCAATCCTCTCTTATCAAATTAGCTACTTTTGCTCTAATTTTAGACTTACCCAGCTTTATCATAATTTGGCTTTTCATGTAGCCTGCCTATATAGAAAGAGGTAATGAATAAAGTAATTCAAATGGTGTGCCTGATAAATTATATTTCTCATTGAAAAAGAGTAAATCAATACTTGGTGTTTATTTTGTAAAAAATAAACTGTTGGGGGAAATGGGGAGTTTTTGCTTAATGGGTATAGAGTTTCAATGTTGCAAGGTGAAAAAGTACTAGAGATTAGTGGCACAATAACGTAAATATTAATGCTTAACACTTCTAATATTCACTTAATATTAACACAACACTTCTAACACTACTAAACTGTACTTAGAAATGGTTAAAGATGATAGTTTATGTGTTTTTTTACCATAATTTTAAAAACACAGGAAAATAGAAAAACTTTTGCAAACTAGAGTTATGTATGTAAAATTTTAAAATAATGGAAAAATGCTTTTAAAAAAGGAAAACTTGTAGGTAACTAGTCAAAATATTTCTTTGGTTGGAAAAGTGTTACTTTATATAATTTACAACTTCACTAGGAAAGAATACTTAAGACATTTAGAAAATTTTCTAAATTGTTTATGTTCCTTGACTTCTTTTTATTATTCTCATCATTAATTTGCTTCCTTAGTCAAATGGCAATTATATAAAAGTGGGAAGACTTTAGTTTGCCTGTATAGTACTCTAGGGTAAAACAAACTTAATTTACTGATGAGTTCTACTTAAAGCTAGAAATACTCAATCCATCTCTACAGACGAAAAAATAACTAGGGTAACAGAAAACCTTAGCTTAAAATATAAATTAAGATAAAAGATAAAGCATTTAACTCTTCCTTTGTTACCCACTAGGGAAGAAACATTAGATTTTCAAGAATTTGTTCATTCTTCCCTGATATTCCTAACCAGAAAAATAACTCTATAGAAAGGTGAACACCGTTGTCTCCCCAAATTATGAGAAGAAAGTTACAATAATAAGGAAGTTCTTTAACAGAGACACCTGATTACATACTAGTACATGAATATGGCTGTAGTCTTTTTTTTTTTTACCTACACCTATAAATACAGAAAAAAAAAGAGTATCTCTAAGGTACCTTTTCAATGATCTGAAAAATAGAGTTCCACTTCAGCTCCACCTAAAAGAAAAAGGGAAACAATCTGCTAGAACAAACAGTAACTGGTAAAACTTTTTACAAGTAAAGTGAGCATGGAATCACTACAAAACTAAAATGCTTTTTAGCTAGTCCAACTTTAAACAGTTCAACTTTAAAGACTCCAAGAGCCTACCCTTTCAATACCAAGTTTGTGTCATCTCAACATATTTACTCATACTGGACAGCGACCCAGAAGTCTCACATACTTCTTAACCCCAGTCAAGAATATACTGTCTGCCAACTGACATTCGTGTCAAGAAACGATCCCAAATAACCCCCATCCGGCTCTCATTCTACTCACCCGTTACCGGCGCGCCAGTGTAAACCACTACAGTCCAAAGAGACCAGGGCCTCCCAGGTGACGCGGCGGTAGAGTCCACCTGCCAACGCAGGAGACACGGGTTCCACCCCATCTGGGAGGACGCCACACGCCGTGCAGCAACTAAGCCCGAGAGCCACAACTACTGGGCCTGTGCTCTAGAGCCCGGGAGCCACAGCTACTGCAGCCAGAGTACTAGAGCCCGTGCTCCTCAAGAGAAGCCGCTGCAGGGAGACGCCTGCACAGAACCAGAGAGCAGCCCCCACTCCCCGCAACTAGAGAAAAGTCCGCGCAGCAATGAAGATACAGCACAGCCAAAAATAAATACGTAATTTTTTAAAAAAAGATACAGAACAGTAATACCTCAATAAGATCATCCAGAATAGCTTTTCTTTCCACATTACTATCACAGCAACACAGGGCACTGTACAGGATGTCCACCAAGAAACCGGCATCCTTCCTTTGATCTTCATTTAGCCAACCTGTTATTTTCTGGTATAAAAACTGTACCGCGGGATTTTTTTGCACAAGTTTGGCTATTTCAAGAGGCTTGCCTTTGACAGTGCTCTGTTTTTCATCCCCGAGCAGCACTTTAAACACTTGGCTTGACCAGAACGAGCTGAGCAGGGTGGAAAGAAACCTGAGATGTTGCTCCGACTTCTGTTCATTGACGTAATTAATGCTCATCTCTGCCAGCTTACAGACTAAGTCTTCCAAAGGTTTTTTCCTCAGTGGGGATATAAGGTCGGAGCAACTCGGAGAGACAGAAGGTTCAGCCATTAACTCAGAGCCTTCACTGTTCTCTCCCTCTGAGGAGACACATTTTTCATTCTCCTTATTATTTTCAGGCATCTCATCAGCAAATCTAACCTTACCAACTTTTTTTTTATTTAACTTCAAGGAGCTCTTCGGCTTTTGAAGGACCTGCAATAGGTTAGAAACACCCAAAACTGACTTAACGTCGGCTTCTGGCTCGTTGATTTTCTCAACACAGATCTCTGATAGTCTTTCCCAAAAATTCAGCAGCACTTTCTCCAGGCTGTGGGTTGTTCTATCATCTTTTTCCAAATCGGCTCTAGCTTCCCAGGAACTTAAAGTTTCTGCCAAATGGTTAAAGAGCTGCCCATCGTGCAACTTTGGGTCTTTGAGGACTTCATCAATAAAAGGAATCAACTGAAAGAGAGGGCAGAAATACAAAAGTTCACTTTTCAGGAGAAATAAAATTTGAACCTTATTTGTAAAGCATTGTAAACTTTCTTATTTAATAACCGAGAAACATGATTTTCCCCCCAAACTAGGAAAAGAGTTAAGTTGAACTGGAAAATCATTTTCACATCATTCCAAGAGCCTAATGATTTCACTGTTTTTTTATGATATAACGGACCAAGATTACCGGTCATCAACAAGTAATACAGTTTTCTTTGTATCTTCTGAACTTACTCAAGTTTTTTGCTTCTTTCTAAACCAATATGAAAGAAATACAGGACCCACAGAACTCAGAATGCTTTCTCTTAAATTACAAAGATAAGGAAAATTAAATATCTGAGATCAACTAGAATCTGGGCTTCTATAATCACAGTTATTAATTTCCTGCCTTAAGGAACCTTGTTCCAGAACCCGCTCTTATCAGCTAAGCACAATTATTCACAAAAGGATAGATGTACTACATATTTTAGAAGGAACAAGATGATTATAATTTAAATTAAAACACATAAGACTGAAAATCACATCTTCTAAATTGTTTTGCATTCCAACTCTCTAAAACAGGGTTTGCACAACCAGAGAATAACTAGCCCTTAGACATTATAGTATTATGCTAGTAACTAGTAATACAGAAATTTTTATTTATCTGGTCAGTAATACACATTACTGTATAAAAATTCGCAAATCATAAAATCTTTACAAGGAAGGCTAATTAATAAAAATGACAGAAACACACAATAAGCTTGATTCTTTACACGCAGTGTGCAAAGGCACTGAGGAGTTTTAAAATATAAATACCTGATCATTGACAAGCATCTCTTCCATCTCTTCCTCCCCTAAGTTTTGTTGCATTATAAAACGTAAGCATTCAAAAAAAGCAGATATCACTGCTGAGCACTCTGAAAAGCTGGTTTTGGTTCTTTCTATTGATAGCCTAAGACATAATAAATACATGTGGCTTATTCTTTCATGAAAAAAAAATAAGCAATTCAAAAACACCAAACTAAAGACATGGAAAATTATTTCTAAAAAATAAAATTCTTAAATTAAAAACTAAGGCCAACCAACCAAAATACAGCCCAACTAGAATATAAACTTGAAGAACTGAAAAAAAAGCATATTTTCAAAAAATGGGTCAACAGAAGATAACATTTATTTTCTATTCATGAACCAGTCCACCTGCAAATTTCAAAGAGAAGACTTAACCAAATAAAGATAGTATAGTGTTGTGGAAAAAAAATTTTAATCATTAATAAAACTGGCTTTTACTAATTTCAACAAATACACTGAAATGACATTTTAAGTGTGAGTTTAAAGAGCTATTATATTTAAGTTAATGGAAAACCCGTCACCTGTTGATTTTCTGCACTTGGGCATTTGTTTTTTATCAATATACAAAAAACCAGGTCATTGAAAAAGAGCCTATTTCCACCTAAAGGGTCTTACAATACTTTACCTCACTTTCTGCTATAGTCTATCACTGAAGACTTGAAAGTATCACAAAAAAGAATTCCAATTGTAATTGTCTGAAAACTTTAGGAGTGTTTAATGAACAGCAAAACAATTTGAGGAAATTTAAGTATGACAATAACTACGTCATTATGTCCATTTATAAAAATAAGAAAAAAAAATCTATTTGGCTTTAAAGGTCAAGAATTTAAATTCCTGGGGCTTCCCTGGTGGCTCAGTGGTAAAGAATCTGCCTGACAATGCAGGAGACACAAGTTCGATCCCTGATCTGGGAAGATTCCACGTGTCGCAGAGCAACTAGCTTGTATGCCACAACTGCTGAGCCTGCATGCTACAACTACTGAAGCTGGCGCTCCAAAGAGCCCACACTCTGCAAGGAGAGAAGCCACTTCAATAAGAAACCCAGCACAGCCAAAACTAACTAAATAAAATTATTAAAAAACACACACACAAATAACTTAAATTCCTTACCCTGCAACTAGGGAGATGAGAAAATTCTTGAAGAAATCCAACTTTGGATCTGTAATGGACTGAGGGAGCTTGCTGATGAAGGGCAGAAGATAAGGATATATGACAGTAGCCAGACCCCGACCTCCTTCACGAACCACAGCTGAAAGCTTGGGAAACACACTTTTTTTTGCATTTACATGAAGCCAACAGTCCTTACCAAAAAAAAAAAAAAAGATTATAATAGTAATTAGAGATCATAAACATACATTTCTCAAACAAGAGAAAAGACACAGAGACTCTCAAAATCAAAATTCAAGTATTTTACCCAAAGGGGATAAAAAAATCTGTCACTACAAACTAAAAACTTGAAATTATAAGAAATTTACTGCATATGGTAACCAAGTATCCAACATGCTTCCAGGACACTATGGATCAAAAATAATTATTTAACTTGAAAGATTCCTAAAAAAGCTGCTTTCTAAACAAGTTAAAAAAAGAAAAAGCTGCTTTCTAAAAGTGACAGCAATTATCGTTGTTTCATCTCTAAGTTGTGTCCGACTCTTGCGACCCCACGGACTGTAGCACAACAGGCTGCCCTGTCCTTCACTATCTCCTAGAGTCTTAAATGTAAGATTCAGATATGTTGACTTGGTTAAGCCGTACAAGAATTGATACTGACTAAACTAAGAGTAAAACAAAAACTCTATTTCATTTCATAGTCAGTTTAAGATTTATACCAAGTTTTGGATTAAAGTATTTGATGTCCAAGAAAGCATTTTTCTAGCAAGTTTTAAAAATTATAACCTGATAGGCTCTCTTGCACGGTATGTAAGGCTTCTAAAACATAAGAGAACTTCCCCGGTGGTCCAGTGGCTAAGACTCCATGCTCCCAATGCAGAGGACCCAGGGTCCCATCCCTGGTCAGGGGACTAGATCCCACATGAGGCAACCAAGAGTTCGTGTGCCTCAACTCAAGATTCCAACTAAAAGACCTCACATGAGGCAACTAAAGATTCTGCGTGCACAACAAAGATCAAAGATCCTGCATGCTGCAACCAAGACCCAGTCCAGCCAAATAACTACATTAGAAAAAAATACAATTAAGAAGACTAGTATTCCCAGATACACTAAACGTACCTCTCTTACTTACCTCAACAGTTGTAAGTGTATAAAGTACAGCTTCCCAGAGAGCAGGGCATACAATGGGATCACTGTCATCGATGCTAAGAAGAACGGACGGGCTCACTTTGGATGCTTCATCTTTCATCAACTGTGGAATACGCTGGCACAAAGCAGAAACCAACTCAAAATAGGCTGAGCGGATCTGAAAGAAAAAGTGGAAGGCTGACTTAAAGTCCAGAAAAGATATGATAAAAGAAATTTTATTTATGGTAATGGCAGGTAGGTTATACTAACCTTCCATAAATAAAACTAAAAGGGTTAGAAAAAACTTTTTAAGAATCTTAACAACATTAAAAAAACCGTAAGAACACCACATGGCTAAAAACACATTAGGATTTACAAGCCAAAAGTGAAGGCACAAAGAATTCAACTTTCTACTTCTCTGGCTCAAGCAAATAGAAATCTTCTCCAGTCTCAGAAGCCTTCATTTGGGGATTCAAATTATTCCTACGAATATACCAGTCAGCACAAAGTTGAATACAGCCAAACACAAAAATAAGGTACTATGAGCTACTATGAGCAAAAACAAAAGATAACACAGAGATCTGACACTTTTAGAATTACCTGTCAGTTACAAACTTCATATCAACAACCTTTGTTACATTTAAAGAAACAAAAGTTTAAAGAAATTTGAAGGGAAAAGGATCCTGGAAAACAACCAAGTACAGTTTCTAAACTAAAAGTAAATACACAAATAAATAAGAGCACAGTTCATAGTTTAAGAGTATCATGGCACCACCACTTCTATTCAACATAGTACTGAAGACATAATAAATACAGAGGAAAAAGGGGGCACGGGGAAGAACTAGAATGTAACCCAAGTTACTATCTATAAAAATAGCAAAATAACAGGCTATAAAAATAATAAAAAAATAATTTAAAGGCAAGAGTTGGTGGATACAAAATTAACAAAAGCACAGCATTCCTATACAACAGGAGAAACAAAACAGAATGTGGAATTAAAAAAAATTCACAGTAGTAACAAAAACCACATTCACTATGCAGCATATTACAAAATATTATTCCAGGATGCCAAAGGCCTTATATAACCTAAAGAATTCTGAAAAAGAAGAGCAAAGTTGGAGGGTTTCAAGACTTACCATAAAACAATAATAAGAGTGTGGTACTGGTACAAAGACAGACATAAGATGTAATGGGAAAAGAGCCCCAAATTAAAATCCCACACATATGTTCAACTGAATTTTGACAAAGAAGTCAGGGCTGGGGTGGAGGGAACCAGGGAGTTAGTAGTCTTTCAACAAATAGATACCTACACAAAAATAAATTTGACTCTCACCTTTATGCCTACACAAAAATTAACTCTAAATGTACCTAAACTATAAAACTTCTAGAATAAAATATTAAAAAATCTTTGTAACTTTCAAGTAGGCAAAGATTCCTTAGATAAGACATCAAAAATATGAAGTGTAAAGGAAAAAAGATTGATAAGAGGACTTCAAAATCATCTACTCTACAAAAACCATGAAAAAAGTGAAAAGGCAAGCTGTATACTAGAAGAAAACATTCATGATGTTTTATCTGACATTATACTTGTATACAGGATAAATAAAGCACATTCATAACTCAAAAATAAAGACCAAAAACCCAACTTACAAATAAGCAAAAGAATATGGAATAGTGAAATTGATATGTTGATCTTCCTGCAAAGAACAACTACAGACTCTGTGGACCAGACCCAAAAAACTATCTGAGGTCTCTTAAGACTGGAGGAGGTGACATCACTTGGAGGAAGCAGTCCACACATACTGAGTTCCCATTTTGTTCAGCTTTGCCCTGAAGGTGGCTACAGTCACCACCACAGAGACACAGGGGCAGCTACAGCTGCCTGAATCCTTCTGGGTGGAGGAACTGAAGGAACTAGGAAAAGGATTCCAGGGTAACCAAGACTGCAAGAGAGCAGCAGGGAACTGCAGAGAGAAGACAACCCCCTCATTCTGCGTTTAAACAGCCTAAATCTACAGCCGACACTTGAACCGTGCCCACTGCAGGCATGAGTTTGCTGTTCGAGTCTGACCAAGTTGCTTGCCCACTAACACAAAAATATCAACACCCTTTGGAGCAATGTAAAATAATCCTGTCTCCAAAACATGATATTCCAGGCTATAATCTAAATATTTATGTCCAAGATAAAATCTAACATCACTCAACATACAAAAGCCAAGAAAATGTGATCCCATTTCAAAGCATAAGATAATTAACTGATGCCAATCCCAAGATGATCCCGATGTTATTTTATCAGACATGGGCTTTAAAGCAGCTATTATTACTATACTCAGCAAGGTAAAGGGAACTAGAACAATGAACAGAAAAACACGAGATAAATGTCATTATACATCTGTCCAAGCCTACAGAACATACAGCATCAACATGAACCCTAATGTAAATTACACATTCTGGATAATAATGATGTATTAACGGAGGTTCATTAGTTGTGGAGAAAAAAAAGGCTTCACTCGGTAAGGGGATGTTGATAATGGGGGAAACTGTATGTGAGTGTCAGGAGGTATATTTGAAATATCTGCACTTTTTCCTCAATTTTCCTGTGAACCTAAAACTGCTCTTTAAAAAGTAGAAAATTTCATCAAAGAAACAGAATATACAAAAACCAAGTAGAAATTTTAGGTATAAAAGATACAACATATTAAATTTAAAATGAGCAAAAGGGTTAAAGAGACACCTCAAAAAAAAAAGGGAATTCCCTGGCAGTCCAGTAGTAAGGTCTCAGCACTTTCACTGCAGGGGCCTGGGTTTGATCTCTGGTTACAGAACTAAGATTCTGCTTTCCCACTTGCCACATGATATGGCCAAAAAAAAAAAAAGACATACAATGGCCAATACGCACATTAAAAGATGTTCAATATCATTAGCCCTTAGGGAAATACAAGTTAAAACCACAATGAAAAGTCTCTACTCCAGAGGTCAGCAAATGTTTTCTTTAAAGAGCCAGAAAAGAAACATTTAAAACTGTGCAAACCATATGGTCTCTGTTACTACTTTACTCTGCCATGGTAGCATCAAGCAGCCACAAACATACAAAAATGATTCACAAAAACAGGTCAGATTTTGATCCATGAGCTGTAAGTTGCTGATCCCCGATCCCACATCTGAGAGAATGACTTAAAACAACGGATAATATCAAATTAAGGATATAGAAGTAAAAACCTCATATACTGCAGATTAGAGTGGAAACAGTACAACCACTTTGAAATACTCATACAAGCACAACAAAGAATCTTCAAAACATTATGCTGAGCAAAAGAAGCCAGATACAGGGAACTCCCTGGTGGTATAGTGGTTAGGACTCCAAGTGCTAACTGCCAAGGGCCCAGGTTCAATCCCTGGCCAGGGAACTAAAACCCAACAAGCTGTGTGGCATGGACAAAAAAAACCCCAGTCAAATACAAGGTAATAAATAATTTTTTTTTAAATTTTTTAAGTGAGAAAGGACTTCATAAGGCAAAACCAGTGGTTTTGATTACATCGAAATTAAGATTTTTTTTAATACAAGAGGACACATGAAAGGGGAGCTAATTTACAATGCCTGAAAGTGACAAAAGGCTTAATACTGAAAATATACAAGGAACTCCTGGAGAATAAGAAAAAGAGAATTTTAGTAGAAAAAAAAGGGGAGAAAGATATGAACAAGTAGTTTATAGAAGAAACACAAACATTTCAAAAGCTTATGAAGAGATGATAAGTCACCAGTTAGCAGAATAATTAAAGACAGCTTCATTTGAGACTGATAAAATGAGAAGCTGAATGATGCCTAGTCCTGGCTACAATATAAGATACATATTAACAGTATTCATCAGATTGCTGGTTGAGCCTAGAGCAGTGCAGCCCGTCAGGTGAGCACGCTGGTGCTACTTCAGAAAATTAAGTATGCATATACTCTCCGACTCAGCAATTCAAAAATTAAGAGGATTTCAGAAAAAGAAATTCTCACAGATCTGGGGACACATGAATGAAGATGCTAACTGCTGCCTTATTTGTGGGAGCAGGGAGTCCGAGGCAACCAAGGTGTCTATCACTGGGGAAGAGAACAGGGATAAAATGGAACAACCGCAAACTTCTGAGTACTAGCCATCAGTGAGAGGCCACGGACCAACTGTGCACATAGAGGAATGTGAGACAGTTCAGTACTTTAAAAAATTACTGAGTAAAAAGCAGTAAATGAGATGAAATATAACACAGAAATCGTTCACGTGAATTAAAAACACATAGGTTGGGACATGCCTAACAAAGAACTTCATTCAGGCATGAATGCTGTGTGGGAGTTCAAAGTCAGCGAACTAACAATATATATTAAGGTGTCTTTAAACAGACAAATATAAAATAAGGTAATGTACTGACCAATTACCAAAACTGTTGTGACCAGAGACTCACAGGAACCCTAAGAGCAATGCTTCAGTATTCAGGGTTTGTGCACTTCATAGAATGTAATTATCATAAACAATGAGACAACTACACAAGCAAAAGCACATAGATTAATCACATTTAGAATGGTCGGCTGGTGGAGGTGGAGAATGGAGAAAGACAAAAAGGAAAAAACAAATACATTAAATGAAAAAGCCTTACACACACACACATACAAGTTTTAAGGTGCCATGAACAGAGGAAGACAATGATTCAACTCTGCATCTGAGTAGCTAAGTAAAAAAATGAAAATAGAATTAACATTCTAGTAAAAGAGGCGATTCAGTCCCAGCACAAAAATGTGTTTGCAGAGTTTTAAACATAAACAATAAATATTAAGCATAAATAAAAACTAACAAGATCAGGAGAGAAAAAGGAATCAGAGAAATGTCTTAAAACCAAAAGTTTAAGATACCTGAGGTATACTGTGTTTTCCATACTTCCAAAACTTATTCTGTGATAAAAGAGACTTAAATTTCTCCTCCAGAGAGTCAAGCTCATTATCAGGTAACAGGCAAAGCAATTTCTTTAATGCCAGTAAGGAACAAGTTATGACTCGATAGAATTTGGCATCTCTCTCTTCCTCTGGAACAGTTCTTAATGTAAAAAGAAAATAAATATACATAAGAATTGAGGATAAGACAAGCTAAGTATGCAGCACTTCTATTTTAAATGTTTTATCACTGAATATCTACCAAAGTTACTTTATTTCTATATTCATTCTCCCTGTGTCAAACCCCCACACAAAATACAAATATACATACAATTTTAATCACATATTTTTTGAATAATACTAGGTTAAAGCAGATTAAAAGGAGTGGCCCGAAATAAGTGTATATGTACACATCATTCTCAGCAGCAGTTAACTAGATATTTCTGGAGAATAAATAATATTGCATCTAAGACTGCTTTCCCTTACAGACTCTTAATAGCTTCATTAGAACACAAGAGTAAAAAGCAAATGGAACATCTTTGTATTCAATAGAACTATTCACAGTTCTTCAGTTATTTTCATCCAGACCTTAAAATGACTCCTGCTATGACTGTCAAAAGGCAAACGTGGAAAAAAAAAATCTAAAAACATCTCTTTGTAACAGAACCAAATGTGTGAGCTCCCAGATAATTCAAATTAAATAGAGGGACAACTTGCAGGTAAAAACACTCAAAATTGCACCTGGCAAATAGTATTGCATTAAGTATCTTCATCTCTACATTTCGAATCCTTTTTCTTTTTTTTAAAGAATCCCTTTTTTCAACGTCACATTGAAATTATCTTCCTGTTACCTATGAGTGCGACAGTTTCACTTAACCTGAGTCACACAGACACAATACAACTTACTGTGGGTCACTGAGGGTATCAGGCGTTTCTTTGATAAGATGATCCTGTAGCACCTACAGAGGGGATTGAGATCTTATTGAACTGTCGATGGTGAAGAGACAAAAGTATAAACTACATCTTACCTCAAAGTTCTTAATCCACTTCCTCACCAAAGAAGCAAAACTAAAAGGTCTGAATTTCACCAATTTTTCCCCTTACTAATCCCCAAGGTTGGCACGTGTTAGGGTAAGGAAGGGTAGGGCACTTCCATCAAACATCTCCAGTTTCTGTCAAGAGGAACTTCTCCCTAAATACTCATGTCCTCTTGCTTTTCCATCCCTCTATGGACGCAGCAGTGAAGTGAGAGGACACCTAATTAGTAGGTCTGGGACAGAATTAGGCTTTGCTTCCCTTGGCCCGTGTTTTTGAGCACCTCCCTCCTCACAGGGAAGAACACACATTGTGTTCTGCTCTGTCACAGAGGAAGTCTAAGGTTCCATGTGGAATGCAGAGTAAGGCTGCTTATTTCTGGGGTGGAGTAGGAGGATGTCCACTGCTCCAGTATCAGTTTCATCAGCAATAACAATAGCCAGCATTTACTGAGCTTTTCCACCCACCTTGTATCCCATGCATTAACTAAATTAATCCTCACAGCAACACAGTGAAGTGCCAGCGAATTCCCACTTTAACAGATGAGGAAATGGAGGCACAGAAACTTGCTTGTGGTCAAACACCCCAGCTAATGGCAGAGAGGGATGGAACCCAATGGTGTGAGCCGGAGCCCATGACCTCTGACAGACACTGTGACACTGTAATCTCGTTTGCCTTACTCCTCTCTAATAAACTGATTTTACACTCAGAAAAGTTCAAACCAGTATCTGTACAGCTGTGACACAGCCAACTAAAGGTGAAATAATACAGGAACTAATCCACATATTCAATCATCAGTTATCCAATCATAACAAAGCCAAGAAGAACAATAAAAAAAAAAACTATGAAGAGCCAAAGTAATTGTCTCAAAACTCATTTCCTAAAACTCTTAAGTGTCCAAACTCATGACACTTCACTCTCATAACATTTATGCTTGATATTTTAAATAAAACCAATGATTCCTAACTTACAGTTGGGTCAGAGAAATCCCTTTGAGAATATGATTAAAGCTACAAACGCTCATCCTAAAAAAAGAACTTTGGTACCCCAGAAAAATAAACATTGGAAGAACCAAGAATTTAAATGAGGAACTAGAATGCATATGTGTGCCTGTGTGAGATATGCTGGGTGAAGAGACCAGATATGTAAAAAGAGATCAAGCAGAATCCTGTAGGCCAAGAGAAGCAATTTGAATTTGTAAGGGTGATGGGAACCACAGAAAGGCTGATTAATTTAAAGAAGGAAGGAAGGGAAGGAGGGAGGGAGGTAAGGAGAGAGGGGATGTTTAAGTAGGATTATACACAGGGTGCTAAACAAGAGTACTAAATAGGGGAATGAATGAAAGCATGAATTTTTTTTTAAACCGCATCTGTCCACAATGGACTCACAGCTCACTTATTCTTACTTCTTGCTATAAAACTAACAAGTCTGGAATTAGGAATCACAAATGAGGGAAAAAATGAAAAAAGAACAGTATTACACACAAACTGGAAGTCATAAAAGCTATGGCCGATATCAGTTTGGTAAAGGTGTTGGCCAAGTGTTGGAGAAATGTACACCTGTTAATGGGAGTATAAATTTGGATGGCCTTTTGAAGGGCAATTTATCCATATCTATAAAAACTTTAAATGTTCTTATCCTTTGACCCAACATATTGAATTACTAGAAGTTCTGGTAACTTCCACCCCTACAGGGTATGAAGAGATCTATTCAAAAATGTTCATTGAAGCAGTGTTTGTTACCATAAAAAACTGGGGAAAAACCCCAGATGTATACTAATGTGAAAGACGTTAAATAAACTGTAGTATAAAAATACAAAGGATTATCAGGATCTGTATACATATCTGTATACATGTAATGATTTGAAAATATGGGAGAAAAAAAGTTTAGATTTAATTTTTAGATGGATTCTCTTTTTAGTTTATATATTACAAAGCACATACCTCACTTTTTTTAGACATGGTAAGTCAGATTTTAAAATGAAGAAGGAAAAACCTAAATAATTTAAGAATGGTCCAATCCAAAAAGTTAATTATGTTTAAAAAAGCCAAAATGGTCAATTTTGTTATACACCATTTAAAAAAGGCAATCTTCCACTGAAAATGTTTTCATTTCCCATTCCTTCACAATGCTAGGTGAAAGAGGTGCCTTTGTAATATGCCTCATATCCCTTAAATACTTTAAAAAATAGATATGGAATGGTTCCTAGGACTTACACTTGTGATTTCATCCTTACAAAATGCTATGGCTTCAGGTTGCTTGCTCGGAGGGAAAGCTGCTTCAAAGGCATCTTTTGCTGCAGAGGCAGCTGGTGTATAAGTATCACACTGAGCCATCAGCCAATAACCCATTAAACTTTTTAAATAAGGAGCCAAGTGTTTCTTTACTTTAAGGATAAGTTTTTCAAAAGCTTGCTGTGTGGCTTCTCGAACCCGGCGGTCATGATCCTATTGAAAACACAATAAGGTTTAAAACAGTTCTAACCCATAAAAACAAATACAGACATTTCTGGGTATGCTATGAAGACCCATTAATAAGAATTCACCTATGTGCAGAACTAAAGGAAAATCCATAATAATATAGAAAAACTGATTAATTCTTCCTTTTTCCCAATGAGATAAAAAGAACTATATTCAAGATGGAGTCAAGGCTACTCCTGGGATAATGAAGCAATTCATTCTCATTCTTACACAAGTATACAAAGTATACTTTGTATACAAAGTGTACAGCAAGTATACAAAGAAATTAATTACATTGTCAAAATTTGTTGCTGTTTAGTCACTAAGTCGCCTCCAACTCTTTTGCACCCTGTGGACTGTAGCCTGCTACTCTCCTCTGTCCTTGGGATTTTCCAAGCGTGAATACTGGAGAAGGTTGCCATTTCCTTCTCCAGGGGATCTTTCAGACCCAGAGATCAAACCTGAGTCTCCTTCATTAGCAGGCAGATTCTTTACTGCTGAGCCACCAGGGAAACCCTGTCAAAATTTATGACTTAAAAGTGTGGGCTTCCCTGATAGCTCAATTGGTAAAGAATCCGCCTGCAATGCAGGAGACCTCAGTTTGATTCCGCGGTTGGAAAGATCCACTGGAGAAGAGTTAGGCTACCCACTCCAGTATTCTTGGGCTCCCCTTGTGGCTCAGCTGGTAAAGAATCCACCTGGAATGTAGGAGACCTGGTTCAATCCTTAGGTTGGTAATATCCCTGGAGAAGGGAAAGGCTACCCACTCTAGTATTCTGGCCTGGAGAATTCCATGGGCTATATAGTCCATGGGGTCTCAAAGAGTTGGACATGACTTACATTTCCACTTTTCAAAAGTATCCAAGTAATTCTATAGCAACAACATATTTCCTGAAAACACATACTCCTTTGCACAACCTACATAATCTAATCTGTATAACCATACTGACAATCCACAACCCTCACCAAAAATGAATCATATAAATTCGACAGTCCTCATAATTTCAAACAAAAATAAAACATCAACACAACAGCAATAAAACAGGAAAGTCTGAATACTTACAAGTGAAATCTTGCAGAAAATTCTTGGCCAATATGGAAGAACTCCTTTTACAACTTCTGTGTCTCTCTCTGTACACATGGTTCCAAATTCCTGCATAGCCTAAAAGTGAATTATTAAAATCATTCGCCAATGAATCAACAACCATAATATTAACTACTGATTATATTTCTGCTTTTTAAAATAGCAGAAATATTTTATGTAACATGAGAATACTTTGTTTCTGTTTGTGCCATATAATACTAATCTTAAAAGTTCCATCACAGATTACTATGGGAAAAACTTTTCTTTTTTTTTTTCCTCTTTTTAAAAAATACAAAACATATACAAACAAAAAAACCTATTTACAATTATAGGGTCAAAATTACATCATCTAAAAGGAAAAAATGTAAAGCCAGAACTCCAAAGTGATTCTAAAAAGTGCAGAACAACAAACTAACTTATAAATCCAGAAGACAAGTATAAACTGTGTCATAAAAAAAGTACAATTGTAGAAGTATTTATTAGTGGTAAATGATTTCACTGTTCTTTATATAACATATGCTAATGATGGGAATTCCCTGGCGGTTCAGTGGTTAGGACTCCACACTTCCAACACAGGGGTCACAGGTTATATCTCTGGTTCTGCAGTTAGGCCAGGAAAAAAAAAGACCAATGACATTTTAACAAAAAGATTTTCTTGATCATTTTAATGAAAACGAAACTTGCTTTTAATTTTGTTGTGACATCTTTCTTAGAAAGTTTCCGCAGGACCATTCGGAAATCAGAATCCACAAGACTGTCTATTTCTTCAGCTCCTTGAATAGCAGGAACATAGCCTAGGTCACTGTGAAATGTTCCAAAACCAATAAATCCAGGCACCGTTCCCTGTTCCTTGGCAAGGAGTTCTGCAGCTCGGCCACTGTTTGAAGGCTGGTAAGAGAGTAGGGAGAAAAACAGAGTTCAGGAAGAGTTCAAAATTTAACTTTGAGTTCTTTAGAATAATTCCCTGACAATTCCCACAAGGAAGCAATCTCATTTGAGGACATTTTCCCCCTAGCCTATGCCTCTGTTGTAATGTCCCCCAAAGATGAATACTTCTATCACAAATACTTAATGATAATGATCCTAGGAGCTATTTCCTGGTTTCCTAAACATCAGAACAATGTTTTTTAAGTTATGACTACAAGCCATTAGGGGCTTCCCAGATGGTTCAGTGGGTAAAGAATCTGCCTGCAATGCAGGAGACAGGGGCAGACATGAGTTTGATCCCTGGATTGGGAAGATCCCCTGGAGGAGGGCATAGTAACCCACTCCAGTATTCTTGTCTGAAGAATCCCATGGACAGAGGAGCCTGGTGGCTACAGTCCACAGGGTCGTAAAAAGTTGGAAACACTAAAGTGACTGAGCATGCACACACACACAAGTCATTCGAGGTTCCTGATATCAACTTAACAGCCCGTAGGTCATTTTAAAGAAACAGAACAAAATTTTAAAAGTCAGAATACATCACATGTGGTAAGAATAAGTACTGTTTTGTGAAATTTTTTATTTCAAATTTTTTAATAAATAGTATGTATACACATATATGTGTGCTGTGTAGTGATACAAAATTAACTCATAAATGGATTATATCTTTTCATTCATTCACTCCTTCAAGAAATTACTAAGCAACTATCACAGGATAAGTCTAATGACAGCAACTTCTAGACCAGGAGCTCCCTGTGGGCAGACACACTCATTTCCACATACCAAAGTCTAGCCTAATGGGCTAAAATGGTTACAAACTACATTAGTTATGGACATAAAAATAAATACAGTGGTCAGGATATAAGATACATTCTTTTGTTTTGAATGATAGTCAGTGGTTTGTTGAAAGCTACATAATATGGTAGCTTCCAGTACGATTCTTTGTGACAGATACAGAAAATATCTAAACTGTTGAAAGAAATTAATGTATTCACTGTCATCTAATACAAAAATGTCTCAGTTCAATGTCCAGGATGACATCACAACCCATCTAAACTCATCTGTTTATTTCTCTGTAAGAATGTCTGAAAATAAAAATGTGTGATTTAGTTTGCTGATACCCAGAAAAACTGTGTTTGGGAAACTCATTTATCAAGAAATTATCATCTGGACTACTTTCTGAACTGAAATGAGTGACCAGAAATGAAAATGATGGACTCATTTTTTTTTCCCCAAAACAGAAGCATTTAAGACTAATTTCAAAAAAGGTTCTCTGTTTTCAGACTTTATTAAAATGAACTAACATTATTCAGTCCACCTTTCTCAATACTGATACATGAATAAAGAGCTACAGAGGACTAAGCATCCACCTGCCAGTGAAGGGGACATGCGTTCAAGCCCTGGTCCAGGAAAAACCCACGTGCTGCAAGCAGCCAAGCCTGTGCTCCACAACTGACACTGCGGTAAGAAGTCCACCCAGGAGAACTGGAAAAAGCCCATGTGTAGCAACGAAGACCCAGCACAGCCAAAAAGAAAATAAAATTAATTAATTTTTTAAAAGACCTACAAAGGAAGTCAGTGAGGTATAATTCTGAAAACCAACCGTGATGACACTAAGTCACTGGAATTTTCTCTACAATCTCATGAGTGAAGTTTCATTGTGAAACAGAATAACGAAATAGTATAAAAAGCTGAAGGAGTCAAGGCTGAACTGACCTTAAGATCAGAGCTGACAGTGCAGAAGAAAAGGTATCAGATTTCTAGTTTCAAAATTAACAAACTATTCTTAGCTAATTATATCTTTTTCAAGATCTCCTTTGAATGTAAAATGTAGTTGCTGCTGCTGCTAAGTCACTTCAGTCCTGTCCAACTCTGTGTGACCCCATAGACAGAAGCCCACCAGGGTCCCCCGTCCCTGGGATTCTCCAGGCAAGAACACTGGAGTGGGTTGCCATTTCCTTCTCCAATGTATGAAAGTGAAAAGTGAAAGTGAAGTCGCTCAGTCGTGTCCGACCCTTAGCGACCCCACGGACTGCAGCCTACCAGGCTCCTCCATCCATGGGATTTTCTAGGCAATAGTACTGGAGTGGCTGTCTCTCATTACTTTCTCCATTGTGGATTAGCTACTTGTACCCACAGTTCAAACATTAAGAACCTGGATTCTATTTCTGGCAGTTGATTTTCTTATACCACACCTACTTCATTCTTTTGGGCCGGCTTCTAGAGGCATTTGAGGTGGCAACCCTGAGTATACAGTTTAAAGACCAAATTCAGGACGACTTTCAAGATTTTGACCATCTGGACTCAACCTCTCCAGTCACCTTCCTTCCACTCTTTTCTTCCTTCGTCCCACTTCCCTCCTCCCTCTCTTAGTTTTGTTCCCACAATGTGTGTTCCAGTCCCAAATACAAAGGTCCCTGCATATGCTGTGCCTTTTCACAATTTGCTCTTTTTTTTCTTAACAGCAAACATTAAAAAAAATTCTTTTTTATTGGAGTATAGTTGACTTACAATGTTTTGCTACTTTCAGGTATACAGCAAAGGGAACCAGTTATTCAGTTCAGTCACTCAGTCGTGTCCAACTCTTTGCGACCCCAAGGACTGCAGCAGGCCAGGCTTTCCTGTCCATCACCAACTCCTGGAGCTTACTCAAACTCATGTCCATCAAGTCGGTGATGCCATTCATCTCATCCTCTGTCGTCCCCTTCTTCTCCTGCCCTCAATCTTTCCCAGCATCAGGGTCTTTTCCAATGTGTCAGTTCTTTGCATCAGGTGGCCGAAGTAGTGGAGCTTCGGCTTCAGCATCAGTCCTTCCAATGAATATTCAGGACTGATTTCCTTGAGGACTGACTGATTTGATCTCCTTGCAGTCTAAGGGTCTCTCAAGAGTCTTCTCCAACACCACAGTTCAAAAGCATCAATTCTTCAGCACTCAGCTTTCCTTATGGTCCAACTCTCACAACCATACATGACTACTAGAAAAACCATAGCTTTGACTCAACTCTTTGAGACCCGATTGACTGTAGGCTGCCAGGCTCCTCCATCCATGGGATTTTCCAGGGAAGCATACTGAAGGGTTGCCATTTCCTTCTCCAGGGGATCTTCCTGACTTAGGAATCAAACCCAGGTTGTCTAAATTGCAGGCAGACTCTTTACCTTCTGAGCCACCAGGGAAGGTGGCTTAAAATGAGGTAACAGTAACTAAATCATTACTTAGGGTGAAGTCATGATTAAACATAAAGTTTTCAAACTACCATAATAATAGTTGATTTCAGCAAGAATCATCAAAGGATGTTCAAAACCATTAAGTGAAATTCTATAAGAGGTTAATCCTAATCTCAAACTACCATTCCACAGATTATTTGTTGATAGTCAGTGGAAAGAGAAACCTATACAATGAACATCAGCTTAATCAAGTGATTAAACATACACCACCCATAATGGGACAGGCAGGCACCGTGTGTCTCCATGGTGTGAGAGGCACTAAGAAAGACACATCACCAAGGAAGTATTTCTGTCAAAAACTGTTTAACCTGAATCTAATTATGAGGAACAATTAGACAAATCTAAGTTAGGCAAGTCAATTGCCTACATTCTGCCAAATTGTTCACGCTATAAAAGAATGCTCCTCCAAAAAAACAAACAAAAGAAAGGCACTAAGAAACTGCCTAGATCTAAATGGAATGAATGATCCTTCAATGGCTTTCCAATGTTTTTTAAAGTGTTGTATCTAAAATAAAAGTTATAGAGAACAATACCGAGATGACTACAGAAAAGTGAATATAATATTGTACATCATTAGATAATAGTATTATGCTGCTGCTGCTGCTAGGTCACTTCAGTCGTGTCCGACTCTGTGTGACCCCATAGACGGAAGCCCACCAGGCTCCCCCGTCCCTGGGATTCTCCAGGCAAGAACACCGGAGTGGGTTGCCATTTCCTTCTCCAATGTGTGAAAGTGAAAAGTGAAAGTGGAGTTGCTTAGTCGTGTCCGACCCTTAGCGACCTCACGGACTGCAGCCTACCAGGCTGCTCCATCCATGGGATTTTCTAGGCAAGAGTACTGGAGTGGCTTGCCATTGCCTTCTCCGAATAGTATTATACTGAAGCTAAATTTTCTGCATGTAATAATTTCTCATGGCTATGAAGAAGAATGTTGCTGTTTTTAGAATGTACACGCTGAAGTATTTAGGAATTAAGGGTCATGATTTCTGCCCCTAATTGTTATATGGTTCAGCAAAATACATATATTTAGAGAAAGCAAACGTGACCAGATTACCAACTGGTTTGTGTGTGTGTCTTAAGCTGCTTCAGTCGTGTCTGACTCTTTGCAACCCTATGGACTGCAGTCTGCCAGGCTCCTCTGTTCATGGGATGACAGGCCAGAATACTGGAGTGGGTTGCCACGCCCTCCTCCAGGGGATCTTCCCTACCCAGAAATCAAACCTGCATCTCTTGTGGCTCCTGCATTGGCAGGCCAGTTCTTTACCACTAGTGCCACCTAGGAAGCCCTACCAATTGGTATTTCTAGATAAAGAATTTATGAGTTGTTGCTCCAATATTCTTGCAACTTTTCCTCATATTTGGAATACTCCAAAACTAAACACTGAGAAAAAATTTTAAATAAAAAATTAAAATTAAATGAGGATGCAAGTAAAGTATTTAAAAGAGTACTGATACAGGCTAGTTACTGTTATTATTGTTGATATTATTAACCACGAAAGAAGACTGACAGATCTAAGAAAACCGTGGTGCTGAAATCACTAGAACTGGATCAGAAAGAAGCATCTTCATGAAAATAGACCGTGCCATTAAAAACGTAAAGTACCATAAAAAATATCTTTATAAAAAATACACCATTATGATACTCTCAGTCTTGTATGTTTAGTCCACTCTAGGGTTTAAACAAGTATTTAGTGAACTTCTGCTATATGCTAACCCTTGTTTTAGATTCCAAAGATGATAAATAGCAGAGGATAAAAACACCTATTTTCATAAAATACTTACGTCCTATACTAATATTCTAACGAGCAAGACAATAAATGAAGCAAGAGAGCCAAAAAATATATGTTAGAAGTCAGATAAGCTATGGGATAAAATAAAGCAGAAAAGAGAACAGGGAGCGGTGGGGGGTGGTGGAGGGGAAGGCTACAACTGAAAATAGGGTGATCATGGGAGACCTCACTGAAATGTCTCGGGCAAAATTTGGAGCCACCGAACAAAAGATGCTAGGAGGGATTGGGGGCAGGAGGAGAAGGGGACGACAGAAAATGAGATGGCTGGATGGCATCACCAACTCGATGGACATGAGTTTGAGTGAATTCCGGGAGTTGGTGATGGACAGGGAGGCCTGGCGTGCTGTGATTCACGGGGTCGCAAAGAGTCGGACACGACTGAGCGACTGAACTGAAAAAGAGGGTCGGGAGCCTGCCATGCAAGGTCAAGGTTCGGGAAGAGATCAGCGTGGCCTGATGGAGTGAGAGACAAGGAAGTGGAAGAAGGGGTCAGAGATGGAAAGGGGCCGGAGCAGACCCCATGTCGTGTATATGTATCATCGTAAGAGCTTCGCCTATACCCTGATGGATGTGGGGAGCCACAGCAGGTTTCTGAACGGAGCGAAGTGATCCGAGACTCCGTGCACTCCAGGTTCACCTTAACTGTCTCCCACTCCACTCCCTTGTTCACGATGCTACCCCCTGCTACCCTGGCCAGGTAACCTCCCAGGGGAAGCTGACGCTGACCAATTCTTAATGAAAACGGGGGGGAGTGGGGGATGGCTAGGAAGTGTGCTCAGCTGGGGACAGCTGGGCATGGCAACATCCTTCCCCTCTGCTTAACATCCCCATTCTGCTCAGAGATAGCCCACCCCGCCCGCGAGAACGCACACACAACAGAGAGGTCACACTGGACACGCAAACACATGCCACCCCACAGTCGCGCTCCACACAACCTCCGGCCACGCCGGGCAGACAGAGCCAGCGGCGGCGATGAGAGGACTCCCGCGCCGGCTGGGACACCCTGTACTCACCCTCAGATTCCCCTTGGTCCTCTGCTTGTTCTTCCCGCCCATGGTCGCAGTCTCAGCCGCAACCCGAGCCCGCGGCCCCCGGGTTAACACAGAGTGGCCACAACTTCCGGCCCCTGGCACCGGAAAAGGGCTCACAGGCACAACCTCCCTGAGCCCGCCCCTTCCGCCACCCACCCTGCCCATCTTCCGCCCCACTTCCGCCCCCACCTCCTGCCCCTTCCCGGACCATCCTCTGCGGGATACGTCACACTGGGAGCCACGCCCATCTGAGTGACGTAATTCCTGCCCAGTAGGAAGCCACGCTTTGGAGACCCAAGGCGCCAAGTCCTGCTTTTCTCGCTTTGCTAAGGCAAGATTTGATCCCTCCTTAGCGGTAGGAGAATGTCTAAAATGTCTTGCATGTCCCCCCTCCTTTGATTCTAGCCAGTTCTGCATTTAATTTTTCTTTCTCTTATACCCACCAGCTTCCTGCTTATTTAGAACTTGAAAACACGTGTTTCATACCAGTAGTCATGTATGGATGTGAGAGTTGGACCATAAAGAAAGCTGAACGCCGAAGAATTGATGCTTTTGAACTGTGGTGTTGGAGAAGATTCTTGAGAGTCCCTTGGACTGCAAGGAGATCCAACCAGTCCCTCCTAAAGGAGATCACTCCTGGGTGTTCATTGGAAGGACTGATGTTGAACCTGAAGCTCCAATCCTTTGGCCACTTGATGCGAAAAGCTGACTCATTTGAAAAGACCCTGATGCTGGGAAAGATTGAAGGCGGGAGAAGGGGACGACAGAGGATGAGATGGTTTGATGGCATCACCAACTCAAAGGACCTGAGTTTGGGTAAACTCCAGAAGTTGGTGACGGACAGGGAGGCCTGGCGTGCTGCGGTTCACGGGGTCGCAAAGAGTCAGACACTACTGAGCGACTGAACTGAACTGAACACTAAATCTAGCACATAATAGGTACCATTTATTGAAGGCCTGCTGAGTGCCGTGTGTGTATATTTTTAGCACATTTGCAAACCTTTCATTTAATCTTTTCAGCGTCCTTTGAGATAGGCACGATCCCATCCATGTTTATAAACAGAGCGAGGGTCGGCAGAGTAAAGCCTCTTGCCCTGGCTACCGCTGCCAATGCACACTGTAGACAGAACTCGAACGCAGCATTTTCTGACTCTGCTCCTAGATGTTAACTACCTGCGCCCTGTCCCAAGCAACGCAGAGCTCAGAGCCACTCGGGCTTGCTTGTATTTCCAAGTGGCCTCACATCATAGTGGCGGAGTTCACTCTGGTGACGTCCAATCTGTAAGGATGTGTTCCTTCCCTTTTTCCCTTTTGCTTAAGCAAAGGAAGCTGCTAGAGGAGAGTCTGAACCCTTGATCCTCCATAACTGCTCACTTATAAGTAAAATGGGGGCTTCCCTTGTGGTTCAGCTGGTAAAGAATCTGCCTGTAATGCGGAAGACCTGGGTTTGATCCTTGGGTTGGGAAGGTCCCCAGGGAAAGGGAATGGCTACCCATTCCAGTTGTCTGACCTGGAGAATTCCATGGACTGAATACTCCCTGGGGTTGCAAAGAGTTGGACATGACTAAGCAACTTTTCACCAGCAGTAGTAGATTCAGTTCACTTCAGTTCAGTCGCTCAGTCGTGCCTGACTCTTTGCGACGCAATGAATCACAGCACGCCAGGCCTCCCTGTCCATCACCAACTCCCGGAGTTCACTCAAACTCATGTCCATCGAGTCGGTGATGCCATCCACCCATCTCATTCTCTGTCACCCCCTTCTCCTCCTGCCCCCAATCCCTACCAGCATCAGAGTCTTTTCCAGTGAGTCAACTCTTCATACGAGGCGGCCAAAGTATTGGAGTTTCAGCTTTAGCATCAGTCCTTCCAATGAACACCCAGGACTGATCTCCCTTAGAATGGACTGGTTGGATCTCCTTGCAGTCCAAGGGACTCTCAAGAGTCTTCTCCAACACCACAGTTCAAAAGCATCAATTCTTTGGCGATCAGCTTTCTTCACAGTCCAACTCTCACATCCATACATGACTACGGAAAAAAACCATAGCCTTGACTAGACGGACCTTGGTTGGCAAAGCAATGTCTCTGCTTTTTAATATCCTATCTAGGTTGGTCATAACTTTCCTTCCAAGGAGTAAGTGTCTTTTAATTTCATGGCTGCAATCAGCATCCACAGTAATTTTGGAGCCCCCCCCAAAAAAACTCTGACACTGTTTCCACTGTTTCTCCATCTATTTCCCATGAAGTGATGGGACCAGATGCCATGATCTTCGTTTTCTGAACATTGAGTTTCAAGCCAACTTTCTCACTCTCCTCTTTCACTTTCATCAAGAGGCTCTTTAGTTCCTCTTCACTTTCTGCCATAAGGGTGGTGTCATCTGCATAGCTGAGGTTATTGATATTTCTCCCAGCAATCTTGATTCCAGCTTGTGCTTCTTCCAGCCCAGCGTTTCTCATGATGTACTCTGCATATAAGTTAAAGAAGCAGGGTGACAATATACAGCCTTGACGTACTCCTTTTCCTATTTGGAACCAGTCTGTTGTTCCATGTCCAGTTCTGACTGTTGCTTCCTGACCTGCATACAGGTTTCTCAAGAGGCAGGTCAGGTGGTCTGGTATTCCCATCTCTTTCAGAATTTTCCACAGTTTGTTGTGATCCACACAGTCAAAGGCTTTGGCATAGTCAATAAAGCAGAAATAGATGTTTTTCTGGAATTCTCTTGCTTTCTCCATGATCCAGTGGATGTTGGCAATTTGATCTCTGGTTCCTCTGCCTTTTCAAAAACCAGCTTGAACATCTGGAAGTTCACAGTTCACGTATTGCTGAAGCCTGGCTTGGAGAATTTTGAGCATGACTTTACTAGCATGTGAGATGAGTGCAATTGTGTGGTAGTTTGAGTTTTCTTTGGCATTGCCTTTCCCTTGTGGCTCAGCTGGTAAAGAATCCTCCTGCAATGCAGGAGACTTGGGTTCAATCCCTGGGTTGGGAAGATCCCATGGAGAAGGGAAAGGCTATCCACTCCAGTATTCTGGCCTGGAGAACTCCATGGAAAGTACAGTTCATGGGTCACAAAGAGTCAGTAGTAGATTGGCCTGAGCCAAATGGGAGGTATTTGCATACAAGGGTAGCAATAGAACGACATGCCAGTGGCTGAAGGAAGATGGGAAAATGTTCAGTTCCGTTCAGCTGCTCAGTCGTGTCCGACTTTGAGACCTCATGGACTGCAGCGCATCAGGCTTCCCTGTCCATCACCAGCTCCCAGAGTTTGCTCAAACTGATGTCCATCAAGTCGGTGATGCCATCCAACCATCTCATCCTCTGTCATCCCCTTCTCCTGCCTTCAATCTTTCCCAGCATCAGGGTCTTTTCCAATGAAAATTTTCCATTTTGAAAATGTTAGACCTTTCAAAATGCAATTATCACCATCTCACCTGGATGTTTCTTAGAAATGCAAACTGTCAGACCCACTTTGGGACTATTAAATCAGATTTTGCATTTATAAAAATGTTACCAGGTCTTGTTAAAATTTGAAAAGGACCAGAGTGATTAGCTCTGCCTGTTTACTAAATTCTACTTATTCTTACTTCAAAATAACTAATGATTTTATTTCTATTTCCTTGACACTATCCACATTTCATAACAAGGATCCATACCTCTTGATATGGACCTTCAAACTATTCCAAACCACACAGGTCTCTGTTTGATTTTCCTAAAGCACCATTTTGTTATTGATTTGAGCGTTTGAAAATAGTCTCCATTATGTAACTGTTTCCAGTGCTAGTCTTTTTCAGCATTAGTTAATCTTTTTAAGATAAGACCCTTTTAAAAAAGAGTACTCTAAACAGCCCCTACCGAAAGAGTAATACTATGTCATTGTCAGTCATTTCAATCATGTCCGACTCTCTGCAACCCCATGGACTATAGTTCCCCAGGCTCCTCAGTCCATGAGATTCTTCAAGCAAGACTATTGGAGTGGGTTGCCATTGCCTTCTCCGAATATTATGTCAATTCCAATCAAAAATCCCTAACTAATGTAATCCAAAGTATTAATGAGCTTTGGAAATATGACTTAAAAAGTTTACTTGGAAGAATAAAAGAATTAAAAGGATATTTTTTGTAAATAACAAAGAGAAATTTGTCATGTCAGATTATAACATCTATTTTGACATTATCAAATAATAAACAAGTTTTAAAGTAAAAGACCTAATTAAAGATAATGGTCTAATCCAGAATGCATAAAAATTAAAACAATGTAGATGCAGTACCTAGAGGAAAAAGGCTACAAAAACTTAGGGTCATAACTAGAAAGAGGATGGGAAATTAGAGTAGCTGAGATGTCAACTCTTAAAAGCTAAGTTTGAAACCTGTATACTCCCAACAGCATTCTCAGTGAGATTTTTGTTTTCAGATATCTTGAAACTATCTCAAAAGCTCAGATGAAAGAATAGGAAAAGATACTTCAGAAAGCAGGCATAGTAACGGTTTGTCCTAATAAACTTCAAAACTCAAGATATTGCCAATACAATCCTAACGGTGTTGTTAGGACTAAACTGAAATAGAATTAGCAAATCTGGAACTCACACTCAGGCTCTGATGAAAATGGCATGTCCTATGTCGGAAGAATATGGATTATTCAAAAAAAAATCACTGAAACAACTGCTTACCTTTTCAAGAAATAATTTTAGTACCTACTTCATGAAACTGTTAGTTGTTCAGTCCTGTCTGACTGTTTGCAACCCCATGGACTGTTATGTAGCCTGCCAGTCTCCTCTGTCCATGAGATTCTCCAGGCATGAGTACTGGAGTGGGTTGCTATTCCCTTCTCCAGGGGATCTTCCCAACCCAGGAATCAAACCCAGGTCTCCTGCATTGTAGGCAGATTCATCACCTACTTCATGCAGCACTCTAAAATGAATTGCTGATGACTGAGTGTTAAACATAAAGCCATAGGGACTTCCCTGGGGGCCCAGTGACTAAGATTCCAAGCTCCCAATGCATGGGGCCCAGGTTCGGTCCCTGGTCAGGGAACTAGATTCACATGCTGCAGCTGAGACCTGATGGAGCTAAATAAATTTTTTTTAATGAAGCCATAAGATATGGCATAGGAACACATACATTATTAAAGTACAAAGAAATATATGGGAATGATAACTTCTTTCAGTTCAGTTCAGTTCAGTCGCTCAGTCGTGTCCGACTCTCCGCGACCCCATGAATCACAGCACGCCAGGCCTCCCTGTCCATCACCAACTCCCGGAGTTCACTCAAACTCATGTCCACAGAGTCGGTGATGCCATCCAGCCATCTCATTCTCTGTCGTCCCCTTCTCCTCCCGCCCCCAACCCCTCCCAGCATCAGAGTCTTTTCCAGTGAGTCAACTCGTCGCATGAGGTGGCCAAAGTATTGGAGTTTCAGCTTTAGCATCAGTCCCTCCAATGAACATCCAGGATTGATCTCCTTTAGAATGGACTGGTTGGATCTCCTTGCAGTATAAGGGACTCTCAAGAGTCTTCTCCAACACCACAGTTCAAAAGCATCGATTCTTCGGCGATCAGCTTTCTTCACAGTCCAACTCTCACATCCATACATGACCATGGGAAAAACCATTGCCTTGACTAGACGGACCTTGGTCGGCAAAGTAATGTCTCTGCTTTTTAATATACTATCAAGGTTGGTCATAACTTTCCTTCCAAGGAGCAAGCGTCTTTTAATTTCATGGCTGCAATCAGCATCTGCAGTGATTTTGGAGCCCAAAAAAACAAAGTCTGACACTGTTTCCACTGTTTTTCCATCTATTTCCCATGAAGTGATGGGACCAGATGCCATGATCTTTGTTTTCTGAATGTTGAGCTTCAAGCCAACCTTTTCACTCTCCTCTTTCACTTTCATCAAGAGGCCTTTGAGTTCCTCTTCACTTTCTGCCATAAGGGTGGTGTCATCTGCGTATCTGAGGTTATTGATATTTCTCCCGGCAATCTTGATTCCAGCTTGTGCTTCTTCCAGCCCAGTGTTCCTCATGATGTACTCTGCATATAAGTTAAATAAGCAAGGTGACAATATACAACCTTGACGTACACCTTTTCCTATTTGGAACCAGTCGGTTGTTCCATGTCCAGTTCTGACTGTTGCTTCCTGACCTGCATACAGGTTTCTCAAGAGGCAGGTCAAGTGGTCTGGGATTCCCATCTCTTTCAGAATGTTCCACAGTTTATTGTGATCCACACAGTCAAAGGCTTTGGCATAGTCAATGAAGCAGAAATAGATGTTTTTCTGAAACTCTCTTGCTTTCTCCATGATCCAGCGGATGTTGGCAATTTGATCTCTGGTGCCTCTGCCTTTTCTAAAACCTGCTTGAACATCTGGGAGTTCACGGTTTACATACTGCTGAAGCCTGGCTTGGAGAATTTTGAGCATGACTTTACTAGCGTGTGAGATGAGTGCAACTGTGCGGTAGTTTGAACATTCTTTGGCATTGCCTTTCTTTGGGATTGGAATGAAGACTGACCTCTTCCAGTCCTGTGGCCACTGCTGAGTTTTCCAAATCTGCTGGCATATTGAGTGCAGCACTTTCACAGCATCATCTTTCAAGACTTGAAATAGCTCCACTGGAATTCCATCACCTCCACTAGCTTTGTTCGTAGTGATGCTTTCTAAGGCCCACTTGACTTCACATTCCAAGATGTCTGGCTCTAGGTCGGTGATCACATTATCGTGACTATCTTGGTCGTGAAGATCTTTTTTGTACAGTTCTTCTGTGTATTCCTGCCACCTCTTCTTAATATCTTCTGCTTCTGTTAGGTCCGTACCATTTCTGTCCTTTATCGCGCCCATCTTTGCATGAAATGTTCCCTAGGAATCTCTAATTTTCTTGAAGAGGTCTCTTGTTTTTCCTATTCTGTTGTTTTCCTCTATTTCTTTGCATTGATCACTGAGGAAGGCTTTCTTATCTCTCCTTGCTATTCTTTGGAACTCTGCATTCAGATGCTTATATCTTTCCTTTTCTCCTTTACTTTTTGCCTCTCTTCTTTTTACAGCTATTTGTAAGGCCTCCTCAGACAGCCATTTCGCTCTTTTGCATTTCTTTTCCATGGGGATGGTCTTGGTCCCTGTCTCCTGTACAATGTCACGAACCTCCGTCCAGAGTTCATCAGGCACTCTATCAATCAGATCTAGTCCCTTAAATCTATTTCTCACTTCCACTGTATAATCATAAGGGATTTGATTGAGGTCATATCTGAATGGTCTAGTGGTTTTCCCTACTTTCTTCAATTTAAGTCTGAACTTCGCAATAAGGAGTTCATGATCTGAGCCACAGTCAGCTCCTGGTCTTGTTTTCGCTAACTGTATACAGCTTCTCCATCTTTGGTTGCAACGAATATAATCAATCTGATTTCGGTGTTGACCATCTGGTGATGTCCATGTGTAGAGTCTTCTCTTGTGTTGTTGGAAGAGGATGTTTGCTATGACCAGTGCATTCTCTTGACAAAACTCTATTAGCCTTTGCCCTGCTTCATTCCGTGCTCCAAGGCCAAATTTGCCAGTTACTCCAGGTGTTTCTTGACTTCCTACTTTTGCATTCCAGTCTCCTAGAATGAAAAGGACATCTTTTTTGGGTGTTAGTTCTAAAAGGTCTTGTAGGTCTTCATAGAACCAATTAACTTCGGCTTCTTCAGCATTACTGGTTGGGGCATAGGCCTGGATTACTGTAATATTGAATGGTTTGCCTTGGAAATGAACAGAAATCATTCTGTCATTTTTAAGATTGCATCCAAGTACTGCATTTCGGACTCTTTTGTTGACCATGATGGCTACTCCATTTCTTCTAAGGGATTCCTGCCCACAGTAGTAGATATAATGGTCATCCGAGTTAAATTCACCCATTCCAGTCCATTTTAATTCACTGATTCCTAGAATGTCTATGTTCACTCTTGCCATCTCCTGTTTGACCACTTCCAATTTGCCTTGATTCAGGGACCTAACATTCAGGTTCCTATGCAATATTGCTCTTTACAGCACTGGACCTTGCTTCTATCACTGGTCACATCCACAACTGGGTATTGGTTTTGCTTTTGCTCCATCCCTTTATTCCTTCTAGAGTTATTTCTCCACTGAGCTCCAGTAGCATACTGGGCACCTACTGACCTGGGGAATTCCTCATTCAGTATCCTATCATTTTGCCCTTTGTTACTGTTCATGGGGTTCTCAAGGCAAGTATACTGAAGTGGTTTGCCATTCCCTTCTCCAGGGGACCACATTCGGCTGTGGTCCATGTGATCAGATCAGCTAGTTTCCTGTGATTATGATTTCAGTTTGCCTGCCCTCTGGTGCCCCCTAGCAATACCTACCGTCTTATTTGGGTTTCTCTTACCTTGGTCGTGGAAAATCTCTTCACAGCCGCTCCAGCAAAGTGCAGCCGCTGTACCTTACCTTGGACGAGGGTGGGGTTAATACTGCCAAGGAATAGGACTGTAATCAGCAAAAGTACACGAGGCTTTCAGCCACAATTGTGTAGTAGAATGGTAAAGTTTTGCTTGTTGGCAAAGTTCTCTTAAAGGAGTTGGTAAGACTATGACTTCATTTTTTACTTCTTTTTACCTTTTTCTACAAGGTAAACGTTCATAGTAAAATAAATAGTATGATGTTACATATCTACTTCACAATAAGATTTTTTAAGACAAACAAAAAATTATGAGGTTCTTCCCTGGTAGCTCAGAGGTTAAAGTGTCTGCCTGCAATGCGGGAGACCTGGGTTCAATCCCTGGGTTGGGAAATCCCCTGTATGAAGGAAATGGCAACCCACTCCTGTATTCCTGCCTGGAGAATCCCATGGACGGAAGAGCCTGGTGGGCTATAGTCCACGGGTCGCAAAGAGTTGGACATGACTGAGCGACTTCTTTCTTTTCTTTCATACTGGAAATAGTGTCAGACTTTATTTTTTTGGGCTCCAAAATCACTGCGGATGCTGATTGCAGCCATGAAATCAAAAGACACTTACTCCTTGGAAGAAATGTTATGACCAACCTGGATAGTGTATTAAAAAGCAGAGACATTACTTTGCCAACAAAGGTCCATCTAGTCAAGGCTATGGTTTTTCCAGTGGTCATGTATGGATGTGAGAGTTGGACTGTGAAGAAAGCTAATCGCCAAAGAATTGATGCTTTTGAACTGTGGTGTTGGAGAAGACTCTTGAGAGTCCCTTGGACTGCAAGGAGATCCAACCAGTCCATTCTAAGGGAGCGCAGTCCTGGGTGTTCATTGGAAGGACTGATGCTAAAGCTGAAACTCCAGTACTTTGACCACTTTGTGTGAAGAGTTGACTCACTGGAAAAGACCCTGATGCTGGTAGGGATTGGGGGCAGGAGGAGAAGGGGACGACAGAGAATGAGATGGGTGGATGGCATCACCGACTCGATGGATATGAGTTTGAGTGAACTCCGGGAGTTGGTGATGGACAGGGAGGCCTGGCGTGCTGTGATTCATGGGGTCGCAAAGAGTTGGACACGACTGAGCGACTGAACTGAATTGAACTGATAGACACATTTTCAAATTATCCTGGAGTAGGGAAGTATTCCCAGTCAATGCACCAAAGACAGAAGACCATAAAGAAAATGACTGACACATTTAAGTAACATTAATTTGAAAGTTTTTTTTTTCCTATGTCAGAAAAAATCAAATAGACAAACTTGGGAAATATCTGTAACATTAACTAGTTGTTAATAGGCTTACCATTAAAAAAATTCTCACAGGGAGCTTGGTGGTCCAGGGTTAAGACTTGGCCTCCCAACACAGAGGCTGTGGTTTCAATCCCTGGTTGGGGAGCTAAGATACTTCTAGGCCTAAAAACGAAAACATAAAACAGAAGCAATATTGTAGCAAATTCAATAAAGACTTGAAAAAACAAATGGTCCACATTAAAAAAAAAATCTTAAGGAGAAAGAGATAACTAAGGTTAAAATAGTTCTATTTCAAAAATTCTTACAAAAACTATTTTAATGCTGCCCACTTAAATAAAAATTAAATAAGGTATAAACAGGCAATTCACAACAAAAGAAATATAACTGACCAGTACACATATAAAAAAGTTATTAACTCTCACTAAAAGTCAAATGAGGTGAAGTGCAAAGTTGCTTCCTTCGTGTCTGACTCTGCGACCCTATAGGCTGCAGCCCACCAGGCTGCTCTGTCCATGGGATTCTCCAGGCAAGAACATATGTACATTACCTGGGGCATATGTATACCTATGGCTGAATCATTTGATGTTTGACAGAAAACAACAAAATTCTGTAGGGCAATTATCCTTAAATTTAAAAATAATTTTTTAAAAAACTGAAAAAAAAAAAATACTGGAATGGGTTACCATGCCCTTCTCCAGGTGATCTTCCTGACCCATATCAAGTCAAATGAAGATAACATAAAACAATATAGATTTTTTTCCATCTATTAAGTTGGCAAAATGATAATAACCAGTGTTGGTAAAAATCTAGGGCAAAGGAAATTTTATGTCTTTGCAATTTTCATTTCTCAAACTTTCACAAGTGCAACTGGCAAGACAAATCCAGAATTTCAGAGTGAAATTCCACTTCTTGAAATCTAACTTGAAGAGATAATAATGGATGCTCAGAGCAGCTTTGTTTTTGAAACTACACCAAACCAGTGAACCTCTGAAATCAATTACAGTACACTCAGAAAACTGAATACAAGATAGTCTTGAAAATATTTAATTTCATGGAAATGTTTACAACCTATTGTTTTATCAAAAAAGGCAGATAACAAAGCAACACGGACACTATGACTTGTGTAAAGAAACAAAGGCCACATATACAAAAATAATATACTAAAAAAAAAACAAAAATTTTTCTTCCTTGGCACAAGGTTTTGGGTGAGTTTTATATCTATCCAGTTATTGGTACATTTTATACAATAGTCACCTTTCCAATAAAAATGTATTGCACAGATTTACTTGCATATATTTTGGGGGGTGGGGAGAAAAGAAAACAAGTTTACAAAACTCAAAATGCCAAACACCCCAGGGGAAAAAAATTAAGTCTCCATATTGCATGAGAAAAACTTGTATATTTACTCATCCAAAGCAAATGATTCTTTAGGGACTATTTGACAATAGATAGTCTGAAAATATTTTAAGAACAAAAGTGATGGTCTATCAAAACTTACTTTTTCCAAGAAAGTGTATATTTGTATAATTGTATCACTTTACTGTAATAGAGAAGTTAACACATTGTAAATCAATTATATTTTGATAAATTTTTTAAAAAGAAATCCGATAAAACGAACTTTAGGTCAATAAGCAAGAATTTTTTTTTTTTTTGTAAAAAAAATTACTTTTTTCTATCATATTTTAGTTTTGGTTAAATTTAGTGTTATTTAAAGAATCATTCCGGAGAAGGCAATGGCAACCCACTCCAGTACTCTTGCCTGGAAAATCCCATGGACGGAGGAGCCTGGTAGGCTGCAGTCCATGGGGTCGCTAAGAGTCGGAGACGACTGAGCGACTTCACTTTCACGCATTGGAGAAGGAAATGGCAACCCACGCCTGTGTTCTTGCCTGGAGAATCCCAGGGACGGGGGAGCCTGTTGGGCTGCTTTCTATGGGGTCGCACAGAGTCGGACACGACTGAAGCGACTCAGCAGACTTAGCAGAGAATCATTCATTAGAACTTCAAAATATCTCAAGACGACAATGTTGTTGAGAACTTGGGTCATTTAAATTTCTCTGAAACCACTTCGATTTGTTTCAAACAATAGAGTATCAGTTTAAAACGAAATAAAAATATTTTTGCTATAAAAAAATAATTAAGCCTCCATTTCAGTAATTCCTTGGTTAAGATCCAGGGACATCCTGGTCCTCGAAGACACCATTCAGGTCCCTGGAGCATCATGCCTCCAAGTATTCCAGCTGTTAGCAACACCTGGGCAATCCCAACAGAAAGATAAATATTAAATATTAAAAAGAAAAAAAGCGCATCTCAACACCAGAGAAGCCGCTGGCAGGGTTGGAGGATGCCCGCCTGAAGGAAGAGCCCACAGGGCAGGACAGGAGCCGGGGCAGCACCCTGCCGACAGATCAGAAACCAGCGCCGCCTGCCGGACAGCCTTAATACGCCTTTGCCTATAATAGAGAGCGTGCTTCCGGGGCGCATGAGTGAAGTCACCTTTGGTTCAGCTCAGTTCAGTTCAGTTCAGTTCAGTCGCTCAGTCGTGTCTGACTCTTTGCGACCCCATGAATCACAGCACGCCAGGCCTCCCTCTCCATCACCAACTCCCGGAATTCACTCAAACTCATGTCCATCGAGTCTGTGATGCCATCCAGCCATCTCATTCTCTGTCGTCCCCTTCTCCTCCCGCCCTCAATCCCTCCCAGTATCAGAGTCTTTTCCAGTGAGTCAACTCGTCGCATGAGGTAGCCAAAGTATTGGTGTTTCAGCTTTAGCATCAGTCTTTCCAATGAACACCCAGGATTGATCTCCTTTAGAATGGACTGGTTGGATCTCCTTGCAGTCCAAGGGACTCTCAAGAGTCTTCTCCAGCACCACAGTTCAAAAACATCAATTCTTTGTTGCTCAGCTTTCTTTATAGTCCAACTCTCACATCCATACATGACCACTGGAAAAACCATAGCCTTGACTAGACGGACCTTTGTGGGCAAAGTAATATCTTTGCTTTTTAATATGCTATCTAGGTTGGTCATAACTTTCCTTCCAAGGAGTAAGCGTCTTTTAATTTCATGGCTGCAATCACCATCTGCAGTGATTTTGGAGCCCAGAAAAATTAAGTCAGCCACTTTTCCCACTGTTTCCCCATCTATTTGCCATTAAATGATGGAACTGGATGCCATGATCTTAGTTTTCTGAGTGTTGAGCTTTAAGCCAACTTTCTCACTCTTCTTTCACTTTCAAGAGGCTCTTTAGTTCCTCTTCACTTTCTGCCATATGGGTGGTGTCCTCTGCATATCTGAGGTTATTGATATTTCTCCCAGCAATCTTGATTCCAGCTTGTGCTTCATCAAGCCCAGCGTTTCTCATGATGTACTCTGCATATAAGTTAAAGAAGCAGGATGACAATATACAGCCTTGACGTACTCCTTTTCTATTTGGAACCAGTCTGTTGTTCCATGTCCAGTTCTGACTGTTGCTTCCTGACCTGCATACAGGTTTCTCAAGAGGCAGGTCAGGTGGTCTGGTATTCCCATCTCTTTCAGAATTTTCCACAGTTTGTTGTGATCCACACAGTCAAAGGCTTTGGCATAGTCAATGAAGCAGAAATAGATGTTTTTCTTGAACTCTTGCTTTTTCCATGATCCGGCGGATGTTGGCAATTTGATCTCTGGTTCCTCTGCCTTTTCTAAAATCAGCTTGAACATCTGGAAGTTCACAGTTCACGTATTGCTGAAGCCTGGCTTGGAGAATTTTGAGCATGACTTTACTAGCGTGTGAGATGAGTGCAATTGTGCAGTAGTTTGAGCACTCGTTGGCATTGCATCGATTCTTATGTTCTATTAACTCTTGGCTGCCTGGTAGTTTTAATGGAATTTCACAAATGATACAACGTTAAGTTTCCCTGATATACAACTTTCTTTAAAAAAAAAATCTGTGATTGTTACTTTTATATAGGTGCCAAAAGTAATCATCAGTTCTGCTGGACAGCAGATAACAGTTTTGTTTTTTTAATGCACCTTGTCAAATTAATGTGTAGGGGGTAGGGCTGGCTTTGACTTTGTTAATCCAAATTTAATTTGGTTTTATGAGGTCAAATTTAGAATTTTTTAGTTTGTTTTGACTTAAGAAAACTATTGTTTGTACAGGAGTTACTTTTACAAATAAAAATGGCTATGTAGCTAATGTTTCCTGCCAACACTCTTGCTTTGTAGATTCTATCGATTATGTTAAACATAACTTGAGACCAAGGCTTTCTTCTAAAGATTTATCATTTCTCTATAGATTATTTCAGTTCAAAATATTCTTCAGATTAATACACCGACAAACTGTCATTATGGAATAAACATCAATCATACTGAATAATTTTCTATTTAAGGATGTTTTTATATGTAGTACATTGGTTTGGTTGGCTAGTCACTAAGTCATGTCTTACTCCTGTGACCCTGTGGACTGTAGCCTGACAGGCTCCTCTGTCCATGAGACTTCCAGGCAGGAACACTGGAGTGGGTTACCATCCCCCTCTCCAGGGAATCCTCCCAACCCAGGGATCACACCTGTCTCAGCATTGGCAGGCGGATTCTTTACCACTGAGCCACCAGGGAAGCCTGTAATCATTGGTAAAACTCTAAAAAAGCTATATTGCCTATTACATTTAACTTTAGTTTCTTTCAGTTTTTGTCTTTTACAAAATGTAGGCAGACTATCTAACTTGCTGTTTTCTTTATTGATGATTAATCCTTTGATTCATTTTCAGAGAAAATTTAATTATGAGGTTGAAAACTCTGTACTTCTCTTGGTCACTGTGATAATAGTTCAATGTCTAAATCTGACAGCTGTCTGTGAAGAAAGCTTATAAAGCTACATCATTGTAGTCTGTTTTTATATTACACTTGAGATCTATATATTTATACATACAATGTGTTTTTCACTAAAATAATGTACAGAGAGTAAAGACGTTTTAGCAGTTCAACCCTGCTGAGAGTAACATGGAATCGCCGGGCCCCCTTGGTGGCCTATTGCCATGTCGGTATCACACTTGGTGGGGTACTGCGTCAAATCTGGAAGTGGCTGGGGAAGTCAGAAACTAAGGTACAGCTGGTCCATCTGGCTGTGTGTTGACAGCGAAGGACTGGCGTTTCCAGGGCAGCTGCCAGGGCACCGGGGAGGTGAGCAGCAGGGAGGGAACCTGAGAAGGCACGTAAGACTTGCAACCATGAACACCATTTGGAATCTTCCCTGTGTGTATATCCAGGATCTATCCAAGTTTCCTTGTAGTTCTCCTTTATCCCTTTTGTCTTCTACCTAGCATTGGATAATATGTAGCATAATGTACTTATTGGTTCACGTAGTGATGGCTACCTAAGTTGCCTCCAACTGTTTTACTAAGATAGCAATGTACTGTGCCCCCTACCCGGACCCGTTCCTCTATCCGAGTCTGACTCCTCAAGGAATACCCAACACACAGGATCAACCTGAGTGCTAGCAATTAGTAAATATTTAATCATCACTTATGAAACTGGTTTATGCAGGGTCTCCAAACCAGGTTGTGTTTATTTGAGTGGGTCAATTTGCTGAAAGTAGATTTACAGAAAGCCACTTTCAAAATGAAAAAAAATTGTCAAATTCCAATTTGCCAAAAACGAATACTCTAAATTACAATTCCATGCACACTTGAGACCTATTAAAAAGTCTTCAAAGTCTTCTGTGAGGTAAGCCAAGGAGCAGGGGCGGAGCGCAAATGTACAAAAATAGAGATGAACTGCAAACTCTCTTTAAGAAAAATCCCATCCGTCTTTGTACCAAATGGCCAGGGTACATGCAAAACTAATGTTCTGAAAAAAATCTAACTGGCAAACTCACTTTCAGCTACTAATAACAGGCACAGAAATACAAATAAAACTGGTTTTATTTCCTAATAAGCTGTCTAAAGATAGGCAGGTGCTCGTGTTGGATCAGTGGTTCAACTGCTTGAGGACTGGCATCACTGTGGCTCTCTTCACCGCTCCTTCCTTCATGGCTGAAAGGACTATTGCAGCTCCAGTGATCATTTTGGTGCTTGAGACAGAAAAGAGGGAAGAGGTGCCCTAGTTGTATTTATCACTTTAATCAGGGAAGCAAAAGTTTCCCCAGAGGTTCCATGGTCAAATCTGTGTCCCCTGGCCACCCTAACTGCAAGAGTCTGAGACAGTGAGCATTCAGCTTTTCCAGGTTCTTTAGTGGAGACAGATACAGGGGAAAGGGGTCAGGAATGGGTTGCAAGTTGGACCATCAACGTTATAATTAAATATAATTAACTTCTCTCTCAAATTAGATAGCTTGTAAGTCAAGAAATGTCTATCAACAATTTTAAGATTATAAATTAAAACTCAGTTCTAATCATGACATATTTTTAACAGATGCATTTCTGCTACATTGCTTTTCCTCCATTTCCTCCCTAACATTCTAAAGTGGGACTGTTGCTGCTGCTGCTAAGTCTCTTCAGTCTTGTCCGACTCTGTGAGACCCCACGGCAGCCCACCAGGCTCCGCCGTCCCTGGGATTCTCCAGGCGAGAACATTGCAGTGGGTTGCCATTTCCTTCTCCAATACATGAAAGTGGAAAGTGAAATTGAAGTCGCTCAATCGTGTCTGACTCTTAGCAACCCCATGGACTGAAGCTTACCAGGCTCCTCTGTGTGAAAAGTCAAATTAATCTTTTAAGCAAAAGAGAGGGAAAAGTCAAAAGACCAACAATGGCAAAACGTTTTCAGCCACTCCCCTGCTCACTGTCCTTCCACACCAAACAACATCTGGAAAACATTCCCACATCCGTTGGCATTCAAAAACTGATACAGCTGACCAAAATCCATGTGGTTTCCTCTGGCTCCATTAACACTAAATACTTTTTCTTCAAAAACTGAAAATTTTCTTTGTCTCTCCATGTCCTTACTTGTACCATCAAAAGGAATGTCTTCTCGATGGCGAATTAAAATTCTCTTCCAGTTTAATTTTCTGAGCCTGAAAAGAAATTTTCAGAGTAGAAAAATTGAAGATGTGTATTCTAAAGCCCTGAAAGTAGAAATTATAAAATAGATTTATCAATACCTTTTCCTAGGAGTAAAGAAATGTCCTTTTATCTCACATGGATTTTATTTTAATCAAATATGATTCCAGTAATGCGTGATCAGTTATGTCTGTTTTGCAACACTATGGACTGTAAGCCCACCAGGCTCCTCTGTTCAAGGGCTTTTCCAGGCAAGAATACTGGAGTGGGTTGCCATTTCCTCCATATCTCATCCCCAAACTCATTTACTGCCATTATCACTGCCTGGTATCAGCATTTTACAAATGTAGAAATTCCTGAATCTCGACCTAAGAAGCTTGTATCAGTAGAGAAATAAGATTCCTTGGTGGCTCAGACAGTGATTCAGTTCCTGGGTCAGGAAGATCCCCTGGAGAAGGGAATGGCAACCCACTCTAGTACTCTTGCCTGGAGAATTCCATGGACACAGGAGCCTGGCGGGCTCAGTCCACGGCGTCCCTAAGAGTTGGACATGACTGAGCGACTGACGCTTTTCATTTCTCACTTTCAGAGAAATGAGATTAGAAATCTTCTTGTTCCACAGGGTACACACAACTTACAGCATCACTAAGATGACAGAAGAATCAGATCCACAGAAATGGAGGGGACAGTAGACAATGTTGTGGGCAGGGGCGGGATTTAACATCTATCTACAGAACATCTTCTCTGCACCGTTTGTCAGGTGAGGGGAGTACGCTGACCAAATGTGAGTATTTTAGACTAAATCCTGATATGATTTCAGGGACACACGGATTTCCACATCTCTAGTATCATGTGATACATGACACAGTGACAGACTTTATTTTCTTGGGCTTCAAAATCACTGCAGATGGTGACTGCAGCCATGAAATTAACAGATGTTTGCTCCTTGGACAAACAGCTATGACAAACCTAGACAGCATATTAAAAAGCAGAAACATTACTTTGCCATCTAAGGTCTGCCAAAGCTATGGTTTTTCCAGTAGTTATGTATGGATGTGAGTTCAGTTCAGTTCAGTCGCTCAGTCGTGTCCAACTCTTTGCGACCCCATGAATGGCAGCACACCAGGACTCCCTGTCCATCACCAGCTCCCGGAGTCTACCCAAACCCATGTCCATCGAGTCGGTGATGTCATCTAGCCATCTCATCCTCTGTCATCCCCTTCTCCTCCTGCCCCCAATCCTTCCCAGCAGTAGGGTCTTTTCCAGTGAGTCAACTCTTCACATGAGGTGGCCAAAGTATTGGAGTTTCAGCGTCAAGATCAGTCCTTCCAATGAACACCCAGGGGTGATCTCCTCTAGAATGGACTGGTTGGATCTCCTCGCAGTCCAAGGGACTCTCAAGAGTCTTCTCCAACACCACAGTTCAAACGCATCAATTGTTTGGTGCTCAGCTTTTTTCACAGTCCAACTCTCATACCCATACATGACTACTGGAGAAACCATAACCTTGACTAGACGGACCTTTGTTGGCAAAGTAATGTCTCTGCTTTTAAATATGCTATCTAGGTTGGTCATAGCTTTCCTTCCAAGGAGTAAGCGTCTTTTAATTTCATGGCTAAAATCACCATCTGCAGTGATTTTGGAACCCAAAAATATAAAGTCTGACACTGTTTCCCCATCTATTTCCCATGAAGTGATGGGCCCAGATGCCATGATCGTTATTTTCTGAATGTTGAGCTGTAAGCCAACTTTTTTACTCTCCTCCTTCACTTTCATCAAGAGGCTTTTTAGTTCCTCTTCACTTTCTGCCACAAGGGTGGTGTCATCTGCATAACTGAGGTTATGGGTGTGAGAGTTGAACCATAAAGAAAGCTGAGCACTGAAGAATTGATGCTTTCGAACTGTGGTGTTGGAGAAAACTCTTGAGAGTCCCTTGGACTGCAAGGAGATCCAACCGGTCCATCCTAAAGGAAATCAGTCCTGAATATTCATTGGAAGGACTGATGCTGAAGCTGAAGCTCCAGTACTTTGGCCACCTGATGTAAAGAACGGACTCATTTGAAAAGACCCTGAGGCTGGGAGGGATTGAGGGCAGGAGGAGAAGGGGATGACAGAGGATGAGATGGCTGGCTAACATCACCAACTCAGTGGACATGAATCTGAGCAAACTCTGGGAGTTGGTGATGGACAGGCAAGCCTGGCTTGCTGCATGAGTATCATGTTGCAGACTGTAATAACTGACAAGGCATACAAAAGCTGTGAAAGCCTTGGACTTCTCTGGTGGTACAGTGCATAAGAATCCACCTGCCAATGCAGGGGACACGGGTTCGTTCACTGGTCCAGTGAGATTCCACATACTGTGAAGCCACTAAGCCCATGTGCCACAACTCCTGAAGCCTGCATGCTTTAGGGCCCGCAAACCACAACTCCTGAAGCCCCTGCCTGGCGCCCTAGAGCCAGCAAGTCACAACTGCTGAGCCCGTGTCTAGAGCCTGTGCTCCGCAACGAGAGAAGCCACTGCACTGAGAAGCCCACACACCACAACTAGGGAGGAGTGCTCACTAGCTCTGAGAGGAGAGAAAGCCCGCACACAGCAGCGAAGACCCAGCTCAACCACAAAAAAAGGCTGTGATAGCCAACCTTGACCAGAATTCTTCACAGGCACTCTGTGGGCCTTCCACACAAACAACACCAGGCTTCCCAGGCATGCTAAACCCAGAGAGGGAAAGCTCCTTTGCCCACTCAAGAATATTCTTTCTTTTGTATTTGTTGTAGATGTGATGGCTGTAGATCCAGAGCCTTGTGAGAATGTGGTCGCCTGGCTGGACTGTACTTCCTGGAGCAGGGGACGGGGTGACATCTTTGCTGATGTAGCCAGAAGCATGTTCTCGAACCCATTCTGTGGCATTCAGTACACAGACATCTCCAAGACAGTTCTTTTGTAGGTATGCAGTCAGATCCGTATTCAGCTGAGCCTGCTCGGATCTACTTAATAATTCTGACCTGATGGAAAAGATATGGGATTAAACATTAAATCAGTTTTCTCAGAACAAACTTGAGCACTGCTTTTGTTCTCAGTTTTGACCTCTAAAGTTGGCCAGGGTCTGTAACATACCTGACAGTAATTTCAGGCAGAACTGCAGGGTATTGAAAAGGAAGAATACAGGCCAGAGAAAACATCACCTGATTAAAAAAAGAGAGAGAAAAAAATTGCCCTAAGTGCTGTTTTAAGTTGAGACATAGTTCAATACTTCCAAAAGTAACACTAAATTACCACTGCTTCCTCAGATACGTCCAGGTTCATATTAATTGTAAAGTAAACTTTTGAAGATCGTCCTTCCATGGTCCTCTTTTCAGTGCACTCTTTCAGTTCTGCTAAAGCCAGCTGGTCGTTCACAATGAGCTCGTTCTCACCGGGGAACATACTGGCTAGCAGGTCTAACTCAGAGAGTTGGGCCTCTGCCTGTTCAATCTCAATCATTTCGGGGTGCCTGCAAGTTTCTAAGAAGGTAAGGATAAGAGAGACATTTATAAATACAATCTTGGGAGAACTCAACATGGGTACATATTGAATATAGGTACTTACTGAAAATCTGATTTCTTAATAAAATATGACATTTAATTAGAATACCTTCTGTGTTACTTTCAGATGTAATATACTAAGGATCCAAAGGGGTTTCCCTGGTAGCTCAGTTGGTGAAAAATTTACCTGCAATGCGGGAGATCCAAGTTTGATCTGTGGATCAGGAAGATCCCCTGGAGAAAGGAATAGTAATCTACTCCAGGATTCTTGCCTGGGAAATCCCATGGAGAGAGGAGCCTGGTGGGCTACAGTCCATGATGTGGCAAAAAGTTGGACATGATTCAGGGACTAAACCACCATCAAGGATCCAAACTACAGGACAACCCAATGACAATGATAAAACTCCAAAGAAACCCAGGCACCAAATTTCTCTATAAGTTGAATGCGATTCAGTGACTAAACCACCACCAAGCATCCAAACTACAGGACAACCCAATGGCAGTGATAAAACTCTAAAAAAAACCCAGGCACCCAATTTATCTATATGTAGACAGTTGATGTGGCATCTTGAGATACCACAATGAGCAATTACATGGAAGTAAACTAATTGTGTGGTCAAAAGTCATATCAATGATATAACCAGGAGAGGCTCTGATTGGTTACCTTGGAAACTCAAAATGAAAAGAATAAGGAAGAAAGTTAGATGTGCGGTCATTTTTTTCTCTTAATTATTAGTTTTTTAAAAATAGAAGAATGTGAAAAACAGAAAATAAAGGCTAATTACCCCATAGCTCAAGTAACACATGTCAATGACAGCAAAAAAGTACAAGATTATAAAATTCAAATGATGGAGAAAAGTTAAAAAATGAAGACACAATTTGCTGCTGGTGACTGCTTCCCCTAGCTAAGTCCCCCATCCAAGGCAGAGATTTTGGTGTTTCAGAAACATTTTAGGCATTACACATACACATACAGGGAAAACCATGGTGGGATGACGTGTAAATACATGTAGAGAGTGAAATATGTAATTAAAATCTGCCTACAAGGGGTCATATTTACAAATCTTTTGTCCTTACTTCCTAACTCTCTCCCCACCAAATATATATTGGAGATCTATTCACATAGATTGATCTATCTCATTCTTTCTGGTGGTTGACTATCATAGTAAATCAGATAGATATGTCATAATTTATTGTATTCCTTATCTACTGATGGGCACTGGGTTTTTTCCGACAGTTTTGCTATTATGAACATGTCTATAACGGAACTTTATGTATACACACACACACAAACACACACAGTTTGGTGAGCTGTGAATAATATATATACAAGAATAAGTTTGCAGAGGTGGCTGATTGGTACAGCATTTTAAAAGTTTGGATACTGTCAAGTTGCCTTCCAGAAAGTTGCTACATGGAAGTTTAAAATTTTCACACAGTCCCCTGCTTTAAAAAAAATTCTTGGCATATAGTCTTTATATGGTGTTCTGTGTCTGTGTGAGCCATTCATTAGTTTTTATTTTTAAGGAGGCAAACTCACCAGCCTTTTCTTTTACAGCTTCTGGACTTAGAATCTTTGTTGGAAAAGATTCTTCCCCACTCCAAGGTTATAAAGATTACAAGATGCTAACCAAAATAGGATTTTAAAACATTTTTTAGAATTTGATAACTTGATTTTCATTTGCAAGAAAGTGCAGGGCCATCTAATAAAACATGCAGGTTGAGCACATGTATTTATTTCTCTTTCTCTCTTTTCCCTCCATTAAAATTAGAGTAAAGGAATAGATTCTTAAACATAAAGGGGCAGGAAATGACAGGTAAAAGCTGTCAACAAAATACAGGAAGATGGAAAGGGGTGAATGAGTCACGGCTAACTTAGATTTCAGCTTTCTTCCCTTTATTAACTGCTTGGTCGGGTGGGGAAGGGAACTGCAGAACTTCAGAAGGGCTCAGAACTGTCAACACCAGCTACTTTGGAAAGCTGCTCTGTGTATGCCGTAGAAAACATGAATTTGTTGAAACTCTGGAGTCTAGACTTTAGACTCTCTTTCAGGGTTTCTTAATATTGGCACTACATATCTGATGGCTGAATCACAAATTATAAGGCTGTTGTTCTAAATGTATGTAGAAGAAAAATTTAAGATGATTATATCATTGAATTAAAAGTGACATAAAGTTTCTGTATTTTACTGATGCTGGTAAAATATGACACCAGCAGACTATAATGGGTTGCTGCTTCTTCAGTGTCAAGTCTGGGATATTTGAGGCAAAAATTAATATCCAAAGGAGTGATCATCATGTCCTTCCTTGGGTCCTGAGGTCCTTCGCTGATCTACCACCCTCTCTCCACCTTTCAGAATATTTTTGTGTTTTCTATATATATATCATGATTCTTTTGGGGAAGAATAGGAAAAATATCCTGAAAAGTAGAAGTCCCTCTAACGCAATATTTTTAATTTATCAAGTTGGCATTAAGAAAAGAAAAAGCGGGAAAAATTGTTATAAGGAAAGCTGATCTAAAAATGCCAATCTTATGAAGCTGACCTAAAGAAAAACCAACACATAAAAATGTGTTTCTAAGGATGGTCACTGATAATAATAAGAAAAAATTCAGAAATGGCTTAATTGTTCAGCAACAGTACAGTAGTTAAGTAAATACATAGGCATACCTTGGAGATACTGCAGGTTTCATTCCAGACCACCATAATAACGTGAGTATCACAATAAAGTGAATGATACAAATATTTTGATTTCCCAGTGGATACAAAAGCCAGGTTTATACTGCATTGTATTCTGTTAAGTATGCAATAGAATTATGTCTAAAAAAAATAACAACGTACATACCTTAATGATAATTTTTTTGTAATAATGACATCAAAGATCACTGGTCACAGATCACTATAACCAATATACTAATAATGAAAAGTTTGAAATATTGTGAGAATTACCAAAACGTGAGAGACAGAAACAAAGGGAGCAAATGCTGTGGGAAAAATACCACTAGGAGATGTGCTCAAGAGTTGCAACAAAACCTTCAATTTGTAAAAAACAAAAAACACACTATCTGCAAAGTGCAATAAAATGAGATGCCTGTACACCCAAACAGTAGAATATTATGAAATAACTTAAAAAATGGATATTGACATTGATGTTCATGATGTATGGTTACCTAAGATAGTAGATTGTAAAAATAAAAAATAAATGACAATAGTATATTATAAAACAATATAATCTTAATTGATAAATAATTACTATTCCTTCTTATACCATCACACATACATGAAAAAAAAATCACAAAGAGAATTCACAAAACTATTAACAGCTGGCTAATGTGGGTTGACAGAAGAAGAGAAGGATTTTCACCTTTTAATTTGTATGCGTCTATATTGCTCGAAGTTCATGATTAGCATGTAGTACCTCTAAATTCACTAGAAGGGAATAAGAGTTATGCTTCTGAGTGGAAAACTGAATCCCACTGATGCAGAGGAAATATGGCTTACCTTCTCAACGAGAATTTACTCTGGGGAATAAAACACCATTATTTCAGTTGGTAGTGTCTTCATGGACTTCCTTTTCATCTTTGGTAAAGGTTGATTGGGCAGCTATTATCTGCAGAGCTTCATCCTTCATTCCTTCCTATTTAGTTTGTAGATAAGAACTTATATCTAATAAAATATAGAACAGTGAAGGTAAAAAGGCCAAGTGTTAGGTGAACAGTATTATCACAAGGATTAAAATGAGGGCATGATCAATAAAATGGGTCATCAAAAAAAGATTTGAGGATGGTGGTAGGATTTGAGTTGAGCCTTAAAGGAAGGATAAGACTTAGACAAGGGAGGAGGAGGCATAATGTGGCGAGGGAAGAAAGGTGTGCAGGGCAAGAAAGCACAAGAAAAACAGCATGGACCTGAACCTGTCCCATCTTCACAAGGCCAACTGCTCAGGTATAATCAGGGACTCATCGTTTGGAATAGTTTCCCTTATGCTACTTACTGTTTGTCCTCTAAACCCATTCCTGGTCCTTCTCTACCCTTCCCTGGACTCTGGACAGCTGACCTCCACAGCCTATAGCACCCAAGTCTTCTGCATTTCCAGCCAATGCTCTGGCTGGAAGTGGGAAGATGAGAGGAGAAAGAGGCCAGGGTATTTCTTCATTATTCTTTCCCTGCTTTGGTGGGATTCTGACAATGACCTATGACCAAGCTCCTGCAGGCAGCCCTTCACTTCTTTAGCTCCAGCCCTTCATTTGTTCAGAACTTTCAGCCTAGAGAAAGACATGGTTCCTTTAAATCTGGCCATACCTTGGGACCTCCCCTATTGTATGTCTGTGTTTCCACTGCAGGGGGTGTATGTTTGATCCTTGGTCAGGGAACTAAGATCCCCTCGTATGGTGCTGCTGCTGCTGCTAAGTTGCTTCAGTCGTGTCCGACTCTGTGCGACCCCATAGACTGTAGCCCACCAGGCTTCGCCGTCCCTGGGATTCTCCAGGCAAGAGTACTGGAGTGGGGTGACATTGCCTTCTCCGCTCCTACCATGTAAGGCCAAAAGATGTGTGTGTGGGTTGGGGGGGGGGTGTGTGCGCGCATGAGCGCGCTTAGTCACTCAGTCATATCTGACTCTTGGTGACCCCATGGACTATGGCTCCTCTGTCCATGGAATTTTCCATGCAAGAATAGTGGAGTGGGTTGCCATTCCCTTCTCCAGGGGATGTATGTATACACACACACATATATCTTCAGAAATATTTAAAATCCCTGGATTATTACAATTCCTTATCTTTTCTAGTCCTGTTGGAGTTGGGGAACTAGGAAACAACTCGTTAGATGGTTATTAGAGGAGGTGAATTTAATTTGGTTTTTATCGTAGTGGTTAAGTATACTCTGTTGCCAGACTGTCAAGATGCAACTCCTGGCTCTGCCACTTACCAGCTGTGTGACCTGAGGCAGGTGGCTTATTTTCTGTGCCTTACTCTTTCCATCTCCAGAATGGGAATGACAGGGCTGCTGTAAGTTATTAAATGAGGATGTGTGGGAAGTACTTAAAATGATGCCTGGCAACAGAGTAAATGCCATGAAGAGTTTGCTATTTTTATACTCAATCAACAAATATTTCTGGAGCATTTATTGTATGTCAAGCACTAAGACTTCAATGATGGACTAAAGTAACAACAAGAACAAAAATCTCTGCTGTCAGAGATTTAACCTAGTGGGAACAGACTATGAGAACATACACACACATCGCCATGCCCTCTTCCTGGGGATCTTCCCGACCCAGGGATTGAACACACGTCTCCTGCAGCTCCTGCATTGCAGGTTAATCCTTTACCACTGAGGCACTGGGGAAGCCCCACATACACCGCTCCCCACCCCCCACATGTATGTCCAGTGAATAACTGTTACGAAGAAGATAAAGATGATAAGGTGCAAGTTGCTGGGGGTGGTTCAATTATACACAGGCTGGTCAGGGACAGCCTTTTTGCTAAGGTGACTGCGGGGGAACGAGACTTGAAGGCACTGAAGAAGAAAGCCATGTGTTGAAATGAGCAAAAAGTCTTCCAGGCAAAAGGAAGAGCATGTCCATAGTCCAGAAAGCAGAATGATGCTACACCAGGTGGCTGGAGCAGAGTGAGCCAGGGGCAGGGTTTTAGGACAAAACGTTAGAGAGGAAATCAGGGGCATTCATGTTGGAACTCATAGGGAATGGCTAGGATTTAGGATTTAAAAAAAAAAAAAAAATTTATTACTTATTCGGCTGTGGCAGGTCTTAGTTGCAGCCCTGGGGATCTTGCAGCTTTCGACCATCAAGGAAGTCCCAGGATTTGGGGTTTTATCCTGACTGATACTGAAGGTCCCTGAAGCGGTGTGACTTATTAAAGGCCCACACTCACTGCTGGGAAGAAGGATGGAAGCAGAGTTAGCAGGCAGGCACTACAATGATAGAAGGAGAGATAATGGTGGCTTGGATTAGGGTGTGGCAGCGGAGGTGGTGAGCAACCGTTCATGTTCCAGACATGCATTAAGAGCAGACCCAACAGGATCACTGAGGAATTATACGTGATATATAAGAACAACTCCGAGGCTTCCAGAAATCTGGAAGAACGGACCTGCCATTTACTTGGATGGGGAAGATGGTGGAAATCTGAAGCTTGGTCTTAGACAGACTAGGTAATGAAATGTCTATCAAGCCACCTAGTAAGTAGAGACGTCCAGTAGGCAGCTATATGAACAACTATGGCATTTACAAGAGATCTGGCTGAAGATGTAATTTAGGGAGTACTGAGCATTTCTCTCCAAGCCAGGCTTCAGCAATATGTGAACCGTGAACTCCCAGATGTTCAACAGGTTTTAGAAAAGGCAGAGGCACCAGAGATCAAATTGCCAACATCCGCTGGATCATGGAGAAAGCAAGAGAGTTCCAGAAAACCATCTATTTCTGCTTCATTGACTATGCCAAAGCCTTTGACTGTGTGGATCACAATAAACTGTGGAACATTCTGAAAGACATGGGAATCCCAGACCACCTGACCTGCCTCTTGAGAAACCTGTATGCAGGTCAGGAAGCAACAGTTAGAACTGGTCATGGAACAACAGACTGGTTCCAAATAGGAAAAGGAGTACGTCAAGGTTGTATATTGTCACCCTGCTTATTTAACTTATATGCAGAGTACATCATGAGGAACGCTGGGCTGGAAGAAGCACCAGCTGGAATCAAGATTGCCGGGAGAAATATCAATAACCTCAGATATGCAGATGACACCAACATTATGGCAGAAAGTGAAGAGGAACTCAAAAGCCTCTTGATGAAAGTGAAAGAGAAGAGTGAAAAGTTTGGCTTGAAGCTCAACATTCAGAAAACGAAGATCATGGCATCTGGTCCCATCACTTTATGGGAAATGGATGGGGAAACAGTGGAAACAGTATCAGACTTTATTTTGGGGGGCTCCAAAATCACTGCAGATGCTGACTGCAGCCATGAAATTAAAAGACGCTTACTCCTTGGAAGGAAAGTTATGACCAACCTAGACAGCATATTAAAAAGCGGAGACATTACTTTGCAAACCAAGGTCCGTCTAGTCAAGGCTATGGTTTTTCCCATGGGTGTGAGAGTTGGACTGTGAAGAAAGCTGATCGCCGAAGAATGGATGCTTTTGAACTGTGGTGCTGGAGAAGACTCTTGAGAGTCCCTTGGACTGCAAGGAGATCCAACCAGTCCATTCTAGAGGAGATCAATCCTGGGTGTTCATTGGAAGGACTGATGGTAAAGCTGAAACTCCAATACTTTGGCCACCTCATGCGACGAGTTGACTCACTGGAAAAGAGTCTGATGCTAGGAGGAATTGGAGGTGGGAGGAGACGGGGACGACAGAGAATGAGATGGCTGGATGGCATCACAGACTCGATGGACATGAGTTTGAGTGAACTCCGGGTGTTGGCGATGGACAGGGAGGCCTGGTGTGCTGTGATTCATGGGGTCGCAAATAGTCGGACACGACTGAGCGACTGAACTGAGCACGTTTGTTTAGTCAGTCGGGGAGTGAGTCAATTCGGGAACAGGCCGCCTTGAGTTTGGAATTCTGGGTCTCAGCGACACATGGGTGGACAGCTACCGGAGTGATGTCACAAATAAGAGATTTATCCAGTTATTTTCGTAGACGAGGTTTCAGTCCCAGAAACACCTTGAACAGGGTTTTCTGACTCAAGGTTTTAGGGAATATCACTGTAGGAACGCAGAATGACAGGAGTTTCCTTTCTTTTTCCCTTGCAGTTTTTTTGCTTTCTATTTTTCTTTAAAGGACTTGGCTGTCGAAGTCCTAACTTACTCAGAAAGTTTCCCCTGGCCCCTACCCTAATGACAGACCACGTTCAGGGTTTGTGTGCTGTGTGTGTCTTTGGGACGGGGGCGGGGCGCGGCGGAGAGACGAGGGTGGGCGGGGCCAAGAAACGCGAAGCTAGTTCTAACCACTGAGCGGAGAGAGGTTAGTGGGAAGGCGGGGCCACCAGGTCGCCGAGATACCGAGCGGTGGACGGGGCCGCCGCAGCTTAGGAATTCCCGGTCGGCAGGTGCCACCGGCGGACAGAAGACTCACCTCGAGCCAGGGACCCGCTCAGTGCTGTAACCCCGCGTTTTCTGGCTGCACAAACGGCTCGATTCTTATTCGGAGACACCCTCAAGGATCCCAGGGGTAGCGAACCGGAAGCCGACAAACAGCCTTGGTCCGGCCGCCTGAGGAGGGTGAGACCCCGCCCTCCTAGACGGGCGCATGCGCGTTCTCAATCCCGGGCGTCCCGGAAGTCGGAGCTGAGAAAACCGAGATCCCTGGGCGGGGCTTCATTTCTGCCTGCCCGATAGTTTCTGTTCTTCCCTATTCTCCTTTCCCAGCTGCTGCCACTGTCAGTGAGAAGCATGGCCGGCAAGTTTCCTGGGTAAGGATATGGTCCATTGCAGTAACGCTCCTTTAGATTCGAACTTGCGGCGGAGTCCTTCGGCGATCTTGGTATAACGCAGATGGGATTCGGAAGGTAGCCTTTGGAGTCCCACGTTTTGCATTCCTAAGATCTTCCCAGGTAGTAGCGGTCCTGCTGGCCCCTGGACGACGCTGAGTAGCAAGGCAGTAGGGACAGGTGAGCATGGATGGTTGCCGTGGAGACCCTAGGAAAGACCCTATGCCAACACAGAAATGTATCTCCGCTAATCAAGGACAGTTTTAAGCTACTCCCCAACACGAGAGTAATTAAAAGATGTTTTTCTTAAGCAACTAAATATACGCAATGTACCTTTTCCTCTGTTACATATTCATTGTAGAAATCTCATAAATAAGATTTATCGCTTGATATTGGGTCTTCCCTGGTGGCTCAAATGGCAAAGAATTTGCCTGCAATGCGGGAGACCTGAGTTTGGTCCCTGGATTGGGAAGATCCCCTGGAAGAAGGCTTGGCGACCAGTTCCAGTAGTCTTGCCTGGAGAATCCACATAGACAGAGATGCTTGGCGGGCTACAGTCAATAAGGTCGCAGAGTCGTACGCAACTGAGCGACTAAGCCCAGTACAGCACAAGCTGGTATTGATATTTGGTACTAGCATTGCTTCTTTTTTTCTTTTTACAAAAATAAGATGTGTTTAAAGGCCTTCATAGCTGCATCTTCTGCACGGTATTTTGTGAGCATTTTTCAGTGTCATTAAATCATCTTTCACCAACTTCTACGGAACATTTCAAGCATTACAGCAAAGTTGAGAGAATTTCACAGTGAAGCAATTCACAAAGAAAGGAGAAGGAGGAAGTTGATTTTGCTCCCCAAAGGATTTTTGGAATGTCTGAAGACATTTTGAGTTGTCACAACTGGAAGGGTGTGTGCTTTGGGCACCTAATGGGTAGAATCCAGGGATACTGCTCAACTTACCAGGGTGCACCAGAGTATCCAACCTACAAAAAATTTGCTGGTGTAAAATGCCAGTAGTGCTAAGGTTAAGAAACTGACCTCAACAATGCCTAACTGGCTTTGTCATAGATCTAATTCATCCATCCCATCTCTTTTAATGCATTTCAAGGTAAACTGCAGGCATTAGTCTATTTCTAAGTACTTAAGCATGCATAACATTAGGATTTCAATAAGATTTTTAAGTAAAAAGGAAATGTATATCTTAAATGTATATTTGCTGAGTTTGGACAAATTCATACACCTTGGTAACTCAAATCCTATTAAGATGTAGAACATTCAGTTCAGTTCAGTTGCTCAGTCATGTCCGACTCTTTGTGACCTTGTGAATCACAGCACGCCAGGCCTCCCTGTCCATCACCAACTCCCGGAGTTCACTCAAACTCATGTCCATCAAGTCGGTGATGCCATCCAGCCATCTCATTCTCTGTCATCCCCTTCTCCTCCTGCCCCCAATCCCTCCCAGCATCAGAGTCTTTTCCAGTGAGTCAACTCATGAAGTGGACAAAGTATTGGAGTTTCAGCCTCAGCATCAGTCCTTCCAATGAACATCCAGGACTGATCTCCTTTAGAATGGACTGGTTGGACCTCCTTGCAGTCCAAGGGACTCTCAAGAGTCTTCTCCAACACCACAGTTCAAAAGCATCAATTCTTTGGTGATCAGCTTTCTTCACAGTCCAACTCTCACATCCATACATGACCGTTCGAAAAACCATAGCCTTAACTAGATGGGACACCACACCCCAGAAAATTCTTTCAGGTTCCTTCCCAGTGAGTCCTCAACCAACCCAACAAGCAACTATTAGTTTCCCCCCCCCCACACACACACACCATAATTAGTTTTGCCTGTTCTAGAACTTACTAGAGATGGGATTATCCAGTAGGTACTTTTGTGTAAGGCTTCCTTGTGTGTGTCCATGTTCTTGTGTGTCTCAGTAATTTCTTTTTATTCCTTAGTCGTATCCACTCTGACTGTACCTCAGTTCTTCCATTCCTCTTTTGATGGAGACATGGACCATTTGCAGTTTTTTGGCTATTATGAGTAAGGCTGCTGTGAATAGTCAAGTACCAGCATTTCCCATGACTGAATTTCTTCAGTAAGTATTAAGCATTATGTTCCAAACATTTATAGGTTCTATAGATATAGTCATGAGATGTAGAACAAGACAAGGATGCCCCCATCTCAAAGAGCTTAGGTCTGCTTGTTTCTGGGTATTTATGGGGGCAGGGGAGAAGGAAATGGCACCCCACTCCAGTATTCTTGCCTGGAAACCCCACAGACAGAGGAGGCTGGTGGACTACAGTCCATGGGGTCACAAAGAGTCAGTCAAGACTGAGTAATACACACACATAAGGTCGGAGGTGGGGCAGGGGGTAAATACATAGGTAAGCATGAAACAAAAATACCAGATAGTGACAAATGCTGGGTAGAGAAATAAAATAAGGTGATGTGAGCGATAGGCTAGTCATGTTACCTATGTTTTTCTGAAACAAAAATACCAGATAGTGACAAATGCTGGGTAGAGAAGTAAAATAAGGTGATGTGAGCGATAGGCTAGCCATGTTACCTATGTTTTTCAGCCAATTTCTTTATGTGAAAGTGACTTTTAAAGTGTGAACAGAATTAAAAGATCAAAAGTGAATGGCATTCTAGGTGTGGTACAATGGCCCTAAGGCTATTTTAGAATAGAAAAGAGAAAAAAAAAACAAGGCCTATCTGCTAAATGTTAAAACTTAAAAAATTATATAAGCAGTGTAGAGCAGGAAAGCTGTTTACCACCCGCCGCTCCAAATTTAACCATCATTACTCTGGCCAATTCGACAGGTTAGGGTGCCACTTTCTTAACGTACTTTTATCAGATTACTAGTAACGATGACTATTTCTTTGTATCATGTTTTTATTGTGAATTACCTGTTTATATCCTTTGCCTGCTTTTCTGTTGGAACCTGCATCTTTTCCCCTAGCGATTATTTTGTCTTCTGCATAGGGCTAAACTCCAAGGCAACGAAGCCTATGTTTGTTTCACTTTACAGAGGGCTTGGCACTTAACCTATTTCTAATGCATAAACAGTGAATATTTGTAAATTTTATCCTGTCAGCAAGGTTAGTTCAAGACTATATACTCAACTTTAGAAGTCGGCTGGTCAGAATTAGGGAAAATGAGTAAAATTTAAATATCCCCCTTCAAATGTGACGTGTTTGAGTAAGGTAACCATCAAGGAGACTACCAATGTCTAACTACCCCCAGGTACCCATACTTTAAGTTCGTTCAGTTCAGTCGCTCAGTCGTGTCCGACTCTTTGCGACCCCATGAATCACAGCACGCCAGGCCTCCCTGTCCATCACCAACTCCCGGAGTTCACTAAGACTCATGTCCATGGAGTCGGTGATGCCATCCAGCCATCTCATTCTCTGTCGTCTCCTCCCGCCCCCAATCCCTCCCAGCATCAGAGTCTTTTCCAGTGAGTCAGCTCGTCGCATGAGATGGCTAACGTATCGGAGTTTCAGTTTTAGCATCAGTCCTTCCAATGACTATTTAAATAACCCAATAATCACAGTGGGGCCAGTGGTAAAGAGCCCCCCTGCCAATGCCGGAGACCCAAGAGACACGGGTTTGATCCCTTGATTGGGAAGATCCCTTGAGTTAGGAAATGGCAACCACTTCGGTATTCTTGCCTGGAAAATTCCATGGACGAAAGGAACCTGGTGAACTGCAGTTCCCGGGGTCGCAAAGAGTCCGCTGGACTGAGTGCACAAGCACCTAATTACCGGAAGCTGGGGGGAGCGGGGGTGGGAATCACTCACAGCCAAGTCAGTCACAAGCCGCCACGTTCAGACTTCCGGCGCGAGTCCCGCGCAGGCGCCGATTAACAAGCGTCAGTGCCACTGGGCCCCTAGGGCCACAGCCATTTCCCATAATGCCGCGTACCGGAAGTTGTTTTCCAGGGGTCACGCTGGCTTCTGCTCCGTCGCTCTCAATTCGTCACCGGGGAGGAAGACGGAGCAGGCTGCCCAGGCCGAGGGTCCATTAGGGGATGCAGCTATGGGCGCTGTCGCCGTGGGTGAGTTCCGCTCCCACTGCCTTCGCAGTCACCACTCTCATGACATCTGCGCTCCTGGGAGCCCGAATTATCCTGCCCCGACTTCGTTCTCTCCTCGAAGCCCCCTCTGCCTTTAAGCACGCTTCCTGGCCTCGGCCCAGTACCGAGTTCTCATTGGCCTCACGTCCTGTCAGTTCCAGGAGCTGACCAATGAGTTGTCGGTGCTGGCGCCCTCCTCAACCCAGTGGACCGAGAGGTTCCCCCCGTGGGTACCGAGCAGTTGGAAGGAAGGGGAGGTGTGGCGGGCTTCGCGCCGCCGGGGACTCTTACGAGTTGGCGCTGAGTTTGCCCCTGCGTCCGCGTGTTGGTTATTAGGACAGGCAGGAGCGGTTGTCTAGGCGATTCAGTGCTCCCAGGGTAGGACACATCTTCGTGAAACTTGAAAGCCCTGTTTTAGCCCCGCTGAGAGAAGTTTTCCAAACGCATGCATGTTTAATGAATCCCAGCCAGGCGTGGGAAATACTGGAAGGGCGGAGAGGGAAGGGAACCGGGTTAATATGAGAGCCGGCAAGACCAGCTGTGATTTCCCTTTTGCGTGGAGCCCTGCAAACAGTAATTTGGCCCAGAAGGTAACGCTCATCTGAAGACTGGCCTGAAAAATTGAGTAAATTTATGGATGTTTTATAGATGATGATACTCACAGTACTCTGCTTTCACAACTCAGTAGAGCCCCTTTATAGTTGTCAGAAATTTATTTGGAGCTCTTTTTTTCCACGTCATTGAAGCAGTCCCCTTACTGTCCTCTGCCTGCAGCAATTACAGTTCGTCTTTCAAGTTTTCCTTTGGCGTCTGGGCTACTAGCAAGTACAAAACCAGATTTGCTAGTGCTGTCTCACTGCTGCAGATTTCTTCGCTCTTTACCTTTTTCTTTCTCACCGGAATTTGTGTGCTTCATTCTTGTATATCTCCCTTTGCACCTTATAATCATCCTTAATGCCACAGGTATTATTATCTTTTTCTGTTTCAATGCAAGAAGTATTTCTGGATCTGCTATATGTTAACATAATTCTAAATGCTGTAGGTGATTCAGAAGTAAGGCCTAAAACCCTTTCTTGTTCTTAGAACTTTAGATTCCAGTTAGAAAAATGACACATGTCCAGGTAAAAGATTTAAGAAGCATCTCACTTAGGTATCTGATTAGGGTACAAGATGAATAGTGCACACTGAAGGCTGGGAAAGCAGAGTTGAGTGGTTTATTTAAAGTCAACTGGTTGCCTAAGGCTCCATTGAAATGAAAATCTTGGAGGAATTGTGAAGATTTGGATAGATGGAGAGAACTCTGAGCTAGAGAGTAAAGGCTTCGAGGTGGAAGGCAAGGTGTTTTGGAGTGGAGGGCACAGAAGAGTCCTTGGGATTCTGCCTTGGAACCAGAAGATCTTGGAACCAAAAGTGGAGGGTTCCATTTCTGCCACCCTGTGATCTTTCATCATTTTGAGTTTACTTCTTTAGCACAATGCTCCATTTAAAGGCTTTTGTGAAAATTAAATGAGATAACATTTATGAAAAGGCTTTGAAAATCCGAAGCACTGTATGACTAAACGTTAGTGGTTCTTTTCTGAGAAGTAATGAGAGTCAGGGTTACCAGGGTGTTGACAGTGTATAAGGGATCATGAGTGCACAGTACAGGAGAGTGGGTTGAAAAACTGTTAAGTACTTTGAATCAGGAGAGTGATTTGATGAAAATGGCATCCTTGGAAGATAATGTCTTTACTAGAATGCAGCACAGATTAGAGGGAGTTGGATTGGAGGGAGGCAAGAACTTGGGTGCTGTTCCCCACCCAAATCAGAAGATACCTCATTTTGTATATAACCATATAGTTGTGTTCTGTTAATAAATACATTGGTTTTGTAAACATGAAACTTTGTTAATGTTTTCTTTGAAAAGGGTAACTGTTAATGATTTGGCACTCATTTTTCTTACAGACTTTGTGGGATTACCTTGAATTAGCCTCACACATTAAGAACTAAAGGAGGAATATTTTTAAGACTGTAAGCCAGAGCAAGATGACAGCTACCTTTCAGAATTAATTGGGAAGTGGTTTTAAAAATATATGTCCCACGTCCTACTTTCCACTTGTGCAATCAGAATTTTCATAAGCATCCCACATAAAATAATTATTATAGTCATTGAAGTGATTTTGACACTAAGTTATTCTAATGTATGTAAACTGTAACTTTTCAACATCATTTCAACATCATAGACCTGTATATACTTTCAGTATTTTTCATGTTTTCTGATTTTTAATTGTTGACTGAAGAGGTGATTTGATATGAGCTAGATTTGTAATTCTTGCCTGGAAAAATCCCATGGATGGAGGAGGCTGGCAGGCTACAGTCCATGGGGTTGCAAACAGTTGGACACGACTGAGTGACTTCACTTCAGATTTGTCATATTATTTCAAACTGATTTTGTCAAGAATATAATAATGTAAATGGTCGAAAATACAGGTGTAGTCAGTTTTCAGATAGCATCCATAGGAAGTTCTGGTGTGGAAAGATGCAGAACAGTGTATCATACTATATATTTGACTTTGAAATTATTTTGCAAATTTTCTAACTCCCTCTAGGAGATTGTTTTCAGAATTATTTTAATTTTCTTTGAGAAATTACAAATCTAATTGTATTGCCTGCAAGAACTAAGAAAGATAGCTTTGAAGAAAGGGAAATTAAAGTTTCAAAGTGCTACCACCATTCCACATTTATGTAGTGATAAGTTGAGTTCCTAATAGTGTAAAATGTTAAGACTTCAAGATCTGTGTAAGAAGATACAAATTCTCTCCAGACCTTTACATTTATTGAAAACCTCTTAACATTACTAAGAATCAATTTCCTAAGCTATGAAAAACAGAGGTAATAGGCTACGTCTGGGGTTCTTATTGAAAACAATGATACATGTGAATGGTCTTTGTAACTTATAAAGTATGATAGATACACAAAATGATGTGGTTTAGATACGTTACTGTATCCTAGAGAACTGTAAAACTTTTTTTTTGGTCAAGCTAACTTTATCTTGTTTTCTAGATTGTTATTTTGTGTCAGTAAGTAATCCCTAAAGTGCCAACATGGGAAAGAAACGGACAAAGGGAAAAACTGTTCCAATTGATGATTCTTCTGAATCTTTAGGTATATTTCACCAATTAAATCTTTAAAGTAATGTTTGTATCCCTAAATGGACATCTATTTTAATACGTAAAAATGGGATCAAAGTGTTTTGATTACGTTATTCTGTAATTTGCATTTTAACTTAATGTTTGTATAGACATGTAATTTAATAGTCTGCACATTTTTAATGGCATGATATTTATTCCATTGATATAAAAGACCATGGGTGCGTATTTCATGATTTATTTAGGTAATCCTCCACTGTTATAAATGTAGGTAATCTTCAACTTCTCAGTGTTATGAATGGAGTGAGAGTAAACATTTTTGTAGCTCAAACTGTGCACATCTGGTTATCTTCTTGGTATAGATCCTAGAATTAGAATCGCTGAATTAAGTGGTATAAATATTTTCAAGGTTCTTTTGGGTTTATTGCCATTCATAGATGTGTTACTAATGTAGAGGCCCCCCTAGCAGCATGACAGAGTACACATTTCTCTGAACCTTTATTGACACAGGTTGGTATCATTTGTAAAAATCTTTGCTGATTTGCTAGTTGAAAAAGAATATTTTCTTTTTTCAGTTTTTGTTGTTTTTGACAACTTACTAGGCTTTAGTAGTTTTTCACATACTCTCATTTTCATTTGTATTCTCTTGGTGCATATTCATTGGACATAAAGCTAATTGTACCACTTGATAAGTTTCTAAACTGCCAGGAGCCCTGAAAGAACTGAAGCCCTTTAGAGTGGCTTGCATAGCCTATTACTGATCTGGCCCCAGTGGGGTTTTCAGTCTCAGGTCCTGCTGGTCATTATTTCACGTGTGACTGCCATTCTGAGAAGAGAGCATGCACTTTTACATTTTATACCTCCATCCCTTTGTTAATGGGATGTGGCCTTTTCTGGGTCAGGAAGATCCCCTGGAAGAGGAAATGGTAATGCACTCCGGTATTCTTGCCTGGAGAATCCCATGGACAGAGGAGCCTAAGGGACTACTGTCGATGGGGTCGCAGAGTCAGACACGACTGAGCAACTAAGCACAAGGCCTTTTCAGATTGTTTACTCCATGAAATCATAGTTTAAATTATGAGCTTGAAATTAAAAAGACTTAAATCCAAATTCTCGTATAGCCACTCAGTAGTTATGTGACCTTGGGCACTAAGTTTGAGGTTTCTCATCTATCATTGGGGGTAGTACAGTCTGCTTTTCATGGTGGTTGTGTAGATTAAATGAGATAATATGTATAAACACTTAGCACAGTGTCATGCTCATAGTAAGTGCTTAATCAGTATGAGATTTTTTATGATTATACATATCTCCCAAGATTGTACAGGCATCCTCTCTTCTGTGAAACTTCCATTGACGTTAGCCTTCTCTTCTTGTGCTGCTATAGTCTGTCTATAGCACTGCTCCCCAGGTGGTGCAGTGGTAAAGAATTCACCTGCCAATGAAGGAGACATAGGAGATGGGTGTTCAGTCCCTGGGTCGGGAAGATCCCCTGGAGAAGGAAATGGCAACCTACTCCAGTATTCTTGCCTGGAGAATCCCATGGACAGAGTAGCCTGGTGGACTAGAGTTCATGGGGTCGCAAAGAGTTGGACATGACTGAGCAACTAAGCACCCACGCATATGTATATAGCATGTCTGGAGATTCTTGTGCATTCACTTATTTGCTTCTCCTGCAAGAATGTGAGCTGCTCAAAAAAAGAGCTGTGAGTTGGTCACTTTTTCGGTTGTGTTGTCTATTACAGTGCCAGACATGCAGCAGTTGTATTGTTGACTGAATGAGGGACCTTCTCTGCAACCTTTTAAAATCAAGAGGATAATAGATACAGTTAATAAATTGAAGTGAATTTAGGGTGGTGGTGGTTATACCTAGAACTTCAAAACTTGTATACATAATCATCTCATGATCAAATATCAGATAAAAATTTAAGTTTTTAGGTTATCTAACAATTAGTTTATAGAATAAATTCATTTTTGAAATTCATATCAGGTGTAAGTTTCGAGATTAACTGAAGAAAGTCATAGTCTACCTCATATTTATTATTTGTTTTAATAGAACCTGTGTGCAGACACATTAGAAAAGGATTGGAACAAGGTAATTTGAAAAAAGCTTTAGTGAATGTGGAATGGAATATTTGCCAAGATTGTAAGACGGACAATAAAGTAAAAGATAAACCTGAAGAAGAAACAGAAGAAAATTCTTCAATTTGGCTGTGTCTCAAATGTGGCCATCAGGTATGCTTCTGATCGATTTGGGATTGAATTAAACTCTGAACTTATTTTAGAAGATATTACCTAAAAGCACGGTATGGGTGACCAGACTGTGTGTTGGTGTAGTTCGTGTTCCCTGGGAAATAGGTTCTGAGACAGGTTTGTGTGTAGGGGGTTTACTGGGGAGTATTCTCGGGTACCGTACTAGGAAAACTGGGAGAGAAACTTGGGCAGAGGCAGTGCTCCAGGGCCTCAGCTGAACCCACAGTGGAGTCTGGTCTTCAGAGGGATCCTGAACTGAGGCACGGGGCCAGGCCTCTGTCCTTGTGCCTAGACCAGTCCTTGGATGTTGGTTGCTTCTGGGGAATGGAACTGATGGTAAGGAAAGCAGCTTCCTTCCACAAAGAATAATTCTTGGGGATGGACAGACTGAGCTGTGACCCATCCCCAGGCCACATTTCTGGAGTCTGGGGAACGAATACCTTGGGTCTGGTGGTATCTGGGTGGCAGAACGGCTCTACAGGTATCATCATGATTCTAAAGGTCAGGAGGGCCTCTTAATCAACCTTGGTGGTGGTAAGTTTACCTGTTAGGAAACTGGACTGAGCGGTGGTAACATTTTCTAAACCTACAGTGTAGTATTACAACCGGGATATTAGCATTGATACAATCCAACAGTCTTAATCAGGTATCCCCAGTGTTACTTCTCTTAGTTTGTGTGGGGGTGTATGTGTGTTGTGTGTGTATTAAGCACTGTTTGGTTTGGCACCTATGTAGATTCGTATCCACCACCACAGTCAAGGTATTGAAAAGTTCCGACATCACATGGAGCTCTTATGTTCCCTTTTAAAAATCATACCCACCTGCGGACTGCCAGCCTTCCTCCCAGCCCCTCGCAACCTCTAGTCTGTTCCCTATTCCTAAAATTTTGTCATTTCAAAAATGCTGAATAAGTGGAATCATGTTATACACAACATTTTGGGACTGACTTTTTTTACTTACACTTCTGAAGGTTTTCCCAAGTCCTGTGACTCAGTGGTTGCTTCTTTTTTATTGCTAAGTGGTATTTCATGATAGGGGTGTACCACGGTTTGTTCACCCGTTGAAAGACATCTGGGCTGATCTCAGTTTTTGGTGATCATGAGTAAAGCTGCTATGAACATTTGTGTACACATTTTTGTGTGAATTAAAGATTTCATTTCTCTGGGGAAAATGTCCAAGAGTGCAATTGCTGGGTAATATGATAATGAAATGTTTAGATTTTAAGATACTCCCAAGCTTTTCCAGAATGGCTGTCCCATTTTATATTCCTCCCAGTAGTGTTTGAGTGATCCACTCTCTCCATCCTTGCCAGCATTTAGTATTGTCACAGTTTTTTATTTTAACCATTCTGATAGGTAATATCTCACTGTGGCCAGACAGTTCCAAAATTTTATGTTAGCATTTTTATTTGTCTTTGAAAAGTTGTCATTTAACCTGTGAGATACATATGCTGAGCATGAATATATTTTACTACTACAAATTTTCTATAATGCATTTCCTATTATAAATTTTATTTATTTTGCTAGTTTTTTAATTCCTTATGGTAAGACAGTATCAGTATTAACTTTCATCCCAATAGTTATATTTTACACTGTTAGTACAGGATTGTCAGTTATTAACATATCTCAGGTGTTAGAATTTTCAAAATCAATACCAAATTGCAATTCATTTGTTTTAGAACTAAATGTTGAATGGGATAAATTCAATCAGTAGGTTTGATATCGTAGTTAAAGGGTTAGAAGTCATTGATGGATATTTCACCCCCAAGGTAATATTTTTTAGTAGCTGCAGTAGAGACAGGACCACTTATGGTAGTGTCGTCGGAGAGAGCTGAAGGCCTGGTTCAGATAGCTACGCAGTGAAGATGTGCTTCTTAGCTATGGCTAATCAGCTGGAGGTGAACAATCTGGTCATGTTCTTCTGTGAATACTCCTATGCAGATGTAGGTGGAAGTCTCCCACTTGTTCAGTTAATGCTTATTGACCTCCCTCATTTGGCTAGTCTTTGGTAATAGATTAATTCTGTTTTTCATGCCTTCAGGATTTACACTCCTGCAGAAGGGGTGTGAAAGGGAAGAAAGGATAGCAACATTAACAGCTTTACTGTAAGGCAGAAAATAAGGCATGCCCTGAGGAACGTACTACACCACATTTTGTGGGAGTTTGTCTACAGGAGGAACAGTGTTTTCTCATCTGGGAAGCTGGGCATAGGCTTCTAAAAGGAAGTGGCCTCTGAGCAAGATCCTGAAGACCAAGTGGGTTTTGATCCGTGGCAGTAATGGTAAAGGATTTCAAGACAGAGGAACAATGTGAACAAAACTGTATGGGAAGCGAGGTGGTTTTAGCTAGTAGATGCTACTTGAATAGGAGAATGTGGGCTCTAATCCTGGGAAGGTGGGTTGGGGTCCGAAGGTTATCAGGTTTGCTGAGAGCAGTTCATCACTTTTGAATTGAGTGTATGAACAGAGCTTTATTTTAGGACTATTAAACTGAAAAAATAAGTATGTGAAGAAAGGTTGAAGTTAGGAAAATATTTAGGAAGACATTAAGGAGTCTAAACTAGAATTAGTGAATGACTGCATTAGCATGGTTTAGTTAGGACTGGGAAGGACAAGCTGGAGCAAAAGAGTACTTCTAGTGTGTGGTTTTCTAAGTACTGCTGCTGCTGCTGCTAAGTCGCTTCAGTCATGTCCGACTCTGTGCGACCCCATAGACGGCAGCCCACCAGGCTCCCCCATGCCCGGGATTCTCCAGGCAAGAACACTGGAGTGGGTTGCCATTTCCTTCTCCAATGCATGAAAGTGAAAAGTGAAAGTAAAGTTGCTGGGTCGTGTCTGACTCTTAGTGACCCGATGGACTGCAGCCCACCAGGCTCCTCCGTCCATGGCATTTTCCAGGCAAGAGTACTGGAGTGGGTTGCCATTGCCTTCTCCTTTCTAAGTACCTTCTTCCTTAAATGTCCTCAGGTGCCTCTTCGTATTTAAGTTCTAACGAAATCTGGACTCTGCTAGAGTCTAAAGTTTTAATTTTAAAATTGTAAGAATGGCAGGATTTCTTGATCCACTTCCTGATTCATTGTAGATTGTAAACTCTCTCCTGGTGAATTTTTGTGGCTTTGAGTTTTATGATTATGATTCTCTAGGGCTGTGGCAGAAATTCTCAGGAGCAACATGCTTTGAAGCACTACATGACACCAAGATCTGAACCTCATTGCCTGGTTCTTAGTTTGGACAACTGGAGTGTATGGTGAGTTTCAACTCCTGTGCCCATTTGCTGGAAATTATTTGAAATGTTGGGGAATGGAGGTGTTTGAATTGTTTTAAAGAGTAAGAAAGCTTAAATTTTTTTAATATTTGTTTACATACTGTCACTTTAAGGCTTCCCCATTGGCTCAGTGGTAAAGAATCTGCCTGCAACCCAGGAGATGCAGGAGACTTGGGTTTGATCCATGGGTTGGGAAAATCCCCTGGAGGAGGAGTTGGCAACCCATTCCAGCATGCTGGCCTGGACAGTCCCATGGACAGAGGAGCCTGGCAGGGTACGATCCACAGGGGCACAAAGAGTGACACAACTGAGCTACTGAGCTCACACGCATGCATCACTTTCAGAAGGCTAGAGAATGTGATGTTATGAGAAGCTTTTGCTTAGTATTGTACAAACAACAATTATAGCATGCAGAAGACATAGGAATTTTTACCCTTTGTTTTTCTCTCATGATATTACAAAGCATATGGTAGAGGTGGGACACTAAGAACAAATTCCAGATAAACTGAGATAATAAATTTTGGCAGTGAATTTGCATGAAGGTGTCAGGCTGGTATTTTTTGCCTTTTAACATCATTAAAATTTTACATCTTTAAAAACCGTTTATGTAGCACTGTTCACTGAACGTGCACGTGTGCTGTCACTTCAGTCGTGTTCGACTCTTTGTGACCCTGTGGACTGTAGCCCTCCAGGCTGTTCTGCCCATGGGATTCTCCAGGCAGGAATACCAGACTGGGTTGCCTTGTCCTCCTCCAGGAGATCATCCCCATCGAGGGATCAGACGTTGCTCATGTCTCCTGCATTGGGCAGGTTCTTTACCACTAGCGCCATCTGGGAAGCCCATTCACTAAACATCATTTGTCAGTTGTAAAATTTGTTAATTTTGATAATGTAGGTCTGTAATTTAACATATGATTAGAAAAAACTTTGACGTTAGAAACAATCATTTCTGTAACATGTTTGGAGTACTTTCACAGTATTTATATGTAGCTGTAATTCAGGCTAACTTTAACAGTACAGCAGAGTTAATATGTATAGTCTTCTTCAAGAAAACATAGCGTTTTTATTTTCAGTTGCTTTACTGGGATAGTTTGAGGGTTACACACTTTGGGTCCCCTGAATTAAAATTAGTCTCCTTTTGTGACTGTCAGTTTATCACTTTTCTTCTCTGGGATCTTTTGGGACACAGGTGTTACCTATGTGATGATGAAGTCCAGTATTGTAATTCAAACCGATTGGGTCAGGTGGTTGATTATGTTAGAAAACAGGCTGGTAATACAACTCCAAAATCAGGTAAAATCATTTGTTTCTTAATATATACTGTAATGTTGATATATATTATTTGTGGGTATTTAGTTAGATACTGTATCATTGCATATAGCTGAATAACATTATTAATGATTGATTTCAAACTATGGAACTATCTTTGGTTAAGAATGTAAAACAATAAGAACATAGATGATTATAAGGAGTTAGAATTAGAAGGGAATCTGAGAAATAATATAGTTATATATGATGAAGAGTCTGGATTAGTGATGAGCAGTAACTCCACACTCCCATACCCTGGCACAGGGCTTAAGGCAGACCTGCCTTATAATGGATTTATCTTTCTACATTGTTTGGATGATGTGTAAGTTGGTGATGGACAGGGAGGCCTGGCATGCTGTAGGCCATGGTGTCGCGAAGAGTAGGACTCCACTGAGGGATTGAGCTGAATTGAACTGCTACATTGTTTGGATGATGTGAAAGTAAAGTGCCTATGATTCCTTCAAAAAGCCAAATACTTATCAGGTTTTTTTCATTCATTATTAAGTTAGTAGGGTTGATTTTCATCATCTGCTTTAAAAGCTTCTTTAGATTTTTACAGTCAGAGGTATCTTTTGTAGAGCCAGAATTGTTCGTTACTAACTTCGGGATTAGTTTTTTCTGTTTTTTTTTTTAAATTAATTAATTTACTTGGCTGCACGGGTCTTAGTTGCAGCATATGGCTTCTTTGATCTTGGTTGCACTACTCTGGAACTTTTATTTCTGGCATATGGGATCTAGTTTCCTGACCAGGGATTGAACCCAGGCCCCTGCATTGGGAGTGCAGACTCTTAACCACCAAACCACCAGGGAGGTCTGCAGGGTTAGTTTTCCACTCTCAGACTTCATTAAAACATTTACTTCGTGTCTATGTTCTTTGCTTGATTGCTTTATACTCTGGTTTCACAGGGTAAGATTGCTCATTTGTAAAAAACATTTGTTCAGTAAAAAGGGGATTTATACTGAATACTGTTTGGTGTGCTTATGTCAGTTCTGAATATTTTTTGTTCATTGGTTTTTCTCTCTTGATGGTAATTTATTTGTAATAAAACATTTAAAATCAAACAGGTGGCAAATCATGTTATTAGGTAAAATTCACAAATTCTGGTCCCAAGTATATCTTTGCATTTGGTATGGGTGTCTTACACATTTCGCTAAATCATTTCTTTTTCTTCTTTTTTTTTTAAGCGGCAAAAGATAATGGTAATATTGAACTTGAAAATAAAAAGCTAGAAAAGGAGAGTAAAAATGAGCAAGAGAGAGAAAAAAAGGAAAACATGGCGAGAGAAAATCCTTCCATGAATTCTACTTCTCAAATAACTGTGAAAGGACTCAGTAATTTGGGAAATACATGTTTCTTCAATGCAGTTATGCAGGTGCCAGTGTTAATATTTCCCCCCTTTAAAAAAATGTTAGTATTTTCTCATAACGCTAGGATGTTTTTGCATATTTGCTACTGATGGTGTTGAGCTTTTCCCTCACATGTAGTTTCTTCCTGTGTTTTCAAAGAAAATTCAAGGGAATGTTTACTTTGCATGACGGTTCAAAACAGCCATGGCCCGTGCCCTCATAGAATTGTCACTTGGGTGTCAGAGACACAAGGGAACCAAGTACAGAAATAAATTCCTAGTTGCCTGTGGTAGTGGTGGTGCTGGTAGGGGCAGGGTAGCTGCTTCATAGTAGGTGGTTGGGAGAAGGACCTGAGGTGATGAGGAAACTCAGAACTGAAGTATTCATGAACCAGTTAGAGTTGGGGGGAAGAGCATGATGTTACTTTGTGTGTAACAGACACAGTAAAAGTTGCAGTGTTGATGGTGTTGTTTTGTTTTGGAAGAATAGACACTTAAAAGTGACTGAATTGGCTTGCCTGTAAATAATTTTTCCTTTCTTTTCCATCCTTCATTCCAGAATTTGTCACAAACACCAGTGCTTAGAGAACTACTAAAAGAAGTAAAAATGTCTGGAACAATTGTAAAAATTGAACCACCTGATTTGGCACTAACAGTATGTACTTTAAAATTTTCTTTTTTTCTTTTCCTCTCTGAGTAGCAGCATTTTATTTTTAAGAACTGGTGCTCGTTTTCACCTTTTTTGTTTGTTTTAAGCTATCAAGTTAAATTTTCAGATTAATGGATATTTATGAGGGGCCTTTACATGTGTTTGCTCCTGAAATCCCTTATGTTGTGCTGAGTGTTTGACTTCCTTCTGGGGAATGCTGCTTATGAAGCTCTGAGCACGCATTATCATTTTGAACTTCTTTTAAAGTGACTGAAATGCTGTGTAACGAAATGAGTTTTACCTTCTCCATTTTTATTATTTACATTTTGATTTAGCTCTTTCAGTTCCTAGGTAGTTAGTTCCTGATAAGATGAAACAGAAGAACTGAATTCTTTATCAAAATAGTTTACAACTAAAAATTTCCTCCATCTTTTGATGTATATTTTGAACTTTTAATTGGAACAGCTCTATCAGGAACATAGGAATATAGATGGACGAGTTACATTTTGATAAACAATTCTAAAATTTGACTGAGAAAGTAATTTTTATTCCCATATTCAGGAACCCTTAGAAATAAATCTTGAGCCTCCAGGCCCTCTTACATTAGCCATGAGCCAATTTCTTAACGAGATGCAAGAGACCAAAAAGGGAATCGTGACACCTAGAGAACTCTTTTCTCAGGTCTGTAAAAAGTGAGTATCTCTTTTGATTGTGCTTTCAGTGCATCAGTAAGAAGCTGGGAAATAATATGAAAAATTAATAGGATTAGAGTTAATTCAATAGATAATATTAAAGCATGGTTTAAAAAACATGTACTTTGTGTGAAAATCAAATCTGCCAAGAGTGTTGGACTAAACAAAAATTTTGAGAAACTGGAACATGCCAAAATTTGCGATATGATCCTAAGGTTTTATAAAAAATAGTTTCATTTTAATGGACTCACCATAGTTTCTCTTTTTTCCCTGTAGAGCAGTGCGATTTAAAGGCTATCAGCAACAGGACAGTCAGGAGCTGCTTCGCTATTTATTGGATGGAATGAGAGCAGAAGAACATCAGGTTAGCATATTTTGACCAGTGTATTGTGTAATCTCATCTTCATTAACTTGTCTGTCATTTGACATCTTAAGGATTACTAGAGTAATGAAAACTAGTTGTTGAGGCCATTATATTAAATTTTTTTTCAGCAGCCTTTTCAACCAGTGTATTCTCTTTTCTTTTTATTTATTTTTCTTCTTCTCTTTTTCTTGGCTAGTATATTTTAGTTACTAAATGAATGAAGGGAATTAGAAATTTTTCTTTTCATGGTGCTTTATTTTACTCGCTGTTTGCATCACTATTGTTCTCTAAGGGTTGACATTGTAGCCTATGTCTGGAGAAATACAGGTATGGAAAATATTCCTCCCCAGACGATTCCCAGTTGCAGTGCAGCCTTACTCTTAACTCTGAGTGTGATTTAACACTGTTTTTAATCTGGGAAGTATTTTTATTTTGTAAGAGTCAGGGAGCATTTGTTGCATTATAAAATTTTTGTTAATGTAAAGTATGTAATTTTGTAATTACTTTACATACTTTAATTTTGCCAAGATGTAAAGTAATTTTAGGGGAGGGTGTGTGTGGATATAACTCGTAATAGCAATAACAGAGTGATAACAACGGTACTTACTGTGCTCTTATTCTTTGCACTGTTCTCGGTGTTCTATGAGTCACCTTACTCAGTCCTCACAGCCATTCTGTGAGGTAGATGCTACTGTCATTTTTCTCACTCCATAATTATGAAGCTGGGGTGTCTAGAAGTTCATTGCCTGGTTCAGGGTCACCCAGTAGTGATGGAGCTGGGCTTTGAGCACTGGAGTCTGTCCCTATAGTTCTCTGCTTCAGGGATTTCAGATGGCTCAGGAATCCGCCTGCCAATGCAGGGGAGGCAAGAGACGCAGGTTTAATCCCTGGGTCTGAAAGATCCCCTGGAGGAGGAAATGGCAAAATTTTGCGTGGGAATTTTGCACAAGTATTCTTGCATGGGAAATCCCAGTCCGGCAGTCTATAATCCGTGGGGTCGCAAAAAGTCGGACACGGCTTAGCAACTGAGCACACGCACACTCTGCTTCTAGTGCATGATATTTCAGTGGTCTTTTCAGAGACGGTCGGCATGTTCTGAACAAATTTGGTTAGAGTAGGTTAAAGTCTTGAAATGATAATACAGTGCCTTTGCTCAGGGGTTAGTTATTGTATTTTAAAGTATATTTCTTTTTAGCTCCTGGAATTAATTTTGAAAATGTGATTTTAAAAATATTAATTTTTATTTGGTAAGTTTGGGGTGCTAATTCTTAATCCTTTTCTTTACTTGATTACATACTGTCTAAGGAAAATAACTAAATTTAATAGTACATATATCTATTTTATTACTTTTAGAGAGTGAGTAAAGGAATTCTTAAAGCGTTTGGTAATTCTACTGAAAAAGTGGATGAAGAGCTGAAAAATAAAGTTAAAGGTAATGTCTGACTTTCTGAACTAAAACAGTATAGTTGAAGTCCTCTCTACGTTAAAACAGGATTGCTGGCACATGTATTTCAAATCCACAGTTATTAGTGTATAATTTCTCTTTCTCTGTTGATTTAAAAAAATTATTCAATACTCCAAAGGTAAATACTTTAGAGAAATTTAACTTTGGTGTATTCTTTATGTAGTATTATGGTAAAAGTTATAAACATACAGCTAAGATGACATCCCAGTTCTATTTTTCAAAAGCTTAGACTTTATTTTTTTGGCCCTGCCACGTGGCTCATGGGATCTTAGTTCTCTGACCAGAGACTGAACCCAGGCCTCAGCAGTGAAAACCAGGAGTCCAAGTCCTAACCACTGGAACGCCAGAGAATTGCCTCAAAAGCTTAGACTTTAATTGTTAGTTATTTACACTTGTCTTTTCTAGTTGTCAGATGGTTTATTAATCATGGAGCTGACTTTATTCTTATCGTTGTGTGACATTTAATGATTTAGGAAAGGTTTGTTGAATAGAACTGTCTGTGATGATAGATCACTTCAGTATTTCTGCTGTCTGATACAATAGACATATGTGGCAGTTGAGCCCTTGAAATGTGACTGGTGCAAAAGGAGCTGAATTTTTATTTTCATTTGATTTTAACCAGTTTAAATGGCCCAGTGATGAGCAACTACTGAATTGTGAAGCACAGCTTGAATCTACACAGAGAAACGGTTTGCCTCCTCAGTGCCCTTAGTGCTGGCCTGGCCGTTAAAGGAGAGAATCTAGCCTGCTCAACTGTCTGTCATAAGATATGTTTCTGTATAAACAACACTTGTCATTTGAACAAGGCTTACACATTTCATATAGTTAGAAAATTGGATAACTATGTAGTAAAATTCCATCACGTTATGCTAAGCTTACCAAGGTTGTTTCTGGGGACATAGAGAAAGAAAAGGAGGATTTTGTCTGAAATACTTACCTAAGGGCTTTTTGTCTTTGTTTTGATTTTGAATGGAATTCACAGAGCAAGTTACTCTCAAATCTGCTGCCGGTGTTAGAATGCTAGAGCTAGAAGTGAGCTAAATTATCATCCTGCGTAGCCCAGTCTGCTCATTTTACTTTTGATAGTTAAAATATTGATGTACAGAAAGTCTTACTGACTTGCACAATTCATTTTGCACTGACTAGTCTGATGCTGGAAAAGGTTGGGGGCGGGAGGAGAAGGGGACGACAGAGAATGAGATGGCTGGATGGCATCACCGACTCTGTGGACATGAGTTTGAGTGTACTCCGGGAGTTGGTGATGGACAGGGAGGCCTGGCGTGCTGTGATTCATGGGGTCGCGGAGAGTCGGACACGACTGAGCGACTGAACTGAACTGAACTGAACTGAAACCCTAGATAAGAATTTTTTTCTTTGTGCAAGATATGATTGTGTTAAATTGTATCCTGCTTAGAATGCTGGAGTACATGCTGCTGACTGTAGTATAAAAATAAAATTATGGTAACTATGAATAGAGAAAAACAAGTCAATAGGAAATTAAAAATAAAATTCAGGGTTAGATAGGTAAATAAGTAGTTTCAACTTCATTAATTGTGTACAGGTAATTGATAGCCTTTTTTCCCCTTATAGAGTATGAGAAGAAAAAATCAGTACCAAGTTTTGTGGACCGAATATTTGGTGGTGAGCTGACTAGTACAATCATGTGTGATGAATGCAGAACTGTAAGTAGAGGCAGTGCAGACTGGATTTATGCATTTTAATAGAGGACGGTTTATGAGTTATTTCTTTCGGAAAGAAACATCTGGTTAGTTTTATAAGATATTCTTTTTGAACTGTCTTAAGTGTGCATAGTTTTTTGCTGGAACTATGAACATTCCTTATATCAGGAAAATATTAGTGTAATAGTTTAATTTCTTATACCTAACCCAAAGTCCTCAACACTGTATAGTTTTTCATTTCATTTTCTTAAGCCTTTATTTTAAAATTTAGCTCCCCTCCCCAAGATTTTACTATATGATGTTTAAAGTGAATCTTTTCCTCCTTTTTTTAACCTTCTTTTTTGGTTGGTTAAGGTCTCCTTGGTTCATGAATCTTTCCTTGATTTGTCTCTGCCAGTTTTAGATGATCAGGTAAGATTGTTGAGTTTATTTTATTTAAGTAGGTTGCTTTCTTTCCTGTGCTAAATTTTGTGAGGGAGGGCTTGTTACCGTTTCCAGGTTTGTACTTTACTAGGCCTTGCATGGTGGAGAAGGAAATGGCAACCCACTCCAGTGTTCTTGCCTGGAGAATCCCAGGGACGGCGGAGCCTGGTTGGCTGCCATCTATGGGGTTGCACAGAGTCGGACACGACAGAGGTGACGCAGCAGCAGCAGGCCTTGCATGGAGAAAGTTTTCTTAATATATGTGAGATAGAAGAGTTTTAAAGATTTGAAAAAGAATGAATAAATATATGTATTCATGTATATATATATATGTATATATTTATGTGTGTATATAATGTAAAGACTATGTCTTAAATTGTTTATGGATGACTGACTTGGTTAGTTTATATATAGGGAAGTATTTACTTCATATAAGTTATTATTATTTTCATTATTTAAGACTAGCCACAAATCCCTTAAAGTTTAACTTCATAAATATTAACTGAGAGTAAGCCATATATAGTTCTTATCAAGTAATAGTAGGAAAAAAAATAACGTTATGAGTATTGGATAAATCATTATTCAACTTAATATGAGTTGGGGGTCCCTTTAAATCACTAAGTGATTAAAGTCTTACCAAACATACTCTGTTTTTTCTTTTCTTTAAAACTGTCACTTGCATGAGAAGAAAAGAATAAAAAGGAATACCTGTATTGGGACATGTAAATCACTTATCAATAGAAAGTGCATTTAGAAATAGACATAATTACAGCATGGTACAGCATGTATCTATTACAACTCACTATATTCCTTTCTATTACACTCACATGTTAAATTTCCTTTTTTTACCGTTTTGTTTGCTTGTTTTCTCAGTATGTGAATATTGTTTTCTAGTGTCTCAGATGAATGAATTTTGTCCTGGATATGTTTCTAAACAGTATGAAAGATAAATCTGATGTAAATTAGGAATAGAAGACTGTTTAGGTAACATGAAATCTCTTTACAAGCAGTAGTAAAGTTTTATTTTTGGTCCATATTCTCTCCATATTTTAAGAGTGGTAAGAAAAGTATAAATGATAAAAATCTGAAAAAGACGATGGAAGATGAAGATAAAGATAGCGAGGAAGAAAAAGATAATGACAGTTACTTAAAGGAGAGAAATGATATTCCTTCAGGAACAAGTAAGCACTTACAGAAAAAAGCAAAGAAGCAAGCCAAGAAGCAAGCCAAGGTGGGTAATTAGGAGGAAAACCGTACTTGCCTAATTTTAACTTTTAGACTATTGAGTTCGAAGTCTGAATGATACTGGTAGACATGTCTGTTATCTTATATACAGCACTTTAATTTGATGGGCTTCCCTGGTGGCTCAGACGGTAAAGAATCTGCCTGCAATTTGGGAGACCTGGGTTGGGAAGATCCCCTGGAGGAGGGCATGGCAACCCACTCCAGTATTCTGGCCTGGAGAATCCCATGGACAGAGGAGCCTGGCAGGCTGCAGTCCATGGGATCACAAACAGTTGGACACGATGTGACTTTCACTTTTACTCAATTTGGCAGTTATAGAATTAGCTTATGTGATATTCGCTGCAGTGAAATTTCTTTGAGAATATGTGAAGAAAATGTTGTGCTTTAAAAAAAAGCTGCATTACTTGTCATGATTTTTTTTTTAATTTATTTTCAAGAATTTTTAAAGTTTCTAATACATTAACATTTAAAAATATATAAAGGTGTACAATAAAAGTCTTCCTCCTTGTATGATATAATATTACTCTCATTAGTGTCTTATTTGTGCTGGAGACTTTTGGGAAAATATAATCAAGTACAAATATGTGGTCTTGTGTTTTCCTGATTTTAAAAATTATGCACACTGTTCTGGTCCTTGCTTTTTTCTACTTAATTAGATTCTTGGAGATCTTTATGTTTCTTCGTATTTCAGGACACAAAGATTCTTTTTAACAATCCTGTAAAGAAACTCTACTTGATGCTCTGTGGTGACCTAAATAGGAAGGAAATCCAGAAAAAAGAGTTATATGTATAGCTGATTCACTTTGCTGTACAATTAAAACTAACCCAACATTATAAAGCTACTGTACCCCAATAAATTTCTTTTTAAAAAGTCACGTAGAATTCTGTTTTAGTAGTAAATGTTGTTCAGTCAATCAGTCATGTCCCAACTCTTAGTGACCCCATGACTGCAGCACGCTAGGCTTCCCTGTCCTTCACTATCTCCTGGAATTTACTTAAACTCACGTCCATTGAATCAGTGATGCCATCCAACCATCTCATCCTCTGTCATCCCCTTCTCCTGCCTTCAGTTTTTCCCACCATCAGGGTCTTTTCCAATGAATTGGCTCTTCTCATCAGGTAGCCAACGTATTGGAGCTTTAGCGTCAGCATCAGTCCTTCCAGTGAATATTCGGGGTTTATTTCCTTTAGGATTGACTGGTTTGATCTCCGTGCAGTCCAAGGGACTCTCAAGTCTTCTCCAACACCACAGTTCAAAAGCATCAATTCTTCAGCACTCAGCCTTCTACAAAATATAGTTTAAAAGATGTACTATAGTTCATCTAACCATTTCTTTATTGATTTAGATGTACAAACACCTATACTCTTTTGCTGTAATGGCTGGTGCTTCTGTGAATAACCCTATACATATGTCATCTGTAGGGTATATTTTGAGAAGAGGGATTGTATTTGTAGTTTTGCTAAAATAACTGCTGTCCACAAAAGCTGTACTAATTTATGTTCCCACCAGTAACATATGAAAGTGAAGTTAAGCATATTTTTATGTGTAAAGGTCGTTTGTGTTTCTATTCCGTTGAAGTATTTGCTCATCTCCTTTCTTCATTTTTCTTTCATGTGTAACTATTTTTAACTGAAGCGTCTCAGAAAATGTTTGTGTCCAGGGCTCTGTATGTGGCCCTTCAACTTTCTGGTATTACAAATTAGCCTCATGGAACTGTCCTTTTATGACAGCTCAAATGCTAACCCTTTTAGTCTTCAGTCATTCCAGTAACAGGAATCTCAGTGAAACCCTCCCCACACCAACGCACACCCCCATGCTGGGACAGAGGCAGCAAATAGCAAAGAAGGTGGTTTGAGTGGGTAGTGATTTAAGTGTCCTCTGTACATGTGGTTTCCTTGCTTCTTCTCTAATTTGGGGCTGTTTGTTTCCTGGAACTTTATCCTCCATCCCTCTGCTTGTCCGTGAGTTTCCGGTTTGTTTTTTAATCTCAAGTGAAGCCTTGATCATGTAGTTATAACTCACGTGGATCCATCCCTTCCTGATGTGTGTGTCGCCACTCACCCCCCGCCTTCACACATGGCTGCTTGGGTGCAGCAGCCTCGCTGCTCTGTCTATATGTAGACTGCTCTGTCTAAACCGTGCCCATGTTTATTTGCCCCTGTGTGACAATTTTTTGAATATTGGTGGTTTACCCCTCCTTTCAGAGAACTTTTCTTTATAATTATTTAATCTCTGACAGTAAAGGAACTTTTCTGGGAGTGAACTCTTCCTTATTATTTATTTTTGATTGATAAATAAGAAAACCTAATGTGGTACATGTATGCTTTTTCTCTCCCTCTTTTTTTTTAACGTTTTGTACTTTTTACACAGAACCAACGAAGACAACAGAAAATTCAAGGGAAAGTTTTTCATTTAAATGATGTCTATGCCATTGACCATCCTGAAGATAATGAATGTGAAGTTGAAATGTCACTTCAGGGAGAAGCAGATATTAAATCCAACCATATCTCACAAGAGGAAGTTGCACCTAAAGAATATTGTGTTAATCAGAAAGATTTGAACGGCCATGAAAAAATGATAGAAAGTATAACTGACAATCAAAAATCCACAGAGGAAGCAACTATGAAAAATGTCAGTGTGGATAATGATCTGGAGGTTTTGGCATCGTCTGCCACTGAATGTCCTAGGAATTTAAATGGTGCCTACCTGAAGGAAGGAAGCAATGGAGAAGTGGACATTTCCAGTGGTTTTGAGAACCTTAACTTGAATGCTGCTCTGCAACCTGACGAAATAAATATAGAGATTCTGGATGATGATCCTACTCCCGCTATGAAGGTATATGAGGTTGTAAACGAAGATCCAGAAACTGCTTTCTGTACACTCGCAAATAGGGAGGCTTTCAACACCGATGAGTGTTCAGTCCAACACTGTTTGTATCAGTTCACTCGAAATGAGAAACTTCGGGATGCTAATAAGCTGCTTTGTGAAGTGTGCACGCGGAGACAATACAATGGACCAAAGGCAAATATGAAAGGTATTTAGATGCTTTCACAGAAAGTAAAGTTAATGTTCAGGGGAACAGTTTGCACTGCATCAGTAGACTGTTACTGTTTTAATTGTGTCAAGATTTGGATGGAGTCACTAAGTCCTTTTCTGTGTAAATATTTTAACAGAAGGGTGGGTAAGCAGACTTCACTGGCATCCCAGCGGTTTGGTGGAACAGTTTGTGCTCTGCTTGCACTCCCTGTGAGGAAGTCGTCCCACTGAGGTGTTGTCTCCACAGGCTCCTCACGGACAGGGGCTGTTTCTGTGTGTCCTCCGTTCCCTCTCACTTGTGATGGCCCTCGTCCCCCTGCACCCAGGAAACACACTTGAACTCTTCAGTGTGGTGACATCCCAGTGCGGGGTCCTCGGAGCACAGTGCTTTCTTAGTCTTCTTCAGATATAGACAGAAAGATGTTAGTAATTCCTCTCCTACCCCTAGCCCCCACCTTTTGATTTTATTTTTATAGATTGGGTAAGTGGGATAGGGAGGGACCATAGATTCCTAAGGAGTCTCACTTGAATTGTTGAAACACTTGACAAGTCTTTTTCTCTGTTATTTTTATTGTATTTATTTACAAACAGTAAATCATGTTGATTTTATAGCATTTCTGTTTGCTTTAGTGCTGGTGTCAGTGGACTATGGTTTGTATTCTAAACTTGGCCCACCTCTTGTTTTTTTGGTGATCTCTGAGCTAAAAATATTTTTTATAGATGAACATTTGAAAATGATTTTATGGTAGAAAACGTTAACTTTGAACCCCAATTAATTACCTCTCCGAAAATAATTCTGTTCTTCTTTTCAGTAGACTGCAGTTGTACTCAATTATTTTATAATAGTTTGAATTCTGTCAGTAAAAATTTGTGGAAATTTTCTCTCGTGTATTATTAATCATATAAAATATCCTTGATTTTTGTCTCTTAGTCCAAAAACCTAAAATATTTATTATTTGGTTCTTTCCAGAAAGCTCACTAATCTTTGACTTAGATGTTTTGATTTTACAGCAGGTGTGAATGCTGAAGAAGTCTAAAATGATGCTCACACTGCTAACATTTGGTTCTTTCTGTAGGCGAAAGGAAGCATGTTTACACCAATGCTAAGAAGCAGATGCTAATTTCTCTTGCTCCTCCAGTTCTCACTCTTCATTTCAAGAGATTTCAGCAGGTACCCCTTGTTTTCTTACCAAAACTTTGTTTCTGATATGTAACACCTGCTTTATTTGTTATTGTCTCTACACATTAAGTGTATGTGTGACTTTTGTTTTCTGTTCTTTCTTAGTTTTCTGTTCTTTCTTAGTTTTGACTTCCAAGAGGTAGGAAAGTAGAACAGTACCTATGTGTGCGTGCTCAATTGCTCAGTCTTGTCTGACTGTTCGTGACCCCATAGACTGTAGCCCATCAGGGTCCTCTGTCCATGGGATTATTCTGGCAAGAATATTGGACTGGGTTGCCATTTCCTCCTCCAGGGGATCTTCCCATCCCAGGGATTGAAACTGAATCTCCTGAGTCTCTTACATTAGCAGGTGGATTGTTTACCACTGAGCCACCTGGGAAGCTAAAACAGTATATATATGGGTAACACAAAAGGGTTTGATGAAGATAATGTCAAATTGGAAGAAAAATTTAGGCACAGTCCCTCCTCAGTCTTACTACATGTTGCTCTTTTTAGATATCATTTCAGTTCAGTTGCACAATTGTGTCCGACTCTTTGCGACCCCATGGACTGCAGCACACCAGGCTTCCTTGTCCATCACCAACTCCGGGAGTTTGCTCAAACTCATGTCCATTGAGTCCATGATGCCATCCAACCATCTCATCCTCTGTCATACCCTTCTCCTGCCTTCAATCTTTCCCAGCATCAGGGTCTTTTCCATTGAGTCAGTTCTTTGCATCAAATGGCCAAAGTATTGGCGCTTCCTCTTCAGCAGCACTCCTTCCAATGAAAACTTAGGACTGATCTCTTTAGGATGGACTGGTTGGAGCTCCTTGCAGCCCAAGGGCCTTTCAAGAGTCTTCTCCAATACCACAATTCAAAAGCATCAATTCTTCGGCGCTCAGCTTTCTTTATGGTCCAACTCTCACATCCATACATGACTACTGGAAAAACCATAGCTTTGACTACATGGACCTTTGTTGGCAAAGTAATATCTCTGCTTTTTAATGTGCTGTCTAGGTTGGTCATAGCTTTTCTTCCAAGGATCAACTGTCTTTTAAAATTTCATGGCCCCAGCCACCATCTGCGGTGATTTTGGAGCCCCAAAAATAAAGTCAGCGACTGTTTCTACTGTTTCCCCATCTATTTGCCATGAAGTGATGGGACCGGATGACATGATCTTAGTTGATGTTGAGTTTTAAGCCAGCTTTTTCACTCTCCTCTCTCACTTTCATCAAGAGGCTTTTTAGTTCTCACTTTCTGCCATAAGGGTGGTGTCATCTGCATATCTGAGGTTATTGATATTTCTCCCAGCAGTCTTGATTCCAGCTTGTGCTTCATCCAGCCCAGCATTTCACATGACATACTCTGTATATATAAGTTAAATAAATAGGGTGACAGTATACAGTCTTGATGTACTCCTTTCCCAGTTTTGAAGTAGTCCATTGTTCCATGTCCAGCTGCTTCTTGACCTGCATACAGATTTCTCAGGAGACAGGTAAGGTGATCTGGTATTCCCATACCTTGAAGAATTTTCCAGTTTGTTGTCATCCACACAAAGACTTTGGTGTAGTCATTAAAGCTGAAGTAAGATGTTTTTCTGGAATTCCCTTGCTTTTTCTATGATCCAATGGATATTGGCAATTTGATCTTGGGTTCCTCTCGGGTTCTTCTCAGGTTTTTTCTAAATCCTGCTTGAACATCTGGAAGTTCTTGGTTCACGTACTGTTGAAGCCTTGCTTGGATAATGTTGAGCATTACTTTGCTAGTGTGTGAAAGTTAAGTGAAGTTGCTCAGCTGTGTCCAACTCTTTGCGACCCCACAGACTTGACTGTAGCCTATCAGGGTCCTCCATCCATGGGCTTTTCCAGGCAAGAATACTGGAGTGGGTTGCCATTTCCTTTTCCAGGGGATCTTTCCGACCCAGGGATTGAACCTGGGTCTCACGCATTGTAGGCAGATGACGCTTTACTGTCTGAGCCACCAGGGAAGTCAACTAGTATGAGATGAGTGCAACTGTGCAGTAGTTTTGAGCATTCTTTGGCATTGCCTTTCTTTGGGATTGGGATGAAAACTGACCTTTTCCCGTCCTGTGGCCACTGCTGACTTCCAAATTTGCTGGCATATTGAGTGCAGCACTTTAACAGCATCATCTTTTAGAATTTGAAATAGCTCAACTGGAATTCCATCACCTCCACTAGGTTTGTTCATAGTGATGCTTCCTAAGGCCCACTTGACTTTACATTCTAGGATGTCTCGCTCTAGGTGGGTTATCACACTATCATGGTTATCTGGGTCATTAAACATCTTTTTTGTATCGTTCTTTTGTGTTTTTGCCACCTCTTCCAAGTATCTTTTGCTTCTTTTAGGTCCATACCATTTGTGTCCTTTATTATATTAGCATCTTAGGCTAACCTTAATTTCAGGTTTAACGAGAAAAGACCACTTTGTTATATCTCACACTTGAGAAATTTAGCAATGTGTGTGTGGTATCTTATTTTTACTGGCCCTTAATAATAAGGCATTAGTACACCTTGGATTTCTGTCTTTTTGGTGACTCCATCTTTTCTGAAAGATTTTTACGCTGAGCAGTACCAGTTGTAAATTCAGTTCGATTCTCAAAGTATTTTCAGAGTATTTTCTCTCCCGTACTTGGTGTGAGCTTGACTTTCCTGGGTCCATCTTTACAAACAGTTTGCCAGGCTTGGTCAGAGTGAGGCTGAGAGAGTGTGCTTCACAGAATTCTGCTATTGCTGAGTTTTAAGCACTCAGTCTCTTGTCTAATTTGCCTTTTTTGGATGGTTAAAGCAGAAACATTGATAATGTTCTTACAGGAACAGCTTACTCAATCTGGACTGTGTGTAGGTGCACTTGGCAAAAACCAATCAACTGAAAGTTAGCAGTGAGGGAACTAGTCTTCTGAGACAGCTGAACTGGGACTGGGTTATTGTTCTTCTGGGCATTGTGGTGGGTCGACAGTTCTCTTACCATGTAGTTTTGCCGGGAAAGAACTTAAATCTACTATCCTTCTTTTTCAGGCTGGTTTTAACCTACGCAAAGTTAACAAACACATAAAATTTCCAGAAATCTTAGATTTGGCTCCTTTTTGTACCCTTAAGTGTAAGGTAGGTGAAACTTGCCTTTTTGGGGAAATCTTTTAGAGGGAATCAGCTTATTACCAAATACTCCAACAATTAGTTGATTAAGAGCTGCTGAGTACACTTGAGTTTTTGATCTTTGTAATTTCAAGATCTGTGATCAATCATCTTCAACATAGGTTGATACTTCAATATATTTTTAAACCCCCATTTGGCCAGGAAACTGATTGTAGCAGGTGGCCTCTGGTTTATGGTTCTTCCAGCAAGGTAAGGGCAGTGGCAGCTTTCTAATAAAAACTTAAGTGTGATACCACGGAATAGGCTGAGAAAATTCCAGTTCAGACTCATGATTTCTGCATTCTCAAAGGTTAGAGACCTTTGGCATAGTTTACAGTTATCTTGCCTAGAAATAACTTTTGAATTCTGTTCACCTTTAAAGAATGTTGCTGAAGAACATACACGGGTACTGTATTCCTTATATGGAGTCGTTGAACACAGTGGTACCATGAGGTCAGGACATTATACTGCCTACGCCAAGACAAGAACTGCAAACACTCATCTCTCTAACCTTGTTCTCCACGGTGATATTCCACAAGGTAAAAGGTTTTACAGAATTCTAGTAAATTTATGGAAAAACCAAAAAAGGCTGAACTTGAATTTTTCCATTTGTATTTAATTTTACATTTCCTTTTTGACAGATTTTGAAATGGCATCAACCAAAGGGCAGTGGTTTCACATCAGCGACACTCACGTGCAAGCTGTGCCTACAACTAAAGTACTAAATTCACAGGCTTACCTCCTATTTTATGAGAGAATACTGTAACAATTTCAAAGTGCTTTCTCTGGAAACGTTTATGGCTTTTATAATGGCTATAATAAAAAAGTAAAGACTAACTGTAAATCATGTTCACTTAAAATACATGCCAGAAGAAGTCATGTTTACTGAAATACTGAAGGGAAAATACCTAAAAATTTACAGTTGTTTTGTATTGTCACAGTGGTTTTTATCCCTGCTTCCAATTTCTGAAAAGGATTCTGAATTACTTAAGTGCTCAATAATATGTCTGGGTGGTGGTTTGCAACACATGAATAAAATTAATTACCCCCAAAATTTGCTTTATCAGTAAGTTGTACTGACATATACTACTAGAAAACATTAAAAAAAGTTTCAGACTGGCTAACAAAACTTGAAGTGTGTTAGTTAAAATGAAAGTATTAATTTTATAACCATAGGGTACTTGGTTTGGCTGTAACACACATGTAGTTCTTCTGATGCTAAGCAGTGTGCATACGCTGGGGTGTTGGTTGAACTCAAGCCAGTGTTTCCAAGGCACATACAACCCTAAGAGCCCAAAGAATACCAAAACTGTCTAAACTTCCTATAAGGTTCTCTATTATAATTTCTTTTGATGAGTTTATATAAGGCCCAGTCAGCCATACTGCATCTAAATTCCTTTGAAATGCCAATATAAAACAATATAAAACCAACATATAGTAGCACATGTTCTGCAAGTTTACTTTTTACAGTATTCTTTGTTTTCAAATCTCCACGGTATAAAAATTGACTTGCTTAACTTACACGTCAAGAGGCATATTTTCAGTTGCATCTTAAGTATCTTTTGTTCTCTGCTGCTAAAATATAAGTATTTTAAGTCATCCATTGAACACATCATTCAGTGCTAGTGAAACAAGTCACCTGTCTTAGGGATTTTCAGAGTTGTGGAAAAATACTAAAAATCTAGTCCAGGGATTGACAGACTTCCTATAGAGCACTTCCCATAATTAGTAAATGTCTCAGAGGCCTTGCCAGCCCCTTCTCTGTCCTAACTCTCCAACTCTGCCTTTCCCTTGTAGAAAGATCACAGCTGTGTTTCAATAAAACTTATGTACAAATAGCAGGCCAGATTTATACTGCAAACAGAGCCCCTGATAACTTGGGTGACTTCCCTTAAGTGCCACAGTTTTTCATTAACAAGGTTGAGACAAAACAGGTCATCCAGATCCAAGAACAGTGGTCCTCAGACAAAGAGGCTTCAATAGTAACATGTTTATTGTATCATCCATTCAAGGATACAAGATACAAACACAAAACACTTCTTAATTTAAGGAGAATATGAAAACATCAGGCAATTCCTATAGTACTACTACAAATACAACCTTCACCTACAGTAAAAATGAAGCCATTCAGTCATTTTGGTCATCATCCCAGTCTTTCTTCCCACTTGGAGGCTTGGGCCCACCCGCTGGTTTTGCCATGATGATCTGCAAAACAAAATTCACAACAATACACTTATAAACTCAAGCTTTAGAATGAAGAGAAAGAATTATTCTTCTGAGCCTGCTTTGTTATTAAGCAATCATCACCAATGAGCAATCTGTTATTACATCACATATGGAACACTTGTAATGTTGGTTACCATCCAGCAGGTGAGCTTTCCGTTCTGTGGACATTAACAGCAAAATTCATTCATTAGCGGGAGGCCCTCTAAGACATGCATTTCAACAGCCCAATGTGCGTAATGTGAGAGACATCTGCATGCATCACTGTCATCAATCAGTTTGGCACCTGATTTGCTATTTATATATGAGATTTGTCTTGCCAACCATCCTTATCCCAATTTCCTTGTGGTTTAGGAGCTTTAGGTCCACCTGCCAGTTTTGCCATTATAATCTAAAGTGGTCGATAGGTAAAATATATATATATTAAAGTTCAACAATGATATTTCCTAGAACCTGTAAATGAAAGTCCTTCAAGTACAAGAATTGTGTTCATAAACAAAAGTCCTAGCACCTAGCTGCCTGGAAACTTACATGCCAGAAGCCTCATTTATCTAGAATGCACTAACCCAGCATTTTACAAGTATAAGCATGTAGCATTTTTAAAGGATTTATGTTTGGTGATGGTTGCAGCTCTGGGCTCAAATGAATTTGGGAGAAGTTAGTTGGCTTTCCACAGAGTAGAACTCTTAAAACCCTGATATATATATATACATACATGTAGCATCAAGGAATTTGGCTTGAGTCTCATGCAACACAAGTCATAAAATATCTTCACTACCACTTTCAATAGAGTCCCCACCCCTTTTTAGAAGCTGCTTTCATAAAGAACTTGAAATTCCTGCAATAACATTTTACTGAGTGTCACTCAGTTGTGCCCACTCTTTGCGACCCCATGGACTGCAGCCCACCAGGCTCCTCTATCCGTGAGATTTTCCAGGCAACGATATTGGAGTGGGTTGCCATTTCCTTCTCCAGGGGATCCTCTCGACCCAGGGATCAAACCTGGGTCTTCTGCACTGCAGGCAGATTCTTTACCAACTTAGCTACAAGGGAAGCCCTTGTACCAACTGGGGATAAATTCAGATTGAATTAAAAGCAGTAAGTATAATTTTAGAACTTAAATATACTTCAGTTAAGAAAACAGACTCATGGGCCTCTTTCCAGAGTTTCTGATTCAGTGGATCCGGGAATTTGTATTTTTAACAAGTTGTTAGGTGACGAGGATGCTATGGATTAGGGGACAATTTGAGAACTAGTGAAATAAACACCTGAACAAACACTAATCCGGCCCTCCTACACTGTCTAATTATGAAAACTTTTCAAGTCCTTTTCTAAAATCCATACTATGCAAAATTAGATACAACGATACTGAAGAGTACAAGCTCATTACAGTTGGATGGGTTCCTCAAGATAGGTAGGTACAGACTGCTAACAGCAAAACCAATCAGTATTCTCCCTTAGGGTAAAACATAACACAGCCTTCCTAGGTTAAACCCCAAAATCAGAAGTGCCTGTGTGAGAAAGGCACTTGTCTTGCTTGGCTAACTGACATGCAAAATATTCCTTAGAAACTTTTACTGTGAGAATTTCTGCTTATCTCATGCTTCAGTCTATTTGGCTTCTCCTGTCCCCTTCTACTTTTTCTTGGGGCCCCCAGTATCTTTGCTTACAAACTCCAAAACCGTTTTTTTTTTCTCTAAAAACTGTGTGACGCACTGACATAAAAATGCACGATTAGTAAATCCAGTCCATTGATATCCAGTTCCATTTCTGCCCATCTCCCCTGGGAAAGAGTTCTTTACCAAAGTGAAATCTATTTTGCTATAATTACAACCAACTGGTCCTTGCTTAGAGTAAGTCCAATCTCCATTTCTACCTAAAATTTGCTTCTCCCAAGATTAATTTGGCATGATTTTCATTTAATGGATTTACACTATGGCTCTAGCAAATAAAACTTTCTACTCAATATTTAAAAATTATTCATTGGTTAATAATCACTCCTAGAATTCTGTAAGAAAATACATTAAGTTTACTAGAAAACACTTTTGAAAAATAGTGATTTCTGATTTATCTCAATTCGAAATAGTCTTCAACACTTTTCTTCTTTGCCTAATTCCTCAAAAATATTAGCAGAAATACTATGATAATTTCAACACCTAAAACCCATGTTGTGACAGACAACATCTGTCACAAAAGAACCCTCTTAACCACCAGGCCGGCCCTGTCATCTCCACATTTCCTTGACGGTGGTACAGATAGTGGTCCAGACGTTTCCCCTCAGATGCCTTCTGAGAACCTGAGTGGATGCCTGAAACAGCTCAGTAAGAACCCTATATATGTAACAACACTCTGCTTTTTCTCACCCGTACAAGTCTATCAATCAGGTACCGTAAGAGTGTATTCAAGTTGGCAGCATCACTACTCCTGTACTTCGGGACTGTGTGCTAAGTCACTTGAGTTATGTCTGACTCTTCGCGACCCCATGGACTAGTCCACCAAGCTCTTCTGTCCATGAGATTCTCCAGGCAAGAATACTGAAGTGGGTTGCCATTTCCTTCTCCAACTTTGAGACCAGAAAGTAAAGTATGTTGATCTGATCATTGAAATGGCTAAGAAACAGTGTACACAGCATGAATATGCTGGATGAAGGAACAGTTCATGTCGTGGAGCATGACAGCATGAGATTTAATCACACTGATAATGGCATGCAATTTGAAATATATGAATTACATTTTTCTAGAATTTTCCATACGGTAGTCTGGCATAACAGATGACTTGTGGGTAAAATGAGACCAGAGAGAGCAAAACTGTAAACAAGGGAGAGAAAACTGTAGTCTGTAATGTCTGCTTCAGGGTTTTATGACCCTTCCATAGGGTTTTAAGATAAAAAGTCTTGAACACTATGAATCTAAATGATATTTATTTTACCCATTTCAGTTCCCAAATGGCAAAGGAGTCTTTCATTGGAAAAATATTTTTAAATTAGCTGAATCGATACTTTCAATACAATGTAAAACTATAACAGAAAAACAAAACTTTTTTTTTTTGGCGGGGGTTACTTTACTTTGACTAGAAAGAGAACTGTGTTTTAGTCCCATGAAAATATACTTTGAACTACATAAAAATTAGTATTTTTAAACATCAATATTTCATTTCTCACTCACCTGATCCACTCTGAGAACAGTGACGGCAGCATTAGTAGCCAGTTTTATAGCCCAGTATTTTCCTAGGTAAGTATCTAGAACACCAGCTTCCAACATGTCCTTTACAGCAGGAACTTCAGCCTGTCAACACAGAACTGTTTTTGCTTTCATTCTAAAGGTTTACGTGAAAATATTTATACTCAATAATAGAAACATGGCTACTTAAATAAAACTAGAATAAGTAGCTAGGCAAAGTACTGCCCTATATACACTATAAAGCAGAAGGATAACTAAATTCTCTATCAGACAAACTATGAAAAAGCTGTTAAGAAAACCGTGCTCACAAATCAGAACATTTTCTGATTTTCCTTTTAACGTCTGTTTTTACATTGCACATTCACAAAATAAAGTTCCCTTTTTTTTCCCCCCAAATACCTCAATATCTAATCCAACGTTTTTATTTCCTTCTTGATGTACTGCATAGAGTTTAGAGATTACTTCATTGGCCTTAACTCCAGAGTTTTCTGCCAGTGCCCGGGGAATAGCTTCAAATGCCTCTGCAAACTTCTTAATGGCATACTGTTCAAGTCCAGGACATGTCTAAAACAAAAATATGCTCATTACAGGACATGTCTAAAACAAAAATGTGCTCGTTACTCAATTTTATTCAAACAACAAGAAAGTCAAGTTTATACACAGAAAGCCATGTACCTCTCCATACGATGTGATCTGTTTGGCTAATTCAATTTCTGTTGCTCCTCCTCCAGGTACAAGACGTTTATCCTATAACATATCGTTAAAAAAAAGTCACCAAGAAGCAATGTCCAGTTTCCTAAATCTTTTCAGATTCCAGCACTCCACGAGACTTAAAGGGTTAAATCTGATTCAGTTACAAATTTTATAAAACTTGAATTCCAATTAAAAAATGGAGTGATCTGGGCAAGCTATCTTATCTCACTGTAGGGTCTGGTATATGAAAAAGAAGAATCAAAGTGAAGAATGGGAACAACACTGTGTAGTTACCTACATTTTCACAGATTCAGCACCAAGAATTTACTGAATAAGAAACTGAAGTGCAACAGAAGAAAAACCACCATAAACTCTTTAAGACAGTTAAAAAACGAAGCCTTGATTTGCTGTTCCTTTTCATATTTCATTTTAGAAAATTCATCAGCAACAAACACTTAAATGGAGTCTTACGGAAAAAGGTGCTGTGCTTTAGCCACTCATGTTTTTCATCTTGAAGTTCTCAGGATGTTTAGGAGTCTGCCAACTGTGTTTTTGAGGACTTAAAATTACTAAGTTATGATGAATGCTAATACTGACCCTCGTGAGAACTTTGAAAGTATTAACACCATCATCTACTGCCCTCTCTATATCATCCATCAGGTTGTCTGTAGAGCCTCGAAGCACTATGGTAGAAATGGCACCGTCTTCCTTTTCTGTCAATGAATTAAATATATATTAGATTAGTAAAAGAAAATGAACTCCCTAAACATCACATATGTACATTTTACCATGACTACTTACCATGCTTAAACACAACCACTTGTGTATCTCCAACCTCTGACAGGTAAACACTGTCACAATGCCCCATTTCTTCAAGGACAGGAGGATTCTGTGAGAAAACGATTCTTGTAATAGAATAATCTGAATAGGTTCAACTATCTTTTAATAGTGCCCAAAATACATACCAATCTAGGAAGAGCTGTAGCACCAACTGTTTTGCATAATCTTCTGAGATCCCATTTTGAGTTCAGCCTTTAAAAAACAAAACACACACCTTAATAGAAGGAGATACCGTAGTAAAACACAAGAGTAATATTAAACAGGAAACTGTTCATAGGGTCTCAAGTCACCTTTCTTCCCTGAAGGTTTAAGCTCAGAATAGGTCTGGACTGCACTGTGCAATCCAGCCACTTGTATGTTTATGGAATTATTCTAGAACTGAGAAGGTTTTCGAGTCTCAGGATGTCAAGGGTTTGCAGTTGTAAAACACAAAGGAAGCCCTGGCACATAGAAAACTTTTGCTTTACTTTGGGCAACTGAATGTTCTGTGAGAAAGGGAACAGTGATTTCCTCTGCCCATTATATTAAGAAAGGTGGGAACGGTTAAGCTGTCCAGTGTAATCCATAAACAAAGTTATGTTCCTAACCCCACACTCTAGCTAACAGTGTGTAACCACATTTGTGTCTGGTCTGTTAAGCTCTTCCTTTTGCCTGGAACACTCTTCCCTCTCTTTCTTCAATTAACATCTGTTAACTGGTCCTTCAGCTCTCAGTCTAAAGGTAGGTTTTCTCAGAGATATTTCCTGTTCCCCTAGACCAAGTGAAGGCCACTTGCTATATTATCTTAATACCTCATACTCCTCACTTTTAACACTCTTAACAGTCGTTATGGTGTGCTGAATTTGTTTTACCACCCAAAGTCATTTACAATCTGGAGTAACAGAATGCAGTCCTCTCTTACCTCACCAACATGATATTGTATTTGTTTGCATAGTGAAGAGCCATATCTGCCACTCTGCCACCTGTTACTACGACATTTGCACCAGTATCAGCAATAGCTTTGACTTGCGCATCCATGAGATTTTCTTCTCCCTTACTAAAATTCATCAATTCTTCAGCACTCTTTATCAACACTGTTCCCTAGCAAAATAAGCAAAGATTTTCTTTAAAACCATTTCATCACTTTGGTGTTCAAAGTCACAGAGTAACATTAAAGAAACAATTTAAACATGCACATATTGTGAAACAGAATACAAAATATGTATGAAACTAACAGAAATGCAGCTTGCTCCTAGACCAACAATCTCTCCCTCCGCCATACTCAGCACTAAAGTACCTGCTCTTTGGCAGGCACTTTTCGTGGAAAAATTAGAGAAGCTCAATATAGAGTTTCTCATAATATAGATGTCAGGCAGGTGTCCTGACATCTGTCTTCTGATGTCAACTAGTGTACTGAAACAACACTGTGGTTCTCAAACTTTCTCTAAAATGAGGAATAAATGACCAGGCCCATCCCACCCCAAACCTGTATAATTTTAAAAGCCACCAACTGCTCAAGATTTCAAGAATTCCAGGGATGAAATCAACAGTGACTTATAAACTTCAGACTTACTATGTATTTTCAAATGCAAACTTCCAATTGTAACTGTTACTAACTTCAAATTATGTTAGCCTATTTTTGTTTCACGATACTATAGAATTTCAATGTTATTTAAAAATTTCAATGAAGAGCACACAAATACTCATTTTTTCATTGAACATTTAACCTGGTGGATGCCATATTCATTGGATTAAGAGCAAACTCCACCTCCAAATGTTAGAATCATTAAAACTATCTGAAAAGGAAGCCCAAATTTTTACCTTCAAGATTCTGAAATCTACATACCTTAGTTTCTGTTATCATGCCATCAAAAGGACAAGAGTACACTGCTATTTTTGCATCTTTGACAGATGTTACATCACCTTCAGTTTCCTTCTTAAAAACCATGCCATGCAGTACTGAAGAGGAATGCACACCAGAGCCCTGAGGAGTTGGATACCAAAATCATCAACGATTTCATGAAAATAACATCAGGGCTAACTGACTGTTTCTGCATGTAGCAAAAATATTCATTACTAAATAATGTACTACAGCAAGGTAGGGACTCTTGGGGATGATACAGTGGTGGACATTAAAGCACACCAGTCTGTTCATCGCAGGGATCACTGTGGCAATGAGCCACAGTTACAGACCAGGATCCTGCAGTGGACTTGGGGAAAAATCAAAGAAAAACTGCTCTAAGCCATTCATTCACTCAGCACCAATGTACTAGGCTGGACTGTCAGTGACGGGGACAGAACAGGGATCAAAGCTAAGTTTCTGAGTTCACACTCACACCAGGTAACGGAGAAGGGGAGGCAGTGTACGGATAGTCAGAATACACAGCATGTATATTAACACAAACACACACACACACAGCTAACGCATGTACTTATGTAAGTTAAATACGACTAAACAATCATGTCAATGTGTAAAACCAATCGTTACAGGTTTTACAACCACAGTTTTTATCAAGTATATACCTTTTAGATATTAAAAGTATTAATTTTATTACAGAACAACAGAAAAACTTGAACCACATTCAAAATTTCCTTCTAAGCTCATTTTTCTAAGCATATATGAAGAATGCAAATAATTAGTATTTTGTTTATGCACTAAACCTTCCAAGTGTCATGGAAAAGTGATGACAAGAATATGCTGATATCCTTTTAAATTCAAAGTAAAAATATTACAATCTAGCAATATCAAAATCTTACAATGAAGGCAGGAAGTCTTAAGTGTTTAAAACTTACAAGGTAAAATTTAGAATAACAGATTTTGGGGGGGTGGGAGAAATAAAAAAAAGACCTATCTAGATAACACTGATGCATTTCTAAACTTACCAGAATCTTACAAACTCTGATGTTATCAACATTGAAATGGCCAGAGTCAGGAAAAATGGACACTGTTAAGAAAGCAAAGACATATCAAAAAATATATTGGGAAAACAGAGAAAATAGCCACATGAAGACATTTTAATTTTGGATTTTTTCATTTACTGATATATACTCACCACATGCCTGAGCTATAAGCTTGGCCAGAAACACTTCATTACCATACTGTTTACTCATTACAGAGGTATGAAGTAGAGATGACACTTCATCAACATCCCGTAGATTTTTTGCAGAACAACATACCAAGTCAGGAAGAATCTCATGAGCTTTTTTGCAGGCTATTTCATAACCTTCTATGACCTTAAATGTAAAGAGCAAAAATACTTCCTCAAAGGACATAATTTTGACATGCCTTAAAGTATCTCATTTTGGTAACCCAATGGATACAGTATTTTCAATAGAAAAAGACAAAGAACACCCCCAGAGTAACATTCACGGCAAAGTCTACTATTTAAGAGTGCAGGCTTTGGTGACAGCCCACATTTGAACCCCAACTGCCATTACTAGCTACTCGAGCAAGGTTTTTCTAACTTAAGGCTCACTTTCCTTATCTGAACCAATTTGGGACTACTTTTAATAGGCCCCACTCACCAGGTTCTTGTAAGGACAGAAAAAGACATTGCATGGGAAGCACATGTACCGCAAAGCCTGACACAGAGAAAAGTGCTCCGTACTAGCTATTACTATAGTGCTGACTTAAGTTTCAAACAGTAGGCATACATACATAAGCAAATTTGAAACAGGGGTAGGTTATAAAATGGATACTCACCTCTGAAACTGACAGGCCAAGTCTGAGAAGCTCTTCAGCTAATTCCAGAAGAGCTCCAGCAAAAACCAGAACAAAGTTTGTGCCATCTCCAACCTCTTGCTCTTGCATGTGAGAGGCCATCACAATCATTTTTGCAGCAGGATGCTGTACCTGGTAGAAGGGGTTCGAATTTAAATAGCAAGTTAAACATTTGACCCTTAAAGCAGTATGAAAATTTTCCTTTCCATTTCTTCTCATATTAACAGACTCCAATCTCCTATGGGTGAGGTAACTCTTCTCATCCCACCTATAGTGTGGTCACAAGAAGACAATTCAGGTCCCCTTATACCCATCAGCACAAATGCACCACCATAAATGACAGTAACTTCACAGGGCACTTTCTTTCAACGGTCAGTCACTCAGTATGTACACTGTACACATAAGGTTCCTAACACTATTACAGGTTCACTAAATTAAAAAACAAAGTTAATTCCAACCTATGGCACTTTTAAAAAAAGGCTTCAGAGGTGCTAAAGTAAATGTCATTTAGCTTGGTGATAAGTCTCAATATTTATGTATGTCCTCATTGAAAGGGGTTATTAGTTATGGTCTAAAAAAAGAAAAATATAAAATATTTCTTAAAGTGTATCAAAATTGTAAGTGGTCCTTCCCTAGAATTTGCTTTTTAAAGAAATAAGCAAGCAGTGACAATTGACAGCACTGAGAAAACGAAATAGCCGACACTGGTTTATTACGAAGACAATATTCCCGTCATACTTAAATAACTCCTGAGAACATCACGGAGTACAATGCTAACCTTCATAAAGTTAGCTAACCTTTACAAGTATCTCGTGGATCTGTTTTGTTCCATATTATTACTTTAATACTGTATCATTATTTGGCCTTCCCTTGTGGCTCAGCTGGTAAACAATCTGGCTGCCATGTGGGAGACCCAGGTTCAATCCCTGGCTTTGGAAGAGCCCTTGGGGAAGGGCACGGCAACCCACTCCAGTATTCCCTCCTGAAGAATCCCATGGACAGAGGAGCCTGGTGGGTTGTAGTGCATGGGGTCACAAAGAGCTGGATACAACTGAGCAAGTGACACTCTCATATCATTATTTAAGAAGCTAGAGAAACGTTAATTCATTTATGGAGTTCTGACTAAAGAATTAATCCTGGTGCTTTAAGAAAAATTCCGAGACTGAACATATCCTTCAATTAGCAGCTGGCTGAGGAGTGGTTCTCCACGTGTGATCAGGCGCCAGACTGTCCTCATAAACCCGCTGGCAGTTATCTATTCTACAGACTCTATACCATCAAAACTGTAGGTGAACAAAACAAAATTCCACCAACTGATTTAATTTCACAAACACAATTAAAACAAACCCATCTTAAAATATCAGCTGTTTCTACATTATGGAGTAAGTCACTTTAGTGTCACGCTCTAAAGAAGCCAACATTCAATTTGATATTATCAGCAAATATATATGTATATTTTATCACAACCAATCTCTCCATAAATAACAGGAGATTTTAACAGGAGCTAAGATGTTAACATCGGAGAAGGCAATGGCAAACCACTCCAGTACTATTGCCTAGAAAATCCCATGGATGGAGGAGCCTGGTAGGCTGTAGTCCATGGGGTCGCTAAGGGTCGGACACGACTGAGCAACTTCACTTTTCACTTTCACACATTGGAGAAGGAAATGGCAACCCACTCCGGTGTTCTTGCCTGGAGAATCCCAGGGACAGGGGATCCTGGTGGGCTTCCGTCTATGGGGTCACACAGAGTCGGACACGACTGAAGTGACTTAGCAGCAGCAAGATGTTAACATAAAGAGGATTCTCTATAATTAGGAATATCTATATAACGAAATGGGAATTAAAAAAACCCCCTTATTATCCAATGTGAATGAAATAAAGGTTATTTGATGTTAGAATACACTGAATTTTTGACATCACCAAAACATTTCTTGGGTTTTTAAAAATAACTTACTTCTAGCTCTCTTAAAATAGTCGCTGCATCATTTGTCACAAACAACTTCTCCAGGTGGTTGATAACCATTTTGTTCATTCCTCAAAAATAGTTAGAAAAAGAAATCCATCATTACTCAAACCCTTCTCCAGACACCAAAGAAAATCCAGTGAAGAAACTGTCAGAACTCAAAACACACTACCTATTCTTAAAGCCACAGCCCAATGGCTTCCCCTGCCTGCACACTTGTATTATTTTTTCCCTGCCAATTTCATATTTTTGTTCAATCAATTTAAATTACATTGACATGCACAAAGACTAAAATTATTTACTTGAAAGCATATTTGTTTTGCTTATTCCATAAATCTGGATCAATTAATTCAGTTGATGGTGGGAAGCGAGAGAATTTTTCTCCCTTAAATTATGTCATTTTACGTCAGAGAACTGCTCCACAGCTGTAACAATGAACACTAGGTACTACCTCAAAGGTGAAAGCACCATAACTTTCCTGTCCTCTCAACAGGACAAAAAGTAGCAGTTCAATTCCAACTTTTCTAAAAAGCTCTGAACTGCTGATTAAAGATTAGAAGAACTGTTATTGAACTGTGAAATAATTTTCAACACCATACTGTATTATAGCTAAAACTCTCAATTTACATATAATATCCTCAAACAAGTTTCAAAGAACTATTACACAAAATTCTATTATAGTACTGTATTTTTTAAAACATGAATTTAGAAATTACCATTTGGTCCATATGCTGTACGAGTTGTTTGGGCCAGCTCCTTGCAAGCCTGTATGTTCCTGTACACAGCCTCTTCTAATCCTGAAAAATGCTGTAGAAGAAAACTTGATTAAGCAGGACAGTGAATCTCAATTTCTTCGTCTCTAAGATGGGAGTAATATAATAGTACCTGTCTCAAAAAACTGTTGATATTATCAAGCAAGATTTATGTATGTAAAGCATGGTGTGTGGTGTTCCTATGATACCACAGACACCATCGTAATCTATGATCCATAGATTTGTCCACAAATTGAATGAATAAAGCATGACATTTTTAGGGACCATGGGTACCTACTTACACATCAAAACATAAAGCCTGTAATTTTAAAAAAGTGTAGAGAAAAGTGCAGAGAAGAGTGCTAAGGCTGATTAAAGAAAGCATATGAACCACTGCAGATAAAAATACCTTTCCAGAGTGTACCAATTCTTTCTAAAAGCTGAAATGTGATATGAATGTGAGAAAACCTGAGCATTGAATAGTCAACAGGTTCAAAGGGAATTAACGTATTTGCCTTATACATTTTTAGAACTAAAGCATACAGATTTTGAATTCTCATTTGAACTGAAACAAACTGCTCGTTTGTACACATTAATTCCAAAGTGTATACACTGAAAACTGAACTTCTCACAGTACTCAAATTTTCAAGTTTTACAATGAACTTCTTTCAGACACGGGATTTACTTGTGAGTCTCAGATAAATTTCAAGAGCGTACTGTTCATGTGAACATTTTTTTAAGACCTGTTTTGCCTGACAAGACTAGGCACTTGCCACAAGTGGTTATTTAAAATTAAATAATTAAAAACTCAGTCCCACAGTTGCACTAGACGCAGTTCAATTGCCCAGTAGCCACATGTGACTAGTGGATACCACACTGGATAATGTTGATACAGAACATTTCCATCATAGCAGACAGACAAAACTGCCTTATACTCTCATTTCTTCCCTCACTCCCATTCTCTGAGGAACAGTCACCTCTGATCATAAATCAGATCCTACCCATCGGTTCAAGGACTTCCCCTCACTCTGAGGATAAAATGTAAATCCCCTGTGAGGGCTACAAGGTCCTACACCCTCTAATCCTTGCCAACTCTTCTAATTTCATCTCTTACCATTCTTGCCTTCCCTTGCTAAGCTTCAATCTCATCTTTTTTCTGTTTTAACAGGTCAAATACTTCATCCTCAGTGAGTTTTGTCCCTTACTGGTCCTATAGCCTGAAACATTTCTGTCTTTAATCTTGGCCACTAAGCACAGAGCTGAGAGTTCTTTCCTTAACATCTTATTTATTGTTCTACCCCAAACTTTCCTTTTTAATTTTTTTTAGAGGCGCACTTTCAATTTCCTTTATCATTATTTGAAATTATCCTTTTGCTTATTTGGTCGCTTATTATTTCTGCCTCAGAAGAATAAAAAAATACGGACGCTTCCCAGCCTTTTAAAAAAAGTGAGTTCATGTCATTTTCAGCAAAGCTCCTTCACCAATACTTACAGTAAACCTCCTTACCTACTAGAGTCACGTTATCCCCAAAGTGCACCCTTGCCAACAAGAAACCTAGTTCCCTCAAACTGTTACCACAAATGGAACCACACTATCTACATTCCTTTAAGCACAGGAAGCCTGGGGGACAATAAGGGAACACAACTATCTGAACATAAGAGACACATTTAGAGTAGTGTGTCTAAGACATTTTTTTAAAAGACCATGCTGTTGAAATTACTTTCAAGATCTCGCCATAAAACAAAAGCTTTACTTGGCTCAGGGTGTCACTTACTCTGTTGGTTACAACTATTTCCGTCCAATCTCCCCAACTGAAAGATGAGGAAAGTAAGACCCAGAGTGTTAAGTTTTACCCCAAGCTGGCTAAGTTCAGACCAGAGCTCACTAGGATCGTAACTAAGGTTTATCCTGTTATAATGCACTATTTCTGCGAACTAAATGGGGAGCCTGCAGTTTCTCATTTGCAAGACTTGCCTCGTCCCTCTCCTCCCCGGACCACCCCGCTCCTGGAGCCGTTTCTCAGTACTCAAAGCAACTTCACCTACGTTATTTCATCTATTTCGCGCCCCACAAAGGAGAGCCTCCTCACTCCCGTTTTACTGACGGAGGAAAAATGCAAAGAGCGGCCTTCACACCCTGTGCGGCTACAAAGCACAGAACGCGCTGCCTGCGGCCTCGTCGTCCCCTAGGTTCGTAAAAAAACCCCGAAATGCCCGCGGCCCTCCGCGGCCGAGCTCTCCCGAGAACACCTCTCTTTCTGGAATCTTCTTTCCCTCCGACCGCTATGTCGGGTGGGCACGCCGGGCCCGTTCGTAGGGCCTTTCTTCTCGGCTGCGACCGCCGCAGCTCTCCCACCTCACTCTCCCTTCCTCCTTTTCTTACCTTCGCTCCCTCTTTGAGCATCTGGGCAAAGCCCGGGGCCTTGGGGACGTGGAGCGCCATGATCAGTCTGCAGCGAGCAGTTCACGCGTCCTCTCAGAAGTCCCGGAGGAAGCGAGAGGCGCGCACAGCACCCTGGGAACGTAGCGTGCGCCCGCCTCACGCTCCTCCTCTCTCTTCAGCCGGGCCCGCCCGTTCCCCCGGCGGCCTAGTCTGTGAAGCCTCGCGAGAAGGAGCAGTTCGCGCCGCCAGAACTGAATTGACGATTCTCGATCTGCTCGATCGATGGGGCGGCTCGACCGGACTGAGCCTTCTGTCTTCCGGCCGACGCACGCGTAGGCTACCTGGCGGATGGGGTTCGCTCCCGGAGGTCGTTCCCTTCGCTTAGACGCACCGGCTCTGTGCTGGGGTCTTTTGAGTTTTGTCAGTTTTGTCCTTGAGTTTTGCCACGCTTTCCAAGAGGAGCTTCCTTGTAAATCTTCCCAGAGCTTCCCACGATATCAGCCAGGTGGGCACCCCTTTTTTTCCGAGGCCGAGAACCTGCTTTCATCCTCCAAATCTGTGGTTGAACTTGGGCTCAGACTTGGGCGCTGTAGCAGCTCTGGGAACTTGAAGGTGGTAAATGCAAATCTGAAAGGAAAACTACGTGTTGCGTGCTCATATGTGCCAGGCCCCGTTATTAGCTTTATGTGCCGTATCTTAGCTAGTGGTCAATCTTTTATTAATTACTTCCTTTTGCAATTTACAAAAAGTAGTTTGTACAAGTTCACAGCGCTGCTGCTGCTGCTGCTAAGTCACTTCAGTCGTGTCCGACTCTGTGTGACCCCATAGATGGAAGCCCACCAGGCTTCCCCGTCCCTGGGATTCTCCAGGCAAGAACACTGGAGTGGGTTGCCATTTCCTTCTCCAATGTGTGAAAGTGAAAAGTGAAGTCGCTCAGTCGTGTCCGACCCTTAGCGACCCCACGGACTGCAGCCTACCAGGCTCCTCCATCCATAGGATTTTCTAGGCAAGAGCACAGCGCTGCTTCTGCTGCTGCTGCTGCGTCACTTCAGTCGTGTCCGACTCTGTGTGACCCCATAGACGGAAGCCCACCAGGCTCCCCTGTCCCTGGGATTCTCCAGGCAGGAACACTGGAGTGGGTTGCCATTTCCGTTAAAACTAGGATTTCTACACAGATTAGATTGCAAAATGCACGTTGTTAGGCAACTGTATTCCTCTTTCCTCTTTTTTGCTTCTGTTTTTTGGCCGCCGCACAGGCATGTGGGATCTTAGTTCCCCCACCAGGAGTGGAACCACGCCCCCCTGCAGTGGAAGCATGATGTCTTAACCACTGGAACACCTGGAAAATCCCTTTCCTGCTTTTTCTTGGAAATATAAACCCGTTTTACTTTCCCACAATCCTTTAAAACCTGACCTCTGTGTCATCCCACATCAGCACATGACTGATTTCAAAAGACTGAATGATGACAGAATAATAATTTCACACAGTGAAAGTAATCCACTCTCCTAGTAGAAAATGTAGAAAATTGAGTAGAAAGTTTGGCTTGTCTTTTGTTCCTTGGTCAGACACTTGCAAATGATTTATTTTCCTTAAATTGGGACAGATTTAGTGTGTCTTAAGGAACCATTGGAGGGACTGATGCTAAAGCTGAAACTGCAATACTTTGGCCACCTCATGCGACGAGTTGACTCACTGGAAAAGACTCTGATGCTGGGAAAGGTTGGGGGCGGGAGGAGAAGGGGACGACGGAGAATGGGATGGCTAGATGGCATCACCGACTCTGTGGACATGAGTTTGAGTGACCTCCGGGAGTTGGTGATGGACAGGGAGGCCTGGCGTGCTGTGATTCATGGGGTCGCGGAGAGTCTGACACGACTGAGCGACTGAACTGAACTGAACTGAAATGAAGGAATCATATGTGTTACATGTGCTATGACTTTTTCTAACTAGCACTTAAATGCATAATTATCAAAAAATAGTTTTGCCAGCCATCTCAAACAAACGGTATCTGAACCACCTTTTGGGAAACATTCAGCGATCCTCAAAGGGTGGTCCAAGGACAACAGGAGATTTCTTTATGGTTTAGCTAAGAAATAAATGAAAGCTAATTCATCTAAGTCAAAGAGAGCATTGCTTATAAACATAACCAGCAACAGCAACAAAACTGAAAGGGATTAAAGATGACACTTGATAAAATTTTAATGATAATTAAGGCATCAAGTCTTGGTAGAGACCATAGTAGATAATTTGAGGATAAAACTTGATGAATCAAATTTCCATGGAAAGTTTTAATAAAAAATTGCAAGATTTTTCTGGTTGATTATCATTACCTGATATTTCCCTTTTTAGAGAAGCTTTTTAAGGCAGCTTTGACTCTGTTAAAAAAGATTGATCTGGGGACTTCCCTGTCAGTCCAATGATTAAGACTCCACTTTGACTACAGGGGGCTGAACTGAACTGAACTGAAAGGAACTAAGTACCTGCATTCCTCAGCAACACTGCCAAAAATAATAAAAGTAACAATAATAACAAAGATTGAAAATTGATACTAATTTTAGTAAAAAGGAAATGGGAAGGGTTCAGTTCAGTTCAGTTCAGTCGCTCAGTCGTGTCAGACTCTCCGCGACCCCATGAATCACAGCACGCCAGACCTCCCTGCTGCTGCTGCTGCTGCTAAGTCACTTCAGTCGTGTCCGACTCTGTGTGACCCCATAAACGGAAGCCCACCAGGCTCCCCCCATCCCTGGGATTCTCCAGGCAAGAACACTGGAGTGGGTTGCCATTTCCTTCTCCAATATGTGAAAGTGAAAAGTGAAAGTGAAGTCGCTCAGTCGTGTCCGACCCTTAGCGACCCCACGGACTGCAGCCTACCAGGCTCCTCCATCCATGGGATTTTCTAGGCAAGAGTATTGGAATGGCTTGCCATTGCCTTCTCCGCCAGGCCTCCCTATCCATCACCAACTCCCGGAGTTCACTCAAACTCATGTCCATCGAGTCGGTGATGCCATCCAGCCATCTCATTCTCTGTCGTCCCCGTCTCCTCCCGCCCCCAATCACTCCCAGCATCAGACTCTTTTCCAGTGAGTCAACTCATCGCATGAGGTGGCCAAAGTATTGCAGTTTCAGCTTTAGCATCAGTCCTTCCAATGAACACCCAGGATTGATCTCCTTTAGAATGGACTGGTTGGATTTCCTTGCAGTCCAAGGGACTCTCAAGAGTCTTTTCCAACACCACAGTTCAAAAGCATCAATTCTTCGGCGATCATCTTTCTTCACAGTCCAACTCTCACATCCATACATGACCACGGGAAAAACCATAGCCTTGACTAGACGGACCTTTTTTGGCAAAGTAATGTCTCTGCTTTTTAATATACTATCAAGGTTGGTCATAACTTTCCTTCCAAGGAGTAAGCGTCTTTTAATTTCAAATCAATTAAAATCTTCTGTATGGTAAATGATCAAGAATTAAATTGATTTAATTGCTAAGAATGCTTTTTAGATAAAAATTCATTTTATATTACTTAGAGTAGATGGTATATTCATAATTGTGGAATTAAAAGCTCAAGGGCAAAATTCCCACTGGATCCAAATAGTTAGCTAAATATTCCTCACCCAGACTAGAAGTAAACACAAACCCTCAGTATGACTTGGGTCCTGGGTCCTGGTCCCTGCTTATGACACCTATATCTTTGCCCTGTTGGCCTTCCTTTCTGTCTTCTGGCCACAGAAGCCTGAATAGTTCATCCTGTCTGCTTTACCTCCTCTGCTTCAAGGTCTCAGCCTCTGCTCTGCTCTACCTAGAATGCTCATCTGCTCCCTTTTGGCTGAGTTAGTTCTACTTCAGTAAACAAACACTTATGTTAGAAAGCCTTTGATGACTCCCAGGACATTCCCTGTGAGTCATTCTCGCAGCTTCCATTGCTTCTCCTTCAGAGCACTTATCCTAGTTATGACAGCATTTGTTGCGATCTTTCCCAACTAGTAGGTAGGCACTGTATCGCCAGCATGTATCACTGGACATTACATGAAGCAGAGACTTAACAGATGGCTAAATGGGTGTCTGAGTGTTACCAAAAGGTGTGGGGTCTGGCTGCTCACTGCTCAAAAGCCAATAAACAGGCCAGGTTGGTGGAAAGGAAAGTTTGCTTTTTTTCAGATGCTGACAGCTGGGCAGGAGGGTGGACCTCTATCCCAAGGCCAACTCACTCCACTGACAGCCAGTGGGGCAAGAGCTTTTATAGCCAGAAGAAGAGGGCTACGTGCAGAAACATCACAGTCAGCTCTGACAGTCGTCTTCAAGTTGGTCAGCAGTGGTCTGACCAGTGTCATCTTGGTTGTTTTGGTACAATTAATATTCAGTTCTAGGGCAGGTTTGTTTCCATTGTATTGAGGCCAATTCTCAGAATTGTGGCAGCGCATATCATGGCTACAGTCTGGTCATCAGGTAATTAACTTCACCACCTGGTAGGGGTTTCAGAATCCATAAGACAGTTCACAAGATATGGCTCAGAATTTTCTCTACAGCGCTAGAGAAAGAACTAAAGGTCCTTGACTATGCTTAATGAGTGTATTATTATTATTTGCTCCCCTTTGACTGTTTTCCTGTTTCTGCATGTTCTCATTTCTCTGACTAAACTTATGCTTTTACTAAAGTTTTCCACAAACAAAAGGCAGGCTGAGGACACAGGGGGTGGGGTGGGGAAGGCCTATCATGTCCTGCTCCGTTTTATGAAGAGAAGACCAAAGAATTGGGAGATGAGGCTTCTAGTCATCTGTTTACATGCTGTGAAACCAGAAAACAGCACAAAGCAATCAAGAGGGTTTACTCAGGAGCTTGCAAAGGCCAGGGAGACACAGTTCTGTCCCTAGCATTCTCTATGCTCATAGGAACATTTTTGTCCTGATTACTTTAGCTGATAAACCAGATGAGATTTGCCTTGCTGAATGTATTGTCCTTATCGGATCACCCCCTGTCAGCTTAGGTGTTGGACCACTTTTCTGTCATTTGAGGAATTTATTCTGTGGATCCCATAGTAGGAAGAACTGTTTAAACATCTGGTCTGTTAACAAATGAAGACATTCCTTAAGCCTCAAGTCACCAGGAGCCACTTTTATGGGGGCATGCTGAATGGTAAATTTGTCACCAACTTGATTTGCATCCGGAGGCTGCTTTTTCACATGGGGTAAACCTAGAGAGGTCACTTCCCTCTATTCTGAGAGTAGTGGTCTATGAGTTAGGCTCTCTGAGGTTGCAAGGAAACAAAATGCTGAGATCACTTGGGGGGTGGTGGTTATTAAGAATCACAAAAAAGTAAGGAATTGCACAAATATCTTAGAGCCAGATGACTTTTCATGTATACAGATAGGGTATCTCTGAGTTACCAATTTCATATCTTAGTTTATCTCTGTTTCTATGCCTTCCACCAAGCTGGCATTTGATTCTCTTTACCTCTTTCAGCTGATTTTTCTTCTTCCTACATCTTAGCTTTGGCTGGCATCCTTTTCTCTGTGTCTTTTAGTTTTCCCACCCGCTTCAGATGGGTCTCTGTGTGTTTCATTCTTAAACATCCTGAGAAAAAGGATCTGGTTCATTCAGTGTATTGCTATCTAACAACTCTCCCCCCACCCCAGGTTTGACTGAATTCTCATCAAGGATACTACAAGCTTCTGTGGCTGCCTAGGCTGAAACAAGACTTCCTGGTGCACTTGATGGTGACCAGTGGACTAGGATCATCTGTGACTTTAGTATAAAGAAAACTTTGCAGTTGTTTTGTGTGAAAATTAGCGCTGCATATGCTTGACATTCAGAGTTTCATCAGTAGTCCAGTCAATCTGTCCAAGGCTAGGCTGTAGTTAGCATCTCCCAGAGTCGGACATGACTGAGCGACTGAACTAACTAACTAACTAAAGCCTTTCTGGATCCACGCAAAGTAAAAAGAAATGTATATTTAATTGTAGGCTTCCCAGGTGGTGCTTCCCAGTTTTAAAGAATCCAGAAGAGTCAAGAGACAGGTTCAGTCCCTGGGTTGCGAAGATCCCCTGGAGGAGGAAATGGCAACCCACTGCAGTATTCTTGCCTGGAAAATTTCATGGACAGAGGAACCTGGCAGGTTACAGTCCATGGGATCACAAAGAGTTGGACACACAACACACATAGCACAACACACAGTTAATCACTTCTTGGTTATTACCATTCTGAGAATGGAGATCGTGGACTGGATGAAAGTGATCATTTCCCCCTCAACTGTAAATGTTGGCTTAGTTGTCCCATGACTGTTTATAATTGAACTGGTTAGGTTACAGGGATGAGAAATGGAGTGAAACAATGTATTTAAATTCTTTTCCTGAGGCCTTAGATATCTAGAGATTGATGAAATCTCAGTTCAGTCGCTCAGTCGTGTCCTACTCTCCGCGACCCCATGAATCACAGCACGCCAAGCCTCCCTGTCCATCACCAACTCCCGGAGTTCACTCAAACTCATGTCCATCGAGTCGGTGATGCCATCCAGCCATCTCATTCTCTGTCGTCCCCGTCTCCTCCCGCCCCCAATCACTCCCAGCATCAGACTCTTTTCCAGTGAGTCAACTCATCGCATGAGGTGGCCAAAGTATTGCAGTTTCAGCTTTAGCATCAGTCCTTCCAATGAACACCCAGGATTGATCTCCTTTAGAATGGACTGGTTGGATTTCCTTGCAGTCCAAGGGACTCTCAAGAGTCTTCTCCAACACCACAGTTCAAAAGCATCAATTCTTCAGCGATCAGCTTTCTTCACAGTCCAACTCTCACATCCATACATGACCACGGGAAAAACCATAGCCTTGATTAGATGGAACTTTGTTGGCAAAGTAATGTCTCTGCGTTTTAATATGCTATCTAGGTTGGTCATAACTTTCCTTCCAAGAAGTAAGTGTCTTTTAATTTCATGGCTGCAATCACCATCTGCAGTGATTTTTGAGATGACTTGAAAGAAAAGTTCCACTTCAGCTGTTATGAATGGATTGTTGATAAACTAAAACTATGTTTATCAGTCCCTCTCTTAGTAAAATTAGAAGTTACTGCCTTAGTTCCACTAGATTGAGACACTGGTGTGGTTCTCAGACCAGAGAGCTGAAACTGTATGTCCAGGTTTTCTTGAAGTTATATACGGATGTGAGAGTTGGACCATAAAGAAGGCTGAGCACTGAATAATTGATGCTTTTGAACTGTGGTGCTGGAGAAGACTCTTGAGAGTCCCTTGGACTGCAAGGAGATCCAACCAGTCCATCCTGAAGGAAATCAGTCCTGAATATTCATCGAAAGGACTGATGCTGAAGCTAAAACTCCAGTACTTTGGCCACCTGATGGGAAGAGCTGACTCCCTGGAAAAGACCTTGATACTGGGAAAGACTGAGGGCAGGAGGAGAAGGGGGCACCAGAGGATGAGATGGCTGGATGGCATCACTGACTCAAAGAACATGAGTTGGAGCAAACTCTGGGAGATAGTGAAGGACAGGGAAGCCTGAGTGACTGAACGGCAACAACTTGCAGTTATGGCTCAGGATATAAATAAGTCTCCACCAGTCAGAGACCTTATGTGAGGGTTGGAAGGTGGTGGGGAGACAGTCTGTTTTCATGCTGCTTTGTTCTTCCAGCAAGCAGAGTCATGAGGCGATGCTGTTTTGGCATTGCTGGTCTACTAGTTACTCTGCGCGGAGAAGGCAATGGCAAGCCACTCCAGTACTCTTGCCTAGAAAATCCCATGGATGGAGGAGCCTGGTAGGCTGCAGTCCATGGGGTCGCTAAGGGTCGGAGACGACTGAGCAACTTCACTTTCACTTTTCACTTTCACACATTGGAGAAGGAAATGGCAACCCATTCCAGTGTTCTTGCCTGGAGAATCCCTGGGACGGGGAAGCCTGGTGGGCTTCCATCTAAGGGGTCACACAGAGTCGGACACGACTGAAGTGACTCAGCAGCAGCAGCAGCAGTTACTCTACGAGCAGGGGCAGCTGTGGCGGTGGTGAAGGCTCCTTATCCTGGCTTCCTGCTCTTTGCATCACAGCTGCAGTGGTGTGTTCTTGATCTCAGGCTGTCCAGTAGTGATTCCTGATTCCTACCTTTCTGAATATATGGGAAATACAACCTCCCAAGGTGGGTCAGTTCTGTGACACCTAGGATTTATTCCTGGAGGCCCACCTAAGAACTTACTTCTCCATTCATCCATGGTGGACTTCTGAAGCATCTTGATTCCTTGAATGAAAACCTTTTTTGTTTCTGGTACCTAGAGTGGTTTCTGTTTCCTACATGGAATACAGATGAAAGCAATCGCTGTGTTTGTGATAGTGGGTGTGCTGAGGGCTGATAGGTTGCTGCTGCTGCTGCTGCTGCTGCTACTAAGTCGCTTCAGTCGTGTCCGACTCTGTGCGACCCCATAGAGGGCAGCCCATACTCCAAGAGGCTACCTGGATTTGAGTTCTTGGAAATGAGGGTTCCCAGAAATCAAGCAGAAATGGGCAAGTGCCTTGTCAAATCTGCTGCTATCACATTGGCCAAAGTAGGTCCACACCCAGGGTCAGTATAGGAGGGCAGCTTCAAAGGGTGTAGACAGAAGGAAGCATGAAAATTGTTGAGGACAAGCGTGCAGTCAGTGTACCAAAGGAACCAATTTACTGTGTAGGGTTCACTGGAAAGCAACATTGCTTAAATTAAAAGTTTCTTTTAGTGCACTGCTGATTTTTTTTTTTCCCCTTGAGCTGCAGTGAATGGCTGATAACATCTATACTGAAAAGATTCAGGCTGAAAATTAGTGTGGTAGTTCTTTGCATTGTAGAACTTTGGTGTCTTACTTTTCCATTTATTTATATTTTGAAATAGATGCAGAACTTTTAAGAAGGCATGATATTGGTACTTCCTGAAGATATTGAGATATTTGCCTTGGTTAGTTCCTCAACTTTCTCAGCTTTTACTTTACTACACACACTATCTGCACCCTGGATTCTAGTTTGAGAATATAACTTTTAACCATCTTTTATCAAGTTCTTATCAAAAGCCTAGTTGCAAAAATTAACATTTGAGGGAAATTCCATTTAGGTAATAAGTTTTGCCCTGGGATCAAGCCAGAGCACCAACATTCTAGTTCTTTGGGGGAACTGAGTTTGACAAACTGCATTTTTGGTATCATACCATTATCTTACATGGGTTGGCCAAAATGTTCATTAGGTTTTTTTCCATAATGTTATCATGGAGTAGCAAAGGAATAAAGAATAGTAAAGGAAGAGCCAGTTGTAACAGCCTCTTAATTTTATTCTCAGCCTGTTTTTGTGGATGTCAAGCATTTCGTTACACAACATCCTTTTTATATGCATGCGTGTTTAGTCGTGTCTGACTTTGTCTGGCCCTATGGACTGTAGCCCACCAGGCTTCTCTGTCCATGGGATTTTCCAGGCAAGAATACTAGAGTGGATTGCCATTTCCTCCTCCAGGGAATCTTTCCAATCTGGGGATTGAACCCTTGGCTCCTGCAGCTCCTGCATTGGCAGGTGGATTCTTTACCACTGAGTCACCTGGGAAGCCCTTTTTATATGACGTATGGGGAAAATTAATCATTCGACCATTGTTTTTATCTTATGATCCCCATGAGTCTTACAACTTCCTCGTTTCTCTGTTAAATTACTAGAAACTTTGAGCCAGTGTGAAGCACAGCTCTACCAACTATATGGTGTGACGTTTCTGTGGACTATTCACTAGTTGGTTTTATTGTTTTCTTGCTTCTTCTTTCTTATTTTGCCCAGACCATCTCAACTTAAAAAAAACTTTATCAGTGTTATTTATTTTTATAAGTCACATCAAATCCTCTATGGTATGAGCTGAGTATTTTTTAAAGTGCTAGTTTATGGGCTTACAGATACGTTAGGGGTGATTAAAGGAGTTAGAGGCTTTATTGCAGAATGACCTTTTCCCTTTCTTTCTTCCTTCATTTCTTTTCTTACTAATTTAAATAGAGAAATTGACAGTTTTTCTAAAAACACTGCCACACTGTAAGTAACACAAAACCAAAGGGTAAAACAAGCTTGAGACCTTCTTACATAACCATACATTAATTCCATGGAAAACAATGAGGGGCTGGGACTTCCTTGATGGTCCAGTGGTTAAAACTTCGGCTTCCATTTCAGAAGGTGCAGGTTCCATCCCTGTTCAGGGAGTTAAAGTCCCACATGACATGGGGTGCGGCCAAAAAAAAAAAGTAAAGGGAATCAAGGATGATTGTAGAATCTTTTTCTTAAAATACACACATTAATTCATGTAAAACAGTTCCCAATTTTGTTTAGTTATTTAGCACATGAGCTAGTACTTATTTCTGTGGCTGGATTAGCAAGGCTGCTTGATATTTCAAATGCTTATCAGCCATCATCATTCTGACTGGTCCTATTCTTAATGTTTTGTCTATTTTTGTTACAATGATTTCTACTGGGATTTTCATTAGGATCAGTCATTAATCTCAGGGGAATAAGATTAAGAAGGATCTATGTGTCTATTTATGAAACGGTTGGGTAGAGCAACTACATTTTCTCATTGCTATCTGACGGAGCTGTTTTCTCTTCCTTAACAGACATTCAGTCTTCTGAATCTATTCCAAGCTGCACTGCTGAGATGAAAGTTAAATCGCTTCGGGAATCTTGATGAAGGAGGAGGAGACAGGCTACCAAAAATCCCTTCCTATATATATATATATATATATATTTGGTCCCCCTACGACATCATCCAGGGATCTTTGACAACTTAAGAAAACAGTTTAACAACCGTTAGAAAATTAACTTCCTGAGATGAATAAGGAAATGTATTTAGAAAGGCTAGAAAGCAATATGTGTCAGAACATGCAAGGCAAGGTTTAGAACATGTAAAAACACGCAATCACTCAAGATGATTCTCATACTTCCCAAAAAATTACAAAGGAAAAAGGGGAAAAAATAGCAAAGAAAATATGTAACTCCAAGCCTATGCACTTTCTCCTTATTTGAAATCTGAAATGACTCAGGCCTTTGCCTGGGGCCTTTGGACTGAGAATTGTGAAATAATGCAGCTCATTCCTAGAAGCTTTATCATGTGGTTTCTCAGACAGATCAAATGGCAAGGGTGTGAGCAAGTGCAAGCCAAGAACAGTCAGACCAAGCAACAGATAATAGCCAGACAGACAAGGACCCAACATACTTAAAGGAGACTTGAAGAACTAGAGAAACATAATTGGGCTATTTAGTGAAGCCACTACATGTATCAGTGTTTTAAAGTGATCATTGACTATAAATAAAGAAAATAATGATTCTTACATTTCTTTAAGTGGTCATTGAGTATATGACATACATTTAAATTCTGTCAAAAACAATCACAAATCTTGAAACATCTTCTGATTTTGGTTCTTGATGGAGATTCACTTGTCTGGAAAATTCATTTGTAAAAACAACCTCATTCCTCTCATGTATGACGGAAAGGTCATTATATTTAGCATTGTGTGTGTGTGCGCTCAGTAGCTCAGTCGTGCCTGACCCTTTGTGGACCCCCTGGACTGTAGCCCTCCATCCATTAATTAAATGTTAATGACATGGTCAGGCTTCCCTGGTGGCTCAGGGGTAAAGAATTCACCTGCCAATGAAGGAGATGCAGGAGACACAGGTTAAATCCCTGGGTCGGGAAGATTCCCTGCAGGAGGAAATGGCACCCCACTCCAGTATTCTTGTCTGGACAATCCCATGAACAGAGGAGCCTGGCAGGCTGCAGTTCATGGGGTTGCAAAGAGTTGGACATGACTTAACTACTGAATAACAGCAACAAATGACACGGTTAGTGTGTTGTGTGAAGCATGTTGTGACAACTTTGATGCAGGATCATAACTCTTTATCACTCTATGTGAAAGACAACTGAGGTAGTTAAATTCTTTCCATTCAAGGTGACTAGGCAGTGCAGATAACTTAACCTTCAGTACTTACATGGGATGTGGTGGCATATATTAACGCTGTGCCCTCCTCCAACCTCTTCCCATAAGACCGACAACTGTGGTCCTCTATTTCATCAAAAATAGGGTAGGGAAAATGTAGAAGAGCAGCAGAGAGAAGTGAACCTTGGAAATCTCTGAGCCAGCTACTGCCATTGGCAACCTCTGAGCACTCCGGGGCAGGTCAGTCGCCTATTTGTCGAGGTGCTGATTGAAACTCAGACACTGGTTCTTTCCCTTAATACAAAGCCAATTTTGAGCCAAGCCATTTAAGGCCTTTTGAAAATGGACTCGAAAATAGCATGTGATATCTGGAGGAAAAAATAAACCATGATTTAGTAAATGAAATGATCCTCAGAGTAAGAATTGCTTTATATGGTGTTCTCCCAGAAACGGAGCACACAGATGATCAAGTGTGATCAGGAAAAAAAAAAATCCTTGATGCACCCGTGTGAGTTCCAACCTAAATGGATTTCTCAAAGTTCCCACCTCAGTGTTTGCTGCCCACTTGCTTTGGGAAGTAGGTGGAGGGAGTCTTAGCAGGTGTGGGAAAAAGGAAATCCACTTATCCAAAGATGCGCTTGGAGAAAGTAAGAAATGTTTATGTCATTTCATAGTGATCATGGTGCTTGGGATTGCCCTTTCAAATTCACCTTGCCATACGCAGACGGCAAAAAAATCAAGCATGGTGGACAGGATTGGCCTAAGATTTGATTTCAGTTTAGTTTATGATAATGATGATAAGAAAGATATCACAGTAAATCATGCCCCACGGTGATGAGAATTTGGCTTTATGGTGATTGACAATTGAGCCCTGTCCCCTGGATGGGCCTCGTTCTTTCTACAGTAATCTTGACCCTGAATTATATAAGAAGGAACATTTTGGACCTCCCGATATTATACGCCTAGGTTTAAGGGTGATGTTGTCACCTCTTGCTGAGTGTTTACTCTGGACCATGTCTTCCTGGTACTGAGCCCTTCACATTTTTATCCCATTTAATCATCATAGCCAGCCTAATGGAAAGCCTCTAATGCCTTCACATTGGACTTAAAAACGAAGCTCTATTACAGGGCCTTGAAGGTTCAGCATGATCTAGTCCCTATTGACTGCTTGTCCTGCTCTGCTTTTTAAATGTATCATTTATTTATTCATTCATTCAAATTTTTGGCCTCTCGTGCAGCATGGGAGACCCTAGTTCCCTCACCAGGGATCAAACACACACCCCATACTTTGACAGCGCAGGGTCTTAACCACCAGGCCACCAGGGAAGTCCCTGCCCTGCTTCCTTTTCACTCACTCTGCCACAGTCACACAGGGCTCTGTTTTCTTCTTGGAACATGCAAGCTCACTCTCACCTTTCCACCGGCTGTTCCCTCTGCCTGGACGGCTCTTCTCGACCTCATAATGGATGGCTCCTCTTGTCCTTCAGGTCCCGGATTAAATCGCACCTCCCAGGAAAGGTTTCTTTGACAACTCCATCTGAAGCATCTACTCAATACCTCTTTCACATCACACTGTTTTATGACATCTAATATTCCCTGAAAATGTTTGTGTTAATTAAAACTGTCTCCAACAATGTAATATGAGAACTGTTGCTGTTCAGTCGCTCAGTTGTGTCCAACTCTTTGCGACCCCATGGACTGCAGCACGCCAGTCCTCCCTGTCCATCACCAACTCCTGGAGCTTGCTCAAACTCATGTCCATTGAGTCGGTGATGCCATCCAACCATCTCATCCTCTTTTGTCCTCTTCTCCTCCCGCCTTCAATCTTTCCCAGCATCAGGGCCTTTTCCAATGAGTCAGTTCTTTGCATCAGGTGGCCAAAGTACTGGAGCTTCAGTTTCAGCATTATATAATCTTCCTGAGGATTTGGACCAAACATGCCCTTTATTATTATATTTCCAGATCTTAGAACAGTGTTTAGCACATGGTAGGTATTCAATCAATGAATGAACTCCAAATTTTGGGTCAGGAAGCTGAAGCACAAAGAGGTTAAGATACCTGTTTTATGCCACACGGCTCCTAAAGTCTTGTGCAGTATCTATTTAGGCTTAATTCCAATGCCAGTTTTTTAAAACCACCCTGCTTTAAGACACTGATTAAGAGATATGTTTACAGAAAATCTAGACTTATGTAGAGGTAAGAGCTGAAGTCTAAACTGAGATGCCCAGGAGAGGGATTCTGGTTGTGTTTAATCTACTAACTAATTTAACTTGTTAACTTATTGAACCACTCTGTTGAGCCACTTTATTGAACCACTATGCATTAAATAGTGCCCCTATTTCTCAAAAAGTGCTGAATCTCAAGACTATGCACTCAGGAGAGATCAAAGTGGGAAAAATATTTCAATTTTGTTCTAATAGTTTTGATCAAGGTAGATGCTTTTATTTTTTTCAGCAGTTTAATATGAAAAGTGAAGTTTAAATAGACACACAATTCAGGCTGTTCTAAATATGCTTGATTAAGAAAGTTAAGCATAAGCATAAATATCAAATAAATACTATCACTTTTTGTTATGCTCTCCTGCAAGTGTTTATTTTAAAATATGTAATCCATTTTTCACAAAAAGCACACATTTGCAGACTTGCATTATATTTTCATCATGTTTTGAATTATGTGTAAGGGATAAATTTAATTTCTGGATTCTTGTGAGCTCTTCTCATAAGCTCTCCTTAAGTTATTTCACATCCTACAAAGTTTAAGCATGTTAGCTTTATTTGATAGGCTAAAAGGAATGAAATTGGTTTTAAGATAAATTATGCTGCAAATAATAAAAATGCTAATAGGAAATGTATTCCATAACACTAATGCTCTATTTCTTGAGGCTACTGAAGCCCAGTTACTACGATCATTACAGGCAATCTTAGGCTACAATTGATCAATTTAGGAAAGGAGTTTTGGTGACCCCAGGGAAAGTGCCTGTGTGTGTGTCTGTTGAAGAAAGCAGGGTCAGTCCACCTTTTGGGAGCCTGCTTTCTCTGATCTCATTATGACGTGAACTTTCCTTTGTTTCCTTTTTCTTTAGTTTGGAATCTTGAGGTGTGACTGACTGTACCAGTGAGTCACTTACCTTTTTCTATTTTTTTACAACAGAGAGAACTAACAAGATACTGGTGCTGGGAATAGTGGACTTCAGTATCCCAGAGGAACCACTTCTCCCTAAATGAAGAAGTTGAGGAAGGCTGCTTATTCTCGTTGCGGAAAATGAAGGGGGCCCCTGAGATTCCAAGTTGGAAGTATTATGGGCCTTTTCCTATAAAAATACTGTTACATATTATTTTGATAGAGTAGAAATAATTGTATTGTTAGTAGTCTGTCTCAGATCCATTTTGGGTTAATGCTTATTTGTATAGTTGCAAGCTGGTCCGGGAACAAATGAGAAAAGATGTCTAATTCTAAACGACCAACCTATCAACTGCCTCTGGGAAAATAACCCTTTCCTAAGTCGACAGCTGCTTATCATTTGAACTTGACACCATTAAATTTCTAGCTGATGAATGTTTGTAGTCTTAAAATTTCTTGACCTCATCTGCTAGGTTGGTCTTAGACACACGAACGAAGTCTTAACCTCATAAAGAAATCGTACTGAAACAAACAGCATAGATCTCTAAGTTGAATCTCACCTTGTGCTTTCTGTTTTGACACAGGATTTATAAAAAGGGTGTTTCTGAGCTATTCAAAGGGTGAAAGAAAAAAAGATGGAAAGAAGGATGGAGGGAAGGATGGAAGGAAGAAAAAGCCGGAGGGAAGAAAAGAAAGAGTTGACAGGACCTAAAAATAGCTTTCACATTATTAAACCTGTTCCCTTGCCCTCATTTCCATCCTCACTGAATCCATGGTGAAAGTTGTAAGTGCAATAATGTGAAATGTAACTCATTCATTCATTGTTATTTTTAGACTCCTCTGTGCCTATTTTTCTTAAAACGTTACTAAGTAGCCAGCAGAGGGTGCTCTTTCTCTAATTTAAGTCTTTCTGACGACGACTTAACCAAAAAGCGAAGTACTGCTTTCTAAGACCAAAAACTGTCCTTCAGTGAAAAGAGGTGAAGGACCTACAACCTCTCTTTTCTTTCCTCTTCCAAATGTTACAAGATGGAATATATGAAACGCATAGGAAGTGCAGTCTCTTTTAGCTCTTTTGCTAATAGGAAAATCCAATCTTGATGGTTTCTGTTCTTGGTGGCGCTAGGATTATCAAGCCTGTTTTTTCACTTTGCTGCATCCTGGGAGCCTCCTATTTCCTCAACCTGTGTGTGTATTCTTCCCTTCTTCCCATACCATTACTGTCCAATAGAGATACAATGCAATCTGAATGCATAATTTTAAATGTTTTCCATAGTCACATTAGAGAAGTAAAATGAAACAGGTGAAATTAATTTTAAAATATATTTTATTTATTCCAGTGTATCCAGTTTTAGGGCTTCCCTAGTGGCTTAGAGGTAAAGAATCTGCCTGCCAATGCAGGAGATGGGTTCAATCCCTGGGTTGATTTCCTGGAGAAGGAAATGGCAAACTATTCCAGTGTTCTTGCCTGGGAAATCCCATGGACAGAACGAGCTTTATGACCATGGGGTCACAAAAGAGTCAAACATGACTTAGCAACTAGACAACAACAAAAGTACAGTTTTTATCATTTTAATGTGTAGCTATTATAAAAATGGGGCTTCCCTTGTAGTTCAGTCAGGAAAGAATCCTCCGGCAGTGCAGGAATCCACCTAGGATTAGGATGCAGAAGACCCGGTTTTGGTTCATGGGTTGGGAAGATCCCCTGGAGAAGGAAATGACAACCCACTCCAGTAATATTGTCTGGAAAATCCCATGGTTGGAGGAGCCTGGTAGGCTACAGTCCACGGGGTTGCAAGAGTCGGACATGTCTTAGCAACTGAACCACAGTGTGAAAATATTAATAAGACATTTTTTATTATTTTTTGGTACTGAGTCTTTTAAATCTAGTGTGTATTTTACACTTATGGCACAATTCAACTTGACCTATGGCTTTCAACTTCTCAATAGTCACATGTGATCAATGGTTACAGTATTAGACAGTCCAGCTCTATACCGTCCCTGTTTCTGTCATCATTTCCCTAACAAAACTAGTAGGAAAGAGTATATTACAAAATGATGCTATGCCTGCTGGGACTCTTTATGTCTAATTATCTACTACTTTGGATCACGAAGGAAACATGACAAATGACTTGCATTGCTTTGAGTGACTGTCATTTACCCATTCTGAGATCTTTAAATAGAAAGTAAGTAATATTTCCTAGCCTGTCATTTTTTAAGCGGCTCTAACTCTGTCACAATAGGTGGTGTAGATTTGACTCAAAACCTTCAGTTTTATTTTTCTGAGTGTCTGTTTTCAAATATGTAACTACAGTCTATTGTATATTACCTATAAACCAGGATGTGCGTGCTCAGTCACTCAGTCATGTCCGACTCTTTGTGACCTCATGGACGGTAGCCCACCAGGCTCTTCTGTCCATGGGATTTTCCAGGCAGGAGCACTGGAAGGAGTTGCCATTTTCTACTCCCAGGGACCTTCCCGACTCAGGGGTCGAGCTCGGCTCTGCTGCATTGGGTTCTTTACCACTGAGCCACCTGGGCGGCCCCCATACACCAAGGACTTGGTGCAGATTATTTATCTGGATAATTCATTTAATTGTCACAATGTTATTAATATTATTACTTCTATTTTAAAGATGAGGAGACTAAGGACAGGAAGGGTTAGGGAGTTGTCCCACATGACCAGCCAGGACATAGCAGAGAAGGGATTTCACGCTGGATCTGCAGGACTTCAGATCCCAGCTTCTTTAATTTTGTGCTTGGTATTTCCCAAGTTGTGAGTACATTAACTGCATGTTTAGGTCATTGGTAGGGCTTCCCATGTGGCTCAGATGGTAAAGAACCTGCCTGCAGTGTGGGAGACCTGGGTTCAATCCTTGAGTCAGGAAGATCACCTAAGAAAGGAATGGCTACCCGCTCCAGTGTTCTTGCGTGGAGAATTCCATGGACAGAAGAGCCTGGTGGGCTATAGTCCATGGGTTGCAAAGAGCCAGACTTGACTGAGTGACTAACACTTTAGGATGCTGGTAAAGAGTAGAATTCTACTGATGGAAGTAATCCTCAAATTCCTATAATCAGTTTTCTGTTTTATAGGAAACACACACATACACATACTCAAGAACCCAAACCTGAGGCTGAGGGAGACTGAGTCATTTCTCCTTTGACTATTCAGATCTGGAACTCAGGCTTTCTAACTCCAAGCCCAGTGCTCTTTCCTCGGGTTAAAATATCTCCAGAGTTAGACCCCAGTCTATAGTACCGTTACCATCCTCTCTCAAAAGGAGGTAAGAGGTTTCAAATTCTTGTCAGGATGAAACAGAACTGACATCAGAAGGTTTGTTTGAGGTCATTTGTCTCATGGTGACTTTCATTTGGCCTTGGTCTTTATTTAGTACTTCAGTTTTATGCTCGGTGACAAGTTTGGCCATGTCAGAGGACCGTCCAAAGGTCAGCGAGCTGGCTGCTGGCGATGGGATGCTCCCTCAGAAGCCAAAGTCTATTACTGTGCGGTGGAAATCCCCAGCTCACCTCTGCGGATGATTGCGTCTTCTCTCTGGAAGTTGTGGGCGTTGCAGGCTTTCTGCACCCTGCTCCCTGGGAGCCTGATGCCGGCCATTCAGCACTTCATACTGTGGGGACCTGGGTCATGGCAGGTCAAAGGCTCTCTGGTGTTCTGAGCATCCTCCAATTCACTTTCATTTTCCCGTCGGGGGCTGTGGTCTAGAGGAGAAAGTCTATTCTTGAATTCGTTAATCATGCTATTTTTTCCTTCTCTGATTTGAGTACAAATCTCTCCGACATCTTGCCTAAGGCTCATGATAATGCCCAGATAGCTTTTATTTCCAAGTAATAGCTCATGCCAACATCTGTAAATAGGCTTCCTCTAATCTTAGATGTATGACACATTTTTCATATTAAACAGAATGTTGAAGTATTCCTACCATGATAACTTTTCAGCTAATCTTGAATTTGTTCTAAGAACAATGATACTGTTCAAGGCTAGACACATTCCCTCCATCACCTGCTTAAAAAGATAATTTTCTTTATCTATAAAAAGGGAGGATATGGGCTTAAGTTCCAGCTGTGCCACTTAGCAGCAGTGACCTTGAGCACACTGAGTAACCTCTATGAATTTCAGTTCCCTTACCAGGTATACCAGGTATATGAGAATAATGATAGTTACCTTCCTCATAAGATTAAGGTGAGCAAATGACACGTATGAATGTGCTTTATAAAGCATAAACTATTCAGATCTTCAGTTCAATTCAGTTGCTCAGTCATGTCTGACTCTTTGTGACCCCTTGGACTGCAGCACACCAGGCTTCCCTGTCCATCACCAACTCCCAGAGCTTACTCAAACTCATGTCCATTGAGTCAGTGATGCCATCCAACCATCTCATCCTCTGTCATCCCATTTTCCTCCCACCTTCAATATTTCCCAGCATCAGGGTCTTTTCCAATAAGTCAGTTCTTCGCTTCAGGTGGCCAAAGTACTGGAGCTTCATCTTCAGAGTCAGTCCTTCAAATGAATATTCAGGACTGATCTCCTTTAGGATGGACTAGTTGGATCTCCTCGCAGTCCAAGGGACCCTCAAGAGTCTTCTCCAACACCACAGTTCAAAAGCATCAATTCTTTGGCGATCAGCTTTCTTCACAGTCCAACTCTCACAACCATACATGACTACTGGAAAAACCATAGCTTTGACTAGACAGATCTTTGTTGGCAAAGTAATGTCTCTGCTTTTTAATGTGCTGGCTAGGTTGGTCAAAGCTTTTCTTCCAAGGAGCAAGGGTCTTTTAATTTCATGGCTGCAATCACCATCTGCAGTGATTTTGGAGCCCCGCCAAAATGAAGTCCCTCACTGTTCCCACTGTTTCCCTACCTACTTGCCATGAAGTGATGGGATCTTAGTTTTCTGAATGTTGAGCATTAAGCCAACGTTTTCACTCTCCTCTTTCACTTTCATTCAGACCTTAGTTTACGACATACTGTCACCTAAGTGTGAACAGATGGATGCATATATAGCTATAGATGTGGCTGTTTCTGTGCCACGACATAGACTTGGATCAGTCTCAGTCATAGTTATAACTCTAGAGCAGTGGTTCTCAACTGGGGGCAAGTTTGTATCTCAGGGTGTCTAGCAATGCCTGAAAGTGAAGTTGCACCGTTGGGTCTGACTCTTTGCGACCCCTGTAGCCTGCCCGGCTCTTCCATCCATGGCATTCTCCAGGCAGGAATACTGGAATGGGTTGCCATTTCCTTCCCCAGGGGATCTTCCCAACCCAGGGATTGAACCGGGGTCTTCCGCATTGCAGGCAGACTCTTTACCCTCTGAGCCACAAGAGAAGCTCTGCAATGTCTAGAGATTTTTTATTTTATTAAAAAATCATTTATCTATTTTTATGTCTGTATCGAGGCTTAGTTGTGTTGGGAGGGATCTTGAGTTGCAGCATGTGAACTCTTAGTTGCAGCACATGGGATCTAGTTCCCTGATAAGGAATTGAATCCTGGACCCCTGCATGGGGAGCTTGGCGTCTTAGCCACTGGACCACCAGGGAAGCCCATGGAGATATCTTAGAATGTCACATGAGGAAGATGGTGTGGAAATCTAGTAGGCAGAGGCCTGAGACTCATCCAAACATCCTACCATGCACAGGGTAACTCCCATCCAAGACTTTTTTGTCTGAGAAAACTTCCTTTATTTTAGGGCATTACTTCTCAGACTTTAGCATCCATCAGTGTCACCAGAGAAGCTTGTTAAAACAAAAATTGCTCTTGTGTTTTAACTCCATCCCTACATTTTCTGATTCAGAAGGTCCAGGGTGGGGGGTCCAAGAATTTGCATTTCTAAGACGGTCCCGGGTGATGACGGTGCTGCTGGTCCAGGAACCACACTCTGAGAACCACTGCTGGAGACAGTTCCATCCATCTGCAGTGGTTAATTTCAGAGCCCGCTTTGCTTAGCCTACCGAGCAAGCTAGTATTTTTACTTGTTAAAGGGTACTTAACTGGGACTTCCCTGGTGGTTAAGAATCTGCCTTGCAATCCTAGGGGCACAGGTTCAATTCCTGGCCAGGGAATTAAGATCCCACATGCGGTGGGGCAACTAAACCCACATACCCCAACTACTGGGTCCTTGGGCCACAACTAGAGCGTCCATGTGTTGCAATGAAAGATCCCGCATGACCCGACAAAGATCCCACAGGGTGCAACTAAGACCCGATACGGCCAAATAAATAAATAAATACTTTAAAAAACATGGTACAAAATTTGTACCAGCTAGTGGAGGAGTCCGACTCCAAGTCCAAATCCCTCGTGTGATCTGTCTTTATGTGATTAGAAGCAATGACAAAGCTTTGCCTGGCGGGCCTCGTGGAAGGAAGCGGCCTTGTGCACTCCAGCTTGGTACATTGCAGTTTTCCGTAGGGAGTGGCCTGCGAGGACTCAGGTCCCCCCACCCCTGCCTGATCACAGACTTAGCTCCTTCCAAGCTGTGTCTTATAAGCTCCTTGGTTGCTTCCAAGCTGATGCCTCTTTACTGAGAGTCTTGGCTAAGATACTTCTCCCCTTGACTCATGTCTCCTCTAACCCTCTCCCTTCCCTGCTACCGAAGCCTATGGGGTCCATAAAGGGGGAGGAACCTTTGGTTTACAGCTCCTTTTGCTTGTGGGTTGGTTTCTCTGACTGACCTGTGCTGCTTTTTTTTTTTTTTTAATTTTTATATTGGAGTATAGCCAATTCAGGCTTCCCTAGTGGCTCAGTAGTAAAGAATCTGCCTACCAATGCAGGAGACACAGTTTTGATCCCTGGATCAGGAAGATCCCCTTCCTTTGGAGAAGGAAATGGCTACCCACTCCAGAATTCCTGCCTGGGAGATCCCATGGACAGAGGAGCCTGGCGGGCCACGATCCGTGGGGTGGTAAAAGAGTCAGATGTGACTCAGTGACTAAACAACAATAATAGCTGATTCACGACCTTGTGATGGTCTCCAGTGCGCCCCAGAGTGACTCAGCCATACATACAATGAATCCATTTCCCCTAAACTCCCCTCCCATCCAGGCTGCCGCATAACTTTGAGCAGAGTTCCCTCTGCTGTACCGTAGGGCCTTGTTGGCTATCTGTTTTAAATACAGCAGCATGTACCTGTAGATCCGAAACTTCCTTCCCCGATACCTGACCCACAGACAACCATAGTTCATTCTCTAAGTCTGCTCACATGTGCTGTTTCGTGAGGGAAAATGGAACACAGGGGAAACTGGAGCCCTTCTTTTTTCCTCTTCCTTGTACTATTGTACGGGCTTCCCAGGTGGCTCAGTGGTAAAGAACCCTCCTGCCAGTGCAGGAAACACAGGAGTCTCCAGTTCGATCCCTGGGTCGGGAAGATGCCCTGGAGAAGGGAATGACGACCCACTCCAGTATTCTTGCCTGGATAGTTCCAGGGACAGCGGATAGAGTCCGTAGGGCCGCAAAGAGTCAGATACGACTAAGCACGCACACACACTATTGTGTAAGCGAATAAAGCCTTGATTATCACTCTCAGTTTGATGCATTGTCCTCACTGACCTCCTTGAAACCTGATTGTCTGACAGTAAATATTAAGGAGTATTAAGTATTTTCCTATACCTATAGTCGCCCCTCAACCTATGTGCTGTCAATACAAATGTGACGGTGAAAAATATCTGGTGTCAGTGATACTCCAGAGCAGTGATTCTCAGCCTTGGCTGTATGTTGGCATTACCCTACCCAGGGATCTTATTAAAATGTAGCTCCTGATTCATTAGATCTGAGGCGGAGCTGGAGATTCTTCATTTCTTCAAAACTCTGAGATGATGTCAACTCTGCTGGTCCAGGGACCACACTTTAAGTGGCACGACTAATGTTTCAAGGAACTAACAATTTCACTAAAAGAATTAGAATAAATACACAGAGACACACAAAGCAGTTAAAGTGATATGCGCTCAGTGGTGTCAGCTGTTTCTAAGATCGAAAAAAGGAGGTGAATTATAAGACACGGTGGTGCTCAACCCAGGGTGCATCTGAGGAGTTTATAACTTTTAGTAAAGAAACATATTGTTGGAAGCAGTTGTTTAGGGTGAGATGCAAACTGAATCAGGAGTTGAAATATCATAATTCCAGATTAGGAATTGGCATTCTGAACAGTGGGCTCTTAGAGAAGCTCATGTCTACCAGCTTGATTCTGTTGCTTAACAAGTGGGGATGAAAACACACACTACACCTCGCCCAGTTAATATGCACATAGCCCATCACAGGCAAAAGTCACAGTCCTGGGTTTCCCAGGGAAGGATGCAGATTCTGAAGGAGGATCTCGACAGGGGGCATTTTTACAAGGAAATGATGGACCAGTCAAAAGGTACAAACCTTCAGTTCTAAGAGAATAAGTTCTTGGGAGGTATCATAGAGCATGATGAATATAGTTAACGACACTATTATATATTTGAAAGTCTCTAAGAGAATAGATCTTAAAAATTCTTAATGTGTTGATACAGCCATATGGAGAGCAGTATGGATATTCTTTAAAAAACCAGGAATAAAACCACCATATGACCCAGCAATCCCACTACTGGGCATATATCTCAAGGAACTCATAATTGAAAAAGACACATTTACCCCAGTATTCACTGCAGCACTATGTACAATGACTAGGACATGAAGCAACCTAGATGTCTAGCTACAGATGAATGGAAGAAATCGTGGTATATACATACAATGGAGTATCACTCAACCAAAAGAAAGAGTCCATTTGAGTCCATTCTAATGAGGCAGATGAAACTAAAGCCTATTACACAGATGGTACCAATGAACCTATGTACAGGGCAGCAATGGAAACTCAGACATAGTGAAGGGACTTGTGGAGACAGTGGGGGAAGGAGAGGGTAGGATGAATTGGGAGAGCAGCATTGAAACACAGACATTACCGTATGTAAAATCGATAGCCAGTGGGAATTTGCTGTGTGATGCGGGGAGCTCAAACCCAGTGCTCTGTGGCAACCCAGCAGGGTGGGCTGGGGTGGGAGGTGGGAGGTTCAGAAGGAGGGGTTACATGTATACCTATGGGTGACTCACATTGTTGTGTGGCAGAAACCAACACAATATTGTAAAGCAATTATCTCCCAAATAAAAATAGTTTTTTAAAAAGTATCTTAAAAGATTCATAAAGTAAGAAAGTAAATTTGCAACCGTGTGAGGGGATGGACGTGAACTAAAGTAACTGTGGTGAGCATTTCACACACATATATCAAATCATCATGTGGTAAACTTGACTACGACATTGCATGTCCATTGTGTTTCAACAAAACTAGGCAAACAAAGAAATGGTGAATCTAATGTATATATATGTATATATGCTCTGACAACACTTAAAGGTTTGTCGTTGGCTTCAAATGAGAAACTACAAGAGAAAACACCATTCACTTATTTGTTCATGCCAACTAGGCATTAGATGCCTACTCCCGGCTCCAGATTCTGCTAGGTTCTGGGGAAGACATCAGGGAAAAAAGGGCATAGTCCTTGACCTCATAGAGCTTGGAGTCCAGGGGTGAAAACAAACATCAGAGAGGAAACAATAGTAAAGCTGGGTGAGTGTTACGACAGGGGAAGCACAAATTACTGGTGGAGCTCAAAGCACGTGAATTCCCTTCATCTGAAAGTCAGGAAGTACCTCCGTAAGAATGTAACATTCAAGGTGAGATTTGAAGGCCAGGGCTCCAGGAAGAAGGAGGATATGTCCAAAGACCCAGCAGTGAAAGAGAATAGTAACCAGAAAGAACGTTTGAGTATGGTTGGAGCATGGAGAGAGAGAGTGGATCCTTGTGAGGTTGGATAAGGGCTATATTCAGGACACATTTGGTTACAGGTGGTAGAAGCCCAACTTCCAGTAAAAGTGAAAGTCACTCAGTTGTCCGACTCTGCAGCCCCATGTACTGCAGCTGGACAGACTCCTCCGTCCATGGAATTCTCCAGGCAAGAATGTTGGAATGGGTAACCATTCACTTCTCCAGGGGATCTTCCCAACCCAGGAACTGGACCCACATATCCTGCATGGCAGGCAGTTTCTTTATCATCTGAGCCACCAGAGAAGCTCCCATCTTGTAGAGCTGAAGTATATGAGGGAAACTGTTGGCTGGTTGAAGTCCATGAGTGGAGCTGGTCTCAGAGCGAGTGAAATGAGATCATCAGGTCTGCTTCTGGAGTGGGTTGCTGGGCCCTCTTCCAAGGGATCTTCCCCACCCAGGGATCGAAACCTCATCTCCTTCTTCTCAGGTGGATTCTTTACCACTGAGTCACCTGGGAAGCCCCGTGTTCTGGTCTTACTCTCCTCCATTTCAGAGGCACCTCTTTCACATGGATGGGAAATGGCAGGGCATGATTAGAGACAGCTCAAGATGTACAGATCCCAGTGCAGCTACTGCAAAGGACATGAGGTCTCCTTTCTTGTAGAATACGTATAAAATCTCAGATGAGAACGCTGATTGCATCAGGTAGTAATGCCATTCTAGTCTATGTTTGTGGCTGAGGGATCAGAGGATTATGGTGACCAACTGTCCCACCAAACTCACAGGTAGGGGGAGGGATATTACCTAAATGAGAAAAGAGTTGCTCTGATCAGAAAAAAAAGGGGGCACAGGGAGGCCGAACAGACAGAACCAAAAGATATTCATTTCAAGGAACTACTCGGAATATGGAGGGAGTATGCATGCCACAATAGGACCTCGATCTTTCCCCTAAAGACAGCTTAGATGAAAGGTTTAGCTTTGACTACATTGTTGAGATGTATGTGGACTATGTGGTAACCAGCAGTTATCTGGAGCTCACCTAAGAATAATGAGAAAAGAAAAGGTAGGAAGAAAAGAAAAAATAAAGATTTCCAAATAAATTGAAAATATTACAATCACACATAAAATAGGATATAGAACAAAATTAAAGTTTATTTCACTTTTAATATCACCCCTACAGTTTCCCTTATGCTGACCTTGAGCTGTCTACTAAATACATGTGGTTTGATGACACCTCCAGTTCTTAGGCTGGAAGAAAGTCAGATTTATTACCAGTGTTTAGGTCATAGTCTTTTTCTGAGTCCTTTTGAAATTTATCATTTCTCCTATAGACATTATGGTCAAGCACATGCTATATAAGTTACCACAACAATTGATTTCACATGAATTAGGCAGAAGAGCAATATTCCAACTTAATTAAAACATGCAAAGATATAATTTATACGATGTTTACAATTGGTCAAAATGGGTTACCCATTAATGCCATAACATCGGGATTAATAGAAGCAGAAGAGTCTTTATCATTTTTTTTTCAGGCTTTTAGCTCAGTCATCAGAAACTAGGTAAGCAGTTAAGATTAGATAAAGTCATAAAAATGTATGTGAAAGCAAATTGTAGTTTCTTCAAATTGTGTCTGTGTAACTAAGGAAATCAACCCTGAATTTTCATTTTAAGGAATGATGCTGAAGCCGAAGCTCCAATTCTTTGGCCACCTTATGCGAAGAGCCAACTTTACAGCCAAAAGACCCTGACTCTGGGAAAGATTGAGGGCAGGAGGAGAAGGGGACAACAGAGGATGAGATGATTGGATGGCATCACCGACTCAATGGACATGAGTTTGAGCAAACTCCGGGAGTTGTTGATGGACAGGGAGGCCTGGCGTGCTACAGTCTGTGAAGTCTCAGAGTCAGACATAACAGCAATTGAATGACAACTTGAAAGGATTATGGAGGAAAAACATCTAGGTGGGTCTGTTATCTAGATCTGCGCTAATATGATAACTATTAATACATAAATTTAAATTGTTGTGTTAAATAAAAGTAAAAATTCAGTTCCTAGTCACTCTGCTCACACTTCATGTGCTTAAAAGGCACATGTGGCTACTATCTAACACATTGGACAACACTTACACAGAACATTCCCATCATCGCTGACACTTACACTGGACAAAGCTAATCGAGACACCATCGAAGGGTCAGGTTCCCTTTCTTCAGGATTAAATAAACTAAATACAAAATTTTAAAAGGGATTTTTCTCTCTTCTCATGCCCCAGAGTAAATTCTGTCAACTGCACCTTGAAAACACACTCCCAGATCTACCCTCTTCTTTCCTTTTCTGCTGCGTCCAAGTCATTATTATCTCTCATCTGTACAATTGCAGTAGCCTCCTGAACTCACCTCGTTTCCATTCATTCCATTTATATATGGTCTCCATAGGGCAGCTGGGGTGATTTTTAAAAGATAGATCAAATGCAAATTTCTTAAAAAAAAAAGGAATGCAAAAGAAGAAAACCAAAAATTTGTCGAATTCCTACTATTTGCACCACTCTGTGCTGTTCTTTTAAGTAAACTATCTTCTTTAATCTTCATAATAATACATGAGGGAGGGACTCCCCTGGTGGTCCAGAGGTTAAGAATCCACCTTGCAATGCAGGGAATGTGGGTTTGATCCCAGGCGAGGGAACTAGGATCCCATAAGCTTTGGAGTAACTAAGCCCCAGCAATTACTGTGTTTACCTAGCAAGTGGCAAAGCTGTTGAAGAAATGAGTGAATGATCAGACAGCAAAGTCCACACGCTTCCGAGACTGACTTGCCAAATATTGTTAAACCCTAAAGGAAATTTGTTATTGGGCTTCTTGCTTTTGAGGAAAAGTGGGACTCTGTATCTTTATCTGCCCTATCTATTTATCTGGACTTTGCATCCTGAGTTGAGGACAGCACTCTCCTGATCAGATTAGAGTTGAGTGAGTTCTGACATGGATTATACTGAAAGGGTTCCCTCTCTGACATTATCCTAGATTTTAAAGCAGTGGCTCCCCACTTTTTGGGGCTTGCTGTGTTTTGTCACTTCAGTCATGTCGTGACTCTTTGCAACCCTATGGTTCACCTGCCATGCTCCTCTGTCCAGGGGATTCTCCAAGCAAGAATACTGGAGTGGGTTGCCATGCCCTCCTCCAGAGGACCTTCCTGACTCAGGGATTGAATCCGTGTCTTCTGTGTCTCCTGCATTGCAGGTAGACTCTTTACCACTGAGCCACCAGGGACGCCCTTTTGGGGCTTGAGTCACAGTTTAAAATACAAGAGTTTTTGAAAGCATACAAAAAGAGCTTGAGGGAGTAAAAATAGCACACACATAGAAAGCCAGTAAAAATGATAAGGAAGCACAATAAAGTAAAACAGCATCTCAGTATAGAACCACACTTCTCACACTGTCAAGCATGGAATTTCTCTCTGAAGCCATGCCACCCGTGTGTCTGCACTGGACAACATGTTTGGCACATTACTGTGCTCAGAGTATGCAGACTGCAGCCAAGTTAAGTCTTAAAACTCGTATTATCTTTGTTGTTGCTGCGGGATCTCTGTGAAGAGACTGCCACATAGCATTTGGTCAGAGTAGAAGGTTCTTTGATTTCTCCTACGAAATAGACCTCACCCCTCTTTTATTCTCTGAACGGCAGACTGGGATGTACAGGAAGTTGTCTGCAGCAACTACTTTAACAATGGAGATTCCTAAGCTTCAGTGGTTTTGTACTTCATGTCTTGGGTTGGATTTTAACTCAAAACAGCTCCGTGACTCTTTTCTCTTGCATAAGGCATGTCTTGCTTGTTTTCCTTGTAAGTGACCCTGAGATCCAGGGGTCCTCGTTAGAGAGGATATTTCTGCACGTCTCTCGCAGGCCCCTTTGCTAAATTCCTCTGTATTACGTAGGTTCCCGTCCTTCCCAGGGTTCTAACCCTCTGGCTATGCAGCGGCTCCAAGTTATGTTGAGAGTTCCCATCAGCACAAACTCGTGCCATAATGCTGTTCATACGTTTATTTTTTCTTCTTGATGCACATTTTCCTGCCAGCCAGTCTCAGGTTCTGTATGTTTCAAGGCCATGGTATTCAGAGGGTGAGTGTCAGCATCAAGTCGAATGATTCTGTAAAAACAACAGGTAATTCCACTTCTGAGTATTTATTAGAAGGAAAAGGGAAACACTAGTTTAAAAAAATATCTGTGCCCCCACATTCTTTGCAAGATGTGGAAATAACCTAAGTGTCCACTGATGGGTAAATGGATAAAGAAACGGATATATACAATGGAATATTATTCAGCCACAAAATGAAGAAATGTTGGAGACATCCCTGGTGGTGCAGTGGTTTAGACTCCACGCTCCCACTGCAGGGGGTGCAGGTTTGATCCTGGTCGGGGAAGTAAGATCCCACATGCCTGGCAGTGTGACAACAATAAAAGAAATCTTGCCATTTTTGACAACATGAATGGACCCTGAGTGTATTATGCTAAATGAAATGTCTGAGAAAGACAACTGCTGTTTGATCTCGCTTTTCTGTGGAATCTGAAAAACAAACCAAAAAACAACTGAGTTCATAGATACAGGGAACAGACTGGTGGTTGCCAGAGGCAGAAGGAGAAAGGTGGCTGAAATGAGATGGCTGGATGGCATCACTGACTCGATGGACACGAGTTTGAGTGAACTCCGGGAGTTGGTGATGGACAGGGAGGCTTGGCGTGCTGTGATTCATGGGGTCGCAAAGAGTCGGACACGACTGAGCGACTGAACTGAACTGAACTCTAAGGTACAAACTTCCAGTGACAAAAGAAATAAGTCCTGGGGATGTGATGTTCAGCATAGCAACTAAACAACATATACTGTGTTGTGTATTTGAATTGGAGAGTTCCTAAAAGAGTGGATCTTAAAAGTTCTCACCACACACAAAGAATTGTAACCATGCATGGTGATAGATGTTAACTAGACTTTCTGTGGTAACCATTTCGAAACATATATAAATAGCAAATCATGTTGTATGCTTGAAACTAACATCATGTCATATGTCAATTACATCTCAATTTCTTTAAAAAAAAAACAAAAAAAAAATAAAAAAAAAACAAACACCTTTTTTCCCCTCAAGTTTCCTTCTGAGAGGGAACATTCAGAAACATTCTCCAGGCCTCCTCCCAGCAGAGTTGTGGTTTACATTTAAACTAGTAGAAAGACCCCTTCCACTTCTTTAAATGTATTCACAGTGCCCGACCCCGTGTAAGCTGGGAAGCGCACCGCAGTCATTGCATGTCCAGCGGTGGGCGGACTGAACCATAAGCGAATCCTCCGCGTGGAGGCGAGCTTTGCTGTTCTCCACGCTGTGCCGGGCAGCCTTACCCACATACCGCTAATTTGAGAACCTCCTTTGCCCAAAGAGAGAGCTTGTCTGGATTAGAAACTTGACACTGTCCTGGGCTGGTACTATCTGCACTCACACACAGGAAAGGGTTGCGCGTTTGTTGACCTGCCTACACGACAGAATCCGTGTGTGGCCATCTCTAGTTACAGCGGTCCAGGAAGCATCACCCCCAGAGGGCCAGTGCTTGTGAGCTCAGGCTAACCTTTGTTAACCGAGGTGGAGGTTCTCTTTCTGTCTCCGCTGTCTTCTAAATAATATCCTTCCTGCAGTCTTTTTTTTTTTTTTCAATATTTATTTATTTATTTTGAGTGGGACAGGTCTCAGCTGCAGCACACAGGTTCTTCATTGCCTCCCCTGGATTCTCTAGCTGTGGCACATGGGTTTAGTTGCTGAGCGGGTATATGGGATCTTAGTTTCCTGACTAGGGGTGGAACCCACGTCCCTTGCATTGCAAGGGGGTTTGTTAACCACTGGGCCAGCAGGGAAGTCCCTTCCTGCAGGCTTTCATGCCTTGGCAGCTCACTGGGCCTAGGTTTACCCCGATCAGATACACTCAACTGTTACTCAATCATTTTTGTGAAAAAACAGCTCTCCTTAGACTCTGAGTCCCATTGAAAGAACACACACATGGGGGCCTGGAGAGCCCCAGGTAGGATTTCTCATGTGAGAAGTACTGTTTCCAAGAAGGGAAGCAGCTCAGCTGTAGCCATTTGATTTCTACCCAGGTCTAAGATCCCCGGGAGGAGTGAATGGCAACCCACTCCAGTATTCTGGAGCCTGGCGGGCTAGAGTCCACAGGGTCGTAAAGAGTTGGACACGACTGAAGCGACTTAGCACACTCATACTCCAGTCGGTGGGATCCCACTGCTAATTGGGTTTCCCAGGTGGCTCTAGTGGTAAAGAGTCCACATGCCAACACAGGAGATACAGGAGCTGCAGGTTCAATCCCTGGGTCAGGAAGATCCTCTGGAGAAGAGCGTGGCAACCCACTCCAGTATTCTTACTTGGAGAATCCCATGGACAGAGTCTGACATGACTGAAGCTACTTAGTACACATGTGCTGTGGTGCTGGAGAAGACTCTTGAGAGTCTCTTGGACTGTCAGGAGACCAAACCAGTCAATCCTAAAAGAAATCAACCCTGAATATTCATTGGAAGGACTGATGCTGAAGGTGAAGTTCCAATACTTTGGCCACTGGATGCCAAGAGCCAACTCATTGGAAAAGACCCTGACGCTGGGAAAGATAGAAGGCAGGAGGAGAAGCAGGTGGCAGAGGACGAGATGGTTGGATGGCATCACTGACTCAATGGACAGGGGTTTGAGCAAACTCCAGGAGACAGTGAAGGACACGGAAGCCTGGTGTGCTGCAGTTCATGAGGTTGTAAAGAGTTGGACACGACTTAGCAATTGAACAGCAGAACAGCAGCTGCTGATTAGCCTCTGGGCCAATCCTGATCTTTTGCTTTCTGTCTCTAGTACCCCACCTCTGGAAGCAGGGCTTGCCCAGGGGGATTTCAGGCCCACAGGAGGTTTTTCTTTCTGATTCTTCTCAGTCCTTCTGTGGGTGGTTTATCCTTTCTGTTCCACCCCTCCCCCACACCGTGCTGATTATTAACCTTCCCAAGATGAGGTGTTGCCCTTCTTGCTGATCCTGGCACAATCCATAGAGCTCCTTGTGCTCTGAGCTGAAAGCTGAAATGATAAGGATGAGGTCTTTGGCTTGGGGGAGGAGTTTCCTGCTCCTCTGTTGAGTCATACTTGTAAACCTGTAAAATGCCAGTGAAATCTGATTAATGATCTGAAGGACATTCAAGTTGCATCCTTGAGGAAGGAGCTTGGAATTGTTTACCTAGAGGAGGAGTGGGGTTCAGGGAGAGATCCCAAGCTGTGGGGATAAACATCACATACAGACATAGAAAAACACATGGAACACTGAGAACTGTGTGTGCTAGCCCGCCAAGCTCCTCTGTCCATGGCCTTTCCCAGGCAAGAATCCTGGAGTGCGTTGCCATTTTCTCCTCCAGGGGATCTTCCTGACCCAGGGACTGAGCCCATGTCTCTTGCATCTCCTGTAACCACAGGTGGATTCTTTTACCACTGAGCCACCTGGGAGAGCTGAAAGAAGTTCACTTCAGGGACATTCTTTTTTTTTTTCTTTTTTAATGTTTGTTTATTTGGCCTCATAGGATCTTAGTTGTGGCACACAGGATCTTCATTGCGGTGCATGGATTCTCTAGTTGCTGTGCATGGGCTTAGTTGTGATGTGTGGGATCTTAGCCCCCAGCCAAGGATTGAACCCATGTCCCCTGCCTTTCAAGGATTCCTAACCACTGGGCAGCCAGGGAAATCCCCTACAGGGATATTCTTATCATAGCTCTTGTTCTGGAAGTTCTGTGCAGATCGGCCAGTGGGAGAACAGGAGAAGTGATATTCAAGAGTGCTTTAAATCATCTATCTCTGATACGTACGAGGGTGAGTCCTGTCTGGTTACCCTTGGCTGGGAAGCATATGACCAAGCACTCTAGCTTTGCTGGAAGAAGGCTACATGAAGGGAGATTCCATTTTAGGATATCCCAGAAAGAAATTTTTTCTTAAAGTATTGCTGAAGGTAGCTCGTGAAAGTAGATTCTAAGCAGTCCTTACCTGGCTCCTGGCCTTTTCTCCCCATAATTGGGGTCCCTGAATCTCCCTGCTTTCCTGTCTGTAGGCTCATCCCAGTCCCCAGGCTCTAAGATCAAGCCAAACAGGGCGTGGGATCTCCACTTGTATTATAAAGAGGCACCTTCCCGTGGGTGGTCCAGGGCTTGGCAAGCACAATGCAGGTTTCTGAGTACCAGAAAATGGTCCTTCTGAAGAAGAAGATGCTCATTTCTTCAGGTAGATGGGAGCTCAGAAATAGGGTCATGGCTCGGAGAGCAGAGGTGAGCTGGGTTTCAGCCCGTTCCCACTTCCCTGATGGCACAGTGGTAAAGAATCCATCTGCCAATGCAGGAGACACAGGAGATGCAGTTTGGATCCCTGGGTGGGGAAGATCCCCTGGAGGAGGAAATGGCAACCCGCTCCAGTATTCTTGTCAGGAACATCTCGTGGACAGAGGAGCCTGGTGGGCCAATGTCCATGGGGTTGCTAATAGTCAGATACTACTGAGCAACTGAGTGCAAGGAACACCCATGCACTCCTTTTAGTCTAGGGCCCTTGCACTGATCACAATCTACACAACTACATGAGGCAGTCCTGAAGCCTAACCTCTGGTGGAGAGTCTGCAATCACAAGACTTGGAATCGGATCTCGCCTGCCACTAGTTCCCCTTTGGACTCAGCTCTGAGCAGGATTTTGCACCACTATTGAGGGTAACTGGGTGACCCAGTTCTGAGGAAGTCTGAGGACTTCTAGGGAGAATTTTCTGCCCTCACCACTCTCACCTAACTGTGGTAGTTGTCATGTGGGGATGTGATCTATTGAGTTGTAGCAGCCATCTTGAGACCATGAGGAAATGAAGTTATAAAAACAATAAGGGGACATCCCTGGCAGTCCAGTGGTTAAGACTCTGCATTTCCACTGCAACAGGCATGGGTCTGATCCCTGGTTGAGGAGCTAAGCCTCTGTATACTGAAAGGCACTGCCAAAAAATAAAAACAATAGGAAAGCTAATAGAAAGCCTTGACTTTACTGAGAAACTAAACTAATTCTCCTTCTGGACTTCTTGTTATTTGAGAGAATAAATGTCCATTGGTTAAGCCATTTTTGTTGAGTGTTCTATTAATGGCTAATGAAAATATCTGATAAGGAAACTGACTGCCAAGTACTGTACTAGGCCTTCATAATATTCATAACAAGTAAAGCAGTATGGACTGCTCCTCTTGTTCTTTTTGAATATGAATTTCAGAAACATAATGTGTTTTGCCCAACAACACTGGATTTCTGTTGCCCCTCAGTCTATGGTATTTTGTTATGGCAGCTTCAGCTAAGAGATTTATTTATGTACTTCTTTCGGCTATGACGAGTGGCTTGCGGGATCTTAGTTCCCGGACCAGGGATAGAACCCGGGCTCCTGCAGAGAAAACTCCCAGTCTTAACCACTGGACTACCAGGGAATTCCCCAAGACACCTATTTTTAAAGCCTTTGATACCAACTGCCGAATTATCCTCCAGGAACCTTGTAGCAGTAGGCACCCCCATCAGTAGCATATAAAAATATACATTCCTTGTACTTATACCAGTAGACATAGCCATATGCGCATAGGTAGTCGTGTTCAACTCTTTTTGACTCTATGGACTGTAGCCCATCAGGCTCCTCTGTCCATGGGATTCTCCAGGCAAGAATACTGGAGTGGGTTGCCATGTCTTCCTCCAGGAGATCTTCCCAACCCTGGGATCGAATCTACGTCTCCTGCATTGGTAGGTGGATTCTTTACCACTGAGTCACCTGGGAAGCCAATACTTACACCAACACTGCATACAATCTTAGAAGACCTGAATATGAGTGCAGTCCGCCTTTCAGCACCAGGGTAAGCCACTCTCCCCTGGGTCTCAGTGTCCCACTGGCCAAATTAACGTAACAATGATTATCCCAGCTTTATTGGTGCCGTCTCACAGGCCCATTGACAGTGTCAGTGAGAGGAAGAATAAGAACACATTTTGTAAACTGTAAAGCACCAGGGATAGTCATTATGTTTACTCATCTTACTGCCCCAGTAGAATAAACTATAGAATGTTTCGGAGGTTGAACGAAACAGTCTGAAATAATATTGCAGTGTTAAATGGACTCAAATGGCATGTAAATTAGTTAAAATGATATATGCAAAAATACATAGAGTCCCAAAGTTCAAGTTGACTCTAAATTCATTGTAGACTGGGCCCAAACCATTTTCTAATTCTAGAAGAGCAGCTCAAGAGTCCAAGCATTTCCTATTCTTCATTGCAAAATTGTATTCCTGTGCCACTATTTTGTATCTTCCTATGAGGTTGATGAGTGGCTCCTATGAGTGGCTCGGTGGTAAAGAATCTGCCTGCTGGAATTTCCGGCTCTATCCCTGGATCGGGAAGATCCCCTGGAGAAGGAAATGGCAACCGCTCCATTATTCATGCCTGGGAAATCCCATGGACAGAGGAGACTGCTGGGCTGCAGTCCATGGGACGCAAAAGAGTTGAACACAACTTAGCGACAAAAACAACAAACAGTAACAAACGAGGCTGACATTCTTTTTTTTTTTTCAATTGGAGTATAATTGCTTTACAATGTTGTGTTAGTTTCAGCTGTACAATGAAATGAGTCAGCTATATGTATACATATAAAACCCCTCCCTCCGAGACCTCCCTCCGATAAACAAGATGAAAAGACAACTCTCAGAATGGAAGAAAATATCTGCAAGTGAAGCAACTGACAAAGGATTAATCTCCAAAATATGCAAACAGCTCATGTAGCTCAATATCCAAACAACAATGCATGCATCCTAAGTCGCTACAGTTGTCTTTGCGATCCTATGGATTGTAGCCCACCAGGCTCCCCTGTCCCTGGGAATCTTCAGGCAAGAATACTGGAGTGGGTTGCCATTCCTTTCTCCAGGGGATCTTCTCCACCCAGGGATCGAACCTGGGTCTCCCACATTGCAGGCAGATTCTCTACCATCTGAGCCATCAGGGTAATGTGCTCAAATCTTGTCTCCGCTTTTACGAGAATTTCTTTTCTTTTTTTCTTTGCTTTCTCCCTCCTCTCTAGTGTCCCCACATGACACACTTCTCCTCCCAATCCATGGTAACAAGCATGTCCTTTAACATTTTCTTCCAACCTCACACCATCCACTCAAATATATACATGCAGCAGCCCACATATCTCTAGGCAAATATTTTATACAAAGAAATCATGCTTTTTTGCATCGTGCTTCTTTTCACTGAACAGCCCCACATACTAATTCCTCCAAGACAGTTTCTATGGCTTGGATTCATTCTTTTGAATGTCTGCAGGCCATTCTCTTATGAAAACAATAAGACTGAATCAACTGTTCCACCCCTGATGGACAGTCACTTTGTTTCTATGTTTGCCATTATGTTCAGTGCTTCAGTAAACTATCTTGCACATAAATCCTCTGCACTGCAGCTTTCAGCTTTAAAGTGTAGACTCCCAGGAGTGAAATTTCTGGGCAAATTGTGGTAGAATATAAATTTTAATTGATATTGTCATATTGCTGTCCAGGAAGACATGAATCTAGCGACACAGAGCTGTGTGTTTTCCTCCTAACCCTGCTAACAAGAGATGTTCTCTGTTTTAAAAGGTTATCTGTGCAATGATGTATAAAGTGATATTGTATTGTGTATTTAATTTGCATTTCTTTGACGCTCAGTAGATTTGAGCATATTTTTACTTTTCTTTAAACCTTCTCCTACTTGTACCTGTTCACGTTTTTTTTCCTCTTACTGTTTTCCATTACATCCTAGAACAAGACATTTTACTTTAAACACAAAAGGAATCTATCCCCTCATTAAAAAGGACATCCATTATATGAACGTATGTTCACATATCTCACCAATTGCATACGTCAATCACCCGTATTAATTACAAATTTTAACTAACGTCATTAACTTTGAGTTACATTTTCTACTTTTTCACCTTCACTTTCACTCCTTTATTCAAAATCAGTGGGACTAGTTCTTGGATTTTCTCATCTTCCTCCAGACCCACTTTCCATTTCCATCTCTGTGCTCTATCTGCTGGTAAATAATTAATTTTCTATTCCACCCTTTCTACTGAGTTCTTCCATTTCTACTTTCATGTTCTTCATTTCGAAAGAAATCTTCCTTCTCTGAATGTCTCTTTTCTTTATGCTATCCATTTTGTTTCATGGGTGGAATATCTTCTTTTAAATCCAAACGTGTGTATACAGAATATTCTTTCTCTGCATATAGTCTGAATGTGTATGCACAGTTTTACTTTTTCAGTTTTTAATTGGTGGACAGCTGCTTTACGGTGTTGTGTTAGTCCCTGCTGCACAACAGCATGAATCAGCCATGTGCATACGTATCTCCCCTCCCCACGAGCCTCCCTCACACCCACCTCATCCACCCCTCTGGGTGGCCACCGAGCGCCAAACTGAGCTCCCTGTTAGACAGCAGCTTCCCACCAGCTGTCTGTTTTATAGATGAACGGATACAGATGTGGAACATATATACAATGGAATATCTGTTGTTGTTGCTGTTCAGTCGCTGAGTCATGTCCGACTCTTTGCGACCCCATGGACTACGGCATGCCAGGCCTCCCTGTCCATCACCATCTCCTGGAGCTTGCTTAAACGCATGTCCATTGAGTCGGTGATGCCATCCAACCACCTCATCCTCTGTTGTCCCCTTCTGCTCCCACTTTCAATCTTTCCCAGCATCAGGGTCTTTTCCAATGAGTCAGTTCTTCTCATCAGGTGACCAAAGTTTTGGAGCTTCAGCTTCAGCATCAGTCCAATGAATATTCAGAACTGATTTCCTTTAAGACTAACTGGTTTGATCTCCTTGAGGTCCAAAGGACTCAAGATTCTTCTCCAACACCATAGTTCAAAAGCATTAATTCTTCAGCACTCAGCTTTCTTTATGGTCCAACTCTCACATCCATACATGACTACTGGAAAAACCAGAGCTTTGACTAAATGGACCTTTGTTGCAAAATAATGTCTCTACTTTTTAATGTGCTGTCTCGGTTTGTCATAGCTTTTCTTCCAAGGAGCAAGGATCTTTTAATTTTATGGCTGCAGTCTCAATCTGCAGTGATTTTGGAGCCCAAGAAAATAAAGTCCCTCACTGTTTCTGTTCTTTCCCCATCTATTTGCCATGAAGTGATGGGACCAGATGCTATAATCTTCGTTTTTTGAGTGTTGAGTTTTCAGCCAGTTTTTCCACTCTCCTCTTTCACCTTCATCAAGAGGCTCTTCAGTTCCTCTTTGCTTTCAACCATAAGAGTGGTGTCATCTGCATATCTGAGGTTATTGATATTTCTCCCAGCAATCTTGATTCCAGCTTGTGCTTCATCCAGCCTGGCATTTTGCATGATGTACTCTGCATGTAAGTTAAATAAGCAGGGTGACAATATGCAGCCTTGACATACACCTGTCCCAATTTGGAATCAGTCCGTTATTCCATGTCTGGTTCTAACTGTTGCTTCTTGACCTGCATACAGGTTTCTCAGGAAATGGAATATTACTTGACTGTAAAAAAGAATGAAATGGAGTCAGTTGTGATATGGATGAACCTAGAGCTGTCATACAGAGTGAAGTAAGTTAGAAACAGAAAAACAGGTATCATATATCAGTGCGCGTACATGGAATGTAGAAAAATGGTGCTGATGACCTTCTCTGCAGAGCAGGAGAAGAGGCGCAGGCACAGAGAATGCATTTGGAGACATAGTCGGAGAGGGGAGAGCAGGATGGACTGAGAGAGCCGCATTGACGTGTGCACCACTACGTGTAAAACACATATATGCATGTTTATGTACTTTAAGTAATTTTTCCTCTCTCAGCAGTCTCTGTTTCTTCCACGACACTTCCTTTGGTCTTTATCTCCACATTAGAGATGCTCCTTGGGTGCCTGTTAACCCTTCCTGGTGAGGAGCTGAGATGCTGGAGGGACGTCGGAGTGCACCGACGGGGCTGTGGACTGGAGGTGATGAGGCCATGGAGTTTGTTGGGAGCGCCTCCCCCTCCTGCTGTCATTGTCTTTAGCTCTGTCTTCCTGGGCCTGTGAGGTTCCCCCGAGAAGAATCTCCCAGTCTCCCGCCAGTCTGAAGAGCAAGATGCATCAGCCTTGTGGAGTTTGGGAAGGCCAGGAACACTGCACTTTCATTTAATCCCCCCTGTTTCCAGCTGATGCACCCACACAGTTTCTCTTCCCCCTTCTCCAGAGAACAAAGCCCGGCTCTTCCCCTAGGTGAGGGTAGGAGTTCGGAGTGGAATAGGGACTTAAAAGTTTGCTTGTGTCTCAAGCTGATTTCATCGGGCTTCCCCAGTGGCTCAGTGGTAAAGAATCTGCCTGCCAATGCACGAGATGCAGATTCAGTATTTCCCTGGGTTGGGTAGATCCCTGGAGGATGAAATGGCAACCTGCTCCAGAATTCTTGCCTGGAAAATTCCGTGGACAGCAGAGCCTGGTGGGCTACATGTAGTTCATGGGGTCACAAACAATCAGATGTGACCGAGTATGTACGTAAGCAGATTTCAGTACATCCTCCTTATTTAATTTTTAATTATTCTTTAAAAAATTATCTATCTAACTGGCTGTGCCGGGGCTTAGTTGCAGCAGGCGGGATCTTTAGTTGCAGATCTTAGTTGCAACTCTTAGTTGTGGCACGTGGGATCTAGTCCCCTGTCCAGGCATTGAACTCAGGTCACCTGTGCTGGGAGAGGGGGTTCTCAGGCTCTGGGCCACAGGGAAGTCCCTGGACTCATTAGTTTAGTTTCTCACTTTCAGAGCTGTCTGCTGCCACCATCTCCTGAGTCTCTGGGGGATTCTGCATTGTATCAAGTTGGTCCTTGATCTTCCTTGCTGATGCCTTACAACCTCCGTGAACTAAGCCATCTGTCATTCTTACATCTGGATGCTGCCAAACCCAAACTCTGCGTCGTCTCTTCTCCAAGTCTCCATCTCCTCAGGGTTCTGTGCTCATTCATTAAAAAATCTTTTGCTGTAGCTTTGGAAGAACTGAAATGAAATTCAATCCTCTATCCTTACAGAGACAAACCTTTATTATCACTTGGTGTTAAGTGACTTTCTTGTAATTAGTATGCAGTTACGATTTCTTTTTTTAACCCTATCTGACCATCTCTGCTTTGTAGTTTAATGACCGTGTGTGCCTGTATAGTTGCTTCAGTTGTGTCTGGCTCTGTGTGACCCTATGGACTGTAGCCCATCAGGCTCCTCTGTCCATAGGATTCTCCAGGCAAGGATACTGGAGTGGGTTGCCATGCCCTCCTCCAGGGGATCTTCCCCACCCACGGATCGAACCCCGGTCTCTTACATCTCCTGCATTGGCAAGTAGGTTCTTTACCACTAATGCCACCTGGGAGCCCTTAATGATCAATGCATTTCAATTTATTCCACATTTGATTTTATATTTTTAAATTTATTTTTGACTTTTTTTTCTTTTTCCTTTATTTGGAAGGTCTGGTATTCATTCTTTCTTTTTCATAACTTTTATAATTTTCCACCATATCTTCTCTTTTTGATCCTCATGACTATATAACATATTACTCTACCACTGTTGGAAACAAGATACCATTTATTTCCCTTATCAAGATGCTCTTTATACTTTGCCATCATCCCTCCCATCTAGATTAGCTGACTCCCCCAGAATACCTTTACTCTTCCTTCCACCTTCCCTCCCAGCAAATGAGACCTTTGGAACTTCTACTCTAAATCCTCCCTACCTCCCAGCTTTCATTCTCAACTCCACTACTTTGGGGTGAGATAGTGGAGAATTTTTGATTCTGCACTCCTGTTAGAATTTCTTCTTGCAGTATATTTTTTCTTCAAGAGTGCCATTACGCGAACAGTTCAGGGTGGTGTTTAAAGAACATGAGATCTGGAGCCAGACCATGTGGGTTTGAATATGGGCTCTGCCCCTTCCTTGTCTTGTGACTGTGGCAAAAGTCACAAGTTAAATAAATCCAATCAGTCAGTCTGCGCTTCAGTTTCCTCCTTGGTGAAGTGGGGTTAATATTAGTATTGTTCTCATAAGGGATTTCGTGAATATTTAGTTACTGAATGACCAGAACTTAAAACAGCATTTCTTTTATAGTTGAGTGTTAACTTATTAATGCTTTTATACACATTATTAGATATTAAGTCTTTGTTCATTTACATATATATTATCAAGAGATATATATGTATAGCTACACTACATGTGTACATATACACGCACATATATACACCTCCTGGGAGTGAGAGGGTAAATGTGGGTGGGTTGTTTAGAGGGTCTGCAGTAAGGTGGCTCTTTCAGTATGGCATGGGTTGATTGGGCTTGGGGAAAGTTTGTAATATAGTAACTGGGAGACATAGAGAGAGTTGTAAGTCCAGTCAGGAAGCATACACACTCATCTGATAAATTAGTTAATGGAAATGTTGTTCTGAGAAGGTGGTGTTTGCTCTGATGAGGTCTGGTGAGTGGTCCAGTACTTGGATGACTTTTTTATTTTTCAGAAGTTTCCAGAAATGCTTAAGTTACTTGAAACTTCATCTTCCAAGTTTCCTGGAATAGTAGAGCGATGTTAATGTAGATAGTGAGCTGTGTGGTTATAGATGGTTCCTGGGTTCGGGGGTCAAGGTCAGACACCATTCTGTCATGCTTGTCTGCTACCAGCCATAGTCTTCAACAGGTGCATCTTCAACTCTGCTCTTTGAGGGTCAGAGTTTCTGACTTTTGGTTGCATACAGAGCAGTGATGCCACTAAAAGGAATTCGGGGCCAGATTGGAGGGGCAATTTGTCTCACAAAAGACAAAGGCAGAATGGATTTGATGATGGGGAAGACTCTTTGGAATCCTTACCTGGTGGTCCATTACAGTTCTAAGCAGGGAGATAGGTTGGGAGACCTTCTAAAGAAGACTGTTGTTGGTTAACTGACTTTAAAGTCATAGAGACTCATACGATTAAGCAGAAAACTGTAATAATCTAAGAACTCTGGGATCCTGTTGGCTTTACCAAATCCAATTAGAAGATAATACGCAGGTTTATGTGAAAGACAAGAAAGCCTGGCGTGCTTCAGTTCATGGAGTTGCAAAGAGTTAGACACAACTGAGCAACTGAACAATGGCAACAACAACAAATGCAGGTTTATCAGAGAATCAGTTCAGTTCATTTCAGTCGCTCAGTTGTGTCCAACTCTGTGCCATGCCAGGCCTCCCTGTCCATCACCAACTCCCGGAGACTGCTCAAACTCATGTCCATCCCGTCGGTGATGCCATCCAACCATCTCATCCTCTGTCGTCCCCTTTCCACCTGCCTTCAATCTTTCCAAGCATCAGGGTCTTTTCCAGTGAGTCAGTTTTTTTCATCAGGTGGCCGAAGTATTGGAGTTTCAGCTTCAGCCTCAGTCCTTCCAATGAATATCTAAGGGCTGATTTCCTTTAGGATTGACTGGTTGGATTGCCTTGCAGTCCGAGGGACTCTCAAGAGTCTTCTCCAACACCACAGTTCAAAAGCTTCAATTCTTTGGTGCTCAGCTTTCTTTATAGTCCAACTCTCACATCCACACATGACTACTGGAAAAACCATAGCTTTGACTAGACGGACCTTTGTTGGCAAAGTTATGTCTCTGCTTTTTAATATGCTGTCTAGGTTGGTCATAGCTTTTCTTTCAAGGAGCAAGCGTCTTTTGATTTCATGGCTGCAGTCACCATATGCAGTGATTTTGGAGCCCCCCTCCCAAAAATAACATCTGTCACTGTTTCCACTGTTTCCCCATCTATTTACCATGAAGTGATGGGACTGGATGCCATGATCTTAGTTTTCTGAATGGTGAGTTTTAAGCCAGGTTTTTCACTCACCTCTTTCACTTAGTTCCCCGACCAGGGATCAGACCCACACTCCCTGCAGTGACAGCGTGGCGTCTTAACTACTGGCTGTGCTGTGCTTAGTTGCTCAGTCGTGTCTGACTCTGCGACCCTTTTAACTGTAGGCTCCTCTGTCCCTGGATTCGCCAGGCGAGAATACTGGCATAGGCTGCCATTTCCTCCTCCAGGGGATCTTCCCAATCCAGGGATCAATCCTGTGTCTTCCGTGTCTCCTGCATTGCAGGATGATTCTTCACCCGCTGAGCCATCAGAGAAGCCCTTTAACCACTGAACCAACAGGGAATTCTCTGAGTAGCTTTTTAAAAATTTTTTAAAAACTTAACTGACCCATTTTTGGGAGATAGTTTTACAATTAATGAAACAAAAGATTTTTATTCTGATATTTAAAAAGTCAAAAGCAGAAGGCAGACAGAAAATTAAATAGCAAATCTGATGATAATGATGATAACTCTCAGAGTCTACATGATATGGCTCTGGCCCTGCACTCACAAGGAATGTCTGCAGTCCATCCCCTTGAGCTCATAGATTTTTGTCAAAGCAAAACACCCACGGTTCCCTTAGATAGAAGACAGAGATGGGAAGGGTCAGGCAGGAACTCTGAATGCCAAAGGAGGCAAGATGCTTCTCTCAACGGGGGACTTGACCTTTGACTCTGGGCCCTCAGGAAATCTTGACTCTTTTCTTTAGTATTTGATCCTTAGCTGATGCAAGCCTTTTATTTATGTTCACCCATTGGCCAACAGGGCTGTTGGGCTGTTTTCACGTCTATAAAAGGCAGTGCAGAGTGTTTCCTTTGATCTGACCCGCCCCTGCTGTGGCTTCGCCATTCCCAGCTAACTTGGTCTTCCCCATGTAAGGGCTCTGGATCCCACTCCTAAAAGCTCTAATTTGGGGATCAGAGCTTGAAATAGCCCCAAAGGTATCCTGTTTAGCTTGTCATTTAAATAGCTAAGCCCCTGCCATGGCCATTTAAAACCCTCTCACCTTTCATTTAGCTAAGCAGTTCTTTTTTCAAATTAGGCTTGCTTGTGAATACAACATCTCTTTTTCTTTATCCACTGCAATTCTGCATCTATAAAAAGCATTGATTGAGGGAGGAGAGAGTGAAATCAACACTCCTTTTAGTAAGCGACCTTAGCTGGGATTGTAGAACTAGCTGGGAACTGATCATAATGGCTTCCAGCATCTCCCCTGTGACTGCAGAGGCATGTAGGGTGTGACTCGGCTCCAGGAATGACTAGCTGTTTTACTTTGGGCAAGTTACTTAAGCTCTCTTTGCCTCAGTTTCTGCAACTGTAAAATGGGAGTGTTGCTCGTCCGTCACTAAATTGTGTCTGACTCTTTGTGACCCCAGGGACTGCAGCATGCCAGGGTCCTTGGTCCTTCACCGTCTCCCGGAGTTTGCTCTAACTCATGTCCACTGAGTTGGTGATGCCATGCAACCATCTCATCCTCTGTGACCCCTTTCTCCTCCTGCCCGAAATCTTTTCCAGCATCAGAGTCTTTTCCAGTGAGTCGGCTCTTCACGTCAGGAATGACTAGCTTTTTGACTCTGAGCAAGTTGCTTAACCTCTCTTTGCCTCAGTTTCTGCACCTGTAAAATGGGAGTGAGAATAGAGTTAATTGCCTAGCAGGGATTGGTTTCATAATCTGTAGAGCTCCTTGTTTAAATTCTGATGTTATAAGAATGCTGGGCCCAGTTTCTAGATGATGGGAGCAGAGCATTAAACCAAGCGTGGGGTCCTTCTGAGCGTGAGCCACTGTTACTGCCCAGGAAGCTGGCCCTGCTCCTAGCACAGTTGTGAGGATTAAATGAATTATTGCACTTAAAGTCCTTAAAGCAGTGTCAGGCACATATGCAAACTCTATAAATGTTATTTAAATCTAAAAATGGCAGTGGATGAATTGGGAACTGAAGAGCTTATTAACTTCTCAGGAAACAGTGAGTTGGAGGTTAAGTGAGGCTTGGTCTGGGTCTGCTCTGTGTAAGGGAGCTGTGCTCATTGGTGTCTGATTCTTTACAATCCCACGGACTGTAGCCTGACAGGCTCCTCTGTCCATGGATTTCCCAGGCAAGAATCCTGGAGTGGGTTGCCATTTTCTTCACCACCATGTCCTATGGTTCCCTGTCTAATTTATTTATTAATAATATACTCTATGCTTTCTCCAATGAGATTCATTCAATCAGTATTTTTTTAACGATTTTTATGTTGCCTGCACAGTGATAAGCAGTGAGTGACAATACGTAGCTCATGAGTTTTATTTCATTTACTTGCTCTCTTTATTTAAAGTGCTCTAAAACTCTAGAATAGACCTCAAGATATACCAACTTAGTCATTGGACAAGACGTAGGATTCTTACCTTATTAAGCCATAAGAATTTAGAAGAGTCAGGAAAATGATGTTGAAACCTTGCTATCAAAATATGAATGAAACTTGTGAGTATAAATTATTTTAAGAAGATATTGGGAGATTGGGATTGACATATACACACTACTATGTATGAAATGGATAATTAATGAGAACCTACTGTGCACAGCAGGGAACTCTGTTCAATGCTTTCTGGTACCCTAAGTGGGAAGGAAATCTAAAAAAGAGGAGAATCATGTGTATGTATGTATAGCTGATTCCCTCTGCTGCACAGCAGAAACTCAGGCAACATTGTAAAGCAACTATACCCCAGTTAAGAAAAAGATAATGCAGATATAAATATAAATTACACATGAGTTTTCTCATGGGGTAAACCAGGGGATAATTTAGGTGAGCCAAAAGAAATCTTCTAGTTCTAACATTAGTAATATAATTACATGTATCCCAATTCTTCTTTCTCACTGTGCATGTAGACACAACTTGAAAGTCCTAGTTAAAATTATTCTATTTTTTATTCTTAATGTGTCTTTAAAGAAAATTATTAAAACATCTCAGATTGAGGGCAGATAAAATTTTCTTAAAATCTTAGTTAAAAAAAAACCTAAACGGAGTACAAAATACTATTCAGTTGATATTCTGATTCATCTTCATTTACTTTTTCTTGGTAAAAAGGGAATGTCATTCTTCATTGTGAGTTTCAAAATCTAAATGTGGAAAGAGAATTCTAAAAGCATGCTAATTAGGCTCTGAAGAGAATTCTTTAAGATTTTGAATATATAAATAATTTTACCACTCAAAGTATGAATTAGTTATAGTTAGTCCAGAGGACCTTTTTTTTTTTTAAGTCCAGTTCAGTTCAGTTCAGTCGCTCAGTCCTGTCTGACTCTTTGTGACCCCATGAATTACAGCACGCCAGGCCTCCCTGTCCATCACCAACTCCCGGAGTTCACTCAAACTCATGTCCATCGAGTCGGTGATGCCATCCAGCCATCTCATTCTCTGTCGTCCCCATCTCCTCGCACCCCCAATCCCTCCTAGCATCAGACTCTTCTCCAGTGAGTCGACTCGTTGCATGATGTGGCCAAAGTATTGGAGTTTCAGCTTTAGCATCAGTCCTTCCAATGAACACCCAGGATTGATCTCCTTTAGAATGGACTGGTTGGATCTCCTTGCAGTCCACGGGACTCTCAAGAGTCTTCTCCAGCACCACAGTTCAAAAGCATCAATTCTTCGGCGATCAGCTTTCTTCACAGTCCAACTCTCACATCCATACATGACCACGGGAAAAACCATAGCCTTGACTAGACGAACCTTGGTTGGCAAAGTAATGTCTCTGCTTTTTAATATGCTATCTAGGTTGGTCATAACTTTCCTTCCAAGGAGTAAGCGTCTTTTAATTTCCTGGCTGCAATCAACATCTACAGTGATTTTGGAGCCCTAAAAAATAAAGTCTAACACTGTTTCCACTGTTTCCCCATCTATTTCCCATGAAGTGATGGGACCAGATGCCATGATCTTTGTTTTCTGAATGTTGAGCTTCAAGCCAAACTTTTCACTCTCCTCTTTCACTTTCAACAAGAGACTTTTTAGTTCCTCTTCACTTTCTGCCATAAGGGTGGTGTCATTCACTTTTTTTCCTGTTCAGGAATGTTTTTCTGCCATTTTCCCGGAACTCAGACCAGAAAGGGTCCTGTAGTACAGACTTGTATAATTTGAATTGTTTGGATTAATTTGACAACCCATGAAGTATCCCTTTGATTCTTGTCTCGGTCATGGTAACCTTGGGACAGGTTTTTCGTTGGTTAATAAAGCAAGCTGTCCTTTCACACACAAAAGCACTTGTGAACTCTGTCCTAATTATTGATAGATTTCTTATATTTAACATATTCTCCAATCTCAAAAGGAGATAATCTCCTGTCCTTCACTGGGATTTGTCTGTTCCAGGAATATGTCAATTTCTGTTTGTAGACTCTTCTAGGAAATCTTCATTCTCCTTTAGCTGGAGCAATGATGGGAAGCTGCTCCTTCTCTGATGGGCTTGACAGTGCTATTTCTGTATCTCATTTGAGAGACTGGGCAGCCATTCATTTGTGGTTAATACTGTAATTCTTAAAATGTATTTTTAAGAAGGGGATGGAAATAGCTGAAAGCTCCATTTTAGTCTGAATGCTATCACTGCTCAAGCGCATTCAGAACTGTCAGCAAAATGCTGTCTGTGTTGAGCAACTCTCATGAATTGAAAGTAGCTAAGCTAAAAAAAGGGAAATTGACAGGTGTCTTATTAGGCCTTAGCTATTAGTCATTTTTGTATCTGCACAAGTAATTGACACTCCACTTCTAAACAAGGAGGGTGCATTTGCATGCTTTCAGGAAGAAGTCCTGCTGGGTGATTCTAATAGACTATTTTAGGATGTCATGGCTTAATTTGTAAAATGTTTTGATGAACCAAACATGATCTCTTCCTTGTCACTTTTCTGGACGTCCTCAGGGTTCACAGTATAATCAAGGACTGAATGGATTTTGCTCGGTATGAACTATTTGATGACTCAGGGAGTTTGGCAGTAAAATTGGGGGTGGTGTTGGTAACTGGCTTCAACAGGAAAAAGAAGAGGGATTATCTCCCTTCTGTTCTTTTCTTGACAATTGCTGTAAATATATTTTTGGTTCATTACACTCCAGTTAATTCTTTACTGAATCAAAACTAGGGAATGAATTCTGAGGATAATTCATTTTTCAATTAGGGGTTGTTCCATTTCCTAAAATGAAAAAAAAATTTAGAATTGTAAGGAACTTCAGAGCGTCAGTTTTAAATCTCTCCCTTACAGATGAGAAACTGTTGTTCAGAGATGTGAAGTGGCAATCTCAATGTGGCTAAATGAGATAAAGACAGAATGGAGATGAAAAGGTTACTAAAAGAGTTTGATGAAATTTATGGAATTAGAGTCCTCTTTTTCTATCTCTGTGTTAGTGACTTTTTCCACAAAGAGGTGAATTGCTAAACCACCCCATACTCCCCACTCCTGCATTTTGGTGTCACTTTACTTTTGATCCTGCCTTGGAAAACATGGAGTATGTCTAAACTGAAAATCCAATGGCAAAGTCTGAGTTGGTGATCTGATGAATTAAACACCACCACCTCAACAATAAAATGTTTCCCTACCAATAGCTTCTCATTTAGGTGATTGCTGTAACTTCTTAAGCTATCGGTCTTTGTGACATTATTCAGGAATAGTGTAACCCCAAAGTGACTGTGCCCTTTGGGTAAACTCTATTGTCTCCCTGTAACCAAAGGGGGTTACTCAAAAAGGGGAAGTGGGTCAACCGGTAAAGAGTTGGGAGCAGCTCTACATGTTGCTAAGTGCTTTACATGCAAATGATCAAAGAGCTTCGGGAATACCAAGGGCAGAATGATTAAACAGAGGAGGTGACAGCAGAGACAGCCTTGATCTGTAAACGTATAAAATCGACACCAAGACTGAACGCTGAAAGTCATCCTCTAAAGCAAGAGGGGGTCAACAAAGGGCCCTCTCAACATTCTAATTGCTATCTCACTTTTACATGGACTGGTGGCTCAGAGGTTAAAGCCTCTGCCTGCAGTGTGGGAGAACCTGGTTTCGATCCCTGGGTCGGGAAGATCCCCTGGAGAAGGAAATGGCAATCCACTCCAGTATTCTTGCCTGGGGAATCCTGTGGACAGAGGAGCCTGGCGGGCTACAGTCCATGGGGTTGCAAAGAGTTAGACACGACTGAGCGACTTCACTCTGACTTACATTAAAGAATCAAAGAGTTCTGTAAGGTTCGTCACCAAAAAAACTAAACAAACAAAGCCCCTGCAGGGCTCAAGCTTCCTCCTTGCCATATTGAAGACTAGCTCCATTTCCTTGCAGTCTCCAGTGATATTTGTGAGAACTACAAAAACATTTCTGACGACTGATTCATTTTTTTTTTTCATTTTCTGAGAAGTGTAATCTGTTTTGACGCTCAGCCTTCCCTGCTTGTAGTTTGATTCAGCCCTCTTACGGCTACTATTAATAATCCTCTCTTACCACTCTCCCACCTGCTTTCCAACTCACCAAATTTGTTTCTATTGTCTTCTTTCCCATTCTCCACTTCCTTGTGAATTTATACCTAAAAGCACACCAAAATCCGAAACAAACAAAAAATACAACAGCAAAAGTTTATTATTTTAGTAGAAGGATTTTAAAAACAGAAAAATGTTGAAGCTATCATATTTACCTGGAAGTTTCTTTAGAAATAGAAGTATGGATCTTTTTAACAATTAAAAAAAAATTTTGTATGGAGGTATAGCCAATGGTGACTGAGACAGTAAATAATCCGCCTATAATGTGGGAGACCTGGGTTCGATCCCTGGGTTGGGAAGATCCCCTGGAGAAGGAAATGGCAACCCACTCCATTGTCTTTGCCTGGAGAATCCCCATGGACAGAGGAGCCTGGTGGGCTACAGTCTATGGGGTCACAAAGAGAGAGACACGACTGAATGACTAAGCATAACACAGCATGTAGCCGATTAACAATGTTGTGATAGTTTCAGATGAACACTGAAGGGATTCAGTCATGCATATACATGAATGGATCTTAATTAGTAGCTTTTGAAATTCATAAAGTACTGTTGAAAATAAAGGCTCCAAAATCAAGAATGCACTCTAGAACATATTCATATATAAGCTGACTGATGGGCCTACATCTGTGAACTATATGTGTTGCACAGTGGGCAGTGGGGTTGTCTTGGAAGTGATTTCTATATTAGTTTGACCAACAACACACTTTGTGCTGAGACAGAGAACCACATAAATATATAGATGGTAAATGTAGTCCCAACGCAACTTCCATTCAGCCAAATTCTCACAACTGCTCCATTTCCACTCAAGTGTGAAAATGTGACAGAGGGGAAGTTGGATAGTAAAGGACAGAAGTCCTAACAAATACATTGAAAATAACCTGATGTCTTTGTGCTTTTGGATGAATCCATTTTACAGCAAAAAGCCTTCTGAATTTCCTAGTGATATGAGCCCATAAATACTCTTTGTTATCCAAGCCAACACTGCATTAGTTTTTGACTCTTGCAAAGAAAAGAAGACTAATTTAGATCTAAAATTTCTTTTCCCTTTCCTCTCATTCACATGGGAGGTTTGCCTGACCTTTGGTCTGCTCCTGCCTCGAAGGCTCTCAAAGTGAAGACGTGCACTCAAAGGGCAGAAAGGCACTGTATTTAATGGATCATGAAGCTCAGTGTTTGGGATTTTTAGAAACAGTTCAATGAGTTTCCTTAATAATTTTAGTGAAGTTGTGACCTTAAAATTGAAGATCATTTGAGAAATGTCTGAAATTCACTCAGGATACATATCTTTAGGCCTATAAATTTTAACAGGCTTGTGTTCATGGGTTAATAGGGTACAAAAGAAGCAGTTGTGGTTAGAACAAAAAACGATCAACATTTACAGATGCCAGATGTTCAGCATTTTTCTCAAATACTGTACGAAGGCCAAGGATGTCATGGATACCACTCAAACATGAGTTTCAAAGCAGGTTACAGAGGGGAAAGTCCCACAACGAATCAAGTGTCCTGCATGTGGAAATGTGGACAGGAAAAACCCTAATGGACCAGTACCAGAGAATGAGGAGTCCTATGTTCAAGCTGTGTGCACTTGCTTATTCTCAGGAAATAAATCTGTCATGTTAAATTAATGTGGTCAAATTGTAGTTTAACTTTGGTACTTTATTTGTATTCAATTTGTAAGCCTAGTTTTATAAGAGCTTTATAAACTTTTATAACTCTAAAACTATATAAAGAGTTCCTTAAGAAGCTTGCACACAGTTTTAGGCTGTCCTTAAGTAACACTGTTATCAAAATCATCTAAGTTAATAATGGAGAATTCTTTTAAGAATAGAAAACACACATATTCACTGCCTATGAAGTAGTCCTGCAAAAAACAAAATCAAGTTTGAACCTGATCAAGTTTCTCTAGCTCATTGTTGATTTACAAGTAATCCAGAAAACAGAGATGCGTGATAAATGACATGATGGGGGTACAGATGTGGGAAACTATGGTTTTAAAAACAAATAAACTGCCAAAAATTAGTTGGCAGTGGTACTTACAGATTTTTTAAAATGCAATAAAAGTAGCAATCAGTTCTATATTTAAAACTGGTTTGGGTCTTGATTAAAAATAAACAATAAGCTAAAAAATAATATAAGACATTTGTGAGAAAACCAGCGGTTTTGAACGTTGTCTGGCTGTTTGATGGTGTTGTGATTGCTGTCGTGTTGTTTGGCATGAGAGTACTCTTTGGCTGTGTAACCGAGGGGAGTGGTCTTGCCTGTTGGGGAATTTTACAGACAATAACTTTTTGTTTTCTTTAAGATAACATGAAAATGATAAACTAAATTTATCAGCACTGTAGTAACAAGTTTTAAAATTTTGTCTCAGCAATCCTTCCAGATTGTGTTCTTAGAAAAGATGCAAATGTTGAAATACAAGATCAACATGACTTCTCATAGTCAAGAACATTAAAGGAAATTTCATTCTCCCTCCAAGGGCTTGATGTTATTTTAGTTATTTTAGAAATGGGAACATGTAAATCAACTGTTGTTTAACTGCTAAGTCATGTCGACTCTCTTGCAACTCCATAGACAGTAGCCCACCAGGCTCCTCTGTCCATGGGATTTCCCAGACTAGAATACTGGAGTGGGTTGCCGTTTCCTTCTCCAAAGGATCTTCCCAACCCAGGGATAGAACCCGTGTATTCTGCATTGGCAGGTGGATTCTTTACCACTGAGCCACCAGGGACTCCCAAATCAAACCTAGCCAACTATAAATAATATGTGTGAAGTGTGAAGTGTTAGTCACTCAGTTGTGGCTGACTCTTCGCGACTGTAGCCTGTTAGGCTCCTCTATGCCGGCAAGAATACTGCAGTGGGTAGGCATTCCCTTCTCCAGGGGATCTTCCTAACCCAGGGATTGAACCTGGGTCTCTTGAGTTGCAGGCAGATTCTTTACTGTCTGAGCCACCTCATATAGAATTTGAATAGTTTTTTGTTATAAACTTATAATATATAAGCTTATGTATTGTAATTTGAATGGTTTTATATTATAAGCTTATAATATTATTATTATTATGTATTATTATAACATATAATTATAGATAATATATAGTATAATATATATAATATAATATATAATTATAAACTTATAAAACCATTCAAATTCTATATAAGGTTGGAAGGCAAAACAATGCCTCCCCACCCCCCGCCAACACGTACACTATATTATCCCAGTTTGGGAAAACTTAACTTTTCCTTTGCTTGCTTGTTGGCTAATTCTATAGGTTAATAGTGTGAAAACTATGGACCTTGGTTCAAATCTGTCCCACTACCTGTTTTGGTGTGGTCCATGAACTAAAAATATTTTTTTAATTTTTAAATCATTGACAAACATTAATAAGAGAATAATATTTGGTGACAATAAAATTTTGGTGACATTTGGAAGTTGTATGAAATTCTAATTTCAGTGTCTATAAATACAGCTTTATGGGAACACCCGATGAGTCTGTTTTTACTATTTTTGTAAATAAAGTTTTATTGGCATCCGTCTATCCATTTATATCTTGTCTATTGCTGTTTTCCATGATAGAAATGACAGAGATGAGCACAGTCATTACTCAGTAGTGGATTGGTTCCAGCAAGCCCCACGGCCAAATCCATGGATGCTTTAGTCCCTCATATGAGATAGTGTAGTACAGTGTTCTCTATCTACAAGTTCTGTATCTCCATATTATACATCTGTGGATTCAAGGAGCCACAGAGGCTGAATCCATGCATGGATACAGCGGGTCCACAGGAAGTGCCACAGAGACCGTAGGGCTTCCTAAGCCTGAAATGTTTACTCTCCGGTCCTTCACAGCAAATCTGTGCAGACCACTGGCAAAGGTGAAAACACTGAGGTCTCAGAAGTGTCTGGTCTCAACTTGCACAGCTTTCTGAAGGCAGAATCATAATTCAAACTTAGATCTTCTAAGTCTTCCGGTGCTGCTGGTTTTCCCTATATTTTGCCCCCTTGAAATCATAATTTCTACTCACAGTGCTTATTATCTTTCCAGCATTGTTATAATTACTTTCCTTATATTATCTTTTAATCATCAAAATTGCTGATAAGATAGGCACTATAATTATTCCCCATACTTGGGAAAATTGAGGCACAGATTTGTTAACTAGTTTTATGAAAGTCCCACATCAGCAAGAGACAAAGCCGGGTTGGGGACCCAGGAAGCCTGGCTCTTAAACACTGAGTAGTGGGAAGGAGACTCAAGAGGGAAGGGATATGTGTATACTTAGAGTCGATTCACTTTGCTGTACAGCAGAAACCAATACAACATTGTAAAGCAATCATCCTCCAATCAAAAAAATAAAAAGAAAAAAACACTGCATCGTATTCTGTCCCTTTCAATGAGAAAAACACCAAGCCCAAGAAACAGAACACTTTTGAGTGGTTTAGTGCTTCTAATTCTAATGCCTCTCTTGAGTTTTATGATACAAAAATGATAGAGAGTTGGTCATTCTGCTCTCTCAACCGTTGAGTGAACTTGGACTAGGCAAGTGGCTCCCAGTCACCTTTAAAATAAAAGACTGTGACAGTGTACGATCAGAAGTTCTTGGAGGAGGGCCACCTTGTTCTTGCTTTGGGGATCCCATGAAGATAGGATCTATAATCTTTTACTATATTACCCAGACAAGCAAGTTTGGGAAGAATGACAACATCACTGCAAGTAAGGATCACAAACAGGCTTCTTTGGGACCGAGGGAAATCCTAGCTGAGGTTTGACCAGGGTCAGGAGCAGAGGAAAGGACCACACAAAAGAGCAACTGTGTGAGACTCTCTCACCGCACACAGGACCTCAGGATGCTTTCTCACCCTTCCACTCTCAGCCCTGTGAACCAAGGGAAGACTCTAACCTCCTGAATCTGTTGCAGGAAAAAGCCAATTCTGACTCCTTGTCAGAACTTTTTTTTTTTGGCTTGCTTTCCATAGCATTTGACAACAAAGGTCCATCTAGTCAAAGCTATAGTTTTTCCAGTAGTCACGTATGGCTGTGAGAGTTGGGCTATAAAGAAAGCTGAGCACCGAAGAACTGATGCTTTTAAACTGTGGTGTTGGAGAAGACTCTTGAGAGTCCTTGGACTGCAAGGCGATCCAGCCAGTTCATCCTAAAGGAGATCCTGAATATTCATTGGAAGGACTGATGCTGAAGCTCCAATACTTCGGCCACCTGATGTGAAGAACTGATTCATTGGCAGAGACCAATGCTGGGAAAGATTGAAGTCAGGAGGAGAAGGGGATGACAGAGGATGAGCTGGTTGGATGGCATCACCAACTCGATAGACATGAATTTGAGCAACCTCCAGGAGTTGGTGATGGACACGGAAGCCTGGCATGCTGCAGTCCATGGGGTCGCAAAGAGTCAGACATGACTGAGCAAATGAACTGAACTTCGGGAGCTTTTGTCATTATAATCATATATAATGGCCTACTTCAGAGAGTCCCTCTCCCTCTACCCAACCAAACTAAAATGCCTTTGTTCAGAATCCTGTACACCTGTGGATGGCAGGAAGAAAGAAATTAACACATCCTTTGCCTGAGGCTTGCCATTCTAGGAGTTATTTGCAAGACGAATAGCCTTTTAACTTTGTTTCCTCACCTCCCCCCATCTCTGATCTGTAAAAGAAACTGGCCTCCAGACCCCGATAAGAGGGTTAGTTTGAGACATTAATCTGCCCTCTTCTATTTCTTGTCCCAACACCTCATCTCCAATCCATTGGCCTGTCATGGGGTGAAGAGCTTGGTAACAGATCTATGCAGCTTTTTTTTTTTTTTTAATTAATTAATGGTTGCGCTGGGTCTTTGTTGCTCGGTGGGCTTTCTCTAGCTGTGGCAGATGGGGACTGCTCTTTGCTGCAATGCGAGGGCGTCTCTCTGTGGTGCCTTCTCTCGTGGAGGAGCACAGACTCTAGGAGCACGGCCTTCCATCGTTGCAGGAGGCGGGCCCAGCAGCTGTGGCGTGTGGGCTCTGCAGCTCGGGCTTTAGTGGCCCTGTGGCATTCGGCATCTTCCTGGACCAGGGATCGAACCTGCATTGGTAGGCGGATTCTTATCCATTATACCACCAGGGGAGTCCTACACAGTTTTTTTATTTTTAAATTTAAATATTTATTTCTTTATTTGTTTCTGCTTGGGCTTAGTTGTGGCATGCAGAATCTAGTTCCCTGACGAGTGATCAGACCCCGGGTCCCCTGCGTTGGGAGTGTGGAGTCAGAGCCACAGGACCATCAGGAAGTCCCGTTCCGTTCCCTCGCTCAGTCGTGTCCGACTCTATGCGACCCCGTGGACTGTAGTCTACCAGGCTTCTCAGTCCATGGGATTCTCCAGGCAAGAATCAGGAAGTCCCTTTACAGCTTTATTGTGCATCTCATAACAGATTTGCATTCACTAGCTCAAAGCAGCCTGCTAAAATCCTTGCACTTTCTTGCTTACTTAAGTGTTTATTCCCTCGTTTTAGTTTCCAGCAGATGTACCAGTACTTTATATTATAGAACAGCAGGGTTCAGAAGGAACTTGGGGGCTTTTGTGTGATTGATGGAAGAGAAGTCTGACATACAAGAATTTTTTGTGCGGATGGAGTTGGGAGGGATGAAGAGAGGCAACTGAGAATGGCAGAAAAAGAAAAGGTAATTTTTTCCAAGGAGACTGCTCCTGCCACTCTGAGGGAGCTACATCTCCTGGAGCTTCAGAGTGCGGTGAGGTAAGGCAGGAGCTGGTAAACTATATCCTGAGTGCTCAATGTGTCCGACTCTTTGTGACCCCAGGAACTATAGCCCGCCAGGCTCCTCTGTCCATGGGGATTCTCCAGACAAGAATACTGGAGTGGGTTGCCATGCCCTCCTCCTGGGGATCTTCCAGACCCAAGAATCGAGCCTGCGTCTTTATGTCTCCTGCATTGGTAGGCGGGTTCTTCACCACTAGTGCCAACTGGGAAGTAAACTGTGGCTGTGGGGCAAATCTAGGCTGCTATCTGCATTTGTAAATAAAGTTTTATTGGAACCCAAATATGTCCATTTGTTTCCTGCTCTTGTAAATCAAGTTGGAGGTCCTCCATTCAAATAGATCTTTTTTTAAAAAATAGAATGATTTATTTTTGGCTGTGCTGGGCCTTCGATGCTGCGTGCAAGCTTGCTCTAGTCGTGGTGTGCAGGCTTCTCACTGCAGTGGCTTCTCCGGTTGCCGAGCATGGGTTCTAGGTGCGCAGGTTCAGCAGCTGCAGGGCACGGGCCTAGCGGCTCCTTGGCATGCGGATTCTTCCCGGACCAAGGGTTGGACCCGAGTTCCCTGCATTGGCAGGTGGACGCCCACCCACTGCACCACCAGGGAAGCCCCGAGTACACCTCGTCTGTGGCTGCTTTTGTGGCACAGTGGCAGCTGAGCAGTTGTGGTAGAGATCATAGCTCATGCAGCGGGAGTCATGTATTATTTGATCCTTTACAGAAAGAATGTCTGACTGATGGTTTTAAGGGAAGACGAATCACTTCACTAGCATGAAACATTTCTTTTTTGAAGATTATAGGCTGCATATGTCCGGAGAAGGCAATGGCACCCCACTCTAGTACTCTTGCCTGGAAAATCCTATGGACGGAGGAGCCTGGTAGGCTGCAGTCCATGGGGTCACTAAGAGTCAGACACTACTGAGCGACTTCACTTTCACTTGTCACTTTCATGCATTGGAGAAGGAAATGGCAACCCACTCCAGTGTTCTTGCCTGGAGAATCCCAGGGACGGGGGAGCCTAGTGGGCTGCCGTCTATGGGGTCACACAGAGTCGGACACGACTGAAGTGACTTAGCAGTAGCAGCAGCAGCAGGCTGCATATGTCAGATAGCAGCAGGAATCTAACTTTAAATTATTGATGAAAATGTCTTTTAAGCCATTCTTTAAATGCTGCACAGAAATTTTTAAAATTTCTGTTTAAATTAAAAAAAATTCTTAATGTTTAATGTTTCAATTTATAAAACCCTGGACCCAATCCTAGCCATGGCAGAGCCTTGGGAATGGGTATTTTTAAAAGGCATGAACGCAGAATGAGGAAGTTTGAGAAATACTAGCCTGGTACATACCGAGTCTTCCCCAGATGCCTATTGAATTGTATCAAGAAATTGAGATTGCATTAATTGTGACAACAGTCTGTACCCTGAGCTGCCATGTGTATTATAGACCACAGTTTGGAAGCAAGTCAAGGGTTCATTATTTGAAAATCTTGATTTCTATTAAAAATAACTTTCCAGGACTTTCTTGGTGGTACAGTAGATAAGAATCGGCCTGCCAACGCAGGGGATACAGTTTTGATCCCTGGTCCTCTATCCCTGGTCTGGGAGGATCCCACAAGCCTTGGAGCGACTCAGTTCTTGCGCCACAACTACTGAGCCCGTGCACCTGGAGCCTGCGCTCTGTAACAAGAGAAGCCACTGCAGTGAGAAGCCTGCGCACCACAGCAGAGTAACACCCGCTCCCTGCAACCAGAGAAAGCCCTCAAGTAGCAAAGAAGACCCAGCACAGCCAAGAAGTAAATAAACAAAAAACCTTAAAAAAAATAACTTTCTGTGTAACAGTAAAAACCCATTTACTGCTGAAAAGGAGAAAACAAACATTTTACGTGTTGCTCCTAGCCAGAGACATACTGCTAATCTGTTAATGTTTTGAGGTACACACCCTATCCTTTCTGGATTGAATTAGTATAATTCTATTGAATTCTTAAAATACCATGTAGTTATTTTGGGTTACAATTGTGGGAAGGGATTTCACGTGGGTTTCAGATTTGTTACCCTCTTGGAAGTGTTTAGATAAAAAGCCAAGAAATATATCACTGCTCCCATGGGAACAGAAGAACTGGTGAATATTATTATTTAAAGCCTTGAATTTGCGTGATTGGGCTTGGACAGAGCACATGTAGAATATTCAGATGTAGTCTTTTTGTTCCTTTGTTGTGATTGTCATTGTCCTTTAATGACGTCTTTTCCTTTGTATTTCTTTACCAACTGGGCATCATAACAGCGCGGCTAATGTCGAGAGAATGCAGCGGGACATGGCAGACCACACAATGGGCGGTCCCCAGGACTGCTATAAAGATGCTGGAGAATTCTTTATACGAAAACCTATGCTACATCTGTCAGGTGCTTTTGACATCATAAGAAGTGATATTTCTTTGTGTCTAGTGTATAACTGCCTTTTTCTTTCTCTGGTTGGCTCACCAAGGGCTTTGATGATCAGGGCAGAGTAAAAAGATGCTACCTCCTTCTGAGTCCTTCCATTATGAAGGGTCAGTTTCCCTGGACTCCACATGCCTTCAGTTACTGATTCCCTTGGCAACGTCCTTGTCGCCACCAGTTTTTCCTGAAGGCACACCCGGGAGCTGATTTGGGAGCCAGTGCAGAACTGGTATCTGCTTCCTCATCAGCACACACAGGGTCCACAAACCGGTTTCCTTGAGGTTGAACTTAGGTATCACGGTAAAGATGGTGTTGGGGGAGCTGAGATACTAGACCATGAAGAAAGGTATACCTTTGTCTCCTTCAGACCCAAAGTTGAGAGTCAGGCATTGTTATTTGCTTGTTTATTTTTGGCCATGCTGGGTCTCCGTTGCTGCTCATGGGCTTTCTCTAATTGAGGTGAGTGGGGGCCACTGTTTCAGTGTGTGGGCTTCTCGAGGAGATGGCTTCTTTTATTCCAGAGCACAGCCTCGAGGTGCACGGGCTCAGTAGTTGTGGCCTATAGGCCTTGATCACTGGCTCAGCAGTTGTGATGCACAAGCTTAGCTGCCTTGCAACCTGTGGAATCTTCCAGGACCAGGGATCGAATATGTGCCCCCTGCATTGGCCGGTGGTTTCTTAACCACTGGACCACCAAGGAAGTTCGAGAGTCAGACACTGTTAACAAAACAACCCAATCTGATCTTTCATACAGAGTGCCTCCTGGTACAGTGGAAATAGCGTGAACCCCGGGATTGAATCCAGGTCTCCTGCATTGCAGGCAGATTCTTTACCAGGGAAGTCCCAAAATGAGAGAACCTGAATCTTTCCTGAGTCATTATTCCATAATGATCATTTCTCCTTTAACCTGTTACTTAAATTGTCTGAGTCTCAGTTTGCTCATCCATTAAGCAGAGATGACAGTATTGACCATGTTTTTTTCTGAGGATTATTGGGAAGATGAAGATGAACCTCTTTTGGATAAGACTCTGATAAATTTTAATGCAATAGATAAATGATGTTTCCATAAAATAACATCAAACAGTAATAAAAATTTCTGGAAAGATTTGCCGTTAGAAATGCAAATAGGCTTATATGTGAATGCTTTTAATCATTTGAATCTATACCCCTTTATTACTGCTTATGGGCTTCCCAGGTGGCACAGTGGTAAAGAAGTTGCCTGCCATTGCAGGAGATGTGGGTTCGATCTATGGGTCAGGAAGATCCCCTGGAGGAGGAAATGACAACCCACTCCAATATTGTTACCTGGGAAATCCCATGGACAGAGGAGCCCTGTGAGCTACAATCCATGGGGTTGCAAAAGGTCAGACACAACTGAGCATATGCACACACATGCATGCACACACACACTCACTGTGTATAGCATAACAAATTAGCCTTTTATTCATTACAGCAAGGAAACTTGCTATATCCTTTTACTTATTTATTTAACATTTTTTGAGCAATTTAAAGTTTACAGGGAAAAATGAGTGAAAATCATGTAGCTGCCATCTATCTCCTCCCTCCACTTCTCCTCCCCTAATTTCCCCAATTCTTAACATCTTGCATTAGTATGGTACATTTGTTACAGTTGATGAGTCCATATAGACACATTATTAATAACCAAAGTCTGTAGTTTGTAACTGTTGGTGGTGTACATTTTATGGGTTGTGACAAATGTATAATGACATAAATCCATCATTAGAGTGTCATATAGAATAGTCTCACTGCCCTGAAACCCCACGCGTCATCTCTTTATCCCCCTCTCCTTCTCCATCCCTCTTCCCCTCTCCCCAAACTACTGGTCTTTGTACTGTCTCCATAATTGTGCTTTTTCCAGAATGTCTTGTAGTTGGAATCATACAGTATGTAGTCTTTTCAGACTGGCCTCTCTCACTTAATAATTCACACTTAAAAAGCCTCTTGATGAAAGTGAAAGTGGAGAGTGAAAAAGTTGGCTTGAAGCTCAACATTCAGAAAACAAAGATCATGGCATCTGGTCCCATCACTTCATGGGAAATAGATGGGGAAACAGTGGAAACAGTGTCAGACTTTATTTTGGGGGGCTCCAAAATCACTGCAGATGGTGACTGCAGCCATGAAATTAAAAGACGCTTACTCCTTGGAAGGGAAGTTATGCCCAAACTAGATAGCATATTAAAAAGCAGAGACATTACTTTGCCAACCAAGGTCCGTCTAGTCAAGGCTATGGTTTTTCCCGTGGTCATGTATGGATGTGAGAGTTGGACTGTGAAGAAAGCTGATCGCCGAAGAATTGATGCTTTTGAACTGTGGTGCTGGAGAAGACTCTTGAGAGTCCCGTGGACTGCAAGAAGATCCAACCAGTCTATTCTAAAGGAGATCAATCCTGGGTCATTGGAAGGACTGATGCTAAAGCTGAAACTCCAATACTTTGGCCACCTCATGCGACGAGTTGACTCACTGGAAAAGACTCTGATGCTGGGAAAGGTTGGGGGCGGGAGGAGAAGGGGACAACAGAGGATGAGATGGCTGGATGGCATCACCGCCACAATGGACATGAGTTTGAGTGAACTCCAGGAGTTGGTGATGGACAGGAAGCCTGGCGTGCTGTGATTCATGGGGTTGCAAAGAATCGGACACGACTGAGCAACTGAACTGAACTGAATATTTCATTGTGTGGATATACAACAGTTTGTTTAGCCATTCACCTATAAAAGGATGTGTTGTTTGCCTGCAAGGTTTGGCAGTCATGAATGAAGCTGCTGTAAACATCTGTGTGTAAGTGTTTGTGTGGACACGAGTTTTCAGTTCCTTTGGGTAAATACCAAGCAATGTGACTGCTGGATCATATGCTAAGATTATGTTCAGTTTTGTAGAAAACTACCAAACTGTCTACCAAGTGGCCACACCATTTTTCACCCTTACCAGTATTTGGCATTGTCAGTGTTTTTTTTTTTTTTTTGGATTCTGGCCATTCTAATAGCGTATCTATTAGGGTATCTCATTTGCTTGCATTTGCAATTTCCTAACGACATATGGTATTCAGCTTCTTTTCATGATTATTTGCTGTCTGTATATCTTTGTTTGTGAGATGTCTGTTTGGAGTGTTTGCCCACTGGATTGTTTTCCTGTTGCTGAGTTGTAAGAGTTCTTTTTATGTTTTGGATATCTGTCCCTTACCTAGTATGTATTTTGCAAAGATTCTTCTCTCAGTCTGTACATTCTCTTTTTTATTTTTAATTGGAGGATAATCGTTTTACAATGTTATGTTGTTTCTGCCATCCAGCAGTATGAATCAGCCACAGGTATACATGTGTCCCCTCCCTCTTGAACCTTCCTCCCACTTCCCACCCATTCCACCCCTCTAGCTTGTCAGAGACCAGGCTGAGCTTTTTGTGTTCTACAGCGCGTTCCCACTGGCTGTCTATTTTACACATGGTACTGTCTATGTTTCCATGCTCCTCTCTCAATCTGTCCCGTCCTCCCCTTCCCCCACTGTGTCCTCAAGTGTGTTCTCCATGTCTGCATCTCCATTGCTGCCCTGCAAATAGGTTCATCAGTGCCATCTTTCTAGATTCCATACATACGTGTTAATATACAGTATTTGTTTTGGTGCATCCTAACATTTGCCAACAAAAGTCTGTCTAGTCAAGGCTAGTCAAGGCCATGGTTTTTCCAGTGGCCATGTATGGATGTGAGAGTTGGACTGTGAAGAAAGCTGATCACCGAAGAATTGATGCTTTTGAACTGTGGTGCTGGAGAAGACTCTTGAGAGTCCCTTGGACTTCAAGGAGATCCAACCAGTCCATTCTAAGGGAGATCAATCCTGGGTGTTCATTGGAAGGACTGATGCTGAAGCTGAAACTCCAATACTGTGGCCACCTCATGCGACGAGTTGACTCACTGGAAAAGATCCTGATGCTGGGAAAGGTTGGGGGCAGGAGGAGAAGGGGACAACAGAGAATGAGATGGCTGGATGGCATCACCGACTCGTTGGACATGAGTTTGGGTGAACTCCGGGAGTTGGTGATGGACAGGGAGGCCTGGCGTGCTGTGATTCATGGGGTCGCAAAGAGTCGGACACGACTGAGTGACTGAACTGAACTGGACTGAACTGAATATTTGTTTATCTTTCATTATTTACACTCCAACATCCAACTCTTCTGAAGTACTTCTGACCTCCAGGTTGATGGTATTAAAAAGTTTGGACAGTTTGAACTCTCCCTGTCTGTTTACCATCGACTCTCCTTGAGGGGTCAGTTGCATCGTAGATGGGATCAAGTCATCAAGCCCAACAGCAGCTCAACCGCAGCCCTCACGTTCTTCCGCAGAATCATCGCTCTGTCATCTCCTCCGCGTCGGTCGGTGTCCCGTCCAAGTTGGCTGGGTCTCGGGGAGCCGATTGGAGTGGCCGAAACATTTTTGCTGACTGCAGTCATGCTCTCTCGGCCCGTTTGCTGGAATAGACACAGACACCGGTTGGGCCGCGCTGAAGACATTCCTGTCTTGTGAAGCAAGTCTGTTTGTATTTTAGGTTTGCCAGGACTAATGAATTAAAACATTTGGACGCTTTGCAACTTGCTGTTTATCAATGCCTCTTGACAGGAGGAGGGTTTTTCTTTTGCGCTTGCTTTTTCTAGAAGCATGACAACATCCTGGCTGCTGGAGAGGCAAGGAAAGGAGAGAGGGGTCGTGGAGGCAAGCAGAACAGGGAGAGGCCCCGTGGGACGCTGGGGTCTGGGGGACAGCAGGTAGCAGCGAGCCGCCCTCCCAGCTGTCACTGCTGCTCAGATTGTCACGCTGCTATGTGGCAGGTGCAGCCTGGTCTGCCACTAGGTCTCTACTCCACAAAGGCAGCGACCGGCCAAGGCAGTGGCTGGCCCTGGATTACTCGAGTCCAGACACTCGACTAAGTGAGGTAAGGCGACAGGTGTGAAAGGCCAACGAAACGCTCAGAGCTCCAGCAACTTCACCAAAGCTCTGCTACCGCCCCGAGGAGGAATCAGCCCATTTCCCCCAGGCGGTGTGATGAAAAGGCAAGTGGGTGCAGGGGCTGACACCGTGTGGAACTCCAGATCCACCCAACTTTGCCGCCAGCCAGCCTCTGGGAGGCAGACAGATGTTCTCCTTGTGTGGAGGGGAGGGGCTCTAATTAGCTGTGTTGATCAATTTCACTCTCCCCCACCCCTCAGCTGGAAACCCTGCCAGGGATCTATCTACAAAACCCCCGGAGGCAAATTTCCACCCCTCGTGGCTTATGTCTTGGTGCAGAAAAGCACTGGGAGATTTAGCCAAAGGAGGAGTGAAGCTTTTCACCCTCAGATGTTCCGATAATACGGTTTGGTGATGGTACAGGGTGTGACGATAAGAGTTTTTCTTTTGGCTGCAACTTTAAGGGGATTTTTATTGTTTGTTTTGTTTAATTTGAGACAGTCTGTTCTATTCCCTAGGAACAGGTGGCTAACGAGATGGTTGATTCTAACCAGACGAGACTACACACAAATGTATGTCAGAGCTAAGATAAAGCAAACTTTCAGTCAAGTAACAGTGATTTTATATTACCCTTTTCTTGAGTCGAATGTTTCATGTTAATACTTTTTTCTAACTTAGAATGACATGACTTGGAGTGCTTTATGGTTCGTTGCTACTTGTAGTGTTAAATGAATGGGCCAACTATGATTCTAACTGGGTGATAAACAGTTGCTGGTTTTTCTCCAAAGCTATATTAGGTGTTTAATATAAGTCTGTTCTCTTTTCATGTACTGGGTAAGATGATTCCATATGTATGTATGTCTAAATATACATATATATATGCATTTGCTTTGACTCTATAAATAATTGTAAAAACAAAATTAGGTTTTCTAGAACACTATTTTTAGATAGAGAAAAGTTATGGGAAAGAATCAGAAACATTGCTGTGAGAAAATGCCCTGCTACAGCAGTTCCCAGAATCTCACTAAGGATGGCTAAATAGATGATTTATATTTTGCCATTTTTAGAAACATTTTCCTTAAAATATCATTCAGAGTTTTTGGTTTACTGTCTCCATGAGAAGGAAAATAGAGGGCTTAGGGGGATGCTTGATTAAAAATAGAGATGTTAAATATATGGGTTTAAATGACAAAGATATCGTGTATTTATAATAACATATTTTCCTAGTTCCATTGAATAAAAATAATCGAATATCTTTGTTAAAATGTATTTCGGCTAACTTATTTTGACAAAGAAATATTCAAATATTTTCACCCACCCCAACCCATCTTATCTGTAGTATGTTTTTCCATTCATTTCTATCTTAGTTTATTAATTCCATGATAATTTAGTAGGTGGGGTGAAGTATGCATAGGATGTTTTAGGATTTGTCTTTTGCTTATATTATATGTTGTCTTTTGCTTTTATCATATCTACTTTAGAAATGTTTGATAGACTTATAGGTAGTTAATCAGCTATTTAAAGCACATACTATTCATAATATAACAGGGGAATGTCTTTAAGTAGTCTTTGGTATTGAAATAATTAAGTAGTCACTGAAATAATTCCATGATATGATACTCATTTGTTACCACTCCCAGATCAATAATTCAGGTCCAATTTAGGCTTCTGAGTGTGAAGAACTGTCTGATGCCTTATTAAGATTCTTTATCACCCTCAATTAAAAATAAAGCACTATGTAAGACCTCAAAGGGCCAGGGCTGGACGGGTCAGTGTAGGGGATATTAAAAAAAAATGAGGTGGGTGGCAATTTTGCTCCATCCTGTAAATCTCATTCTAGATGTATTTCCAAAGCAATTTTTTTTTTTTTATAAACCAGAAAAAGAATTTTAAATGGAGCAGGTGTAGGGAAAGGAAGCTAGGAGCTAGAAACAGCTTTAAAATAAGAAAACATTGCTTACTAATTTTCTTTTCTAATTTCCAAAGGGCTCTTGGGACAATGTTGGATAAAGTGACCATGGCTCTCTCTTGTCCTTGCAGCTGGAAGACCCAGAGGAAGGCCAAGGCTCAGGTGCCCACATGATCAGCACAGCCAGGGTACCTGCAGATAAGCCAGTACGCATTGCCTTCAGCCTCGACAATGCCGCAGGTATGCTCTGCTCTGAGGAAAAGAGCCCCCCTTACCACCACCCCGCCTGCTGCCTTCTTACCATCATCTTTTCCACGAAGGGTATTTAAAAATGCATGCCTGGGGAATTCCCTGGTGGTTCAGTGGTTAGGACTCTGCACTTCCTCTGCAGGGGCCAGGGGTTTGATCCTTGGTCAGGGAACTAAGATCTTGCATGCTGCATGACCTAAAAAAAGACCATGCCTGGTATGACCCAGTGATGGGGAGTATGATCTTTTTCATCATGCATTGTTGAAGTATGGCTCCCAGAAATCCCTCTGGTGATATTACCATCTCCAAACATTGGGTGGTTCGAGCACATCTCTTTTTCACTTTCTCCGTTTTCGCTTTCTTTTATTATAAAATTCATGGAGCTATAACAATTTCCAAGGAGAGCAAATTATGTCATTGTTCAAACCGCATGAGGAAACGTGTGCTAAGAGCTGGCAGTTGGCTAGGTAAGATAAAAATATCATTGTCCTGGTTCCAGCAGCATTTCCTGAAGCCCAGTTCCAAATACTGGTTTCTTGCTGGTGCTCCCACACTTCCGGCTAAATAAACAGACTCCAGCGGGAGTGATGAATGGGACAGGTGACGCGAACCCTCTTGAAATAGTTCGGTCTGAGGTGAGGCTGCCACACTTAGAGCCCTGTGTCATGGCTTCCTTCAGTGACCTCTTAACACGCATATTCAGTTGCACCTCCTTTGAGAGGGGACCCCAGGTGGTGTGAGGTCACAGCCGTGAGGAAGGGAAGGCTTGGGTTTCTTCCACTGGCATCAGCTTTTGCTTGCAGTCTGATGTCATTCGTTATAGTCACATAATCATACACTTTAAACCATATCATCATTTAAACCCTAGATCTTCTGAGAATTGATTATTTCCTTCCCTCCTTTTCTTCCTTCCTTCTTTCTTACGGTGCTCCTGGGGGAAGGAACACTTTAAAAAGTCATGATTGAAAGGGGACAAAGTAATACAGAGTAAGGATCTGACTCTGTGATGTCTGACATTACATAGCCCATTCAGACTTGACTATGAGTGTGCAGTCGCTCAGTCATGTCTGACTCTTTGCGCCCCCGTGGACCGCAGCCCACCAGGCTCCTCTGTCCATGGAGTTTTCCAGGCAAGGATACTGGAGTGGGTTGCCATTTCCTACTCCATCAGACTTTACTAGACTGCATTATTATGGGGGTAACAATTACCCTGGGGTTCCTGGACTGTGCAATCCCCAGTGGCAGATTCTTTCAGAGGTAAAAGAGGTGAAGCCTTGATTCTTCATCATCTACTCTTCTGACACTTTTCCATGGCTGCTGTTATGCTGTATTCCCACTCAATGTTGCCCTGAAAGACAATGGTGAAGGGAAATCCTCCCAACTGGCGAATCAACCCATCCCAACTTAGAAATGACAATAACTATCAATTGCATTTGTCTTTTCATTCAGTTCAGTTCAGTCACTCAGTCGTGTCCGACTCTTTGCGACCCCATGAATCACAGCACGCCAGGCCTCGCTGTTCATCACCAACTCCCGGAGTTCATTCAAACTCGTGTCCATCGAGTCGGTGATGCCATCCAGTCATCTCATTCTTTGTCGTCCCCTTCTCCTCCCGCCCCCAATCCCTCCCAGCATCAGAGTCTTTTCCAGTGAGTCAACTCATCGCATGAGGTGGCCAAAGTATTGGAGTTTCAGCTTCAGCATCAGTCCTTCCAAGGAGCACCCAGGTTTGATCTCCTTTAGATTGGACTGGTTGGATCTCCAAGGGACTCTCAAGAGTCTTTTCATTAGACTTTCATTTATACTATATCTGATCTTTGGAATAACCATGCTACATACCTATTAGTATTCTTAATTTTCAGAGACAAAGATTGAAGTCCAGAGACCACACTGTTAGTAAATAACAGAGTTATGATTTAAACTCACATCCCTGGACTGGACTGTTTAAACCCTCTCCACTATTCCAAGCTGCATCTCTAAGAAGAAAAAGAAAACTACATGCGTAGGGAGGAAGAGTCTGTAAGAACTCTCCGTACTTTCTGCTCGATTTATCTATAAACCTAAAACTGCTCTGAAGAATAGTCTCCTGTTAAAAAGAAAAACCAAACAAAAAAAAAGAAAGCTCCTTCGTTTTTATGCATTTCTTAAATGCAAGATTTTGAGGAATAACACGTGCTTGACTGGCTGGGTCTCAAGACAGACACATGTAAACCCAAACTCCAGGGAGAAGGAAAATATACAATTTTCTTTCTTGTGCTTGTGTTCCACATGAGCAAGACAAGTCCTGTTATAATCAACAGAGTTATAGGGAAAATGTAGTATATAGAGCTTGTTTGTTCTAAATAGTATGATTATGTCATAATTTGGGATGACGCAAATAAATGTTCCCTCATTTTCATTTTAACAAAATTTATGTACAGAAAAGAGCCATGGAGAGAGGAGGCTCTTGCTCTCTGGGTTGCACGAATAGGTTCTTCCTTGAAATACAAGATGCACAACTTGTAATTAATTTACCACCATCTTTTGAGCACTGAGAATTCCTGCATATTTTTCATCAGTCAATTTTGATTGGTTTGTTGCAATCTCTTTCAAATGTCCCAAGAATGTTCACTTCTGAAATTCATGATTTTTTTGATATGGTAGCTTCCAATAAGGGTTGTCATTTATTTCAAGTAATTCCTGCCTTTTACCTCTACAGAAGGACGCTTATGAAGTTTTATGAACAACCTTCTAAAATTAAATTTTAAAAAGGATCAATGGATTCCCATAGATCTAGAAAAGGCACCTAACTAGAGAAACCAAGACAGGAGTTAGAGTTCCCTGTTTCTCGATCTTTCTTAGAATAATCACTGGAGAGCACTCATCAAAAATGTATGTTCCGTGGCCCTCCTCCTACTGCAGTAAGTTCAGACTGAAGCCCCAAAAACTGTATTTCCCTATGCACCTGAAGTTACAAGTGTACGGAAAGATGCTTTTCAGACACTTGGGGACACTCCCTCTGAATTCTTGAGTGAGGAGTGTGTGGAGTGTCACGCCACGCAACACTTGCCATCACACGCGCTGCATGCCTTTTGAATTCCAGAGCATGTGGTCTGTAGACCACACATGTAGGGGGAAACAAAGGAAAACATCTCATTTATAATAAGTGAGAAAACCAAGCAAACTTTAAAAAAGTAATTCCGTATTACTGCATTTAGTAGGGAGTAAGGAGAGTCCACGAGAAAAGGAGACATCTTTGTCTGTGAATGTTGACTTGTTCATGTCTCATGAGCCTCGTGCAGTGCTTATTCCTCTAGTCATCTTTAATTTTCCTTCATATTTTTCTGAGACAATTTAGTGTAAAAGTTAAGGGCCTAGGGCTTTGGAACTAGTGAGGGGTGGTTTCCACATTCATTTCCATCACTGTTTGTGTGATCTTGCATAAATCACTCAACTTTTCTGAACTTCAGTTTCCCACATGTGTTTAGTAATAACTCATAGAGTTGTTGGAAGAATTAAATAACACTATATAGATAAAGGGGGCTCCCAGGTGGCTCAGTGGTAAAGAATCTGCCTGCAATGCAGGAGATGTGGGTTCGATCCTGGATGGGAAAGATCCCCTTGTTAAGGAAATGACAACCTACTCCTCTATTCTTGCCTGGGAATCCCCCTGGACAGAGGAGCCTGGTGGGCTACAGTCCATGGGATTGCAAAGAGTCAGACATGATTTAGTGACTAAAACAATAACAGCAATGTAGATAAAGCGTTTAGCATCATGTTTGATACGAATTAAGGACTAAACTAGCCCCTGTGTTTATGATGACTGATTCTGGAGTATTAAGCAAAGTATAAACCATGAAACAGCTGTATGTTTCACCTACATCTCACAGTTCTGCCTCATGTCGAGGTAGGGTTTACAGGATAAATGAGCTGCAACTATTTAGCGACTCCTTATCCACCTGGTGGATTGTGGGTGTCTCGCTTCTGCTCTTGTTAATTAGCTGAGCTTTACTTACTTTCTGTATTTCCAGGGCTCTGTCAAAGTCTGGTGGGCTGTGCAACAGAGAAGTACAATGAGATCTCCTATGGGTTTTAAAAGGAAGAGAGATTTGCGGAAAAATCTGTCACCCAGAGCAGATGGGTACAGCTTCTTGGAAGATGTGATAGTCATCCTGGGCTTGAAGGCAGGTAGGGCATAGAAAGAGTGTAGGAAAGATACCATTTCTGGAAACTAGGTGTAAAAAAAGGAAGCTACACATCTTCTGGGGCTTCCCTGGTGGCTCAACAGGAAAGAATGTGCCTGCAATGCTGAAGATGCGGATTTGATCCCTGAGTTGGGAATTGATCCCCTAGAGAAGGAAATGGCAACCCATTCCAGTATTCTTCCCTAGGAAATCCCAGGGGCAGAGGAATCTAGTAGGCTATAGTCCAGGGGGTTGCAGAGAGTCGGACATGACTTAGTGACTAAACAACAACAACAACAACACATCTTTTAACAATTCTTCTTTTCTCCTTTAGACAGAAATCATGAGCAAAACCTAAGTCAGAAAAAGCACAGTTTGTTCAGGAAATTCTTAAACTCTTTTCAACTGGAGCAGAGGTCTGAACTATGGAAGAGTAACCTGACATTTACTAAGCCCCTCTGAGCTGGGCATTTTGCTGGAGTCTTGTGTAGAAAGTTTGTTTGCAGTTCAGTTCAGTCGCTCACTTTGTTTTAGATAGCAGTAAACTAGCATTACCAAGTCAATCTTCAGAGTGCAATGAAAGAGCTTGTTTTGATCAGAAGCAGCAGAGTGTCAAGAATTCTTGAGCAAGGGAGTAATATGATGAAAATGGTAAGTGTTCAGTTGAAATAGCCTGGAATGTGAGGATATGAGAGAATGGAAGAGGCTTCTTATCATGGCACACAGATAAAGTGCTGAAAGCCTGGATTAGAGAATGGGATGGGATGACTGAATTCAGAGTACATTTTGAAGGAAGGGTTGGAAAGACTTGGTGACAGATTGGCCTGGGAGATGAGGAATTGATCATTGATAGCAAAATGAGCCACAAGTCTCCAAAAAGACTATGGACCTCCAAGGGGTTAAATAAAGGAAGTCTGTTTTTAGGGGAAAAAAAAAAGCTTTAAAAATACAATCACCATTTTTAGCCTAACATTAGAATGCTTTATTAAGTAATATTTAGCTAACCGTAACTGCCAGAGACAGCAATGCTTGTCTTTCTTTTTTTTTAAGAATATATTTTATTGGAACGTCCTTGGCAGTACAGTGGTTAAGACTTTGTCTTCTGATGCAGGAGGTGCGGGTTTGATCCCTGGTCAGGGAGCTAAGATCTGACATGGCTCTGGGCCAAAAAACCTAAGTCATAAAACAGAAGCAATATTGCAACAAATTCAATAAAGACTTTAAAAATGGTCCACATCAAAAAAAAAGAATCTTTAAAAAATTTAATTTAAATTTATTTATTTGGCTGTATCGTGTGGCTTTGTAGGATCTGGGAATCTCAGTTCCCAGACCAGGGATCAAACCTTGGCCTTGTACAGTGAAAGCTTGGAGTCCTAACCACTGGACTGCAAGGAAATTCCCAGCAATGCTTGTCTTTAGTAAACTAATGATATAATTTGTATTGCCTCCAAATTTCTAATTCCAAGAGTTGACTTTCTAAACAGGGACTTTCATGGAATCAGTTTTCCTCAACAGAAAATGTGCAGACGAGAAATATGGATCACATCTTTTGGGTTATTAAGGAGAATAACCTGGCCCTTCTCCAATTAGAATTTTGACTCTGATGGACATGAGGTTTTGATATTAATTACTTGAGAATTTTCCTTATCTTCAATGGAGCCAAAGTCTGGCACACTTTGAAAAAAATCTAGGCCTTGGCTTTAAAAAAAAATTTCTTATTATTACAGTCAGAAATACTTCTTATTTTGAGTCAGAGATATAAGCCCAAGCTCATAGCTTTCAACATTTTTTTTTTAATCTGGGTATGATTTCATTAGAAGATATTTAGTTAAAAAAATCAAGACTCACTCTGTTTATGTAAACTGTTTTGTCCCCACAAACCGGGTGTTTTGTATGACAGTGGGAATTATGTGGAGTAGCTGAAACAACTATCCTTGAATCCAATTTAACTGGATATTATACGAATGTCTCTTTGGAAGCAAGATTTACACATGCAAAACTAGCTCTCAGCAAAATTGTGATACAGGTGAAGTGTCTCTTGTCATTGTTTCCTTCCTTTGACTTTTTCTATCTTTGGTACCTTTTGGTGTTATTTCTCTTCCTCCTCAGGGTCCCAAAGTTTCCATACTTTCTCTTCACATTTCAACCCTTGTTTTCAGGAAAGACTCTGGAAAACCTCATTCATGGTAAGCAATTAGTAAATGTCACGACTGACCCTTTTATCTCTCTTGGTGTGTTTGTGCGTATCCATGGGGGAATCAGTAGGAAGCCTAAGGATCAAGTTCCCACGGGAATTCTACCAGCTAGCTTGGTAAGGGTGGCATTTGAGGACGTGGTCTGGGTGAGTCTCTTTGCATTTTCCTGAGACACGTTCTGTCCCAATTCTGACCCTACTTTGAGTTCATCTCTGCATGAGCTGACAACAATCAGCTGAAAACCACTCAAGCTCTTAGAAGTGGGGGCATGATCTCCTATATTTATATTCTTTTCAGCAGCAGTCCCCAAGCTTTTTGGCACCAGGGACCAGTTTTGTGGAAGACGATATTTCCACAGAAGGAGGGGTAGGTTTGGGGATGATTCAAGCACATTACATTTATTGTGTGCTTTATTTCTATTATTATTATGTTAGTTCCACCTCAGATCATGAGACTCTGGATCCCAGGCGTTGGGGATCCCTGATCTATACAGCACAGAGTTGAGAACCTAGTAGAACTTAATAAATACTATAAGATCTATAATACCATATCTATAACCCCTTTGAGTTCGTGCTTCTGATACCAGGTGAAGATTTTTTGAGATACAGCTGGATTTATTGGTTGGAATCTGTTATTTAAGGCTGCAAAGAAAAGATCAGAATGGAAATGAATGCTTATGGAATTCCTGGGTGCTTTTATTCGTACTATCTCATCAATTTAGTCCAAGTGACAGTTCTGCTGAAAAGATGTTATTATACCCATTTTACAGAAGTGGAAGTGTTGGCTAAGGAAGGTTAAATAACTTGTGGAGGTGCTAGTGGTAAAGAAATCACCTGCTAATGCAGCAGACAGAAGAGATATGTGTTTGATCCCTGGGTCAGGAAGATCCCCTGGAGGAGGAAATGGCAACCCACTCCAGTATTCTTGCCTGAAGAATCCCTTGGACAGAGGAGCCTGGTGGGCAATAGTTCATGGGGTCTCAAAGAGTTGGACATGACTGAAGTGACTTATCACGTAGGCACTCTAATCAAGCAGCTGATATAAATAATGGGAAGGGAGTCAAAGCCAGGCCCTTGGGGTTAATTTTGCTTTATTACCCATTTAGAGGTAGGGTCCAGGTGGCACAATGGTAAAGAAATCACCTGCTAATGCAGCAGACGGAAGAGACGTGTGCTTCGATCCCTGGGTTGGGAAGATCCCCTGGAGGAGGAAACGGCAACCCTCTCCTGTATTCTTGGCTGGAAAATTCCATGGACAGAGGAGCCTGGCAGGTTATACTCCACGGGGTCACAAAGAGTCAGACACGACTGAGCGCACGCAAGGAAAGAAGGAATCCAAGTAATAAAAGAATGAATGTTCCTGTCAGCAAATGGCTTCCCTAGTGGTCCTGGGAAATGATGAAGGCAAGTTAGTTCTGGTACGTTTTCATAGAGTAGGAAAGAAGAAAGGGAGAGGTAGTGGTGTGCTGAGAAATAAACATTTCCAAAGGGCTCTTGAAACACATGTTTCTGAATGAGTGACTATGTTTCTAAGCTGAAAGTGAAAGTCAAGTTGCTCAGTCATGTCTGACTCTTTACGACCCCATGGACTGTAGCCTACCACGTTCCTCTGTCCATGGGATTTTCCAGGCAAGAGTACTGGAGTGGGGTGCCTTTGCCTTCTCCAGGGGATTTTCCCAACCCAGGGATCGAACCTGGGTCTCCAGCATTGCAGACAGGAGCTTTACTGTCTGAGCCAACAGGGAAGCCCGTTTCTAAGCTAAATAAGTCCAAAAATTCTTTAAAAAGGATAAATCAATAAGATTCACAAAATGATGGCTACAATAATAGTGACTAGATGAGTATTTCATAGAAACATAAAGTCTATGTTTAATCAGGTCTCTCCATGCAGAGAAATATCACTCAGTCTGTTTGATATATGATCTTGTTTGCCTGATAGTTTTAGGTACTGGTTAAGGTAACATGGTGATTTTTACTAATTGACAACCTACTAGGTTTCATACCAAAGCTGTACCTTTATCCATATCCGTATATCTGTCCTAATTTTATGGGCCCTGAAAATTCAATGTGTATTAAAGCAGTCTCATCTCTAATGTTTAACAGTCAGAAAACAAAATTTAAAAAAAAGGATGAAGTGTTTCAAAATGATATGATGCTCTAACAAGAACCAAGCTATCTATAAATCTTAAAATAGGATTTTGATGTATTAGTAATGTGAGTAGGCCATCCTGTATCATTTATTTATTTCTAAAAATAATGTGAATCTTTATTTAGATTTCAAATGAAAGTACTCAAAAGACTTTTCATGTGTAAGTTAAAAAAATTTTTAAAGCATTATTTTATATAATGTTTGCTTTGATAGGGAAGTAAAGAGAAACCCTTTTCAAATTCAGATTTGAATGAAGAGATTAAACCTTAAAGACCCGAAGTTATGGCCACACCAGGAAAATCTTTAACTTGGCATAGGGTGAGTTAAATTACATAGAGCACTGAAATACTCTAATTCAGTAATTAGAGTCGGTGATCTTGATCTTACCTGTTCTCTTTGGAATATTCAGATGATGAAGATAATACCCTTAATCCCCACCATTATACATATACGGACACATGCCTGCACGTGCGCGTACACCCACACATACACACCCACACATAGACATGCACACACACACAGACACACACAGACATACACAGACACACACACACACACAGACACACAGACACACAGACACACACACAGACATACACACAGACACCCACAGACACACACACAGACACACACACACCCCCTTCTCTCTCCATTACAACTTTGGCTGAGTTTATGGTGAAAAGATGGAAAGTAAACGCGATTATGTTAAGCATTCATTATTACTGTTGATTATTTCCTGGGTGCTAGGCTTTAGGCTAAACGATTGACATATGAATTCCTTTACTAATAATAAATTTCTGAGACAGAGAATGTCACACCCATTTTGCAGAGGAGAAAACTGAATCTCTAAGAGACGTTGATCTTCCATTCTCACCACTTAAAGAGTGGCCAACTTGAGATTCAAATGCACGTCTGTCTGTCCTACCGAGTGGCACTGACCCATGTCCTTAGTGGTTAGGAGTCTTCACAGGCAAACAGTCACCAGGAAAGGTTTTGGATGAGCCTCTGCACTGTGGTCACTGCCCAAACTCTTGCCTCTCTAGTGTCAACTTGCCCCTGATGTATCTTGAAAGACAGTCTCCTAGGCACCAGCGCCAGGGGTCGTCCTGTAGGTAGGACAACAATTTGTGGAGGCACAGTGCAAAAATTCTGGGGCTCTTTGTTAAAAAATTACTAAGAATTTCAAGACAGCATACACAGATCATTAAACCAAGTGTGGACCGCCTGGGCGAAGGGCAATTGCGATTGTGCAGGTGCATTCCCTGGAAGCCGGCTCTGACTGCCTGACGTGTAGATGCATTGAATGGATTCTGTGCCAGCTGGCTCTCAGTTTCTTGGTTGGGGAGTGGAGTGAGGCTTGGGAATATTCTCTGAGCATGACTTCTTCCTCTCCTGAGGTCATCTTCTCTGGGTGGAGAGTTATACTTGTTTTACCAAGGATTTAGAGTTTGGAAGGATAGCTAGACTTAGTTGTATGTAGGATTGGGGGCACAGGGGTTGGCGGGTAGGGGGAGATGGTTGACTCCAGAGTCCAGTCAAGATGTTTTCTAGAGCAGTTGTTCAAACACTGGTTCATAGACATGCTTTGGTTTTGATGAAGTTTTCCTCTCTGATGTTAAACAAAAGAAATAAGAACATGGTAGTGTGTGTATGTGTGATTATGTGTGTCTATAAAGCTAGCTTTATCCAATGTTATTGTTGTTGAGGGGCTTCTGTGGTGGCTCAGATGGTAAAGAATCTGACTGCAAGAGGACGCCTGGGTTCCATCCCTGGGTTGGGAAGGTCCCCAGAGGAGCCTGGTGGGCTACGGTCCATGGGGTCGCAGAGGCAGACACAACTGAGTGGCACACACACACCACACACAAGGGCACAATTCCCAGCGTTTTGGGGAATGTGTTCCTGGCTCATGAAGTACAAAAGTATGGGAAACTGGAGCAGAAGGTGAGGAGGCGCAGGCAGCGTGAGGGGAGCCCTGGACAGGGTGGCACCGCCTGTGAGACTCCTTTCCCTTCTTGGGGCCCTTTGTCTTCAGCTCTGCCCTGAGAATCTGGGACCAGATGATTGCCCAGTCCCTTCCAGCTGCAGCATTCTCTGAGAGCTCTGGCCGCATAGCTCTAATTACTAAATATCAGCGAGGATTTGGGTTACAGACCCAGTGGGTCTTGCTTGTCCCATTCATGGAGAATCACAGAGCAGATAGTTTAAGGAAATCTGAAACAGAATCACCACCGAAGCAATCCAACAGCTGCTAAATAGAAGCTTAGACAAGCCCATCATAAAATGTACTATGGTATGTCATAATGGTTGGGATACCAATCAAAAGTTCTATCTTAAGTACCATTGACTCAGTCACATTGTGCTTGCAAAACAGGCAGTGAACATCTGTTTATTAAAAAAAAACGTCTCTTTCATTCTTTCCTTTATCTTTCATCCTTTCATAAATTCCTGGGGCTACCTTTTGCTTGATCCATCAAGCCCACAGTGCCATTTTAAAAAGGAAGCCTATGAATTATTTTCTTAGAGCATTAAAAATGCGATAAAGTGGTGTGCCAGTGGAGCACAGAACCTCAGTCCCTGCCTTGAATGTAATAGGTATTCAATGAATATTTGGTAAATAAATACATTTTAAAAGATGTACTTGCATTCTGATTTTTATCACATTATATACATATCTAGCAGCTACTATCCTTTTTTTTTTTTAACAAAAGCCAAATTTGCCAAAAGGGTGTCTTACATAGCTACTGTACACTCTACTTTGTGCTTCTGGAATTGTCAAAACAAACCTGACTGCACTTAGGAACTCCGATCTGATATCACTGTCAAAATGTTTTACAGCGATTTGGCCAAATGTTTGTGGAACAGCTGTGCTACTAGTCTGCCTGAGTCATTTTTCTTCTTTCATTTTGGCCCGATCCAGTGATTCATTATTCTGCTTTTAGAATATTTGCCTATTTTTAAAACCAGTCAGAGAAGGCAGCCACTGTTTAAAAGTAAACACACCACACATCAACTTGGAGCAGCTTTGTAAGCAGCTTTGCAAGCCCTGAAATTTCTGGCTGGCAGGGATGCCAGCTAAACCAGATGGCATCAGGGAGCGAAATACAGGACTGGCTTTCAAACACGGTCGATTCCTTACATCTGTCTTTGGTTTTCTTGTTTCCGTTGTCATTTCCTGCTTGGATTAATCCAGCCCAATCCATTCCTTAACAAAAATCTTGCCTTTATTTTCTAAAATATTTCTGTGTCTAAAATATGTCTATCAATTAGACTTTTTTTTCAACTCTAGGAATTCAATCTTAAGCCTTTACTTATCTGCAAAATTGTCAACTTGGTTCCATATATGCGCTTCTATCATATATGGTGTGAGTATCAATAATGACAGATTTTTATAATGGGCTTTATTAATCCTGAGTCATACCAGATATTTGCTATTTAGTAATAAAGATGAATAATTCCCCTCTCCCCTTTTTATAGTTAAGCAGGAAGGAGCATGACTTCACTGGAGCAAGGTGGATTAAGTCCCAGGAAGCCTTGAGTTCCATTCCTGGCTTGTCTTTTAGAATTCTAAATGCACTGTCTGCTCTGGTACTTCATAGGAGTGGTTTCTCCTCCTAACAAGTGCCCACTCATTTATGACTATTAGGGTTGGGGTGCCAAAGTAGAATAGGTTCCCATTTACCCATGCCAAACAGTGTTGCTGGCCTTGAGCTCCATGAGCTGAAATAATCGTGATTTGTGTTATTGCTCATGTTTAACCTCTGTGCGGGGCTTCCCTGGTGGCTCAGACAGTAAAGAATCTGCCTGCGGTGCAGGAGGCCTGGGTTTGCTCCCTGGGTTGGGAAGATCAGCTGGAGAAGGGAATGGCTACCCACTTCAGTATTCTTGCCTGGAGAATTCCTTGGACAGAGGAGTCTGGCAGGCTCTAGTCCATGGGATTGCAATGAGTCGGATGTAATTGGGCAACTAACACTTTTCCGTTTTGAGTTATTGATGTTTAATGGAAGTAAATTTAAATGAACCTTAAAAGCAAAATCTGTTTTACAAACGATAGGTTTTATAATAAAGGCTACCTCCAAAGAATCAATAGAAACAAGTGACTATTTCTTTTTTAAAAAACTCTGTTTATTGTCCAATTCTTTGCGAATGATGAGATGGATTGAAAAAGTTACAAAATATTGGGCAGAAGTTGTCACTTCTTAGTAGGAAGAGTCCATTCAAAGGACCAGGGGACTGACTGTCCTCATTTCACAGTGAGACGGCACGCCAGCCTGCAGTGAGGGTCTTGGGAAGAAGGTCCCCCCATCTCTACTTGCTCTCTGAAGCTGCCTGGTGTCAGTGGGCCTGGGGGCATTGTCTGGTAGGTGCAGGCGCAGATGAATTCACAGTTGGTACTGCATTGCTATTGTCTGAAGCCACTCCTAGGTGGGGGTATTGTTACACTATCATTTTTTATACTGCCCTTGGCTAAAATGTACCAGATGCTCTTGAGGCATTTGGCAGGGATGAATCCTGTCCTTGTTTGAATCATCTTTCTGGTGATTATCTTTGGTGCCTTGGAGGAAATGTAATCCCTCAGAAACCCGGAACTCTTGTCTGGAAGAAAGTGAAAGTGAAAGTCACTCAGCTTTGTCCTACTCTTTGCGACCCCAGGGACTATACAGTCCATGGAATTCTCCAGGCCAGCATACTCGAGTGGGTAGCCTTTCCCTTCTCCAGGGGATCTTCCCAACCCAGGGATGGAACCAGGGTCTCCTGCATTGCAGGCGGATTCTTTACCAGCTGAGCTGCATGGGAAGCCCACACTCTTTTGTCTACTGCATTTTATTTGGATTGTGTTGTCAAGGAGTGGATAGAGGATGCTGGCTTCTGCATCGTGTATGGCCCATATCCCTTCATCGAGTTTCAAACAGAACTTCAAGTTTTTATAAGTGAATTTGGTTATGGTAGTGAGAACATAAAAAAAACCCAGGATCTTTCTTTCTTATAATTTAAAGTAGATTTGGCTTTTCAATTATTCGTTTAGCCTGTATTTCATCTTATTCTCCTAGTTGTGCCTGGGTCAGGTGTTGTCAGCAAGGAGAGGACTGGAAATGAATGGTGAGTGGACCCACAGGGCCAGAGATACAGAGGTTCTGCTGGCGGGAGGGCTGTCCTTCTGTACCACGGCTAAAGGTCAGAAGTATGCTCTTTTTTTAAAAAAAAAAACCTTTAAAGACAGTCTTTATTAATGCTAAAATTGCTTAGTTAAGCCTCAGCTGGAACCACTACACTTCTATCTTTTTTTAGAAAAGATTTTTCGGTTCAGAATTTTCTCATTTTTTGTTTGTTTATATTTTATGTATTAATTATTTTTGTCCACACTTCGAGGCTTGTGGGATCATAGTTCTCCGACCAGGGATTGAACCCACACCCTGTGCATTGGAAGCTCGGAGTCTTAGCCACTGGACTGCCAGGGATGTCCCCTATAGTTCTGTCTTTATCTGTACAGAGTAATAGAATGAACACCAGCAGCTACTCACTACTCTAGATCCCATAGCTCTCTTAAACTTCCTCAGTTCAGTTCAGTTCAGTCGCTCAGTCGTGTCCGACTCTTTGCGACCCCATGAATCACAGCAGGCCAGGCCTCCCTGTCCATAGTGAGGGTCAAAATGCTGTACGTCAAGGTCATCTTATTCTTGAGAAGCACTTTCTTCTGACCCTAAGCACAGCTTTTCTTACCATGTGAATCCAACTGGCATGAATTCTTTCAGAAATTCTGCTGTAGAAAACCTTTCCTCCTGCCCAGTGATTGCCTGGTACAACTCCCATAGTCTTTTTGTCCAAGGAGGTTAGCCTTATTGCTAAGGCAAGGATAGCAGCAGCAGATTCTTGAAGAGATTTAGGTAAACCTATCAGGCTTCCTCTGATGCTTCTGTGAACCGCCTCTTCTAATCCAGCAGCACCTGCCTATTTTTAATGTTTTTGGCTGTACCGAGTCTTCCTTGTGGCGCTTGGGCTTTCTCTAGTTGCACTGCGTGGACTTTCTCATTGTGTCATGGACTTAGTTGGCCCCATTGGCATGTGGGGTCTTAATTCCTTGACCAGGGATTGAACCCACGTCCCCTGCACTGGAGGGTGGATTCTCAGCACGGGGCCGCTGGGGAAGTCCCAACACCTGCCTATTGCCACCAGCCAGTGGAGGGCAGCTGAGGGTAGAGTTGCGGGCTCTCCTGCATCAGGGCAGTGGGTTGGACATCAGGTTGGCATTGCTGCCTGGTGCTCTGGGAAGAAACGCCCTGATTGGGTGGCTGCCCGTCATCCACTGTAACCTAGACGACGAAGCTCTGGTCACCTGCCTGGTAGTGGTGGTTTGTGGTAAGGGCAGAGGGCAAGCCCATCAAAGCTGGCCGCCCTTGCAGTCTTTCAGGGCAGAAGTAACACTTCTCTTTTTCACTCACACGTTCTTCTGTTTTATTGAGGTTGTCCTGGTCACCTCATTATCACCTTGTTAAATAAAGCACTTTCCTGCATATCATATTTTTTTGGTTTTGGCTAATGTCAGAGTATTGAAAGACAAGCAGTGCTTCACTGGGGAACTACCAGACAGCATTTGAGGATTCTGCTTGCAAAATTTTGAGATAGAGAGAGCACAGTGTACCAAAAATGAGCAAAATTGGCTTCTGTATTCTTTCTGTCCCTAACTGATGTATACAGGTCCAAAGATGGTAACAGCAGGACAGCTCTCCCTAGAGAAAGGGCTCTCATAGTGAAGAATTTTTATTTTCATGTTTTAGATGAGACACCAGCTGAAGATGCCATTCCTCTGGTCTTTCCAGAATTAGAGCAGCAACTACAGGTAAGGATATTTCTATAGTCTTTCACTTTTCTTCCTTAGTTTGATAAAATACAGTGAATGGAAAAGTCATCTAATTGAGAAAGACTGATTTGTAGACAGAGTGGCGATTTAACATCATCAAGGTCTTTATTTCTAGGACTCCACAGTCATGAACTCTCAGGTAATGTCCCTGTGTGTTTATCTGGCTATAGCACAAGAATATTAAGAACTCAGGGTATAAACAAGTTCCTACATTAAAAAAATATATATTTATTTATTTTAACTGAAGGATAATTGCTTTACAATGTTGGTTTCATTTCTGCCATATATCACCATGAGCTAGCTATAGGTGTACCTATGTCTCCTCCCTCGTGAACCTCCCTTCCACCTCCCACCCTTTCCCACCCCTCTAAGTTGTTATAGCAAGCTCCTCCTTTGAAGGAGTTTTGGAGCGTGGGGATGGTCTGGCCCCTGCTCTCCTTGCCTGCGGATATTTCTGGGCCATTGCAGTTTTGGCCCATGGTGGGTTGGTGATTTAGTGATAAACTGCAAGGGAAACTTGCCATGTGTGGCAAGATTCAGAATAATTTTCATTTCTCAAACCACCCTTATCTCATCCCAAGTTCTCTGAGAATTCTTAATAGAATGTAATTATTTTAAGTTAAATCTTCTGAATACTTTATGTACTTATGGAAAACACTAATGAATTTCTTGGCCAACCTGATATTTTGTATGCATAATTTATGGATGATCTATCAAAGATATGCTCTTTTAATATACCAGAATTATTTCAGTTCAGTTCAGTTCAGTCGCTCAGTCGTGTCTGACTCCTTGCGACCCCATGAATCACAGCACGCCAGGCCTCCCTGTTCATCACCAGCTCCCAGAGTTCACTCAAACTCATGTCCATCGAGTCAGTGATGCCATCCAGCCATCTCATTCTCTGTCGTCCCCGTCTCCTCCCACCCCCAATCCCTCCCAGCATCAGACTCTTTTCCAGCGAGTCAACTCATCGCGTGAGGTGGCCAAAGTATTGGAGTTTCAGCTTTAGCATCAGTCCCTCCAATGAACACCCAGGATTGATCTCCTTTAGAATGGACTGGTTGGATCTCCTTGCAGTCCAAGGGACTCTCAAGAGTCTTCTCCAGCACCACAGTTCAAAAGCATCAATTCTTTGGCGATCAGCTTTCTTCACAGTCCAACTCTCACATCCATACGTGACCACTGGAAAAACCATAGCCTTGACTAGACAGACCTTGGTTGGCAAAGTAATGTCTTTGCTTTTTAATATGCTATCTGCTGCTACTGCTGCTAAGTCACTTCAGTCATGTCTGACTCTGTGCGACCCCACAGACGGCAGCTGACCAGGCTCCGCCGTCCCTGGGATTCTCCAGGCAAGAACACTGGAGTGGGTTGCCATTTCCTTCTCCAATATGCTATCTAGGTTGGTCATAACTTTCCTTCCAAGGAGTAAGCGTCTTTTAATTTCATGGCTGCAATCAGTATCTGCAGTGATTTCCGAGCCCAAAAAATAAAGTCTGACACTGTTTCCACTGTTTCCCCATCTATTTCCCATGAAGTGATGGGACCAGAGGGCTTCCCTGGTGGCTCAGAGGTTAAAGCGTCTGCCTCCAATGTGGGAGACCTGGGTTCGATCCCTGGGTCGGGAAGATCCCCTGGAGAAGGAAATGGTAACCCACTCCAGTATTCTTGCCTGGAGAATCCCATGGACGGAGAAGCCTGGTAGGCTACAGTCCACGGGGTCGCAAAGAGTCGGACACGACTGAGCGACTGAACGGAACGGAACGGATGGGACCAGATGCCATGATCTTCGTTTTCTGAATGTTGAGCTTCAAGCCAAACTTTTCACTCTCCTCTTTCACTTTCATCAAGAGGCTTTTGGAAGGAGCTAATTCAGTCTTCATTCCAATCCCAAAGAAAGGCAATGCCAAAGTATGCTCAAACTACCGCACAATTTCACTCATCTCACACGCTAGTAAAGTCATGCTCTAAATTCTCCAAGCCAGGCTTCAGCAATATGTGAACTGTGAACTCCCAGATGTTCAAGCAGGTTTTAGAAAAGGCAGAGGCACCAGAGATCAAATTGCCAACATCCGCTGGATCATGGAGAAAGCAAGAGAGTTCTAGAAACACATCTATTTCTGCTTCATTGACTATGCCAAAGCCTTTGACTGTGTGGATCACAACAAACTGTGGAACATTCTTCAAGAGATGGGAATCCCAGACCACCTGACCTGCCTCTTGAGAAACCTGTATGCAGGTCAGGAAGCAACAGTTAGAACTGGACATGGAACAACAGACTGGTTCCAAATAGGAAAAGGAGTACATCAAGGTTGTATATTGTCACCCTGCTTATTTAACTTCTATGCAGAGTACATCATGAGGAACGCTGGGCTGGAAGAAGCACAAGCTGGAATCAAGATTGCCGGGAGAAATATCAATAACCTCAGATATGCAGATGACACCACCCTTATGGCAGAAAGTGAAGAGGAACTCAAAGTGTTGATGAAAGTGAAAGAGGAGAGTGAAAAGTTTGGCTTGAAGCTCAACATTCAGAAAACAAAGATCATGGCATCTGGTCCCATCACTTCATGGGAAATAGATGGATAAACAGTGGAAACAGTGTCAGACTTTATTTTTCTGGGTTCCAAAATCACTGCAGATGCTGATTGCAGCCATGAAATTAAAAGATGCTTACTCCTTGGAAGGAAAGTTATGACCAACCTAGATAGCATATTAAAAAGCAGACATTACTTTGCCAACCAAGGTCTGTCTAGTCAAGGCTATGGTTTTTCCAGTGGTCACGTATGGATGTGAGAGTTGGACTGTGAAGAAAGCTGATCGCCGAAGAATTGATGCTTTTGAACTGTGGTGCTGGAGAAGACTCTTGAGAGTCCCTTGGACTGCAAGGAGATCCAACCAGTCCATTCTAAAGGATATCAATCCTGAGTGTTCATTGGAAGGACTGATGTTAAAGCTGAAACTGCAATACTTTGGCCACCTCATGCGACGAGTTGACTCACTGGAAAAGAGTCTGATGCTAGGAGGGATTGGGGGTGGGAGAGAAGGGGACGACAGAGAATGAGATGGCTGGATGGCATCACCGACTCTGGACATGAGTTTGAGTGAACTCTGGGAGTTGGTGATGGACAGGGAGGCCTGGTGTGCTGTGATTCATGGGGTCGCAGAGAGTCGGACACGACTGAGCGACTGAACTGAACTGAGCTGAATTGAATTTGTGACACATTAATTTTCTTCAGATGATGTATGATGATTTCAGAAAGATGCCTTTAGGAAGAGGTTCTGCTGAAAACACTGGATACTGGCCTTGGGTCAGATGTTCTCTTGGGTACTTCACTTTGCAGTCACATTTAGGCCAGTCTAGTAGGGGCTTTGAATCCCATCACAGATATGTGTTTAGTCCCCACTTGTTTTTCTCTAAATACCAATTCTGAAAATCTTTGATGGCGGGGGTCTGCCACCTCCAGTTAGTTCCCAGCTAATGTTTCTTCATAACTTATGCTTGGTAGTTTTCCCATTTGTGGATGTGTCTGACATCCTAATGTCATTTGAATTTGGGACCCCCGGACTGGAACAGCCCTTGACAGAGGTGGGAAGAACCAAGAATGAGCCCTGTGCAACCCGAGATAGGATCCTTTTTTTGTAATCTGGAAGCACCTAGGTTGTGTCTGAAGAGTGGTTCTCTACTGCTGGGGTGGTTCCGTGGTGCTGACCTAACAAGTGTTGAACATCAGGTGTGATCAGACCTGGAGGAGCCCTTACCTCATCTCTGCACAGTCCCGGGCATCGTCCCATTCCTCCAATAGAAAGCCTGCCAACAGAGCCATATCAATAATGTAGAGATTACTGAAGGTGGTCCAGGAGGAGGGAGGTTATGACTACACAGCTGTCAAAAGACAGCTCCATTATCCTCTAAAATATCTTCTGCAGCTATTACCTCCAGTACTTCCTTCCTCTCCATCCCCATGTGGGATCTTCAACCCAGCTCTCCTGATTCCTGAGACATAACCACACCCCTCAACCTCTCTTCTCATCATGGAGGACAACTTGGCCATTCCTCTGCTTTCCAGTCTGGCATGCTCACATGACATACAGCCTCCCTTGCTTAGGTTCTGTCCTTCCAGAGGCCTGTGGATGTGCTACTCGTGGTGTACTTGGGATTGCAAAATAATAACTCTATTTTTCCCCAGTTACAGCTTTTCTCCTTTATTTTACTGTTACCTCAAAGCTATTTCATCATAGGAGTCAGCTGAAATTAAGGAGTTAACATGTTTTGAAAATAAAAGAGTGAATGTGTGTTCAGATTCTTATTCACCCATTAATAGTGTGGATCGTGAATTCTACTTTTTTGTATTGACAGTTTTTTTTCCTTTGGGAACATTAATGGTCTTCCCTGACTCATGGATCATTCTTCACAGGATTCATAGTACCCCTGGAAGTTATCCAGATAATTCTTCTGTTAAAGTATTGCAAGATCCATTTGAACTTTATAGCTTTAATCCCATTTGACATATATTAGAAATTAAGTCTATTTAATTATTTAATCCAGTGAGACTATTTCATCTTCATTGAGCCTTAATGAATTAGTCAGTTGAGAGGCTGATTTCTACTTCAGGGGTGTGATACCCCCAACTTTCCCACCATAAAATATGGCATTGCTTTTTCTTTTTTTTTTTTTAAGGGTTTTTGATGTGGACCATTTAAAAAGTCTTTACTGGATTTATTACAATATTGCTTCTGTTTTATATTTTGTTTCTTTGGCCATGAGGCATGCAAGATCTTAGCTCCCTGCTGCTACTGCTGCTAAGTCACTTCAGTCGTGTCCGACTCTGTGCGACCCCATAGACGGCAGCCCACCAGGCTCCCCCGTCCCTGGGATTCTTCAGGCAATAACACTGGAGTGGGTTGCCATTTCCGTCTCCAATGCATGAAAGTGAAAAGTGAAAGTGAAGTCCTCAGTCGTGTCCGACTCTTAGCGACCCCATGGATTGCAGCCTACCAGGCTCCTCTGTCCATGGGATTTCCCAGGCAATAGTACTGGAGTGGGTTGCCATTGCCTTCTCCGACTTAGCCCCCTGACCAGGGGTCAAACCCACATGCCCTGCATTGGAAGGCAAAGTCTTAATTAACCACTGGACCATCAGGGAAGTCCCTAAAGTATTGTTTTACCACTTCACAACTAGAGAGAACGTTCCCAGCAGTACAGCTGAAAGCATTTAAGTGAGGGCTTGTTTTTTGGGTGAAGGATCTGATTGAGTTTGTTATAAACATTCACTATTAGTCAAGCCATTTGGTTAGGGTTGCCTCTGTCTAAGACTGTTGTCTGTTACCTTTATTGTACACTCTAGGGTACGAGTGACTAAAATATAAAAAGGTAGGGATTGAGAGGGGAAAGATAACACAAAGCTATATCTAAAAGCAGATTCTTATTTCCATGCTTAGCATAAGCATATAAATTTAAGCCACTCTGCAGCAGGAAGTCTCTATATTGAAAGCAATAAAAATGCTTTATGTGTGAAAGGAACCAATGATTCCGTGGAGCAGGCTGTCTGTACAGTCAGTTCCTTGTGCTTTCATCACATAATAATGGCTCTTGGAATTTTACCGACCATCATAATCCTCTACAGAAGCATAAAAGATAGGTTACAGAGATATATGAAGTGCTTTGTGGTTGTAACTGTTTGCTTGAGGATGAACTGATTCTTACTTATCTCTGAAAAAGTGTAAGTGAAAGTTTCTGACTCTTTTTGACCCTATGCACTGTGAACTGCCGGGCTTCTCTGTCCATGAAATTCTCCAGTCAAGAATACTGGAGCGTGTAGCGATTCCCTTCTTCAGGGAATCTTCCCAACCCAGCGATCTAACCCAGGCCTTCTGTACTGCAGGCAGATTCTTTACGATCTGAGCCACCAGGGAAGCCCTAGAGCCTTATAAATATGAAAAATAATTGATGCTAGGTGATGATTGTTAGCCCTACTCTCTGCATACCCTCACATTTAAATTCCACCCATGCACATTGAGCGCCACATAGACAAGGGGTGTTTCCCCACAAATGATCTCATTTGATCCTTGAGACACTTGTGTAAGGTATTATGTCTCCGCTTTAAGGATGAAACATGTGAGTCAAATTTTGGTCTACATAATTTTGCTATTTCTGACTAGATCTCTGATTCTGAATCCAGGTAACATTTTTTTTCTTTACAACTGTGGTAGAACCTATGGGCTGCTTAAATTATGTTGGTAGGTAGAGAATGTTTGATTTGTGAGGTTGCTATACTGCGGTTATAGAACAGACTTGTAAAATCTGTTCTGACTTTCAGATGTCCATTACACACTCTTTCATGGTTTATAAAATGCAGCAATAAAGTATTTGATAGTTACTCTACCACCGATTTGACCCCCAAGATTTTTCAGTTGCTTTGCCAAGAATCTGGACATGTTTGAGCATGTAATTCATGGTGCTTCTATTTTCACAGAAGCCAAAAAAAGCCCTGGGCAAGAATAGCAGTGACAAACATTTCTCTTGATGTCTCTATTAATGTGAAATGTTGGGCAAGAGACCTTGAGGGTAAGGTAGGTGTTAAAATGAGCAACTCTATATAGGCTTCAGCCCAGTGGCAGATGGTAGGTTGGTTCTATTTTGTGTGGATTCCTTTCCTGGAACTTGGTTTCTAAATTCTTCATGTCCATTAGGGGCAGTGTTTGGGCAGAGCTAGTTTAGACCATACTATCAAAAGAAAGGAGGTTCAACTCTATGTCCACTTGTAAGAATGAATGAAAAACATGACTTTTCTTTAGGCCTCTGTTTCCTTTTATTTGAAGAAGAGGCCGTGACTGACCTCCCTTTCTTTCTGAAGAATGGCACAATCCTTTAACAGTACCAGGGTCTGGTCAGAACCAAATTTATCTTATTAGTAAAGTTTAACCATGTTGTTATGTTTTGAAGATTGTAGTTTGACCTACACGCTAAGCTTTGTGATCTTTATTACCCTGGGAAGATAATGCTTTTATAATCAGGTGGAGGACAGGCCAACAACTAGACTGTAATAAACTTGGTAAGGGGAGTGACAACAACCGTGGTATGCACAGTGGCGTCAGCCTGACCTGAATTTGGACCATAGCTCCCCATCTACTAGTTTTGTAATTTGGGACATGTTATTTCCTTTCTGTAAATCTCACTTTTTTTTTTTCTTTCAGTTTCATTCTCTTTTTTTTTCTGCCATACCATGGGACATGTGGGATCTTCGTTCCCTTACTAAGTATCGAACCCACGTCCCCTGCATTGGAAGCCCCGAGGTCTTAACCACGGGACTGCCAGGGAAGTCCCAAACATCACTTTTTTGACCTGCGAAGTAGAGACAATATCTCATATCGTTGTGCAAATTAAATGAGATGACGAATAGATATAGCACAGTGCTTGGCAAAATAATTGCTCAATTAATGTTAATTTCCTGCTTTAGTGAAATTGTTTATTGAATGAACTATTGAAGTACTAGTATCTTCGTATGTGTAAAATGAAATAAGAGAAGCATCTCTGGATTTTTGAGTTAGGAATAGAGATGCCCTCTTCTTTAAGATATTTGGAAAACAATGACTTTTTTTTTTTCAAACCAAATTGAGCAATAGCTTCAATCCCTTCTAAAGTCCTCCCATCTAATCTGAGAAGACAGTAACAGGTGTCTCCGTGGTACACATTGAACTTGCTTTTTTCTCAGACAGAGTTTGGTAAGTCCAGAAACTGATGTCACCTCCACAAATAACCAGTTTCTTAGCTTTGGTTGTGTGCTGTGGTGTCTTGTTATCCTAGCAGTCTCTCCTGAAACTTCTTTTAGGTCTTGCATCAGTGTATCACTTGCTGTCTGGGAAACAGAGATGGAATAAAATGGAGGATGAGCATTCCAGGATTCTACTACACTGCTCTTGAACGTCCAGATAAAGCACTAAAAAAAGTTCTGCCATTTTCTCTCTCACACATGTATGAAAAAGTATATTGCAGCTTTTTTTAATTTTGGCTGCTGTGACTACACGGAAAACATATATAGATAACTTGGAGCTTTACAATGATACCTTTATTATTATTATTTTTTGAGCAGCCCAGTTTTTAGGCTATGCATTCTCAGAAACATTTGGGACACTCTTGACTTATCTGTCCCTTTAATACTGCTTGTATTGATAGAATTGACCTAAACATCCTTCATTCCAGTATTATATAATATAATGTTATATTATACATATATAAAATTTTATTTATGTGCAATGTAAGATTATATATGTATAACAGTATATAAAATTTTATGTGTTTAATATAATATTATATTATACGTATGTAATATATAATATATTATATAATGTATAAGATATGCTATAATTATTACTTAGTGATGACTTTGACCATGATGTAGATACTATGGAAATGTCAATTCTTAAAATATTAAAAAAATTGCAATTCCAAGATAAAAGAATTTTCAAAAATGGCATTTAGTCCTGATTGTGGTTTTCCATTTAGTTTTAACAAATTACGCTTGTTCATTTGGGGACATTGAAATGAGACACAAATTTAAACCAGACACCCCCTGTGCTGCCCCCAAAATAAAGATAACACCAAGAATCAAGGAATAAGAAGTCTGTTCAGCAACTGTAGAACATTTAGTTCTCTAAATATATCTTCTGTGTGGGAAGCTGGAGAGGAAAGTTAAATTCTTACGTTTTTTAAGTGGATGGGGCCAGTAGTATTTGGAGAAGCCAAGTAGAAAACGGAAATGCTTAAGCTGGCTTTGCCCCTTGCGGAGAGATGCTTGGCTTGGTCCATTTCCACGGGGCTCTTTCCAGAGGACAGAGTCCATTTCGGGAGGAGCTAGCTATAAAACGATGGATGGGGTGGTGTGGCTCAAGCCAGCATTCTTGGAACAGGAGCCTGTGGTTTCTCTCTTACTTCATCTTGTTAAATTGGTCCTGATGATTGGGGTGGGTACCGGAGATCGTAGTGGTTCGCTCACGCTGCTGTGTAATTTAAAGCCCTTGCAAACTCTATCCTTAGGCAGCGGCAGGATGAGGGAGGGGATGGGGTGAGGAGGAAGTGCCTTCTCCTGGGTTCTGACTTCAACCAAACCCCAGTCTGTGTCTTGGGAAAGTGTGTTTCAACGTTGGCTTGAGACACTGTTAAGGGAAGGTCTTAATTTAGCCTGCTTAGGACTGGCTGTGTTGTGAGTAGACCAGATACCACATATTGAGTGTATTGGAAAAGTTGTTTCTGCAGTTTTGCAGAATTTGTGCTCTAGTACTCGAAGAATACTTTTATGTTTTCATTTTCTTTTTTGCAAGTGATTGTATACTTGGAATTTTTTTTTCAAACTTAAATCTTTTATTTTATATTGGGGTATAACTGGTTGACAGTGTTGTGATAGTTTCAGGTGAACAGTGAAGGGACCCAGCCATACATATACATGTATCCATTCTCCCCCAAACTCCCATCCCATCCAGGCTGGCACATAACATTGAACAGAGTTCCCTGTGCTATACAATAAGTCCTTGTTGGCTATCCATTTTGAATACAGTGTGTACGTAGCAGTGTGTACGTGACCTTCCCAAAGTTCCTAACTCAAATAGGGTCTCTTTGGCTTCCTTTTCTTTGAAATTCAATATTTCATTCTTTAAATAAGAAGGTGCAATACATGCATCCAAACCAAGGGAGAATTTAGGGTAACTGTGGAGAAAGTAACAAAGAAAATTTCTCTTCATGAAGCGAAAAGAAATTCACTGTCAACATGGAGTTTACTTATTACTTGTCCATTCCTAGCACGGGAATATAAGCATGAAAATCTCTTGACAGAGAATAGTCAAAATCAAGCAAAGAGAATTGAAATAAAAAATAAAAGTGTTATAGATTAATGAGAATTTACTGTATAGCACAGAGAAACATATTCAATATATTGTAATAACCTATAATGGAAAAGAATCTGAAAAAGAATATATATATATGTATATGTACACTTATATAAACAAATCACTTTGCTGTATACATCTGGAACTAACACAATATTATAAATCAACTATACTTAAAATTTTGTAACAATGTGTTAATTATTATTCCGAGAAATTAATAGCTGTTTTTGTTCTGGTTACTACAGGCATTCTTTTACATTATTTTTTAGGGTTTTTTTTTTTTTTTAATGTGAGCACATGCTAAATAGTGTCTTATATCAACGTGTGACTGATTGATTCATGAGTGCCAGTGTTTTAAATGTCACCTGACGTAAGCCTACTAGTAGCTCCATTTTAAAACTGGATACCTGATTCCTGTGCTTGAATTTTAGGAATCTGTTTCCTCAGGCGAACACTTCATTCAGTGAACTCTGTTGGTTAAATTTGTCCCCTATTTCGAGGGCTTATAAGAAGGGAGAGAGACTGACTTGGTGAAGACTGTACGGTATGACACACGTGCACACAAACACACATTATACCATGAAACAGTGAGAGTGGGCTGTGTCATGCCAGCCCTCACCTCCTGGTACTCTGTAGTTCTGTTTTTTATATCAGGTAAATTCCTGTTGGGATGAGAACAATATGTGCTTAGAAAACTCTTGGATTAGTTTCCTGAACTGGGGTAAATGACCAGTGATATTAAATGCCTTTCCAGAGACAGTGGGTCCTGCTGACCAGAGGGCACTTTGGTTTGTCCAGCAACATGTGGGTTAGAGGTACACAGTCTCAAGTTATAAAAGGGTGACAAATTTTAATTCCCTGGGGAGAAATTTGGGAAGGAGAGAAAGATAGGGTGTGAACAAAGTGAGTCTCAGATGGGGAATCCTGCAAGTGATGCTTAGAAGATGGGTTGGGGGCAGCAGGAGGATCTAATGATCCCCCTTTTTTTTCCATTAACTTTTAAAAAAATTGTGGTAAAAATACCTAACATAAATATTGTCATCTTAATCAGTTTTAAGGGTAGAGTTCAGTAGTGTTAAGTATATTTGTATTGTTGTGCAACCAATCTTCAGAACATTTGCATCTTGCAAAACTGAAACTCTATTCCCATTAACCAATAATTCCTTATTTACATGCACCAGCCCCTGGCAACTTAAAAAGAAAATTTTACAATATTGTGGTGGTTGTGCAATATCACTTCTCGCCTTGCTTTAAAAAAGAATCTATTTTGCTCTTCAGTGCTTTCATGCAAATTGGAAGAATGTGTATTGGTGCTGAGTTACAAGTCAGGCTGGGTGAAGACAGAGGTTTTAGGGGCAGGAGACTGAAGTGAACCCTGGCATCATTTTACTCCCTGAAACCCTGAACACTAAGTATTTTTGGCTTTTTAGAAAGTTAAGAAAAACTTCTTAACTGTGGGCAGTCTTGAAAATATTGTATATATAGCATGGTCAGCCTGCTGAGGGCATGTGAGGATATTGACTATATCTTGAAATGCTCCCTTTCTTCATGTCCATTTAGCATGATCATGCTACCAGTACATAAAAACATCTTCAAATTTCCCACAGTTAAAAAGTGCCAACAGGGACTTCCCTGGTGGTCTGGTGGTTAATACTTCGCCTTCCAGTGCAAAGAGATGCAAATTCAATCCCTGGTCAGGGAACTAGATCCCATATGCCTCGTGGCCAAAAAACCAAAACATAAAACAGGAGCAATCTTGCAACAAACTCAATAAAGACTTTTTAAATGGTTCACATAAAAGAAAATCGTTTAGAATTTACAATGGATTACCTGGTTCTGACTTAGCTGGTTTTTTTTCTTAAAGTCATGATAAACCAAGAAGACACATATATTTGAACAATTTAAAAATGAATCTCGGGACTTTTCTGGTGGCCCAATAGTTAAGACTCCTTGCTTCCAATGCAGGGGGCACACTTTTGATCCCTGGTCAGGAAACTAAGATTCTACATGCCAGGCAATGCAGCCACAAAGTTAAATAAATTAGTTTAAAAGAAGCTTTTAGAAAAACAATGCCAATAAAAAAAGAAGTCATGAAAACCTTGCCTCTTTAATAAAAAGCATTTCATGTTGGCAAGTCAAGGGGGAAAACAGGCCTCTCACTTCTTATGAAAATTATTATCTGTAATTTTCAGTGTTCCTTTTAAACTATATCAGCGAAGGGCTTTTCTCCCTTTCTGTTACTTCTCTCATCTGTATCCTCTTTGGCATGCAAGCATGGAGTCCTAGAATTTTCTGGCTGTCACATAGGTGGCTATGCTGAATTCATCGTGCAGGTACCTCCATGTGGCAGCTTATGGGCTGAGCTGAATATAGTTTATGAGTGTTCATAAGGGCAAGAAATAGGATGCTTTGAGTCTGAGGGCTTTCCAGTAGGCAAATCCTTTAACAGGGCACAGGTGATTTAATAGCAGCTTGGCAAGGGTACCCAGAGTAAATTGCTTTCATTACCCTTACTCTTACACCTGGTCATTTGCCAGTGTAACAGGTGAAAATTGAGGAGGGGGTGGTGATTCCTAGGACTAGAGGAGCCAGGAGTTCTGAATGCCTTTGGCGATGGCTTTATCTCCTGGGGTGAGTTGTACTGTAATACTCCTGGGCTGCTGCTGCTGCTAAGTCACTTCAGTCGTGTCCGACTCTGTGCGACCCCATGGACGGCAGCCCACCAGGCTCCCCCGTACCTGGGATTCTCCAGGCAAGAACACTGGAGTGGGTTGCCATTTCCTTCTCCAAGGCTTGAAAGTGAAAAGTGAAAATGAAGTTGCTCAGTCGTGTCCGACTCGTAGCGACCCCGTGGACTGCAGCCTACCAGGTTCCTTCACCCATGGGATGTTCCAGGCAAGAGTACTGGAGTGGGGTGCCATCAACTTCTCCGAATACTCCTGGGCACTACTTTGTGATTTATTTCACTATAAAAAAGCATAATGGTTCCAACAGGCTGAGTTTATGCTATGAATGTGTCCATGGGGCAGTGGGGAAAGATACTACATAATAGAATTATTGGATGAATTTCCATAGATTAGAACACAATAGATGTTCCATGTAAAGGTTAATTTCATACACATCTACTTTGAATTTTATTTCCTTTAGAAGATCTCTACTCAGAAGGCTTCATGACAAATAGGAAAAGTTATCTTATTTATCAGTCAGATTTTATAGAATTTTGTAGAACTTTCTAGAATTTTTTTGGCATCTTGGGTGAGACTGCTAAATATGACACCCAAAGAAATCAGTGTCCTTGAAGAGTATAGTGAGAGGCACAAGCAGTAAGGAATTCACTATTTCTCATTTTCTCATATAAAATTAGTGAGATTGTAACCTAGTCAGACACATAGCTTACATATTTAAGAATACTGTGAAGAGAAGATTAGACAGAAGAGCCTGTATAACAATTAAATCATCTTTCTCAGATATTGGGCTTCCCTGGTGGCTCAGATGGTAAAGAATGCGGGAGACCTGGGTTTGGTCCCTGGGTTGGGAAGATCCCTGGAGAAGGAAATGGCAACTCACTCCCGTATTCTTGCCTGGAGAATTCCAAGGACAGAGGAGCCTGGTGGGCTACAGTCCTTGGGGTCGCAAAAGAGACATGACTGAGCGACTAAATGCAACATTTTTCTATAAATAATTGAAAAGGGTGATTAGAAACCTCTTTAAAAGAATATTAACTAGTTTTTCTCAAAGTAATGTGTTTAATAACATGCTGCTAATTAGAACTTAGAATTGCGAACTGAGGGAAAGCCCGTTCTTTAAAAATAAATTCTAGAAAGAAGTCAGCATGTTGTGGTTAGAAAAACTTGTGTGCTGGCCCTAGTACCCCTCAAGGGTGGGAGAAAAGCACAGACAGGAATCCTTGTTCTCTTTGCCTGCACATGTTGTAAGCATCGTTTTATTTGGGATTTGGTCTTTCATATGGTTTGTTAATTCTTGCAAGCATTATTTCCAGGCCAGCATCATTTCTTCAGTTTGGATTCCTTTCCTCTTTTTTTCCTTGTAGTGTAGTTGATGTACAATGTTGTATTAGCTTCAAGTGTACAACAAAGTGAATCAGTTATACACATGCATCTTATTTTTTTAAGATTCTTTTCCCACAAAAGTCCTTACAGACTACTGAATAGTGTTTCCTGTGCTGTACAGTAAGCACTTATTAGTTTTCTATTTTATGTATGGTGATGCATGTGTGTTAATCCCAATCTTACAATTTATTCCTCCCCCTATTCTCCCCTGGTAACTATAGGTTTCTTTTCTATTTCTGTGACTCTATATATTTATTTATTTTTTTGTAAATAAGTTTATTGGATTCCTTTCTTGTAGGGCTCCTCCTCTCTACAAGTTGCATTTATGCCTCTGGGCATCAGGAATAGAAATCAAGGGGTGATTGAAACAGACAACCAAAATATTCTCTAAAGCAGAGTTTAAGGTTCTTAGAATTGTAGGGGACTTATTTTTCAGTGCATGGCAGGTAACTGACCTGTCATGGGTCTCAGCGCTCTGGCCTGGGCCTGAGGGTGCCCTGGAATAACACTGGAAGATGCATGTGGGGGGGTGGGGGGGGCATCGGGCCACTTCTCCATTTGTAGTCAAATAGAATCAGCCAATCCCTGTCCAGTGTGGATTGACAATGCCATTCTCCTGCAAAACCTCTTCCTCTAAAGATCATCAGGATAGCATGATGGTTGGTAATTTATTCTGCTACAAGGAAATGGACTGATTTTTTTTTTCTTTTTTGTGAAGCCTCTGCCGCCTTGTCATGACTCCATGGAATCCATGCAGGTGTACAAGCAGCACTGTCAGATAGCAGAAGAATACCGCGAGGTGAAAAAGGAGATCGCCCTGCTGGAGGAAAGAAAGTAAGTACTGTGCCCCCTGGGTCCCCTCATCCTTGACCGCTGACTGCTGCTCATGGACTGTGGATGGTCGGGGAGGACAGGCTGAGCGTGGGGGTGAGAGGGAAGGAGACAGGTGGGCAGGAGAACTTTCTGTGGTTCAGGCGTTCCGTGCCTTCATCTGTGATTCTAGGAGTGATACAGGTCGAACTGTGCTAGATGAAACAGGGTGGCGAGAGGAACCAGGGGAGTATGTCCTACTCAAAACTTAACTTTTTAACGAGCATTCTTTAATTCAGGAAATTAAAGATGCCAAATTGCCACCTAGAGCCACATGATGTTCCCTGTGAATGTGCTCAAAGGCCCCAGGGCACTTTGTCTTAGGGTGGATTTTAATTAATGCTTGAATGCTGGCATGCCCACCTCAGGTAAAGAAGCCACTGGGATGGCTCCTTGGGATAAGGTAAATGTATTACTTGATTAACTGCATTTTATAGCTCAGTAGTCCAGTAAGTTTTCTTTTTTTTTTTTTTAATCTTCACAGCTTCTATTATCATTAAAGTTCTGCTGAAGCGAGTTAGGCAGTTTATTAATTAAAAAGCATTCTCACTTTACCTACTCATAACTTTATGCTTCTGAATTCTCCTCCTTTTTTTATATTAAACTTTTTGTTTCGTATTGGAGTATAGCCGATTAACAGTGTTGTGAGCGTTTCAGGTGGACAGCAAAGGGACTCAGCCATACAGGTATCCATTTTTTCGATTGCACTAAATTCTGCCGATATCAACTCAGTGATCCCCATTCTTTCATCCTTCCAAAGCATCAGACACCTTTCCTTCATAGCTTTGGTCATTTATTAGGGAGATCTTTTGATGAATATTTGCATCTCCTGCTAAGTGGTAAGTGTCATAAAAAGGGAGGATAGTCAGGTGTTTCCCACCATAATTTTCCTGAAGCACAATACATAGCATGTAGATACTGAATAAAGTTTGGTGAATGAGTGACATGTAATCCAAACATAGTGTGAGTCTTTAAGTTTCTGCTTCTCTTCTTCTTACTGGAGTGATACATGGTGTCACAACATATTTATATTTATATTTATATAAAGCATAATTTTTAAATGACTCTAAGGGAAACATATTTTGTTTTGAGAGATTTATGAAGCTCTCAGGATCCTTTGAAGACTCCCCAGAATTGTAGTTGGACAGGATAATATGGTGGGGAGCAGCACTGGTTTTAGGGTCAGACATCATTTATGCTAAGACCAGTTGGCATGTTACAAATATCTTCTTACTTCCTTACTTTCCGTCAAACATAAAGTCATACCTGGACTTTTGGCTATAGGGCATTGAAAGATGCTCGTGAGGAGATGAGAAACACAACTTTTCCTTTGTATGTCTGAGACTTTCTTTTTGGTCTAAGAGTTTTCACAAATTGGTTGGAATGCTTCGATTGTATATTTGCATACAATCTGAGTCCTTCAAAAGGTGTCATAAGGGAACTGAAGATGCCTATTAATAATGTAATCAGTGATGAAGTTAAAGGAGAGCTTGTGTTATCAGCAGCTTATAAATATATCTTCCAGTTGGTGTATATGTGTGTGTGAACTGTGGTGTTGTGATAGGGAAAAAGCCCCAGGTAAATTATGTATTTATTTGTAAATAATAAATATTTTAGACTGAAGGTATAGTGTTATTTAAATTAACCCCATTTGTAGCTTTCTTTGGGGGGTGGCAATACAAGACTTTCCCACTAAATTATATGCTTTGTAAGTGTATATTTTTGTATGCTGCATCAAAAGATACAGTAGGACAACAATATGAGAGTGATTTATCGCTCTCTTATTGAAACATATTCTTAGCTGTTTCTGCAAAACTCATCTTAATTCCTCTCTCAAGCCTATTTGGAAAGGTTTGGAGTTTTCTTGAAACCATGATGTTGCCTTTTTTTTTTCTCCCTAAGTAATTCACTAGATTTTAGACAAAGGCCAGATTCTTTGATTATTTTTTTCCTTTCTTTTTGGTAAAGTTTCTCAAAGTCTTTTTTATTCATTCCCGTTTCTGCCATTTGGGGTTGGGACTTCTTACTTCAAATCTTGGTCAGTGTAGTGTTCTAACTGGTTTCCCTGCCTGCGGTTTCACATTGTTAGAGAAGGACATGAAGTTCTCCACCTAGAGATCTTCATGTGAGATCTACCTCAGTACGGTCTCAGCACCTCTGCAGAACGTTGCAGCTCATTCTTGTCTATTCACTTTTCCTGCCTCAGTGCCCTTGCTCACACCAGCCTCCATCTGGAGTCTCCTTCCTTCCTCTTCATCTGTCCAAATGCTACCTTTGAAAAGAACTTCTGACGGTAAAGAATCTGCCTGCAATGCAGGAGACATGAGTTTGACCCCTGGCTCATGAAGATCCCCTGGAGAAGGAAATGGCAACCCACTCCAGTATTCTTGCCTGAGAAGTCCCATGGACAGAGGAGCCTACAGTCTCCTCTACAGGCTACAGTCCGTGGGTCACAGTCAGACACGACTGAGCTACTGACACTATCACTGAACTGTATGTCCTGTCTTTCTGACTCTGTCTGGTTCCCTGCAGAGCTCAATACCCTTTAACCTCTTTGTATCCCAGTCACTGAATAGGGAGGTGAGCATAGGATAAAATATGAGTTGGGGCGATTTGCAGTGGCCGATTATAGGAGATCGTTATATCCACTGTGTAGGCATTTTTTATTTTTAATTTGTATGGTCTGTATTTAAAATATGAAGTCAGTATCAGAAGTAAAGAATTGCTAAGATAAATTGTTGAAACTGGAAGTATGGTTATATTTTATATTTGTAAAAAAATGAGCTTGGTCCTACAAAAGCTTTGTGCGGTTCATGTTTTTTTTTTTTTTTAACACTCTATTGAAGTGGGCTTCCCTGGTGGCTCAGACGGGAAAGTGTCTGCCTGCAGTACAAGAGACCCGGGTTTGATTCCTGGGTTGAGAAGATCCCTTGCAGAAGGAAATGGCAACCCACTCCAGTACTCTTGCCTGGAAAATTCCATGGACTGAGGAGCCTGGTAGGCTACAGTCCATGAGGTCGCAAAGAGTTGGATCGGACATGACTGAGTGACTTCACTTTCACTTTACTGAAGTAGAAAACATTTTGCAACAGATAATTTCCTAAATGGTCTTTGTGTTTAGGCAAGATTGTTGTTCAGTTGCTAAGCTGTGTCCGACTCTTTGTGACCCCATGGAAGGCAGCATGCCAGGCTTCCTTGTCCCTTCAAGGTCTCCTGGAGTTTGGTCAAACTCATGTCCATTGATTTTGTGATGCTATTCAACCATCCATCCTCTGTTATCCCCTTCCCTTCCTGCCCTCAATCTTCCCCAGCTTCAGGGTCTTTTCCAGTGAGTTGGCTCTTCATATCAGGTGGCCAAAGAATTAGAGCTTCAGCTTCAGCATCAGTCCTTCCAATGAATACTCTGATTTCCTTTATGATTGACTGGCTTGATCTCCTTGCAGTCCAAGAGACTCTCAAGAGTCTTCTCAAGAGTCTTTTCCAACAGCACAATTCGAAAACATCAATTCTTTGGCGCTCAGCCTTCTTTATAGTCCAACTCTCACATCCATACGTGACTACTGGAAAAACCATAGCTTTAACTAGGTGGACCTTTGTCAGCAAAGTGATATCTCTGCTCTTTAATACACTGACTAGATTTGTCATGGCTTTTCTTCCAAGGAGCAATTGCCTTTTAATTTCGTGGCTGCAGTCATTGTTCACAGTGATTTTAGAGCCTGAGAAAATAAAATCTGTCATTATTTCTACTTTTCCCTCTTCTGTTTGCCATGAAGTGATGGAGCCAGATGCCATGATCTTAGTTTTTGGATTGTTGAACTTTAAGCCAGCTATTTCACTTTCCTATTTCACCCTCATCAAGAGGCTCTTTAAAGAAGAAAAGAAAGAGGCTCCTTAGTTCCTCTTTACTCTCTGCCATTACAGTAGCATCATTTGCATATCTGAGGTTGTTGATACTTAGTCAAAGTGGAGTGGACCAAATGAATTTGACTGAAATAAATCAGCATTTCATTTTTCAACCATTTGGATGAGAATTTCTTCCCTATTATTTAATAAAATGTGACTGATTATGTTGCTTCTGGTGATTGGCTAGCATAAGCTAGACACACAGGGAGATGCTAATCCAGGTGTTCTATTTTCATTTTTAGACAATTTATTTATTTGTTGTGTCTTTCAAAAGGCTTTATTCGGTTCCATCTAACCTGTGTGTACACAGCAAGCATCTACTGTGTGTCCTGCCACTGTCCTCACTTTCACAGTTTATAACCTTGCATAGAAGGAAAACCTACCGATGGCTTACAAAGTAAGGCAAAACGATTGCAAACTCATGCTGTGAGGACATGCTGCAAAACTTCCCCAAATTCCTCCTCTCAGACCTTGAGAAGGAGCTTATAGTTGCTGGGGGGAAGGAAGGCGGAGGGGCTAGTGAGGGAGTCTGGGTTGGATATGCACACACTGCTATATTTAAAATGGACAATCAGCAAGGACCTACTGTATAGCACAGGGAACTCTGCTCAGTATTATGTGGTAGCCTGGATGGCAAGGGAGTTTGGCAGAGAATGGATATATATGACTGAGTCCCTTTGCTTTTCACTGAAACTCTACAACGTTGTTAATTGACTATACACCAATACAAAATAAAACGTTAAAAAAAAAAGAACAGCCACCGTGTTCAGTTGTGCAGTGAATGTTCTATACTGCACTGAAAGGAGCACTATACTTATTAATGCAGGTATTTTAAAAGAGAGTTTTTACATGTTGGAGCCACGTGGGCACAGCTTAAACTGAACTTCACTCTCATCTCCAGAGGGGGTCTCCCTGGATCTAGTTTGAGAGACTTCACAGAGGGGAGAGGAATGTTGATTATCTATTATTTTAAATCTTCTCTGTTGGGTGGATAAAGAGAATCAAACATTTTCTAAGATTACAAACTCACAATGGGGTGAATTTAATTTAAAGAATAGTTTCTACTTTATTGACCAGTGATATACAAACATGTTCTTGCTTTCATTGGAAAATTTTCTCTTCTCAGTTGAAAATAAAAATGACAATTTTACTGAAAGCTTAAAAAATTTACCAATAATTCTGACACCTTTGCAAAACTCTTACTATCATTTTTGCCTATTTTTTTCTAACCCTTTTGTATATGAATAAATATATTTATATAATTACAAATATAGTAACATAAAATATATACATACTTTTTTCAATAAATATTATGAGCATTTTTATAGAACACATATAAATTTTGTGTATGTAATGGAAACTCAGAAATGAGATTTTTTTGTTGTTGTTGGGCTATAAACTTGAGTTGGTCATTTTGTTATTGTTTTCTTTTTGTTTCCTCTGTTTTTTTTTCTTTGCCATTTCCTTTGTTTTTTTCCTTGCCATCCTGTGGGTTAATTGAACATTTTTTAGGATTCCATTTTTACCTATTTTAGTATTTTTTAAAAAAATTTATTGCGGTATAGTTAATTTACAATAGCAAAGTGAATCAGTTATAGATATACATATATATATATATATATACGCATACATATATTCACTCTTTTTTAGATTCTTTCCCATATAGGTCATTACAGACTTACTGAGAAGTCCGTATAGTAGTATACTGTGCTATACAGTAGATCCTTATTAGTTATCTATTTTTACATATAGTAATGTGTATACGTCTACCCAAATCTCCCACAGTTATTTTATGGCATTTGAAATTTATCATGGAATTGTTTGCATGTCTTAAAAATGTGTTTTTGGGAATTCCATGTCAGTCCAATGGTTAGGACTCTGCACTTCCACTTCAGGGGGCCTGGGTTCAATCCCTGTTAAGAAATTAAGATTCTGCAAGTCATGTGACACAGCAAAAAAAACAAAAAGAGAGAAGGTATAGTTAAACTATAATTAGTTCTAAAATTAAACTTAGTAAAGTTTGCTTTGTGTTTTATCTCATTCAGAGGAGAAACCACTTGATGCTCCATGTATGAAAAATTGTGTTAGGTGCTGTAGTGTTTAAAAGTTTCGCTTAGAGGGGCTTCCCTGGTGGTTGAGTGGTCAAGGCGCTGAGCTTCCGCTCAGTGTGGGAAGGGGATGGTGAGGGTTAGATCCCTGGTCAGGGAACAAGATCCCACATGCTGTGGGGTGTGGCTGGGGTGGTGGTGGTGGTGGTGGGAAGATTGACTCAGAATATCAGAAAAAGAGGTAAACTGTTAGAAAATTTGGGTTGAAAAATGTAACAAAAGAAACAATTCAGGGGTTTTTGGAAGACTCAGTTGTGAGGCCATCATCACAATTTTAGAGCATTTTCATCACCCCAAAACAAACCTGGTGCCCTGAGTAGTCAGTCTCCATCCCTCTTCCTCCTGCCAGCCGCTGGCAACCACTCATCTACTGTCTGTCTGTGTGCTTGCCTATTCTGGATGTTTCAGAGAAATGGAATCATGCGGCATGCAGTCGTTTGTTTGCGGGCTTCTCTCACTTGGTGTAGTATTTTTGAAGTTCACCAGTGTTGTGGCATGTGTCGGTGCAAGCAGACCTTGGAGATATGCAACTTTGGTTCTAGACCACGGCAATAAAGTGATTATCGCACCAGAGAGTCACACCAATTCTTTGGTTTCCCAGTGAATATGAAGGAACCTGCCTGCAATGGGGGAGACCTGGGTTCGATCCCTGGGTTGGGAAGATCCCCTGGAGGCGGGAAATGCTACCCACTTCAGTATCCTGGCCTGGGGCCGCAAAAAGTCGGACTCGGCTGAGCAACTTTCACTTTCACTTCACTTTCATGTTTATACTGTTAATCTATTAAGTATACTATGTAATCTATTAAATGTGTAGCAGCATTATGTCTACAAAAGTACATGCGTGCATGCTAAGTTGCTTCAGTCATGTCTGACTCTTTGCGACCCTATGGACTGTAGCCTGCCAGTCTCCTTTCTCCGTGGGATTCTCCAGGCAAGAACACTGGAGGGGGTTGCCTTTCCCTTCTCCAGGGGATCTTCCTGACCCAGATACTGAACTTGCATCTCTTGTAGATTCTGCACTGCAGGTGGATTCTTTACTGCTGAGCCGCCAGGGAAGCCCAGAAAAGTACATATCTTAATATAAAAATACTTTATTGCTAATAAATGCTAACCTTCAGTAAATTGTGGTCTTTTTACATAATAACATCAAAGATCATGGATCACAGGTTACCATTACAAATACAGTAATAATGAACAAGCTTGAAATATTTTGAGAATTTCCAAAATGTAATACAGAGACATAAAACGAGCAAATGTTAAAAAAAAAAAAAGCAAAATACAGTATCTGTGAAGCACAATAAAGCAAAGTGCAATAAAATGAGATGCAACTGTGCTTCATTTCTTTTTATTGTCAAATAATGTTCCACTGTATGGTTATACCACGTTTATTTATCCATTTGTCAGTTGATGGACCTTCGGATTCTTTGCACTTTTGGCTATTTTACGGATAATGCTGCTACCAGCATTGATGTAGAAGTGTTTGTGGGGATGCATCTTTTCAGTTCACTTTTACTAGGAGTAGAATTGTTGGGTCCTGTGATAGTCCCATGTGTAACCTTCTGAAGAGAAAGTCACTTAGTCGGGTCCGACTGCGGTCCCATGGACTATACAGTCTGTGGAATTCTCCAGGCCAGAATACTGGAGTGGGTAGCCTTTCCCTTCCCCAGGGGATCTTCCCAACCCAGGGGTCGAATCCAGGTCTCCCGCATTGCAGGAGGATTCTTTTACCATATGAGCCACAAAGGGAAATCCCATAACCTTTTGAGGGGCTACCAGACTGTTTCTGAAATGGCCTCACCATTTTATATTCCCATTACAAATGTATGAATGATCCAATTTCTCCACATCTTTGCCAACACTTATGTCTTTTTGGTTATAGTCATGCAAGTGGCTATAAAATGATGTTTCTTTGTGGTTTTGATTTACACTTCCCTGAGAAGACTCTTGAGAGTCCCTTGGACTGCAAGGAGATCCAACCAGTCCATTCTAAAGGAGATCAGTCCTGGGTGTTCATTGGAAGGACTGATGCTAAAGCTGAAACTCCAATACTTCGGCCACCTCATGCGATGAGTTGACTCACTGGAAAAGACTCTGATGCTGGGAGGGATTGGGGGCAGGAGGAGAGGGGGACGGCAGAGAATGAGATGGCTGGATGGCATCACCGACTTGATGGACATGAGTTTGAGTGAACTCTGGGAGTTGGTGATGGACAGAGAGGCCTGGTGTGCTGTGATTCATGGGGTCGCAGAGAGTCGGACACGGCTGAGCGACTGAACTGAACTGAACTGATAGCTAAAAATGTTGAACATCTTTTCATGTGCTTTGTGACATTTCTATGATGTCTTGGAGAAATGTCTATTTGGATCTTTTGCCCATTTTTAAATTGATTTGTCTTTTTATTATTGAGTTGAGAAAAAAGGATATATAATTTTAATGGCAAAACATTAGAAAAGGGTTTTCATGGGGGAATACCACAATTAACAGCTGATCTATATTTCTTGTCTTTTTTTTTTTTAACTGCTCTGCATGGCATGTGGGATCTTAGCTCCCCAACCAGGGATCAAACCCACATCCTTTGCATTGGAGGTGCTGTGTCTTAACTGCTGGATTGCCAAGGAAGTCCCTTCACATCTATTTAAAGTATTTAAAATGATGCTTGAGGGAGCAATATCTCACTGAGGGGAATATATTGGGATGGAAGAAAATGGAGCATAAGCAATTTGTAAAGTCAGTTTAAAGAAACAGCCCTATTTTGTCTTGTTTTTAGTTATGGTATTTAATTTGTTTTGAAATTTCCAGCAGCAAGAGGTTTTTCTATTTCACCAGAAACATTGATTTCTTTGGGATATTCCTGTGTTACATTTTGGAAATCAGAGGTTTTTAACCTGTGTTCTGGGGAAACTCTCAAAGATTGGGGACAAAGAGGGTGAGGGGCAGAGAAGGGCCAGATGGTGGAAGTTCAATTTTATGTGTTTTACTTGCTTGACTTCAGGGAAGTTTTCTTTCCACAGTACCAGTAGCAAACATAGAAAACCAAACCTCGCTTTTTTTCATTCCCAGCATATTTTTCTGAAATATTTACACAGCCTTCAGAAAGTAGGTTTTCAGGGTTATAAAGAAACAGTGAATGAGGATATTTCTCCACAAGTGTTTGCAGGGTATGTAGTAATGAGGGAGCGAGATTTGACCCTCTTTCCTAAGATGTCTGATATAGATAAGATGGTTTTTGGTAAGTTATAAGATTTGCGTTCATTTTCCAACAGGGGAGATACACTTCCTGAGATTAACTAGGCAATCGAGAAAGGAGGACAGGGCTTGGTTTGCAATAGGACTTCAACAAATATGTGTTGAGTGAATGAGTGGAAGGGCCAAAGAAGTGTCTTGACTCTTCACTTTGCTCCAGGAGGCGGAGGTGTGGTCAAGGGGATTCTTTCATTTTAGGACTGAGCTTTATGTGAAATCCCAGTATTCCAGATTTCATCAGACTACGAGGTTGCACTTTCCATTGGTGCCCCAGTCATAATGATTTGGGCCTTTAAAGAATCCTCCTACAGATGAAGGGGATGTGGGATCAATCCCTGGGTCAGGAAGACCCCCTTGGAGGGCAACCCACTCCAGTGTTCTTGCTTGGGAAGTCCCATGGACAGAGACGCCTGGCGTGCTATAGTCCATGGGGTTGAAAAGAATCCAACTGGACTTAGAGACTAAACAACAACAACAGTGCACATATCTTCCGAGAATCACTAACATTGCAGTCTAAATCTTTATTTAAACTAAATATCTCCCCATGATGGAGATAGTATTTTATTACTTTATTATTTAAAATTAATACTTTAGCTCCTAGGGGCTAACCTGCCAGGATTTTCTTTTCCAAATAAAAATCTTTAGTCAGCTTTGAAAGTTCAAAGAGCCATAGTAGTGGTCTTCACAGAAGCAGAGAAATATTTGTCCTAATGATGAATCTGATGAATCTATTTATTTCCAACCTCCTACAACATAAAGAATATCCTTCGTTTTGGAATTACTTTGCAGAAAGTCTTCAAGTTCTTTCTACCAACTCACTAGGATTTCCTCTTTTCCTAATTAGTTTTAGCAAATAAAACCTTTGCCAGGCATGCAGCTTCGGATGGGGACAACAGGTGATCTCTGGTGTAGCCAAGGTTATGACCTTCTCACTGTTGAGGTACATCATGTGGAAAACTGTTACAGGTTCTTAACATCAGAAATAAGATTTCTGTAATGATGGTCTTCTGCACCTTTATCAAACTCTTTTGAAGGGAATAATAGAAAAGATAAATAAGAAATCAAAGCAAAACCCTATCTAGTCAATTATACATATTGACTTGTTCTTCAGATCATCTATTTATAAGATTATCTTGTAGCTTGATGTGCCAGGTTTTAATTATGAATTGCTAATGTATGAACATCAATTTGTCTATATAAATGGGAGACCTGGGTTTGATCCCAGGGTTGGGAAGATCCCCTGGCAGAAGGCATGGCAACCCATTTTAGTAATCTTGCCAGCAGAATCCCCGTGGACAGAGGAACCTGGCGGGCTACAGTCCATGGGGTTGCAAAGAGTCAGACACGACTGAGCGACTAAACTGAGCGACTAAAACACAGCACAATGGATGAGCATCAATTTGTCTATATAAATAGGTCTTGGACAGGAGGCAACAGATGTTTTGACAGTATTCATTAAATAGATGTATAATTGCTTATCAAATATGTGAAACTAATTTAGAAACCTATCAATCGGGTCTTCTTGATTCCAGTAAGGAATAAATTATTATTGACTTTCTCTGAAGCAAGAAGATTGGATTAGACAATCACGACCATTCCTTTTAGTTGTAAAATCTGTGATTTTGTGATTTATTTTCCCTACCAGTTAAAACTGGTAATGGTTGTCCTCAGGAGTTTTAAACAAGATTGGATATGGAACCTGGACAGTAGCCACTATTTGTGTGACACAGTTAATTTGAAGAGATGAAAAGAACAGGAATCTGATGGGTGAGGGATGTGGAAGCATGTCTCTTTTTACTTACATAAGTTTTACTGATCAATTTCTTTAAGAAATTTCTTCTGGACTTCCCTGGTGGCTCAGATGGTAAAGCATCTGCCTACAATGCAGGAGACCTGGGTTCAATCGCTGGGTTGGGAAGATCTGGAGAAGGAAATGGCGACCCACTCTAGTATTCTTGCCTGGAAAATCCTGTGGACGGGGGAGCCTGGTGGGCTACAGTCCGTGGGGTTGCAAAGAGTTGGACATGACTGAGCGACTTCACTTCACTTTTTTAAAGATAGTTACATAAGAAGCTGCATGCATGCTCAGTTGCTTCAGTCGTGTCTGACTCTGTGACCCTGTGGACTGTAGCCTGCCAGGTTCCTCTGTTCATGGGATTCTCCAGGCAAAAATACTAGAGTGGGTTGCCATGCCCTCCTTCAGGGTATCTTCCCAACCCTGGGATCAAACCCACATCTGCATTGCAGGTGGATTCTTTACTGCTGAGCCAACGGGAAGCCCATAAGAAACTTAACTAGCATTTAATTATTAACGTTTATTGCTTAAGTTAAGTTTAGAGGCAAGAACCTTAAACATTTAATCGGAAGGATAGGTTCGATTCACACCTGTTTCTTAATAGGTGTGTGACTTTTCCCAATTAGATTAAGTACTTTGAGTTTCTATTTCTTTATCTTTAAAACATGTGTTGACCCTGAGGTACTTTACTCTCCAATTATATTTAATCAACAAGTATTTTTTTGCAGACTTTATGTTTTTTTACCCCCTTTGGCCACACTGAATCCAATCAGGAATCAAACCCATGCCTCCTGCAGTGGAAGTGTGAAGTCTTAATTCACCCTAGATAGCATATTACAACGGAGAAGGCACTGGCGACCCACTCCAGTACTCCTGCCTGGAAAATCCCTTGGATGGAGGAGTCTAGTAGGCTGCAGTCCTTGGGGTTGTGAAGAGTCGGACACGACTGAGCAACTTCACTTTCCCTTTTCCCTTTCATGCATTGGAGAAGGAAATGGCAACCCACTCCAGTGTTCTTGCCTGGAGAATCCCAGGGACGGGGGAACCTGGTGGGCTGCTGTCTATGGGATCGCACAGAGTCGGACATGACTGAAGCGAGCAGCAGCAGCAGCAGCATATTACAAAGCAGAGACATTACTTTGCTGTCCGTCTAGTCAAGGCTATGGTTTTTCCCGTGGTCATGTATGGATGTGAGAGTTGGACTGTGAAGAAAGCTGATCGCCGAAGATTTGATGCTTTTGAACTGTGGTGTTGGAGAAGACTCTTGAGAGTCCCTTGGACTCCGAGGAGATCCAATCAGTCCATCCTAAAGGAAATCAGTCCTGGGTGTTCCTTGGAAGGACTGATGCTGAGGCTGAAACTCCAATACTTTGGCCATCTCATGAGAAGAATTGACTCATTGGAAAAGACTCTGATGCTGGGAGGGATTGGGGGCATAAGGAGAAGGGGACAACAGAGGATGAGATGGTTGGATGGCATCACCAACTCGATGGACATGAGTTTGAGTGAACTTCGGAAGTTGGTGATGGACAGGGTGGCCTGGCGTGCTGCAATTCATGGGGTCGCAAAGAGATACGACTGAGTGACTGAACTGAACTGAACTGAATCACTGGATTGCTGGGGAATTCCCTATATTCTTTTTTCAAACCATTTTTAAAAACCATTTTAAACCATTGAAGTATAGTTAATTTACAATGTTAGGTTAGTTTCAGGTGTGCAGCAGAATTATTCAGTTATGTATACATACACATATAAATTCTTAAGTTCTTTTCCATTATAGGTTATTATAAGATTTGAGTATGGTTCCCTGTGCTCTACAGTAGATCCTTGTTATTCATCTATTTTATATATGGTAGTGTGTATATGTTGATCCCAAACTTCTAATTTGTCTTTGGGAGCCTTAGTATTCTAAACACCATGGAAGATTCAAAGATCAATTAGAGCCCAAAGGAACTTTGTGTGTATGTATATCAGTGTTCCAGGTTACCTTCCCTTTGTCCCTGTTGGGCTGTTTCTCTCCAGTGCCTGATTTTGCTCAGTGGTCACCAAATTGGGTACACAAGGTAGTCCACTGAATGCAGGAAGAAAATACTAGAACTTCTCTTCTCATTTGCTTTATTGCCCTTTTTCTAAGGCAACTTTATTTTGACAGTTTCAGATTTATAGAAAAGTTGCAAAAATGTTATAAAGAACCCCCATATTTCCTTTATTGCAGTCAAGCCACTCCAGTACTCTTGCCTAGAAAATCCCATGGATGGAGGAGCCTGGTAGGCTGCAGTCCGTGGGGTCGCTAAGGGTCGGACACGACTGAGCGACTTCACTTTCACTTTTCACTTTCCACTTTCACACATTGGAGAAGGAAATGGCAACCCACTCCAGTGTTCTTGCCTGGAGAATCCCAGGGACGGGGGAGCCTGGTGGGCTTCCGTCTATGGGGTCACACAGAGTCGGACACGACTGAAGTGACTTAGCAGCAGCAGCAGCAGTTATTAAAAATTTCCCCAGTTGTGGTTTATTCTTCCTCTCCCCAAAGCTGCACACTACTGGGGTTCTTTCTCTCTTAGAGAGGTGGGATATGTATCTATCTATATCACATGTATATATACAGATAAATAGTGAAAAGTGAAAGTGAAGTTGCTCAGTCGTGTCCGACTCTTTGCAACCCCATGGATTGTAGCCTACCAGGCTCTTCCATCCATGGAATTTTCTAGGCGAGAGTACTGGAGTAGGTTGCCATTTCCTTCTCCAGGGGATCTTCCCGACCTGGGGATCGAACCCGGGTCTCCAACCCAGGTCTCCCACATTGCAGGCAGATGCTTTACCCTCTGAGCCACCAGGGAAGCCCATATATGTACAGATAGTGTGTGTATGTCAGTATCAATATCTGTATCTCTGTCATGCTCTATTGTCCTAAATACTTAAGTGATGTTTTCTAAGGACAAGGACATTCTGTCACTTGACCTCAGTACAATAATTAAAATTGAGAAATTTAGCATTGACACAGTACTGTTATCTAATTCATAGCCTGTATTTAAATTGCATCCCTCAGTGGCTCAGCTGTAAAGAACCCATCTGCAAATGCAGGAGACACAGGTTTGATTCTTGAGTCTGGAAGATCCCCTGGAGAAGGAAATGGCTACCCGTTCTAGTATTTTTGCCTGGGAAATCCCATGGACAGAGAAGACTGGTGGGCTACTGTCCTTGGGTCACAAAAAGTTGGACATGACTTGGCGACTAAACAACAGCAACAACAAATTGCATCACTTTCCCTATAATGTCCTTCACAGCTTTTTTTTTCCAGTTCAGAATTGCATATTGATTTTGTTGTCATTTCTTTTTAGTTTTTTAAACATGCAAAACAGTTGTTTTTTTAACATTTTGAAGAGTAAAGGCTAGCTATTTTTTTTTTAGCATTTCCCTCAATTTGAGGTTGTCTGGTATTTGCATTTTTTGGAAGGAATACCCAGGTAGCGCTAGTGGTTAGTAAGAATCTGCTTGCTAATGCAGGAGACGTGAGACATGGGCTCAGTCCCTGGGTGGGGGAGATCCCCTGGAGGAGCATGATAACCCACTCCAGTATTCTTGCTTGGAGAATCCCATGGACAGAGGAGCCTGCAGGGCTGCAGTCCATAGAGTCACAAAGAGTCAGCCACGACTGAAGCGACTTGGCACAGCATGCACACACCACAGAAAAGATGTGGGTCTTTTGTGATGCATGCAACATCTACTGATCTTGTTACTAGAAATGTCAAGTTTGACCACTTGGTTCAAGTGGTGTTCCAGGTCTCTGCACTTTTTCCTACAGAGGAGGAAGAAATGTGACATACCCTTATATGGAGGTAAAGGAGAATTCAGTTAAATCTAGTTTAGGATTAACTGACAAATATAAGGGGAGTGGACCTGTTTTGGGTTGTCATGTTTATTAATGACTTCCTAGGTGGCGCTTGTGGTAAAGAATCCGCTTGCCAATGCCGGAGATGCAAGAGATTTGGGCTCAGTCTCTGGATTGGGAAGATCCCCTGCAATAGGAAATGGCAACCCACTCCAGGATTCTTACCTAGGAAATCCCATGGAGGGAGGAGCCTGGCAGGCTACAGTCCATGAGATCATGTGCCCCTCACCCCCAGTTTATTAAATCTAAACATGAACTACACATCTTTAGCTCCTTATTATGTGTATTTACATCAATGAATTACTTACAAATATTTATTGAAAACTGGTTTTGTTTAAGGCATTATCACTACAGGCTCCCTCCAATAACAGCCTGCTTCCTGAATTCTCGAGTCAGACTCCCACCAAATGTAGATAGATCATTTTGTAGTTAAAGTGACAAGATATACATAAGGACTAGAGAAAGACATGGAGAATAAAACCTGCAGGAAGCAACTGGAATTTCTTAGTTCGAAGAAACTTAGTCAAGGTTTGTTAAACTCAGAAAACAGAAGAAGTAATATCTGAACTTGGAGGACAAAACTTATTAATATATAAGGGACAAACTATAGTCCCCCTACCCTTAAGACAGTAGCATCTTAAGTTGTAAACAAATTTTTCTGCTTTTTTCTCCAAAATAGTGGTAACATTTACAGTTAGTTGAACTCTTTAAAAGATCACCTTTCTGACTGTCGATGGACTTATCGAGCTTTTCGAAAGTGTATATTAAGTATTTTGGATATCCCTAATAGAGGTGCTGGGATAAAATAAAGGGAGCTAACATTTGTGAAGCTGGAAAAATGACAGTAAGTCCCTGGAGAAGCAGAGATGGGTCCGATTTAGCAGAGCAGAATGACTTACTTGGCTTCCAGTGTGCTGTTGCTGTGTAATTTAATTTGTTTCATTATGTTTTGTGCTTCTGCCTCACCTGCCCCGTGCATCTTCAGAAAGGAGCTCATTGCCAAGCTGGATCAGGCAGAAAAGGAGAAGCTGGATGCCGCTCAGCTGGCTCGGGAATTCGAGGCACTGACGGAGGAGAATCGGACACTGAAGCTGGCCCAGTCCCAGTGCGTCGAGCAACTGGAGAAACTGAGAATACAGTATCAGAAGAGACAGGGCTCGTCCTAACTTGACATGGTTCAGTGTGAGCGTAAGAGCTTGGTGGCTGCTGTGCACTGGCCAAAAGATTTTTTATTTTCAAGGGATAGTGAGTAAAATCTGTTGCTTCTCCTTATTACACACATGGCCAAGGTCTACACTAATGAGTTGCATGCTTGCCAATCTAATTGGACAGAAGGGCTATTTTCTTTAAAATAAGATAATGAAAGCAAATCTTTACCAGATCTTTTTAGGGATCATAATTCGTTTCAAAATATTTTTTTCCTTATTTAGCAAGGTGTGATCATACGGTGTATATCCAGGTAGAAAATGATAGAGAACATTGACTGTTTCTACTAAGAATCATGAGCAGAACAGACTAGTAAGATGCTCACTGCAGTTTCACATCGGTGTATTTTTAAATTTCATGTCTTTAATATTTCAACTGTTCTCCAATGTGAACTGTCAGAAACTTCACTGCATATATTTATGTTCACCAGTTAGGTTTAATCCCTCAGTGATTGATTGCACTAAGAATACATGGTTGCAAATCATAAAAGTTTTCTCATGAAAATGTTAGCAGCAGGCATGTTGTGTCCATGCACATTTGCAGTGCTAACTTGCTGTTGTAATAAAAAACTGATAAAGGTGCATTTTCTTCATGCCACGTTACCTCCTGGTAAACATTTCTGCCTTTGCTTGTGTATGTTCTGGGGAGATGGAAAGGTATTGTTTGGACATTACTTTGGTGAGTTCCTATGTAAACATCAGTAAAATTCTAACTACCCCTCTGTTTTGGACTTAAGGATATGTTTTGGGTCAATGATGACTAATAAGAATACATGAGTAAATTCAGGATTAGTATGATCTTCCCCTGTTCTATCTATCACAATATTTCCCCAAATTGATCTCTTTGTTTTATGTCCATTTCTATTCTTGTAACTTCTTTTTCATTAAACATGGATCAAAATTCTCCAGTCTGTATTTTGTTCCTTTTCTTAACCTTAATCTATGCTAAAAGTTGGCATAGGCTAACCCTAGTCAGAATTTGCTCTTAGTTGTATTTGCAAGTGCCAAAAAAACAGTGAAGTCTCTTTTCTTGGTAAGATTGTGGTTTCTCATATAAATAATTTAGAGCTCTATCCTGGAATGATGCATTAATGTCATAAAGTATTTGCCCAGAAAACATAAAACAGAATAACTGATTAATAATCATTAAGATGGCCTGGGGTAGACCAGTTGTTATTAACTGGGGTTGATGCCCTCAAAGGACATTTGGCAAATTCTAGGTGTTGTCACAACTAGAATGGGAGTGCTACTTGCCTTTAGAAAGGAGAGGCCAGGGATGCTGCTGGACATCCCGCCATGCACAGGACAACATCACAACAATGAAGAATTGTTTGGCCCAGGCTTCCTTTATGGCTCAACTGGTAAAGAATCCGCCTGCAATGCAAGAGACCTGGGTTGGGAAGATCCCCTGGAGAAGGGAAAGGCTACCCACTCCAGTATTCTGGCCTGGAGAATTCCATGGACTGTATAGTCCAAGGAGTCGCAAAGAGTCGGACTCAACTGAGTGACTTTGACTTAGACTTTCAGTGTGCCAATGGCACCAAGGTCAGTGTACCTTAGACTAATCACTGCACAGTCAGGCAAATGCCAAGGGGAAACATGATGCAGGGCCATGGGTTTCTTGTCATGTGCTGTGTTTTCATAAGGTCCTTAGAATCCTCAGCCTCAGCCTTCTCGTTTGTAAAATGAAGCTTTTGGACATCTCAAATTTGAAATGTTATGTGAGCCTATTCACCTTTAGGCTGCTTTGTAGAGTGCAGAGTGCTCAACTTGGGGCTCTGTGATGACCTAGGTGGGTCCAAGAAGGAGAGGATGTATGTATACACACGGCTGATCTGCTTCGTTGTACAGCAGAAACCCACACTGTAAGGGAGCTATACCCCAATTAAAACAACAGCAAAAATAAAATGCCGAAGATAGAAAAAGCAAAACAAAGCAACAAGAACAAAACGAACATTTAACCAAAGGTGAAAGTCCCTATTATCCTGTTAGAATCTTCTTTTCTCAGTAACCTCAAGACAGAAATACTAATATAGAGGAGGATTTGTTCACTAAATTTATGTTTCCAAGGTTAATGGAATGGACCAATGGTAAGTCACTGATCTTTATATACAAGGGTTAGTTTTTGTTCACTGCCCACCTGAAGAAGGTTTCACATATTTACGGAATTCAAGCAGTCATGGCACCTTATAGAAAATGGCAGGGGGGAGCAGGGAAATAAAGTTCCAAAATCTCTCCACTCTACTAGAATGAAAATAATCTTACAAGGTCAAAATACTTGAACACACTTGTTATTATGTTAAGGAGACACTAAGTAAATAGTTTCCATATCTCTGCATATCTAAATGGTCTTCATATCAGTCTCAGCCTGAAATTTTACTATGTTCCCAAAAGATATCTATCATGACTCAAAAGCCAGCATCTCTCAGTTTGTATGTATGTGTTTTAATATTTTTAAAATTGAGGTATAGATGATTTTTAACTGTCATATTAGTTTCAGGTGTACAGCACAGTGATTCACTATAGAAGTGTGAGTTTTGAGCAGATTTTATTATTTTAAAATATGGAAACAAGATTTCTCTGGTGGTCCAGTGGTGAAGAATCCACTTGCCAGTGCTGGGAACACAGGTCTGATCCCTGGTCCGGGAAGGTTTCGCACGCCACAGGGCAGCTAGGCCAGTGAGTCGTAACTACCGAGCCTGCGTGGACCCTAGAGCCCGTGAGCCACTGCTACCGAGCACACACACTCTGGATCCTGTGCTCTGCAATAAGAGGAGCCGCCTCAGTGAGAAGCCCATGCACCACAACGGGAAATTAGCCCCTGCTCACCGCAACTAGAGAAAGCCCACGTGCAGCAACGAAGACCCAGCACAGCCATAAATGGAAACATAAAATTAAGGAAAAAAAATATGCAAGCATCATCTACTTCTGTAGCGTTGCCAGAAAACTCTAAAGGCAAAATTTCTCATTGTCATTTTCATCTTTTCATTCATTTGACAATTCCCCCCAATCTTATTTGCATTGCTTATCATCTATATAACAGAATCATTTAAGAATTTTCTCTCTTCAAATATATTTGCAATGTTCTTGTGATTAGCAGTAATGAAAAGTTTATAGAGCTTTAAAAATGAGCACAGAGGTTCTGTTAGTATTAAAATGAAGGTACTTGAATGCAAGAAAAATGTAACCCACATTATACTCTGTAGTTGCTCTGTGAAAGAATTTGCTATTTGTGAGCCGTTTAGTTTGTGCGGACATGAGCAGAATGTGGTTACAGGTGACTGAAAGTCCAATCTCTACTCATCAGCGTTGGTGTCTCTATCACTCTGGTGCCTGAGCTGGGATGTATTATTAACTCGGTACAAACAAGGAACTAAGAGGGATCTGGAATTCAGTTCCACAGAAGTTTACTATTTATTTACCAAGTGCAAGGCAGAGTAGCCACAGTAGGAACCCAAAAGTGAATGACTCACTGCCAGCCTTCCACCCTTTGAGGAGCGGTAGTCTTCCTGGAGGGTATGTCTAGGGTGTTAGTGAGAAATGAAGTTGGGAGGTTCCAGTGGGCCCTGTTTGTGGGAAGGTTTGGACAAAACAAATGCTTTCAAAAAGGAGTGAATGATCAGGGCCGGACTTGAAGATAAGATAGGGTTGCGGGGCACAGACTGCCTGGAACTAGAGACACAAGGAAATGTTGGGAGGTCAGTAGGAAGGGGTGTGCCGTGGCAGCAGCAGGGATGGAGCACAGACTAGGGGCCCTGGGACAGGCATAGTGAGGACCAGAATCCGCGTGCCTTGGGATGGATGGCGTGTGTCGCTGAAGGTGAAGAGAAGTGACGTTTGATGCGCCCCTTCCATGCCGGACCATCCCGGTTCATCACACTGGCTGTATCATTTCTCAGAACAGCCTGAGAGGTAGCTATAATTATCCCCATTCTCCAAAGCCAGAAATAAGGACCCAGAATTTGTACAGTGTTCAGTGTTCACCAAGGCTGGGATTCAAATGAAAACTGACTTCTTCCCTCCCTCTCTCCATCCCTTCCTTCACTCCCTCCCTTCCCTTTTCCTTCCTTCTTTCTTTTTCTCTCCCTTTCTTCCTCCTTTCCTTCTCTCTTTCATTGAATCCTTGTGCTTTGCCAGGCATTCTGGAAAGTGCCAGAGATACACAGTGAACTATAGAAATGGCTCAAGGAACCCTTAGTCTAGTAAGAGAGGTAACCAGGTACTTAAATACCTACTCATGCGTGCGTGTGCCCCAAGTCGCTTCCGTTGCATCCGGCTCTTTGCGACCCCATGGACTGTAGCACCCGCAAGACTCCTCTATCCATTCCACGGGATTCTCCAGGAAAGAATGCTGGAGTGGGCTGCCAACCCAGGGATTGAATCTGTATCTCCTGCGTTGGCAGGTGGGTTCTTTACCTCTAGTGCCACCTAGGAAGCCCCCAAAATACTTACTGTGGGTAGTGTTAAATCTATCCCCAAATTCCCTCACAAGGTAGAACCTAATTGTCCTCCCCTTGAATGTGGACAGCAAGGAAATCCCACCAGTCCATCCTAAAGGAGATCAGTCCTGGGTGTTCATTGGAAGGACTGATGCTGAAGCTGAAACTCCAATACTTTGGCCATCTGATGCAGAGAACTGACTCATTTGAAAAGACCCTGATGCTGGGAAATATTGAGGGCAGGAGGAGAAGGGGATGACAGAGGATGAGATGGTTGGATGGCATCACCGACTCAGTGGACATGAGTTTGAATAAGCCCCAGGAGTTGGTGATGGACAGGGAGGCCTGGCGTGCCGCAGTCCATGGGGTCACAAAGAGTTGGACACGACTGACTGACTAAACTGAGTATGGGATGGACTTAACGACTTGTTTCTAACAAAGAGAATAAAGCAGAAGTGGCAAAATGTGTCCTCTACACGGAGGTCATGAAGACACACGGCTTCCTTCTCATCTGCTCTGTCTTGATCCGGAGCTCTAGGCAAGCCAGCTGCCCGGTTCTGAAGAGACTCGGGAAGCCCGTGGCGAGGCACATGTGATAAGAAGCAGGCCCCACGGAAGCAGGTCCTCCAGTTCCCGGAGAGACTGCAAGTGGCAGCAGCCTGGCTGACCTCTTGCCTGCAGCCTCATGAAAGACTCTGAGCCAGAATCAGCCACCAAGCTGCTCCTGTTTCTTGAATCTCAGGATCTTGGAGATGATAATGTTGTTTTAAGCCACGGGGTCTTGGGGTGATATGTTATGCAGCAATAGATAAAAAATACAGCAAATAAATGAGGTAAGTGCCAACCAGAAAAAAATATATAGTCTATAAGTTCATATGGGCTTCGCAGATGGCGCTAGTGGTAAAGAACCTGCCTGCCACAGCAGGAGACATGAGACGTGGGTTCGATCGCGGGGTTGGGAAGATCCCCTGGAGGAAGACATGGCAACCCACTCCAGTATTCTTTGCCTGGAGAATCCCATGGACAGAGGAGACTGGCAGGCTATGGTCCATGGGGTCACAGAAGAGTTGACTGTGACTGAAGCAACTTAGAAGGCACATACACATGAGTTCATGTAAGAAAAAGAATCTAATTGAGATAGGAGTCTGGGATGCTTTCCTTAAGGTGGTGACTACTGAGCTAAGATCTGGTGGATGAGTAAGAGCTGGAGAGGCAAAGAAAGCAGGAGGGGGAAGGAGTCCAGATGGAGTGAAACATGGCCAAAGGCCCTCTGGCATGTTCAAAGGCTTGGGTGGAGGCCCGTGTAGCTGAGCATGAGGAAGTATACAGGCTCTGGGATGAGATGATGTTGCAGAATAAGGCAGGACCTTAACGATCACATGAAGAATTTTGGCTGAAATCCTGAAAACAGCAGGAAACGGTGAAGACTTTAAAGCACAGGGGTAACATTAACACATTATCTTCTAGGGAAACATGTTTTAAGAATTTTCTTTGTTAATTCATTTTAAGTTGCTTAGAGTGCTACACTTTAAAGAGTCATTTATGCTATACAAATTTAGCTACCTAAACAGATGATAGGATTATTCATATAGGGTTACCTTTAACTTGAGAAGTCATTTCAGAGAACATTTTTCTCCTTCTTGAGTAAGTTAAACCTTAATGGTATCATGTGGCCTGGCTTAGAACAGGAGACAGTCTACCTCCACTGTCACCATTAACAAATATAATTGAATGACACTCAAAATCCTGCTTTTCATGAAGATTTCTGTGATCTTCCTGTTTTTTTTTTTTTTTGGGGGGGGCGCTTATTTCATCGGAGAAGGCAATGGCAAGCCACTCCAGTACTCTTGCCTAGAAAATCCCATGGATGGAGGAGCCTGGTAGGCTGCAGTCCGTGGGGTCGCTAAGGGTCGGACACAACTGAGCGACTTCACTTTCACTTTTCACTTTCCATTTTCACACATTGGAGAAGGAAATGGCAACCCACTCCAGTGTTCTTGCCTGGAGGATCCCAGGGAAGGGGGAGCCTGGTAGGCTTCCGTCTATGGGGTCACACAGAGTCGGACACGACTGAAGTGACTTAGCAGCAGCAGCAGCAGCTTATTTCATATTTCAACACTTTCACTCATTTCTAAGTTGCCAAACTCAGAGCTGATAAAAGAATATAACTTGGGAGTATGTTATTTGCTCAGTCATGTCCGACTCTTTGTGACCCCATGGACTGTAACCCACCAGGTTCCTCTGTCCATGGAATTCTCCAGGCAAGAATACTGGAGTGGGTTGCCATTTCCTTCTCCAGGGGAGATCTTCCAATGCAGGGCTCAAACATGGGTCTCCCACATTACAAGCAGATTCTTCACTGTCTTAGCCACTAGGAAATCTTAAGCAATTACAACTTTGGAGACAATTTTTTCCACCTGTCTGTGTTATTTTTACTTATTATTTTTTTAACTGAAGTATAATTGCTTTACGATATTGTATTAGTTTCTGCTGTACAGCAGAGTGAATCAGTCATATATATACAGATATCCTCTCCCTTTTGTGTTTCCCACCTCTTCCCTTTAATCCCACCCCTCTAGGTCATCACAGAGCACTGGGCTAAGCACCCTCTGCTATACAGCAGCTTCCCAGTAGCTATGTGTTTTACACATGGCAGTGTATATATGTCAATGCTGTTCTCCCAGCTTATCCCACCCTCCTGCCGTGTTATTTTTAAAGGACGATAATGATAAAAAGTGGATGTGTAGATCGACTCACACACGTGTGAAATGTCCGCAGGCAGAGATGAAGTCATCCACAAAGCTGACGGGCTTAACCTTCAGCTTCCTTGAACATCCTTCCAGCTCTTACATTCTATGTTTCAATTTACCGGGAGTGTATTATTCCCCATGGTGGTGGTTTAGTCGCTAAGTCGTGTCGACTCTTGTGATCCCAAGGACTGTAGCCCCCCAGGCTCTTCTCCAGGGAGAAGATGGTATTCTCCAGGCAAGAATACTGGACTGGGTTGCCTTTTCCTTCTCCAATTATTTCCCATGGTTAGAAGCAAATACTCCCTGAAAGAAAAGGGTCTTATATTCAAGAGAGTTTGAAATTCTAATGTTAAAATGGTATCTGCTTCCATCTGCTCCCTGAAACTCTGAGCGTGTTCCTAATGAGTCCTCATATTTGCACGTTTCTCAGATTGCTCTGCGGCAGGTTGATAAAAGCAGCAGCTTTTACAAGCGTAGATGACGCCCTTGAGGTGATGGCCTGAGTCACACAAGCTGGAAAACAAAGTTTTCCCCAAGGAGTTTGTCTTTTAAAACCTGATTCTTTTGGACTAAGAAGTTTAAGACAAGAAATTCTGAGCAGAAGGACTGAGCCAGTGTGAACAAAGGAGGAATCATGTTTCGTTTCATTAATTGTTTTAAAATTTGTTTTTTAATTGGAGAACAATTGGTCCACAATGTTGGGTTGGTTTCTGCTGTGCAACAACATGAATCAGTTATATGTATACATGTATTCCCTCCTCCTTGAGAGGAGTATACATATAGCTAGACATATATACACATATAGCTATACATATAGAGTTATATATGTAGAGCTATGTGTATACATATATTTCCTCCTTCTCCCCACCCCCAACTTCTCATTCCACCCTCTAGGTCATCACAGAGCACTGAGCTGAGCTCCCTGTGCTATACAGCAACTTCCCACCAGCTATCTATTTTACACACGGTTGTGTATATATGTTAATCCCAATCTCCCAATTTGTTCATTTTCTCCAGTCCCTGCTGTTTCTATAAGTCCATTTTCTATATCTCTGTCTCTACCCCTGCCCTGCAAATAGGTTCATTTTTCTAGAAGGAATCAAATTTTTCAACAGTCAAAAGAGGAAGAATTTGCGTCTGCCATCTGCTACACTGATCTATTTTATTTGTCTCTGGACATGTCCGGGCAGTGGCTGTTCTCTCAAGGTTTGAACCTTGAAAAGCAAAAGATGGAGAAATAGTTGGAAGAGGTAAAATTATGTATGAAAACAGCTCCCACCCCTCCACCCCCAGCTTCTTAATTGCCTGCTCACTTCTCAAAAATGGAGTAAATGCTGAAGTGGCTGACTTTCCCCATCATTCCTGTAAATAAGGATATGACTCACAAACCCTGCAATCTCCAGAGTGCCATAGAGACGATGGTGATTTGGTTATTTAAAAATAGCCGAGAAAAAAAGCAAGAAATTGACCATGGGTAAGTTGGGGTGTTTTCCTTTTTTTTTTTTTTAATTTAAAAAATTTGAAAATTAAACTTGTTATTGTGCCCAGCCCTAAGTATTCTTAGAACATCTGGTCTGTCAGCCAAATTTGGGGGTTTTATGATTTCTGGAAATGAACATGGTGAACACAGCGAGCAGATCTCAGACCCCAGGCAAGAAAAAAACCCCAACACTTACCACGGGGTCATTGTAGTCTGTGTGCAAATTCTCCTTTTCTCTGTAAAGTAGAGATGAGTATTGATAGCCTGTGTATACACAGCCCCCCACTCCCACGCTGTTATACAACCATTGCAATATTATCAATACAGATATGGAAGGTGCTAAAAGAATAATAGTGGTAGGGCTAACAATAGCTTATATTAAGCCTGTTGAGTAGTATTCATTGATCTGTAGCTTGCTGGCCCGAAGTTAAAAAGTAATCTCTTTATTGTTGGTGCAAAAACCCCCAAAGCAAGACTATTTGAAAATCTAGGTTTGAATTTGAGATTGAAATTCAGGCAGGGCATCGTCATTTGCCTTAAAACTCAGTCTCACTGGGTATTGTAAGGAACACCCAAGAGAGGCCGCTAGAAGAGAACTTCATGGGTGGACTAGTTACAAACTCGGGGGCAGAGGTTTCTGATTTGACTCCTGTGTTCTTTCCTTGTCATATCATGAAAGTGAAATTGTTACTTGTTCAGTCGTGTTTGACTCTGACCCCGTGGACTGTAGCCCTCCAGTCTCCTCTGTCCAGGTGGGCTACAGTTCCATGGGGAGCATACTGGATTCTCCAGGCAAGCATACTGGAGTGTGTTGCCATTCCCGTCTCCAGGGGATCTTCCCCACCCAGGGATTGAACCCGGGTCTCCCATGTGGTAGGCAGATTCTTTACTGTCTGAGCCACCAGGGAAGCCCATATCATAAAGCCCCATTAAAAGTCTGCAAATACAAATCAGGAGGCCCAGAAGCTCCTCCTCCCCAGAGACAGATCAGGAGTAGGGTTGCCAGACAAAATACAAGATGTCCAGTTAAGCTGGATTTCAGAAATCAGATAAACAATAAATAGATTTTTAGTATAAGTATGTCCCAAACATCACTGAGCCCACCAGGCTCCTCAGTCCATGGAATGGAATTCTCCAGGCAAGAATAATGGAGTGGTTAACCATTCCCTTCTCCAGGGAAGCATTACCTGGGACATACTTACACAGAAAATTCTTTTCTGCAGTTCATCTGAAGCTCAATTTTTAATTGAGAATCCTGTATTTTTATTGGATAATACTAGCAATCCTAATCAGGGGATATGGTGGTGAAGACCCTGCAAATGTAGCCATGTAATCTGCTGTCCCCTCCCCCTTGCCCCCAGCCTTGTCCTTCACTGCAGCGTGTTTAGTGCGAAGAAAGTACCCTCTAAGTAGAAAGTGGTACAGAACCTCTGAAAACATGCTCTTGCAACACCAGTGTTTGAAATATAAAGTATTTATAAAAAACAGAACCAGAAAAAAAAACCCAAAAATCAAAGCATTGATTCATGCTTGAGAAACACTGGGCGAAATTAAAGAGTTTTTGCAGCTTTAGGACTTCTCCTAGCATTTAATATTAACATGAATTATGGCACCAATAATAGTATTTTCTCACTTTATTTAAAAACCATCACAGCAGGGACTTCCCTGTTGGCTCAGTGGCTAAGACTCCACATTCCCAATGCAGAGAGACTGAGTTCAACCCTTGGTCAGGGAAATAGATCCCACATGCCACAGAAAAGAGTTTGCATGCCCCAACCTGGTGCAACCTAATAAATAAATATTTTTAAGAAATCACAGTGAACAGATAACAGGCTCAATATCCTTTGGTTCCACAGTGACCATGAGTTTCCATTGAAATGCAGTTTAGATTTGGTTGTTGTTGAGTCTCTAAGTTGTGTCCGACTCTTTGTGGTCCCATGGACTGTAGCCCGCCAGGCTCCCCTGTCCATGGGATTTTTCCAGGCAAGAATGATGGACTGGGTTGCCATTTCCTCCTCCAGAGGATCTTCCTGAAACAGGGATCAAACCCGGGTCTTCTGTGTCTCCTGCACTGCAGATAGAGTGTTTACTTGCTAAGCCATTGGGGAAGCCCAATAAAATCTTTAGGGCCTCAGATTTTTCTGCCATTATTTAGGGATGTCCCTTGTTTTCACAGTTGAAGATAATAGTGGCAGCTGGGGGAGGAAGGGACAAGAAGGGGTGCAGTCTAGGAGAAAGCTGATTATCCTGGGAGCTGCCACAAGATGCTTCCAGTGACATTCCCGAGATGGTTAATTTTATATGTCAACTTGACTGGGCCACAGGGTGCCCAGATATTTTGTCAAACATTATTCTGGATAAGTCTGTGAGGGTGCTTTTGCATGAGATTTACATTTCAATAGGAAGATTGAATAAAGCAGATTGCCCTCCCTCATGTGAGTGGGCCTCTCTCAATCACTTGAAGGCCTGAATGGAGCAAAAAGTCTGACTTTTCTATGAAAACTCCTCCTGCCTGGCTGCACTGAGCTGGGACATCAGTTTTTCCTGCTTTTAGAGTAGAAGAGAAATGTTGGCTCTCTCTGAGTCTCAAGCCTGCTGACTTTCAGATAGAAATTACACCCCTAGCTTTACTGAATCTTCAGCTTGCACATGACAGATCCTGGGACTTATCAGCCTCCATAATCACATGAGGCAATTTTTTTTTTATAATAAAGCTCTCTCTCTCTATGCATCTATTGCTCTGTTTTCTGCAAACTCTGACTAATACAATGTTATTGCCTGGAACTTAGGACCAAAGGAGAAAAGTATGTGGGGTGAAACATGTGGGGCAAAAGTAGGATACTCTGCTACAGGAGGGAAACTCAGACTGTTCAGGGCAATTGTGAGTAAGCAGTGCTGTTGGCGCGGTCTTTTTTATTTGGGGAAATAATCAAGCATGTTGCCAAATCAGCAGGTCAAGTTCTCCATTTATCAAATTGGAAGGCAGTGTCTTCCTCTGTCCCACCAGATGAGAATTTTAGGAAGATATTAATCATATCCAGATGCCTCTGCTTTTTTTTTTTCTTTTAGTTCTACCAGTTTATTGCTACCAACCCATCTCCTTCCACCTTCATGCATGCATGCTCAGTCTTGTAACGCCATGGGCTGCACCCTGCCAGGCTCCTCTGTCCATGAACTTTTCCAGGCAAGAATACTGGAGTGGGTTGCCATTTCCTTCTTCATAGATTCCTTCACTTTTAATGTCTATCCAGAATATGTTAGATACAAATACTTCTACAGATGGAAAACCCTGATGCACATTTGTGTTTATACGAATGTGTGTGTTTATAAAACCTGGAAATATTTACAGGTTATTTGTCTGTCTTAAGGCTTGAAATGAAAATCTGTGTTAGTTACAGCAAGTAACACACTCACAGATTGTAGGCAGGTTTTCTCTTCCTTATACCAAGTGAAGTTTGTCATGAGTGAAGGATGTCAAAGGAAGGTTTTGACAATGGTGCCAAATTATTTTACTCAGTTCCTAGACTGGGGATTTTCAAGCCGTTTCACTGGTGAGGGCCCACTGTTCCACTATAGTGTCATCCAACTATTAGAGGTCTAGTCCTTGATTTTAGAAGTGGTTATTCAAGTTCGTAGGAACGCTGCTAATCAGCCTGCAACTCTTCTCAAGTTCTGCCCAAGGACCAGTTGTATATAGCTCCTGATGGTTGTTGCTCAAGGTCATCTCTTGCCTCCTGTTCTTTCCGTATGTGGGAAGAATATGGGACGATGGGATCTCAGTTTGGTTTGCTGTTGTTCTTGGATCCTATCATAAGACCATTAGAACAACCAGTAGATGGAAAGTTGCATAAACATGTAGTCTTAATTAACTGGTTACCAAACTGGAAGAAAAATTTTTTTAGCACCAGGACCAGTTGTATAATTTGCAGGACCAAGTGCAAAATGAAAATTTGGGGGCCCTTGTTTCAAAAATGATTAAGAGTCTCAAGATGGTGACAGTAGAGCAACAACACGTGGGGTCCTTCTGAGCATCTGAACAGGTGATGCATCTATGATGCTGGCCCTGATCAGCATTGTATGTTCAGCACTTTAGCGTCCTTTAGTCCTTGAAGTCCCCACCAAACTCTCACTTCATACCCTCATCCCATGTCCTTGCCTCTTCTCTTACTTCTGAGATCTTTACTTTTGTGTAATATTATGGGACATGCCTGATAAGAAAGTATTGATTGGATTTAACCTAACATCCCCCCCCCCACTTTTATTCCTGAATATCAGAGCTGACAGACACTTCCCTATCTTCTGATCTTAACATGATGCGGTACCTTAGGTAGCTTCATTGTCATGGATACACAAAGTAGTGAACATACATGGTGCTGTTTGTAGGGAATTGAATCCTACCAAATAAACTAGGAATATTCTTCAAAGGCCCTTGACATTTAATATGGAAAAATGGCCTATAAGAATCAAATCATTCACATGTAATGAAGAGTGAGTTAATTACCTGGGGCGCTGAAATGTACCTGGGTCATGAAAAATTTATGAGGCAAATTAGAGGCAGATATTATAATCAAAGTAGCTTCTGATTGTCTTATTCCCTATGCTACTCTACTAGGACTCTCCAGAGAAACAGTGTATATACTCATGCAATTATGAAGGCAGGCAAATTACAATATCTTCATGGTATGTCTGTCAACTGTAGACTCAGAGAGTTGATAGTGTATATTCCAGTCTGAGTCTGAAGGTGTGAGAACCAGGAGAGCCAGTGGTGTTGTTATTGTCCAAGGCCAGAACATTTTAGACCTAGGAGGAGCTGATGTCCCAATTTGATAACTTTCAGGCAGAAAGAATCTCTTACTTGGGAGGAGGGTCAGCCTTTTTGCTCTATTCATGCTTTCAACTGATTGAGTAAGGCCCACCAACTTAGGTAGAGCAATCTGCTTTACTAAGTCTATGAGTTTATTATTACCCTTTAAAAAATAATTTTATTTGTTTATTTATTATTTTTGACTGTGCTGGGTCTTTGTTGCTGCATGGGCTTTCCTCCAGTTGTGGTGAGCAGGAAATACTCTCTGGTTGCAGTGCATGGGCTTCTCATTGCTTGGGCTTCTTGTTGCCATGGCTCCTCTTGTTGTGGATCATGGGCTCTAGGGTGCATGCGCTTCAGTAGTTGTAGCACATGAGCTCTGCAGTTGCAGCTCCTGGTCTCCAGAGCACAGGGTCAGTAGCTGTGGAGCACGGGCTTAATTACTCTACGGCATGTGAGGTCTTCTTGGATCAGAGATTGAATCCATGTCTCCTGCATTGGCAGGCAGATTCTTTACCACTGAGCCACTAAGGAAGCCCTGTCAGTTTAAATGTTATTACTCTCACCCCCAAACACTCCCCACAGATGCACCCAGAACAATGATTCACCAACTATCAGGGCTTCCTGTGACTCAGTCAAGTTGGCACAGAAAGCTAACTATCACAAATACCCTGTCATCATAAGCTCCATATTCAAATTCCTAGCTTCACACTTAGTACAGAGAGCTGGCTACTGTTTGTCATATTTGTTCAATTCTACCACTTGCCACACTGAAGATTTAATTAGAACAAGGTCAATGAGAAAATTAGAAAAAGGTAAATTCTTGCATCAACAGTTTACTGAATGCTTGCTTTGTGCTGCAAGCTTGTACTGTGGAAATGACTGAGAATGGTTGGTTAGTCCAAAGAGGCATTGTGGAGAAACAGTTTTATTTAAAAGGATTTCACTTGAGAACTTCCTCCTTTACTTTTTATCCCTCTCACCAGGGATGTGATTTTTTTTCCCCCTGTGATTGCACTTTTAAGTGTTGGAACCCTACAATTGTCTTGCCACTACTGTGTGGAGTATGGTTAGGTTATGCAGGAAGGAGAGAATGAGGGGTGAGTGGAATCACCCAAAGAGGACTAGAAAGTAGCGATGGCCAGAGGTATCAGTCTCCGTGGGGTAACAAGAATTGGAAGGAGCAAGCAGAGGGGAAAATGAGAAAATCTTTGATGGAGCAGAGAGAGCGAGACTGATGGAAGGAAGGTCAGGAAGCCAAGACAGGTGGTCACTTTTGGTTCTGTGTTCTTTTTTTTTAATGTATTAACATTTTTAAAATTTAATTTTAATTGGAGGATAATTGCTTTATGATGCGGTGTTGGTTTCTAGTTTACAACATCATGAATCAGCTATATATGTACACATATATCCCCTCCCTCCTGAGCCTCCCTCCCACCCTTTCTCATCCCACCCCTCTAGGATCTACCTTCTTTTTTTAAAATTATTTTTTATTTGGAATGTAGTTGCTTTACTTTGTGTTGGTTTCTGCTGTACAACATCATGAATCAGCCATGTGTATACATATATCGGCTCTCTTGTGAGCCTCCCCACCACCTGCCCCATTCCACCTGTCTAGGGCATCACAGAGCACAGAGCTGAACAACCTGTGCTATACAACAGCCTCAGGTGCTTACACAACAAGGAGAAAAGAGATGAGAATAGAGGTGATGAGGTGAGAGAGGAGGAAGAGCTGTCATCGCTGAATTCTTTGAGAAAAACTGTCAAGAGGTTTGAGGCCTCAAGATACAGTGGCATCCATGAGCCAGGGCAAGCTTGAACTAAGAGGAAGATTTGATTAATTATTTAGACATTGCTGCCATATTCATTGTTACTTTAAGCATTTGTTCATGCGGCTCTCTCTGCCTGGGGTGCCTTCTCTGTCTGCCATTCCCTGCTGAACTCTTATTAATGATTAGGTCTCCACCTCACTGATACAATATTTCTTCTCAAATGTCTCCTTGGACCCCTGGAGACTGGGCTGGTGCCACTCCCTTGCCTTCTCATCTTACCCTCTTTTAGAACTTATCATATTGATGGAAATAGCATCCTGACCTGCCTGTTTTTCTGAATGAGCTGGGAGCTCCTTGAGGACAGTAGCTGTGTCTCATTTAAAGTTGTATCTCCAGAATGTTTTTTAGGGCTTGGCACCTGGTGGGTATTAAATGGATATTTGATAGCTGAAGGAAGGAATGAAAGGTTGAATGAAGACCCTACTCCTGCTCTCTCACTGGCATTTAAGACGCTGTTTGGTGTGAAGCATCAGGAAAGGTGAGGTAGAAGTGGTGGTGAAACAGGGGAATTGGACACCGTTCCTGGCCTTTGAGAGCCTGCAGCCTGGATAACTCCTGTGACTCATGGTGCAATACAAGTAACATAATACAGTACGGCAGAGCAAGATAGCAGATCAGAGGTGCTCAATTTACTAAATAAATATACAGAGTGCCCAATTAAATTTGAATTCAAGATAAACAACAAGTAATATATATGTCTCATGGAACATTTGGGACATACTAATCCTGGGTGTTCATTGGAAGGACTGATGCTGAAGCTGAAACTCCAATACTTTGGCCACCTCATGCAACAAGTTGACTCACTGGAAAAGAGTCTGATGCTGGGAGGGATTGGGGGCGGGAGGAGACGGGGATGACAGAGCATGAGATGGCTGGATGGCATCACCGACTCGATGGACATGAGTTTGAGTGAACTCCGGGAGTTGGTGATGGACAGGGAGGCCTAGCGTGCTGTGATTCATGGGGTCACAAAGAGTTGGACATGACTGAGTGACTGAACTGAAATGAACTGAACTGAATACTAAAAGTTGGGCTTCCCTGGTGGCTCAGTGGTAAAGAATCCACTTGCCAATAATGCAGGAGACATGGGTTCCATTCCTGGGTTGGGAAGATCCCCTGGAGGAGGGAGAGAAATGGCAACCCACTCTAGTATTCTTGCCTGAAAAATCCCATGGGCAGAGAAACCTGGAGGACTACAGTCCATGGGGTTGCAAAGAGTCAGACAGGACTTAGCAACTGAACAATACCACCACTAAAAGTTGTTGCTGATTAACACTAAGATTTGACTGGACCTCATGTATTTTATCCACTTTATGAGAAAGGAATGTGGCCTATAAGGGATTAGTTTTGTATTTTTATGGGGGAAATGCAAGGGAGTATATTCGAGAAAAGAGATAATTCAGGAAAGATTTCCTAGAAAAGATACCAATTGAGTTGAATTGCCAAAGATACAAGCCAAATTGTGAGGGAATGCAGTTCCCACAGAGACATCTCAGGGGAAAAGACAGGGGAGGTACAGGACAGGCTGGAATCTGGTTTTGCCAGTGTGAGAAGTGTGAGAAACCCAGCTAGATGGCTAAGTAGGGTTGGGTGACTCCACATGAGTCAAAGTCTCACTCCTCTGAGCACTCCCGCCCACTTCATCTCGGCCAAAGATTGTGAAGAGACATGATGGAGCCTGAGCGAAAGTTCCAACCTTACCCAGATGAGCAAGGTTGGGAATTGGTCTCTCTTTCTAAAGAATGAAGAAGAAACAACAGGAGCATTTTGCAAGGGTCATGAATTGCTCAACCATTTGCAGTGTTTTCAAACACTGGTGTCAAAACAGCATTTCTAGCGAGGAAGAAGTGAACACTAATAATGACTTATCAAAACAAGAAGAATGACGTGGGAAATGCTAACAATAACAACTTCAATGGCGTTTTAATGTTAGGTTTTTCCAATTTTTTATTAAAGCATGGATTTATAATAGCATTATATAGTAAATAAAGTAATATGCTGCTGCTACTAAGTCACTTCAGTCGTGTCCGACTCTGTGTGACCCCATAGACGGAAGCCCACCAGGCTCCCCTGTCCCTGGGATTCTCCAGGCAAGAACACTGGAGTGGGTTGCCATTTCCTTCTCCAGTGTGTGAAAGTGAAAAGTGAAAGTGAAGTCGCTCAGTCGTGTCCGACCCTTAGCGACCCCACGGACTGCAGCCTACCAGGCTCCTCCATCCATGGGATTTTCTAGGCAAGAGTACTGGAGTGGCTTGCCATGGCAAATATATAATGAAACAGACAAAAATAGCTTAGTCATGATGTTGGAAAGAGGTGGAAATACAATGCTTCTATAATCTTTGGAAATTTTGCTTTTGGCCCTACCTTGAGGTATGCAGAATTTCCCTGACCAGGGATTGAACTCATGCCCCCTGCATTGGAAGTATAACGTCTTAACCACTGGACCACCAGGAAGTCTTATTTTTATCATCTTATTGAGCATTTACTATGCTCCAGGTAACAACATATGTAATTTCCCTTAATATTGACAATAATACTATAATACTATTGCATATATAAGTTCATGGGCTTCTCAGCTGGCTCAGTGGTAAAGAATCCACGTGCTGATGCAGGATATCTAAGAGGAATGGGTTCAATCCCTGGGTCGGGAAGATCCCCTGGAGGAGGAAATGGCAACGCATTCAGTATCCTTGCCTGGAAAATCCCATGGATAGAGTAGCCTGGTGGGTTATAGTCCACAGGGTCTCTATGGTCAAGAGTTGGACATGGTTGAATGACTGAGCATGCACGCATGCCCATGCAAGTACATACAATACTGTAACAAGTTGTCATGCAAATCTTGCTAAGGTTCATAAGATTTATTTGCTTATCCATGATCATTCAACTAGCAATTAATTATTTTGGAATTCATAATGATTTGAATCCAGCATCTACACTATTTCTGTTATATCACACTTAGAGTGTTAATCACTCGGTCATATCCAGCTGGGAGTTGTAGCCCACCAGGCTCCTCTGTCCATGGAATTCTCCATGCATGACTGCTGGAGTGGGTAGCCATTCTCTTCTCCAGGAAATGTTCCCCATGCAGGGGTCAAACCCAGGCCTCCCACATTTCAGGCAGATTCTTTACTGTCTGAGTCACCAGGGAAGTGCTCTGTCACACTTAAAGACTCTTAAATAGACAATTACTGAACTATTATGGCATAATCAGTGTGAAAACAGAAAGGAGAGAGAGTCTAATCCTGCCTTTTGGACATCAAAGATCATTTTGCAAGGGAAGTGATGTTTGAGTAGTAATAGACAAAATTATTTCACCTTCTAATAAGATTAATAGCAGGAAATGTATGAAGAATACTCACAAGTAAAAGCACTAATAATTTTAAAAACAGATATGGAAGTTCATTCTAAAAGCCTCTCATGTTTCTGTAATCTTCTGTTAAGTGTGCCACATTGATGACACACACTTAAATTCTCATACTTGTTCCCTTTTTCTATGAAACACCCACTAAAATCATTAGTCATAGTCATTAAATGGTCATTATTTATAATCTTCAGCTACTTTTATGATTATAGTTTGGTACCAATTTTGTTAGAAACACTATCCTTTCACATAGAAATGTTTTAAATGTCTTTACAATTCTATAACCTACACGAATAGTTATATAGTTGAGTTGACTAAATTCCTCCCACATAATTATTTCAATTATATAAAATTTTACTTACATAACTGGAATAATATTATAGTTGTAAAATATTCAATTCTGTAATTATGTAGGATTGAAATAAATAGAAAGATCTGGTATTTTAGCAACCTATTTCCTGGAGAACATCTGAACAGTCCTATTCTTATATTAAAAAAAATACAACTGTAATAATAAAACTTAAAAGCAAAATGCTTTTCAATTTTTTAATCTCGAGACATTAATTAAACTTTCATTTAAAATATCAGAGTATTAGTCTTGAATATACTCTTGTGAGATGGGCTAATACTGCTGTTTCAATTTAAATCTGGCTTCCACATCCTCTCTCCAGGAAGTCCTTTCAACAAATCTTAACTCATTTTGGTTAAACTTTTTGTCTGTTGCCTTAGAAGCTTTGCAAATTTTTTTTCTGGGTGTAGAAGAAGCTCTTCAAAATTGCCCAGAGCACTGCTCTTTACTTTGTGAGCTTACACAGCCATATTTGACAGACAGATTTTCTAATAATAACTGTTCAGAAACCATAAGAAAAAGATAATTCTGACCTTGGCTAGAAAATTTGCAAGGAAAGTAACTTGTTTGGATGTGTCCTCAGGGAGTCATATAAATTTGAAGTTTATACTTATTAAAAGATAAATTTTCAATGATGATAAAATTATGACTTTCATAAAATATAAAACGAACATGTATCAAATATTTTAACTCAGGAGTTAATGAGAGACCAATAGATTCTTCAACCAGTTCAAAAGCAAAGTACGCATTTATAGTTGGATAAAGAATGTGAAGTGAATTTATAAATAGATGCAAACCTGGTAAAACTGGTTAATATTCACAGGAGTGCACTTTGCATTTTTATGGACAGGAATTATTTGAATTACAGTCACTTTTCTCTAAGTTAACTTCTATATCTAAAAAGATCTGAAGTAGCCCAGTTAGTGGAAAACAAAGGCGTAGATAGCGCAGATGGATGAGCTGGACAGGACACTTAGTAAATTTCAAAATCTTTAACATTTTTTTTCTCATGTATTTTTTCCTTTAAAAGGTGCTTTTGGTGCATCTGACATTTTTGTATTTATAAATAATTCAAGATTCAGAAATAGCTAGTGAATAAAGTTAATTAGTGGGGGTTAAAGATTCACATAGGACTTCTTAGGTGGCTCAGATGGTAAAGAATCTGCCTGCAATGTGGGAGACCCGGTTTTGATCCCTGGGTTGGGAAGATTCCCTGGAAGAGGGCATGGCTACCTGCTCCAGTATCCTTGCCTGGAGAACCCCCATGGACAGTGGAGCCTGGCGGGTTACAGTCCATGAGGTCACAAAGAGTCACACACGACTGAGTGACTAAGCAGCAGCAGCGAAGATTCACACACAGAATTTGGTACTGAAATTCATTTCGGATAATAATGTGAAAATAAGCATTCTTTTGAAGGTCTGGTATCAACTAATTATACTTTCAAATGCAAACTGAAATATCATTCTATTTTCTGTACATGGTTCATGAGTTTCAACATAAGCATGATGAATGATTTGGATCAGTTATCTGGCTACCACAGGCTCTCTGCCACTCACAGATCCACCTCTATAATAGTAACCAGTAATTAAGAACAATAAAAGTAAAAATTATGACAGCCAAGTCTTACTGATACATGCGCCAATTTTTCTTAAGCTGTTTTACCTATAACTTTTAAAATTTAATTTTTATAACACCACATTCAGTAAGTATAATTATACTCGTTTTATGGAATAGTAATTCATGCCTTCCTTACTCTTTCTTTTCAGTAAAGAAGAAAAAAATTTCGGCAAACACCTTTCATCGAATGATTTGCATTGTTTTATTTCAAAGGCAGTGTGACTCAGCAAATCAAGCAGCAGTCCTTTTCTGGCTCTGGCCTCAACAACTTGGCTTCCTTCTCCTCAGTTTTAAATGATGGATCAGTTCAGTTCAGTTCAGTCTCTCAGTCATGTCTGACTCTTTGCGACCCCATGAACCACAGCACGCCAGGCCTCCCTGTCCATCACCAACTCCCGGAGTTCACTCAAACTCACGTCCATCAAGTCGGTGATGCCATCCAAGCATCTCATTCTCTGTCATCCCCGTCTCCTCCTGCCCCCAATCCCTCTCAGCATCAGAGTCTTTTCCAGTGAGTCAACTTATTGCATGAGGTGGCCAAAGTATTGAAGCTTCAGCTTCAGCATCAGTCCTTCCAATGAACACCTAGGGCTGATCTCCTTTAGAATGGACTGGTTGGATCTCCTTGCAGTCCAAGGGACTCTCAAGAGTCTTCTCCAGCACCACAGCTCAAAAGCATCAGTTCTTGGACGATCAGCTTTCTTCACAGTCCAACTCTCACATCCATACATGACCACTGGAAAAACCATAGCCTTGACTAGACGGACCTTGGTTGGCAAAGTAATGTCTCTGCGATGGATAGCACTGTATAATTGCTGATGTTTAATCTCTGTGCAGTACTTTGAGAAATCTCTCAAGGTATAAAAGCCTCAATTATTCCTCTTTTTATGAGTGGACAGTCCTAGAAAGGACTTGAGTGCTTTACCTTAACAGACAGATTTCAGGTCTGGAACTGCGGACTTTGAGCCATCGGAGAGAAAACATTTGAATGAGTAATGCGGTGAAATTACAAAGCAAGCATTGTTTGGGGAACTGAGATACCATCTAGACTGCCCACATTGGAAAGGTAGTTTATGTTCACACTTCTTCTTTGCATTCCTTCCTCTTCTTTCTTCTTCTTTGTCTCTCTTCTCTTTACTGGCTTTGCATGACTCAAGAGTCACTTAGTACCTGACTACACACAGAAAAAGAAATATGCTGAATTTGCCTTTCTCTTTTGCATACACTGAGAAATTAATTTTAGTATATGTCACCTTTATTTTACAGGTGACTTGTGTTGTCTTAAACTCCATCTTGCCCTTCATTTCAATTTCCCTGCTTTGCGTTGTGGTACAAGGAAAGCAAAAAGTGTCACTATAGCAAGGGCTTCCCCGGTGGCTCAGATGGTGTAGAATCTGCCCGCAATATAGGAGGCCTAGGTTCGATTGCTGGGTTGGGAGGATACCCTGGAGGAGGGCATGGCAGCCCACTCCAGTATTCTTGCCTGGAGAAGCCCCACAAAAAGTCGGACACAGCTGAGCAACTAGTACACATAGGAAGAGCACCTCTAAATAAAGATGACTTCCCCCAGGACTGGCTGCACTTTCTCCACCCCGGCGATGGAAAGGGTTTGAACGAGGAAGTAGCGTGAGTCATTACTATTGACACACCCTCAGGAAAACCCCTGTTCAGTCTGCCTCCTGTTGCTCTCTCTGGCCAAGGTCCCGGGTTACAGTTTTCAGGACACATACTCAGGAGTGTTGTGTAAAAATGCAACATCAGTTTGCTTATAAACAGAAAGAAGGACAGACATTAAAAAAAAAAAAAACAACTTTGGTCGAAGAACAGAAGAATGGTTTTGATTTACACATTTATTAAACTGATTATTTGCAAGTGGAAGTGTAGTTTCCCTCTAAGGTTGTTAGGAGGACTCCTGGATTAGTTCACTCAAGCACATTCTATGGCCAAGTGGCTGAAGTATGTGCAGTATTGTTTTAGTGGGAAGACACATTCAGCTCTCCAGTTTAACAGGGACATATTCAGCAAAATAAAAAGGTAACCTATGAAACAGGAGAGAATATGTGGAAACCATATATCTGATAAGGGGTTAATATCCAAAATATGTAAGAAACTCATACAACTCAATAGCAAAAAAAAATAATAATAATTCTGATTAAAAAAAAATGGTCAAAGGAACCGAATAGATATTTTCCCAAAGGAGATATACAAATGGCCATTGAGTACATGAAAAGATGCTCAACATCACGAATCATCAAGGAAATACAATTCAAAACCACCACGGTATCACTTCACACATGTTAGAACGGCTGGTATCAAAAGACATGGCATAACAGGTGTCAGCAAGGATGTGGAGAAAAGGGAGCCCCTTTTCACTGTTGGGGGAGTGTAAACTGGTGCAGTTACTATGGAAAACAGTGTGGTGGTTCCTCAAAATCAAAAACAGAACCATCATATGACCCATCTGTCCCACTTCTGGTAATATAGTCACAGGAAATGAAATCAGGATCTTGAAGACATATCTATACTCCCAAGGTCACTGTAACATATCCACAACAGCCAAGGTAAGGAAATAAGTGTTTGTCTACTCATGGATGGACAAAGACACTGTAAATACTATACATTTCCTCTGTATATAGTATTCTTTAGCCAGAGAAGGCAGGAAATTTTGCCATTTGTGACAACATGGATGGACCTTGAAACACTGTATTATCTCACATATATGTGGAATCTAAAAAAAAAAAAAAGCAAACTGGTGGAAACAGGGAATGGTGGTTATCAGGGGTAGTGGGTAGAGAAAATGAGACATTATTGGTCAAAGAGTATAAACTTTCAGTTGTGAGAAGAATAAGTTCTGGGGAATCTAACATACGGCATGGTGATTACAGTTAGCAGTATCATATTATATCAGGGCTCCCCTTGTGGCCCAGAAGTAAGAAATCCAACTTCTATACAGGAGCCACAGGTTCACTCCTTCGGTCAGGAAGGTCTCTTAGAGGAGGAAATGGCCAATATTCTTAACTGAAAACGCCCATGGACAGAAGAGCCTGGTGGGCTTCAGTCCCCTGGATTGCAAAGAGTCAGACACGACTGAGCGACTTAACAACAACAGCAACATATTATATGCTGGTAAGTGGTTAAGAGAATACATCTTAAATGTTCTCATCATAAAAAAGAAATGGTTATAACGTGAGGTAATGGAGTTGTTAACTGACCCTGCTGTGGTGATCTTTTCGCAATACAGAAGTGGTGTCAAATCAACACATTGTACACCTTGAATTTGAACAATCCTGTATGTTAATTATATATCAATAAAGTTGAAAGAAAGGCAATGCCAAAGAATGCTCAAACTACCGCACAATTGCACTCATCTCACACGCTAGTAAAGTCATGCTCAAAATTCTCCAAGCCAGGCTTCTGCAATATGTGAACCGTGAACTCCCAGATGTTCAAGCAGGTTTTAGAAAAGGCAGAGGCACCAGAGATCAAATTGCCAACATCCGCTGGATCATGGAGAAAGCAAGAGAGTTCCAGAAAACCATCTATTTCTGCTTCATTGACTATGCCAAAGCCTTTGACTGTGTCGATCACAATAAACTGTGGAAAATTCTGAAAGAGATGGGAATACCAGACCACCTGACCTGCCTCTTGAGAAACCTGTATGCAGGTCAGGAAGCAATAGTCAGAACTGTACATGGAACAACAGACTGGTTCCAAATAGGAAAAGGTGTACATCAAGGTTGTATATTGTCACCTTGCTTATTTAACTTCTATGCAGGAACGTTATTTAATGTTCCTTATATGCATGATGTTATTTAACATCATGAGGAACGCTGGGCTGGAAGAAGCACAAGCTGGAATCAAGATTGCAGGGAGAAATATCAATAACATCACATATGCAGATGACACTACCCTTATGGCAGAAAGTGAAGAGGAACTCAAAAGCCTCTTGATGAAAGTGAAAGAGGAGATTGAAAAGGTTGGCTTGAAGCTCAACATTCAGAAAACAAAGATCATGGCATCTGGTCCCATCACTTCATGGGAAATAGATGGAAAAACAGTGGAAACAGTGTCAGACTTTATTTCTTTGGGCTCCAAAATCACTGCAGATGCTGATTGCAGCCGTGAAATTAAAAGACTTTGAAATTAAAAGCCATGAAATTACTCCTTGGAAGGAAAGTAATGACCAGCCTAGAGAGTATATTAAAAAGCAGAGACATTACTTTGCCAACCAAGGTCCGTCTAGTCAAGGCTATGGTTTTTCCCGTGGTCATGTATGGATGTGAGAGTTGGACTGTGAAGAAAGCTGATTGCCCAAGAACTGATGCTTTTGAACTGTGGTGTTGGAGAAGACTCTTGAGAGTCCCTTATACAAGGAGATCCAACCAGTCCATTCTAAAGGAGATCAAACCTGGGTGTTCATTGGAAGGACTGATGCTGAAGCTGAAACTGCAATACTTTGGCCACCTCATGCGACGAGTTGACTCACTGGAAAAGACTCTGATGCTGGGAAAGGTTGGGGGCGGGAGGAGAAGGGGACGACAGAGGTGAGATGGCTGGATGGCATCACCGCATCGATGGACATGAGTTTGAGTGAACTCTGGAGTTGGTGATGGACAGGGAGGCCTGGCGTGCTGTGGTTCATGGGGTCGCGGAGAGTCGGACATGACTGAGCAACTGAACTGAACTGAACTGAAAGTTGAAAGAAATGAGGTATACAATTCAGTGATTTTCAGTAAATGCACAGAGCTGTGCAACTATCACCACTATTTAATTTCAGAATGTTTTATTACTCCCCCCCAATACATTGTACTCATTAAGAATCATTCCTCCTTTTTCAACATCTAGCAACCATTAATCTGCTTTCTGTTACTATGGCTTTGCCTATTGTGGATTTTTTATATAAATGTAGTCATACAATCTGTAGCCTTTTGAATTTTTTTCACTTACAAAAATAATTTTTAAGTTTTGTCCATGTTGTTGCATGTGTCAGTACTTCATGCGAAATAATAATCCATTACATAGATTTACCAAATTCTTTCTATTCAGTAGCTGATGGACATTTGAGTTGTTTTCACTTTTTAGCTATTATAAAAATGTTATTGTGTCTATTAATTTATAAATCTTAGGGGAGCATATGTTTTCAATTCTCTTGGGTAGGAGTAGAAATTGACGTATACCTAGGAACTTCTGGGTCAACTTTATGCTTAACTCTGAGGAACTATTTTCCTCAGTGTGGCTGCATCAGTTTGCATTCCTGCCAGCAATGTCTGGGGGTTTCAACTTTTTCACATCCTTCCCAATAGTTCTTTAAAAAAAATCCCAAATTGTACTTATTTAATATATTCATCACGAGGGCTTAACCTGGCACTTAATTTAAAAAACATAAATAAAATGAAAATGACACTGCAGAGAAAAACAGAGTCCTGTACAGAAATCGAGGAAAGGGGCGACCACCTAAGGAAAAACAATAAAAAGGAAACACAAGGACAGCTGGACCTCCCAGGTCAGGGCTCTTGGCTGGAGACGTGCTTTGAGTGGTTTTTGTAGGCTCTTCTTAAGGGCTGTGGGTGTTTTTCCCAAGCTCAGCAGCATATGTGTTCAAAGGGCTATGATGTTGGGTTCTGAGCAGACTCTGGATGGGAGAGCAGAGTGGTTCTGATGTTGTACAGGGTGGATCATTTGCCTTACTGAATGTCCAGGCAAGTGTTACCCTGGGCATCCATGCTGGGGTGGCAGCAGGGTGTGAGGAACTTCCCCATGAGAGTTTCGTAAGGGTAGCCACCGGGGAACTCCAGGGACAGCTTATAGCTCAGGTCTTCATATACCTCAGTGCCAGCTGTTCCATGATCAGTCTCTACCCACTTGAAAAAAGTTGTCCAATTCAAGGAAAGCAGAAAATCCTTTATTGTCAGACATTATGAAGGTCATCAGCTCCTGGAAAATTCTTAAAGAGGTGAGAGTACCAGATCACCTTCCCTGTCTCCTGAGAAACCTGTATGTGGACATGGAGAAATGGACTGTTTCAAAATTGGGAAAGGAGTATGACCAGGCTGTATCTTGTTACTGTCTCAGTTAACTTCTGTGCAGAGTATGTCATGCAAAATGCCGGGCTGAATGAATCATAAGCTGGAATCAAGACTACTGGAAGAAATATTAACAACCTCAGATATGCAGATGATACCACTCTAATGGCAAAAGTGAAGAGGAACTAAAGAGCCTCTTGATGAGGGTGAAAGAGGAGAGTGAAACAGCTGGCTTGAAACTTGACATTAAAAAACTACGATCATGGCATCTGGTCTCATCCCTTCATGGCAAATAGGAGAGGAAGTAGTAGAAGCAGTGACAGATTTTATTTTTCTTTGCTCGCAAATCACTGCAGATGGTGACTGCAGTCATGAAATTAAAAGACATTGGCTCCTTGGAAGGAAAGCTGTGACAAACCTAGACAGTGTATTAAAAAGTAGAGACATCACTTTGCTGACAAAGGTCTATATAGAGAAAGCTATGACTTTTCCAGTAGTCATGTGTGGATGGGAGAGTTGGACCATGAAGAAGGCTGAGCACTGAAGAATTGATGCTTTCGAACTGTGATTGAAGAAGACTCTTGAGAGTCCCTTGGCCTGCAAGGAGATCAAACCAGTCAATCCTAAAGGAAATGAACTCTGAATATTCATTGGAAGGACTAATGCTGAAGCTGAAGCTCCAATACTTTGGCCACCTGATATGAAGAGCCTACTCATTGGCAAAGACCTTGATGCTGGGAAAGACTGAAGGTAAGAAAGTGGTCAGCAGAGGATGAAATGGTTAGATAGCATCACCAACTCAATGGATATAAATCTGAGCAAACTCCGAGAGATGATGAAGCACTAGGAAGCCTGGTATGCTGCAGTCCATGGGGTCTCAAAGAGTCAGACATGACATAATGACATAATGACTGAAGAGTCACCATGAGTATCACTTAAAGGAGAAAAATTTTCCTCCTTTTTCTTTGAGCTCTTTTTATTGTTGAGTTGTAAGAGTTTTATTTTTTTAATATATTTTAGGTACAAGTCCATTATCAGATATATAATATACATATATTTTCCCTTTGTGGACTATCTTTTCACTTTATTGTTTTGAATCACAAAACGTTTTTACTTTTTATGAAATTGAATTAATCTGTTTTTACTTTTGCTGCTTGTGCATTTAGTGTCATATCTAAAAAAATCACTGCAGATGCTGATTGCAGCCATGAAATTAAAAGACGCTTGCTCCTTGGAAGGAAAGTTATGACCAACCTTGATGGTATATTAAAAAGCAGAAACATTACTTTGCCAACCAAGGTCCGTCTAGTCAAGGCAATGGTTTTTCCCGTGGTCATGTATGGATGTGAGAGTTGGACTGTGAAGAAGGCTGATCGCCGAAGAATTGATGCTTTTGAACTGTGGTGCTGGAGAAGACTCTTGAGAGTCCCTTATACTGCAAAGAGATCCAACCAGTCCATTCTAAAGGAGATCAATCCTGGATGTTCATTGGAGGGACTGATGCTAAAGCTGAAACTGCAATACTTTGGCCACCTCATGCGACGAGTTGACTCACTGGAAAAGACTCTGATGCTGGGAAAGGTTGGGGGCGGGAGGAGAGGGGGAAGACCGAGAATGAGATGGCTGGATGGCATCACAGACTCTGTGGGCATGAGTTTGAGTGAACTCCGAGAGTTGGTGATGGACAGGGAGGCCTGGCGTGCTGTGATTCATGGGGTCGCGGAGAGTCGGACACGACTGAGCGACTGAACTGAACTGAACTGAAAAAACCATTGCTGAGCCCAATGTCATTTTTAAGTTAATTTTTATGTACGGTGTAAGGTAGGGGTTTGGTTTTATTATTTTGCACCCAGTTGTTTCAGCATCATTTGTTGAAAGGATTATTATTTATCCAGTGAATTGTTTTGCTGAAAATCAATTGACCATCAATGTGAGTATTTATTTCTGGACTCAGTTTTGCTCCATATGTCTATCCTATGCTAGTACCTCATTGTCTAAATTACCTTAACTTCATAATAAGCTTTGAAACTGGGAATTCTAAATCTTTCAACTTTATCTTTTTCAAGATTGTTTTGGGTATTTCAGTTTCCATGAATTTCCATGTAAATTTGGAATCAATTTGTCAGTTTCTGCAAAAATAGGTCAGATGTGATTTTGATAGAAATTGAGTTGAGTCTATAGATCAATTTGTGGAATGTTTCCATCCTATTGGTAGTGTCTTCTGATCCATGAATGTGGGCTACCTTTGCATTTATTTAGATATTAATTTCTTTCAGTAATGCTTTGCAGAGTTTCAGTACAAGTCTTCTGGTTGAAAAGACTTATTTCTAAATATTTTGCATCTTTATACTCTTTTGAAGGGATTGTTTTCTTGAGTTCATTTTTGAATTATTATACTTTTAATTGTTTGGACACAGTTTCCTTTAGTTCATTAGAAGAACTAAAAAGTTTTTCTTAAAGTCTTTGGTTAGTAAGTCCAAATCTGGAGTTTGTCAGGGAGAATTGATTGGATACTTTCTTTTCCATGAGCTATACATTCACATTTCTTTGTGTGCTTCATTTTTTTTTAAAGTACATGCTGCTTTTTGAAATAATTAATTAATTTTATTTATTTGGCTGTATCAAGTCTTAGGGCGTTCAGGAACATGGGAATTCTTAGTTGCAGCCTGTAGGATCTAGTTCCCCAACCAAGGATCAAACCCAGGTACCCTGCATTGGGCATGCAGACCACTGGACCACCAGGGAAGTCCCTTATTTTTAATTTTTTTTGTTGTTGTTGTTGATAACTAGATGTTTAAATTAACATATTGTGGTGACTCTGAAAATCACTCTCTTCTCTCCAGGATTTGTTTTTGTGCTGTTTTTTGTTATTATTGTTGCTGGTTTTTTGTTTTTTTTCATTTGTGACTTTTCTGGACTAGTTTTATAAAGTATATTCTTTGTTACATGTGGCCATTGAAATCTGCCTGGTTAGCTTAATGTCAGCAAAGGAGTAGAGAGATTTCCGTAAATGCTTTGAACCAATAACTCTCTCAGCCTTTGCTGATTGGCTCTGTGTGTGTGCTGGGGTTTATCTTCTACAATCTTGCAGGCAGTTTAAAACTCTGGCTTAGCCTTTACTTTCTGCTTGTGTAGAGTGTCAAGGCAATCTGGTGATGAGAGGTTAAAACCTTATCAGGTCTTTCCTGTGCAAACATACAGCCCTATTCACGGTCTTATAAATTCGAAAGAATAGGTGTGAGTTTTTCAAAGTCCTTTATGAATCTCTCATTTCCCAGTTGTTCTTTTTAAGTGTTTCGGTTAGCCCAACCTGGTAACATCACCTTCGGTAGCTAAAATATTCTCACTGATTTTTCTTTTCTAGCAAATTCCCTAGAGATGGGGCTGTTGGCACAGAGCAGGTTCTGAGTCAGGTTAAATAAGGATAAACCCTGAATGGGGATTTTCAATGAGCTTCCACAATGGTCAAAGCTGAGCAGTTCTGGGGCTTTGGGGAAGTTCCAAATTCATTCTGTCCTCTCCAGTGGTTGTTAGACTGCTCGTTTGCAAAACTACCATAGTTGTGAGGTCTTTTGTTTTCAAGGCTACCATGGAGACATGAAGAGGAAGATGGGATTAGGTCAAGTTAAAAATGCCACAAAGCAGCTAGCTTCTCTTACCAAAATTCAGCAATTTTTCTTGATAAACACACCTTGGAATTTTGCAATCCTTTAGTTAATTTCCAAACTCCAAGAAAAAGTTAATTTGGACCATTTTTTGCCACTCCTTTTATTGCTTTTTATGAAGGAGCAGATTTTTGAAGACCCTTAATCTGTCATTCAAGAAGCACTCTTCTTTTTCAGGATGTTAAAACATAATTTAAAACAAATGTAAAGTTGTGATAGACAAATTATACAAAATAGTAAATGAACCAAAGCCAAGGATTTTATTTAACTCATTACTTACTGTGGGACTCAGTAAGATGTTACAGATTCAAGAGAGAATTAAAAGAAACACATACATATACACACAGGCAATTGAGAATGAAATAGTTTTACAAATAGATACATACCTGGTTAATACCTATAACCCAATCGCTCAGTTTTATGTCAAAAGTCCCAGTTCACATGCATTTCTACAGACAAGAATCATTTGCATCAATTGTTTTCCACAATTTTTAGAGTCATGAAATAGCTGAAAGACATTAAAAAGCAAAGATAGGCCAGAAGGGTAGAGAGACAGGACACCCAGTGATTTTTTTTTGCCCACATCAAAGTCTTTCACAATTTTTTCTGATACAGGAATGGAGAGGAGGAGTGTGTAGGGAGGAGGTGTGTGACGTTCTGAGAAACTGCCCAAGACTGAAGCGGTGGAGGCGATCTGCGTGTGTACCGCAAGGATGGCCCACATGACTTGTAGTCAAAGGGACTGTTTCTGACCCCAGCTTCGGTGTTGACTTCTTATATGTGCCTCAGACTCTGCATCTGTAAGGAAAAGGGGATGCCTCAGCTGATCAGTAAGGCTTTTTCCCTTCCTATAGCCCTTTTCAAAGCAGCAGCATCTGAGATCTTGTGATAAATGTAAATCCTCAGGCGCTATCCAAGTCCTGCTGAATCAGAAAATCCAGGATGAGTTGCAGTAATCTGTGTTTTGACAAGCTTTCTGGGTGATTCTAATGCAGTCAAATGTTGAGAGTCATCACATTCTAGTCCCCTGTGAGATGAAACTTTGATATCAAGGAGCCTCACTAGCTGCCATGAAAGTGTATTTGCTACTTCCTCCTGAAGTTTGAAGGCGTGAAATTCTACATATGTATAAAATATAAAGCCAGTTTGGTTAAAGCTCTTTTCATTTTTTATGTTAAAAGGAAGTTCATTATACACTCAGAATTCACAGAAGGGAGGGACCCAGCAGCACCCTGGGTCCATTTGTTGTGGGCAAACTCTAAGTCTACCATTTATTTCAGCATGACCAGTTCAAGGAAAGTCGAAGTATTTCTTGAAGCTTTGAATTTCACATGTTTTATATAGCTAGAAGCTTCTTATCCAGTCATCATAGTGGGCAGGAGTAAGATCAGATCAGACTTCCCAGATCTCGTGCTGGAAAACATTTACTCTTACTTTTCACTTGCAAAGGCAATGATTACAAGATGCTATGCAGCACGATTGGAAAACTTTCTGAGTAAAAACCGTATCCCTGAATTGAGCAACTTCTCACCTTAGTTTTCATGTTGTTCTATTTCTGTTCAGTACACAGAAGACTGGCCTGTCCTGTTTTCAACTATCATTTCTTAACAGGTTATAGGAGCTCTGCTGTAATATATGAAATGATAATGTCCTAATTTTATAACATGTTTTCTGGTGTTTAATACAGAAGTCACTCAACCTCATCTGATTGATTGCAAAGATTGACCTGATTGGTCCAAAGATAATCATTATTTTTAACCTGATACCTTAGTCATCTTTGAAAACTCTCTTATTAGCAACTTTCACTTAAGTGTAGGTCATCACTTGGGCTGAGCAAAGTAGTATCTATAAATGTAAGAACCAAGGAGACCTCAGAACTTATATTCAAAGCCTCACTATTCCACAGCATACGGAAGCTACTCCAGTAAGTATGAATAAGTTTACTAAGAAAGCATCATGTGTGATCAATTCTCTTTCTTGAAGATGCATAATGTACATTTGGGTTAAAGGCTCTGAAAGTCCTGTAGTAGTTAAGGAGCTTATCTAACTGCTTAACTCAAAATTTTCTAAACCTCTTTGAGTGTGGCACACTTTTATTGCTGGCATATCTAATTGGATTCCATTTGGAAAAGGCAATATAGAAGATATGAGGTGATATATAAGAGCAGATACAGAATCCTGTTCTATTTGTTTAAAATCAAAATATATGAGGACTGGGCTTAGACAACAAAGCATCAATATAAACATGAGTTCTTTGTTGATTGTGATAGCTGAATCTATCACAACTTTCTTTGTTACTCAAAATGATGTCTATGGAAATGAGGCATTGGATTACCTGGGAGTCTGCTGTTCAGTCACTCTGTCATATAGGACTGTTTGAGATCCCATGGACTGCAGCATGCCAGGCTTTCCTGTCCTTCACCATCTTCTGGAGTTTGCTGAAACTCATGTCCATTGAGTCTGTGATGCCATCCAATCATCTCCTCCTCTGTCACCCCTTTCTCCTCATGCCTTCAATCTTTCTCAGCATCAGGGTCTTTTGCAATGAGTTGGCTCTTTGCATCAGGTGGCCAAAGTATTGGAGCTTCCACTTCAACACCAGTCTTTCCAATGAATATTCAGGGTTGATTTCCTTTAGGATTGAGTGGTTTAATCTCCTTGCAGTCCAAGGGACTCTCAAGAGTCTTCTCCAACACCATAATTTGAAAGCATCAGTTCTTTGGTGCTCAACCTTCTTTATGGTCCAAATCTCACATCTGTACATGTCTATTGGAAAAAGCATAGCTTTGAATAGATGGACCTTTGTCAGGAGTCTGTTAGAAACAGAGAATCTCAGGCTCTAATCTGGACTGGAATTGGTGAATTTAACTCAGATGACCATTATATCTACTACTGTGGGCATGAATCCCTTAGAAGAAATGGAGTAGCCATCATGGTCAACAAAAGAGTCTGAAATGCAGTACTTGGATGCAATCTCAAAAACAACAGAATGATTTCTGTTTCCAAGGCAAACCATTCAATATTACAGTAATCCAAGCCTATGCCTCAACCAGTAATGCTGAAGAAGCCAAAGTTGAACGGTTCTATGAAGACCTACAAGACCTTTTAGAACTAACACCCAAAAAAGATGTCCTTTTCATTATAGGGGACTGGAATGCAAAAGTAGGAAGTCAAGAAACACCTGGAGTAACAGGCAAATTTGGCCTTGGAGCACAGAATGAAGCAGGCCAAAGGCTAATAGAGTTTTGTCAAGAGAATGCACTGGTCATAGCAAACACCCTCTTCCAACAACACAAGAGAAGACTCTACACATGAACATCACCAGATAGTCAACACCGAAATCAGATTGATTATATTTTTTGCAGCCAAAGATAGAGAAGCTGTATACAGTTAGCAAAAACAAGACCAGGAGCTGACTGTGGCTCAGATCATGGACTCCTTATTGCCAAATTCAGACTTAAATTGAAGAAAGTAGGCAAAACCACTAGATCATTCAGGTATGACCTAAATCAAATCCCTTATGATTATACAGTGGAAGTGAGAAATAGGTTTAAGGGACTAGATCTGATAGACAGAGTGCCTGATGAACTATGGATGGAGGTTCATGACATTGTACAGGAGACAGGGACCAAGAGCATCCCCATGGAAAAGAAATGCAAAAAAGCAAAATGGCTGTCTGAGGAGGCCTTACAAATAGCTGTGAAAAGAAGAGAAGTGAAAAGCAAAGGAGAAAAGGAAAGATATAAGCATCTGAATGCAGAGTTCCAAAGAATAGCAAGGAGAGATAAGAAAGCCTCCCTCAGTGATCAATGCAAAGAAACAGAGGAAAACAACAGAATAGGAAAAACAAGAGATCTCCTCAAGAAAATTAGAGCTATCAAGGGAATATTTCTTGCAAAGATGGGCTCGATAAAGGACAGAAATGGTATGGACCTAACAGAAGCAGAAGATATTAAGAAGAGATGGCAAGAATACACAGAAGAACTGTACAAAAAAGATCTTCACGACCAAGATAATCATGATGGCGTGATCACTCACCTGGAGCCAGACATCCTGGAATGTGAAGTCAAGTGGGCCTTAGAGAGCATCACTACGAACAAAGCTAATGGAGGTGATGGAATTCCAGTTGAGCTATTTCAAACCCTGAAAGATGATGCTGTGAAAGTGCTGCACTCAATATGCCAGGAAATTTGGAAAACTCAGCAGTGGCCACAGGACTGGAAAAGGTCAATCTTCATGCCAGTCCCAAAGAAAGGCAATGCCAAAGAATGCTCAAACTACCGCACACTTGCACTCATCTCACACGCTAGTAAAGTCATGCTCAAAATTCTCCAAGCCAGGCTTCAGCAATATGTGAACCGTGAACTCCCAGATGTTCAAGCAGGTTTTAGAAAAGGCAGAGGCACCAGAGATCAAATTGCCAACATCTGCTGGATCATGGAGAAAGCAAGAGAGTTCCAGAAAAACATCTATTTCTACTTCATTGACTATGCCAAACCTTTTGACTGTGTGGATCACAACAAACTGTGGAACATTCTGAAAGAGATGGGAATCCCAGACCACCTGACCTGCCTCTTGAGAAACCTGTATGCAGGTCAGGAAGCAACAGTTAGAACTGGACATGGAACAACAGACTGGTTCCAAATAGGAAAAGGAGTATGTCAAGGTTATATATTGTCACCCTGCTTATTTAACTTATATGCAGAGTACATCATGAGGACGGCTGGGCTGGAAGAATCACAAGCTGGAATCAAGATTGCTGGGAGAAATATTAATAACCTCAGATATGCAGATGACACCACCCTTATGGCAGGAAGTGAGGAGGAACTAAAAAGCCTCTTGATGAAAGTGAAAGAGGAGAGTGAAAAGGTTGGCTTGAAACTCAACATTCAGAAAACAAAGATCATGGCATCTGGTCCTATCACTTCATGGGAAATAGATGGAGAAACAATGGAAACAGTGTCAGACTTTATTATTTTGGGCTCCAAAATCACTGCAGATGCTGATTGCAGCCATGAAATTAAAAGACGCTTACTCCTTGAAAGGAAAGTTATGACCAACCTAGATAGCATATTAAAAAGCAGAGACATTACTTTGCCAACCAAGGTCCGTCTAGTCAAGGCTATGATTTTTCCTGTGATCATGTATGGATGTGAAAGTTGGACTGTGAAGAAAGTTGATCGCCGAAGAATTGATGCTTTTGAACTGTGGTGTTGGAGAAGACTCTTGAGAGTCCCTTGGACTGCAAGGAGATCCAACCAGTCCATTCTAGAGGAGATCAATCCTGGGTGTTCATTGGAAGGACTGATGCTAAAGCTGAAACTCCAATACTTTGGCCACTTCATGCGACGAGTTGACTCACTGGAAAAGACTCTGATGCTGGGAGGGATTGGGAGTGGGAGAAGATGGGGACGACAGAGAATGAGATGGCTGGATGGCATCACCGCCTCGATGGACATGAGTTTGAGTGAACTCCGGGAGTTGGTGATGGACAAGAGGCCTGGTGTGCTGTGATTCATGGGGTCGCAAAGAGTCGGACACGACTGAGCAACTGAACTGAACTGAACTGAATCTAGACTTAGTCTATTAAAAGCTGCATTCTGGGAAGATTTGATTCGTATGCCCTCTAACGTCTTAAAACCACTGAAGACAGCATTTTGCATTCTTACAAAACCCCGAGAGAAGTTAGCTCATTTCTGTCACCTTCTCTCCCTGCCAACTCCGTCTAGAATTCACTGCAATATTGCCCTTCCTGGAAATTCAAAATCTTGACAGTTCATTTCAATCCAAATCTTTGATACTCTTTTCTTTCTCTGGTTTCTAATATCACTGGTGCTTTACTTTATATAAACCCATGCTATGTCTGGGATAATTCTAAGAGGACTGCAGTAAACTTTAGAAATTTAATAAACTTTTCATAAATTGTTGAGCATTGTCCATTAGTTTTCCAGAGTCAGTTTCTCTGTCTTTTTTTAATTGTTAGAAAGGGTTGGGGGGGCGGTGTATGAATGATCGATTTCCATTTAAAAAAGGTTCCTAAGAGTTAAAAAATGTCTGCATATATGAAAAACAACATTTTTTATCATAATAATTTATTTTTGGAAATTTGGTGCCAGAGCCACACAGTGGTAGCCACAATAAACATCACATATATAGAATTCTCTAACCAGTTTGTTTCCCTGTGGGCTTTAGCGCTCCAAGATGATGTAAGGTGTTGCTCTGTGTTAGTGGCCATATTGCTTGTAAAGAAGCTCTGCCTTCTCAGTCTCCCTGTAATCCGCTGACAATTTTGTTTAAAAAAAGTCATAATGAGACTCTATAGGCTAAACAGATTTTCCCACTCTAGGCAGGTATAGATAACATATTCTGACTAAACACTGGATAAAATTTCTGAGTTTTGAACATGTCTTCAGTAGACAACAAATGTGTTTTTTGATGACCCTGTTCTCTTAAGTCTTTCCAGAGGAAGCATTAAGAGAAAATTTAAACTCCGATTTTTTCAGCTTGTTCTTTGGTGTGAGAAGAAGAGCTGTATAATGAACTCTAAAGTTTTCAAAACTAGTAATTTTTCTCTTTTCTAGCAAAGAAAAAAAACTCTAGTTTTATCAGCTTTTAAAAACATAAAATTTGTTCATTTGTTTTGTGTTTGGTTGCACTGAGTTACTTCATGTGGGCTTTCTCCAGTCGCCCTAAGTGGGAGCTCCTCTTTGCTGTGATCTGCGGGCTTCTCATTGCAGTGACTTCTCTTGCAGGGAAGCACGGGCTTCGGGACTTGCAGCACATGGACTCAGTAGTTGTGCTGTGTGGGCTCTGGGACACTCAAGCTTCATTCGTTGTGGTGCTTGGGCTTAGCTGCTCCATGGCATGGGAAATCTCCCTGGACCAGGGATCGAACCCATGTCCCCTGCATTGGCAGGTAGATTCTTAACCACCGTATCATCACGGAAGTCCCTTATCAGCTTTTAAGATGACGGAATTCCAAAAATGTTCCTAAAAGTTCTCTCTTCTTTAATATTCGCATAAATATGTATCAGTTCAGTTCAGTTCAGTCGCTCAGTCGTGTCCGACTCTCTGCAACCCCGTGAATCACAGCACACCAGGCCTCCCTGTCCATCACCAACTCCCGGAGTACACTCAAACTCATGTCCACAGAGTCGGTGATGCCATCCAGCCATCTCATTCTCCGTCGTCCCCTTCTCCTCCCGCCCCCAACCTTACACATCAGTAAATAATACAATCTTATTCAGTTCAGTTCAGTCGCTCAGTCGTGTCCGACTCTCCACGACCCCATGAATCACAGCACGCCAGGCCTCCCTGTCCATCACCAACTCCCAGAGTTCACTCAAACTCATGTCCATCGAGTCGGTGATGCCATCCAGCCATCTCATTCTCTTGTCCCCATCTCCTCCCACCTCCAATCCCTCCTAGCATCAGAGTCTTTTCCAGTGAGTCAACTCGTCGCATGAGGTGGCCAAAGTATTGGAGTTTCGGCTTTAGCATAAGTCCTTCCAATGAACACCCAGGATTGATCTCCCCTAGAATGGACTGGTTGTATCTCCTTGTAGTCCAAGGGACTCTCAAGAGTCTTCTCCAGCACCACAGTTCAAAAGCATCAATTCTTCGGCGATCAGCTTTCTTCACAGTCCAACTTTCACATCCATACATGACCATGGGAAAAACCATAGCCTTGACTAGATGGACCTTTGTTGGCAAAGTAATGTCTCTGCTTTTTATTTTTATTTTTTTTTTTTTACACCTTAAGTATATACAATTTTTATTTGTCAATTATTCCTCAATAAAGCTGAAACAAACAAGCAAACATTGGCGGGAGGGAAATGAGAAGAGGTGAGGCTACAACTCCACCCTCGTTTTCCTTCCTTCCGAGACCAAGTTCCTTCCACTATGCCAAGTGTGTGTCCCGTTTCAGCATATGGTGATACCCAGAACCTCTTGAAAACCCCTGAAATCATCCAAATAGGCAGACGTAATTTCACTTTTCCCACAACTGAACACCAATTGACCTGACTCTACTCTGGCCAGAGTGGCCAGGACAGGGTGTTGATCCACACCTGCCTGGCTCACGCACTTTACTACATTCTTGCAAGCATCACCCCAGCAATGTGTGATCCTTATTCTCATTGGTGCAAACAGCAAAGTTCCTGGGCTTTGGTCAGAAACAATTCACCTCCCCCACTCTGGGTACAGAGAAATCTCATCATATGCGCATTTTAACTTGAGGGAAATCAACCACACATGCTGGGCCATCAAGAAGCATTGCGGTAGGGAAGGCAAAAGATATTTCACTCCACTATTCTACTCAACAGTCATATATCCTAATGTGGGGCTGAGAGAGGAGTAGAAAATTGCCATCCTTCAGGCAGTCTGTCCTGAGGTGCTTTTCATACTGACAGCATATCACCACATGGAGTTAATTCTAGCATTTAAAAATATCTTTTTCATATAATCAAACCCTTCAATTCAAGCCAATTTCCACCGATGCTGAACAGAAGCAAGCAGTGGGCTGTTTGAATGCTGGTAGAAAAAGCAGTGTTTTATATATCTCCAATGCTATGACTTCCTAAAGAATGATCAGGGTAATTTGCACTATATGATGCTAGTTTTTTGCATTCTGCCTTCATAACCTAACCTCCAGTGAGACAGAAGTCCACTCCATGTTCAAGTTATTATGGAGAACTCTCTTCTGTGTCTTTCATCCATATATATATATATATAAAATCTCTTAATGTTTGCTCTCAAGTCCAAAGCCACTAGGTATGCGTGGTGGTGGGAGAGTGGGGGTTGATGGAAGGGCTGACTAGCCTTTAGGATATATGGACTTTTTATGGCACACTAACCAATCTAGTATTATTCTCTGTTCATGTACCAGTGTTTTCTGAGCACCTTCTTATGAGCCAAATCCTGTGCTAGGAACTGGGAGCAGAGTTATGACTTACTTAGTGACTTGGTAAGTTTTATTATAGAAGGAAGCACAAAGTACCTTGTTTTCCTGGTGGCTCAGACAGTAAAGTATCTACCTGTAATGTGGGAGAACCAGGTTTGATTTCTGGGTTGGGAAGATACCCTAGAGGAGAGTATGGTAACCCACTCTGGTATCCTTGCCTGGAAAATCCCACGGACAGAGGAGGCTGGCAGGCCACAGTACAAGAGATCGCAAAGAGGTGGACGTGACTAAGCGACCAACACTTTATCACTTTACTTATTATAGAAGGAAGCACAAAGTACCTTGTTTTCTCTAACCTCATAGAATGGGTGCCACAGGCTGTGTTCAGTTGATCAAAAAGTCTGTTCAAGTTTTCTCATAAAGTGATATAGAAAAACCCTTTGGCCAACCTAATATTAGCATTTCATCATAATGCTCCTTTCTTGCAGTTAAATTCACTTTAATCTTAGGTATGTTAAAACCATTAGAAACTCCAGTGGTTTTACTTCAATAGCTTTAGAGAAAAAAGGAGCAAACTCTTGCATTCTTCACGTGCTCATTTGTTATGGACTGAATTTGCCCCCCAGCAAAAGTACGTGTTGAAGTCCTAAGCCCAGCCCTCTTTCTGTTTTGCCATCTTGATTTTCAAATTTCACCCCTAGAAAATAGTAGGCAAAATACTCTCCAAGTCAAAAAGCATTGATGGCTTTTCACTGTCTACTAAAATCATTGTAAGACCTCTTCTCTCTAGTCCTCTATAACATACACTCATCCTCCCTTGCTTGCCTTCTCACTGATGGCTCTCCTGCCTTTAAACTGGTCTAGCTTCTGCCCTCTGAGCATCCTCATGCTCCTGTTTTCCCACCTCTGCTCTCTTCTGGAATGTTCTTTGGCCCACATTCACCACAATCCTATAATCATTGTCGAGGTTCCTCTCAATAGGCATGAACTTGTCCCTGGTCTTACCAATCAGATGAAACTTCTCCCTCCTTTGAATTTCATTTGAACATCCCTTTTGGAATTTGTCTGACTTCACCTTTCACTACTTATGACTATCGTGTCTTAGATTCCCTGCTTAATTGTGGGGTCTTGAAAAAGTGAGGGTTCACTCTTACACTGTTGGTGGGAATGCGAACTGGTACAGCCACTGTGGAGAACAGTGTGGAGATTCCTTAAAAAACTGGAAAGGGAACTGTCATTTGACCCAGCAATCCCACTGCTGGGCACTAAGTAAACCAGAATTGAAAGAGACACATGTACTCCAATATTCATTGCAACACTGTTTACAATAGCTAGGACATGGAAGTAACCTAAATATTCATCAGCAGATGAATAGATAAGGAAGTTGTGGTACACATACAAAATGGAATATTCAGTTCAGTTCAGTCGCTCAGTCGTGTCCGACTCTCCGCGACCCCATGAATCACAGCACGCCAGGCCTCCCTGTCCATCACCAACTCCCGGAGTTCACTCAAACTCATGTCCACAGAGTCGGTGATGCCATCCAGCCATCTCATTCTCGGTCGTCCCCTTCTCCTCCGCCCGCAATCCCTCCCAGCATCAGAGTCTTTTCCAGTGAGTCAACTCGTCGCATGAGGTGGCCAAAGTATTGCAGCTTCAGCCTCAGCATCAGTCCTTCCAATGAACACCCAGGATTGATCTCCCTTAGAATGGACTGGTTGGATCTCCTGGCAGTACGAGGGACTCTCAAGAGTCTTCTCCAACACCACAGTTCAAAAGCATCAATTCTTCGGCGATCAGCTTTCTTCATATTACTCAGCTGTTCAGCACAGAGAGCTCATTTCAAGCAGTCCCCAAGATCTTCTTCAACCATGCAGACACAGGTGGTGTTGGCCTGGTAACTGATATCTGTGTCGTTCTCTTTATCCTTTGTGCTTCAACTACTTCCACTTGCTCATTGTGGGGTCACATGCAGAGGCCTCACACCCAGCACTTCAGAACTCCTCAGCTTGGTGAGCCACCAGGACGCCCAGATCCAAGATGGTGGCAGCGGCAGCAGGCCCTGTGCAGAGACACGGCTCCGCTGTCTGGAGCCTGAGTGACTGCAGCGGCGCCAGCTCTGGGGCCTCTCTGCTTTTTAATATGCTATCTAGGTTGGTCATAACTTTCCTTTCAAGGAGTAAGCGTCTTTTAATTTCCTGGCTGCAATCAGCATCTGCAGTGATTTTGGAGCCCCAAAAAATAAAGTCTGACACTGTTTCCACTGTTTTTCCATCTATTTCCCATGAAGTGATGGGACCAGATGCCATGATCTTTGTTTTCTGAATGTTGAGCTTCAAGCCAACCTTTTCACTCTCCTCTTTCAATTTCATCAAGAGGCTTTTGAGTTCCTCTTTACTTTCTGCCATAAGGGTAGTGTCATCTGCATATCTGAGGTTATTGATATTTCTCCCGGCAATCTAGATTCCAGCCTGTGATTCTTCCATCCCAGCGTTCCTCATAATGTACTCTGCATATAAGTTAAATAAGCAGGGTGACAATATACAACCTTGACGTACTCCTTTTCCTATTTGGAACCAGTCTGTTGTTTACAACCTTATTACATTACATTAAATTATGTATCATGTAAAAGGGAAGTGAAAGTTACAAATATGGGAAAAGAACGTGATACAAAGAAGTGCATTGTATGCTTAGAAAAGAAGCCATGAAAACTTCTGAGGAAAAGTTGAATGCATGAGGTCACTAACTCAACATTTTAAACCTCCCAGTGCTGAATTTTTATGGTCTGTAAGCAATCTGAAAGGCATTCAGGCTTCTAGGAAAAAGTTTTGCAACTTTGGCTTTCTGCCTGTCTTTTGGCCTAGTTAGGCTGTTTAAAAATAGAGTTATCAGGGAAACTTGGCTTGCCTCTAAAATGAGAAAAAATATTCTCTTCTTACAGGCTTCTGGTATCAGGTATCTTCATACTTTATAAAAGCTCAAATTCACTGAAGATTAAAATATTAAGAATCTAGTCATGCAGAGGAGACAGGAGTGTTTTCTCAGTGTCAAAAATGATTGACTCTGAAACTCTAAAATAGCATTGTCCTTCTGAACCTCCTGAAGTGATGAAAATATTCCATAACTACACAGTCCAATGTGGTAGCCGTTAGCCACATGAGGCTAGTGAAATGGCAAGTGTGACCAACTCGATATTTAATGTTTTAAAAATGCATTTCTTTAAATTGAAATATAATGGACATGTAACATTATGTTTTAGGTGTACAGCATAATGACTTGACATATGTATGTATTGTGAAATGATTACCACAGTAAATTGAATCAGCATCCATTACCACATAGTTACAATTTTTTTCATACAATGAGAACTATAAGATCCACTCTCTTAGTATCAGCCAGATGTACAATACAGCATTATTCACCAGAGCCATTATGCTGTACGTTACATCCCTAGGACTTATGTATTTTAAAACTAAAAGTTTGTAACTTTTAACCACCTTCACCCATTTTGCCTGCCCCTCCCACTCCCTGTCTTTGGTAACCACAAATCTGTTCTCTGCATCTATGAGGTTTTTTGTGTTTTTTTTTATTTGTTTCAGATTCCACATATAAGTGATATATATAGCATTTGTTTTCCTGTCTCATTTCACTTAGCATAACGCCCTGAAGTTCCATCCATATTGTGTCAATTGGCAGATTTCCTTCTTTTTTATATTGCTGAATAATATTCCATTATATATACATATATACTACATATTCTTTACCCATTCATTTATTGATGGGCATGTAGGTTGTTTCCATGTTGTGGCTACTCTGAATAATGCTGCAGTGAACTAAAGGGTGCATTATCTTTTTGAGATGGTTATTTTATTTGCTTTGGATTAATGATCAGAATTAGAATTGTTGGATCATATGGTCAGTTCAGTAGCTCAATCGTGTCCATCTCTTTGAGACCTCATGGAGTGCAGCATGCCAGGCTTCCCTGTCCATCACCAACTCCTGGAGCTTGCTCAGACTCATGTCCACTGAGTTGGTGATGCCATCCAACCATCTCATCCTCTGCTGTCCCCTTCTCCTCCTGCCCTCAATCTTTCCCAGCATCTGGGTGTTTTCCAATGAGTCAGTTCTTCGCATCAGGTGGCCAAAGTAGTGGAGCTCGCTTCAGCTTTAGCATCAGTTCTTCCAATGAATATTTAGGACTGATTTCCCTTAGGATTGACTGGTTTGATCCCCTTGCAGTCCAACAGACTCTCAAGAGTCTTCTCCAACACCACAGTTCAAAAGCATCAGCTCAGCTTCAGCGCTCAGCTTTCTTTATAGTCCAACTCTCACATCCATACATGACTACAGGAAAAACCATAGCTTTGACTAGATGGACCTTTGTTGGCAAAGTAATATCTCTGCTTTTTAATATGCTGTCTAGGTTGGTCATAGCTTTTCTTCCAAGGAGCAAGCATCTTTTAATTTCATGGCTGCAGTCACCATCTGCAGTGATTTTGAAGCCCAAGAAAGTAACTTCTCTCACTCTTTCCATTGTTTCCCCATCTATCTGCCATGAAGTGATGGGACCAGATGCCATAATCTTAGTTTTCTGAATGTTAAATTTTAAGCCAACTTTTTCACTCTCCTCTTTCACTTTCATCAAGAGGTTCTTTAGTTGTTTGCATTCTACCAACTCTCTTGCTTTTTGTATGATCCAACAGATGTTGGCAATTTGATCTCTGGTTCCTCTGCCTTTTCTAAGTCCAGCTTGAATATCTGGGAGTCCATGGTTCACGTACTGTTGAAGCCTGGCTTGGAGAATTTTAAGCATTACTTTGCTAGGGTGTGAGATGAGTGCAACTCAATTGTTTGAACATTCTTTGTCATTGTCTTTCTTTGGGATTGGAATGAAAACTGACCTTTTCCAGTCCTGTGGCCACTGCTGAGTTTTCCAAATTTCCTGGCATATTGAGTGCAGCACTTTCACAGCATCATCTTTCAGGATTTGAAATAGCTCAGCTGGAATTCCATTACCTCCACTAGCTTTGTTCATCATGATGCTTCCTAAGGCCCGCTTGACTTCACATTCCAGGTTGTCTGGCTCTAGGTGAGTGATCACACCATCATGGTTATCTGGGTCATGAAGGTCTTTTTTGTATAGTTCTTCTGTATATTCTTGCCACCTCTTTTTAATATCTTCTGCTTCTGTTGGGTGCACACCATTTCTGTCCTTTATTGTACCCATCTTTGCATGAAATGTTCCCTTGGTATCTCTAATTTTCTTGAAGAAATCTCTAGTCTTTCCCATTCTATTGTTTTCCTCTATTTTTTTTTTGCATTGATCACTGAGGAAGGCTTTTTTATCTCTCCTTACTATTCTTTGGAACTCTGCATTCTGATGGGTATATCTTTCCTTTTCTTTGCTTTTCACTTCTCTTCTTTTCTCAGCTATTTGTAAGGCCTTCTCAGACAACCATTTTGCCTTTTTGCATTTCTTTTTCTTGGGGATGGTCTTGATCACTGCCTCCTGTACAATGTCATGAACCTCTGTCCATAGTTCGTCATGCACTCTGTCTATAAGATCTAATTCCTTGAATCCAGTTGTCACTTCTACTGTATAATTGTAAGGGATTTGATTTAACCACACCTGAATGGCCTACTGGTTATTCGTACTTTCTTCAATTTAAATCTGAATTTTGCAATAATGAGTTCAAGATCTGAGCCACAGTCACCTCCCAGTCTTGTTTTTCTATCTTATTTTAGTAGTTCTACCTTATTTTCATTTTTTAAGCTTTAGATTAAATTTTATTATAAATTTCAATAGCATACATATTATATTGAACAGTGAAGTCTTAGCAATATGTTCTTGCCTTTGTTAACTTAAAATTTACAGCAATATTTTTATTTCTTAGTGTTATTCTCTAGCTTATGTATAGAGGAAAAAAGCCCTTTTGTATCTCAAATGAGAACAAACTCCATAGTATTTGTGTATGTGTGTTACTCTCAGTTGTGACAAACTCTTCATGACCCGATGGGCTGTACCCTGCCAGGCTTCTCTGTCCATGGGATTCTCCACGCAAGAATACTGGAGTAGGTTGCCATTTCCTTTTCCAGGGAATCTTCCCGATCCAGGGATTGAACTGAGGTCTCCCGCATTGCAAGCAGAGGCTTTACCATCTGAGCTACCAGGGAACCATTGTTTAGAGACATTTTCCGGAAATAACAACATAAGTGGTCCATTAGATGCTGTTATATAAGTGATAAAAGTGCTTGACATAGAGTCAAATCAGTTCCTGGAAATTTCTCCCCATTGCCCACAATAGTTGAAATAATTCTCCCAGTCATTAGCTTATGAGATTACCCAACTCATAAAAGCTAACCATATTCTGAGGCCACTCTCATCTTCTGAGATTGCCATACTCTGTCTGTGGTGTGTGTTTCTCTCTGAATAAACCCACTTCTTACCTATCACTTTGTCTCTCACTGAATTTGTTCTGCAATGAAGATCAAGAACCTGAGCTTCATTAATTCCTGAGACAAGATACATGATCTCAATTGGAGCACAATGGGTTTTGGCCAGATTCAAGTCCTGGCCATTCGAGTTCAAGTCCCAATCTGAGTTACATGATTTCACCTCCCCACAAATCTAGGAACTCCAGTTCATTCTTGGAAACTCCACTTAGGGCCAATGACATTGTGAGGCCCTGGAGTTGCTCCAACTTAGCTGCCATCTGTTGTCTGGGGGTGAGGGATGGTGGGGAGAGTATAGTGTTGGTGAGATATCATAATCCTTCATGCAAGACACCCCATCTATAAGTGGTTCTTTTAAAGACCTTTACTTGGTGTGTGCTATGCACTGTGTCCTCCACAAATTTATTGTGTTGAAGCCCTAATCCTCAATGTGATGGCTTAAGATGTGTGACCCTGGGAAGTAGTTAGGTCAGAAGGTGGGTCCTCATGATGGAATTAGTGCCTGAATAAGAAGAGACACAAAGGTCAGTTTCTATCTCTTTATCTGACATATAACTAGGAGGAGAGATCTCGCCAGACACCGAATTGCCCAGCACCTTGATTTTTGACTTTCCAGCCTCCAGAACTGTAAGAAATAAATTTCTGCTGTTTAAGCCACCCAATCTACAGTGTTTTTGTTATAGAAGCCAGAAATGACTAAGACAGCTTGAGAAAGAGAGCAAAGCACTCTTCCCACCACCCCATGGGGAGATAGGACAAACATGTAAAGGCATCCTTAGCAATCATCTTATTCCTCCTGTAGAGAAGCTAAGAACTGAAAGACTGGTTCAAGATGGCAGAGTAGAAGGATGTGCGTTTATCTTCACTCGTGAGAACACAGAAATTATAACTAGCTGTTGAACATCCATCCTCAGGAAGATACTGGAACCCACCAAAAATGATACCCCAAGTCTAAAGAAGAAGCCCCAAGGAGCGATAGAGGGGCACAATCACAATAAACTCAAATCTCATACCTGCTGGGTTGGTGACCCACAATCTGGAGAACGATAATACCAAAGAAGTTCTTCTACTGTTGTGAAGGTTCTTGGACCTACACCAGGCTTCCCAGCCTGGGGATCTGGCAAAGGGACTGGGAATCCCCAGTGAATCTGAATTCGAAGGCCAGTGGGATTTGATTACAGGACTTCCACAGTACTGGGGAAACAGACTCCACTCTTGGAGGGCACAAACAAAACCTTGTGTGCGCCAGAACGCAGGGGAAAGGATCAGTGGCCCCACAGAACACTGAGCCGGATCTGCCTGTGAATGTGTGAGGCGTAGGTTGGCAGTGGCCTGCCTCAGGGGCAGGGCTGCCAGGAGCAGCAGTCCTTGGAGGCGCATGTTGGAGTAACTCTTCTTAGAGGTAGCCATGAACCCTCCCATAGAGCCTGTAGACTCCAACTTGGTCACCTGAGGCCAAACAACTAACAAGGGGGGGGGGTACAGCCCCACCCACCAGCAGAGAGTTGGATTAAAGTTTTACTGTCCTGCCCACCAGAGCAAGATCCAATTTTCCCCACATGCAGTCCCTCCCATCAGGAGGCTTGCACAAGCCTCTTATTCTCATCCACCAGAAGGCAGACAGAAGAAGCAAGAACTATAATCCAGCAGCCTCCGGAATGAAAAGCACAACCAAAGAACCTGAGCCTCAGTAAGTCCAGACACCAATGAGTTGATTCTAAATAGAAGATTGTGGATTCAAGTCTCAATCTTGAATGGCTATATTGTTTCAGAAATACGTTCACTAGGCTTAGGATATATTTACCTGCCTTTTTTCCCTCTGTGACCCTGGCCCCTGCCAGACACAGAGGCACAGAGGCATAAACACACAGACACATATTCACAGACACGCCTCATGGAAAAACAAGTCCTCCATCTTCATACTTCCTATTTGTTCTCTGGTCCTCCTTCTGTAACGTATAATCCATTGACAACTTCCAACGTAATATCTCAAGCTACAGATCTTTCTTGCCTTCTAAGCCTTGGCAGGATTTGTGTGTCTTTTGTCTTAGGCTTACCCTTTTCATTTGCTATTCAGGATAAAATAATTCCTGCTTGTGTTTTTGGTGAAAGAAAAGACATCTGTGTGTGATAACTTTTGAGTACCAAAAATACACAACTGAATTGGAAACAGTCTTTGGAATTTTTCCTATGTTAATCCGCAGGAGTGCTTCTAATGCCCAGAATTTAAGGCACTATGGTAGCTGGTAGAAGAGACACTTCTGGAGTTTAGGACCTTGTTTCTTGTCTTCGGGAAAGGAGTACATCAAGGCTGTATATTGTTACCTTGCTTATTTAACTGACATGCAGAGTACATCATGAGGAAATGCTGGACTAGAGGAAGCACAAGCTGGAATCAAGATTGCTGGGAGAAATATCAATAATCTCAGATATGCGGACGACACCACCCTTATGGCAGAAAGGGAAGAAGAACTAAAGAGCCTCTTGATGAAAGTAAGAGAGGAGAGTGAAAAAATTGGCTTAAACTCAACATTCAGAAAACTAAAACCATGGTATCTGGTCCCATCCCTTCAGGGCAAATAGATGGAGAACAATGGAAACAGTGACAGACTTTATATTTTTGGTCTCCAAAATCACTGCAGATGGTGACTACAGCCATGAAATTAAAAGATGCTTGCTCCTTGGAAGAAAAGCTATAACCAACCTAGACAGCATATTAAAAAGCAGAGACATTACTTTGCCAACCAAGGTCCGTCTAGTCAAGGCTATGGTTTTTCCAGTAGTTATGTATGGATGTGAAATTTGGACTATAAAGAAAGCTGAGCACCAAAGAACTGATGCTTTTGAACTGTGGTGTTGGAGAAGTCTCTTGAGAGTCCGTTGGACTGCAAGGAGATCCAACCAGTCCATCCTGAAGGAAATCAGTCCTGAATATTCATTGGAATGACTGATGCTGAAGTTGAAACTCCACTACTTTGGCCACCTGATGTGAAGAACTGACTCATTGGAAAAGACCCTGATGCTGGGAAAGATTGAAGGCGGGAGGAGAAGGGAACGACAGAGGATAAGATAGTTGGATGGCATCACCGACTCAATGGACATGAGTTTGAGCTAGCTCCAGGAGTTGGTGTTGGACAGGGAAGCATGGTATGCTGCAGTTCATGGGGTCGCAAAAAGTTGGACATGACTGAGTGACTGAACTGAACTGAACTTGTTGTCTTCAAATCACAACAAGGAGACAGGTTTACAAAGAATTTATTCTGGAGGTTGCGTGTCACCTGTTGAATTAGTTTTGGATGCTCAGCCAAAAAATGATGCAGAAAAAGTTTTATTTCCTACCCTGTACAACAGTGGATGTTGTCCAGATTTTTGCACATTAGAGTACACTGTTTATAATTTTTGCAAGTAGAATTATTTATTATTAAGTTCTGTCTTTTAAAAATAAAGCTAGAGTTTTGTGGAGACAAGAGTTTTCTTTTTTACACAGTTTAATATTCAAAGTTTTCATTCTTTTGTTCCTCTTCGTTGGGCTTTAAATAGTGAGTCATTGTAACGGCAATGGAAATGTACAAGATCGTCCCCTCCCCTCCAATCTTCCAGCCTGAGGTATCCATTTCTCAGTAAAGATAGTTACAGCAGAAATGCAGAGAGAGGAGTAAGTCAGAAAGAGAAAACAAACATCATGTATTAACACGTACATGTGGAATCTGGAAACATGGCACTGATGAAGCTATTTGCAGGGCAGGAATAGAGATGTGATGTGCAGAATGGACAGGAGAGCATGCAGAGAGAAAGAGAGGGTGGGACGAGCTGAGAGAGCAGCACTGACGCGTGAACACCGCCGTGTGTAAGATAAAAGCGAGTGGGAAACTCCCGTGTAGCACAGGGAGTGCAACTTGGTGCTCTGTGATGACCTAAAGGGGTGGGATGGGGCTGAGGGGACGGTGGGAGGGAGGCCCAAGAAGGAGGGGATATATGCATGCATGCAGCTAGTTCACTTTGTTGTACAACAGAAACTAACACAGCATTGTAAAGCAATTATACTCCTATTAAAAAAAAAAAGAAATACAAAGAGACAAATTTTGGCTTTTTATTATCATAATAGGCTCTCAGGTTCTGACTCCTTTTTAGCCCTTTCATTTACTACCTTCTACTCAGACTTTGTCATTTGGCTGTGGTCTGAGGTCTCCAGAATTCCTTCTCCAGTTTATGATAAGTCATTAAAATTACTCATGTTTCTTAGCCTTTAGAGAGTTCTTGCTGGAACGTTCTTTTTTTCAACCTTGTACCCCTCCCTCTGTAACATCTATTTATTTCAGTGCCTATTACATAATAGGAGCTCAATAAAAGTTTATTGGGGAGAGGAAAATAGGATTGGGACGTATTCCTAGTCATATTTTGCAATCAATAAAAACTACAGTACCCCAGGAGCTAGAAAACTCTTTCAGTACAGGATCAGGTAGTAAATGTTTTATGCCTTGCAGGCCAGCCAGTCTCTTTCATAACTGCTGGACTCTGCCATTGTAACAGGAAAGTAGTTATAGATGATATGATTGGGCATGGTTGTGTTCCAATGTAATTTTGTTGCAGGAAGAGGGCCTGAAAGTGGGCTCTTGTCTAACACTTGGAAATGACTTGTCCAAGGAGATACACATGCTGACAAAGCAAGAGATTTTATTGGAAAATGTACCTGGATGGAGGGCAGTAGGGTAAGGGAACCTAGGAGAGCTGCTCTGCCATGTGACTTGCAGTCTCGGGTTTTATGGTGATGGGATTAGTTTCCGGGTTGTCTTTAGCCGATCATTCTGACTCAGAGTCCTTCCTGGCGGTGCATGCCTTGTTCAGACAAGATGGATGCCAGAGAGAAGAATTCTGGGAGGTGGTCGGACATGTGGTGTCTCCTTTTGACCTTTCCTGAACTCTTCTGGTTGGTGGAGGCTTATTAGTTCCGTGTTCCTTACCAGGACCTCCTGTCATAAAAGCTGTTAACTACACAGCTCAGGAAGATCTAATGGCTATCCCATTAGACAGTCTTGACATGGAAATATTTACAGACGGCAGTTCTTTTGTTCAGGATGGGAAGCGCAAAGCAGGTTACACCATAGTGATGGCTGAACAGGTTTTAGAAGCAAAATTTCTCCCCCAGGGAATGAGTGCTCAGCTAGCTGAGCTTGCGTCTCTGACCCAAACTTGTAAGTTTTAGTGGATACCTTTACTGGATGGATTGAGTCTCTTCCTGTCATAGTGAACAGGCTAAGGAGGTTATAAAAATTTTAATCCATGAAATTATTCCCTGTTTTGGGCTGCCGTGTAGCCTTTAGGGTGACAATAGCTCTGCATCTAAAGCTGCTATAACTCAGAGGGTGTCAAAATCTCTAGGAATAGAATATCACTTACATTCTTCCTGGAGACCCCAATCCTCAGGAATGGTTGAAAATGCTGACATTATTAAAAGACATCTTCTGAGCAAATTAACTCAAGAGACACAGGACAATTGGATTAAAGTTCTACCCATAGCTTTAATGAGGGCTTGAATTGACCCCAAAAAGGAGGGACTGTCCCCCTTTGAATGTATTTATGGAAGACCCTTCTTACTCACAGACATTATTATAGACCCTGAAAGTTTGGGATTGTTAGGTAGGTAGAATAGGGAAAAGGAGTCCAAAATGGCGGTGGCCAAAAGACAAGGAAGGGAAAAGCCCGTGAAAATAAAACATAGGAAGGTCCGAGGACCGGAGTGAGGACCTCAGGGGTTGCTCGGAGTTGGACACGACTGAGCGACTTCACCTTCACTTTTCACTTTCATGCATTGGAGAAGGAAATGGCAACCCACTCCAGTATTCTTGCCTGGAGAACCCCAGGGACGGGGGAGCCTAGTGTGCTGCCATCTATGGGGTCGCACAGAGTTGGACGCGACTGAAGGGACTTAGCAGCAGCAGCAGCAGTAGCTATACAACATCTGGCTAAAGACTAGCAGGGGGGCACTCTTTCTGCCTCCTTCTGATGTCTATGTTATAAGCTTTCTCTATCTCTTTTATACTTTAGTAAAACTTTGATACACAAAAGCTCTGAGTGATCAAACCTCGTCCCAAGCCCCGGATTTAACTCCTCTCCTCTGGAGGCAAAGAATCCCAGTGCCTTTCACAGTTCAGCAACAATCTTTCAGCCAGGGTGGGTGGTTTCAGTCAGTGTGCTTCCCCTAATGATTTTATTTACAAAAGCAGACGGCACACGGATTTGGCCTTAGGGAATTTTGCCAAGTTTGCCAGCCCCTGCGTGGCTCTGTAGTAAAGAATTGCTTGTCAATTCAGAAGACTCAGGTTATGTGGGTTCGATCCTTGGTCAGGGAAGATCCACTGGAGAAGGAAACGGCAACTCACTGCAGTATTTTTGCTTGGAGAGCCCCAGGGACAGAGGAGCCTGGTGGGCTACAGTCCATGGGGTCGCAAAGAGTTGGCTACAACTTAGCAACTGAACAATAACAAAAACAGCAGCAATAAACTAAGAGTGGTTTACTGATTTAATTCCACCCCAGGAGTGTATTTGTATATGGCTATTCTTCCCCAGAACTCAAAAGTAATTTTACACATTTAACTGATATTAATAGTATATTCTGGTGGAATAGTGGTGCTGACTAAGAAACATGTACAACTTGAGAGTTGTGAGTTAAGCTTTATTTGGGTCAAAATGAGGTCTGTAGCCCAGGAGGCAGCATCTCATATAAGAGGCTATGCCAAAGCGGCAGTGGGGAAAAGTCAATATATAAGGTTTTGGTGATGGGCGAGTTCGATATCATGAAGCACTCATTTTCCAAAAGGTTTTTTGTTGGTCATGAGGGTCTGATGTCACCATGAAGGGATTTAGTGCTTCTCTAGGTATGAGGAGATGCAAAGATTGAGATCATGAAATCTGTTCCTAAAAACATCCAACTATCTAAAGACCCATCCTACCAGATTCTCCGGAGCACAGAGTGCTTCACTCCACCCTGAACTCCCTCAAGGGTAGTTGAAGGTCAACAGCTATAGCAGCACAGGGTTCAGTCTCTGTGGAGGCAGATGGCAAATGCCTCTGTTGTTCAGTCATTGGCAATGCTCTTGGTAAGTGCCAATTTATAGTTGACAGTGATTTTCTCAGTAGTTTGCTAGTGGTCTAGCAGATATGAAAGTCAGTCAAAAATGTAATTTATAACTGAGAGGAAACTTCCCCTGCAAGACAGAGCAGTTAAGTCCCACTAACTCTAACGTGCTTGTGAGTGGAAGGAATACAAGGAATACCAGCTGTTCAAGAAAATAGTACATTCTTAAGAACAACCTGTTCCCCTAGGCTCTCCCAGGTCTTCAGGAGAATGGACTGTTTAACGGATAAGAAATATGTACTTAATAAAAATTTAACTTTGGCTCTGTTTATCAAAGGAAGTACTCGTTATTCACAGATTTTTATTTCTCTGAGTTCTCCTCTTTTCCCACCATTTTCCGACATCTTTTGTTAGGTTGGCCACCTCCCAGGGCTCTATGTGGTCCAAGCTGGATCTTTGCTTATACACCAGGTCAAGATGCGAGGGTGACAGGAAAACAGATTCTAAGATCTCTAAAGTCCCATCTAGCCCTCAGATTCACAAGTTTCTATCTCCTGTCCAAATGCCTCTTTTCCATCTCAGCCCAGTTCTGGCCTTGGCACATTTCCTAAGTTTAAATTAGCTCTTCCTTCTTTGATCTACAATTGCCTCTTTAGGCTACAGCCCATGTAGCAAGGTTATTTTGAATATTAATCTGATACCTGGGGATATTTCCCTTTCCATCTGTGCCTTACCTTTACTTGAACCCAGGGACATTTCCAGACTCTAATCAAACACTCACATAAGCAGTTTCTTATGCTTACTTATAAATACTAGATAAGCCTGGAACAGAGATTACCAGGAGAACATAGCAGAAGGGCAATTGGTACATGATAGGAAGGTGTAGTTTTTCCAGTAGTCATGTATGGATGTGAGAGTTGGACTATAAAGAAAGCTGAGTGCTAAAGAATTGATGCTTTTGAACTGTGGTGCTGGAGAAGACTCTTGAGAGTCCCTTGGACTGCAAGGAAATCCAATCTGTCCATCCTAAAGGAAATCAGTCCTGAATATTCATTGGAGGGACTGATCCTGAGGCTGAAACCCCAATATTTTGGCCACCTGATGCAAAGAACTGACTTATTTGAAAAGACCCTGATGCTGGGAAAGATTGAAGGTAGGAGGAGGAGGGGATGACAGAGGATGAGATGGTAGGATGGCATCACTGATTCAATGGACATGAGTTTGAGTAAACTCTGGCAGTTGGTGATGGACATGGAGGCCTGGCATGCCGTAGTCCATGTGGTCACAAAGAGTCAGACATGACTGCGAGACTGAGCTGAACTGACTGAACTGAGGAGGGTATAAAGGCTGTAGAATCATTAGAGTGGCACCAGAGAGTGAAAGGAAGGACTAGGATTTGGAAGGCATCAATGCCAAACTCTTCTTGAGATCTACTTGCCCTCAGTAACCTGTTGTCCATGGACCACTCATGATCTCAAGGTTCTGGATCTCTCCTCTGAACAGACTTGAAGTACTTGTGTGGGAAGATAAATTTCTTTTCATGTTCTATTCTCTTGGGTTTTCTGGCTGGAGCTCTGTAAATTGGACAAACAAAAGACAGATTAACAAGGAATAAGTTTATTTGCATGCATTTCACAATTACACGGTATTCAGAGGTGCTTAACTCAGAGAGTTGGTAGAATTTGGGCTTGTGGCTCAGACGGTAAGAATCCGCCCACAATGTGGGAGACCCAGGCTCAATTCCTGGGTGGGGAAGATCCCCTGGAGAAGGGAATGGCAACTTACTGCAGTACTCTTGCCTGGAGAATTCCATGGACAGAGGAGTCTGGTGGGCTTACAGTCCATGGGGTTGCATAGAATTGGATACAACTGAGTGACTAACAGTTTCTTATTTTAGTATTTTAGCAGGGTTTCCCCAGTAGCTCAGCAGTAAAGCATCTACCTGCAATGCAAGAGAGGTGGGTTCAACTCCTACATCAGGAAAGATTCCCCTGGAGGAAGAAATGGCAACTCACTCCAATATTCTTGCCTGGGAAATCCCATGGACAGAGGAACTCTGCATACTACAGTCCTTGGGATCGTAAAGAGTTGGACGTGCATGAACATGCACACAGGAAAGTATCTTAGCAAAGGGACATTAACTACATTTTTAGGAAAGTGATATGACAAAGGAGAAGGACTTTGAGCTTCTGGGCAGTAAATTGTGGGAAGGCAAATACATGGGAAATGAATGGTAGATGAAAGCTAGTTAGAGTTTGTTATACGGATCCCTCTGGTGCCTTCTCCAGGCTGATAGGAGTGTGACTTGTCTCAGTGATTAACTTTTGTCCTTCCTGGTAGGGAGCAGAGAGGGGTGCCTTTGTAAATTTATGTCCTGCTTTTAGGGAGAGAGGAGGATGGTAGAGACCTTTTCTTATAACTGCTTCTTGTCAGTCGCCTTCAGCTCAAAAATAATCCTTATGCCAAAGAGGCATATTTTGGGGTGGCATTTTCTGCCACCCTACCATCACCTTGTCAGAGCAGGAAGAGTGAAAGAAAAATATGATGTCGTGGCTTAGATGGAACTGCCTGCAACAGTTGTGAATTTCTCTGTAAGATGGAACCATGGTGGACCCACTATCATGGTTACAAACACTTGTTTTTAATTACTTTTCTGTTAATAAATTTCTTCACCTCAAAATGGGTAGCATAAGACCAACCTTGCAGAGTTAGAGTAGGGATAAACTAACAGAATGTGTGTAATGCTTGTAGAATGTTTATGGTCTACCAAAATAAAGAATTTTGGTAGAGGAACCAGAGATCAAATTGCCAACATCCACTGGAACATTAAAAAAGCAAGAGAGTTCCAGAAAAACACCTACTTCTGATTTATTGACTACGTGAAAGCTTTTGACTGTATGGATCACAACAAACTGGAATATTCTTAAAGATATGGGAATACCACCTGACGTGAAGTCGCTCAGTCATATCTGACTCTTTTCGAACCCATGGACTGTAGCCTACCAGTTTTCTCCATCTGTGGGATTTTCCAGGCACAAACACTGGAGTGGGTTGCCATTTCCTTCTCTATCTGCCTCTTGAAAAGTCTGTTTGCAGGTCAAGAAGCAACAGTTAGAACTGGACATGGAGCAACAGACTCGTTCCAAATAGGGAAAGGAGTACATCAAGGCTGTATATTGTCACCCTGCTTATTTAACTTATATGCAGAGTACATCATGAGGAACGCTGGGCTGGAAGAAGCACAGGCTGGAATCAAGATTGCTGGGAGAAATATCAGTAACTTCAGATATGCAGATGGCACCACACTTATGGCAGAAAGTGAAGAACTAAAGAGCCTCTTATGAAAGTGAAAGAGGAGAGTGAAAAAGTTGGCTTAAACCTCAACATTCAGAAAACAAAGATCATGGCATGTGGTCCCATCACTTCATGGCAAATAGATGGGGAAACAGTGGAAACAGTGAGAGAAGTTATTTTCTTGGGCTTCAAAATCACTGCAGATGGTGACTACAGCCGTGAAATTAAAATATACTTGCTCCTTGGAAGACAAGCTATGACCAACTTAGACAGCATATTAAAAAAGCAGAGACATTATTTTGACAACAAAGGTCCATGTAGTCAAAGCTATGGCTTTCCCAGTAGTCATGTATGGATATGAGAGCTGGACTATAAGGAAAGCTGAGCGCCAAAGAATTGATGATTTTGAACTGTGGTGTTGGAGAAGACTCTTGAGAGTCCCTTGGACAGCAAGGAGAACCAACCAGTCAATCCTGGAGGAAATCAGTCCTGAATATTCACTGGAAGGACTGACGTTGAAGCTGAAACTCCAATACTTTGGCCACCTGATGTGAAGAACTGATTCATTGGAAAAGACCCTGATGCTGGGAAAGATTGAAGGCAGGAGGAAAAGGGGATGACAAAGGATAAGATGGTTGGATGGCATCACCGACTGTATGGACATGAGTTTGAGTGAACTCCGGGAGTTGGTGATAGACAGGGAGGCCTGGCGTGCTGCAGTCCATAGGGTTGCAAAGAGTCGGACACAACTGAGAGACTGAACTGAACTGAAAATAAGAATTATTACCATAAGCTTCCGCAGTGTTACTCTTGGGCATATATCTAGAGAAAATTATAATTTGAAAACGTACATGCACCCTAATGTTCATTGCAGCTCTATTTACAACAACCAGAACCTGGAAGCAACCTAAATATCTATCAACAGATGAATTCATAAAGAAGATATAGTACCTATATACAATGGAGTATTAGCCATGAAAAGAAAGAAAGAATGCCGTTTGCAGCAACATAGATGGACAAGGAGATTATCATACTGAGAGAAGTAAGCCTGACAGAAAAAGACAAATATCATATGACAATGCTTATATGTGGGTTCTAGAAAAAAAGATACAAAGGAACGTATTTACAAAACAGAAAAAGACTCATGGGCATAGAAAACAAACTTATGGTTACCAAAGGGGAAAGTGGGGAAGAATACATTAGGAAGTTGGAGTTAACATATACACAATACTATAAATAAAATAGATAACCAACAAGGACCTACTATACAGTACAGGGAACCATATTAAACATTTTGATAAGGGAGAATTCTCTGAAAAACATTGTGTATATATTAACTGAATCCCTGTGCCGCACACCTGAAACTAATATTGTAAATTAAATATACTTCAATTAAAAAAAGAAAAAAATTTTAAAAAGAAGCAAGAAAAGAAATATTATCATATTAGATGCTCCCTGAGGATAAAGTTTTATTCTTGACTTATACCACATGATGACTCATGTGACAGAGTATCACCAAAATATGAGGTTCACTGGAAGTCCTTCCTGAAACTACACCACAGTGATGTCACATTTATGAGTCTTGGCAGTTACAAATCTGCCTTAAATGTTCTTATTTTTCTTGAAGCTTGGGTTCAGTTCAAATGCCTGCTTCTCTGTAATCTCTTTCTCGACACCCCTCTGCCCCAGCCTTCCTAGTGGTTCGTTTTATCTCTCTCACATACATCACATTGTTTTTGTCCATGTCTCATTCTCTTCTTAGTTTGTGACCAGTCGGAGGAGAACAATAGAGCTCATGTTTTATTTCTCTCTGTATCCTCAGTATCTGGAAAGTGACAGTGTAAATGCTCCATGTGTATTAAAGTCGGGAGCAAGCCTGAAGCTTCTGGAGCTCTGCTGATGTTTGCAAGGCATCTGATTCTGAGTCTGCAACTCTGGTTGGGATAGTTGTTCAGTTGCTAAGTTGTGTTCAACTTTTGCGATCCCATGGACGGTAGCCCACCAGGTTCCTCTGTCCATGGGATTTCCCAGTCAAGTACACTGGAGTGGGTTGCCATTTGCTTCTTCAGGGGATCTTCCTGATCCGGGTCTCCTGGATTGCAGGCTGATTGTTTACCAACTGAGCCATCAGCTCTGGTTCATTTACATGAACGTTCCTTGGGCCTGTAAATGCAGCTTGGAACTAAAGACATATGATCTAGTGTTAAAAAAGCCTCTGCGTTTTCTCCATCTTTTTACTCTTAATCTCTTTTCAAGTGTTCTCCAATTACTGCCTAAGAGAACATTCTAAAGGAAATCTATTCATTACTTTCTTGGTTGAAACTTTTCAGTCTTTCTCTGTTAAGGGATAAAATCAAACCTTCAGGATGCCATCCAAGACCCTGTGTAACTCGATCCTGTCTGCCTCTCATGGGTTATCTTTTGATGCATCTCCTCCATTTTCCCCATCCTCTCCCCCCCAACACACGTGGCCACCTGCACGTTCCCCCTGGTACACACAGTCTCCTCACATCTCTGCACCCTGCACACCTCACCACTTGCCACCCACCTACCCACTTGAGAGATGTTGAGTTCCAAGTAATTATCTGAACGGACTATGTTGCATTGTTGTTGTTGTTTAGTTGCTAAGTTGTGTCTGACTATTTTGCAAACCCATGGACTGTAGCCCACCAGGCTCCTGTTGACAATCCTTTGGGAGGCAACTAAGTCAACTTAACTTACTTCTTTGCATTTGATTTCCCTCTCATGACTTGAAACTCTGGTTTGTTCCTTTTTCCTTCTTTCAAATCGGGCTATTTCCTTCTTTCAAACTGGGCATGTGGAAGAATCTGTTCTCAAAGCGACCCAGAACCCAGGGAAACTTTGCTCATCTTTCAGTACTCAGCTGAAGTGGTCCTTCTTCAATGGCACTTTCCTAACTCTTCTCCAGGGCAGAATTCATTTTTCCTTCCTCACTCATACCTCCACTGTGTTCTGTTCATTCTTCTACCTTAAGACATGCGACACTGATGTGCTTAGTAGTAGACACAACTTGTTCTTGTTCCCTGAGGGTTTGCATATTGCTGTTCAGTCGCTACGTCATGTCCGACTCTTTGCGACCCCATGAACTGCAGTGCTCCAGGCTTCCCTGTCCTTCACTATCTCCTGGAGTTTGCTCAAATTCATGCCCATTGAGTCAGTGATGAAATCCAACCATCTCATTCTCTGTCCCTCCCTTCTCCTCTTGCCTTCGACCTTTCCCAGCATCGGGGTCTTTTTCAATGAGTTGGCTCTTCGTATCAGGTGGCCAAAGTATTGGAGCTCCCTGAAGATTATGTTTTACTTATCTTTGTGTCCTCAGGGCCCTGCACACTGCAAGGGTCATAACAGACGTTCAATATACATGAGATGAATAAATGAATGCATGAATGCATGAACACATCAGGAATAATAGAACTTCCTAGTTCACCGCTCTTTGCCTTTAGGTCGGGTTTCCATGGGAAATAGACCTTTACATCTATAAAGACATAAAACAAATTGGACTTAAGCAAAATATCCGATCCTGGTGAGAAGTGAGATGTGCAATAAATTGTGGGTATCACAGGTAGTTCTCACCATGTGCCAGGCACATTAAATTAAGACATTTAATTTTTACAACAGTCTTCTGAGGTGGATACTTTTACAAAAAAGGCAATAGAGTCTCCAGAAGATCAGCTTGATCAAGCTCATAAATAACTTGACTAAGCTCATAAATCCTCAAATCTAGGATCTGAGCTCAGGTGGTATGGCTCAGAAGCCATGCTTGTAACCATAATATTAGACATACTGTCAGTACTAATGCAGGAGATGTACTGAAGTTTCTGGACTTATGATTATTATTTATTTATTTTTTTAGAAACAGATTATTTGTAAGTCCAGAGTAAATGGTTGTTTTCTAAAGACTACTGAGGGTCTTCTTAAAACCTTGCTATGTGACAAGCTTACAACCTTACCCAGTAAATCATCTCTATATTTAAATGATGGGTCTAAAAACCCTTCCAGAATTGAATCTAGATTGCAGATCAGTCAGTTCAGTTCAGTTCAGTCCCTCAGTCGTGTCCAACTCTTTGCAACCCCATGGACTGCAGCATGTCAGGCTTCCCCACCCATCACCAACTCCTGGAGTTTACTCAAACTCATGTCCATACAGTCGGTGATGCCATCCAACCATCTCATCCTCTGTTGTCCCCTTCACCTCCCGCCTTCAATCTTTCCATCATTAGGGTCTTTTCAAATGAGTCCTTCACATCAGGTGGCCAAAGTATTGGAGTTTCATCTTCAACATCAGTCCTTCCAATGAATGTTCAGGACTGATTTCCTTTAGGATGGACTGGCTGCATCTGGGACTTCCCTGATACTCAGTTGGTAAAGAATTTGCCTGCAGTGCAGGTGACTCCAGTTTGATTCCTGGGTGGGGAAAATCTCCTGGATAGGATACTCACTCCAGTATTCTTGGGCTTCCCTTGTGGCTCAGCTGGTAAAGAATCCGCTCCCAATGTTGGAGACCTGGGTTCAATCCCTAGCATGGGAAGATCCCTTGGAGAAGGGAAAAGACTACCCACTCCAGTATTCTGGCCTGGAGAATTCCATGGACCATACAGTCCATGGGGTCACAAAGAGTCGGACAAGACAGAGTGACTTTCACTTTCAGATCTCGGATGTTGCTGTTTAAATACCCGCTTTCCTTTTTATTTTCCTTCTTTAATCATAATTGAAAAAAAATTACAGCAACTTCTCCTTGTCTTCCTGGAACTAAAATTTGTTGAGGCGTGATTAGAAATTATTCAGTGGTTCATTCTTTTTCTTTGGAATCCAGAAATCACCTACAAGTATTTTGGATATATTAATACAAATTTACCATAACCCTTACTCATTCCTTGACCAATCTCATCATTGGTCAAAATACAAAAATCACGACATCCTGAAGCAGAGCAAGGGGCTCCATGGGCCCAGGCGTTCTTACTCTCATATTGCCTTTGGGTAATTACCGTAATGCTATCCTTGTGGATACAGACAGCCAATGATTCTTACATTGCTAATATAATCTCATATCCTATCTAAACGCCTTTCATGGAATTTTGTGGAGAAGTGATATACTCTGAGTCAGAGCGTGGGTGAAAGAATCTCAAACCACAAGATTCACTGACTTGAAGCAAAATGGCCATACATTTTTAGAGTGGCAGAAGTTTCTTACTTAGGATTATTAAGGAATACGCTAAAGAAAGATAAGCAACTTGAACGGTTACTAAATATACTAGGCATGCATGGGGCTGAGATAGGTGGGGTTATGTGCAGCTGAACAAACACGATGACTATTTCTGTAGGGACCCTGAGTGTTTGGCACTTTGGGTTCGATGATGTACCTTGCTATTTAAGGAGTGCGGGAGAATTATCCTATCTCAAGTCCAGAATAGACTTTTCTCTTCAAGAGAAATTTATTTTTAAGTATTTGAATTATTCTTGAGTAGAATATACCTATCATAAAAATTTACAATCTCTAATTCACAGTTCCAAGATGAGATCAGAGAGCCATAGATGTAATTGCACAGTATGGGGAATTCATTTTTTCTTTTCTACAAAAAGCTGGTTCTGTTAGAGTGATTTTCAGAAAAATACATGATTATTGAGATGAGATTACTCATTTGGGTGAAAAAATACTTTTCTTTTTTCCTTTTAGGCCTGAACCATAATATTTAGATTCATGTTCAAATACATGGTAGAAGTTATTAAAAGTACTAACATTTAAATGTTTGGCATGTAATTAATGACTGTCAATCTGGTTCGAAGTTCTCTAGCTATGCCTGGAATTATAGGAAGATTTTTCAAGTATTAAAAAAAGAAATTATCCTGAAAGACAGTATCTGATAAAGGGTTCAGGCAGTTTGAGTTCATGTTTAAACAAGCATCAGTCAAAAGATTTATCATTTTGAAAATCAATCTCCCTTGTAAAAGATATCTGAGTTGTTTATGAGTTACTGGCACTTTTTTATGAAGCTCCAGTTGCTGCTTTTCTCAGAGAACTGGGAAGTCCCTTTTGATTTTAGCTGTGTTCTATGAACAGCACTTTACCTTCAGAGAAAGGACTCTCTCTTTTTCTTTCTAACTAAAGGAGTAAAACTAGAGCAAAACTGTGACTAGACACAGTGGTCTTGACGGAAAGATTTTCTCACACAAGCAGTCTTCATGCCCCAAATTCCATCCGTTACAATGCTTTGGAATTAGATACCTGTCAAAATGGCTTGAAAAGAAACAAAACACATTCTTTGACTTTGGAGGGATGTAGTTTTAGGGTCAGATGATATGAGAGGGGATCACACAGTATCAGGATAGTTGACCTGGGATGACCAATGAGAATAAGCTGAAAGAACAAAAGCAGTGGCTTATTTTAAGGTATAGTTAACTGAACTGAACTGAACGCTTGATAGAAAAACAGTAGGGAGCTCAGAGAACAAGCAGAGAGGGTTCTGACAGGTCAGATCTAGAGACTGTTAAGCCTGCAAGGCACATCATAATTGTAACACAACTGCTTATTTTATACTCTGAAGTTTTTCAGTTCCAAGTGAAATCAATGGATAAAAATATTTTTCAGTGATCATTTTAAAGAAATAGAATCATACCCATTTTTTGGGATGTAGTCATAAAAAAGTTAAAGAGCAACAGTGAAGGAAGACATTAATCTGTGGCAGAAAAGAATCTGTGAGTAATTTTTTAAAGTAAATTTTTTCAACATTATTTGAATTGAACTAATAGATAAAATTAAACTTAAGTGAAACCAAGGAAATAAATGAATTTTAGATGGATTTCTTAATCCCCAAAGGTTATTTTCCATAAAAGTTCTCTTTAAAGAAAAATATATAAAATTTAAAGATGGATTTCGTGTATTTTAAACCATGATATATTTCCATTTTAGATGGTAATTTTTTCATACTTATTTATGTATTTGGCATGCAGGATCTTCGTTGTATCATGCGGGAGCTAATTGTGGTGCGTGGACTCTTTTATTGTGGCTCATGAGCTTAGCTGCTCCACAGCATGTGGGATCTTAGTTCCCTGATGGGGGATGGAAGCCAAGTGCCCTGCATTGCAAGACAGCTTCTTAACTACCGAACACCTGAAAAGTCTCTAGATGGTAGTTTTTAAACAGCCACTCTGAAGATGGGGATTTTATTGTACCACTTTGCTTTTCCCTCCCTTCTGTTACAGAGTTAGGAAACTGCAACCAAATCTGGCCTTCTGCTTGCTTTTGTAAATAAAGTTTCACTGTAAGTTGTCCAATTGTTATGCTCAGCTTTTTGGCGTATTGTGTAGTCTTGCTTTTGAGCTATAGCAGTGAAATTAAATAGTCTTGACAGAGGCCATGTAGCCCAATAAATAGTAAAATATTTACTACTTGGCCTTTTATCAGGAAATTTGTTGACTCTTGTTATTGTTACTTTTATAGTATTTATAATCTGCTTTGTAACCATAGTTCATGTCCTTTTTGGTATCATTATATTTGAATGGATACAGAGCTCACCACTAGCCTTTTTTACCAGGACTTTTTCAATTTTAAGTCCTTTATTTTGACTCTTTTCTGAATTTCATCAAGGAGTTTCTTCATTAAAGGTTTATAAGATCTGGGATTCCCTTTTTTATATTAAAAAATGTGTGCTTGTTAAAAATTACTTTAAAATATCTTAGGTGGCTATTTTATTCTTTCCTGAAGAACTATATGGGCTTCCCTGGTGGCTCCATGGTAAAGAATCTGCCTGTGAAAGCAGGAGACACAGGTTTGATCCCTGAGTTGGGAAGATCCCCTGGAGAAGGGAACAGCTACCCACTCCAGCATTCTGGCCTGGAGAATTTGTCCATGAGGTCATGAAGACTTGGACACGACTGAGTGACTTTCACTTTCACTTTTCATGACATGTTGACATGCAAAAGCCTGAGGACTGATTCCCCTTACCCCCCATCCCCTTTGGAGGTGATTAGCTTTTTCCTTTTATTTATTTGGTCTTTCAGGGTCTTAGCTGCAGCACATGGGGTCTTCAGCATGAGAGACTGTCGATCTTACAGCATGCAAGATCTTTAGTTGCTGCATGAGCACTCTTAAATTGAGGCATGTGGATCTAGTTCCCTGACTTTGAATCCAGGCCTCTGCATTGGTAGTGTGGAGTTTTGGCCCATGAACAAGCAGGAAAGTCCCAATTAGTTTTTCCTGATGCCACAATAATTATTTCTTCATTCTTGAAGTCATTAAGAGCAACATGTACCAATTTAAAGAATTCTAGGCCTAATTTTCACATTCATTCACTGTGCAGATTTAGTTCTTCATTTCAGGGCTACTGTCTTGTAATAAATACATCCTTGGAATTCTTTTCTTGTTCCGCTTGTTATTGCTCTTCTGGGACACCAGTTGTACATTTGTTGGTGGCGTATTTTGGTCCTTTCTGCTAGTTTCTCTGTGTTTCTTTAAGTACTCTATGCTCCTTTACACTACTGTGATGATCATAATCTTTCTCTAAAGGTAAGTTGATTTAGTTTCTTACTTTTAGGTCTTATTTACTTGTTTTTTGTTGTTCTGAACTTGCTTATATTTAATAATATTGTTTTTAATCCTCATTTGAACTCCAAGAAAAAGCATTTCCCCTTTTCAGGTGATAGTATTCTTTGTCTTCTATTATTTGTGCTTTTATATTGTCAAATTTAAGAGGCTGTTGTTGACTTATTTTATTACTCAAAACTCTTTGGAAAAATTTCCCTGTTTCTTGTTTCCTTTGTTTTCCCTAGGTTAGATTATTATTTACATATTATGCTTTCTTTCTTCTCCTGTTTGCCTACAGTTTCTTTTCACAGTGTTATAGCATTTTTTACTTTTAAAAAGATCATTCATTCTTATTGTTGGTCATGAGTCTTGACTCCTTTAGCCTGTAGATGCACTGCTTGTTTTTAAGATGCTGATGCATTGGATCTAGGTGACTCTCTCTGAAGAACAAAGAGAGGCATTGAGATCTACTCCCCCTACTTGAAACCTTGAACTTCTACACTGTTGATTTGATAGTGAAACAATTAAAAGTAACTTAAACAGAATCTGAATAGTTATTCTCAGCAGTCTCTGGACTAGACTTTGCGACTAACCTGGCTTCTGTTTGTTGCCCCACCAATCACTACCACAACAGAGTTTTGTGTTTTGTCCACTATCCTGTAACCTGAGGGCATGTTGTGTGCTTGGGGTTTGGTGGGTGGGGCCGGGGACTGGTCTGGGCTTTCACTTTTGAGCTGTTATTGTCAGGCGGGGCTTCCCTGGTGGCTCAGCTGGTAAAGAATCCCCCTGCAATGCAGGAGACCTGAGTTCGATCCCTGAGTTGGGAAGATCCCCTGGAGAAGGGAAAGGCTACCCACTCCAGTATTCTGGCCTGGAGAATTCCATGGACTATATAATCCATGGGATCACAAAGAGTTGGACACGACTGAGTGACTTTCACTTCACTTCACTTATTGTCAGGCACCTGGCTTCTCTCCACCTGGTTGGAGTGTATCCCATGCCTAGACTCTGCTGCTGCTGCTGCTGCTAAGTCACTTCAGTCATGTCCGACTCTGTGCGACCCCATAGACTCTGGATCCACATTAATCCTCCATTCATGAGCATCTTCGGGAAGACTTTTTTTTTCCAGAGAATCATTCATATTGTTTACATTTCCTGCTTTTCTTTGTTCTTGTTCAGTCATTCATCATGTCCAACTCTTTGCGACCCCATGGACTGCAGCATGCCAGTCCTCCCTGTCCTTCACTATCTCCTGGAGTTTGCTCAAACTCATGTCCATTGAGTCAGTTTTGCCATCCAACCATCTCATCTTCTGTCATCCCCTTCTCCTCCTGCCCTCAATCTTTCCCAGCATCAGGGTATTTTCAAATGAGATGGCTCTTCACATCAGATGCCCAAAGTATTGGAGCTTCAGCTTCAGCATAAGTCTTTCCAATGTATATTCAGAGTTGATTTCCTTTAGGATTCACTGGTTTGATCTCCTTGCAGTCCAAGGGACTCTCAAGAGTGTTCTCCAATACCACAATTTGAAAACCTCAGTTCCTCAGTGCTGAACCTTCTTTATGGTCTAACTCTCACATCCATACATGACTACTGGAAAAACCATAGCTTTGACTAGATGGACCTTTGCTGGCAAAGTGATGTCTCTGCTTTTTAATATGCTGCCTAGGTTTGTCATTGCTTTTCTTCCAAAGAGCAAGCAGCTTTTAATTTCATGGCTGCTTTTCTTCAGTTCCTATTTTTCACCCTTCGAAGTCAGAGGAGGGAAGAGACAATAATATATACTAAATTTACTTCTTATCAGATATGTGTGTGAGGGTATGTTAGTCAGAATTCTCAGGAATTTTTTTTAATGGCCCAGTATGGCTTCTTGGGGCATAGGAGTGAGATTAGGATCTGTGCCATGCTCTTCTGCTGTGTCCCCAGTCTTCTGCCTCTTTTGTTTCTATTTATTAAAGTTCAGGACACTGGGTTGTGTCCTTACTTTGTTTGGAAACTAGTGGAGAACATTTTCTTTTGCAGTTTCAAAAATAGTTAATATTTCTATATTTATAAATGAGATTCAGAGACTCATCCCTTATATGTGAAATCTAAAAAGAAATGATACAAATAAACTTACAAAACAGAAGCACACTCATAGACTTGGAGAACAGACTTGTTGCCAGGGAAGAAGGATGGGGGAAGGGACAGTTAGGGAATTTGGGATGGACATGTACACCCACTGCTATATTTAAAGTGGGTAACCAACAAGGAGGGCTTCCCTGGTGGCTCAGAGGTTAAAGCGTCTGCCTCCAATGCGGGAGACTCGGGTTCGATCCCTGGGTCGGGAAGATCCCCTGGAGAAGGAAATGGTAACCCACTCCAGTATTCTTGCCTGGAGAATCCCATGGACGGAGAAGCCTCGTAGGCTACAGTCCATGGGGTCGCAAAGAGTCAGACACGACTGAGCGACTGAACTGAACTGAACTGAACCAACAAGGACCTACTGTACAGCAGATGGGAACTCTGCTTGATGTTATGTGGCAGCCTGGATGGGTGGGGAGCTTGAGGGAGAATGGATACACGTGTATGACTAGGACCCTTTGCTGTTCACCTGAAACTATCAGAACATTGTTAGTTGGCTATAGCCCAATACTAAATGGCTTCCCAGGTGGTGCTAGTGGTAAGGAATTAGCCTGCGAGTGCAGGAGACATAAGAGATGTGGGTTTGATCCCTCAGTAGGGAAGATTCCCTGGAGGAGGGTATGGCAACCCACTTTAGTATTCTTGTCTGGAGAATCCTCATGGACAGAGGAGCCTGGTGTGCTACAGTCCATAGGGTTTCACAGAGTCAGACAGGACTGAAGCGACTTAGCAAGCATGCACACACACACAATATAAAATAAAAAAGTTAAAAAAATTTTGGATTTGGAGAATCAGTTCAGGAAAGCAACTCCTTTCAACACCACTTATTATGGAGGGTGGGGGTGTTGCAACATTAATTAAACTTGCAAAATTAAAATACATCCTTACCTCTATTCCATACTTTTTATGCCTGAGGAAACTTGACTACTCAATGCAGAAACCGTATTGACAAATAGTTTTCCTGTTATTTCATTGTATCCTATAAAGTTAGTTTAAAACTTCTATTTTACAGAGAAGGACATAGGAATGAAGTATCCTGGAATGTCTTTTTACTTTAGCATTCAGTTCAGTTCAGTTCAGTTCAGTAGCTCAGTTGTGACCGACTCTTGGCGACCCCATGAATCACAGCACACCAGGCCTCCCTATCTATCACCAACTCCCAGAGTTCACTCAAACTCATGTCCATCGAGTCGGTGATGCCATCCAGCCATCCATTCTCTGTCGTCCCTGTCTCCTGCCCCCAATCCCTCCCAGCATCAGAGTCTTTTCCAGTGAGTCAACTCGTCGCATTAGGTGGCCAAAGTATTGGAGTTTCAGCTTTAGCATCAGTCTTTCCAATGAACACCCAGGATTGATCTCCTTTAGAATGGACTGGTTGGATCTCCTTGAAGTCCAAGGGACTCTCAAGAGTCTTCTCCAGCACCACAGTTCAAAAGCATCAATTCTTCGGCGATCAGCTTTCTTCACAGTCCGACTCTCACATCCATACATGACCACGGGAAAAACCATAGCCTTGACTAGACGGACCTTGGTTGGCAAAGTAATGTCTCTGCTTTTTAATATACTATCTAGGTTGGTCTTAACTTTCCTTCCAAGGAGTAAGCGTCTTTTAATTTCATGGCTGCAATCAGCATCCGCAGTGATTTTGGAGCCCCAAAAAATAAAGTATGACACTGTTTCCACTGTTTCCCCATCTATTTCCCATGATGTGATGGGACCAGATGCCATGATCTTTGTTTTCTGAATGTTGAGCTTCAAGCCAACCTTTTCACTCTCCTCTTTCACTTTCATCAAGAGGCTTTTTAGTTTCTCATCACTTTCTGCCATAAGGGTGGTGTCATCTGCATATCTGAGGTTATTGATATTTCTCCTGGCAATCTTAAACAATGTTAAATCAACGTATGGTAAAGTTGAATTTTGTCTTTTGTTGTAGAGTTCTGTGAGTTCTAACACATGTTTGTGTGTGTGCTCAGTCGTGTCCAACTCTTTGCAACTTTATGGACTGTAGACTGTCAGGATCCTCTGTCCATGGAATTTTCCTGGCAAGAATACTGGAGCAGGTTGCCATTTCCTCCTCCAGGGGATCTTCCCAACCCAGGGATCAAACCCGCGTCTCTTGCGTCTCTTCACTGGCAGGCAGGTTCTTTACCACTGCAACACCTGGGAAGCTCCAACACAGATATAGATTCATGTAACCATTACCACAATAAGGGTACAGGCTAGTTCTCTTACTCCCCAGGATTTCTCAGTGTTATTCCTTTGTAATCAAAATCTCCCCCTGCAGCTAATCTCTGACAATCACTGATCCTTTCTCTGGATTGTAATTTTATATTTTTGATAAAGAAATCTTACACTATTTAACTTTTTGAGACTGGCTTCTCTTACTCAGGATACCACTTCTGAGATTCATCCAGTTGCTATATGTATCAGCAGATGATTCCTTTTCACTGCTAAGTAATATATATATATATATATGTATATATTTTTGGAAGAACCACTATTTAATTCATCCACTGAAGAATATTTAGGGTCTTTCAAGTTTGGTAAGTATGGCCACAGCAGTTATAAACATTCATGTAAAGCTTTTTGTGTGAATGTAAGTTTTCATTTCTTTGGGGATAAATGCCTAGAAATGGGCTTGCCAGGCCATATGGCAAATCAACATTTAGCTTTATAAGAAATTGATAAGTTGTTTTCCAGAGTGTCTGCACCATTTTTGCATGTCCACCAGCATATGAAAGTTCCAGTTTCTCTGCCTCTTAGCCAGCTTTTGGTGTTGCCAGTAGTTTTTGTTTTGGCCATTCTATTAGTTGTGTAGTATTAACTCCTTATTGCCAAATTCAGACTTAAATTGAAGAAAGTAGGGAAAACCACTAGACCATTCAGATATGACCTAAATATAATCCCTTATGATTATACAGTGGAAGTGAGAAATAGATTTAAGGGACTAGATCTGATAGATAGAGTGCCTGATGAATCTGGATGGAGGTTCGTGACATTGTACAGGAGACAGGGACCAAGACCATCCCCGTGGAAAAGAAATGCAAAAAAGCAAAATGGCTGTCTGAGGAGGCCTTACAAATAGCTGTGAAAAGAAGAGAAGCGAAAAGCAAAGGAGAAAAGGAAAGATATAAGCATCTGAATGCAGAGTTCCAAAGAATAGCAAGGAGAGATAAGAAAGCCTTCCTCAGTGATCAATGCAAAGAAATAGAGGAAAACAACAGAATAGGAAATTAGAGATTCCAAGGGAACTTTTCATGCAAAGATGGGCTCGATAAAGGACAGAAATGGTATGGACCTAAAAGAAGCAGAAGATATTAAGAAGAGGTGGCAAGAATACACAGAAGAACTATACAAAAAAGATCTTCACGACCAAGATAGTCACGATAACGTGATCACTGACCTAGAGCCAGACATCTTGGAATGTGAAGTCAAGTGGGCCTTAGAAAGCATCACTACGAACAAAGCTAGTGGAAGTGATGAAATTCCAGTTGAGCTAGTTCAAATCTTGAAAGGTGATGTTGTGAAAGTGCTGCACTCAATATGCCAGCAAACTTGGAAAACTCAGCAGTGGCCACAGGATTGGAAAAGGTCAGTCTTCATTCCAATCCCAAAGAAAGGCAATGACAAAGAATGCTCAAACTACCGCACAATTGCACTCATCTCACACGCTAGTAAAATCATGCTCAAAATTCTCCAAGCCAGGCTTCAGCAATATGTGAACCGTGAACTCCCAGATGTTCAAGCAGGTTTCAGAAAAGGCAGAGGCACCAGAGATCAAATTGCCAACATGCGCTGGATCATGGAGAAAGCAAGAGAGTTCCAGAAAAACATCTATTTCTGCTTCATTGACTATGCCAAAGCCTTTGACTGTGTCGATCACAATAAACTGTGGAACATTCTTCAAGAGATGGGAATCCCAGGCCACCTGACCTGCCTCTTGAGAAACCTATATACAGGTTAGGAAGCAACAGTCAGAACTGTACATGGAACAACAGACTGGTTCCAAATAGGAAAAGGAGTACGTCAAGACTGTATATTGTCACCTTACTTATTTAACTTATATGCAGAGTACATCATGAGGAACGCTGGGCTGGAAGAAGCATAAGCTGGAATCAAGATTGCTGGGAGAAATATCAATAACCTCAGATATGCAGATGACACTACCCTTATGGCAGAAAGTGAAGAGGAACTAAAAAGCCTTTTGATGAAAGTGAAAGAGGAGAGTGAAAATGTTGGCTTGAAGCTCAACGTTCAGAAAACAAAGATCATGGCATCTGGTCCCATCACTTCATGGGAAATAGATGGGGAAACAGTGGAAACAATGTCAGACTTTATTTTTTTGGCCTCCAAAATCACTGCGGATGCTGATTGCAGCCATGAAATTAAAAGACGCTTACTCCTTGGAAGGAAAAAGTTATGACCAACCTTGATAGTATATTAAAAAGCAGAGACATTACTTTGCCAACCAAGGTCCGTCTAGTCAAGGCTATGGTTTTTCCCATGGTCATGTATGGATGTGAGAGTCGGACTGTGAAGAAAGCTGATCGCCGAAGAATTGATGCTCTTGAACTGTGGTGTTGGAGAAGACTCTTGAGAGTCCCGTGTACTGCAAGGAGATCCAACCAGTCCATTCTAAAGGAGATCAATCCTGTGTGTTCATTGGAAGGACTGATGCTAAAGCTGAAACTGCAATAATTTGGCCACCTAATGCGACGAGTTGACTCACTAAGACTCTGATGCTGGGAAAGGTTGGGGCGGGAGGAGAAGGGGACAACAGAGAATGAGATGGCTGGATGGCATCACCGACTCTGTGGACATGAGTTTGAGTGAACACCGGGAGTTGGTGATGGACAGTGAGGCCTGGCGTGCTGTGATTCATGGAGTCGTGGAGAGTCGGACACGACTGATCAACTGAACTGAACTGAACTGATTATCTCATCTTGGTGTTAATTTGCATTTCTCTAACAGAACGCAATTTGCAACATAGGCTAGGCTACCCACTCCGGTATTCCTGGGCTTCCCTTGTGGCTCAGCTGTTAAAGAATCCGCCTGCAATGTGGGAGACCTGGGTTCAGTCGCTGGGTTGGGAAGATCCCCTGGAGAAGGGAAAGGCTACCCACTCCAGTATTCTGGCCTGGAGAATTCCATGGACTGTATAGTCCATGGTGTCGCAAAGACTTAGATATGACTGAGCAACTTTCATTTCACTTTGATGTGTTTAGTTGACACTCTCTTATCCTGTTTGATGAAGTCTCTGTCTTTTGTCCATTTTAAAATTGAGTTTGATTTTTTTAGTCTTGTATCCTACATTTTGGATACAAGTGTTTTGTCAAACATATTATTTTTCAAGTACTTTCTCCCTTTCAATAGCTTGTCTTTTCATTCTTTTAACATCTTTCATAAAGTGCAAGTTTTTAATTTAAAAAAGTTAAAAAAATTTTTTGAAAGTTAAAAATTTTTTTTTAAATTTTTTGGCTGTTTGGCTTGTGGGATCTTAGTTCCTTGACCAGGGATCAAACCAGAGCCCCCTGCACTGGACATATAGAATATTAACCACTATCCAGTGCTAGGGAAGTCCTAAAAGTTTTTAATTTTGATGAAGTATCATATATAATTTTTTTTCTTACGGATTCTGCTCTTGGCGCCATGTCCAAGAACACTTTGCCTAGTTATGATGCTGAAGATGTTCTCCTATGTTTCCATCTCAGAATTTTATAGTTGCATGTGTTTAGATCTATGATCCATTTTGAGTTAATTTTTGTGTAGGGTGTGAAGTTTAGGTTGAGGTTTTTTTACATATGAATGTCCAATGATCCCAGTACCATTTGTTGAAATGACTACCCTTCTATATGAGTTGTCTTTGAAACTTTGTCAAAACTTGGCCATATTTGTAGTGTCAGTTGAGCTGCATCCTCAGTTCTAAGTGATCTTTCAACATGTCTAAACTTCCACTAGCACCATGTTGTCTTGATTACTGTAACTTTTTAGGAAATCCTAGAATTAAGTAGAACGATTCCTCCAAATTTATTCTTCTTTTTCAAAATTACTTTGACTATTCCAGTTTCTTTGCTAGTCCATATAAATATAGAAATAAATTTGCATATATTTACAGAAATTTCGCTGGAATCTAGGTGAATATTTCATTGGATCTATTGATCAATCAAGGAGAGTTCACATCTTTACAGAGATGAGTCTTCCAATCCATGAACATTATAAGTCTTTCCATTTATTTAGGTCTTCTTTGATTACTTTCATTATTGCTTCATAGTTTTTAGTATACAGATCTTGCACATATTTGTTTAGATTTATACCTATTCATATTTTGGAGTTTATGTAACTGTTATTATAATTTTAATGTTGACTTTAGATGGTTTATTGCTAGAAGACAGAAATACAACTGATTTTGAGGTGTGATCTTGTATCATGTGATCATGATAAATCACATTATTAAGAGTTTTACTATTGTTGCTGTTGCAATTGTTTTTGTAAACATTTTCGGAGTTTCTATGTGGACAATCATATCATCTGCAAATAGGAACATTTTTATTTGTTTACTTCCAATATGTATGCTTTTTGTTTTATCACCTTATTGTGCAGGTTAGGCTTCTAGTATTCAGTTTAGTCACTCAGTCATGTCTGACTCTTCGATCCCATGGACTGCAGCCTACCAGGCTTCCCTGTCCATCACTACCTCCCAGAGCTTACTCAAACTCATGTCCATCAAATCGGTGATGCCATCCAACCATCTCATCCTCTGTCGTCCCCTTCTCCCACCTTCAATCTTTCTGAGCATCAGGGTCTTTTGCAATGAGTCAGTTCTTCGTAACAGGTGGCCAAAGTGTTGGAGTTTCAGCTTCAGCATCAGTCCTTCCAATGAATATTCAGGACTGGTTTATTTTAGGATTGACTGGTTGGATCTCCTTGCAGTCCAAGGGAATCTCAAGAGTCTTCTCCAATACCACAGTTCAAAAGCATCAATTCTTCGGGCATCAGCTTTCTTCATAGTTCAACTTTCGTATCCATGCATGACTACTGGGAAAACCATAGCCTTGACTAGACGGACCTTTGTTGGCAAAGTAATGTCTCTGCCTTTTAATATGCTGTCTAGGTTGGTCATAGCTTTTCTTCCAAGGAACAAGTGTCTTTTAATTTCATGGCTGCAGTCAACATCTGCAGTGATTTTGGAGCCCAAGAAAATAAATTCTCTCACTGTTTCCATTGTTTCCCCATCTATTTGCTATGAAGTGATGGGACCGGATGCCATGATCTTCATTTTCTGAGTGTTGAGTTTTTTTTTTTTTTCTTTACAGTTAAAAGTATTTTTATTAAAAAAGCACAAATGCAAAGAAATGAACAGAGGAAAAATTATGCGTCGAACCTGGACTGGTCACTTATGATAATATACATGCTACAATTCCATTCTCCCCAATCATTCCACCTTCACCCTCTCCCACAGAGTCCCAAAGACTGTTCTAAATGCCTATGTCTCTTTTGCAGTCTCTTATACAGGGTTCAGGTTACCATTTTTCTAAATTCCATATATATGCGTTAATATACGGTATTGATGTTCTTCTTTCTGGCTTACTTCACTCTGTATAATTGGCTCCAATTTCATCCACCTCATTAAAACTGATTCAAATGCATTCTTTTTGATGGCTGAGAAATACTCCATTGTGTATATGTACCAAAGCTTTCTTATCCATTCATCTGCAGATGGACATCTAGGTTGCTTCCATGTCCTGGCTATTATAAACAGTGCTGCAATGAACATTGGAGTACATGTGTCTCTTTCAATTCTGGTTTCCTCGGTGTGTATGCCCAGGAGTGCGATCGCTGGATCATATGGCAGTTCTATTTCCAGTTTTCTGAGGAATCTCCACACTGTTCTCCATAGTGGCTGTACTAGTTTGCATTCCCACCAACAGTGTAAGAGGGTTCCCTTCTCTCCACACCCTCTCCAGCATTTATTGCATGTAGACTTTTGGATAGCAGCCATTCTGACTGGTGTGAAATGGTATCTCATTGTGGTTTTGATTTGCATTTCTCTGATGATGAGGGATGTTGAGCATTTTTTCATGTGTTTGTTAGCCATCTTTATGTCTTCTTTGGAGAAATGTCTGTTTAGTTCTTTGGCCCATTTTTTGATTGGGTCACTTAGTTTTCTGGAATTAAGCTGCAGGAGCTGCTTGTATAATTTGGAGATTAATCCTTTATCAGTTGCTTCATTTGCTATTATTTTCTCCCATTCTGAAGGCTGTCTTTTCACCTTGCTTAGAGTTTCCTTTGCTGTGCAGAAGCTTTTGATTTTAATTAGGTCCCATTTGTTTATTTTTGCTTTTATTTCCAATATTCTGGGAGGTGGGTCTTGGAGGATCCTGCTGTGATTTATGTCGGAGAGTGTTTTGCCTACGTTCTCCTCTAGGAGTTTTATAGTTTCTGGTCTTACATTTAGATCTTTAATCCATTTTGAGTTTATTTTGGTGTATGGTGTTACGAAGTGTTCTAGTTTCATTCTTTTACAAGTGGCTGACCAGTTTTCCCAGCACCACTTGTTAAAGAGACTGTCTTTTCTCCATTTTATATTCTTGCCTCCTTTGTCGAAGATAAGGTGTCCATAGGAGCGTGGGTTTATCTCTGGGCTTTCTATTTTGTTCCATTGATCTATATTTCTGTCTTTATGCCAGTACCATACTGTCTTGATGACTGTGGCTTTGTAATAGAGCCTGAAGTCTGGCAGATTAATTCCCCCAGTTCCATTCTTCTTCCTCAAAATTGCTTTAGCTATTCGAGGTTTTTTGTATTTCCATACAAATTGTGAGATTATTTGTTCTAGTTCTGTGAAAAATATTGTTGGTAGCTTGATAGGGATTGCATTGAATGTATAAATTACTTTGGGTAGTATACTCATTTTTACAATATTTATTCTTCCAATCCACGAACACGGTATATTTCTCCATCTATTAGTGTCCTCTTTGATTACTTTCACTAGTGTTTTATAGTTTTCTATGTACAAGTCTTTTGTTTCCTTAGGTAGATATATTCCTAAGTATTTAATTGTTTTCGTTGCAACAGTGAATGGAATAGTTTCCTTAATTTCTCTTTCTATTTTCTCATTATTAGTGTATAGGAATGCAAGGGATTTCTGTGTGTTGATTTTATATCCTGCAACTTTACTGTAATCATTGATTAGCTCTAGTAGTTTTCTGGTAGAGTCTTTAGGGTTTTCTGTGTAGAGGATCGTGTCATCAGCGAACAGTGAAAGCTTTACTTCTTCTTTTCCAATTTGTATTCCTTTTATGTCTTTTTCTGCTCTGATTGCTGTGGCCAAAACTTCCAGAACTATGTTGAATAGTAGTGGTGAGAGTGGGCACCCTTGTCTTGTTCCTGACTTTAGGGGAAATGCTTTCAGTTTTTCACCATTGAGGATAATGTTTGCTGTGGGTTTGTCATATATAGCTTTTATTATGTTGAGGTATGTCCCTTCAATTCCCACTTTCTGGAGGGTTTTTATCAAAAATGGATGTTGAATTTTGTCGAAGGCTTTCTCTGCATCTATTGAGATAATCATATGATTTTTATTTTTCAGTTTGTTAATGTGGTGTATTACGTTGATTGATTTGCGGATATTGAAGAATCCTTGCATTCCTGGGATAAAGCCCACTTGGTCATGATGTATGATCTTCTTAATATGTTGTTGGATTCTGATTGCTAGAATTTTGTTAAGGATTTTTGCATCTATGTTCATCAGTGATATTGGCCTATAGTTTTCTTTTTTTGTGGGGTCTTTACCAGGTTTTGGGATTAGGGTGATGGTGGCCTCATAGAATGAGTTTGGAAGTTTCCCTTCCTCAGCTATTTTCTGGAAGAGTTGAGTAGAATAGGTGTTAGCTCTTCTCTAAATTTTTGGTAGAATTCAGCTGTGAAGCCGTCTGGACCTGGGCTTTTGTTTGCTGGGAGATTTTTGATTACAGTTTCAATTTCCGTGCTTGTGATGGGTTTGTTCAGATTTTCTATTTCTTCCTGGTTCAGTTTTGGAAAGTTGTACTTTTCTAGGAATTTGTCCATTTCTTCCAGGTTATTCATTTTATTGCCATATAATTGCTGATAGTATTCTCTAATAATCCTTTGTATTTCTGTGTTGTCAGTTGTGATCTCTCCATTTTCATTTCTAATTTTATTGATTTGGTTCTTCTCCCTTTGTTTCTTGATGAGTCTGGCTAGTGGTTTGTCAATTTTATTCACCTTCTCAAAGAACCAGCTTTTGGCTTTGTTGATTTTTGCTATGGTCTCTTTTGTTTCTTTTGCATTTATCTCTGCCCTAATTTTTATGATTTCTTTCCTTCTACTGACCCTGGGGTTCTTCATTTCTTCCTTTTCTAGTTGCTTTAGATGTAGAGTTAGGTTATTTAGTTGACTTTTTTCTTGTTTCTTGAGGTGTGCCTGTATTGCTATGAACTTCCCCCTTAGCACTGCTTTTACAGTGTCCCAGAGGTTTTGGGTTGTTGTGTTTTCGTTTTCATTCATTTCTATGCATATTTTGATGTCTCTTTTGATTTCTTCTATGATTTGTCATTATTCAGCAGCGTGTTGTTCAGTCTCCATATGTTGGCACTTTTAATAGTTATTCTCCTGTAATTGAGATCTAATCTTACTGCATTGTGGTCAGAAAAGATGCTTGGAATGATTTAAATTTTTTTGAATTTACCTAGGCTAGATTTATGTCCCAGGATGTGATCTATCCTGGAAAAGGTTCCGTGTGCGCTTGAGAAAAAGGTGAAATTCATTGTTCTGGGGTGAAATGTCCTATAGATATCTATTAGGTCTAACTGTTCTATTATATCATTTAAAGATTGTGTTTCCTTGTTAATTTTCTGTTTAGTTGATCTATCCATAGATGTAAGTGGGGTGTTAAAATCTCCCACTATTATTGTGTTATTGTTAATTTCCCCTTTCATACTTGTTAGTAATTGTCTTACATATTGCGGTGCTCCTATGTTAGGTGCATAAATATTTATAATTGTTATATCTTCTTCTTGGATTGATCCTTTGATCATTATGTAGTTTCCTTCTTTGTCTCGTTTCACAGCCTTTGTTTTAAAGTCTATTTTATCTGATATGAGTATTGCTACTCCTGCTTTCTTTTGGTCTCTATTTGCATGGACTATCTTTTTCCAGCCCTTCACTTTCAGTCTGTATGCATCCCTCGTTTTGAGGTGGGTCTCTTGCAGACAACATATATGGGGGTCTTGTTTTTGTATCCATTCAGCCAGCCTTTGTCTTTTGGTTGGGGCATTCAACCCATTTATGTTTAAGGTAATTATTGAAAAGTACGATCCCGTAGCCATTTTCTTTATTGCTTTGGGTTCAAGTTTATACACTCTTTCTGTGATTCCTGTCTATAGAAGATCCTTTAGCATTTGTTGGAGAGCTGGTTTGGTGATGCTGAATTCCCTCAGCTTTTGCTTGTCTGTAAAGCTTTTGATTTCTCCTTCATATTTGAATGAGATCCTTGCTGGGTATAGTAATCTGGGCTGTAGGTTATTTTCTTTCATCACTTTAAGTATATCTTGCCACTCCCTTCTGGCCTGAAGAGTTTCTGTTGAAAGATCAGCTGTTATCCTTATGGGAATCCCCTTGAGTGTTATTTGCTGCTTTTCCCTTGCTGCTTTTAATATTTGTTCTTTGTGTTTGATCTTTGTTAATTTGATTAATATGTGTCTTGGAGTATTTCGCCTTGGGTTTATCCTGTTGGGGACTCTCTGGATTTCTTGGACTTGGGTGATTATTTCTTTCCCTATTTTAGGGAAGTTTTCAACTATTATCTCCTCAAGTATTCTCTCATGGTCTTTCTTTTTGTCTTCTTCTTCTGGGACTCCTATGATTCGAATGTTGGAGCGTTTAACATTGTCCCAGAGGTCTCTAATATTGTCCTCATTTCTTTTAATTCGTTTTTCTTTTTTCCTCTCTGTTTCATTTATTTCTATAATTCTATCTTCTAGTTCGCTTATCCTGTCTTCTGCCTCTGTTATTCTACTGTTTGTTCCCTCCAGAGTGTTTCTGATCTCATCTATTGCATTATTCATTGTATATTGACTCTTTTTTATTTCTTCTAAGTCCTTATTAAATCTTTCTTCCATCTTCTCAATCCTTTTCTCCAGGTTATTTATCTGTAATTCCATTTTGCTTTCAAGATTTTGAATCATTTTCACCATCAAAATTCGAAATTCTTTATCAGGTAGATTCCCTATATCTTCTTCTTTTGTTTGTGTTGGTGGGCAATTATCTTGTTCCTTTACTTGCTGGGTATTTCTCTGCCTCTTCATCTTGCTTATATTGCTTTGCTTGGGGTGTCCTTTCCCTCTTCTTGCAGTTTGTGGAGTTCTCTTTATTATGTAGTTTCTTTGCTGTGTGTGGGGTTGGACAGGTGACTTGTCCGGGTTCCCTGGTTAGGGAAGCATATGTCAGTGTTCTGGTGGGTGGAGCTGGATTTCTTCTCTTTCCTTTAGAAGACAATGGGCTGGTTTTCTGGGAGCCTGATGTCCTCTGCCAGTATTCAGAAGTGGTTTTGTGGACTTTACTCCACGTTCAAATGTTCTTTTGATGAATTTGTGGGGAAGAAAGTGGTCTCGCCGTCTTGTTCCTTCCTCCCCAGAACACTGGATTCCTATATTCCACCTGGTCGTGGAGTATCCCTTCCCAGCCGCTCTAGCAAGGCGCAGCCGCTGTACCCTACCTTGGACGAGGGGTATCTCCTCAAGGCCGCCCCTCCTGCTTTGAATGTGGATCAGCTCCTCTCGGCCCTCCGGTGCCCAAGCAGCCACCACCTCCTGGACGTGGTAAAGCTCCTCTCGGCCACCGCCCCAACCCTGGGCGTGGGGCAGCTCCTCTCAGCCACGATTCTGCACGTGGTCGGTTGCGCCGGGAGCCGGGCGTCTCTCGCGTCTGCGCCGCCGGGAGCCGGGCGTCTCTCGCGTCTGCGCCGCCGGGAGCCGGGCGTCTCTCGCGTCTGCGCCGCCGGGAGCCGGGCGTCTCTCGCGTCTGCGCCGCCGGGAGCCGGGCGTCTCTCGCGTCTGCGCCGCCGGGAGCCGGGCGTCTCTCGCGTCTGCGCCGCCGGGAGCCGGGCGTCTCTCGCGTCTGCGCCGCCGGGAGCCGGGCGTCTCTCGCGTCTGCGCCGCCGGGAGCCGGGCGTCTCTCGCGTCTGCGCCGCCGGGAGCCGGGCGTCTCTCGCGTCTGCGCCGCCGGGAGCCGGGCGTCTCTCGCGTCTGCGCCGCCGGGAGCCGGGCGTCTCTCCAATGTAGTAGATTTCTATTGGGCAGTCCTTCCAGCACCCTTTTCCGACTGTCTGAGTGTTGAGTTTTAAGTCAACTTTTTCACTCTCCTCTTTCACTTTCATCAAGAGGCTCTTTAGTTCTTCGCTTCTGCCATAAGGGTGGTGTCATCTGCATATCTGAGGTTATTAATATTTCTCCCAGCAATCTTGATTCCTTCTTGTGCTTCATCCAGTCCAGCATTTCTCATGATGTACTCTGCATATAAAGTTAAATAAGTAGGGTAACAATATACAGCCTTGGCATACTCCTTTTCCTATTTGGAACCAGTCTCTTGTTCCATGTCCAGTTCTAACTGTTGCCTCTTGACCTGCATTTGTTTCTCAGGAGGCAGATAAGGTAGTCTGGTATTCCCATCTCTTTAAGAATTTTACACAGTTTGTTGTGATCCACACAGTCAGAGGCTTTGGCATAGTCAATAAAGCAGGGATAGATGTTTTTCTGGAACTCTCTTGCTTTTTGATGATCCAACAGATGTTGTAAGGTAAGAGTGTATACTCTTGGCATATTTCTGATCTTAGGAGAAAAGCATTCAGTTTTTACCGTTAAGTGTGAGGTTGTTTGAAGGATTTTTTTGAAGACGCTCTTTATCAAGTTTAGGAAGTTTGATTCTATTCCGAGTTTGCAGAGAGGTTTTTGTTTTTATAAATCAGGAGTGAATGTTGAATTTTGTTAAATGCTCTACTGATCAGTTGATAAAATCATATAGTTTTTCTTCTGTACACTTTCAATATAATACATTACATTGAATCACCCAGATTTGCATTTCCAGGATAAATCCCACTGAGTCATATTATATAATTCTTTTTACATATTTCTGGATTTCATTTGATAATATTTTTTATTTATTTGGTTTGCTTGCATATTTTCATTTCATTCTTATAATAATCCTGTGAATTACGAGGTATCTACAGTTACAGAGAAACATAATGAGGCTTGTGAGGGTTAGCAATTTGCCCAAAATTATAGAACTCGTAAGTGCAGAGCCAGGAGTTTGATATTTGGCTTTCTGAATCTGAAGTTGTTTTCTTTCCACTCAGTCATCAAGCGTGGGATTTAGGAAGATAGACAAGAGAGCCTCAAGCAATCTTAAGTGTCGTGCCTCCAGTAGAGATAAGTTGCCTTTCAGAATATAAAGGTCTTCAGGATGTAGGGTTTCCCAGGTAGCACTAGTGGTAACCCACCTGCCAATGCGGATTGGTCGTGAGAAAAGCCAGTTTGGGAATGGTAACCCACTCCAGTATTCTTGCCTGGAGAATTCCGTGGACAGACAGATGCAGGTGGGCTACAGTCCATAGGGTCACACAGAGTCGGAAACAACTGAAGTGACTTAGCATGGCATAGGATTGCATGATGTATTGTCAGAGACATCAGGAAGTAGGAGAAGGAAAGGAAGCCTGGCAATGTGCAAAGGTTTAAGAAATAGACTTGAGAAGTCTAGAACCATTTATTAATGTTGATGAATGCTTGGAAGTGGTTTAGTCGCTAAGTTGTGTCCAACTCTTGTGACCCCATGGACTGTAACCAGCCAGGCTCATGGGATTTTCCAGGCACGAATACTGGAGTGGGTTGCCATTTTCTTCTCCAGGAGACCTTCCTGACCCATGAACTGAACCTGGGTCTCCTGCATTAAATGTGGATTCCTGCATTGCTGGTGTATTCTTTACTGACTGAGCTACAAGGGAAGCCCTGAACTCTTAGAAGAGAAGATGGTAATTAATAAGAGACTGACATTTTTTTTTTAATGTCAGTTTACTGATTCCCATTTTCCTTTATCTTACATTTCCTAGATTTTATGATCAATGTAAAATAGCAGACAAAGTTATACTTATTGGTTCTGGGACCCCCAGTTGTCATCATTGAATCTCAATCTACATAGGAGAAGTTAAAGTAAGAAAGAGCTTCAAATTAAACTAACTTTGATAACTAATACGGACAAGGCTCTCTCTAAAGGGATGATCAGATCTTGTCAAAGTCCATGAAGACTTCATTTTCCATGACCCAGGCAGGTATTCTCCATGACTGTGATCATCGCCTCTACATCCTTTAACATTTCTTTGGTGACTTCCTTTCACACGTTTTAAATTATTTCAGACTATTCCTAGGGGAATGAAGAAGCATATTTCCTAGAAACACAGGCATTTTCTTTTTTATACTAATTGATATTTATTACAAGGTTATATAATAAGCATTTACATTTTAATTTTGTAATACAGATACTCAAAATAATAGGAGAGAAGTTTCATGTTTACTCAATATTAGAGTGAGAATCTCTTTGGGGTAGTTGATTTTGTAATACAGATACTCAAAATAATAGGAGAGAAGTTTCATGTTTACTCAATATTAGAGTGAGAATCTCTTTGGGGTAGTTGATTTTGTAATACAGATACTCAAAATAATAGGAGAGAAGGTTCACGTTTACTCAATATTAGAGTGAGAATCTCTTTGGGGTAGTTGATTTCCCTGTCTAACTTTTCAAATGTTTTGTGTTATGGAAACCCCAAATGTGTTGTTTTTAATTTATTTTTAATTGGAGGATAATTGCTTTACAAAGTTGTGTTGGTTTTTGCCATACAACATCATGAATCAGCCATAAGTGTATGTATGTCCCTTCCCTCGTCAAGCTCCCTCCCACTCCCTACCCTATCCCAGCCCTCTAGGTTGTAACAGAGTAGCAGACTGAGCTCCCTGTGCTATACAGCAATTTCCCATTAGCTATCTATTTTATATATGGGGTCACAAAGAGTCGGACACGACTGAGCGACTGAACTGAACTGAATGTATAAAACATAGACATTTGCTAAGGGCTTAAACATTTCTGTGTTTTCATGACCATTTATGAATGCTGTGCTATGGTTTTCCCAGTAGTCATGTACAGATGTGAGAGCTGGACCACAAAGAAGACTGAGCACCGAAGAACTGATGCTTTCAAAATGTGCTGGAGAAGACTCTTGAGAGTCTCTTGGAAAGCAAGGAGATCAAAACCAGTCAATCCTAAAGGAAATCAACTCCGAATATTCATGGGAAATACTGATGCTGAAGCTGAAGCTCCGATACTTTGGCCACCTGCTGCGAAGAGCTGACTCATTGGAAAAGATGAGTAAGGGCAGGAGGGGAAGGAGGTGACGGAGGATGAGATGGTTGGATGGCATCGACTCAGTGGAAATGAGTTTGAGCAAATTCTGGGAGACAGTGAAGGACAGGGAAGCCTGGCATGCTGCAGTCCATGGGATTGCAGAGTCAGTACTGAACAACAACAACCCACTATTGGAGCTCTGCAGTTTCCTTATGCACATTTCTGCTGTTTGTGTGGTTGGTGCCTCTTTTGGCTTTCTTATCAGTTAGCTATCTGTAAAGTTCTTCTTTTTCTTCTTCCTAAAGGAATTATGATCTGAGCCAGTCAGCTCCTGGTCTTGTTTTTGCTAACTGTGTAGAGCTTCTCCAACTTTGGCTGCAAAGAATATAATCAATCTGATTTCGGTGTTGACCATCTGGTGATGTCCATGTGTAGAGTCTTCTCTTGTGTTGTTGGAAGAGGGTGTTTGCTATGACCAGTGCATTCTCTTGGCAAAACTCTATTAGCCTTTGCCCTGCTTCATTCCATGCTCCAAGGCCAAATTTGCCTGTTACTCCAGGTGTTTCTTGATTTCCTACTTTTGCATTCCAGTCCCCTATAATGAAAAAGACATCTTTTTTGGGTGTTAGTTCTAAAAGGTCTTGTAGGTCTTCATAAAACTGTTCAACTTCGGCTTCTTCAGTGTTACTGGTTGGGGCGTAGGCTTGGATTACTGTAATATTGAATGGTTTGCCTTGGAAATGAACAGAGATCATTCTGTCGTTTTTGAGATTGCATCCAAGTACTGCATTTCGGACTCTTTTGTTGACCAGGATGGCTACTCCATTTCTTCTAAGGGATTCCTGCCCACAGTAGTAGATATAATGGTCATCTGAGTTAAATTCACCCATTCCAGTCCATTTTAGTTCACTGATTCCTAGAATGTCTATGTTCACTCTTGCCATCTCTTGTTTGACCACTTCCAATTTGCCTTGATTCATGGACCTAACATTCCAGGTTCCTATGCAATATTGCTCTTTATAGCATTGGACCTTGCTTCTATCACCGGTCACATCCACAACTGGGTATTGTTTTTGCTTTGGCTCCATCCCTTCATTCTTTCTGGAGTTATTTCTCCACTGATCTCCAGTAGCATACTGGGCACCTTCGGACCTGGGGAGTTCCTCGTTCAGTATCCTATCATTTTGCCTTTTCATACTGTTCATGGGGTTCTCAAGGCAAGTATACTGAAGTGGTTTGCCATTCCCTTCTCCAGTGGACCACATTCTGTCAGACCTCTCCACCATGACCCGCCCATCTTGGGTGGCCCCACACGTCATGGCTTAGTTTCATTGAGTTAGACAAGGCTGTGGTCCGTGTGATCAGATCAACTAGTTTTCTGTGATTATGATTTCAGTGTGTCTGCCCTCTGATGCCCCCTCGCAATACCTACCGTCTTATTTGGGTTTCACTTACCTTGGTCGTGGGGGATCTCTTCACGGCTGCTCCAGCAAAGTGCAGCCACTGCACCTTACCTTGGACAAGGGGTATCTCCTCACAGCCACCCCTCCTGATCTTGAACGTGGAGTAGCTCTTCTCGGCCGCTGCCCCTGATCTCGGGCGTGGGGTAGCTCCTCTTGGGCACACTTCTGCGCGTGGTCTGCTGTGTCTACGCGCTCGGAGCAGGCGTTGCATCTCCTTATTGCCAAATTCAGGCTTAAATTGAAGAAAGTAGGGAAAACCACTAGACTATTCAGATATGACCTAAATCAAATCCCTTATGACTATACAGTGGAAGTGAGAAATAGATTTAAGGGACTAGATCTGATAGATAGAGTGCCTGATGAAATATGGACGGAGGTTTGTGACATTGTATAGGAGACAGGGACCAAGACCATCCCCATGGAAAAGAAATGCAAAAAAGCAAAATGGCTGTCTGAGGAGGCCTTACAAATAGCTGTGAAAAGAAGAGAAGTGAAAAGCAAAGGAGAAAAGGAAAGATATAAGCATCTGAATGCAGAGTTCCAAAGAATAGCAAGGAGAGATAAGAAAGCCTTCCTTAGCGATCAGTGCAAAGAAATAGAGGAAAACAACAGAATAGGAAAAACAAGAGATCTCTTCAAGAAAATTAGAGATACCAAAGGAACTTTTCATGCAAAGATGGGCTCGATAAAGGACAGAAATGGTATGGACCTAACAGAAGCAGAAGATATTCAGAAGAGGTGGCAAGAATACACAGAAGAACTGTACAAAAAAGATCTTCAAGACCAAGATAATCATGATGGTGTGATCACTCACCTAGAGCCAGACATCCTGGAATGTGAAGTCAAGTGGGCCTTAGAAAGCATCATGACGAACAAAGCTAATGGAGGTGATAGAATTCCAGTTGAGCTATTTCAAATCCTGAAAGATGATGTTGTGAAAGTGCTGCACTCAATATGCCAGCAAATTTGGAAAACTCAGCAGTGGCCACAGGACTGGAAAAGGTCAGTTGTCATTCCAATCCCAAAGAAAGGCAATGCCAAAGAATGCTCAAACTACTGCACAATTGTACTCATCTCACATGCTAGGAAAGTCATGCTCAAAATTCTCCAGCCAGGCTTCAGCAATACGTGAACTGTGAAATTCCAGATGTTCAAACTGGATTTAGAAAAGGCAGAGGCACCAGAGATCAAATTGCCAACATGCGCTGGATCATGGAGAAAGCAAGAGAGTTCCAGAAAAACATCTATTTCTGTTTCATTGACTATGCCAAAGCCTTTGACTGTGTGGATCACAATAAACTGTGGAAAATTCTGAAAGAAATGGGAATACCAGACCACTGACCTGCCTCTTGAGAAACCTGTATGCAGGTCAGGAAGCAACAGTTAGAACTGGGCATGGAACAACAGACTGGTTCCAAATAGGAAAAGGGGTACGTCAAGGTTGTATATTGTCACCCTGCTTATTTAACTTATATGTAGAGTACATCATGAGGAACGCTGGGCTGGAAGAAGCACAGGCTGGAATCAAGATTGCCAGGAGAAATATCAATAACCTCAGATATGCAGATGACACCACCCTTATGGCAGAAAGTGAAGAGGAACTCAAAAGCCTCTTGATGAAAGTGAAAGAGGAGAGTGAAAAGGTTGGCTTGAAGCTTCAGAAAACTAAGATCATAGCTTCTGGTCCCATCACTTCATGGGAAATAGATGGGGAAACAGTGGAAACAGTGTCAGACTTTATTTTTTGGGGCTCCAAAATCACTGCGGATGCTGATTGCAGCCATGAAATTAAAAGACACTTACTCCTTGGAAGGAAACTTATGACCAACCTAGATAGCATATTAAAAAGCAGAGACATTACTTTGCCAACCAAGGTCCGTCTAGTCAAGGCTATGGTTTTTCCCGTGGTCATGTATGGATGTGAGAGTTGGACTGTGAAGAAAGTTGATCACCGAAGAATTGATGCTTTTGAACTGTGGTGTTGGAGAAGACTCTTGAGAGTCCCTTGGACTGCAAGGAGATCCAACCAGTCCATTCTAAAGGAGATCAGTCCTGGGTGTTCATTGGAAGGACTGATGCTAAAGCTGAAACTCCAATACTTTGGCCACTTCATGTGAAGAGTTGACTCACTGGAAAAGACTCTGATGCTGGGAGCGATTGGGGGCGGGAGGAGGAGAGGACGACAGAGAATGAAATGGTTGGATGGCATCACCGACTCAATGGACATGGGTTTGGGTAAACTCCGGGAGTTGGTGATGGACAGGGAGGCCTGGCGTGCTGTGGTTCATGGGGTCGCAAAGCGTCGGAGACGACTGAGTGACTGAAATGAACTGAACTGAACTGAAAGGAATTATAAACAGCACAAATAAACCCTTGGCAATCTTTATTATTGTATTTCATTCATTATTATTGTATTTCATTTATTATTGTATTACATTAGAAGAAGCCTATCTAAGTAATCTCAGGTACAAGATAGAGTAATGCTGGATCCCTATGCTAAAATAGATGACATTTCAGGTAGTTGGACAATCACAAAATCAAGGGAGTTCAACCCACCAGTAAATTTCTCCAGGCATGCCACACTTCTTTGTTCGTAGACTTTTCTTGTGAAAATTTTTATCAGTGACCCTGACATTGACATAAAATCAAGTGCATAAAATTTACAAATGTCCACTTTAAAAAGTAGGGGGTAAAAGATAAAAAGCTTGCAATGATCTCACCAAGCTTGACAGTTGGGTATAAAGTGACATGAAATAAGTCAGTTCCTGTTGGTCAGTTTTACAATAAGACACCCCAAGCCTTTCTTTGACAGCAGCTTTTGAAAAAACAAAAATAAAAACCATGGACAAATTAATCAACTGTGAATTTTCTGTGGGACCAAAATATCACATGGCTGCCAAAGAAACATAGTCTTATAATGCAGATTTCCCCCAGAAGATCTGAATTGTAAATGCTGTGTTTTATATTCGTTTATATTCCCAGTGTCTTGAATTTAACAGACTCTCAGTCATTGTTTGTTGAATGACAACTGTAATTGTCAGACATAGCTGGAGTGTTGCGTTAAAATTTGGCCATCACAGTTTAAGGGTCAGTTGCTAAACTGGAATGCCCACAAATAATGATGACCCAGCGGGACAGTCTGAAAATATGTACTTGGTAGATCTAACGGAAGAATTAGAATGTGCAGGAGAGAAGATTAATGAGAGACAGGCTAAGTATTTTGGTCCAAATTTGTTTTATCTTGTCTCTAGGGAAGAATTTGATCGATGTTATAGGGAGGCAGCCTTAAACTCAACATTAAGAAGAACTTTCTGTGATCAATGGAAGCAAAGATGTGGGCTACTGAATGACCCTTTGTTAGGGATGAAGCAGAGGGAATTCCTGCTGATATACGTGATGTGGCAATTAAGCTTAAATGACGTTTCTAACTCAGGGTGTCTATGTCAAATAGTAAGATTTAGTCTAATTTTTTGAAAAATGATAGTAAACATGTGGGATATATGTATTTTTCTGTTAACAACAATACTTCATTGAAAGACCTTTTCTTTTCATGAATTTAGCCAAGTCATGGGGTTTCTATCTCTTTCTTAGTAAACTACAGTTTTATTTTCTCAATGAGGGATCACTAGATATTTATATTACTAATATCCATTCTTTTATCAAAATGTAACTAGCTTTCTATCTTGGTTTTTTGAGCTCTGAAATGTTTTTCTGAATTTAAGAAGTGATTTTACAGCTTTTTTTCATATTCAGATCATTGTGATTATTTTCAAGACTGGTAGTATGTTTCTATTTCTATTTATTTCACATTTTTTCATAGTTAAGTGAACACTAACATTTAAGTTTTTAAAAATGCTAGTTTATTGGGACTTTCTGGTGGTCCAATGGCTGAGACTCCACGCTCCCAATGCAATTGGCCAGGGTTTGATCCCTGGTCAGGGAACTAGATCCCACATGCCGCAACTAAGACTTCTTGTGCTGCAACTAGAGATTCCATATGCTGCAATTAAAAGATTCCACATGCCAAAATTACGCTGCAATGAAAACTGACAATCCCGCGTGCCTCATCTGAGACCAGACACAGCCACATAAACAAATATTTAAAAAATGCTAGTTTATCATATAGTGACCCAAGTAATAGCAGAAAGTTGAGTCCAATCACTTGCCTGCTATCATAATAGTTTAATGTAACACACTTCAATTTGCTAATAACACAAATCAGCATTTTGTTATTTAATATATTTATCATCGTATTCTTAACATTATTTTAAACTTGATACCCGAGACATTGTTTTCTGGTTCTGCTCTGCCTTTCTGGCTTCTTTCCGAACATCTTTGCCTCATCCTCATCTTAACTGTGTCCCTACTCAGACAGTCTTTTTCATTCTCTTGTCTCTTCATGATCTTCTTTGAGGTCATATCTACTTCCATGTGGTCTGTGGAGGAGCCCCATTATTATTTTTTTAAATTGAAGTAAATAGCTGATTTACAATTTCAGTTGTACAGCAAAGAGATTCAGAACCAGAAATGTATATTTCCATTATAGGTTATTATATTGAATTCTGTTCCTTCTGCTATACTTTACATTATTGTTGTTTATCTGTGTTCTTCCCTGGTGGCTTAGAGGGTAAAGCTTCTGCCTGCAATGCGGGAGACCTGGATTCGATCCCTGAGTCGGGAAGATCGCCTGGAGAAGGAAATGGCAACCCACTCCAGTACTCTTGCCTGGAAAATCCCATGGACGGAGGAGCCTGGTAGGCTACACTCCATGGGGTCACAAAGAGTTGGACACAACTGAGCGACGACACGTATCTGTTAATCTCATACTCTTTTTTATCTCTGTCCTCCCTTTTCTCCTTGTAAACACAAATTTGTTTTCTATGTCTGTGAGTCTATTTCTGTTTTGTACATAGATTCATCTGTATTACTTTTTAGATTCTATATATAAATGATGTCATATATTTGTCTTTTTCTGTCTGGCTTACTTCACTCAATATGATAACTTCTAGGTCCATTCATGCTGCTGCAAATGGCATTTTTTGTTCTTTCACATGGCTAAGTAATATTCTATTGTATTTATGTACCACTTCTTTATCCATTCATCTGTCACTGGACATTTAGGTTGTTTCCATGTCTTAGCTATTCTAAGGAATGCTGCTATGAACATTGGGGTGCATATATCTTTTTGAATTAAAGTTTCTGTCCTTTTTGGATACATACCCAGGAGTGGGATTCCTGGATCATATGGTAACTCTATTTTTAGTTTTTTAAGGAACCTCCATACTGTTCTCCATATTGGCTGCACTGATTTACATTACCATCAACAGTGTAGGAGAGGTCCCTTTTCTCTACATGAAGGAGCCCCATTATTCCCCTCTCAGCTCTTTGTCCCAAGTCCCTATGGGAATTAACAGGTTTAACATTCAACTCATTATCTTTTTCCTCAAAACAAAACTTTGAAATCTTCTCTGTCAGGCATTAAAGCTCAGAATTTATCTGTGTCCCTTTTCTCCCTGCTTGGAGAGGTAAAGTCCCACAATAGTTATAAACACAACTCTGACCCTGACTCAAATGAAGTCAAGTCAAGTGAAGTCACTTGGTCGTGTCTGACTCTCTGCGACCCCATGGACTGTAGCCTACCAGGCTCCTCCGTCTATGGGATTTTCAGGCAAGAGTACTGGAGTGGTTTCCCATAAGTAGGCTCAAATCCTGCTGCGGCTGCTGCTAAGTCGCTTCAGTTGTGTCCGACTCTGTGCGACCCCATAGACGCAGCCCACCAGGCTTCCCCGTCCCTGGGATTCTCCAGGCAAGAACATCCTAGCCCTTCCCTTTTCCAGTTGCACAACCTGAACAGGTTGCTTAACCTTTCAAGGCTTCATTTTTCACATCTGTAGAATGGAGATGATAGTAATCTAGTTGGATCAAGTGTTAAGGATTTATAGCCTAAATTCCAAGCTGATCTTGTCATAATTTCCAGAATTCAGACATGCTTCCAGTGAATTGTGCACAAAAGCAAAACATGAAATGTGAGAGAGACAAATTATACTTAGCTTTTAAGTGACTCTCTAATAGTGAATTTTTTACTTTCTAACGAATACACTGGGGTATGGACATAAACTGTGGAAGAGTTAATACACTCTATTAGTTTGCTAGAGCTGCCCTAACAAAGTATAAAGACTGGCTGGCTTAAACAAGAGAAAGTTATTTCCTAACAGTTCTGGAGGCTTGAAATTACGGTGTTGGCAGTGTGGGGTTTCTCCTGCGGCTTTCCCCTTGGCTCGTAGAGGCTGTCTTTCCCAGTGTGCTCACGTGGTCTTTCCTCTGTGTTGGCTTGTGTTCTCATGTCCTTTTATTATGAGGACTTCAGTCACACTGGATTAGGATTGGCCCTAACAACCTCAGTTTACCTTAATCATTTGTGTAAATCAAGACTGTTTTTCTTCGAAATCAGCCACATTATGAGACACTAACGGTTAAGGATCCCAGATATATGGATTTTGAGGAGGATGTAATTCAGCTCACAGCATATATCCTACCTGAAGTCTTAACTAGTGGGGGGGTGGGGAAACTAATGTAGGATTAGTTTGGAGGCTATTTCTTAATGCCCAGACAATTAAGATATTTTCTGTCATCTTTTCACTGTGCGCTCACTCATTTGCGGTTCCATTGACTTCATGGAATTCGCCTGGCTCCTGCTGCTGCTGCTGCTGCTGAGTCACTTCAGTTGTGTCCGACTCTGTGTGACCCCTTAGATGGAAGCCCACCAGGCTCCCCCGCCCCTGGGATTCTCCAAGCAAGAACACTGGAGTGGGTTGCCATTTCCTTCTCCAATGTGTGAAAGTGAAAAGTGAAAGTGAAGTCGCTCAGTCGTGTCCGACCATTAGCGATCCCACGGACTGCAGCCTACCAGGCTCCTCCATCCATGGGATTTTCTAGGCAAGAGTACTGGAGTGGCTTGCCATTGCCTTCTCCACGCCTGGCTCCTATGACCATGGAATTTTCCAGGCAAGACTACTGGAGTGGGTAGCCATTCCCTTCTTCAGGGGATCTTCCCAACCCAGAGATTGAACCCAGGTCTATTGCATCTCCTGCATTGTCAGGTGGATTCTTTACCACTAGCACCACATCTTTTTATTATTTACTTATAATTTTATTAATTAATATCAGGTAATATTGCCTATAAAATCTATACTTTAGTATTTGTTCAATTTTTTGCTTTCATAAACAAGCACATGTATATTTTGCTATTCCCCATGAGATAATCTAAAATAGCTTGGGGAATCTAGGTGATTTTTAAAGCAGTTACTTTTATGGTATTTCATCATGGCTTCTTGAATGGAGGGAAATGAAACTCCAACTGGCCAGTTTGGTTTCTCTGACACCAAACCTTGCTCACCCTCTTGGGGAGGGTGGTTTTGAAACTAGAGAAGGCTATTGGATTAAGTGTGAGCCATGTTATCTCTGCGACCCCACCGTGCCTTGTGATCAAGAGTGGGCAATAAAGTTACTGCTGTGGACCAAAACCAAATTTCCATGCTACTATCAATCTTAGCATCAGTATTGCTCTGATAATTGATGTATTATTATGTGAAACTTAAAATCAACCCACTTCATATTTTCCACTTTGTAGGTGGGTTTTAGCTCCTTTAAGGAATAGGTTCATAGACTTGGGTAGGGACCCGAGGTAAGGGGACTAAGAGAGAGGAAGGAGTTACAAGGAATTTGCTTCCAAAATGAGTATGGGCTCAAGTGCCCTCTTGTGTCTGCTTTGGCTTTCTTTGCAGAAGAAAAGCCCAAGTTACAAGGCATCACATTGCCTATCTATTTTCTCATTCTCAATTTTAATTTTCAAGCAGCTTGTGGCCCCTATTAGATAATCTGGTGATAGAATCACTTTCAGAAGGATCAGATGCCTCAGTGATTCTTTGAAACCCTTTAACTCGCACCGTTTGAGTTTTGTCACAGCTCAGTAAGCCCTGAAAACTATTCTGAGGTTATGGTTACTGTGTGGTTTATGCAAAGAGAAACTCTGGTCACAATCCGTCCCACAGAGCAAAAATAGGCACTGTGAGAGGCGGTCCGATGAAATGAGTAAACGAATCTAGCAAGTACCAGAGAAATATTTCCTCCCGTGAGTGTCATCATTTGGTGACATCTGAATGCAAGACGAGATGGTTAGACAGCATCACTGACTCGATGGACATGAGCCTGAGCAAACTTCAGGAGATGGTGAAGGACAGGAAAGCCTGGCATACTGCAGTCCATGGGGTCTCAAAGAGTCAGACACCACTCAGTGGCTGAGCGACAGCAATGGAGTGCAAGGAAGTGATAAAAAGAAGTGTGCCTTCCGCTGGAGCCTGACAGTGATTGTGGGATGAGGTCAAGTTGCTCTTCAGTCTAGGATCTCGTGCATTACTTTTGCTGAATGGGTATTTGAATCTGATTAAGGAGGAAATGAAAGTATGGCGACTGGCAAGAGTGAGGTTGACCTACAGAAATTTGAATCTTTCCTATATATTTCTAAGATCTTTGGGTCAATCCAGTGTTTTAAACGAACTCTCTTATCTCTCTACAAGGGTTTTAAATGAGTTCTTTGATCTGTTTCTCAAATGAAAACCTAATTTAACTGCACCCACCCCAGCCAAGTTCTTTGTTTTCATTATTTGTCAGCGAGTGTTTTTGGTAAGCACTTCCCTCATCTTCCTTCCTCTTCTGGGCCCTTTCCACTCCACCCACCTGCCTTCCCTACCCCCAGCTCCAGAAGGAGTGTAATGCGGCTTATGTATGCCTTGTGGAATTCTCATTAAGGAGACCCTTACCCCTGACCATGTGGATGACTTGCAGAATTCTCAAATATGAAGTTTCAATAGTTTGGGCATTACATGGGTTGATTTTTTTTCCCCCTCCACATGCAGATAATAATTATATAACAGTATCTTTTTTTGAGCTTTTTATTTTATATTGGAGTATAGCCGATTAACAACGTTGTGATAGTTTCAGGTGACCTGTGAAGGGACTCAGCCATACATATACGTGTATCCATTCTCTCTGAACACTCCTCCTATCCAGGCTGCCACATAACATTGAGCAGAGCTCCCTGTGCTGTACAGTAGGTCCTTGTTGATTATCCATTTTAAATATAGTAGAGTGTCCATGTTGATCCCAAACTCCCTAACTACCCCTTCAGCCCACCCTTTCCCCTGCAACCATAAGCTTGTTTTCTGTTAGTCTATACAATGGTATTTCATACCTTTTTGGAAATTTAGAGCAGAAAGGTCATTGTCCTGGCCTGATCACTTGTCAAATGCAACAAGATTCACAAGCTTTTCCTGTTGTGGTCACAACTTCTTTCTGCTGCCCTGACCTGCACAAGAGGGGTTTCGACAAAGCCCTTATATTTATCGTGGACAGGCCAGTGTGGGGAATAAGAAAGAGCTTTCACCAGAAGACGGGAGAGTTGGCCCATGCATTCACTGGCTATGGTGTTGGATGGGTCATTTCACCTCCTTGGGCTCAGTTTCCTCGTCGGTCACAGAAGGGGACGGGCCTCATGGAGGAAGCAGACTCCACCGTGCTTGCCAGCTGTGGCCGCTCCATGATAGGACATCCCCGGAAAATCCTTGTTTCACTCCTGTTGAGCTCTGCCTCCCATGAGTTCCTTCTGCTCATCCTTTCCAGACTTTTATGTCCCTGAAGCTGAGTCATCTGCTCAAGTGGGTGTAGCTAAAGAATGAATCGTCTTAGCCACTCATCTGAAGGATCACTCCAGGGACAGTAGATCTCATCTTTGATTGCCCTAGTCAGCTTGTCATGGGCTGCTCTCAGGAGACCTGTGCCCCTCCACCAAGTTGATCTTGCCAGGATTGGGGTGTAGCTGTGCTTGCGGTTGGCTTCCCAGCCCTGTCTGTCCTTCCTGGATTAGGCAGCAGCGTTCTAGGAACAAACCCCCTCTGCCTAGCCCTGTGTTTCTGCCATCCAACTCTTGTTCTGAATCACAGTCCTTCTCCCCTCCCTGCTGGTCCTGGCAGGACCCAGGTTTGTCAGTTCCTGTTCAGGTGGTTAGGACTTCAGTTGCTCTTGGCTTCTTCTCTAGATATTTTTAAATGCTTTCAATTCATTTGAAAAACATGCCAACTTTGAGTTTTAAAGTATCTGGAATTGCAGTGCAAGGGCACTGGCTTAGCAGCAGAGTTGTCAAACAGCCCATGAACAGACAAATGAAAAGGAAGAGGAGGGACCATCAAGGCAGGTACCGAACAGGGAGCCCAAAGACATGGTTTCTGTTTATTGACCTTCTGATCACCCCGACTGTGTGTGTTTGTTCTGTGTATGCGTGTGTGTGTGTGCTCAGTCACTCGGTCATGCCTGACTCTTTGTAACCCAATGGACTCCTCTGCTCATGAGATTCTTCAGGCAAGAATACTGGAGTGGGTTGCCATTTCCTCTTCTAGGGGATCTTCCCTAATCAGGAATCAAACCTGGGTCTCCTGTGTCTTCTGCACTGGCAGACAGATACGTTACCACAGCACCACCTCAGAAGCCCATCTAGACTCCAGGAATGGAGGACAAATTGATTTGCTGTGGATCCTAAGAAATGGGTCATAGTGGGGCAAATATAAACCTATGCTGCGCCTCACGCCTTTGAGGTTGATCTATTTCATGTTCGCTCCCAGAATTGTAGAAGAGCTCATTGTGACTTGTCAGGATCACTATGGCTCACCTCAGCATCCCAGCTCTTCTAGGATGGTACAACAATTGTTCTTTGATCCCTGTTACTTTCAGACTATAGATGACAACATAGGGCTTGAACAAATCCTATCTAATCTCCTTTGGCTCATCTTCAGAATAAAATCCAAGCTCCTTAAGGGATGGGATGCTTTAAGAGATGAGGTGCTTATCCCAATGGAGTTGTTCTACTATGTTGTGCTATCAGATATACTAGTCAGTATTACTGCAGTAACACACAGTCTCCACATCCCAGGGGCTCACAGTACCATATTTTCATTTCCCACTCATTACATGGTGGTGCTTGTGCATCTGTGGTTGCAATTCCCCTCCAAGTGTTTCTTCTTTCCAGGAACCAAAAGAACAGTGGTTAGCTGGAACATGCTATTTTTGTGACACAGAGAAAAAATGAATCGGCTGAAAAATGTGATTCTTCAAAGTGTTTGCTTAAAACAGAGCCACTGTCACCTCTGCTTGTAATTCATTGGCTCAAGTAAGTCATATGGCCAGATCTGGTAACATGATGGAAAAGTACACTTTTCTATCATAATGCCACATAGAGAGGCACTGCAAGTCACCTGGAAATGGGCTGGGATGTATCATCACTCTCCAGGGAAGAGAGCCAATGTGGGGAACAATACCTTAATTCATCCCATCAGGGTGACATACCAGACATGTAAGTTCATGAGAAAAGTGAGGGTCTATATAGAACCCTCTGATCCACCTTTCTGGTCTTTGAGAGCTGTCATATAAATGTGACAGAGAAGATCTCTTTGGTTTTTCCCATTTGAGAAGGGACTGCAAGGAGATCCATCCAGTCCATTCTAAAGGAGATCAATCTTCGGTGTTCACTGGAAGGACTGATGCTAAAGCTGAAGCTCCAATACTTTGGCCACCTTACGCGACGAATTGACTCACTGGAAAAGACTCTGATGCTGGGAGGGATTGGGGGCAGGAGGAGAAGGGGACGACAGAGAATGAGATGGCTGGATGGCATCACCGACTCGATGGACATGAGTTTGAGTGAACTCTGGGAGTTGGTGATGGACAAGGAGGCCTGGCGTGCTGTGATTCATGGGGTTGCAAAGAATCAGACACGACTGAGTGACTGAACTGAACTGAATTGATACCAGTATTCCTTTTATTTTTTTAAAAAGATTCCTTTTTATACTGTGATTGATTGATTGATTTTGGGCTCCGCTGGGTCTTTGTCGCTCTATACGGGCTTTCTCTAGTTGCGGTGAGTGGGGACTACTCTCTGCTGTGACGCACAGGCTTTTCATCGCTATGGCTTCTCTTGTTGTGAGGCATAGGCTCTAAGTCTCGAGGGTTTTGGGAGTTGCAACATGTGGGCTCAGTTGTGGCTCAAGGGTCCTAGAGTGTGTGGGCTTCAGTGGTTGTGGTACACAGGCTTCATTGCTCTGAGGCGGGTTCTTATCCACTATGCCACCAGAGAAGTCCCAGAAGATTTTGTGTTTTATTTTTGTTTGTTTGGTTTTTGATGTGGACCATTTAAAAAGTCTTTATTGAATTTGTTACAATATTGTTTCTGTTTTGTGTTTTGGTTTTTTTGGCGGTGAGGCATATGGGCTCTTAGCGCCCCAACCAGGGATTTAACATACACTCCCTGCATTGATACTGTTCATGCATTGAAGGTGAAATCTTAACCACTGGACTGCCAGGAAAGTCCTCCCCCATATTCCTTTTATAGATGAAGCCTGTGTCTAGTTCCCTGAGGTCTCCTGACTCCTGCCTTAGGCTGTGTCTCCCCAGTATTCTTTATGTAAGAAGAAGTCTGTGTCTAGTTCCCTGAGGTTTCCTGATTCCTGCCTTAGGCCATGTTTCCTGTACCATAAGCCACTTCCATTTGTATTTGACTTCATCTCTTGGTTTCATTTGGTGGCTCAAGTATTTATAAAAGTCCACTTTGCTCTTCTTTGGGCTGACCCTGTAACAGTGCTCTTGGAGCTGCAAAATCACTGTGGTTTGGAGCCAGGCCAGAAGATGCAGGAATTGACATAAACAGAGACCTGGGCATCAAGATGACTTCAAGAAGTAAAAGATGGAAGAAAAGTGAGATGTAAGACTAAATGCATCTATTTGTATGGTTTTAACTGATTACTTGATTAATTAATTAATTTACCGTGGTAAGGGGACTTCCCAGGTGGCTCAGTGGTAAGGAATCTGCCTATGCCTACCAATGCATAAGGCGCAGGAGACACGAGTTCGATCCCTCTCGGTGGATTCAATCCCTGGGTCGGGAAGATCCCCTGGAGGAGGAAATGGCAACCCACTCCAGTATTCTTGCCTGGGAAATCCCATGGACAGAGGAGCCTGGAGGGCTACAGTCCGTGGGGATATGACTGAACCCCCATGTAATCCAAGAATTTCATGCACCACGGTTACAACTAGTTTTCTTGACTTTTAGATATTCTTAGAGGATGGGTGCTGTGATCTGTGGCAGTAATTGAATTCCATAGTTAAACTTGAAATAGAAGAAAAATCTGATTTCAGCATAGAATGATCAGAGAATTTGCCTTTCTTTCAAAAATGAAAATGGTTTTTGGCATATGCAAAACCCTATTGTACTTATTTTTGTTGGCTTCTTTGATAAACAATGACTATTATAATACATAACATCAGTCAAATATTTTACCATTATCGATGCTAGGAAAGGTTGGGGGCAGGAGGAGAAGGGGACGACAGAGAATGAGATGGCTGGATGGCATCACCGACTCTGTGGACATGAGTTTGAGTGAACTCCGGGAGTTGGTGATGGACAGGGAGGCCTGGTGTGCTGTGATTCATGGGGTCGCGGAGAGTCGGACACAACTGAGCGACTGAAATGAACTGAACTGAACTGAACTGACATGTGTGTGGGCACCAAAGCTAGTGGTCTTTTATCAGAAACAGAGTTGCCTGGGAACATTTCCTTAAACCCTTTCTTTTCATCATCCAGAATTACATTTATCAGTTTCCTTGTCTGTTCCTTTTCTGTTTCCCTCCTGGATCCTGGGATCTGAAAGTGCTTGCTTGGGCTCCTAGCCCTTATCTGTCCCCTCCCCCACAGTTTAGTACAATGCCTGACATTTGTGTTGAATGGAATGAGTAACTAAACACATGAAAGAACAAAACACACAGTCTAGGGCCAGAAAAGAAAAGAACACCTAATGCAGACCAGTTAATAGAGAGGGGACTCACTGTCTCAGGTTCCTTAGCGCCTTTGCTGGGTGTCTCTGCCTTTCATGCTGGGATACCACATGGAAATGCAGCTTTTGTGCTAGGACTCACTGCATTTGCCGCTCTCTTTCAAATGCAAGCAACATCACCTTTTCTTACCCCATACTAGCACTCTGGGTAAAGCTTAATATTTTAAAAAAGAATTGATTAAAATAGTAAAGGAAAATATAAAAAGAAATGGGAAACAATTTCCATATCCCTTCATAGAAAAGGTGAAAAAGAGTAGCTGACACTTATTGGTGGCTTCCTATATGCCAGACCCTGTGCAAAGACCTCTCCAGACATGAGAAGAGGAACTGTCTTCTCTGATTTGGAGAGGCAGAACTGAAGGCCTGGGAGAGCTATTACTTGCCCAACATGCAGCACTGGTGAAACTCAGATGAGAACAATGGTTATTTGACTCTGCAACTCATGCTTGGAAAAAAAAAAGACATCACTAAGAAAAAATGATTCTTATTTATGTGCCAAAGAGGTTGACTTAACTTCAAATTCTCTTTCTTAAGATTCAGCCACTCGGCTTGGCATTTTTACGGACAAGTTGCCTGGGTTTTCTGTCCATGCCTGCAGCAGTAGCTCTTCTATGATCTACACATGGCTTTGTTTTGAAATGAACACAGCTCTTCTTCATAATTTTTATCTGGGGCCCCCACTTACATCCTCACTCTCCCCCGCTCAGCCTGGGCTTTCCCAGGAAGCATGTCAGGCAGGTGGAGCGTCTCCACCTCTAACTGCAAAGCAGTGGTTGTTGATACCATAGAGACGCAAAGCTTGGGTTCCTCTGTCTTGTTTTAGTTCCTAATATGTTCCACTTTTTCAGTTTCTCTGTAAATCATTAGTCTCCATTAGTGCTCTTCTTGTTTTTCCATTGAAAGGAGCAGCCTCTCAGAATTAGGTGTCTACATTATAAATATATTTGACAATAACTTACTTACAATGAGGAAGTTGTCCTCTAAAAAGAATGACACTGACACACTTGTATAATTATGAGGTTTGTTCTTCGTTGTTTATATCCTCTTCTAAAAATATACACTGTGTATTAGAGGATGGTAAGATCTTGCCCAAAGTAGGGAAACCTTAGGTGTGGTGCTGCAATTATGTCAATTATATCATGAAACCATGAATTGTGACTCTCTGTCAAAATGGGCTGTTTCCTTAGACACACAGAAGATGAATTCCCAAGATAACTCACCAAGGTATCTTTGTTAAGCTGACACATTTGATTCATTTCTTGATAACTTACATGGTCAGACTCTTGTTAAGCAACCCATCCTTGAGCAAGAAGCACTGGGGATTTCGCTCAGTTGTTCCACGTTCCAATGAGTTGCTGATTATCTCACTAGCGCATCAAAGTAACCCTTTTTCCAAGTTATGGTAGCAACCATTTAAAAATATCTAGTGAATGCTTTCTATGTCCCTGGAGAAGGCACTGGCTACAGTCCATGAGGTTGCAAAGAGTTGGACATGACTGAGAGACTAACACATTCACTTTCAATGTTCAGTTCAGTTCAGTTCAGTTGCTCAGTGGTGTCTGACTCTTTGTGACCCCATGGACTGCAGTACACCAGGCTTCCCTGTCTATCACCAACTCCTGGAGCCTACTCAAACACATGTCCATTGCGTTGGGGATGCCACCCAACTGTCTCATCCTCTGACATCACCTTCTCTTCCCACCTTCAATCTTTCCCAGTGTCAGGGTCTTTTCCAATGAGTTGGTTCTTTGCATCAGGTGACCAAAGTATTGGAGTTTCAGCTTCAGCATCAGTCCTTCCAATGAATATTCAGGACTGATTTCTTTTAAGATTGACAAGTTGGATCTCCTCGTAGTCCAAGGGATATTTCCAAGTGTTGGGAGCTCACAATGAATGCAACTGACATATACACCTCTAACACATGGCTCCTCAGGAATCTCCACATGGATATTTTGTAAGTTGAGAGATATTAAACTAGGAGCTTCCAAAAGAAGTCTGTGGCCAGACTGTACACAAACCAGAAGGTGTTAGTCACTTCAGTTCAGTTCAGTTCAGTTGCTCAGTCATGTCCGACTCTTTGCGACCCCATGAACCGCAGCACGCCAGGCCTCCCTGTCCATCACTTAGTCATGTCCAAACTCTTTGGGATCCCATGGACTGTAGCCCACCAGGCTCCTCTGTTCATGGAATTCTGCAGGCAAAAATACTGGAGTGAGGAGCCATGCCTTTCTCCAGGGGATCTTCCTGATCCAGGGATCAAACTTGGGTCTCCTGCATTGCAGGCAGATTCTTTACCAACTGAGCCACCAGGAAAGCCCACACAAACCAGAGCACATGGCAAATAGTTCTGCGCTGACGTGCACTGTATGGATCCAGCAGAAGACGCAAAATAGTATTTTCATAGTCAAATGAATCAATAGTGAGGGCTTATTTACTCTGTCGAAGTGTTGGCTGGGAAATAGGCTCAATGAAATCTCAGGCAACTGAGTTTCTGTTTCTGATCTGGCAGCTACAAGGGTAAGTTGGTCTCTCCATGTGCTCATCTTGGCAAGCATCTCCTCCAGCCCTTTACCACAGAGACAGGAAATGATGATGACAGAGCAGGACAAGCCCAGACCCAACGCAAGCCTCCTCTGTAATTTTGGAGAGTTCTGAAAACTGGACCATCAGCCTCTAATTACCTATGTCGAGATCCTGTGCTCACTCGGCCACATTTCTCAACAGCTTGCCCGAGCCATGCTCCTAAAAACAGCTCAAACCTGCTCCACGGGGGCATTAATCCTGGCAGCTGAAGACGGTGAACTCATTTCAGGCAAATGTTTCTGTAAACAACCAAAAGCATGGACCTGACCCGACTTGGCCGTAGCTGCAAGTGGTCTCAGGCTTGCAACTTCAGACAAGCTTACAAACTTTCTCTTTCTAGAAGATATTGGATAGATAAATTTTGGTGACCTTTTGTTCTTTGGCCCCTTATCTGCAAACTCACCCATTGACACCACAACCACCTCCACCATCTCCATTATAACAAAACACATTGCTGTGGTTTAGTGCCATTCCTAAGCTGTTTCGAACTGTCACAAAAGAACCAAGCCTCCTGTACCATTAGCACCAAAATCTGAGTTAAATCGAGGTTTTACATATGTTTTCCTATCCACACACCAAACTATGAGGACCTTCATAAAGTGACAGCCATTTTATAGATAAAAAAGCCAAAGTTAAAATCAGTTGCTCAAAGTTACAGCTTATAGTGACAAAGCTGGCCAGTAAATCCTAACTTCTTTAATTCCAAATGGTGTCAGTCAAATGTTAATAACAGACACACAAATTTATTTCTACAAATGTTTTCAACCTAGAATTTTGAGGGGTTTTTTGTAGATACTTAGTCAAATTTTATAGTAAGAATACTACTTTTAATTAAGGGTCATATTATGTTACTACAGTTGAGTGACTCTGTGCTATGAAGATATCCTCATGTTGTGACGTGCAAATGATTTTGAGAAATGTTTCACGAATATGCCTAAAATGTATTGTTTCCACCTAATTCAAATTTTATATGCATGAAAAACGGTTTAGGAAATTATAACCCATAACTTAATTTGATGCTTTTTAATAATTATGAAGAAAAACGGTTGAGGAGAATGTCCAGACTGTAGTCTTTTCTTGGCTGTGCTGGGTCTTTGTTGCTGTCGGAGCTTTTCTCTAGTTGCAGTGAGTGTGGGCTACTCTAGTTGCAGTGCACAGGCTTCTCATTTGGTGGCTTCTCTTTTTTTTGTTTTTTGTTTTAAAATTAATTTATTTTAATTGGAGGCTAATTACTTTACAATATTGTGGTGGTTTTTGCCATACATTGACATGAATCAGCCATGGGTGTACATGTGTTCCCCATCCTGAACCGCACCCCCTCAACCTCCCCATCCCATCCCTCAGGGTTGTCCCAGTGCACTGGCTTTGAGTGCCCTGTTTCATGCATTGAATTTGGGCTGGTGATCTATTTCACATATGGTAATATATATGCTTCAATGCTATTCTCTCAAATCATCTCACCCTTGCCTTCTCCCACAGAGTCCAAAAGTCTGTTCTTTACATCTGTGTCTCTTTTGCTGTCTTGCATATAGGGTCACCATTATCATCTTTCTAAATTCCATATATATTATACATATGAATTAATATACTGTATTGGTGGTTTACTTTCTGACTTACTTCACTCTGTATAATAGGCTTCAGTTTCATCCACCTCATTAGAACTGATTCAACTGCATTCTTTTTAATGGCTGAGTAATATTCCATTGTGTATATGTACCACAGCTTTCTTATCCATTTGTCTGCTGATGGACATCTAGGTTGCTTCCATGTCCTAGCTATTATAAACAGTGCTGCAATGAACATTGGAGTACATGTGTCTATGTGGTGGCTTTTCTTGTTGCAGAACATGGACTCTCGGGTGTGTGGGCTTCTGTGGTTGTCGCACGTAAGAGAGTGGGCTCAGTAGCTGCAGGGCATGGGCTTAGTCGCCCGATGGCATGTGGACTCTTCCTGGACAAGGGATTGAACCTGTGTTCCCTGCATTGGTAGGCGGATTTTTAACCATTGGATCACTAGGGAAGTCCCAGACTGTACTCTTCAATGCATTTTGGCAAATGTTTATTAGGTTACTTTAGTAGCCTAATAATGTTTAAATTATTTAAACATGTTTTAAATTGTTTAAACATTATTTAAACATTTAAATTATTTAAATGTTTAGTAAACTACTTTGTTAGCTAAATGGTATCTGTTTAGAATGCTTGATTATTAAAGAAATGACTTTCTTACACATTTTTCATAGGACACTATCTTGAATGAGCTAAAATGTTTAAATAGGTAATCTTTTTTTTTTTTTACTTAATATAATTTTTTAATTTGTATGACTTTTTTAGTCATATAAGCATGGTTTTTTTTTTTCCAATTTTATTTATTTTTTTCAAGTTGAACAGACTAATTTCTTTAAACAAACTTACTTATACTCCAGAGTCCTTTAAAAACTTAATAGCATTTATACATTGAAGGTATTTGATTTTCTTGTAACTAGCACTTCAAATGCAACAAGCATTTGAAGCAACAAGCATTTGACCCAACAAGTAAAACTTTCTACAGTTCATAACTTTTATAAATAAAATAAATTAAATGTACAGTGAATAAGTTCTCTGAAATATTTCAATATTTCTGCAGGTTTAGTAACATCGTAAAATACATTTCAACTAAAATTCACAAATCTAAAAACCTGTTAGGCATTTTTAGGCGTTTTAAGATGGAAATGAAGACCAATGTTACATCGTAATATGCCAATTACAAATAGTACTTCAAATAGCAAATACTACAGTTTGTCCCAAACTTTAAAAACTATTCATGAACTCAACACTGAACTATTGATGGCTATGAGAATTGTTTCCTAGCCTTTTTGAAAATTTCAACCCATTTACGTTTAAGGTAGTTATTGATAAGTACGATCCCGTAGCCATTTTCTTTATTGCTTTGGGTTCAAGTTTATACACTCTTTCTGTGTATCCTGTCTATAGAAGATCCTTTAGCATTTGTTGGAGAGCTGGTTTGGTGATGCTGAATTCCCTCAGCTTTTGCTTGTCTGTAAAGCTTTTGATTTCTCCTTCATATTTGAATGAGATCCTTGCTGGGTATAGTAATCTGGGCTGTAGGGTATTTTCTTTCATCACTTTAAGTATGTCTTGCCACTCCCTTCTGGCCTGAAGAGTTTCTGTTGAAAGATCAGCTGTTATCCTTATGGGAATCCCCTTATGTGTTATTTGCTGCTTTTCCCTTGCTGCTTTTAATATTTGTTCTTTGTGTTTGATCTTTGTTAATTTGATTAATATGTGTCTTGGAGTATTTCGCCTTGGGTTTATCCTGTTGGGGACTCTCTGGGTTTCTTGGACTTGGGTGATTATTTCTTTCCCCATTTTAGGGAAGTTTTCAACTATTATCTCCTCAAGTATTCTCTCATGGTCTTTCTTTTTGTCTTCTTCTTCTGGGACTCCTATGATTCGAATGTTGGAGCGTTTAACATTGTCCCAGAGGTCTCTAATATTGTCCTCATTTCTTTTAATTCGTTTTTCTTTTTTCCTCTCTGTTTCATTTATTTCTACAATTCTATCTTCTAGTTCGCTTATCCTGTCTTCTGCCTCTGTTATTCTACTGTTTGTTCCCTCCAGAGTGTTTCTGATCTCATCTATTGCATTATTCATTGTATATTGACTCTTTTTTATTTCTTCTAAGTCCTTATTAAATCTTTCTTCCATCTTCTCAATCCTTTTCTCCAGGTTATTTATCTGTAACTCCATTTTGCTTTCAAGATTTTGAATCATTTTCACCATCAAAATTTGAAATTCTTTATCAGGTAAATTCCCTATATCTTCTTCTTTTGTTTGTGTTGGTGGGCAATTATCTTGTTCCTTTACTTGCTGGGTATTTCTCCGCCTCTTCATCTTGCTTATATTGCTTTGCTTGGGGTGGCCTTTCCCTCTTCTTACAGTTTGTGGAGTTCTCTTTATTACGTAGTTTCTTCGCTGTGTGTGGGGTTGGACGGGTGACTTGTCCGGGTTCCCTGGTTAGGGAAGCATGTGTCGGTGTTCTGGTGGGTGGAGCTGGATTTCTTCTCTCTCCTTTAGAAGACAATGGGCTGCTTTTCTGGGAGCCTGATGTCCTCTGCCAGTATTCCAAAGTTGTTTTGTGGACTTAACTCCGCATTCAAATGTTCTTTTGATGAATTTGTGGGGGAGAAAGTGGTCTTACCATCTTATCCCTCCGCCATCTTGTTCCTTCCTCCCCAGAACACTGGGTTCTTATATTCCACTTGGTCGTGGAGTATCTCTTCCCAGCTGCTCCAGCAAGGCGCAGCCGCTGTACCTTACCTTGGACAAGGGGTATCTCCTCAAGGCCACGCCTCCTGCTTTGAATGTAGATCAGCTCCTCTCGGCCCTCCGGTGCCCAAGCAGCCACCGCCTCCTGAACGTGGTACAGCTCCTCTTGGCCACCGCCCTAACCCTGGGTGCGGGGTAGCTCATCTCCTAAATAGGTAATCTTGAGGGGAAAGATGTTAAGAGGAAACACAGAACCAGGCTATAGAGTGGTCTTCACTTGAACCTGGATTTGTTAGAACTAGTATTTATGGGGTGATGTCCAGTGGGAATTATGGGATATGATGGCCGTATGGGACCTGTTGATTTCAGAAATGAAACTGCTGAGACCAAGAGAAGTTGTGTCTTGCTCAAAGCTCTTAAAAGTGGGCACAGTCTGAAATCTATGCTTTCTGATTTCAAGCCATTTGCTGGCTCAGCAAACCCCAGATTCTCTTCTAAAGGAAAGAATTTCTTCACCTGAAAGCTTTGCAAAATTTATTCAGGGATATGAATTTGAGGCTGACCACTGTCAAGGTTGTACTTCTGCAGAAAAGGACCTGACTATGCTTCTGAGGAATAGTTTTCCTAGCAACCACTAACAAGAGTTAAAACACAACACTGTAAATCAAGTATACTTTAATTTTAAAAAAAGAACTAACACTGGACACCTCATCCAAGAAGCTATGGTAAGTGAGCATAAGAAAAGATGCTCCACATTATATGTCATCAAGAAAATGAACTGAAAACAATAGCGAGATACTACTACACACTTTTGAAAAATGGCCAAAATTTGGAACATTGACAACTCCAAATTCTGAAAAAGATGTGAAGCAAAAGGAACCTTAATTCTCTGCTGGTAGAAATGCAAAATAGCACAGTCACTTTGGAAGACAGTCTGGTGATTTCTTACAAAACTAAACACACTCTTACCATACAATCCAGCGGTCACACTCTTTGGTATTCACCCAAAGAAACTGAAAACTTAGCATTCACACAAAAGCTTGCAGATGTTTAAATCAGCTTTATTCATAACTGTCAAAATCGAAAGCTAACAAAGATGTCCTTCAGTTCAGTTCAGTTCATTTCGGTTGCTCAGTTGTGTCTGACTCTTTGCAACCCCATGAATCACAGCACGCCAGGCCTCCCTGTCCATCACCAACTCCCGGAGCTCACTCAAACTCATGTCCACAGAGTCGGTGATGCCATCCAGCCATCTCATTCTCTGTCGTCCCCTTCTCCTCCCGCCCCCAACCTTTCCCAGCATCAGAGTCTTTTCCAGTGAATCAACTCATCGCATGAGGTGGCCAAAGTATTGCAGTTTCATCCTTAGCATCAGTCCCTCCAATGAACACCCAGGATTCATCTCCTCTAGAATGGACTGGTTGGATCTCCTTGCAGTATGTCCTTAGGTAATCTAATAGATAAATAACTATGGTACATTGAGACAATGGAATATTATTCAGTGTAAAAAAAGAAAATCTATCAAGCTATGAAAACACATGGAGGAATTTTATACGGATAATACTGACTGAAAGAAGCCAGCTTGAAAAGGCTACATATGATATGATTTGAACTGTATGACATTCTGGAAAAGGCAAAATTATGTAGACGATAAAGGATTATTAGTTGTTAGGGAATGGGGTGGGAGGGGAAGGAATGAATAGATGGGCCGCAGAGAATTTTTAGGACAACCCAGATGGCTCAGTGGTAAAGAATCTGTGTGCAATGTGGGAGAAGCAGGTTTGATCCCTGGGTGGGGAAGATCCCCTGGAGAAGGGACTGTCTACCCACTCTAGTATTCTTGGCTGGAGAATCCCATGGATAGAAGAACCTGGTGGCCACAGTCTGTGGAGTCGCAAGAATTGGACATGATCGAGTAACTAAAACACACTCTACATGACACCAAAATGGAGAATATGTGCATTATACATTTGTTTAAATCCACAGAATGTACAGCACCAAGAATGAATCCTAGTATAAACTATGGACTTCCGATGGTTAAGTGTTAATGTATGCTCAACAATGGATGACAAATGTACATTCTTGGTGGGGAGGGGGGACGTTGATAATGGAGAAGCTAGGGGCTATAATGAGTGGGGGTGGGGAGTATATGAGAAATATCTGCACCTTCTTTTGCTGTGAACCTAGAACTGCTCTACAACATAAAGCCCATTGAAGTAATTTTGCAAACATCAGAAATTATAGCTATATTCACATTTTACATTTAAAATTCATTTTTTAATTGATTGTACAAGAGGAAAAATGAAAAACATCTTTCAACTTTCTTAAGAATGTTCACATGAAACTTCCTCACACTTCAAAATCCTTATGCTAAAGGAGACTTCCTTGGTGGTCCAGTGACTAAAAAACCACCTTGCAAAGCAGTGGACATGGGTTCGATCCCTGGTTGGGGAACTAAGATCCCACATATCTCAGAGAAACTAAAGCCTGTGCACCACAGCTAGGGAGTCCATGCGCCTTAATGAAAGGTCTCCTAAGATCTCGGGCAGCCAAATAAATAAATAAATTTTTAAAAGTCCTCTTGATAAAGAAGGTAAGGAAATGTAGGCAGTAAACTTGTTTTGATCTCTGTTGAGAATGTGGATTTTACCATTTCCCAATGGAAAAACTTTGGTTTATGCTGGTCCTCTCAATTCCTTATAACTCTACCGTTCATGAATTAGCAAAAAATAAAATTTATCCATGCTATTTTTTTGGGCTCCAAAATCACTGCAGATGCTGACTGCAGCCAGGAAATTAAAAGACGCTTACTCCTTGGAAGGAAAGTTATGACCAACCCAGATAGCATATTAAAAAGCAGAGACATTACTTTGCCAACAAAGGTCTGTCTAGTCAAGGCTATGGTTTTTCCCGTGGTCATGTATGGATGGATGTGAGAGTTGGACTGTGAAGAAAGCTGATTGCCAAAGAATTGATGCTTTGAACTGTGGTGCTGGAGAAGAGTCTTGAGAGTCCCTTGGACTGCAAGGAGATCCAACCAGTCCATTCTAAAGGAGATCAGTCCTGGGTGTTCATTGGAAGGACTGATGCTAAAGCTGAAACTCCAATACTTTGGTCACCTCATTGACTCACTGGAAAAGACTCTGATGCTGGGAGGGATTGGGGGCAGGAGGAGACAGGGACGACAGAGGATGAGATGCTTGGATGGCATCACCGACTCGATGGACATGCGTTTGAGTGAACTCCAGGAGTTGGTGATGGACAGGGAGGCCTGGCGTGCTGTGATTCATGGGGTCGCAAAGAGTCAGACACGACTGAGCGACTGAACTGAACTGAACTGATTTCATGCTGAACCCAGATAGCCATTTCCCTTTTTACTGCATCATGATTCTTGTTTGCATAAAGGAAATAGTCGGCACAGAGTAGGACACATACTATGGAATGATTTTTCTTTCCCAATAGAATTTTTGTCTTTTGGTCACATGAACTAATTTGAGTCATGAATTTCATGTAACTTATTTAATTATGTTCACAGACGTCAGTCTCCTTCCTGAACAGTTTCTATTTCCAGTGTATTCATTACTAGATACTGAACACTGAATCTTTAGACACAAGAGGAAGGGCTTGTTTCCCCATCTTTCATCATGGTTCGCAAAGTGCTTTTTTTGGATGATTTCATTTCTTCTTCCAAGAAGATTGGCTAACTTTCCCTTAAAATTATATCTTACGGCAAGTGTTCTTATGTCTCATTTAGTCATAAATGAGAAAAGGAATTTTAATATGCCTATCGTTTTTTCAGAGAGCTATGTGGGTAGGAGTCAGCATCACTAAAGACTAACATTCCTTTGTCCTTCTCCTGCTCCAGATTCTAGAAATCTGGGGTTCCATCCAAACTCTTGAAACTGTCATTTATATCTATCTTGTCTCTCCTGATAAGAAGGCTATGTGTAGAGATTTCTGGAACAAAACTACTCAGTCACCTTGTGCTAGAACTAAAAGTTCTATTTATCCTCCTGTTTAAAATTGACAAGTCCAGCTTTCAAATTTTTTCTATAGTCTGTTTCTTTATCCAGTGAAGAACAAAGCTAAGAAATCAGAACTTGGTTTAAAAAAATTTGTATGCTTTTTAAAACATTCAGTGATGACTGATAATAGTACCCATTTTTCTGTATCTTTGTGTAATGAGATTGAAGATGCTTTAATATTTGATTATACTGGATGTTCCCAACTATGGTTAATTTTGAACTTTCATAATTCATCTAGAGGACTTCCCTGGTAGTCTCACGATTAAGACTCTATGTTTTCAGTGCAGAGGACGTGAATTTGATCCCTGGTCTAAGATCCCACATTCCACAGAGGGAAAGAATTTTTTTTTTTTTTAATTTTTGAATTAAGAAAAGGCAAGCCACTTTAAAAAATTCATCTAGAAAATACCTAAATGTTGTCCCTGTGATTGAGGTTCTGCATTAGAATTCATTTGAAAGTGATTTCCACTTTAAACGTTCAAAGCCATAATTTAAGAATTATTTCCTTTCTCCACTGTAAAAGTATCATATTCTGATTAAAAATATTTAGGAAATGCAAAGGGTTAAAATATGCCAATAATCCCCTCTCCCGCCTTTATTCAACCATGGTAATGTCTGATGCTTCCTTTCCTTTTTAAAAAGTTTTCTCCCCTGTATATATTTTAGAAAATATTTTTATAATCATATTGTGTACAAAATTTTGCCATGCTTTAATATTATATAAACTGCATTTTCACAGTATTGTTACATCCCTGGTAAAGAATATTAAAAATAGTTTTTGCCAAAGTAATCTTTTAAGTTTTGTTTGGGTATTATGAATAATATAAAATAAAAATATGATGCCTCCTGTTCTTTGTTCCTCCTTCCCCCTTTCTGTCACTCCCTAAAGAGAATCTCTTTTAAGAGTGTCAGATATTCTATCAGAAATTCTTGGGCATATGAAAGTGTATTCTCAGATAATGGAACATTTTCCATGTTACAGTTTATTAGACATGCACACACACATTGAGAGAAGCATTCAGACTGTATTTAATGCATTAAAATGCCTTGGTTTCTTTTTCAGACCAGTCTATGTACATATTCCTCATTTTTAAAATAAAAGCTCAATAGCTCACTTGTATCATTGTTTTTAGATTTCACATGTAAGTGATATCATATTTGTCTTTCTCTGTCTGACTTACTATGATAATCTCTAGATCCATTGATGTTGCTGCAAATGGCATTCATTTTTTATGGCTAAGTAATATTCCATTGTGTAATATCAAAAATAGACTCATAGACACAGAAAACAAACTTATGGCTCCCAAAGGAGAAAGATACAGGGGATAAGTTAGGAGTATGGGATTAAAATATACACAGTACTATATAAAATAGATAACTAACAAAGACCTGCTGTATAGTGTAGGGAACTGTACTCAAACCTTGTTATTACCTATACTAGAAAAGAATCTAGAAAAGAATTGACATATATATATATATATGAATATATTGGAGAAGGAAAAGGCCACCCACTGAAGTACTCTTGCCTGGAGAATTCCATGGACAGAAGAGCCTGGTGGGCTATAGTCCATGGGGTTGCAGAGTCGGACACGACTGAAGTGACTTAGCAGCATATATGAATACCTATATATAAATGAATCACGTTGCTGTACCCCTGAAACCAATACAATATTGTAAATAACCATATTTCAATAAAATTAAAAAATGAATAAATAAAACAAATTACTTTATAATTTCTTTTTAAAAAGCTCAGTAGCATTCTATTGTGTCATGTACATTAATTCAGCAATGAAAATTTTGAACTCTGTTTTCTTGCCATTATAAATCTTGGGTACTAAGGTAGCTGCCAATTCTGTGACACCTTTGCGTGGGTTAGAAAATGATACTGGGATGTTTTCCACAGACCCCTCCAGTTCCACTCTCTACCTCTCTCCACTTTGCTTGTTTCTTGATCTGCATATGGATCATATCAATGTGCTTTTACCTTTTTGTTGGGTTCAGCCAATAGGAGCCGCTGCAGGAAATTGGAAAGAGGAAACAAGGAGAGGTTGGGGTATTTATCCCCCTGACTCTTTCTGGTCTGCTTGCTGGAGGCTGGCTTCCTCTCTCAAATTTTCTCTCTTTCCCAAGGTCCTGCATCCCTCATCTGATACCTGTTCCTTTCCTTGCCCTTTGAGTAGCAGGACGTTGTATTATTAGCCTTTCTAGTTTCTCTACACTGTGCTCTACCTCTGTAAACAGCCTATTTATTGAACTCTACTCAAATCACCCAGTTGAGTGCACCATCAGTTTCCTACTGGGACCCAAAATGATACACATTTTTCCTTGACAGATATAACTCCACACAATGATGTTTGATTTGTTTGGTTGGAGCTTTTCCCCCACGCTGGCAACTCCCTACAACTTTGTCTGAGTGACCAGTGGAGGGCACAACCTAGATGATACATGGCAGCCTTGATTGCAGCCAGAATTATATTTATGTGTGTGATCCTTGTATGCTTTCATGAATTCCCTATGATAAATTCTTAGTATTGGAGTTGTTGGGTTAAAGGTTATACACACTTTTTAACTATGAAGTAACTTACCAATCGAAAAACACAGCCTAAATTTACATTCTCTCTGCACTTTTGCCAACTGCAGGTTGTAAAACTTAAAAATATTTGCAACTTTTATAGTCAAAAACGGTATCTCATTTTTCTAACATTACGTTTCTTCACGAGGTCAGCTGGGCACCTTTTCACATGTATGTTAGACCTTTATATTCAATTTTTCTATTAGATCAGCTTTCCCTTATTTAAAAGTACTATTTTTATATTAAGGAAACAAATTCTTTGTCAAATATATAGCACACATTCTTTTCCAACTTTTCATTCCATGTGGATGCTTAAGTGTTTTCATTTAGGCAAATGATAACAAAAATTACTTTCAAGGTTTCTGGGTTTTGTGTCAGATTAAAAAATGCTTTACTCACTCTGACATAGTAATTATTAAAAATCCTGCTACTAGTACTTATTATTTTTCTTACATGTACATTTTAATCCATCAAGATTAATTTTTGTATATAAAAGCTGGCTTAAAATTCAACATTCAATAAACTAAGATTAAGGAATCCAGTCCCATCAGTTCATAGCTAATAGATGGTGAAAAAGTAGCAACAGTGATAGACTTTATTTTCTTGGATTCCAAAATCACTGCAGGTGGTGACTGCAGTCATGAAATTAAAAGGTGCTTGTTCCCTGGAAGAAAAGCTATGACAAACTTAAACAGTGTATTAAAAAGCAGAGACATCACTTTGTTGACTAAGGTCCATAGAGTCAAAGCTATGGTTTTTCCAGTAGTTATGTATGGATTTGAGTTGGACTATAAAGAAGGTTGAGCACTGAAGAATTGATGTTTTCAAACTGTGGTGCTGGAGAAGACTCTTGAGAGACCCTTGGATAGCACTAAGAGATCAAACCAGTCAATCCTAAAGGAAATCAACTCTGAATATTCATTGAAAGGACTGATGCTGAAACTGAAGCTCCAATACTTTGGCCTCCTGATGTAAAAAGCCAACTCATTGGAAAAGACCTGATGCTGGGAAAGATTAGGGCAGGAGGGGAAGGGGGCAACAGAGGATGGAATGGTTGGATGGCATCACCAGCGCAATGGATATGAATGTGAACAAACTCTGGGGGCTGGGGAAGGACGGGGAAGCCTGGCATGCTGCAGTCCATGGGGTCACAAAGAGTTGGGTGCATCTTAGGAACTGAACAACAACAACAAGAGATTGGTGTCCAGATTCTGTTTTCGAGATCACTAACTGCTTATCCAGAAATAATTCTTTGGTGATAATTTGATTTGGCAATGGCATGATCATCAATAGAGCTTTTCATCGTTCATATGGAATGCTATATTTATGACATGCTAAATTCTCAAAGGAATTGGGGTCTTTTTAAAAAACACTCTTCATGTCCTTTCATTGATGTGTCTCTGTAGTTGTGGTGGGAAGGTCTGTAAAATGATCCCCACTGATCCTCGTGTTCATGGTATCCTGGCATTCATGCTCTTGTGTAATTCCTTTCCCTTAAATGTGAGTTGGACCTAGTGACTTGCTTCTAAGGAAGTGGACACTTTTCTAAGGAAAGTGATGACATGGCAGATCAGCAATTAGATTACAAAACCGTGACTTCCATCTTGCTAGTTTCCCTCTCCCCCCACCCATCCCCGCCCCACACACTCCCTCCCTTTCCTTTTCCTTGGCTTGCTTTGGTGAAGCCACCTGCCATTTGTGAGCTGCCCTCTGGCGAAGGCATATGGCAAGGAAATGAGGAAGATCTCTGACCAGCAGCCTGTGAGGAGCTGAATCTTTCCAACAGCCAAGTGACTGAACTTGGAAACAGGTTAAGGAACTAGGTTTCCCTAGCTAAGCCTTAAGACAAGCCTGTGTGCATGCTAAGTCACTTCAGTCATGTCTGACTCTCTTCGATCCTTTTTCATAAGCTGATATATTTGGGGGACATTTATTATGCAACATTTGAAAAGACCTTGCCTGATTCTGGGAAAGATTGAGGGCAAGAGGAGAAAGGGACGACAGAGGATGGCATCACTGACTGACTCAATGGATATGGATTTGGGTAGACTCTGGCAGTTGGTGATGGACAGGGAGGCCTGGCATGCTGCTGTTTATGGGGTTGCAAAGAGTTGGACACGACTGAGTGACTGAACTGAACTGACTATGCAACAATAGATCCCTGATATCCTAGTCCTGCCACAAATGTTTTAGCTTCTGGAATTTTATGTTTTAACTTTTGATAAAATAAGTTCTTCCTCATTTTATTTTCTCTGAAAATTTTCCTGGGCTATTTCTAATGTATTTAATCTTTTAGATGAATTTGATATGTGTGTGCGTGCTCAGTCGCTTCAGTCGTGTCTGACTCTTTGTGACCCCATGGACTGTAGCCCACCAGGCTCCTCTATCCATGGGATTCTCCAAACAAGAATACTGGGGTAGGTTGCCATGCCCTCCTCCAGTGGATCTTTCTGACCCAGGGATTGAACCTGTGTCTCCTGCATCTCCCTCATTGCAAGCAGATTCTTTATCATTGAGCCACTGGAGAAGCCCAGAATTGAATACAGTTTTGTCAAATACCTCCCAAAATCTTGTTGTTTTTTTCAGGTAATTTTCTTTGAAGGTTGAATTGATAATGATACAGGACCATTTATTCAACTTTCCTTTTATGTTTCCTCAGGAAAGTTGCAATATTTTCTTCATATTTGTTCTGCACACTCTTAAGATGATTTCTATTTATCTGTTTTGCTCTTTGAGAAATTGCTTAATTACTTTTTTCTCTCAATATCATTTCTATATAGGAAAAGTGTCTATTTTTACAAGTTACATTTTTTAACCAGTCACTTTGGTTCAACCTTTAATGCCATCAAATGATCTCTAATGGGGCTTCCCAGGTTATGCTAGTGGTAAAAGAACCAGCTTGCAATGCAGGAGACATAAGATACATGGGTTCAATTCCTGGGTTGGGAAGATCCCCTGGAGGAGGGCATAGCAACCTACTCCAGTGTTCTTGCCTGGAGAATTCCATGGACAGAAGAGCCTTGAGCACTGTAGTCCATGTGGTTGCAAAGAGTCAGACACAACTGAAATAACAGCACGCACACATGCACATAATCTCTAATAATGACAATCTTGAATACTATTTTTCAGTATGTAGACTCCTTATTTATTTTTCTTATTTTATTACATTGAATTTTACTTCGAGAGCAACGTGTAGTGGTGATAGCACCTTTGTTTTGTTTGTGAAATTTAAATGGAAAATTTGAAGTCTGATCATTGTTTGATGATGTTTTTGATGTGATTAAATAGAAGAATTGATCTTTTTCACCTTATATAAGGAATAGATATTGGATTTTATGTCTTTTTATTTTTTGCATTCGTTGAGATATTTACCTGATTTTTCTCATGTGAACTATTAACACTACAATTTATACTAACAGGTTCTGTAGCATTCTGCAGTGCACATAATGACTCCAAAATATTTCATCAGGTGAAGGCATTATAGCTTCCACTTCTGTGTGAACCAGTTTTTACTTTTTAAAATTCTTCTTTAACAGATCTCTTTAGGGTTTCCTTGGTGGCTCAGATAGTATCTGCCTGCAATGCAGGAGGCCCTGCTTCAATCCCTGGGTCCGGAACCTCCCCTGGAGGAGGAAACGGCAAGCCACTCCAGTATTCTTGCCTGGAAAATCCCATGGACAGAGGAATCTGGAGGACTACAGTCCCACAGGGTTGCAAAGAGTCACACACAACCGAACACACACATATACTTCTCTCTTTGAGTGTTTTCTCATGTTCCTAATTCTTTCTTTTGTTATAAAAAAAAGTTTTCTGCTATACCAGTAATCAAAAATCTTACAATTTCATTTGCAATGTTTGCCTATCTGAAGACAGTGTCACTAACTTGCTTTGTAGGTAACATACAAATATGAAAACTGGCATGATTGTTGATACAGGGATTGGCTACCAATATGTGTCAACTCTTAAGTAGAGTCCAAAGACTGTCAGTTTTCTTTAAATCTATACAGCATGCTGTCGTAAGTTGTCTCTCATGTTTGTAACTGGCTAGTTCTTGACTTAGCCGTTGGGCTAATTTAAGAGTGTATCTGCTACTCACCTGTGGTAGACAGCAAAGAATGGTTTGGAGGCCAAAAAGCCCATCTGCTCACAGTGTCTGTGGACTGTGTTCAAAGCAGGAACTGGTATGATTCACAGTTTTTATCTCTCTAGGAAAAAAGAGTGCAGCAGATTGGGACTACCAGCTCTGGGAGAAGGCATGCAATAACCTACTTTCCCTGGCTATTTCAGTTGTAAAAGACTGTTCAGAATGTTTTTTTAACAAGATACACTATTTAGGAAGTATTCATTGCTTTCTAAGCAGCACCTGTCTTTGGCCATATGCTAAAATGTGAGGCTTGCATAAGTTCATTTTGTGATCCTGAGAGAGACACTTATTTCCATAAAATTTGAGAAATGGGATAAATTATGCTAATGTATCACAGTATATTTTGCAGGGTTATGTACTACCAAGAATTATAAAGAAATGTATAAATAAAAATTCTTACTAGATATAAGTTTTTTCTATTTTAATTTTGAAAAGACACCCAGTCAGAATATTCTAATTTAGTCAATGCTTTGGAGGAAACTGACTCTTAATCTGAGAGGTAAGTATATAGAAACAGGTCATATTTAAATTTCTCCCACTCCCAGCAATCTTGATTCCAGTTGGGAGAAATATCAACAGTCTTTGATATTCAGGTGATACCACTGTAATGGCAGAAAGTGAAGAGGAACTAAAGAGCCTCCTGATGAAGGTGAAAGAGGAGAGAGAAAAAACTGGCTTAAAACACAACATTCAAAAACTAAGATCATGCCATCTGGTTTCGTCACTTCCTGACAAACAGAAGGGGACAAAGTGAAACAGTGATAAAATTTATTTTCTTGGGCTCCAAAATTACTGCGGATGGTGACTGCAGCCATGAAATTAAAAGATGCTTGCTCTTTGGAAGGAAAGCTATGCCAAACCCAGACAGTGTATTAAAAAGGAGAAACATCACTTTGCCAACAAAGGTCCATATAGTCAAAGCTATGGTTTTTGCAGTAGTCATGTATGGATGTGAGAGTTGGACCATAAAGAAGACTTGCGTTGGACTGCAAGGAGATCCAACCAGTCCATTCTAAAGGAGATCAATCCTGGGTGTTCACTGGAAGGTCTGATGCTAAAACTGAAACTCCAATACTTTGGCCACCTCATGCGACGAGTTGACTCACTGGAAAAGACTCTGATTGGGGGCGGGAGGAGAAGGGGACGACAGAGAATGAGATGGCTGGATGGCATCACCGACTTGATGGACATGAGTTTGAGTGAACTCCGGGAGTTGTTGATGGACAGGGAGACCTGGCGTGCTGTGATTCATGGGGTCGCAAAGAGTCGGACACGACTGAGCGACTGAACTGAACTGAACTGAAGCCCTGAAGAACTGATACTTTTGAATTGTGGTTTTGGAGAAGACTCTTGAGAGTCCCTTGGACTGCAAGGAGATCAAACCAGTCAATCCTAAAGGAAATCAACCCTAAATATTCATTGGAAGGACTGTTGCTGAAGCTGAAGTTCCAACACTGGCCACATGGTGAGAAGAGCTGGTTCATTGGAAAAGACCAATGAAATAGGAAAATTTGAAGGTAAAAGGAGAAAGGTGTGGCAGAGGATGAGATTGTTAGATGGCATCATCAACTCAATGGACAAGAGTTTGAATAAACTCTGGGAGGTAGTGAAGGACAGGGAAGCCTGGTACACTGCAGTTCATGGGGTTGCAAAGAGTTGGACATGACTTAGCAACTGAACAACACCGTATTTAAATTATATCTTGGTTTTGTTCTTTACATTAGTGTACAGACTCTGGTTTCTTCATGCATATGGAATATTGTTGTAAATGGTGTTTCAAGGATTTTTAATGAGATATGGCATAAACACAAAATTTTGTTTCAATAACGTCTTCCTCCCCAACTGTAAAATATAATCATGTTTTTTTGTACTGCGGTGTATGCTGTCTCTTACCAACAGCTTGGTGAGAATCTCTAACTTCCAGTCATTCTAAGCTTTAGCTCATACCTGTTGAGGTATCAGAAAATTTTCTGAGACTCTCCCACCATTGAGAGGTATTGTTCCCACCCCCTCTCCCTGAATCGGAGTGATCTGGTGACTGCTTTAACCATCAGAGAATCCAGACGTAATTGCTATGCGATTTCTGAGTCAGGGTCATAAAATGCCAGGTGACATTTTTTTCTTGGAGTCCTGGACCACATAATGAGTTTGACTGGCTGGAAGCTGCCATGCTGTGAGGAAGCTCAAGTAACAGGGAGAAGCCATATTTAACTCTGGTCAAAAGTTGAGTCATTAAATTATCCCTGGCTTTGTTGTTTAGCAGCTATGTCATGTCCTACTCTTGTGACCCTGTGGATTGTGGCCAACTAGGTTCCTCTGTCCATGGGATTTCCCAGGCAAGAATACTGGAGTGGGTTGCCATTTCCTTCTCCAGGGTATCCGTCTGACCCAGGGATTGAATCTGCATTGGGTTTCTATATTGGCAAATGGGTTCTTTACCGACAAACCCACCAGGGAAGGTATCAGTTATGTCAGTGAAAATACCCAACTTTCCAGTTTAGGCCCCAGACACTGTGGAGAGGAGAGTTGCACTGGTTATGCTTTTCTGAATTCCTGACCCACAGATGCAAGGGTAATAATAAATTGGTTATTTTTATGCCACTGTGTTTTAGAATGATATGGTACAGAGCAGTGGATGATCAGAATCATATAAAGCTCAGTCTTGGGGGACTGAGTTTTAAATGTGATTATAGGCACAGATTGAAGATCATTTTTCAACTGTGGGCAATGCAAATGTCCAGTGTCTAGGACTCTGTGCTCCCAGTACAGGGGACCCAGGCTCCATCGCTAAATCCCACATGCTTCAGCTATGAGTTTTCGTGATGCTGTGAGTATCGAAGGGCCCACATGCTGCAACTAAGACTCAGAGCAGCTCCCCACCTCCCCCCCCCAAAAAAAATCTCAGTTTTATTCACTGTAAAATTTCACATTTGGTGTAGTTTATCCTCCCAGGAATGAATGATCACGTTCCTTTATGACTTAGAGGAATAAATGAGGAAATACTCTTCTCCGCACATTTTGTTTTTTAATTCCTGCTCTTCCCTCTGGTATGGGCCAGCAGGGAGAGTGGAGACTGGTCTCCCTACATGGGATGAGGGTAGGCTGCAGACTTCTTTTTGGTTGATTGCCACAGCACCTCTGGCCAACACTGACAGAGGAGCAATGTCTCCTGTGTAACCGGTTTCCACGTGTTAAGTCCCCCAAATGTGCCAAAGCCATTAGGAGGGCTTTTAGTCTCCACTCCTCCCCCTCTGCCACCACCATTTACCACCACTACTGTCCTAGCCCAGACAGCCTATACTTTGCAGAACATTCAGTTCAGTTCATTCCAGTTCAATCACTCAGTTGTGTCCGACTGTTTGCGACCCCATGAATCACAGCACGCCAGGCCTCCCTGTCTATCACCAACTCCCGGAGTTCACTCAAACTCATGTCCACAGAGTCGGTGATGCCATCCAGCCATCTCATTCTCTGTCGTCCCCTTCTCCTCCTGCCCTCAATCCCTCCCAGCGTCAGAGTCTTTTCCAGTGAGTCAACTCTTCGCATTAGGTGGCCAAACTATTGGAGTTTCAGCTTTAGCATCAGTCCTTCCAATGAACACCCAGGATTGATCTCCTTTAGAATGGACTGGTTGGATCTCCTTGCAGTTCAAGGGACTCTCAAGAGTCTTCTCCAACACCACAGTTCAAAAGCATCCATTCTTCGGCGATCAGCTTTCTTCACAGTCCAACTCTCACATCCATACATAACCACTGGAAAAACCATAGCCTTGACTAGACAGACCTTTGTTGGCAAAGTAATGTCTCTGCTTTTTAATATGCTATCTACGTTGGTCATAACTTTCCTTCCAAGGAGTAAGTGTCTTTTAATTTCATGGCTGCAATCAGCGTCCACAGTGATTTTGAAGCCGAAAAATTAAAGTCTGACACTGTTTCCCCATCTATTTCCCATGAAGTGATGGGACCAGATGCCATGATCTTAGTTTTCTGAATGTTGAGCTTCAAGGCAACTTTTTCACTCTCCTCTTTCACTTTCATCAAGAGGTTTTTTAGTTCCTCTTCACTTTCTGCCATAAGGGTGGTATCATCTGCATATCTGAGGTTATTGATATTTCTCCCAGCAGTCTTGATTCCAGCTTGTGCTTCTTCCAGGCCAGCGTTTAGAATCACATTAGGACATTAGACCTCCTCAGTGGCTCAGTTGGTAAAAAATATATCTGCCACTGCAGGAGACGCAAGAGAGGAGTGTTCCATCCCTGGGTCGGGAAGATCCCCTGGAGAAGGAATTGGAAACCCACTCCAGTATTCTTGTTGGAGAAATCCCATGGACAGAGGAGACTGGCGGGCTACAGTCCATGGGGTCACAAAGAGTCAGACACAACTGAGCTCACAGGCAGAACTGCATGGGGGAGGTTGTCAAGATTTCAGGGCTCAGGCCTCATCTAATATCAACTAAATCAACCTTTCTTGAATGTGTATCAAGGGATCAATATTTTTTTAAACCACTGAGCCAGGCATCCACTTTTTAATAAAATTCTTTTTTTTTCTTTTATAAAAAAACTGTTGTTTGACTCAGGGAACTCAAAGGGAGGCTCTGTAAAAACCTAGAGGGGTGGAAAAGGGTGGGTGGTGGGAGGGAGGTTCAAGAAGAAGGGACATATATATACCTATGACTAATTCATGTTGATGTATAGCAGAAACCAAAGAAATATTGTAAAGCAGTTATCTTTCAATTAAAAATAAATAAGTTAAAAAATGGAACTATAGTTAATTTCATTGTTGTGTTAGTTTTTGCTGCATACCACATGACTCAATTATACATATATAAACATCCTTTTTCATGTTCTTTTTCATTTTTGTTTATCCCAGCACACTGAATATAGTTCTCTGTGGCATACAGTAGGAGCTTGTTGCCCATTTATTCTATATGTACTTGTTCAGGCTGCCACTTTTTAAACTTGGCTGCATGTTTGAATCACTTGCTGTTAAAAAATAATGATATTCCACTTATACCTATAATTTATGAATATAAAATATGCTGAGACTATGCCAGGCTCTTTACTTTTATCATTTACTCTTCGCAACAAACATACAAAGAAGTTCCATTACCTACATCTTTCAGAACTGCACATTAATGGCCTAGGAGTTTGAATAGTTGGCCCAAAGGTATGGAGTTCATAAGTTGCAAAGTCAAGATTGCAGAATTTCAGTCTGACCACAAAACTTCTTGTCATTTTTCTGTACCACTGGCTCTGTTCAAGAATACTAATATTCTTCCATATGGGTTATGGTGTTTTTAAAATACGGTTATGAATTCTTAGGGCTTCCCAGGTGGTGCTAGTGATAAAGAACCTGGCTGCCAATGCAGGAGATGTAAGAGATGCAAGTTCCATCCCTGGCTTGGGAAGACCCCCTGGAGGAGAGCATGGCAACCCACTCCAGTATTCTTGCCTGGAGAATCCCATGGACAGAGGAGCCTGGCGGCCTACAGTCCAGGGGTCGCAAAGAGTCAGACAACTGAGCATGTTTGAATTCTTAATGAAAGTTTTAAAAACACCTTTTTACCTAAATTGCAACATGAACAAAATGCAGAGTTTTGAAGATTTTTCAAAGGAAATAGCCTTCATAAAAATATTTCATATTTCTTGGAGTTTATTTCTTTAAATTTTTTCTTTAACTCTGCTGTTGTCTTTGCAAAGTATGAAGGAAGAAAATATTCTTTTTTTCCCAAGGACTTTAGACTGAAGGACTTTAGAATGAGATGTAGCAGAAAAAAATGTAGACTTTGGAATTGGACTTAGACTTTACACCTGACTTTGATACTTCAGTTACTTTGGGGAAAGCTTCTAAATGATACCCTCAACTGTAAAATGGAGAGAATCCATTTCCTTTGCAGGATATAAAAATTAAACCAACAAGACACCATGTGAAGAGCATCAATCTCAGAGCCTAGCGCACAGGAGATGTTCAGTAAATGTTGGTCCTTCCACTGTGCTTCCTTTTGCAGCCACGCTTATCTCACTGACACAGGTATTCCAGGGGGGATGACGATGAAGCACAAAGGAAAGACGCTATGAGCTGGTCCTGTTTTTTGACCTCTGATCAGGGGACTAAGCTCCCACATGCTGCGAGGTGTGGCCAAAAAACAAACAAGAAGCAAAAAAGCACAATTAAATGTTGTATAATACCGCTTATGTGTAGAATCTGGAAAAATAGTAGAGATGAATTATTTGCAAAGCAGAAATAGACTCACAGCTGTAGAAAACAAACTTAGGGTTAGCAAAGGAGGAAGAGGGGGCGAGATGAATTGGGTGATTGGGATTGACATGTATAGACGACTACATATGAAACAGACAACAAATGGGAACCTACCGTATAGCCCGGGGAGCTCTGCTCAGTGCTCTGTGATGACCCAAATGGGAAGGAGACTTAAAAAATGGGGGTACATGTATGTGTATCACTGATTCACTTTGCTGTACAGCAAGAAACTAACACAACATTGTAAAACAACTATACTTCAGCAAAAGCAGCAACAGTAACAGTAATAAAGAAGATATTATAAAAGATAAAGAAGAGCTAGTCCTGTTCTGACCATTCATACATAAGGTGATGCCGTGCAGTGGTATTGTCAAATGTGGAACATCTCAAACCAACAGAATTTACTAAGCATTTAAAATACAGTTCCAATCTAGAAAGGTGTTACTGATGAATTTATTTGCAGGCCAGCAACGGAGAAACAGACATTGAGAACAGACTTATGGATGTGGTGGGAGGGGAGGGAAGGGAGGAAGGAGAGGGTGAGATGTATGGAGAGAGCAACATGGACACTTACATTACCATCTGTAAAATAGACAGCCAACGGGAATTTGCTGTATGTCTCAGGAAACTCAAACAGGGGCTCTGTATCAACCTAGAGGGGTGGGGTGGGGACGGAGATGGGAGGGAGTTTCAAAAGGGAGGTGACAAATGTATACCTATGGCTGATTCATGTTGATATTTGGCAGAAAACAACAAAATTCTGTAAAGCAATTGTCCTTCAATTACATTAAATAAATAAATTAAAAAAGATAAAATACAGTTCCAAAAGTGTAGGAGGGAAGAGGCATGAAGAGACATGGATGCTAGAAGATGAGGCAAACCTAGGGCTCGTGACTGATTTCAGGAATTCTGTTTTCTTCTGAAATGAGTCAATGGAAGGTGGAATTAAATTTATGCAATAGGAGTAGCTGGAATTTGGGTGCAGCCTCCTGGCACGTGTTTATCCTGCACTTGAATTTCTGGAGGCTATGCCTACGTGATTTTGCCTGTTACAAACTTCAAATCAATCATCTCTCTCTTTTTTAATTGAAGCAAATTGTGCAATCCTTTCTTGTTTGTTTTCGTTAGGGTTTCCTCTACTTCATCCCTAGTAGGAAAAACGGATCCCTTGAGATTTCCTCTGGGATATGATTATTTGCAGCAACTATAGTAGTTTGATGAATTCTTGATGATTTCCTCCAAATCTATCCTCTTTTTTTTTTTTCATTCTTGAATACAATCCCTTTGTTCTTGACTGCTTTTCTCTTAGATGCTTTTGAGTAAGTAAATATATCCATGGTGTGTATGTGCTGTGAATATTGTTCAGCATGCGTTTAGTATCTGTGGTTCATTATCTCTGTGTGTCCTAGCATTGCATCACAGAGTAATAAGCTGCCACTCTTGTTACCTCCAGCACAGTCAGTTCAGTTCAGACCGTTAAAATCTTTTGCTCCAATGACCAGATCGGCCTCCTAGCTGTTCTCGTTGGTCCTCACTTTCCAGTCTTTTAACGCATGTAAGCCAGAGCAATCTACTTTAGAAGAGAAAATGCTCTTATTTGCTTGGTATCTTTTAAGGGCATCCTCCAACGCGGGGAGCATGATCTGGCCTCTGCCTGGGCTTCCTGCCGCTCTTGAGCATGTTCACCTCTATTCTATGCGCTGGACACCCCGTCCACTGAAGAATGACCTTCAGACTTTTATCTTCCTCTCTTACCTCCTGCTCTCTGCCCCTGTAATTCTCTCTGCCTTGGGCAGCTCACCCTCAGCCCGCAGCTTCTTTTTTTCCTGCTTGTTCAAAACCCCACATCTCCCTGGGGACTTTATCTCATGTCCTCCAGAGTGGGTTATGCGATTTGTCATTAATCCCTTTGGCTGTGCCTGTTATAACACCATACTCCTTTCAAATTGTTTGATTGCCCCATCAAAGCAGAGGCCCTGCCTTAAGAGGTGCTTCCACGCTCAGTCGCTTCAGTCATGGCAGACTTCGTGACCCTGTGGACTGTAGCCCGCCAGGCTCCTCTGTCCATGGTATTCTCCAGGCAAGAATATTGGAGTGGGTTGCCATTTCCTTCTCCAGGAGATCTTCTCTACCCAGGGATCGAACCTGAGTCTTCTGCATTGCAGGCAGGTTATTAACGGCTGAGACACGGGGAAGCCCGCCTTTTGAGGTAGCCACCAAATAAACACGTTCTACATGACTGAGTCAATGTATGGAGACAGTGCCTGGAGGCAGTGTGGACCCGTGGGTAAGGAAGAGGGTAACGCCAGACTGGAGTCTGGCTCCTGGCTCCATCCTAACTAGGCCTGTGATCTCTAGCAAGTTAAGTCACCTAAGTCTCTTAGTGAGTAAAATAGTGATAAGAATAGGAAACACCTGGTCAGATTATTATAACCATTATATGTTAACAGGTATAAGCAGAATGGTAAGGGCCCAGGATGTTTTAAATTACTTTTATTTATTATTCCCTAGCTTTCTTCTGGCAACTTAGTAGCCAAAGTAGAAGACCCAGCTTCTCTGTGGTCTATTAGGCATTGTCTACTTAGCTCTGGAAGAGTTCACGAGAACTGATTTGTAAAATGCTGGATTTCTACAACATAGAATGCTGCAAATGATTAACTGTAACATATGATGTCGATGTTGTATATTATAATTTAATATGTAATTATGGAGAAACTGTGTCCTATCTTTGCTTAAACCACAAGAACACTGGAGTGGTTTGCCATTCTCTCCGCCAGGGGACTGCATTTTGTCAGAACTCTTCACTATGACGTGTCTGTCTTGAGAGGCCCTGCACAGCATGGCTCGTAACTTCATTGAGTTACTCAAGCCTTTTCAGCATGACAAGGCTGTGATCCATGAAGGGGAAGTTTTAATACATACTAGTTAAATATGCTTTAAGGAATTAGAATCTACCATAAGCCAAACTACAGTAATGCAGTCTTGATGGCAGAGAGAGGTAAATATTAGGGGTCTTTCTCTAAAAACTCTATTTGAGATATGGATCAAAACTTGGCTAGAGGAAGATACAGAATTTTTCAGATGTGAAACGTTGATGAAGTCTTAGAAAACTGCCAGGGAGCTCGTAAACTGGAGAGAGATCGTGTTTCACTGAAGTCCATGGTGATGGTGTGACTAACACTTCTTGTTTCAGTGTGTGGAGAAATGAGAGACAAAGGAGAGAGAGAGGCAGGGAAAGAACATTTTCATCACGAAGTATAGAATCTAGCTGCAAAGCAGAGTTTTTAAGGTGATCAAAGGTTGGCTGAAACTGCTTGTTAAGTCTCTGAACACAAAGACGCCGAGAAGACAGATAAGCTTTGGAAAACTAGTTCTCCAAATTAAGAGATTCAGCACAAGTTTGAATTGCTTAAACCAGACAGGGGGAAAAAAAAACCCAACAGAATTCAATTCAGCAATGATTCAGAAATGTTAAAGGTTAGTAACTGAGGTAACTATACCTAGGTAATAACATCAATGATATTGAATGTTTGAGTATAATGTTCTTTACAATTTATATCTTGGTTATTTTGGAAAAAACATCAAGAAAATGAAAATAATATGCTATTACATTTTCTTGGGCTTAGTTATGTCTGTCTGTAGGAAACAGCTTTTTCAATGGGAAGGCAGTGTTTAATGGAACACCAGCTCCATGAATGAACAAGTAAGAAATGCTGTACTTGCCTTGAGGCAGGGTTGGGCAGTGGTTAAATGCACTGGAGTAGGATGTCCTGGGTTTGCATTTCACTGCAACCCAATGAATTAAAAGGATGCTACCAACTTCATGATATATTTATAAAACTAAGCCCCAAAATATACTCAGTTTTGTACATGTCATAATTGTGATGATCTCTAACAATGAAAACAGTGAGAGACTTTATTTTTTTGGGCTTCAAAATCACTGCAGATGGTGACCACAACCATGAAATTAAAAGATACTTGTTCCTTGGAATAAAAGCTATGACCAACCTAGACACCATACTAAAAAGCAGAGACATTACTTTGCCAACAATTCTGTCTAGTCAAATCTGTGGTTTTTCCAGTAGCTATGTATGGATGTGAGAGTTGGACTATAAAGAAAGCTGAGCACTGAAGAATTGATGCTTTTGAACTGCAGTGTTAGAGAAGACTCTTGAGATTTCCTTGGACTGCAAGGAGATCCAACCAGTCAATCCTAAAGGAAATCAGTCCTGAATATTTATTGGAAGGACTGATGCTGAAGCTGAAACTCCAATACTTTGGCCACCTGATGCAAAGAGCTGCCTCATTAGAAAAGAAACTGATGCTGGGAAAGATTGAAGGCAGGAGGAGAAGGGGACGACAGAGGATGAGATGGTTGGATGGCATCAGTGGCTAGATGGACATGAGTTTGAGCAAGCTCCGGGAGTTGGTGATGACAGGGAAGCCTGGCATGTTGCAGTCCATGGGGTCACAGAGTCAGACATGACTGAGTGACTGAACTGAGCTGAACTACCTATTTAATAGAAGTGTAAAACACATGTAGCTATTTAGGAATTGAGCAGGCATTTAAGTCAGATTGGTCCACACCTCGTAGCCACTCTCCCACTGATGTCTGCATTTCCAAAGGAGGCTATGCAGACTTTAGTATGAGGCGGCCATAGAAAACTATTCTTCCATTCAACCTCTAGTTTCCAGATTTTGTATTTGGAGAACCTGATTAATGAAATTCATGTTATATATAGTTACAGTGTTAGTGCTCAGTACACAGTCATGTCTGATTCTTTGCGACCCCATGGTGTGTAGCCCACCAGGCTCCTCTGTCATGGGCTTTCCCAGGCAAGGATATTGGAGTGGGTTGCCAATTCCTCCTCCACGTCTCCTGCATTTGCAGTGCCACCTGGGCAGGCATATATACTTATACTTTGTCCCAAAGGCAAGTATATACTTTGATTAAAGTATGTTTCATTAATCAAATTATATCTTTCTTGGAATTTCATGATAATATCTGTTCATTAAATATTCTTACCACACAGTGTAATATACATCACATTCAAATACATTGGGCTTCCCTGATAGCGCAGACGGTAAAGAATCTGAGACCTGGTTTCAATCCCTGGGTTGGGAAGATCCTTGGAGGAGGGCATGGCAACCCACTCCAGTATTCTTGCCTGGAGAACCCCATGGACAGAGGAGCCTGGCGGGCTACAGTCCATGGGGTCACAAAGAGTCAGACACGACTGCGAGACCAAGCTTAGCACATTCAAACAGACACAAAACTGTTAACAACTATTTAAGAGGTAAATTGAATACATTTTAACAAGTCAAAAATGTATTGATGTAAATCCTACACATTTTGGTTTGAAACAAAGCTTAAAAGTCTGAAACAGTTTTCTAGCAAAGTCTGAAACAATTTAAAAGTTAGGATTGCCTTGAGGAGCTTTGCGTTGACAACAGCAACGAAACCCACCATGCCAGCCCCAGAGCCTCCTCTGAAGTGTGTGTTTTCGCAGTGGAAGAATAGGCATCGTTTGGAATTTCGCCAGGTAATGCTAATGGGCAGTCAGGGCTGAGACTCCGGTCTGAAGGAAAAGGAGGAGGTCATAATTGAACAGGACAATAAATATTTGCTGAAGTAAGTACACAGGGCTAAAATGCAAAACCAAACCCCACATCTGTCCAGCATTCATTAGAATCCTCCTCCTTTGATCTTGAATCCTCTTCAGATGCTATTTACTTCCCTCAGATACTTGTCTCTAAACAGCAGAGGCCACTCTGGTCTTATTTCCTCACTTCTCAACCCCTCTCAAGCCAGCAATCATGATCTTCACCCTCCTGAACTTTAACTTACTGAGCCTCCAGCAATATATCATCAATACATTATACATAATAGCATAACCAAAATATAATATATGATATTATCAATATATATTGCACACCTACCTGAAAACTTGCCAGGTGGCACAGTGGTAAGGAAGGAGCCTGCCAGGGCAAGGGACACAGGAGACACACATTCAATCCCTAAGTTGGGAAGATCCCCTGGAGAAGGGAATGGCAGCCCACTCCAGTGTTCTTGCCTGGGAAATCCCATAGACAGAGGAGCCTGGTGGGCTACAGTCCATAGGGTCACAAAGAGTCGGACACGACTCAGCAACTGAACAACTTGAAAACTGCTATGGGTCATAAGTTGTACTATTTTTTTTTTTTAAACCTTTATACTCTATTCAGGTTTCCTTACTTTTTAAAAAAAAATTATTTGCTTTTGTCTGTGCTGGGTCTTCGTTGCCGCAAGGGCTACTCGCTAGTTGCGGTGTGTGGGTTTCTCGCCTCTGTAGCTTCTCTTGTTGCAGAGCGTGGGTTCTAGGGTCCTGGGCTCAGTAGCTGTGGTTCCCGGGCTCTCAAGCACAGGCTCCATAGCTCTGGTGTACAGAATAAGTTGCTCCACAGCATGTGGGATCTTCCTGGCTCAAGCATCGAACCCGTGTCTCCTGCGTTGGCAGGTGAATTCTTTACCATTGAGCCACCAGGGAAGCCCAGCTATGCCATTTTAATGACTTACTTTTTAAAGATAGATAAGATTATAACACAGAATAAAGCTTTGGACACTATCTTATACTCCAGTTCTCAAGTTTTTTTTTTTTCTTTTTAAAGAACACTTCTCTTTGAAATGTTAGTAGTGAAAGAGATGGTGGTGCTGCTTTGAGTGGTGGTGGTGATGGAGGGGTGATTGCTGTGTTCTGCCCACCTTTCTGGCCACCTTCCCCTCAGAAGTAGCTTTCTGACAAGCACAGTTTAAAATCACTGATCGAGACCCCTTTCTGATAGAACACAGAACATGCCTGCTACCTTCGGGAAGCTGCTAAGTTTTGTAAATAAAAATAACTATCAGTGGTAATATGTTGTAGCTCAAGAGCTCATATTGATATTATGTTTATTATGTGCCAGGCCCTTTCTTAGGCATGTCCCAGGTAGCAACTTATTCAGTCCTCATGACAGTACTGTGAGTGTGGTTATTACTCCTGCTTTACTGACGAGGTCATTGAAGCAGGAGACCTTATGCCACTTGCTGGTGTCACACAGCCAGGGATTGCAGATCCAAGTCGTGCTCTTAAACACCAGACCTCTGCCTGATATATTCATGGTGTGTATCTGATAATCTATACGGAGTATATGCCTTGTCTTTGTGCAAATGGATTTCCCTGGTCGCTCAAGTGGTAAAGAATCCGTCTGCCAATGCAGAGACATGAGTTTGATCCCTGGGTTGGGAAGATCTCCTGGAGAAGGAAATGGCAACCCATTCCAGTGTTCTTGCCTAGGAAATCCCATGGATAGAGGAGCCTGGTGGGCTACTGTCCATGGGGTCGCAAAGAGTCGGACACGACTGAGCGACAGCACACATGCACCATGTGCAAATACATTGTTTAACTAATAAATCTTTAGAAGTAATAGCTTATCATGTTGTTGATGCTGGAGATACAGGAGCGAGGAAGACCCTCTGCAAATAAAAAGGAAATAAGATGATTTGGGTAGGGAATGACGCTACTAAGAATGCACAGTAAAGGGACATCCCTGGTGGTCCAGTGGTTAAAAACCTGCCTCACAATGCAGGGGATGTGGGTTCCAGCCCTGGTGGGGGAACTGAGATCCCACAAGCCCGCGGAGCAACTAGTCCAGCGCGCGGCCACGACTGAGTCTGCGCGTCAGGCTCAGGGAGCGTGTGCACCGCCGCGAGAGATCGAAGACCCCACACAGCCAAAGAAACAGATGAAGTTTATAGAAAAGAATGGACAGCAGGGTAAAGCTAAGAGTACTAGAACTCGCTGCTTCAGTGACGAGAACAGCAGCTGGGAGCATCAGTGTCATCTGAGAGTTGGCTGGAAAGACAGAAACTTGGCAACCACCCAGACCTACCCCAGAATCAGAATCTGCACTGCCACGAGCTCCCCGGGTGACTCTTGTGCACAGCAAAGCTTGAAGCAGGCTTCTGTTGCTTAGTGGCCAGGATTCAGTTTTTTCTCTTCCCCTTCTGATGCGCGCACACTCTTACACACACACGCTGATTTATATATATATAAAAATATATATATTTATATATATATTTTTTGAAATATCATGTTATAAAATAAAAACATTCCTGATTCATTTGAAGTGTATTTTCAGAAACTTCATCCTTTAAAATCAGTACTTTGTCGTAGGTCTAATGATATAATTGGGGATTATATTGCTGATTCAACTTGAAATTACTCATAGCTCTGATTAAAAACATCATAAAAGAAAAGCGGTAAGTAAAATTTCTACAGCCCTCTTTAAAATATGCAATTTAACGCTCCAATTCCAATTAAAATACACCATAACATTAATTATATAAAGAACTTCAATTTGCTGCAAAATATGTAGTGTATAGAAATGACTCCAATATAAATTAGTATGCCAATTATAAGCATTATTTAAGCATTTAATTAAATGACCGTTCGCATTTTGAAGGGAAGAGTCATAATTTTTCAGATCACTTTAAAAAAACATCCAATTTTATTTATGTTTATACAATGTTTTTTTTTTTCTTAGGAAAATTCCCTATAATAAGTAATTTTCAAACTAATTACCTTAGGGTTATTAGAAATGACTACTCAGAATATAGAAGCATTATTTCAGGAAAGATTTATAGCTTGTTTCTTACCAAAATCATTTAGAAAACTGAAAACTACCCAACATTCCTCATCTTTGCACTGCCTACTCCCCAGTTTCCTCTGGGCTTTCATGTAAAAAAAGACAAAAGCCACCAGGCAAAAAGAAGTACCAAGGTACTATGTCACTTAAGAGCTAGCTAGACAGTCATCAGTGAGCGGAACCCCTGCAACCCAGTTTACCCAGGACTTTCCTTGACTGTCTAGCACTGACTGTCCCAAATACCAGGAAGCCTCTCAGTCCCTGGAAAATTGGAATGATTGGTTGCTCAAAGTTATGACCAACCTAGACAGCATATTAAAAAGCAGAGACATTACTTTGCCAACAAAGTTCCATCTAGTCAAGGATGTGGTTTTTCCAGTGGTCATGTATGGATGTGAGAGTTGGACTATAAAGAAAGTTGAGCGCAGAAGAATTGATGCTTTTGAACTGTGGTGTTGGAGAGGACTCTTGAGAGTCCCTTGGACTGCAAGGATATCCAACCAGTCCATTCTAAAGGAGATCAATCCTGGGTGTTCATTGGAAGGACTGATGCTGAAGGTGACACTCCAAAACTTTGGCCACCTGATGTGAAGAACTGACTCACTGGAAAAGGCCCTGATGTTGGGAAAGATTGAAGGCAGGAGGAGAAGGGGGCGACAGAGGATGAGATGGTTGGATGGCATCACTAACTCAATGGACATGGGTTTGGATGAACTCCGGGAGTTGGTGATGGACAGGGAGGCCTGGCATGCTGCCATCCACAGGGTCTCAAAGAATCAGACACGACTGAGTGACTGAACTGAACTGAACTGAGGTCACTTAAAAATAAAACTAAAAATGAATTTCAACACTACAGTTACAGAATTGTGAGCACAATATTGTATTTTATTTTGCTACTTTCAGTGAAAACCCCAAAAGAGTTAAAATTCAATATCAAATAGTATAAATTATAATTTAATAGTATCAAATGAATAGAACAAATATTTGGGAAAAAAATATAGAAATTGCCATCCTCTTCTTCCCTTTCTTAATACTGTGGTGTAGCCTGTTTGAGCGGAGAAGGCAATGGCAAGCCACTCCAGTACTCTTGCCTAGAAAATCGCATGGACAGAGGAGCCTGGTGGGCTGCAGTCCATGGGGTCGCTACTAGTCGGACACGACTGAGCGACTTCACTTTCACTTTTCACTTTCACACATTGGAGAAGGAAATGGCAACCCACTCCAGTGTTCTTGCCTGGAGAATCCCAGGGATGGGGGAGCCTGGTGGGCTGCCATCTATGGGGTCGCACAGAGTCGGAGGCGACTGAAGCCTTAGCAGCAGCAGCAGCCTGTTTGAGAGAAAGAGAAGAAAAGAAAGCAGAAAAATAAGCATAATATTAATTATTCACCAGACCACTGGGCTCCAAGCTAGAGGTAAATTAAGAAAATATTAGAGAGTCCAGTTTTATTTAGCTAGTTTTCCAAAAACTAAAAAAAATATAAACTCAGCTTTACTCATATGTAGTGGGCTTTCTTGGTGGCTCGGTGGTAAAGGACCCGCCTGCCAATGCAGGAGACCTGGGTTTGATTCCCGGGTTGCGAAGTTCCCCTGGAGAAGAAAGTGGCAACCCACTCCAGTATTCTTGCCTGGGACATCCTATGGACAGAGGAGCCTGAAGGGCTATAGTCTGTGGGGTCACAAGGAGTCATACAAGACTGAGTATGACCATGAAGAGCATACAGATTAATACCACAGAAGTTCCTGGCTTAATTTTTGCCAAGATAATTAAAAGATGTATTAAAAGATGGTACACATAAAACAAACAATAGAGATTCACTGAGCTTTCCTGTAAAGATAAATGGTGGTTAGAATCATGCTATTTAGCAGACATTTGACAAACACACGCATTTAACTTGTCCCTTCAAGGTAAATATGACATTTCTACATTATGAAAGTGTTTTTCAAAAGAAGTGTGTGATACGAAAAAAAAGTCTTTTGAAACAGTTTGAAAACATTTCCAATGTGAAATTAGTTTATTCTCAAAATGGATATTGAGATCACACAAGAAAACTCAAGACACACCCACCACTAAATAGTGCTTATTAAATGGGGACAGGGAGGCCTGGCGTGCTTTGATTCATGGGGTCGCAAAGAGTCGGACACGACTGAGCGACTGAACTGAACTGAACTGATACATACTTATTAATGTGTTAGAACAGATTAACACAAAATAAATATGTCACATAGTTTTGTATTATAAATTGTGCTCAAAGATCAGTGGTAAAAATATTACTTTATTTTGGAGCAAAATGGTTATATTTTTGGAGTGATGGCAAAAAATTACAATGAAATATCAAACTTCAAATGAAATTTGGAATTTGTACCGTGTTCCCAGCCTTGATAAGAAGGGTTGGGAAGGAAGTGTAAGAGGGACTACTGCATGATGGGTACATTAAAAAAAAATGTTTGAGGGAGTTCTCTGGTGGTCCAGTGTTTAAGACTTCATGCTTGCTTCCACTGCAGGGAGCATGAGTTTGATCCCTGGTCAGCGCACTAAGATCCCACATGCCTCAAGGTGGCAAGACCAAAAACAATTAAAAAAAGAGTTTTAAATTAAAAATATTTTTGACTTTTACTGTTGCCCTGTAAGGCGTTATCTTGACATTTATATATTAATAATATCTTAGAATTGCTCTCTAATTGTTTTAGATATGATTTTTCTTCTCATTTAGATTGTGTTCTTCTCCAAGACAGGGCTGTATTTCTTACTTGCTTTTAAGGAAAATATTAAGGTCATAGCAATTTCTAATTAAAAAAAAAAGTCTTGAATAGCTGTTGAATGTTTTATATGTTACTAGTGGGCATATATACAGAGGTTATCACTTTGGAAAATAGATTGGCATTATCTATTAATGTTGAACTAATACGTACATCAGGTAACCTGGCCGTTTTACCTTCAGGAATACATCCAAGAGAAACTCTTGCCCATATATGATCAGCAAGGTAAGAATTCCCTGTAAGAATATTCCTGGCAGTATTGTTCACAATAGCGAAAGCCTGGAAAGAGCCCCAGTGCTCAACAGGAGAGTGGATTAAAGAACTATTGTATAACCACACAATAGAATATTATGCAACATTCTTAACTAATAAAATGCTGCAACGCTTACAACAGGATAAATACCACAAATGTGATATCAAGTGGAAAATACCAAGTGCCAAGAGATTATCTACAGCATGCTATCTTTTTAAAAAATAAAGTTGAAAACAAAATGAAATATATATGTTTTAGAAATTCATACAGATTAAAAGTTACAAAATACTGTTGAATGTAACATAATTTTAAAACTGATTTTTTTCATGTACTATATTAGCATTGGATTTTTTTTTGGTAAATTAATTTATGTATTTTAATTGGAGGCTAATTACTTTACAGTATTGTAGTGGTTTTGCCATACATTGACATGAATCAGCCATGGTGGGTGTACGTGTGTCCCGCATCCTGAACCCCCTTCCCACCTCCCTCCCCACCCCATCTCTCAGGGTCATCCCAGGGCAGTCTCATGCATCGAGCGTGGACTGGCAATCTATTTCATATATGATAATATACATGTTTCAATGCTATTCTCTCAAATCATCCCACCCTCGCCTTCTCCCACAGAGTCCAAAAGTCTGTTCTTTACATCTGTGGGAATGCAAACTAGTACAGCATTAGATTTTAATTAAGGTTCATGGTTGGCAGCCTCAAAGATGATACCTAATGATCCTCAACTCTTTGTGTTCATGTTCTTTTGTAGTCTTCTCCCACTTTGATTAGAATGGTGTTGTGCAACCCACAGGATGTTGTGAAATAGCGTGTGTGACTTCTGAGGCTGGATTATGAAAACAATGTGGCTTCTGTCCTGCTCTCTTGGATGGCTCACCTTTGGGGGAAGTAGCCCCCTAAATGCTTTGTCATAAGGATATTCAAGCCTTCCATGGAGAATTTCAGAATTGGAGCTTCTTGCCAAGAAATAGTAGTAGGTGAGTGAACCATCTTGGAAAGAATCCTAAGCCTTTAAATGTGACTGTGACACTGGACAATGTCTGGACTATAGCTTCAAAAGAAATCGTCTGCCAGAACCCCAACTAACTGCTCCCAAAATCCTGACCTACAGAAACTATGAGATAATAAGTGTTTATTTTGACGAACTGCTGTGATTTACAGTAATGTGTTACACAACAATACATGCCTGATATGAAGTTAAGTAGTTATTATTCTTTTAATCCCTTGCTTCCAGTGTTGTTTTTTTTCATACCCAGCACCTGGTGTTCACATATTAATAATGAGCTGTTTCAAAATACCTCTTGCTTTGTTATGTTTATAAACATTCAGTTCAGTTCAGTTCAGTCGCTCAGTCGTGTCCGACTCTCTGCGACCCCATGAATCACAGCACGCCAGGCCTCCCTGTCCATCACCAACTCCCGGAGTTCACTCAAACTCATGTCCACAGAGTCGGTGATGCCATCCAGCCATCTCATTCTCTGTCATCCCCTTCTCCTCCTGCCCCTAATCCCTCCCAGCATCAGGGTATTTTCCAATGAGTCAACTCTTTGCATGAGGTGGCCAAAGTATTGGAGTTTCAGCTTTAGCATCAGTCCTTCCAATGAACACCCAGGATTGATCTCCTTTAGAATGGACTGGTTCGATCTCCTTGCAGTCCAAGGGACTCTCAAGAGTCTTCTCCAGCACCACAGTTCAAAAGCATCAATTCTTCGGCAATCAGCTTTCTTCACAGTCCAACTCTCACATCCATACATGACCACGGGAAAAACCATTGCCTTGACTAGACGGACCTTGGTTGGCAAAGTAATGTCTCTGCTTTTTAATATAATATCAAGGTTGGTCATAAACATTATGTTCATAGTTTATAAACATTATTCAAATATTTCAATATGACAATGAGTTTAATTTCTGTACAACAGATCAAGGAAACGAGAGGATTTAGATTAAATATCTGATTGTAACACAAGTACCTTTCCTTTAGCCATTTAAAAATTCTGTTAAAAAGAAACAAAAGACTTCAACATTTTTGAGCTAGGAGGCAACAAATTATTGGATTTGTATTTTTAGTGAATACTCCTAAAGGGTTTTCTATTTCTTATGTTTCAAATTGATTGTTAATACCTCTAGATTATCCATGGTTCTGTCCTACCAGAAGTCTTGGTTTCTAGAAATTATTTATATAATGAATAATAACTGGCACTTTTTGAGCACTCACCAGGGGTAGAGATTGTGCTAAGCCCTAAAGACTCATCTCTTCATTTAATTAGAACAATGAGAAGAGCTAGACCTACAGAAAGGAAGAAGCATTATCCAGAAGCCAGGATCAAATAAAAGAGGCATGTCAAATTATATTATTTATGTTTTCTTTATTTTTGATCGCTCCTTGAAGGGCATTTATACTGCTCCATCAAGATATACTTAATTTGATATTTCATTTTTCTTAATTGAAATACTTGGAAACATTTTGTCACTTAGCAGGAAGTTCACTAAGTTTAAAATATATTTCACTATAACTAGTAATTTGTAGTTTACATTTTAAAAATTATCTTTACATTGCTAATATCTTTTAATATACTGTGAAAGTTCAAGTTTTGTTTTAGCATGGTAAAGAGTAAATTACTTAAAGATTATTAATCAGCAGTGGACAGGGAAGCCTGGCGTGCTGCAGCCCATGGGGTCGCAGAGTCGGACGTGACTGAGCAACTGAACTGAACTGAACTGAGTCAGCGAAGAAGAGATAAAGGACTGCCTTGAGGGTAATGCCATTTAGGGTGAGATAATAGTAGGTGAATCTGCCTGCAATACAGGCAGCCTGAGTTCGATTCCTAGGTCGGAAAGATCCCTGGGGAAGGAAATGGCAACCCACTCAAGTATTCTTGCCTGGAGAATCCCATGGACAGAGGAGCTTGGCAGGCTATAGTCCATGGGGTCTCAAGAGTCGGACATGACTTAGCAACTACACCACCACCACCACCAATAGTAGGTGTAAAAGCACAGAGCTGATTGTCTCTATAGTAGCAATAAACTGAAAAATAAAATAAAAAGTAATACCATTTATAATACCATCAAGTATCATAATACAGGAAGAATGAATTTGACAAAATGTGTATGAGACAATTGATTTTTGGATATTAATCCTGTATTCTGTGACCTCACTAAATTTATTTATTACAAGTTTTATTTATTTATTTATTTTTGGCTGTGCTGTGTCTTTGTCGCTGCTCAGGTTTTTTTCTAGTTGTGATGAGTGGGGGCTACTCTCTAGTTGCAGTGTGGGGGCTTCTCTTGTTGCAGAGCTCAGGCTTTAGGGCGCAAGGGCTTCAGTGGTTGCGACTCCCAGGCTCTAGAGCACAGGCTCAATAGTTGTGGCACAGGGCCTAGCTGCTCCATGGCATGTGGGATCCTCCTGGACCAGGGACTGAACCTGTGTCTCCAGCATTGGCAGGTGGATTCTTTACCACTGAGCCACCAGAGAAGTCCTACATTTATTCAATTACTTCTGGTAAGCTAATTTTTTTTCTTACCTTTCTCTACATAAAAAGAAAGGAAGTGCAATCGCTCAGTTGTGTCTGACCCTGTGTGACCCCATGGACTGTAGCCTACCAGGCTACTCTCTGTCCATAGGATTTTCCAGGCAAGAATACTGGGGTGCGGTTGCCATTTCCTTTTCCAGGGGATCTTCTTCCTGACCCAGGGATCAAACCTGGGTCTCTTGTATTGCATGCAAACTTTTTACCATCTGAGCCACCAGGGAAGGTCTTTTCTACATAAAATTCATGTTAACTGTTAACATAACGTTTTAAGTCTGTCCATTTTTTGTTCCTTTTGTTTATTTTTCTTGCTTTATTGAACTGGTATTCTGTAAACTACAAACCATTGCAGTGAAATACTGAAATATATTTAAGTAAATATGAAATATGTCATGTTCATGTATTGTAAGATTCAAGATTAAGATATCACTTATCCCCAGAAATGATCTATAGACTTAACACTATTCAGAATAAAATTTCAGAATGCTTTAAACATTTTTTTTTTACATTTTAAAATTCTTATAGACTGCAAAGGACCAAGAATAGCCAAACAGTTCTGAAAAAGAAGAAAAACATTGGAGAGTTTGCATACCTGATTTTAAAATGCACTTTAAAGCTACCATAATTGAAATAGTATATCAGTGTAAGGCTAGACCTAAAGAACTGAAGGAAAGAATAGCTCAGAAATTGTTCCACTGTTATATGGTAATCAATTCTTGACTAAATGCCAAGCCAAATGAATGGGGGAAATAATTTCAATAATTGGTGTGGAAAATTTGGATATCTATATGGGGAAAAAGAGTTCCCTGGTGGCTCAGACAGTAAAGAATCTGCCTGCAATGCAGGAGACCGGGATTTGATCCCTGGGTCAGGAAGATCCCCTGGAGAAGGGAATGGCAGCCCACTCCAGTATTCTTGCCTGGAGAAGTCCGTGGACAGAGGAGCCCCCGTGGGTTACAGTCCATGGGGTCATAAAGAGCTGGACACAACTGAGTGACTAATACACACACAGGAAAAAATTGACGTTGATCTCTACCTCATGCCATCCACAAAAATCTATTTAAGATGGAAAATAGACCCCAATGTAAAAGCTAAGAGGATAAAACTTCCAGAAGAGATAAAGGAGAAAACAACTTCATGATTTTGCAGTTGGCATAGATTTCGAAGATGAGAATCAAAAAATACTAATCATAAAAAGAAAAACTGATATATTCGACTTCAGAATAATATACCAACTAAAAAAAAATTAAAAGGCAAACCACAGACAAGACTGGAATCAAATGCTCTCTCTCTCTTGCTCTTATATCCAGAAAACAAAAAGAACTCTGAGACATCAACAATAAAAGAATAAATAAGCAATAGACAATGGACAAGACTTGAAAAGATACTACAGAAAAGAAAATATGAGGATGGCACACAGACACTTGAAATGGTGAAAAAATTACTATTAGTTGTCACTGAAATGGAAATACATTGCAATGTTTAATAGATTGACAGCATTAAGTATTGGAGGGGATATATGGCAAATGAAAGGCTCATACATTGCTGATGGAAGTGTAAAATGTTACAAAACTTTGAAAAAGTTTGGCAAGTTTGGCAATTTCTTATAAAGTTGCATATACACCTACCCCATCCCCAGCAATTCCATTTCTAGAGAATAAAGGACCTAAAAGTACATATCTACAAAAAAACATGTACAGTAATAGTAGCTTTATCTACAACCTCCCTGGTGGCTCAGATGGTAAAGAATCCGCCTGCAATGAGGGAGACCTGGGTTCAATCCCTGGGTTGGGAAGATCCCCTGGAGAAGCAAATGGCTACCCACTCCAGTATACTGGCCTGGAGAATTCCATGGACTGAGGAACCTGGCAGGCTACAGTCCATGGGTTGCAAAGAGTTGGACACAACTGATCAATTTTCACTTCACTATCTACAACAGTCCAAAACTGAAGCAACGCAAAGGTCTTTCAACAGGTGAACAGATAAACAAATTGTGTTTCAGTCATACAAATGTATACTCAGCAATAACTTGAATGAGTTACTCACACACACAATAACAACATTGAATCTACTTTGTTGTTCCTTTACATAAGGCTTCAGTTCAGTTCAGTCGCTCAGTCGTGTCAGGGACGTCTCCAGGCTTCCCTGTCCATCACCAACTCCCGGAGTTCACTCAAACTCATGTCCATCGAGTCGGTGATGCCATCCAGCCATCTCATTCTCTGTCGTCCCCGTCTCCTCCCGCTCCCAATCCCTCCCAGCATCAGAGTCTTTTCCAGTGAGTCAGCTCTTCTCATGAGGTGGCCAAAGTATTGGAGCTTCAGCTTTAGCATCAGTCCTTCCAATGAACACCCAGGACTAAGATCAGACAAAACTAAGCTATGATAATAGAAATCTAACCAGTGTTGCCTGGAAGAGGAGGGTAAGGTAAAGAAGCATGCAGGACTTTTCTGACATGCTGGAAATGTTCTAGACTGTTGGCATTACATATGTGCATACATTGTCAAAAATCATAGGACTTCACACTTAAAATCTGTGCCACTAATGGTGCATACATTTTATCTCCTTAAAGTTGATTTACCAAAACCAAACTCAAGAGATTGAAAGGCAAGGCACAGGATGAAGGAAAAAAACAAAACAAAACAAAAAAAACGGACAAAGACATATGCCCGGAATAACATACTTGAAAAAAAATCTTCTTAGGACTCCTTAAGAAAAATCCAGACAATTCAATAGAAAATAACAAAAGACTAAAGTGAAACTTTATAATAGGACTTTGAAGTGGTGAATATATTTATGAAATGGGATTAACATCATGAAAATACAACTTAAAATCACGAAGAAATATCTTTACAAGACTACCAGAATGGGTAAAACTTTAAAAATGGACAATGCCAAGTGTTTCGATGGATGCGAAGTCATTGAAACTCTTATGCATCACTAGTAGGAATGTGCATTAAACAACCATTTTGGAAAATTGTTAGGCAGTATTTACTAACTCTGAACATTTGCATTCCCTCTGACCTAGCAATTCTACTCTTAGTTGTATACTCAATACAAATGTGTGCATTCATTCGCCAGAAAACTTTACATGCATGTTCATGGTAACTTTACTCACAATAGCCCCAAAGTAGAAACAACCCACATGCCCACCAATAGTAAAATTAATACACAGCAATGAAATATGTGCGTTACAGCTACTCCTAATAACGGGGACAAATTTTGCAAAAATAGCATACAGGTAAAGAAGCCAGATACAAGGTTGTATACCATACAGTCTCACCTATATGAAGTTCAAAAAACAGGCAAAATTTATGGTGTTAGTTTCAGGAAAGAGGTAATTATTGGGAGGTAAAACCAAGGATTCATCTGGGTTCCTGGAAAATTTTGATATATTAATCTAGATGGTGGTTATATACGTGTATTCAGTTCGTCTGATCTTTTCAAGTCTTGCTTTCAAGACTTGTTAAGTGAGACAAGAACAGTCTTTGGCTTCCCTTGTAGCTCAGTCGGTAAAGAATCTGCCTGCAGTGCAGGAGGTCCCTGGGTTGGGAAGATGCCCTGGAGAAGGAAATGGCAACCCACTCCAATATCCTTGCCTGGAAAATCTCATGGACAGAGGAGCCTGGTAGGCTGCAGTCTATGGGGTCACAGAGAGTCGGGCACGAGTGAGTGACTAACACTTACTTACTTACTTACTGAGGCAATAACTTCCTGAGTGCTCAACTCAAGACCCCATGAATTATGAGATTTTCTCCTTGGGCCTGTAGAAAACTGAACTATTCTCAGTCCTGCATGAAGTTCAGTATTTGCTCCTTTTGCTCCTTGTAGGTGGCTTTCCCCCATCCTCCAGCATTTTCCTCGCAGGCACGCCCCGACCATTGCTACGCTGAGGACTTGATGCTGACTATATGCAGATGACTGCAGTTCTCTCTCTGTATAGCTCCCTGCCTTCAGCATTCTGCTCTGAGTTCCAGCTGCCTTGGTTTCTCCAGCCTACCTCCCTCCAGCTCCATCTCCAGAACTCACGTTGACCGTGAGGCTCCACCTAAGTTGATGTTTTCTAGGTAGTAGTCTGGGGCACTCATAGGCCTCATCGTGTGTGTTTCTCCTCTCTTAGTGAGCACTGTCCTATGTTATCAGAATCCAAAGTCTAAAAGCCATGGTTTCATATTGTTTTCAGGTTTCGTGGTTGTTTCTGGTGGGAGGGTAAATCTCGTCTCCATTACTCCATCTCGGTCATAAGCAGAAATCCAGATGCCTTCTTTTGCAAATGTTTTTGTTTCCTTTCTGCTTTCCTTTGAAAGAATGTAGAGAGTAAGTTGTCTCATCATTTTCCCATTGGCAGTCGCATAAGCTTTACATATTTCTATTTAAGAATAAGCAGTAAACAGGCCACACCTATGTGACTTTCTTCCCTGGGGAACCAAAGGAGGTGTACTACATTTCTAGTATCTCCTATCATTGAATTCTATCTGTGTGAGTGATACTACTGTTTGGCATTGAAACATGTATATTATCATATGTGAAACGAATCGCCAGTCCAGGTTCGATGCATGATACAGGATGCTCGGGGATGGTGCGCTGGGATGACCCAGAGGGATGGGATGGGGAGGGAGGTGGGAGGGGGGTTCAGGATGGGGAACACATGTACACCCGGGGCAGATTCATGTCACTGTATGCAAAACCAATACAGTATTGTAAAGTAATTAGCCTCCAACTAAAATAAAAAAAAAGTTGATCGTGGTAATAACTGCAAAAAAAAAAAAGAACGTTTAGTTTTATCCTTCCTTTTTTGTTTTCAGGGCCTTTTCAGTTGCTCCCAATACTATATGATTGAAATACTGAATTTACACTGATGGAGTGGCTAAGAGTGCAGATGCTGGCTTCAGTCAGGGCTGGATCTAAGTCCTGCCTCAACGATCCAATAACAGTAACATGCTTTGGTCTCTTAATCTTGAGCAGGAACCGGGCTGAGGGCTTTAACAGGAATTATTTCCCTTAATTCTCAAGACAGTGTTACCTAATACCAAAGCTGGTATTATAATTAGAAGTTGCAAAATAGCCATCAGGAGTTGAAATGCCTGTGCTGAGTCCTGGCATTACGCCTTACTAATTGTGTATTATTGGGGGAGGCGTTTAACCTCATGGAGTTGCTCTGAGGAATATAAGGGAAAAAATATATGAGGTGTTTAGCACACTGATTGGTACACACAGGTGCTCAATAAAAGGTGACTAGTTGTATTATTTTTCTGTGAAATGCTGAAAATAAAAGGGATGTTACCTTATAATATTCAGAGATTTTTTTTGAAACTCAGTAAAGTGGCCATGGCAGAAAGTGAAGAGGAACTCAAAGGCCTCTTGATGAAAGTGAAAGAGGAGAGTGAAAAGTGTGGCTTAAGCTCAACATTCAGAAAATGAAGATCATGGCATCTGGTCCCATCACTTCATGGGAAATAGATGGGGAAACAGTGGAAACAGTGTCAGACTTTATTTCTTTGGGCTCCAAAATCACTGCAGATGCTGATTGCAGCCAGGAAATTAAAAGACACTTACTCCTTGGAAGGAAAGTTATGACCAACCTAGATAGCATATTAAAAAGCAGAGACAAAGGTCTGTCTAGTCAAGGCTATGGTTTTTCCCGTGGTCATGTATGGATGTGAGAGTTGGACTGTGAAGAAGGCTGATCGCTGAAGAATTGATGCTTTTGAACTGTGGTGCTGGAGAAGACTCTTGAGAGTCCCTTGGACTGCAAGGAGATCGAACCAGTCCATTCTAAAGGAGATCAATCCTGGGTGTTCATTGGAAGGACTGATGCTAAAGCTGAAACTCCAACATTTTGGCAACCTCATGCGACGAGTTGACTCACTGGAAAAGAGTCTGATGCTGGGAGGGATTGGGGGTGGGAGGAGACGGGGATGACAGAGAATGAGATGGCTGGATGGCATCACCAACTCGATGGAGGTGAGTTTGAGTGAACTCCAGGAGTTGGTGATGGACAGGGAGGCCTGGCGTGCTGTGATTCATGGGGTCTCAAGGAGTCGGACACAACTGAGCGACTGAACTGAACTGAACTGAAAGTGGCCATGAGAATGTACTTCCTAGACCTTGAACTGCACAGCATTATCTGCAATGGCTTCAGGGGCTCATCCGTGAAGCTTTGAAATGCGAAGATACCTTTGTTCAAGGCCACTCTTCCCGTGGGCTGCTCCTGCCAGTGATGGAGTGTAGAGGGGAATACTCAGGTACATCTATTCATGGAACCACCAGACTCCTCCCAGTGTCAGTTCAGGCCCAAGGATATCCTGATGGCTTCATTGAACCCTCATTAGAGTCTACACATTTCTAGAGCACTTCCATGTAAGTTTCTCTCCTGCTCTCCTTCGCTCGAGGTCAGACTTCTGAAAAGTTAACGACTCTGCTAGTCTCTTCTGTTCATGGGGCTCTCAAGGGAAAAGTGTTTGCAAAATGTTGAAGTGGTTTGCCATTGCCTTCTCCAGTGGACCATATTTTGTTAGAACTCTCCACCATGACCTGTCTATCATGGGTGGCCCTACACAGCATGTCTCATAGTTCATTGAGTTAGGCAAGGGTATGATCCACTGCAATCAGTTTGGTTAGTTTTCTGTGTTTGCAGTTTTCATTCTGTCTGCCCTCTGATGGATGAGGATAAGAGGTCTGTGCAAGCTTCCTGATGGGAGGGAATGGCTGTGGGGAAACTGGGTCTTGTTCTGGTGGGCAAAGCCACACTCAATTCAGTTTAGGTCAGTTGCTCAGTTGTGTCAGACTTTGCAACCCCGTGGACTGCAGCAAGCCCTCTTGCTCAGTAAGGCCATTGGATTAAATATTTAATCCAATTTTCTGCTGATCAGTGGGGCTGTTTTCCCTTCTTATAGTTTGGACTGAAGTGAAAGGCAAAGGAGAAAAAGAAAGACACACCCATCTGAATGCGAGAAGAGATAATAAAGCCTTTTTAAGTGAACAATGCAAAGAAATAGAGGACAACATTAGAATGGGGAAGACTGAGATCTCTTCAAGAAAATTAGAGATACCAAGGGAACATTGGTTGCAAAGAGTCAACATGACTGAGCAACTGAACTGACTGAAGGGAATACTTCATGCTAAGATAGGCACAATAAAGGACAGAAAAGGTATGGACCTAACAGAAGCAGAAGATATTAAGAAGAGGTGCAAGAATCCACAGAAGAACTGTACAAAAAAGATCTTAATGACCCAGATAATCACGATGGTGTGATCACTCACCTAGAGCCAGACATCCTAGAGCATGAAGTCAAGTGGGCCTTAGGAAGCATCACTTCAAACAAGGCTAGTGGAGGTGATGGAATTCCAGCTGAGCTATTTCAAATCCCAAAAGATAATGCTGTTCAAGTGCTGCACTCAATATGTCAGCAAATTTGGAAAACTCAGCAGTGGCCATACGAATGGAAAAGGTCAGTTTTCGTTTAAGTCCCAAAGAAAGGCAATATCAAAGAATGTTCAAGCTACCACACAATTGCACTCATTTCACATGCTAGCAAAATAATGCTAAAAATATTTCAAGCTAGGTTTCAGCAGTGAGTGAACTGAGAACTTCAAGATGTACAAACTTGATTTAGGAAAGGCAGAGAAACCAGAGATCAAATTGCCAACATCCGTTAGATCATCGAAAAACAGGAGAATTCCATAAAAACATCTACTTCTGCTTCACTGATGATGCTAAAGCCTTTGACTGTATGGATCACAACAAACTGTGGAAAATTCTTAAAGAGATGGGAATACCAGACCACCTGACCTGTCTCTTGAGAAATCTGTATGCAGGTCATGAAGCAACAGTTAGATTAGGACATGGAACAGAATGGTTCCAAATTGGGAAAGGAGTGTGTCAAGGCAGTATATTGTCACTCTGCTTATTTAACTTCTATGCAGAATATATCATGTGAAATGTTGGGCTGGATGAAGCACAAGCTGGAATCAAGATTGCTGGGAGAAATGTATCAATAACCACAGATATGCAGATGACACCACCCTTATGACTGAAAGTGAAGAACTAAAGAGCCTCTTGATGAAGGTGAAAGGGGAGAGTGAAACGCTGGCTTTAAACTTAACATCCAAAAAATGAAGATCATAGCATCTGGTTCCATCACTTAATGGCAAATAATGGGGAGACAAAGGAAACAGTGACAGACTTTATTTTCTTGGGCTCCAAAATCACTGTGGATGGTGACTGCAACCATGAAATTAAAGGATGCTTGCTCCTTGGAAGAAAAGTTAGGACTAACCTAGACAGCATATTAAAAAGCAGAGACATTACTTTGCCCACAAAGGTCCATTTAGTCAAAAGAAAGTGAAAGTGAAGTTGCTCAGTCGTGTCTGACTCTTTGAGACCCCATGGACTGTAGCCTACCAGTTTCCTTCATCCATGGAATTCTCTGGGCAAGAGTACTGGAGTAGGTTGCATTTCCTTCTCCAGGGGATCTTCCCACCCCAGGGACTGAACCTGGGTATCCCACATTGCAGGCAGATTCTTTACTGTTTGAGCCACCAGGGAAACCTTAAACAGTAGCACTTGTTTCCACTTGGTTTCAAACCGAGAACTTCTCACAAGTTAGGCAAACATGATGACCACTACACAATGGAAACTTACAATAGTGAAAGTGAAAGTCGCTCAGTCATGTCCAACTCTGTGACCCCATGGACTATACAGTCCATGGAATTCTCCAGATCAGAATAATGGAGTGGGTAGCCTTTCCCTTCTCCAGGGGATCTTCCTTACCCAGGGATTGAACCCAGGTCTCCCACATTGCAGGGGGATTCTTTCCAGTAGTAATGTATGGATGTGAGAGCTGTACAATGAAAAGGCTGAGCTTCAAAGAACTGATGCCTTCAAACTGTAGTGCTGGAGAAAACTCATGAGAGTCCCTTGGATAGCAAGGAGATCAAACCAGTCAATCCTAAAGGAAATCGACCTGAACATTCATGGGGATGACTGATGCTGCAGCTGAAGGTCCAGTACTTTGGCCACCTGATGCAAAGAACTGACTCATTGGAAAGGACCCTGATGCTGGGAAAGATTGAATGCAAGAGGAGAAGGGGACAACAGAAGATGAGATGGTTGGATGGCATCACTGACTCAATGGACATGAGTTTAAGCAAGCTCTGAGAAATGGTGAAGGACAGGGAACCCTGGCGTGCTGCAGTCCATGGGGCCGAAAAGAGTCAGACATGACTGAGCAAATGAACAGCAAGTATCTTCTGGCTCTTTCCTTGCTTCTTTTCATATAGGCATTCCTCCTGATTGAATATCTGCATGTTTAATCTTATCTTGGAGTCTGTTTTTTGGAGGGCCTGTATGGACTCACTTGAGTTCATGTTTGGTTTACCCTGGTAATTATTCTAATCACAACTTGCAGAGAGTTTTTCCTGACCCCAAATCTCAGGAAATGGTCTCTACTGTTCTCCTGAGAAGTTTCTCTCCATTCCTCCAATGGTTCCTTTGATTTCATCCATTAATTTCCCTCCATTTTTAATATTGAGATTCCCCTCCCCTCAAAATACATCCTTTTCTGATTTCCCTTCTTGCTAGTTATACTTTGTAGACCAGTCTCCATCTGTTCCCTTTTCTCTCTCTCCTGGAAAGTTTTAATTGCTATCCTTTAGTAGACTGTTCAGGGGGGTCGGCTTCCTATACCTTTGTACTTTTTCAACTTAAAAAAAATTTTTGTGATTGAAGAATTTTATTTCTCAGCATGTCTCAAAGAGTTGAAAGGGTTTACACTTGGGAAAACAGGCACATTTATTTCTTCATCTTTACCATTTTTATGTAAAGACCTAGGAACATATGTAAATAAAATGGATTTCCACTTAAAGCTAACCTTTTGCTGTAAACTGTAGAAAAGCTTGTCTCCTAAAAAATACAGTAGACACAAAATTGATAAAATAGAAAACTCCCATGGGAGGAAAATTATCTTAAAATAACATAATTATTATGTGATTGAATTTCCCAATTATGCTTTTCTTTGATAGCAGCCAAATATATATATTTAAAAATTTTTTTAATTAAAAGATAATTGTTTTACAGAATTTTATTGTTTTCTGTCAAACCTCAACATGAATCAGCCATAGTTATACATATATCTCCTCCTTTCTGAACCATCCTCCCATCTCCCTTCCCACCCCACCCCTGTAGGTTGATACAGAGTTCCTGTTTGAGTTTCCTGAGCCAGACAGCAAATTCCCGTTGGCTATCTGTTTTGCATACGGTGATGTAAGCTTCCCTGTTACTCTCTCCATACATCTCACCCTCTCCTCCCCTCTCCCCACGTCCATAAGTCAATTCTCTATGTCTGTTTCTCCACTGCAGCCCTGCAAATAAATTCTTCAGTACCATTTTGGATTCCGTACGTGTGCGTTAGAATATGATATTTATCTTTCTCTTTCTGACCCACTTCACTCTGTATAATAGGTTCATCCACTGCATCAGAACTGAATCAAATGCGTTCCTTTTTATGGCTGAGTAATATTCCATTATATATATGTATCACAACTTCTTTATCCACTCATCTGTCGATGGACATCTAGGTTGCTTCCATGTTTTAGCTATGGTAAAAAGTGCTGCAATGAACAATGGGATACAAGTGTCTTTTTCAATTTTGGTTTCCTCAGGGTTTATGCCTAGGAGTGGGATTGCTGGGTCATGTGGTGGTTTTATTCCTAGTTTTTTAAGGAATCTCCATACTGCCTTCCATAGTGGGTATATCAATTTACATTCCCACCAAGAGCGTTCCCTTTTCTCCACACCCTCTCCAGGATTTATTGTTTGTAGACTTTTTGATGATAGCCATTCTGACTGCTGTGAGGTGATACCTCATTGTAGTTTTGAGTTGCATTTCTCTAATAATGAGCGATATTGAGCATCTTTTCATATGCTTGTTAGCCATCTGTATGTCTTCTTTGGAGAAATGTCTGTTTAGATATTTTCCCCACTTTTTGATTGGCTTGTTTATTTTCTGGCATTGACTTGTATGAGCTGCTTCTATATTTTGGAAATTAATCCTTTGTCAGTTTTAATTTGCTATTCAGTTCAGTTCATTCGCTCAGTCGTGTTTGACTCTTTGCGACCCCATGAATCACAGCACGCCAGACCTCCCTGTCCATCAACAACTCCCAGAGTTCACTCAAACTCACATCCATCAAAGTCGGTGATGCCATCCAGCCATCTCATTCTCTGTCATCCCCGTCTCCTCCTGCCCCCAATCCCTCTCAGCATCAGACTCTTTTCCAGTGAGTCAACTTTTCGCATGATTTGGCCAAAGTATTGGAGTTTCAGCTTTAGCATCAGTCCTTCTAATGAACACCCAGTCTTTCCAATGAACATCCAACACTGGTTGGATCTCCTTGCAGTCCAAGGGACTCTCAAGAGTCTTCTCCAGCACCACAGTTCAAAAGCATCCATTCTTCGGCGATCAGCTTTCTTCACAGTCCAACTCTCACATCCATACATGACCACTGGAAAAGCCATAGCCTTGACTAGATGAACCTTGGTTGGCAAAGTAATGTCTCTGCTTTTTAATATGCTACCTAGGTTGGTCATAAGTTTCCTTCCAAGGAGTAAGCATCTTTTAATTTCATGGCTACAGTCAGCATCCACAGTGATTTTGGAACCTAAAGAAATAAAGTCTGACACTGTTTATGCTGTTTCCCCATCTATTTCCCATGAAGTGATGGGACCAGATGCCATGATCTTAGTTTTCTGAATGCTGAGCTTCAAGCCAACTTTTTCACTCTCCTCTTTCACTTTCATCAAGAGGCTTTTGAGTTCCTCTTCACTTTCTGCCATAAGGGTGGTGTCATCTGCATATCTGAGGTTATTGATATTTCTCCCGGCAATCTTGATTCCAGCTTGTGTTTCTTCCAGCCCAGTGTTCCTCATGATGTACTCTGCATATAAGTTAAATAAGCAGGGTGACAATATACAGCCTTGACGTGCTCCTTTTCCTATTTGGAACCAGTCTGTTGTTCCATGTCCAGTTCTAACTGTTGCTTCCTGACCTGCATACAGGTTTCTCAAGAGGCAGGTCAGGTGGTCTGGTATTCCCATCTCTTTCGGAATGTTCCACAGTTTATTGTGATACACACAGTCAAAGGCTTTGGCATAGTCAATGAAGCAGAAATAGATGTTTTTCTGGAACTCTTTTGCTTTCTCCATGATCCAGCGGATGTTGGCAATTTGATCTCTGGTTCCTCTGCCTTTTCTAAAACCAGCTTGAATGTCTGGAAATTCACGGTTCACGTATTGCTGAAGCCTGGCTTGGAGAATTTTAAGCATGACTTTACTAGCTTGGTCTATATTTCTGATTTTGTGTCAGTACCATACTGTCTTGATGACTGTAATTTGTAATATAATCTGAAGTCAGGAAGGTTGATTCCTCCAGCACCATTCTTCTTTCTTAAAACTGCTTTGGCTATTCGGGGTCTTTTGTCTTTCCATATAAATTGTGAAACTTTTTGTTCTAGTTCTGTGAAAAATGCCATTGGTAATTAGATAAGGATAGCACTGAATCTGTAGATTGAATTTGGTAGTATAGTCATTTTCACAATATTGATTCTTCCAACCCAGGAACATGGAATCTCTCTCCATCTGTTTATGTCATCTTTGATTTCTTTCATCAGAGTCTTACAATTTTATGTGTACAGTTCTTTTGTCTCCTTAGGTAAGTTTATTCCTAGATATTTAATTCTTTTTGTTTCAGTGGTGCACAGGATTGATTCCTTAATTTCTCTTTCTGATTTTTCATTGTTAGTATATAGAAATGCAAGTGATTTCTGTGTATTGATTTTGTATTCTGCAACTTTGCTAAATTCACTGATTAGCTCTAGTAATTTTCCGATACGGTCTTTAGGGTTCTCTATGTACAGTATCACGTCATCTGCAAACAGTGAGAGCTTTACTTCTTTTTTTCCAATCTGGATGCCTTTTCTTTCTTTTTCTTCTCTAATTGCTGTAGCTAGGACTTCCAGAATTATGCTGAATAACAGTGGTGAAAGTGGACACCCTTGTCTTGTCCATGATCTTAGGGGGAATGCTTTCAGTTTTTCACCACTGAGAATAATTTTGCTGTAGGCTTATCATATATGGCCTTTACTATGTTGAGGTAGGTTCCTTCCATGTCCATATTTTGAAGAGTTTTAATTATAAATGGGTGCTGAGTTTTGTCAAAGGCTTTTTCTGCATCTATTGAGATTATCATATGGTTTTTATCTTTCAATTTGTTAATATGGTGTGTAACATCGATTTATTTGCTTGTATTGAAGAATCCTTGCATCCCTGGAATAAACCCAACTAGATCATGGTGTATGAGCTTTTTGATGTGTTGCTGAATTCTGTTTGCTAGCATTTTGTTGAGGATTTTTGCATCTATGGTCACCAGTGATGTTGGCCTGCAGTTTTCTTTTTTCATATTGTCTTTGTCTGGTTTTGGTGTCAGGGTGGTGGTGGCCTCGTATAATGAGTTTGGAAGTGTTCCTTCCTCTGCAGTTTTTTGAGCATATTAGAAGGATAGGCATTAGCTCTTCTCTAAATGTTTGATAGAATTCTCCTGTGAAGCCATCTGATCCTGGGATTTTGTTTTTTGGGAGATTTTTGGCCACAGCTTCAGTTTCAGAGTTTGTAGTCGGGTTATTCTAGAAATAATTTCTATTTCTTCCTTGTTCAGTCTTGGAAGATTCAACTTTTCTAAGAATCTGTCCATTTCTTCCAGGTTATCCATTTTATTGCCATATAGTTGTTCATAATAGTCTCTTATAATCCTTTGTATTTCTGCATTGTCTGTTGTAACCTCTCCCTTTTCATTTCTAATTTTGTTCATTTGATTCTTCTCTCTTTTTTCTTGATGAGCCTGGCTAAAGGTTAGTCAATTTTGTTTATTTTCTCAAAGAACCAACTTTTAGTTTTATTAATCTTTACTATTCTTTCATTTCTTTTTCATTTATTTCTGCTAGGATGTTTAAGATTTCTTTCCTTTCACTAACTTTGGGTTTTTTTTTTTTTTTCCAGTGTTTTAAGTGTAAAGTTAGGTTGTCTATTTGGTGTTTTTCTTGTTTCTTGAGGTAGGATTGTATCGCTATAAACTTTCCTCTTAGGACTGCTTTTGCTGCATCCCATCAGTTTTGAGTTGTTGTGTTTCCATTGTCATTTGTTTCTAGAAAATTTTTGATTTCCCTTTTGATTTCCTCACTAACCTGTTGGTTATTCAGAAATGTGTTTTTTAATCTCCATGGGTTTGTGTTTTGTTACAGTTTTTTTTCTTGTAATTGGTATCTAGTCTCATAGCATTGTGGTCGAAGAAGATGCTTGATACATTTTCAATTTTCTTGAATTTCCTGAGGTTTGATTTGTGACCCAAGATGTGGTCTATCCTGTAGAATGTCCCATGTGCACTTGAGAAGAAGGTGTATTCTGCATTTGGATAGAATGTCCTGAAGAGATCAATGAGATCCATCTCATCTAATGTATGATTTAAGACTTGTGTTTCCTTATTAATTTTATGTTTTGATGATCTGTCCATTGGTGTGAGTGGGGTGTTAAAGTCTCCTACTATTTTTGTGTTACTGTCGATTTCTCCTTTTAAGTCTGTTGTGTGTGTGTGTGTATGTGTTAGTCACTTAGTTGTGTCCGACTCTTTGTGACACCGTGGACTATAACCTACCAGGCTCCTTGGTCCTTGGGATTCTCCAGGCAAGAATACTGGAGTGGGTTGCCATTTCCTTCTCCAGGGGATCTTCCCAACCCAAGGAACGAACCCAGATCTCCCGCATTGCAGGCAGACGCTTTACCTTCTGAGCCACCTCCTATGAGGCTTTTAAGTCTGTTAGTGTTTGTCTTATGTATTGAGGCACTCCTATGTTGGGTGCATAGATATTCACAATCATTATCTCTTCCTCTTAGATTGATCCCTTGATCATTATGTAGTGTCCTTCCTTATCTCTTGTAATCTTCTTTAAAGTCTATTTTGTCTGATATGAAGATTGCTACTCCAGCTTTCTTTTGGTTCCCATTTGCATGGAATATATTTTCCATCCTCTCACTTTTAGTTTATATGTGTCTTAAGGTCTGAAGTGGGTTTTTTGTAGACAGCATATATATGGGTCTTGTTTTTCAGGCAAATAATAATTAAAATCATGGAATATACACATATACACCCATGAGTAAAGTCGAAACAGTCCAAAAAAAAAAAATAATGTACAATAGACTGACCCAGTGAACAAAGGAAATAAAAAATTATATTTACAAGAACAAAACTAATTAAAGCACAAACTGGAAAACAAAACTAAAGCAAGGTGCCAAGGGGGGAATAAAGCAATGAAAGCAAAACTAACAAATATGCTGAAAGGAAATGAAAGAAAGAAAAGAAAGTAAGAATAGATAAGTAAAGTTAAATAGAGGTAGATGTAAAGTTAAATAGAGGTAGATGAAGAAGATTTATGTACATTAAAGATTAACTGCAAGGGGAAAAGAACAGTGGAAAGGCAAACAAAGGAATAAATGTAGAAAAAATATAAAAGGTTTAAGAAAATTAAAAGTTAAAATTATAAAAAAGAGAAAAGAAGAAAAAAAAGTGAAAGAAAAAAGGAAAACTTCACAGTATAGCAAAAGCCCAATGTAGATGCAGAGGTTTATAACAACAATAAAAAGTGTGACTGACTGTGTACATATACATATATACCCATAAGCAAAATCAAAACAGCCCAACAAAAATAAAGTACAATATATTGGCCCAGTGAACAAAGGAAACCAAAAATTATATCTACCAGTATAAAACTAACTAAAGCACAAAATGGAAAGCAAAATTAAAGCAAGGTGCCAACTGGGGAATAAAGCAATGAAAATAGAACTAACAGAATTAAAAGAAAGAATAGATATGCAAAGTTAAATACAGGTAGAGGAGGAAGATTTATGTACATTAAAGATTGACTGCAAGGGGAAAAGAGCAGTAGGAAAAGAACACAAAGGAATACATGTAGAAAACATAATAATAGATTAAAAAAATTAAAATTGAAAAAAGAGAAAAGAAAAAAAAGGCAAACTCCACAGAGCTGCAAAAGCCCAATGTACAGGCAGAGGTTTATAACAATAATAAAAAATGTGACTGAGACAAAAAAAAAAAAAAAGAAAAGAAAAAAAAGCTCAAAAGCTTCATTATTTTCAAAGTGCCAATAAAATTGACAACTACAACAGAAGGGGGAAAGAAGGAAAAAAGAATAAAAAGAAAAAATCCAAAAGAATCTACAGAACAGTTCAAAACGTAAGAATAATAAATGGTTTTCTTGTCACTGCTGTCAGAGTCCTTTCCCTCGCTGGGAATCACAGTCCACCTCACCTCCCTAGGATGCCCTCCACCACTGTGCAGATCTCTGGACCTGCTGTGGGGGCAGCTCAGATTCTAACCTGGTCCTCCTCCTGTGTGTTCTTGCCTCCAGTGTCCACAGCTATCAGAGCATTTCCTTCTGTGGAGCTCTCAGTGACCTTTTATATATTCCATAGTTGATCATGTGGATTTATTCTGCAGCTTGTACAACTGGTGGGAGGTTTTGGGTCTTCTTCCTTAGTCACACTGCCCCTGGGTTTCATTTGTGGTTTTATTTCCACCTCTACGTGTGGGTCATCCACTGAGGTTTGCTCCTGAGGCTGCCCTGGAGGATTTGGGTTTGTCCCTGTGAGGGCCAGCTGTGGAAGTGGTGCAGCTGCTTGGCTCAAGGGGGTTCTGGCAGCACCAGGTACTCAGGGGAGTTGGTGGCTCGGTCAGCAAGAAATATAGTGTCTTGAAGGCTATGGCAACCCATATTGGCCAATGTGCTTCAGTATTCTTGCCTGGAGAACCCCTCTCCCTGACAGAGAAGCCTGGCAGGCTTCAGTCTACAGGGGTGCAAAGAGTTGGACATGACTGAAGCGACCCTGCACGCATTAGATGCAAGAATTTTTTTGCCCGTGGCAGCTCTGTCCCAGTGCAAGTTGAGTGTGAAGGTGGCGCAGCTGCTTGGCTTTTGGGGACCCTGGCGGTGCCAAGTGCCTAGGGACATGGACTGCCTCCACTGCAAGAGTTATGACCCTATCAGAGTCTTTTTTCAAGCCTCTTGTAGCTGGCGATCAGAAGCCCTCTTTGGCCAGTCTTTCTCTGTAGCTCTCAGCCCGCTCAGGCAATTAGAGGGCTCCCTTTCCTGGGGTCCTTCTCTGTTTTTTGGCGTGTCAGGCACACAAAAGGGCCCCCCTGGCTGGGGTCCTACTCTGTAGTTCAGAGCATCATGCATTTGTTGGGGCAGCCTCTCTATTGTTCAGCTACCAATGCTGGCGTGTGAGGAGAGACAGGCTATGGTGATGATTCCACCCCTACGCTGACTCAGCAGTATCGCCTTGCTTCCATGGCTGCCCAGCTTTCCTCCACAGGCATTTCCCACCACAATCTCCTCCCTCACATCCCTTCAATCTCTCTGTCTCTCCGCAGTCAACAGCAGCCCTCACCCTGCTCCACAGAGAGCAGGATTGCTCCACAATCCCTAAACTCCAGCTCCCAGCCTCTGTGCCTTCCAGGGGACCTGTGTCCCTGTCTGGGGTATGTATGGCTGCGGCAAGGACTATCTGACTCTCATTCCTTTTAGGCTGCCACGGATCAGCTCTTTCACTCTCACCCTTAAATGTTTCTTTCTGACAATTGCTCCCATGTGGGGACTGGACCCCTGGTTCAGTTCCCCCACCCGCCAAGGGCAAGTCCAGTCCTTCTAACACTCCTGTTTTTCCTCCTAGTTCCTTCGTCCTACTGAGTTTTGCATTGGTCTATATATTCTCTTCTACTAGTCAGGTACTCCTGTCCGCTCTCAGCTGGTGTTCTGCATGCACTTCTGGGTCTGACGGTGCGTTCCTGATGTATCCGTAGTGAGAGATAAACTCCACATCCACCAACTCCTCCGCCATCTTGTTCTCTCCTAGATACATTTTTAAAATTAACAAATGAAGATTTTTGCTACGGCATCAAGAAGGCCATCTGTTGAATATTACAGTTCAGTAAAAGCTTTAGTATATGTGACCTCCTTGTTCTTTGTTGATTCATTCATATACTTATTCATTCAACACTGTCATTATTTAGCTGCTGCGTGTGTAGAGGTGTCAGGAATTGGGGAGGTGAGACTGGGAGAGACATCCTTGAAAGGGAAGTCAACTTTTGATTACAGTCTACTTTTGGGAATTTCCTTGCAAATATCCTTAACGTGATAGTTATGCATAATAGAGTTTTATCTTTTTATAAAAAACTCTACATTCTATATAAGCTTCTTTGCATTTAAATATTCATTCAGGGTAATACTGGACAAATAAATTACTTCTCTGACCCTCAAATTCCTCATCATTGAAACAGGGGTGGGCAAACAGATCCCTTTTGATTGTCATGAAGATTAAATGCATAATGATATGTTAAATGATATGTTAATATTAACATATCAATGTACTCTTTCCTAGCATTCAACAACCATTGGTGTGTTCCTCTAACTAGGCAACTCAAAATCTAAGTTCTGATAGTGTTAAGAAGAAAGGAAGTAGTACTGAAACTGAAAACATTCAAAGATGGGAAGCAGGCACATAGAAGTCAGCACAGCTAAGTAGTAAGGCAAGAATTAAACTTGGAGCTTGCCCTAATTACCAAGCATTTATTACAGAATAAGACAGAAAGCATCTTCACTTAGGTCCTAGGTCAGGTTTCTCAGAAGTAGACCTTGAAATAAGGATTCATGTTCAGTTCAGTTGCTTGGTCGTGTCTGACTCTTTGTGACCCCATGGACACACGCCAGGCTTCCCTGTCCATCACCAAATCCCAGACCTTGTTCAAACTCATGTCCATTGAGCCAGTGATGCTATTCAACCATGTCATAGTCTGTCATCCCCTTCTCCTGCCTGCAATCTTTCCCAGCATTGGGGTATTTTCAAATGAGTCAGTTCTTCCAATCAGGTGGCCGAAGTATTGGAGTGTCAATTTCAGCATCAGTCCTTCCAATGAATATTCAGGACTGATTGCCTTCAGAATGGACTGGTTGGATCTCCTTGCAGTCCAAGGGAATCTCAAGAGTCTTCTCCAGCACCACAGTTCAAAAACATCGATTCTTCGGTGCTCAGCTTTCTTTATAGTCCCACTCTCAAATCCATACATGACTACTGGAAAATCACAGCTTTGACTAGATAGACCTTTGTTGGCAAAGTAATGTCTCTGCTTTTTAATACACTGTCTAGCCTGGTCATAGCTTTTCTTCCAAGGAGCAAGCGTCTTCTAATTTCATGGCTGCAGTCACCATCTGCAGTGATTTTGGAGCCCCCCAAAATAAAGTCTCTCACTGTTTCCATTGTTTCCCCATCCATTTCCCATGAAGTGATGGGACCAGATGCCATGATCTTAGTTTTCTGAATGTTGAGCTTTAAGTCAACTTTTTCACTCTCCTCTTTCACTTTCATCAAGAGGCTGTTTAGTTCCTCTTCACTTTCTACCATAAGGGTGGTGTCATCTGTGTATCTGAGGTTATGGATATTTCTCCCAGCAATCTTGATTCCAGCTTGTGCTTCATCCAGCCCTGCATTTTGCATGATGTACTCGGCATGTAAGTTAAATAAGCAGGGTGACAATATACAGTCTTGATGTACTCCTTTCCCCAACTGGAACCAGTCTGTTGTTCTATGTCCGGTTCTAATTGTTGCTTCCTGACCTGCATACACATTTCTCAGGAGGCAGGTCAGGTGGTCTGGTATTCCCATCTCTTGAAGAACTTTCCACAGTTTGTTGTGATCCACAAAATCAAAGTTTGGCACAGTTAATAAAGCAGAAGTAGATGTTTTTCTGGAACTCTCTTGCTTTTTTTGATGATCCAATTTATGTTGGCAATTTGATCTCTGGTTCCTCTGCCTTTTCTAAATGCAGATTGAACATCTGGGAGTTCACAGGTTCACATAATGTTGAAAACTGGCTTGGAGAATTTTGAGCATTACTTTGCTAGTGTGTGAGATGAATGCAATTGTGTGGTAGTTTGAACATTCTTTGGCATTGCCAGTCTTTGGGATTGGAATGAAAACTGACTTTTTTAAGCCCCGTGGCCACTGCTGAGTTTTCCAAATTTGCTGACATACTGAGTACAGCACTTTCACAGCATCATCCTTTAGGATTTGAAATAGCTCAACCGGAATTCCATCACCTCCACTAGCTTTGTTTGTAGTGATGTTTCCTAAGGCCCACTTGACTTCACATCCCAGGATGTCTGGCTCTAGGTGAGTGATCACACCATCGTAGTTATCTGAGTCGTGAAGATCTTTTTTGTACAGTTCTTCTGTGTATTCTTGCCACCTCTTCTTAGTATCTTCTGCTTCTGTTAGGTCCCTACCATTTCTGTCCTTTATTGAGCCCATCTTTGCATGAAATGTTCCCTTGGTATCTCTAATTTTTTTGAAGAGATCTCTAGTCTTTCCCATTCTATTGTTTTCCTCTATTTCTTTGCACTGATCACTGAGGAAGGCTTTCTTATCTCTCCTTGCTATTCTTTGGAACTCTGCATTCAAAAGGGTATATCTTTCCTTTTCTCCTTTGCCTTTCACGTCTCTTCTTTTGTTAGCTATTTGTAAGGCCTCCTCAGACAACCATTTTTCCTTTTGCATTTCTTTTTCTTTGGGATGGTCTTGATCACTGCCTCCTGTAGAATGTCACGAACCTCCATCCATAGTTCTTCAGGCACTCTATCGGATTTAATCCTTTGAATCTATTTGTCACTACCACTGTATAATCATAAGGGATTTGATTTAGGTCATACCTGAATGATCTAATGGTTTTTCCCTATTTTCTTCAATTTAAGTCTAAATTTTGCAATAAGGAGTTACTGATCTGAGCCACAGTCAGCTGCCTGTCTTGTATTTGCTGACTGGTATACAGCTTCTCTATCTTTGGCTGCAAAGAATATAATCAATCTGAGTTCGGTATTGACCATCTGGTGATGTCCATGTGTAGAATCATCTCTTATGTTGTTGGCAGAGGGTGTTTGCTATGACCAGTGCATTCTCTTGGCAAAACTCTGTTTAGTACCTTTTTACTGAATAGGAAACATTAGTTCCCGAAAGCTGTGCCAGCTCCTGGCCAGAATTCTGAATTGGTCTCTGTCAGTATCCTACTATTTTGCACTCAATGCCCCTCAATTGCTTTTCCTGACTGCATCACAGTTCTTTAAGTGGCATGGCTCCCAGGTGTAACTTCCAGTTTTCTTCTACTTAATCCTACTTTCCTATTGAAATGCATTTCAACCCCATACACCATGAGTATTTTTATAAGTTTATTCTTACTAGAGTAATTGTGATTGTCCTTGAAGGCAGCTTTATGTACTTGTCCTTTGAGGCAATTTTTATTTTAACAGAGAACTTGTGAATGTGCAAAACCTTTATCCTCCCCAAATTAATCTCCAAGGGATTTCAGACACCAAATAGAGAAGTACAAGGGGCAAAACTTGATCTCTCTGGATCTGGTAACAGAAATATGGATTTTTCCTATTAAAGATGATAAAAAAAAAATCTATGTTTATTTTTGCTTCCTTTCTATGGCACATCATGTAGTGCTTGCACATGGTTTTATGCTTGACTTCTCATTGCTAAAGATAAAGAATTAAATTATATTAGAGCTTGTTTTGGGAAACCCATGGGGCACATGTAGTTAATTAGAGATATGCCCTAGGTTTCCTTTCCTCATGTATCCTAAGGGATATAAAACACATCCCAATAGAGTTTCTTCTGGAAATCTTATTTAGCCAGGAGGCAATTTTTTTTTTTAATGTTCTCATCAATTTAAATGGATGCTTTTAGAACTCTAAACTTTATATTAATTCTAAAGTCTCCTTTTACTTAGGAAAAAATTCTCAAATCATTAGTGTGAAAAGACATTTTGTTTGACTAAATGGGATTCAACATCTCCTAATTCTTACAGTCTCATGGCATAGATGTGGATTTCTTTATTTTGGCTGCTGTAAGTTGATATTCCTCTTTCAATTCGTGTAATCTAACTGCAATGCAGACTCTGATGGGTCAGTTATAAAATGCATGTTAAAAGAGGAAGAGTTTCAATTATCAAAATAATTCCATATAATTCCTTATGCTTCCCAATGTTTTTGAGGAGCTAAACATTGTTCTGAATGATATTAACTTCCTTCTTGCCCCTCTTTGGCAACTGTCCCATGTTTTAGAAGAGCCATTTCCTGGAATTTTATCAGAGAATTTTTACTGACTTAACTGCATCTTTGTTTTCTTATTTGTGACCTAGTTATACCTAAGAGGGTATGGCAATCCAGAAGTCAATAATAATACTCTTTGCAATTTCATAATGAAATCAATTTTTTGTCCTTTTAGTACTCTCAACACAATCATACTATTCTTCACTGCTATTTGTTTGCTAGCTTTCGGGGTCGTATGCATAGTTTGCATATGATCATAACAACTTATTCATTCCCACATAACTTAGGACATGTGACTTCAGGGTTCTCAGGGTGTGCTTCAAACAGAATAACATGGGGGACCTGGCAAAGCCTGGAAATAAAACTTATCAGTTAAGGCTGCCTTTGGCTTCACTGAATTGACACTCAACTCTACAAGCCTGACTGAATAGGGTTTTCTTTTTCTGGTATTATAAGAAGAGTGAACCCCACAACCAGGACTGGTCAGTTGCTCAAGAAAACTGCCAAGGACCTGAGCTTTTTACTAGCTTCCTGGTCTGCTATCCTTAGAGTGTGGTTCTCATCTTCAGGGATGAAAGAAAAGAGCCCCACCTCCAATCACGCAAGGCAGGGAGGGCACGAGGCAAAACTGTACATTGGCTGATTTGGTCTTCTGTTATCAGAAAAGTAAGTGCTTTCCTGGAACTTCTACAGGCTTATATCTAGTTGACCAAGACCTAAGTCACATGGCTATGGGAGTTTGGGGCTGTGTTTTCAAGTGGTTTTAAGCATACATTCAATTAGAATTCCCTGGTGGCTCAGAGGGTAAAGCGTCTGCCTGCAATGAGGGAGACCCGGGTTCGATCCCTGGGTCGGGAAGACCCCCTGGGGAAGGAAATGGCAATTCACTCCAGTATTCTTGCCTGCAGAATCCCATGGACCGAGGATCCTGATAGGTTACAGTCCATGGGGTTGCAAAAGAGTCAGACACGACTGAGCAACTTCAGTTTCAATCAGAATAGAAAGAAGAAGGGGCGACGGATATTGAGTAGACAACTAGCCGTGTCTGCCAAACAGGGATTTAGGGGAAGAGAAGTGAATGGGTGACACAGTGCCCCTGATCTAAAGCTCACTAGCGATGGATACAAAGAGAGTTCCTGTGAAGTAGGGGACCTGGGACAGGTCACCCTGGGCTTTACCTTGTCACACTCAGTACGATTCTATACTTGCAGATCTGAAAACCCGAACTCTACGCTTCTCAGTGACTCTCTGTTATTTGAATACTCACTCACTCGAAGCTGTAGGAAGACAACCAGAAAGATGATTTATTAGTTTATGATGAGAATATTGCCAGCAAACATACCAACTGTCGATGCTCACTAATGAAATAATCTTTCCCTGAGGGCAGATGTATATGTGAAGCAAATCATTAGAATGAAATCAAACAGCGATGTAAGTGGGGTGACCTTGGTGGCTAATCTAGTGGAACTAAGACACGGTAGCCCTCAGCTCCCATCCTCCAGACGACCTGTATGTAATTGTACCTGGGAATAAAATAACAGTTTTTCTCACCTTTTGAGAGAGAGTGTTCCTATGAAAGCTTTCATAAGCGGAAATGGGATAAAGTTAAGAAGTAATGACCTTAGGATATGTATTGTTAATGAGTGCTCAAAATAAATTGAGATAAAACACAGATGCGGAGAAGGCAATGGCAAGCCACTCCAGTACTCTTGCCTAGAAAATCCCATGGATGGAGCAGCCTGGTAGGCTGCAGTCCGTGGGGTCGCTCAGGGTCGGACACGACTGAGCGACTTCGCTTTCACTTTTCACTTTCACACATTGGAGAAGGAAATGGCAACCCACTCCAGTGTTCTTGCCTGGAGAATCCCAGGGACGGGGGAGCCTGGTGGGCTTCCGTCTATGGGGTCGCACAGAGTCGGACACGACTGAAGTGACTCAGCAGCAGCAGCAGCTCAGATAGAATTCAGAGCTGTGGCAACTTAACACTGAGATGCTGATTGCAGTTCTATGGGGATGAGCTGGGTGGCGCCACTCTTGGCTCTAAGGATGTGCGCTGCCTCTATAAAATAAGTGTTAGTCGCTCAGTCGTGTCTGACTCTTTGCGACCCCATGGACTATACAGTCTGCCAGGTTTGGAATTCTCCAGGCAAGAACACAGGAGTGGGTAGTCGTTCCCTTCTACAGGGGATCTTCCGGACCCAGGGATCGAACCCGGAAATCCTTCATGGCAGGCGAAGTCTTTACCGTCTGAGCCACCAGGGAAGCCTGGCCTCTATAAAGTCAGTTCAGTTCAGTCCAGTCGCTCAGTTGTGCCGATTCTTTGCGACCCCATGAATCACAGCACGCCAGGCCTCCCTGTCCATCACCAACTCCCGGAGTTCACTCAAACTCATGTCTAGCGAGTTGGTGATGCCATCCAGCCATCTCATTCTCTGTCGTCCCCGTCTCCTCCCGCCCCCAATCCCTCCCAGCATCAGAGTCTTTTCCAGTGAGTCAACTCATCTCATGAGGTGGCCAAAGTATTGGAGTTTCAGTTTTAGCATCAGTCCTTCCAAAGAACACCCAGGATTGATCTTCTCTAGAATGGACTGGTTGGATCTCCTTGCAGTCCAAGGGACTCTCAAGAGTTTTCTCCAGCACCACAGTTCAAAAGCATCAATTCTTCAGTGATCAGCTTTCTTCACAGTCCAACTGTCGCATCCATACATGACCACGGGAAAAACCATAGCCTTGACTAGACGGACCTTGGTTGGCAAAGTAATGTCTCTGCTTTTTAATATACTATCTAGGTTGGTCATAACTTTCCTTCCAAGGAGTAAGTGTCTTTTAATTTCCTGGCTGCAATCAGCATCTGCAGTGATTTTGGAGCCCCCAAAATAAAGTCTGACACTGTTTCCACTGTTTCCCCATCTATTTCCCACGAAGTGATGGGACCAGATGCCATGATCTTTGTTTTCTGAATGTTGAGCTTCAATCCAAAGGCTCACTGCAAAACCAAGTGTTAGACGCTCAGTCCGACTCTTCTCGACCCATGGACTGCAGCCCACCAGGGTCCTCTGTACATGGTATTCTCCAGGCAAGAATACTGAGTGGGTTGGCATGCCCGTCTCCGGGAAACAAAAGCTGAATGCGATTTCCACCTTTTTCCGTAAAAATAAAAACCCTCTTCAGATTTCTCTTGGTTAGTAAAACTAAGTACTCATGCAGGTATTCTGTAAAAATCAAAGTGGGAAAAAGCAAACTTTTGAAAATCAGGAGATACCTGTTACCACGCCCTCGGCTGCTGCACAGTCACCCTCACCCTCACCCCAGGGCCAGCATGTGTTGCCTGTGTTTGCGTCTCTGGCTCTCCTCTTCTTGGCTTCAGATTTTGATGGGTTCCTCTTTTTGACGGTTACATTCTTTCCTTGTGTGTGTTTAATATATTCACTCTGGTTATCCCCAAGACTGGACCTGGTGAATAAATCTGGGGACTGGCAGGAAACAGATAGGAAATGGACAGCAGTGCATCCTGAGGCTAGCCAAGGTGGAGGGTTAGCACTAGCCCTAGAATCGTGTTGCTTTGCCAGTAGCTCCAGGTAAAGGCTGGGTTTCCCTGGTGGCTCTGGTAAAGAATCTGCCTGCCAATGCAGGCGACAAGGGTGTGATCCCTGGGTTGGGAAGATATCCTGGAGTAGGAAATGGCAAACCACTCCAGTATTCTTGCCTGGGAAATCCCACGGACAGAGGAACCTGGTGGGCTACAGTCCATGGGGTTGCAAGGGTCGGACACAACTGAGCCACTTTCACTTTCTTCACTTTATAGAGGCAGAGGGCATCCTGAGTGTTGAGAGTTGGGCATGTCTCAGTGACTGAACAACAACATATGTATATGTATATATATGTGAAGAATAATTTTTAGCATTAACTTCTGAGAGAATAACAATTTCTCTACTTAATTCTATCAACACAACAGACTGAAGGAATTTGGGGGCACAATTAATTTGTAATTGAGAATCTCAAGGGTCATCTCAGATCAAGGAGCTTGACACAGGTTTAAAATGAGTCTCTTCTACATATTTCCTGTTTTATTTATCTGAACTTTCCTCTCAGCCTTGATCACTGACCTTGAGTTTTCTCACAAATTTAACTACATTTTCATGCTCTAAGCCATTTCATTTTCCTTAACCAAATCACCCCAAGACTTAGTGGCTTAAAACAGCAATCATATTATTATCTTATGTTTTTATGAATTCACTGGACTCTGTTAGGAGTTTTTTGGTTTAGTTTTTGTATCTGGGGTTGGAGTCGTGTTTAAACTTGACTAGAACAGAACATCAAAGGTGACTCACTCATGACACATTTGATGCCAAATATTGGCTGGTTGAGAGACATGGACAGTAGCCTGCCTGGGAAAGACTGAGGATGAGAAGGTTAGATAACATCACTGATTCATGAGTGATGAGTTTCAGAAAACTCCAGGAGATGGTGAAGGACAGGGAAGCCTGGTGTGCTGCAGTCCCTGGGGTCACAAAGAGTTGGACACGACTGAGCGACTGAAAAACAACAAATTGGCTGGTTGCTTTGCTGGGGGCAGTTGACTAGAGAGGGTACACATGTCCCATGCTGAGCTTGTCACAGCATGGTGACTTGTCTGAGAGGGAGGGTCCTAGGAAAGAGGAAGTGGGAGATGCCAATCCAAAGACTAAACCCAGAATTAACAGAGTATCATTTCTGCAGTGTTCTCCAGGCTATGCAGTTATAGCATCAGTCCAGATTCAAATGGTTGGAAAACAAATTCCCCTCTTGATGGAGAGAGTGACAAAAGAGTTTTTGCCATTTTTAATCCCCAACTGGTTTTTGGAGCCATAGGAATTTTTCCCTACTCAGACCCTACACTGAGTCACTTAGGTTGTCATTAAATCTGGTATTCCAGTAGCAACTTTTTCACCAGTTTGGCCCCTGTCACATTAAATTCTTCTGCTCCAATATTGTCTTCTTTCTCTATTACTGCCTTTTAAAAAACTGAAGTATAGCTGATGTACAATATTATATGTTATATGTTACAGGTGTATAATATAGTGACTCAGAATTTTTAAAGGTTATACTTCATTTATTGTCATTATAAAATAAATATGGCTGTGTTGTACAATATATCCTTATATTAATAGCTCATTTTTAAAAATTATTTTTGCCTTTTTTAAATCTTAGAAGTTGTAAACATCCCAAGTCAGAGACTACATTCCTTTCACCTTACTTACCATTTCAATATTAAATAAACACAAGGGTTTCCCAGATGGCGATAGTAGTAGAGAGCCCACCTGCCAATGCAGGAGACATAATAGATGTCGGTTTGGTCCCTGATTTGATCCCCTGGAGAAGAGGATGGCAGCCTGCTCCAGTATTCCTGCCTGGAGAATCTCATGGACGGGGGAGCCTGGCGGGCTACAGCCCATAGGGTGGCAGAGTCAGTGACACAGCACAGGTGCACGCAGGAACGCAGGCAGCCTGAGATGCCATCTGCCTTCTCCCTTTAGGCTGTGGCATACAGCCTTCCCTCCTTGGCTTATAGGGTCCTATTCTTCAATGCAAATGTCACCTCCTGTCCAAATTCTAGGTTACAGTCAATCACTTCGCCCCGTGGACTCCACACAGTTTCACCGTCATTTTCTCGTGTATTTTGGATATAACTCAAATGTCCCTCAGTCTCAGTCTGAGTACAAATGTCGTCACGTTAGCGACAATACCTGACTTTTGTTAACTTGGTAGCCTTTTTTGCACGGGGAGGTGCAGAGTTGTCTTCTTTCCTACCCCAGAATGAGCCTTCACCTACTGGTGCTGATGCTGTCCAACTATCAGCGTCTTGTGTTTCAACCTGAATCAAAAGCCGATGGCAAAATCCCAAGATCCGGCCTCCAATCCATCGGCACAGTGAAAGGGACGCTCGGGTCTCCCGTTAGATTGGGAAGTGTAGGTTTTTTGCCAGGTGGGCGTCTCTACCCACAGTCAGTGCTCTGAACTGCAGAGATGCTTAAGTAGACTGGGAACTTAATTTTAAAGCCGACAACTGGATAAACACCAGAATAAACAGCAGAAGAGATGAATGTGTGACCCGGGGCCGAGATGAGCTGGCTGACACCACTAGGACACTGAACCCGGTTCCAAGTTTCCTGGCAGCCACGGCGTAAAGCGGACACCTGCTAGCCAGCGCTGTTGTTTTCACTGTCAGACACCAGGGCTGCCAGATGCTTTCTACAAAATCCTGGTGCACTTGATGCATCTTTATCTGCAAGCTCAGATATCTGCGAACCTGGGCGCCCCGCCACACCCAGGAGAAGGCAGAGGAGAGTGCTGCCAGAAGCTACCTCTGATCGGGTCTGGTCTGGGGAGAGGGACTTGGGCCGGCGCTCGTCTTCAACTCCTGGTGTCCGCTGGCACTCGACTCCGGGTGTCCAGGCAACACTCCGAGCGAGCAGGCCATCAGGCTTTTCTTTTCCTCTTGAAGCAGGAAAGGAGGAGATGATGGTCCTCAGGTGGGTTTTTTCGTTCAGACAGCGGGCTGTGCCTGCAAAGGGGCGCTGCCCGCGGAGGTTGCAAAGACACCATCGCCTGCACTAGCCTGCCCTGCCCGGTTCCTGGGTGCGGTCCCTCGCTGCTTTCCCGTCGGGTGGGCTTCGGGCAGCAGGCAGCAAGCCGCAGTCATCCGCAGAGCCTGGATTCCTGGCCGGCGTGCGGGGCGGGCTTTTCGGGAGGGCGGGGTTTAGGCGCGCCGGAGCGGGGGGGGCGGGGCCTCGCGAGGTGGGCCTACGGGGCGGGGCCTCGCGAGGCGGGGCGGGGCTTCGGCGCCGGGAGGGGGCGGGGCGGCGGCGGAGCGAAGGGCGGGGTGGGGCGCGGAGGGGGCGGCCGCCCGCGGGGAGGCGGTCAGTCACCTGACCGCTGCCCGCGCTGCCCGTCGGGCTCGCTGCCGCCGTCAGTCGGGCCGCGCCGCGCCTCGGCTGTGGTGAGTGGCTCGCCCGTCCCGGGCGCCCTTCGCCGGGAGGGTTCGGCGCGGCGGCGGCGGCGCGCTGTCTGGCCGTCGGCCGCTGAGGGGCGGTCTTCGGGCGGGTCCGGGGGAGGCGGCGGAGCGGGGGGCGCGGGGCGGCCGCTTCCCGGGTCGGGGCGGCTGCGGGCGCGGGTTCCTGGAAGGGGCCGCGTCCGCCGGAAGGGGCGAGCGGCCCCGCGCGCCGCCGCCAGCGCCGCTGTTCTCGGGCCGGCTCTGTACTTTACCCGGCGCCGCGGGGCTGCGGGCCCCTCCGCCGCCTCCAGGGCGCGCCACCCCCGCCCCGAGGCCGCGCCGGGCGCCCGGCTGTGACACCTCAGCGGCGCCCGCGCGGCCGGCCCGGCCCCGTATTGTTCTCCCGCCCACCCTCGGCCGCCGCGGCCCGCGAGCTGTCGGCCTCCCGTCTGCCCAGCCGGGTGGGGGGAGCCGCGGGCTGTAGGTGGCGCGTGTAATCGCGGACTCAGAAAGGCCGAGTCGGTGGCTGGAGCAAAAACACCACCTCGCGGGGCTGGCTGGGTTTAGCCAAGACTGGTTGTGGGGGGAGCCCCCGGGGGATCCCAGGACCCCCTCCCCACCCTCCTTGTTGGGAGTTTTGCCCAGCACGCTCTTATCAAAGGCTCCCACAGTCGGGTGAGAGTGGGTGTTGCTCGTAGAGACGCCAGCTTTGTGCGTGTTTCAGGCGAGTGCCGTCGCTCGCGCGTCCTTGCGCGGCAGTTTTGTGTCATTGAGTAGAATCGTGCAGAAAGGCTTTTGTGCAATGTGAGCGTTGGGTTCGGGCTGATTCCGAGTTACAGCGTAGTAGTCCTTGTGGAAGAAACTGCTTGCGAGGGGGTGGGGGAACAAGCTGCGAGGTCAGGCTTGGAGGAACAAAGGCTGTTTTGTAGGGATGTCTTGTCTTTTGGGGGGAATTTTGTCAGTATCGGTTGTGGAGGGCGGTACGGCTAGATCTTGGGTTCCTGTGTTTTGACACTCCACATAGCCAGGAGGGGTTTGCCTTTCCGGCGGCAGTTCCGAATGCTAAAGGGGTGGGAACACCCGGGCGTGCGATTGACGAGCGCGCTTGAGCGCTTCACATGGTCAAGCAGAGAAGTGGGAATAGGCCGGCTGGCCTCTTCCTGGGCTTGGGTAGTGGTGCAAGGGCTGGCTGGACTGGAAAAGGCTTCCTACTTCAATTCAGCCTTTGGAGTAAAGAAAGATGTTAGTCGTTCAGTCGTGTCTAACTGTTGTATCCCGTGGTCTGTAGCCCTCCAGACTCCTCTGTCCGTGGAATTCTCCAGGCAAGAATATGGGAGTGGGTTGCCATTCCCTTCTACAGGGGAATCTTCCCCACCCAGGGATCGAACCTGGGTCTCCCACTTTACAGGCAGATTCTTTACTGTCTGAACCACTAGGGAAGCCTGGGGGCGGGGCGGGGCGGGGGGAGACATCTGGTGAGTCAGCTTGCAGTAGGACAGCCGTGGTTTAAGTGATAGCCTGGCATCGTGCGTGATTGTTGTTGTTTAACCTATAGCCGCGTCAAGTGTTTTACCATTGTTCAGTTTGTTGGTCGGCTCGCAAGGTAGATGACTCCTTAAAAAGAAAGTTGGGCTGCTGAGTCATTCGCCCCAGCCGGAGAGGTAATTAGGAACAGCTGGTGCCGGTACGCTCATCACATGCCTCCACTATAAAAGGCCAAGGAGCACTCCAGATGGGTTGCCTCAGAGGCCTGAAGCTGGGGTTGTGTGTGTGTGGATGCAGGTAATCAGTGGGTGACGTGCCAGCACTCTTAGGAAGCGGCCAAGTAATGCTGAGATGGTGTTTAAACACAGAGCAGCCTCGTGACCTACTGCCTGAGAAGTTTGTGCCAGTGAGCTAAAACAGAGGAAGAAATGTGCAGCTAGGAGTCACCTCCCAACAGTACTGTAACAAACACTCATTTCTCTTACTGCACTCAGGGCTTTTTTTGTTTCCCTGTTGTGGTTTTGCTGTTGTGTGGTGTATACATCTCAGAAAATGCACTTAATCTGTTCTTCATAAAGATTTCTTTAGGAGAACGCCAAAGGCACCCGCCTCTTGGTTTTTCATGGGCCGGGGCTTTTCAGGCACACAGTAGTAGTTTCTGGTGCGGAGAGGAGAACGTGGGTGGAATTAACAGGTCTTTCGGTCAAGTCTAGAAAGCGCTGACTGATGAAAGGCAAACCATATGGCTGTCTGTCTTATTGTCTTAGAAGTGATGACCCTGGTGTCTTTCCAAGTTGGATCATTACTTCTTGCTTTAAAAAGGAGCCCAAGACCCAGGCGTACAGTCCCTATTGTCTACAAAGTTTAGGGATGGGAAATGTGGACTGGGAGCAGCTGGCCCTTATCTGTGGTCAGAAGAATGAATGATTCTTTTTTCTTTTTGATGGACTTTTATTTAAGATATTTTGTAGTAGAAAATGGTGCTTTATGTTTGCAACTAGAAGAGATTAGAAATCATGAATTTTTTAGGGATTTGGGTTTCTAAGGTGGGTGCCAGATGATTCATTTGGAAGAAAACAATAAGCCCTTGGTTTTTTTTAAACATCACTTCTATAAAATAAGAACGACATTAATCTTCAGGGTACAGACTAATAGTAGTATATGCGTGTTTTATAACGTAGGTTTTTTGCCTCTCCCCCCACCCTTAGGAACATAAAGAGTTTGTTAACCACTGCCAATAATACTCTTTCAACAACTAGGGTGTTTTTTTTTTTTAACTTGTGATTTCCTCTTAAAAGCTATCATTCTTTCAGATGTTCTTAATTAATATAAATTTCACATTTTTTTTTAATCCTGTATTTTAAGGATTTAGAAACTTGAGGGTACATTTTATCATTACATTGTTAATGTTGAGAATGGAGGGAACAACAAATGCAAAGTTGCCCATTACCTATGATACCATGTATTTTGAATTTGGAGACAAGTCAGGAGGTTGGTTTGTTTCATGGATAGGATCTGAAGTGTAGTAATAAGTGAAAGGGTATAATGGGACCACCGGAAAATAATGTGCACACTGGAGTATAATTTGTATGTAACATATTCTTTGCAAAATTACTCTGTGCTGTTACTCCTAGAAGTCTACATTTTTAGGGGGCCAACTTTACAAGGGGCCCTTTTAACAAGGATTAAGAAGACTACATATTGGAAAGTGGCATTTTCCCCCTTAGGAGAATATGATTTACTCAGAAAATCAGCCTTCTAGGCATGCTGGGGGATGGTGAATGTTTACCATTCAGTTAAAATCTTGTAGGCCGTATGCCTTTTGTACTCCTGTACTGTGAAAAAGCCTTTGACTGTGTGGATCACAATAAACTGGAAAATTCTGAAAGAGATGGGAATACCAGACCACCTGACCTGCCTCTTGAGAAACCTGTATGCAGGTCAGGAAGCAACAGTTAGAACTGGCCATGGAACAACAGACTGGTTCCAAATAGGAAAAGGAGTACGTCAAGGCTGTATATTGTCACCTTGCTTATTTAACTTATATGCAGAGTACATCATGAGGAACGCTGGGCTGGAGGAAGCACAAGCTGGAATCAAGATTGCTGGGAGAAATATCAGTAACCTCAGATATGCAGATGACACTACCCTTATGGCAGAAAGTGAAGAGGAACTCAAAAGCCTCTTGATGAAAATGAAAGAGGAGAGTGAAAAGGTTGGCTTGAAGCTCAACATTCAGAAAACAAAGATCATGGCATCTGGTCCCATCACTTCATGGGAAATAGATGGAAAAACAGTGGAAACAGTGTCAGACTTTATTTTTTGGGGCTCCAGAATCACTGTGGATGCTGATTGCAGCCATGAAATTAAAAGACGCTTACTCCTTGGAAGGAAAGTTATGACCAACCTTGATAGTATATTAAAAAGCAGAGACATTACTTTGCCAACCAAGGTCCGTCTAGTCAAGGCTATGGTTTTTCCCGTGGTCATGTATGGATGTGAGAGTTGGACTGTGAAGACAGCTGATCGCCGAAGAACTGATGCTTTTGAACTGTGGTGTTGGAAAAGACTCTTGAGAGTCCCTTATACTACAAGGAGATCCAACCAGTCCATTCTAAAGGAGATCAATCCTGGGTGTTCATTGGAAGGACTGAAAGTTGAAACTGCAATACTTTGGCCACTTCATGCGACGAGTTGACTCACTGGAAAAGACTCTGATGCTGGAAAGGTTGGGGGCGGGAGGAGAAGGGGACGACAGAGAATGAGATGGCTGGATGGCATCACCGACTCTGTGGACATGAGTTTGAGTGTACTCCGGGAGTTGGTGATGGACAGGGAGGCCTGGCGTGCTGTGATTCATGGGGTCGCGGAGAGTTGGACACGACTGAGCGATTGAACTGAACTGAACTGTGAAAAATGATGTTGAGAATAATGGTCGCAAAGCCTCTTAAAATGGCCAGTTGTCAGAGATTCTCATCACAATGCTGATCCTCTCCAAGACTTAGGTTTAAGGAATCATCTCTTCCTCCCAGCTTTCTGACCAGTGTTCTGTTAATGGGAGAATTGTCCTAATCCTGAACTCAATTTCCTGAGGCTTCTACACAGGAGACATAAGAGACACAGGTTCGATCCCTGGGTTGGGAAGATTTCTTGGAGAAGGGAATGGCAACCCACTCCAGTATTCTTGCCTAGAGAATCCGCATGGACAGAAGAGCCGTACATTCTGTGGGGTCACAAAGAGTTGGACATGACTTAGCACACGCATGCACACACTACTAAATGGTGTATTTTATTTGGTGGAATGGATGACTTACAAAACTATTTTAATTTAAAAAGATATGCCAAATAAGGTATTCTGCCCAAGCCCAAGGTATGGGTAATTTGAGCACTAATTGCCAGAATCCAGGCCCCTTGGAGAAAGCAAACGTTTCATGACTGCAGATAAAATAGAGCTGTACACCCACCATGAAACCTGGGCTTCTGGCTGCCACAGTATTGACGGAACTGAAGTGGTGGGTCTGGTCACTGTAGAGTTGACAGAGAAGAAGCAAGCAGAGTTACTGAAAGTGAGTCACCTAAAGCCAGACTGCTGAAGGTCAAGTTCTTGCTCCGTTACTTACCTGCTCAGACAGGTTACTTCACTTAGTCCTGTCTCCTTTTCTCATCTGTAAAATGGGATGATGATAATAGAATCTGCGTCATAGAGGTGGTTGCAGATTAAGTACATTAATGTGTGTTAAGTGGTTAGAACAGTGCTGGCTCCACGTTAAACATCAATATGGTTGGTTGTTATTGTCTGTTCTTTAGTTCATTGAAGTACTTGGTTACAGTCCTGTGTTGCCGCCTCCTCAAGCTGCTTTCAGCCATTGATCAGAGAGAGGTTGAAGGGAAGCGCGTGGGTGTGCTGCGCATGGCTGCTACTGGGAAGACAATTCAAGTGAGCATCCTGACAAATCACTGAGCATCTCAGACAGAGACCACTCTGAGGGCGAGGAGCACAGGACATGGATTTCTATTAAAGGGATCAGCCGATTAAACAGTCTCAGCCAGATGCTCTCGAGGCAGTTATTACCAGTTAATTGGAATTGGCTTTTTAATAAATGAAAACACCTGCCGTCCTGCATCTCATCTATTTATTCCTCCCTTTATGGTTGAGGACATTGTGGTCCGGCAGGTTAGTAACCTATCCGGTCCCTTCCTGCTTATTACCATTAGGACAGAACTGATTTATTAATATTGATTCTCATTTATGGCTTGTATGTGGTGAACATTTGCAGTGTAAATTTACCTGCCAATTACATCTAGGTGGTGTACTTTTTAAAAATGACGTCCCTGTATTAATATAGAGAGGTATCGATGATGAACAGTGGGTATATTTATCACATAGCTTCTTGCATCTATTAGTAGTTCAGAAAGGTCATGTCAAAGGTTTTGACCATCCTTTTGACTAGAATGTGTCAGTTTCTTACTGATAATGATATATGTCTTCTATTTTATCTCCATGGAACATTGAATGTGGTTTGGCTGTGTGTGTTCAGTAAACTGTGAGATGCTGTATTGGTGGTGTAATGTGGATTCATTTTAGTTCTGTTCTTTGGAAATTGGGAATTTTCTAAAGAGTAAAAGAGAAAACAATGTTTGCTGCACTCTTAAGTTACTTGAAATGTGTACCAAATTAAAACTCTCGATCATTGATAATTCTTTCTGTTTCCATCATGGGTGTGAGGATTGAGGAAGCAGCTGGATTCTTTTAGTTCATCTTCTAAGATAGAACATTTATCTTGTGACTTCTTTGTCCTTATAATTGACTTAGGATTAGATTGGGCAAAATATAATTTGGGTTATCTAGCAACTATTCTCTTTTAATATGATCACTCCTCTAGAACCGATCCTTTGTGTTATTGAGGATCAGGGCATATTAATAGCATCATAAAAATTGTCCCCAAGCAAATACAAGGAACAAAGACAGAGCGGCTGCCAGGATCTTGGCTGTTAATGACGGTCCTAGAAGCACAGTGGGCATGCCATGGAGTCAGCGGGCTGCTGGCTCCTTTCTCAGTACTGACACTGCTTAGAGAATGTTACCTCCATGCAGCGGAAGCTCTGTGTAAGTCACGGCCTTTTAAAAAATAAATGTAAGTCATTTTCTTAATGGCTTAGGAAACTTAGTAATCAAAGGATATTTTTGTAAGTAAATAACAGTCTCCCAGCTACTATCTGGTAAAGTCATTTTCACTTTGTCATTTCTTAGATTGGATCTTAGTCATCGTGGTCAGCTGCACTCCATTTCCCCATCCCCCGTTAAAGTCAAATTACATTAAAAAGCGTTTTATATGGTGGGATCATTTTTTCCATTTGTTTGTAGCCTGGCAGTATCCCACCTCTGTGGTTATAGACTAACCGTGGTATGCGTGTAGGGAATGTCTTGCCTTCTCCTTCGGCCTCCCTCTTCCCCAGCACACACACTGATCTCTTTCTTTACTGACTGGTCAGCCTCTGGGATTCCCAAGGGAGATGTTTTTGCCTAAGGAGGTGACCTCCTAGGCCCCTGCTGGTATGGTACGACCCATCCACTTCACTTCCTACTTGCTGCTATCTTCATGTCCTTAATATCTTTTTCTCCTCTAAAGTGTGCCAGCGTCTTTTGGAAGTCTGTTAAATCAGTGAGGAGACGTACTTGTCTTTCAGAGAGTTTGCTATAAAATGGGCAGCTATAAAAAATTTATTAGTCTTTCAATGAATTGATTAGGTTTCAATGATTAGGTTGTCCTTTTGGAGTAAGTAGGGTTTGGTAAGATCAGTAATTTCATTAGGTCAGTAATTTCATCACTGATTTCATTAGTATTTTGCACTGAACTGTTTTATAAACTGTGGTTATCAGATCTTGGCCCAAGACACTTTTCATTTTCAAAGTATTTCATTGTTCAGTCTCAGTCGTGTCCAACTCTTTGCGACCCCATGGACTGCAGCACATCAGGCTTCCCTGTCCTTCATCATCTCCTGGAGCTTGCTTAAACTCCTATCCATTGAGTTGGTGATGCCATTCAACCATCTCATCCTCTGTCATCCCCTTCTCCTTTTGCCTTCCTTCAGTCTTCCATCAGGGTCTTTTCCAGTGAGTTGGCTCTTCGCATCAAAGTATTGGAGCTTCAGCATCAGTCCCTCCAATGAATATTCAGGATTGATTTCCTTTAGGATTGAGTGATTTGATCTCCTTGCAGTCCAAGGGACTCTCAAGAGTCTTCTCCAACACCACAGTTCAAAAGCATAAATTCTTTGGCACTCAGCCTTCTTTATGGTCCAGCTCTCACATCCATACATGACTAGTGGAAAAATATCTAGTGTCTCTTTATTTACTGTTTTTTTGAGGAGTGTTCCCAGCATGGCCCAGGACTCTCCTCTAGATAGGATTTATTACTAAACTTAGAAGGGGAAGTAAGAAAAAAGCCATTGCCCTTTTAATCGGTTCTTTCACACTCGGAAGTGACTTTTGAAGTAGAAAAGCATTTTCGCTTAACTGAGTAGAGTTCTTTGCTTACATCGCTTCATTCCTAGTTGTCATACCAAAGGAAGTGCTGGGTAGGGCTGAATCTGAAACTGTCACCAACTCTGCTTGCTTCGTTGTCTCTTGGACTGTTGCAAGTACAGTTTAAGCTCTAATGTATTTCTTTAGTTGTTTTTTTTTTTTGTGTGTGTGTGTGCTTGGCCTTTGAGGTGTGCCTGTTGTCACTGGTCAGGTTCGCTGCCAGCTCCAGGCCCCAGGAGGGCTGGGACACCCCTTCCTCCCTGGCTCAGGTTGGCAGCAGGGCTGACCAGTGGCAGAGTCGCCCAGATTCTGGCACGCCTCCCTCCCCTTGGTTCTCAGATGCCAATGTGGGAACGTCTTCCCCTCTCCTGTTGAGTTAGCTTTGACCAGCCCTCTGATCCCTGGAGAGTAAAGAATTGTGTCTTCAGGTTTCAAGGCACTTTGCTCTCTTATCTTCCTGTGCCTCTGTTCTTCCCAGCTTAACACACACAGAGGCGCATTCTGGTGCGTGTAAGATAGTAGGGTTGCTACACTCATTTCAGCATTCGGATATGCCTGTTTGTTAGGCATTGGGTTTCCATTTCATTTATGAAACAAATATTTGTGCTTTATATGCCAGGAACTTTTCTAGATTTTGGCAGTGTTTTCAGAGATTACAATCTGCAGGGCAGACCATTATTGTAGCAGGTGTTCATTGCCAAGACAGCAATGTGTCAAATATGCTTTGAAAACGTAGGACAGAAGGAGCTTAAGTTTTGGGAAATTAAAAAAGCCTAGGAATGTCAGTGATGAGTGCATAGTTTAGTGGAGGAAACAGCTTGTTTTGACAGTTTTTTTGAGAAGAGTAGAGAGAGCGGTTTTTGTAGGGGGAGGTTGGGTCAGAAAGATGTGTCTGTGTGTGCATGTTTTTAAAAGTAAGGTCAGTGAGAAAAAGTTGAAAATGCAGGATATATGTTTATTTTGCCCATGGCTAGTTCCTCTTATGGTTACAAGATGACTGCCGCAAGTTCAAGTGTACAAGTAAGTCTGACTAAGTTTCTTGGAAGAAGACTTTTTTTCCTGTGATGTCTCTCTCTCAGTGATAAAAGCCTTTCCCGAAGACCTCATAGTACTCCACCCCAGTCTCTCCTCTGTTGAGTCAGCATTGCATCAGTTTACGTCTAAACCAGTCAATGTCCAGGGAAGTGGGACCACAGTGACTGGCTGAAGCGGATTGTGATTCTTAGGGTGGGGCTAGGGTTTGCCACCCCCAGAAACTCATGGCCTCAGGTGGAGTAGACTCATAGGCACAATCAGGATTTGGTTAGAAAGTGAGGGAGGCGAAAGTCAGCTGGATGGCCCACAGGGTCATGCTTGCCTGCTACTTATCCCCACACTAAGGCAGACAGGTACTTTTTTTTTTTAATTGGCGTATATTTGCTTTACAATTGGAGTATATTTCTGCTGGACAGCAAAGTGAATCAGCTATTTGTACACATATATCCTTTACCTCTTAAGCCTGCCCCCTCCTCCAGGCCCCACCATTCCACCCCTCTAGGTCATCATAGAGCACTGAGCTGAGCTCCCTGTGTTACACAGGAGCTTCCCACTGGCTGTCTGTTTGACACGTGGCAGCATATAGACGTCATTGCTACTCTGTAGGCTCAGACTTCTGAGAGAGAGTATGTGGTTGTCTTTGGGGTTTTAGGTGATTTTTTTCCCCCCCTCTTATTTCTTACTATGATCAAGTATTATTTTTATAGTCAGATCACATAAATGTTTTATTTTAACGTGATTTAAAAGTTGTGAAAATTTGCCCATTCTACCCCAAAAATTTTGTGTAGAAAGAATATATTTCTTTTGGTCCTCTGAACAGTTCTTCAGTTCTCTGTGATCCTCCTCCTACTTGCAGGGAAGGGAGAATACATAACTGTATCTTGTAGCTTCTGATTGTTTCTAACCCAAGAGGAACCACTTTCTCTCAGCCTCTGTAGGGCACGCCCACCTGTGATGTCTGTCTCTCTTGTGAGTGGTGAGGCTAGTCCGGCTTGAGTAGTTGGTACATTGCCTGGATTGGCCAGGATCCTTTGGAACCCACATCCTTGAATCTGGGATACAAACAGATCCATCAGTCCCTCTTTACACACTCAATCATCTTGGAGGGAAAGCTGTCCTGTGGTTAGCTTATTTGCCATACCTTTCAGATTTCACAAATCATTCCACTTCAGTTTTACAGTGTTTCTGTTACACTTCTAAACTGTTCACAGCACTTTGATGTATGTTCAGAGGACTTTGTTTCATTCTTGTTCCTTCTTCTCAAGCCCAGTTTTTGGCTCTTTGTTTGGGCTTCCTTGGTGGCTCAGATGGTAAAAAATCCACCTGCAATGCGGGAGACCTGGGTTAGGAAGATCCCCTGGAGGAGGGCATGGCAACCCACTCCAGTACTCTTGCCTGGAGAATCCCCATGGACAGAAGAGCCTGATGGGCTGCAGTCCATGGGGTCACAAAGAGTCAGACACGACTGAGCGACTAAGCACAGCGCACAGCACAGCTCTTCCCATAGGAAGGGCAAACAAATAGCATAAGTAACACTTCGTGTTGTAAATTCATCAAATAGAGAGTAACTGCTAATAGGTGTTTTTTTCCCCCTAATTGAGAATAATGAATAGCCGTGATAGATGGTTAGGGGAGACTTCTTAAATGGTTGGGTAGAATTTAGAAAGGCTACTGCCAAAACACTTTCCATCTCAGATGAAAAACAATAGTATTTGCCTAGTCAGTTGTTCCTCAAATAATATTTGAACTGAGGAATATTTCAGCTTTTTAAAAAATAGATCTCAAATTAATATTACTTAGCTGACTAAATCTTGGGATTATATGTTGGAAAGTAGCTCTTTGAAGACTAGGTGGAACGTCTACAGCTCGATATTTTCCATTTTAAAGATGGTGATTTTGACTTGCAAGTTCACATCAATAATGAGAAACAGATTTTAAAATTTTAGTTGTAGCTATGTTTATTGAGATACCTAGCACTGTACTGCCTGCCAGGGATTAGTGGATTAGGTTGTCTTTAAATAAAGCATTTCAATTTAGTGCCTCTACTAAAATTAGAAAGTTTCATATCTGTGATTCATACTATAATTGCTCTACTGCAGCTGCAGTGGTGGTGGTTGGTGGTGTTAGTTGCTAAGTTGTGTCGGACTCTTGTGACCCTGTGGACTGTAGCCCACCAGGCTCCTCTGTCCATGGAATTTTCCACGCGAGAGTGGGTAGCCATTCCCTTCTCCAAAGGATCGGGTCTCCTTCGTTGCAGGTAGATTTTTTATCGACTGAGCCACCAGGAAGACCTCCTGTAACTGCTGCCTTGTTTAATTCACATTGTTGCTTAATGTTTTTTCCTCTTAATCCTTTTTTTTTTTGACTCAGATTTATTAGGAGTCGGGATGAGAAGGTGTTTGGAGTGGTTGGGAATTTCAAGGGCCCCTTTTCCGTGGTTTGCTTGTGTTTTCAGTTACTTTGCTTACTATATTTGTCAAGTCTTAGACCTACAGAAGGTCATTCTGACCGAGGTTTAGTTATAAGGCTTTCACTTCCTCTAGGCAATCAGAAATAAATAATGTAAATCACGGCTATAATTTTTACAGCTTGAAAACAAATGCCATGAATATTTCATTATGAATGTAGGACAGGAACACTTATGATTCTGTATTGAAAGTAACTTTTGGTGAAATATCTCCAGCACTGTGTCCTTCTTTTAAATTTCTATGGAAATTTCATTGGGTATAACTTCACACTTTGGTTTAAGTTCAGCCTAGTTTAGTGTCAGATTCTTTTTAATGATCTATGAGATTTTTAATGATCTATGTAATTCAGGAAGTGTTGATCAGAAATTAACAAACCGAATATTGTGTAATGAGGGGAAATGTCTGCTTCCTAACTGTCCTTTTAATCTTTGGCGTTCTCATCACATGCAGGGGACACCTGAGGCATTTCCCTCTGTTATTTGTTTTCTTCTTCCTCACTGTTACCCTGTCCTCAACACAGCATCACTGTTTAGATCATGGAATATGAATTGCTCAGTCGTGTCCAACTCTCTGCGACCCCATGGACTGTAACCTATGAGGTTCCTCCATCCATGGAATTTTCCACCAGGAGTACTGGAGTGGGTTGCCATTTCCTTCTCCAGAGGATCTTCCCAACCCAGGGATCGAACCCGGGTCTCCCTCATTGCAAGCAGATGCTTTTACCCTCTGAGCAACAGTTAGAACTGGACATGGGACAACAGACTGGTTCCAAATAGGAAAAGGAGTATGTCAAGTCTGTATATTGTCACCCTGCTTATTTAACTTATATGCAGAGTACATCATGAGAAACGCTGGGCTAGAAGAAGCAAAAGCTGGAATCAAGATTGCTGGGAGAAATATCCATAACCTCAGATATGCAGATGACACCACCCTTATGGCAGAAAGTGAAGAGGAACTCAAAAGCCTCTTGATGAAAGTGAAAGAGGAGAGTGAAAAGGTTGGCTTGAAGCTCAACATTCAGAAAACAAAGATCATGGCATCTGGTCCCATCACTTCATGGGAAATAGATGGGGAAACAGTTCCAGACTTTATTTTTGCTTACTGCTACTGCTGCTGCTAAGTCACTTCAGTCGTGTCCGACTGTGTGTGACCCCATAGACGGCAGCCTATCAGGCTCCCCCATCCCTGGGATTCTCCATGCAAGAACACTGGAGTGGGTTGCCATTTCCTTCTCCAATGTGTGAAAGTGAAAAGGGAAAGTGAAGTAGCTCAGTCATGTCTGACTCGTAGCGGACTGCAGCCTACCAGGCTCCTCCGTCCATGGGATTTTCTAGGCAAGAGTACTAGAGTGGCTTGCCATTGCCTTCTCTGAGACTTTATTTTTTGGGGCTACCAAATCACTGCAGAGGGTGACTGCAGCCATGAAATTAAAAGATGCTTACTCCTTAGAAGGAAAGTTATGACCAACCTAGATAGTATATTAAAAAGCAGAGACATTACTTTGCCAACAAAGGTCCGTCTAGTCCTGTGGTCATGTATGGATGTGAGAGTTGGACTGTGAAGAAAGCTGATCGCCGAAGAATTGATGCTTTTGAACTGTGGTGCTGGAGAAGACTCTTGAGAGTCCCTTGGACTGCAAGGAGATCCAACCAGTCCATTCTAAAGGAGATCAATCCTGGGTGTTCATTGGAAGGACTGATTCTAAAGCTGAAACTGCAATACTTTGGCCACCTCATGGGACGAGTTGACTCACTGGAAAAGACTCTGATTCTGGGAGGGATTGGGGGCAGGAGGAGAAGGGGACGACAGAGATGAGATGGCTGGATGGCATCACCGCCTCGATGGACATGAGTTTGAGTGAACTCTGGGAGTTGGTGATGGACAGGGAGGCCTGGCGTGCTGTGATTCGTGGGGTCACAAAGAGTCGGACACGACTGAGTGACTGAACTGAACTGAATATGAATTGAAATGTAATACAGTTACATTGAGGAAGACTTTTTTAACCTTAAGATACTGCCCTCTCAGAATTTGTTTCCTCATCTGTAACAGAAGTGTGTTTGGATGAATGTCATCTTTTAGTTGTGAATTCTTTGGGTCTTTTAGATTATCCATTTTCTTGAGCAGACTTGTGTAATCTTAATACTTTCTTTTTATCTTGTTGAGATCATTACTAGGCTTACTCATACTTTCATTCTTAGAGGTTGCGGAATCTCTGTATTTTGTAGCTTAACTTTTTGGGTTTGTAGAACCTTGGAAAATGTAGTTTTCTTTTGGTCACTTGCATAAAGTTGGGAATAATAACGATAAGTCTTATGCCAGGCACTGTGCTGTTAGATGCAGCCAACCATTCAGTCCTTGACGTAAGTGTTGGTGTTGTTTTCCTTACGGGGAACCTGTAGGGTGAGGTTAGAGATCTTAGCGATAACACTGTTGGAAATATCTCCATTACCTTAATTATATCCCAGTACTTGTTCTTTCCTATATCTGCTGGTAGTGCTGAAATTGATTTCCTTTTGCATTTCATAATTCTTTGTATTTTGTGTGTAACACTTTATCTTTTTCAAAGGCATTTGGGACACACGTAGGGCAGGGCCTCCCCGCTTAAGTCACAAGGATGCACATTTGCCTATGTTCACAGAGCTAGACTGGACTTGATGGATCTTTTCTTATTTTCCTGTAACAAGGTCTTCTTTTCCCACATCAAAGCATTTTGTAAAATTTCTATGAAATTTAATTATTTTGTAATTACTGAGAAGATATCAGTGGAACCTGATTTAAAACAGTGTTTTAGAGTTACCCATGAATTTTCCGGGCAGTGATAAATCAATATTTACTGATGGCTGGAGAAAATATCCATTCTAAAGGGGGAAAAAGTAACTGACGTTCCTTGGGAACCCTAAAGACAACAGAAATGGAACTGCCTTTTTTTCTGAAGGCACATATTTTTGTTTATAGTTTGTTGTCTGTTTGAACATTTTTCTGATTCTAGAGTAATATGTATTTATAGTTAAGAATTTGAGGGCAGAAACAAGGAAAAATTACCTGCAGGTAACCATTGACAATATTTTGATCTATATCCTAGCTGGAGGTTGAGGAACCAAGGTTTGTGGACGTGTCCAATGTGAGATATCTGCTAGACACAGACAGGAGTGGTTTGAGTGTGCAGTTGGATACCTGAGTACAAAGTTCGAGAACAGGCGAGATTAGACCAAATGTAAAAGTGAGAGCACACAGCAAGCCCATCAGTGATCGTGTCTGCTGCTCTTGTAGGGAGTGTTCCAGAGAGGAGAGCTGGGAGGACCAAGTCCTGGTTCTCCAGCACTAACAGCTCTGGAGGAGAAGGGGGAATCCACCAGGTTGACAAGGGGCTGCTTGAAGCGGTAAATCAGAAGGCCATGGTATCCAGGAAGCCAAGTAAAGAAAGGATTTCAGGGAGGGAATGATCAACCTGGTCAGTGTTGCTAAGATGCTACCTGAGAAGACTCAAAATTTCCCATTTGGTGATGTGAAGGCCGCTGATCCTCAGTAATTCCCAGGGAGTGGAGGGGGGAAGACTTGATTTTAGTGGGGTCAAGTGAAGAGAGAGAGGGAAGAGTTGAGAGAGAGGGAAGTGGCGGCAGTGTGAATATAGATAGTTTGTTTTTTATTTTTTGAGGAGTTTTACCATAAAGTCCTGCTCCCCAGGTGGTGCAGTGGTAAAGACTCCACCTGCTAATGCAGGAGATGCAAGAGACGTAGGTTTGATCCCTGGGTTGGGAAGATTCCTTGGAGAAGTAAGTGACAACCTACTCCCATATGCTTGCCAGAGAAATCCCATAGACAGAGCAGCCTGGGGTGCTCCAGTCCGTGGAGTCGCAGAGAGCCGGACACGACTGACCACAGCACAGCAGCACTATAAAGGAGAGCAGTAAATTTTACTGTGGCTCGAAGCACGTGTGAAGGGTCAAGAAGTTTTAAGAGCCATTGCAGTATTTCTGTATAACACTGGAAATGTTGTGTATTCCTCTTTTTCTCATAATTTTCCTTGGTGAGACTGCAGAAGCTTGTCAATTTTGTTGGTCTCCTTAAAGAATCAGCTTGTGGTTTAAATCATCAAAAGCAGCTGCCAAATTTTCTTATGTGAGTGGTTTTCTTGGCAGAAATACAACAGATTTCAGAGAGTCAGTGCTCTCAGTTCAGGCGCTCAGTTTGTGTCCGACTCTCCGTGACCCCGTGGACTGCAGCACGCCAGGCCTTCCTGTCCATCACCAACTCCCGGAGCTCGCTCAAACTCATGTCCGTCGAGTCGGTGATGCCATCCAGCCATCTCATTCTCTGTCGTCCCCGTCTCCTCCTGCCTTCAGTCTTTCTCAGCATCAGGATCTCTTTCAGTGAGTCAGTTAGGCAGTTTAACAGCTTGTTTCCCTAAAGGATACCCTTAAAATTTTAAAGAATCTATTTGAATTGATATCTTTGTCAATATGGAATATTAAACAGTATGTATAACATTGTTCCCAAACTAGAAGAAATCTTACTATATTTTTCTTCCCTGACTATCTCCTAGTTTTGTCAGAGTAATATAAGATTTTGGTTAAAGATAGATTTTTCTCTTTATCAAATTCCTTTTCTATTTGAGGAATCTTTAAAAAGCTGCAATAAGACTCACAGCTAAGTTATCAGCAGTTTAGACTTTAACTGAGTTTCACTGTTTTTTTGTTTATTGTCTGTTTAAACATCTTTTAGGTTTGTGTTTTTACAAAGTATTACACGTTTTTGATTTAAAAACGATCGATTTATCGTAAAGCAGTCTCATCTATAGCACATCTAGTTTGTCTTCAGAGATAATATCCGTCTTTACCCATTGCTGCTGCTTAATGTCTGTGGTGGTTACCTCAGTCTCTCTAGTGTTTTATGCCCTCATCATATTTATGAGCCTAAGATGTTATCTGTCTGCTGATAACAGTATTTAAGGCAGTATCTTTTGACTCAGTATAAGTCATAAAGAAATACTGCTTTTCCTTTGGATTCTGTCTGATTCTATCTCTCACCCTGTCCCCTTTATTTGTCAAGGTTAATAATTACATTTCATTTAATAACCATGATTAAGTCTCCCATTATTTGTTCTGAAAAATGAAAACCAGTTAGCAGTGTTCATGTTATTATACCTGTGTCAATATTGAACACTGGAAAGCTAAGTAACATGCTATTACATTTCTCTCCTTACAGTTTCAAGGTCACCCTGTGCCACTCAAAAACATTTATTTTTTTATTGAAATATAGTTGATTTACAATGTTAGTTTCAGATGTATAGCAAAGTGATTCAGAGACACACACACACATATTCAGACTTTTTAAAAATAGATTATTTGAGAATATTGAGTACAATACCCTGTGCTATATAGTACATCCTGGTTGGTTTTCTGTGTAGTAATGTGTGTATGTTAATCCAAAACTCCTAATTTATCCCTCCCCCTGCCCCTCCTTTCCCCTTCCATAAGCATAAGTTTGTTTTATAAGTCTATGGGTCTATTTCTATTTTATATGTAAATTTATTTGTGTCTTTTCTTTAAGATTCCACATATCAGTGATATCATATAATATTTGTCTGGCTTACTTAGTATAATACTATTTAGGTTCATACTTGTTGTTGCAAATGGTATTATTTCATTCTTTTTTAGCAGTAAGGGGGAAAAGTGTAAAGATGGAAAGAAAACTATCTCTATATGCAGATGACATGATTGTGTACATAGAAAGTCATAAGGAATCGACAAAAAAACAGATCTCATAAGTGAAGTAAGGTTGTGGAGAATTCAAGGTTAATATTTAAAAACATCAATTTTATGTCTGTAGTATCAGAAGAGAACCAGAAAGTGAAGTTTAACAAACAAGTCCGTTTATAGTAACTATAAAAAAAAACCCAAAATACTTAAGAATAAGTTTAACAAAAGATGTAAGAGATCTCTTTCCTAAGAAACTTCAAAATAATGCTGAGAGAATTAAGGAAGACCTGAGTAAATGGGGGATATGCCATGTTCATGCCTCAGAAGACTCAGTGTGTTAGATGGCAGGCCTCCCCAAATTGTTGTTTAGATTCACTGCTATCTTGATCAGCATTCTGCCGGCCCTTCCAACTGGAGAAGAAGAGTCCAGTTAAAAATGGACAGAATAACTGGACAGACATTTCACAGGAGAAGATATACCGATGGCTAGCAAACATATATAGAGATGCTCAACATTATTAGCCATCAAGAAATGCAAACTAGAACCACAGCGCTGTTGTTCAATTGCTCAGTCGTGTTCGACTCTGCAGCCACATGGACTGCAGCATGCCAGGCTTCCCTGTCCTTCACCATCTCCTGCTGTGCCACTGTATATTTGTTAGGATCGCTAAGATTAAAAAGACTGACATTACCAAGATTGGTGAGAATGTGGAGCACCTGGAGTTACTGCACACTGCTGGTAGCAAGGAAATGATACAGTTACTTTGGAAAAGTGTTTAGCAGTTTCTCAGAAGTTAAACAGAAACTCACCATATCACTCAGCTTCTCCACTCCTAGGTATTTAGTTACCCAAGAGAAATAAAGTGTATGTCTGTGAAGATGTTCCTGGAAGCTTTATTACAGCAACCCCCAAACTGGAAACAGTGCATCTTCACTATGGCCTTCCCAGGTGGCGCTAGTGGTAAAGAACTTGCTGGCCAGTGCAGGTAGATGTATGAGACACAGGTTCGATCCTTGGGTTGGGAAGATCCCTTGGAGCAGAGTATGACAACCCACTCTGGTATTCTTGCCTGGAGAGTTCCATGGTCAGAGGAGCCTGGTAGGCTACTGTCTGTGGGGTGGCAAAGAGTCAGTCACGACTGAAGTGACTTAGCACACAAGTACACACCTTTATTACAATAAATAGTGCATCCACAGTTGAATGGATAAACATATGGTGGTATGTACATATAATGGAATACTGTTCAGCAATAAAGAACCCAGACATCGAATGTACACATCTTGATTGTCATTAAACCGAGTGAAAGAAACCCAAGGCCAAATTACGTTCTGTTTACATAAGTAGAATGTGTTATTCTGTTTACACAAAAATCATGGAAAATGCACACTGATAGACAAGTGACATAAAAACAAATCATTGGTTACCTGGGACCAGGGGACCAGGGAAGGAGAGACCTCAAAGAGGCATATGGAATTTTGAGAAGTGATGGAAATTTATCCTGATGGTGGCAGTGGTTTCATCCACACATACAAGTATCAAAACTCATTGAATTCTGTATTTTAAATTTAAAACTCATTGAGTTCATTCAATGTAAATCTTGCCTCTGAGTTGATAAATAAAATAGTGAGCGAGAAGTGCATGATAGACAATATATAATTCAGTAAATCTGCCGTACTGGTATGAGCCAATTCTAGTTGCTAGTTCATGTTTTCAAAACATAGTCACACTCCATTGAGACATAACAGTCCCATTAAGAGTCGAATAGCCACCACATGTGTTACGCAAATCGAAGGCTTCATTGTTTCCTACATTGGTTTTAATAAGAGGATCTAACAGAAGAATCTGTTACTCTTCTTTTGCCTCTGGAACTTGGATTTCCTATGTTCTTTCTGCCTTTGTTGTTGTCCTTGAGTCTCTAAGGCGTGCTTGACTCTTTGTGACCTCAAGGACTGCAGCATGCCAGGCTCCTCTGTCCTTCCCTGTCTCCCAGAGTTTCCGCAAATTCATGAATTTGAGTCAGTGGTGCTATTTAAGCGTCTCATCCTTTGCTGCCCCTTTCTCCTCTGTTCCCCTTCCAATAAATTGAACATTATGGTTAAATGAGAATTGACCAGAAAGTAGTTTTTATTTGAAGTCTTACTGCAGATACCTTTAGGAACTGCCCACATTCCTGTGTAAGTTGATTATAGTGGTCATTGTCATATCTTTCACTCCAGGGTATCATTTTCATTTTAAACATTTCCAGGCTATATTCTTCTTAAATGTAGGGACTGTCTTTTTTTGTGTGTGTTTTCATGGCACCAGTCTGCTATATGGCACAGGTAGGCACTTGTAGAAAGAAGATTTGTCATTGTTAAGTGAAAGATGAAGGATGTTTGGATGATGGTCCTTCTCTGTTATATGAGTGCTTGGTGTTAGGTTACTCCCCATGCCCTCTACACTGAGAATTAAAAAACAACCAAGTTGTGAGACTTTTCACGGAAGTGAATAAAAGTCCAGCTATTTTGTACACATGGAACTTCATTCTGAATTTCTGTTCTGAAGCATTATAGATCTGGTTCCATGATGGAATATTCACCTCAGGATTTTAAAAGTTTGTATATATTTTTTAAAGTAAATTACCTTAAAGTTATTAAAATGTGATAAAGCCACAGGAACTTGTTTCATTTAAAAAAATGACTTGGAAAGCACAATACCAAGAGGTAACTGTTAAAATTTAAATTGTGTACTGAGCAGAGAGCAGGAGTTATTTCCAAATTGAGATGCAGGAAGCTTTAAAATGCCTGTTCATCCTTTATCAGCATTACAGAATGAATCAGCAATTTGCTCAGGTCAATGAACCTTTGTTTTGAATTATAACACTTTCTGTTTCTAAGAACATAGAAACATTCAGGTGCAACATAGGAATCTAAATTTGGAGTTAATAAATTCACAGAATTTTACGCCCGGAAGACTCTGTGGGGATGTTATACCTTACTCTTTATGTTTGAAATATGTCAGAAGGTGACTGAGTATGCCATTCTTAGCTGATTTAGTCATTCCTTAGTTAATGTTACTTGGTAGAAATAGATTACTGATCACCTAGATGGTTTTCAGAATGAGGAAAGTTGGATTTGAATTTAAGAATAACTTTATGTAGGGCTCCACACTGGTGAGGCCAGGGTCGGGTAGTTGTATTTCTGACTCTGGAAGAGCTATCCAAGGACTCTTCTCTGAGTACTCGGCTCAGCGGCATTGCTCCTCTGTGTTGGAGTGGCTGACTGTGCTGTGTCTGGAAGATGAAGTTAGACGGTCTGCATTTTGGGTTTGTACTAAAAATGCCGTCATTCATTCAGAAGCAGGTACCTGCATTGGGCCAGGTACTCTGTTACAAGCTTGAGCTGTAACAGAGAACAAGTCAGGCAAGGTATTGACATTTAAGCTGAGACCTAACAGGTGAGGAGTTGGCCAGCTGAAGAGTAGAAATCCAGGGGGTGGGGACAGCATGTGCAGAGGTTCTGAGGCTGGAGGGAGCTTGGTGCCTGTGGAGCGGGAAGGAAGGATGGTCAGGCTGGAGAACAGCAAGAGAGGGAGACAAAGGCTTTGAGGTAAGGCTGGATTAATGGACAACCCGACCATGCAGGTCTGGAGGACATGCTAAGGATTTAGAATTGATCATAAGGAATCTGGAAGACATTGTGGGGTTTTTAGCAAGGGATCTGTAACTTTGATGGAGGGGAATAAATTGGAGGGGATTGAGGGGACTGAGGCTTTTGTTATTTTTATTATCATCATCGTTAATAGCCGCTAATATTTAAAATTTGTTGGCTTTGGGCCAGACAGTGTGCTCAACCCTTTAACCTTCATTGTCCTCATGTAAACCTCACAACAACCCAGTGAGGTGCTGTTGTTAACCTTGTTTGAAACCGAGACCCAACCCAGCAAGGCTAAGCAGGTTTGCCAAAGCCACATAGCCAGTAAGGGGCAGAGCTGAGATTTGAACCCAGGTGCTGTATGATTCTAGACCCTGTTCTGTTAGCCAGTGGTCTTATGTTCTCAGTGTGTGAGGTCATGGTCCATTATTGGTTCGTAAAATTTGAGTGGATCACACTGGATTTTTTTTTTTTAATAGAGTAGAATTGCTTTGCTGCTGCTGCTAAGTCACTTCGGTCGTGTCCGACTCTGTGTGACCCCATATACGGCAGCCCACCAGGCTCCCCTGTCCCTGGGATTCTCCAGGCAAGAACACTGGAGTGGGTTGCCATTTCCTTCTCACTAGTAAGGATAAAATATTGCTGTGTGAATGTTTGTGTCACTTTTTATTTTACATAATTATATTTGTACATGTGTGAGCTGGTGAGGCCTTGCAAGAGGATAAACAACATTTGTCTAGGCAAGAGCCAGTGTGGCCTGGACTGGAGTTGTGACGGGACAGATGGACACAGGTGGGTCTTCACTGCAAGGGACAGAGGCACTGGGGCTTGGGAGGAGACTGGACCCCAGGGCCGAGCGTGGGAGGTCTCAGGGCTGAGGCCCAGGTTTCTGGGAGGAGTCAGGTCAGCCCACTTAAGAGAGATCGTCCCAGGTGGCTGTTTGACTCCCTGATTTTCTAGCTTCTCTCAGCTGCAGCTGTTGGAACTTGGTGTTGGCATACGGCCCAAAGCTGTAAGCTGGCCATGAATTTATGAGGTAGCCTGTCACCCAGAGCTGTCTGAACAAGGAGACTGAGCCAAAAATGAGCTCCTCTTGAGGCGGGCGGTGAGCAGACTAGCTGGAGCAGCATGTAACTGCTTGATGACATGTGGGCCGATGGCAGCTCTGTGGGGATTGGGCCTCGCTTGTCTTAGGGGAGAGTCCCTCTCCATTTAGTATGTGTTCTTCAGTGTCTTTCAGTACAGTTTTTTTTGTAATTGAGGTAAAATTGGTATATAAACATTATATGCCAATTATATATATAACCTTCAGGTGTTCCCCATTACAGTTCCACATCTGTATACATTACATGGTAATCACCACCAGCTGTCTAGTTACCATTCGTCACCACGCATACTGGTGACCCCTTTCATCTATTTTGCTCATCCTGGACTCCATTCCCTTCTAGTAAGTAAAAGTGAAAGTGTTAGTTGCTCAGTGGTATCTGATTCTTTGCAACCCCATGGCCTGCAGCCAGGCTCCTCTGTTCATGGAATTCTCCAGGCGAGAATACTGGAGTGAGTTGCCATTTCCTTCTACAGAGGATCTTCCTGACCCAGGGATCGAACCCGGGTCTCCTGCTTTGCAGGCAGATTCTTCACCGTCTGCGCCATCGGGGAAGCCCGTTCCCCTCTAGTAAGCAGCAGTCTAGTCTCTGTGTATATGGATTTTATTTTGTTTAGTTTGTTTTCTTTAGACTCCATATATGAGTGAGGATCACACGATAGTTATCTTTCTTCATCTGACTTATTTCACTTAACGTTAAACTGTCAAAATGGCAAGATTTCATTTTTTTATGGCTGAGTAGTATAAATGTACTTCACTTCTTTATCCATTCATCCATTGATGGGCATTTATGTTATTTTCATATCTTGGCTGTGATAAATAATACTTCATTGAACATGAGGGTGTGTATGTTTATAGTTGGTGTTTTCATATTCTTTGGATTAATATCCTGAAGTGGAATGGTTGGATTATACAGTAGTTCTGTTCTTCATTTTTTTGAAGAATTTCCGCAGTTTTCCATGGTGGTTTCACAGATTATGAGGGTAGGATTTATGTAGTTTTATATCATCATCAGGGCAGATGATAGGACAGAATAAGAAGGCTGGGGACTTGTCCAGGGACACTGCAAGGCACATGGTCACTGTTGAATCCGGCTTGGCTAGGGAGGTGGGCAGCCTTGGATAAAGTGGAGGGCAGTGGTCCCTGCAGTGCCACACAAACTAGAAACTAGATACACAGTTTCATTGAACGATAGCTCCTCCCTACTACTCTTAACAACAGTTCCTTATGTTGATAACTGAAATACCAAGACCGATTGCGAAAGGGAATTTACTACCCTTTCAATGTGGGCACAACCCGAAAGTCAAGTTAGTCCTTGGACGTGGTTTTCGAGTTGCCATGATTTCATGTGGTATGTTGAATCAGTAAATAAATGATAGGTTGTGATCGTTGACCTTGGGAAAAGTTTAACCACATCGTCAGAGATTTTTTCATTGACTGTTTCTCAGGAACTTAATATTTCAGCTATAATGAGCACCTTAAAAATGAACACATAAGTACAATAGAACTCATAGATGCATGTCTTGTGTGGTTACTGAGACATCGTGTCTTTGAGGTGGAATTCACCTATGATTGGGGCTTCCCAGGTGGCGCTAGTGGTAAAGAACCCGCCTGCCAATGCAGGAGATGTAAGGGACGCTGGTTTGATACCTGGGTTGGGAAGATCCCCTGGAGGAAGAAATGGCAACCCACTCCAGTATTCTTGCTTGGAGAATCCCATGGACAGAGGAGCCTGGAGGGGTACAATCCATAGGATCGCAGAGACTGGGACACAACTTTGGGTCTGGGCTGTCTGGATTTAGTATATTTTTTATTTCTCCTTTCATTTTTGTTTGGCGTATAACAACTGTGAACAAAGTAATGTTTATTCAGTCACGGAACATTTGAGGACTTTCATGTTTCGGGACATGAGTAAGGTTCAGAAGAAAAACAGGGATCACCCTGTGGGGAGCTTGTGGTCCCTGGTCAGGAAGATCCCTTGGAGTAGGAAATTGCAGCCCACTCCAGTTTTCTTGCCTGGGAAATCCCATGGACAGAGGAGCCTGGCAGGCTACAGTCCATGGGTCACAGAGTCAGACACAATTTAGCAACTAAACGACAATATATATTGGTGCTGTCTTTTTTTTTTTTTTTCTGGTTCAGTTCTGTTCAGTCCCTCAGTCGTGTCCAACTCTGTGACCCCATGGACTGTAGCCCACCAGTTTCCTCTGTCCATGAAATTCTCCAGGCAAGAATACTGGAGTGGGTAGCCATTCTGTTCTCCGGGGGATCTTCCTGACCCAGAGATCGAACCCAGGTCTCCTGCACTGCAGGCAAATTCTTTACCGACTGAGCCACCGGGGAAGCCCATAGTTGTTTGTGTGTGTGTAGGTATATATGTGATCAAGAAATTTTTGGAGGCTACTCTGTATTAGTATGGGCCTCCCAGGTAGTGCTAGTGGTAAAGAACTTGCCTGCCAATGCAGGAGACATAAGAGATGCGGGTTTGATCCCTGGGTTGGGAAGTTCCCCTAGAGAAGGGCATGGCAACCAACTCCAGTATTCTTGCCTGGAGAATCCCATGGACAGAGGAGTCTGGTGAGTTACAGTCCATAGGGTCGCAAGGAGATGGACATGACTGAAGTGACTTAGCAGGCATGCATGCACATATGTTAGTATGTCTTTTTAAAAATACACATTTTTGATAACTTTCTTTCGTTTTAGCATTTTGAGAAAACCAGGAGTTCCTCTGTGTGGTAAACCATCTTGTTAACAATGGAGTAGTCCTATTTGTTACTTACATTTTGTAGTGTTAAGTAAGACTTGTTATGTAAAGAGATGCATTACTAAGATCTGGCCTGGCAGACCTGAGTCTTTAAATCAAGGAAATCCTCTTCTTCATGTTGGAGGAGCTTTGCCTTTTGTACAGTGTGTCCCTTGTTCTGGAGCACCACACCCTCCTGCCTGCTGTCAAGTGTTGGGAAATGCGGGACGCAGAGAATGTGGAGTGCTATGTTCCACCGTTTAGCCCAGCCCAAAGTGTGACCTCTGGTGACCTACACGCTCCCACTGATGCCACCCAGAAACTTCTCAGCCTTACCTGTTTGCTCATTGGAGCTGTTTTCTCTGTACAAAATGCCTCTTTTCAGAGCCATAAAGTCCTTGCTTCAAAAGGTCTTCCCTCTACTTCACCCGAAAAATGTTTCCTATTATTATAAAAATTGCTTTTCAAAAATCTATATTAAATGAAGTGAAGTGAATAAATGCTTCCAGGCTCTCAGGAGCCTTTTTTCTTTTAAAAGGTTTCTTTTTATTATGTGTAACATAGGCAAAATTGTTTGTCAGTACAGTTTTAAGGAATTTCACGTGTTCTGATTCTTTCCATTGCCAGATCACCTTGTTTCTCCACAGTCATAAATCTTCGAGATGAGATAGCCCTTTAAACATTTAAAAAAAAATTTTTTTTGCTGAATCTACAGTTATCATGTCTGTCAGCCTACAGTTCTTTTAGTTGGGCCTCTTTAATCTCCAGTAGAATACGGATACACTTCAAAATTGTCCACCTGTAATCTTTGGGATCCAATTTTCTCAGGCAGTTTACTTTAGTACTGTGTTTAGGGTCAGAAGATGAAGCTGCTGAGTTGTGAATTTGAACACTCTCAAAAAATGTATTAAGTTCAAATCACATTCACTCCTAAGCTATCCTGCCCTAGAACAGTACAGATCATTGGGGTATGCCAGTACCTTTTTAAAACCAGTCACCCAGGTTCTCAAGATAAAATTTCTAAAAAAAGAAGCCATCTCTGTTCCATGCCAACATTAAAATTAGAGTGCTAAATCAATACAGCTGATCATTTAAAAGCTTCAGATAGGAGGGGAAGCATCAGCTCCGTAGTCCTGGATGCCTAGGGTACGGTCATCAGTGCACACCCGTCACTTGACCCTGAGCCTGTTTAGGTGGAAGCGTTTGTTTTCATTTGGGTTTTAGTGATGAGTATTTTATGCGGGGCTTCCCAAGTGGCTCAGTGGTAAAGAACCCACCTGCCATTGTAGGAGAGGTGGGTTCGATCCCCGGGTGGGGAAGATCCCCCCGGAGAAGGAAATGGCAACCCACCCCAGTATTCTTGCCGGGAAAATACCCATGGACCGAGGAGCCTGGAGGGCCCCAGTCCATGAGGTTGCAGAGAGTCAGACACGACTGAGCAACTAAACAGCAGCCACGTGTTGATGGCTACCTGCCGGGGCCACCGGGACAGACCTCTTTCCCCAGCCGTTCTGTGAGTGACCGCGGCCTGTGTCTCGGCAGGGTTGACGACCGTCAGAAGCATGCTCTCTCGGACCCTCCTGACGCCGCCCCGGACGCAGAATGTGGCTGGGTGAGAACGCGGTGTTCGCCTACGAGTCGGCAGTGCACGGCGCGCACGTGCTGCGCTGCCTGGACGAACAGCGGCGGAAGGACGAGCTGTGTGACGTGACGGTGCTGGTGGAGGGCCGGCCCTTCCGCGCGCACCGCGCCGTGCTGGCCGCCTGCAGCGCCTACTTCCACGCCCGGCTTGCCGGCCCTGCCGGTGCTGAGCCACGCATCACGCTGCCCGGAGAGGTGGGAGAGTTCGCCCCGCATTGATGCAACCAACTAAGTCTCCCCTGGTAGATCCCGTTAATGCAGAACGCCGTCTCCCGGTCATCCCTTGCCTGTGCTTCTGCAGCTGCACGTTTAACTTGCTTTGTAGACATCCTGGCATTTTCCATGTCAACTGGTTCACTTTATATTTTTGGCCGCACGCACTCCAGTACTCTTGCCTGGAAACGCCCATGGATGGAGGAGCCTGGTGGGCTGCAGTCCATGGGGTCGCTAAGAGTTGGACACGACTGAGCGACTTCACTTTAACTTTTCACTTTCATGCATTGGAGAAGGAAATGGCAACCCACTCCAGTGTTCTTGCCTGGAGAGTCCCAGGGACCGGGGAGCCTGGTGGGCTGCCGTCTTTGGGGTCGCACAGAGTCAGACACCACTGAAGCGACTTAACAGCAGCAGCAAGGCAGGCAGAATTGTAGTTCCCCTACCAGGGGTCGAACCCCTGTCCCCGACAGTGGAAGTGCAGAATCTTAGCCCTTGGACTGCCAGGGAAGTCCCTGAAATGATAACTTTGGATGTTAGTTAATATCTGTTGGGCCATTGAATAGCTGGACCCTCTGTTATGTTTTAATGAAATGCCTCACCAGTGGATAGGGGCATTCGGAGAGGTCGCACACCTGGGTGGGACGCCCCCTTTGGACCTTTTTCTGTGATGGACAACTGTGACAGGGATTAGGGTCCTCTCAAGCCTGCATTTGGTTATGACCGACCTACCCTCATGGACAGGGGCTGAAAGGGAGTTACTGGGCACAGCCTCCCTGTGCTGCTCAGTTTTACTGTTTTAACTCTGAGTCCGAGTTGCCAGATTTATTAGTTTTTCAAACCAGATGTTTTAGAATTTGGAGGAAGCCTAAAAGAGTATGCTTCCAGCCTCCTCATTTTGTCTACAGGTGGCTGTTAGGTACTCCAGAAGGGTTCTCTCCTTTTCTTCCTTCTTAAGATTGAGACAGTGTGTGGGTAGAAGAAAGGTGATTTTGTGTCTTATTTATAGAGCCTTGTTCTTACACACTTTTCCCCCCAGGCCTATCATGGAGCTCATGCACCTAGACACTTAGGTTCTTGTTACCATCCTGCCTCTAAGAGATGACTCTCGGGACAGGAGTACTGGGTACACTGACTTTTTTTTAACAGTTTGTTTGGTTTCATTAGTGACTACAATTAGGAGAGTTCTGAGCCTTGTGGCATTGGGACACACATTTTGTTCATTGTTGTATCTGACAATTTTTGACACCATGGACTACAGCAGGCCAGGCTTCCGGGTCCTTCATTGTCTCCCAGAGTTTGCTTAAACTCAGAAGTCCATTGAGTCAGTGATGCCATCCAACCATCTCATCCTCTGTCGTCCCCTTCTCCTCCTGCCCTTAGTCTTTTCCCAGCATCAGGGTCTTTTCAAATGTTGTTCGCATCAGGTGGCCAAAGTATTGGAGCTTCAGTTTCAGCGTCAGTCCTTCCAGTGAATATTCAGGGTTGATTTCCTTTAGGATTGACTGGTTTGATCTCCTTGCAGTCCAAGGGACTCTCGAGAGTCTTCTCCAGCACACATTAGAAGTTGTTAAAAGGAATTTGGACAAAGTATGTAGAACCTGTGTGTGTATGACAGGTTTGTGTGGGCTGTTCTGTGATGACACTGAGTCTACAGTTTAGCTTATTGCTGGTCATGCATACATACATCCATGAAATGGTAGCTACAGGTTGTCAGTTCTGTGGCAGAAGTCAGAGCAAATAATACAATACTAAGGCAGTGGCAAGAAGGGCCAGCTATTGGTCAGCCATTGTTCTTTAACAAGTAGCAACACAGAGAGACCCTTTGCTGCACTCTCCTCAGTTTTTTCCAATGGTAATATTTTTGCAAAATTGTATATCACAACCAGGATTTTGACAGTAATACGATTCACCCATCTTAGACTTCCCTGGTTTTACTTGTACTAAATTGCCTATGCTAGGAAATTCTATACAGTTTCATTTCCTGGGTGGATCCATGTATCCACGACCACAGTAAGGAAACTGAACAGTTTCAGCACCCACCTGAGAAGCCCTTTTGTTGCCCTTTTGTAATCCCACTCACTTCCTTCCTGGTTTCCATCCATACTCCCTCACCCCCTCCCTCCATTCCTAATCCCTGGCAACTGCTAATCTGTCCTCCTTTCTTAAAGTTTTGTCATCTGAAAAATGTCACATGAATGGAATCATACAGTAGGTGACCTTTTCAGTTCAGTTCAGTCGTGTCCAACTCTTTGCGACCCCATGAATCACAGCACGCCAGGCCTCCCAGTCCATCACCAACTCTCGGAGTTCACTCAGACTCACATCCATCGAGTCGGTGATGCCATCCAGCCATCTCATCCTCTGTCCTCCCCTTCTCCTCCTGCCCCCAATCCCTCCCAGCATCAGAGTCTTTTCCAGTGAGTCAGCTCTTCGCATGAGGTGGCCAAAGTATTGGAGTTTCAACCTTTTGGGATTGGCCTTTTTCCTCTTACAGTAATTTCTCTGAGATTTATCCAAGTCTTAGGCATCTGCAGTATATTCTTTTTTATTGATGAGCATTCCATACTGTGGGTGTACCAGTTTTTATTTAGCTGTACACCTATTGAAGGAAATCAGGCTAATTCCAATTTGGGGCTGTTACAAATAACATTGCAGTGAGCGCTTGTGCAAGATGAGTTTTCATTTTTCTGGCGTAAAAGAACAGGAGTGCAGTTGCTGGGACATATGGTGGTTGCATGTTTATAAGAAACTGCCAAACTGGTTTGCAGAGCGGCTGCACCATTTTACGTTCCCACCAGCAATGTGTGAGTTTTCCAGTTTTTCCACATCTTCACCAGTATTTGGTGTTGCTATTTTTATTAATTTTTTTTAGCGATTTAAAAGCTAATTAAGTATGCCCAGTTTAGCGGGTGTTTAAGAGGATCACAGAAAAATTTTATCTTGATCACTGTTACCGGAATTCAGTGATTTACAATTAATTTCTGTGTTTTGCGCCTAGAATGAAACTTTCCATGCCCTCAGTAGGTGTCATCTGCCCCTCTCTCTGCAGAGGCAGGTTCAGTGTGAATGTACAATTTTGAGCTTAAAGGTTTTATTAGCTAGAGTCCTTGAATTTTTGCTGAGACTGTACTAGGCACAGTGATCTAGTCACGTAGATCACTTTGTAAATCTGAATCTTTAAAAGTTTTAGTAGAAACTCTAAGATAATTGATAATTAACCATTTACTGTCCACCATGGTTAGGAATACTTTCATTGCTTTAGCTATATTGTTCTCCGGCCTTGAATATTCCCCTGAGTAGTCTATCACAGTTGAGGAGTTGTTTGGAATATGGTAACCACATGGAGCTAGGATGGCAACAGACCCCAGCACTTGAAACAGTGTGTTGAACGTTTATCCATGTTGCTTTATTCCATAGATGTCCTCTTTCTGCTAATGTGAAAAGTTGTGGTAATGTTTATATCTTTATCTCAAATGAGTAAATCATACTCCATGGATCATCTTGAGTGGAAATCTATAAAGTGGAGGGTGCGGTCCCAATGAACAGGATGTGAGAAGCAAGCTTTTCTAGATTCCCTTAGCTTTACATTTCTGAGAAGAATATTTTTTTCTCACCAAATTAAAATCCCTGTTTTATAAGTAGTACAAAGAGGTTTTCATCTTGCCACTTTGACGCTTCTCTCGTCCTCATCTGCTAGACAGCTCTTCATGTGATGTGTTTGTGTTTGTGTATTAACAGGTGACAGTTAAAGGATTTGAACCTTTAATTCAGTTTGCCTACACCGCTAAACTGGTACTCAGTAAGGACAATGTGGATGAGGTGTACAGGTGTGTGGAATTTTTAGGCGTGCCTGACATTGAGGAGTCCTGTTTTCAGTTTCTCAAATACAAGTTTCTGGACTCCACCGCAGACCAGCAGGAATGCCCCAGGAAAAAATGCTTCTCCTCGCCTTGCCAGAAACCAGACTTTAAGTTTTCGCTTTTGGACCAGAAGGATTTAGAAATCGATGAGGTGGAGGAATTTCTGGACAAAAAAAATGTCCAAACCCCTCACTGTAAACTGCGTAGGTATCAAGGCAGTGCAAAAGAAACTCCTCCTCTGCAGGACAGTGCCAGCCAAACATGTGAATCCATGTGCTTAGAAAAGGACGCTGCCCTGGCTCTGCCTTCTTTATGCCCCAAATACCGAAAATTCCAGAAAGCGTTTGGAACTGACAGAGTCCGTACCGTGGAGTCCAGCGTCAAAGACATTCAGGCTGCTTCTGTTCAGCCCCATGAGCTGTCGGAAAATGAGTGTCTAGGAGGAATCCAGGACTGTGAAGACTTACAGGTGATTTTAAAATGTGAAGAAAGTAAGTCAGCGATGGAACATGAAGAAGCCAAAAAGAAAGATCCCGCTTCCCAGGGCTCATCTGAAAAAACAGAAGCGACTCCCTGCCCCCCCAATTCTGCAGACCACCACGGGCTCTACTCTCTGTCTCTCTTACACACGTACGGCCAGTACGGTGACTTGAACTTGGCTGGCATGCAGAGCACGGCAGTGTTAACGGAACAGCCTTCGTCGGGTTCCAGTGTACGAGAAGAGAAGGCTTTCGGTGAGGGTCGAGATGTGAAATCAGACTCCGGCCCCGGGAAGGAGAGTGGCCTTGCCGCGAGTGATCTGAGCAGCGTGGAGCGAGAGGTGGCGGAGCACCTCGCGAAGGGCTTCTGGAGTGACATCTGCAGCGCGGACTCTCCCTGCCAAATGCAGTTGTCACCTGCCATGGCCAGAGACGGCCCAGAGCAGAACTACCCCCAGAAGCGGTCTGAGTGTCCCTGGTTAGGTATCAGGATCAGCGAGAGCCCGGAACCGGGTCAGAGGACTTTCACGACTTTGAGTTCTGTCAGTTGCCCTTTTATAAGCACTCTGAACACTGAGGGCTGTTCCAGCAGCCTGGAAATTGGAACCGATGACTACGTTTCAGAGCCCCAGCAGGAGCCTTGTCCTTATGCTTGTGTGATCAGCTTGGGAGACGACTCGGAGACGGATACCGAAGGGGACAGTGAGCCCTGTTCAGCCAGAGAACAGGAGTGTGAGGTGAGCGGGAAAGGAGTGTGTGCTCCAGTCATTGTTTGGCAGCTGCCAGCTGGGCTGAATGTGTCCCTCCTGTTGTGAATGTGATCTGGCTCAGGGAGGGAGAGGAAACCCATACCACCCTATGATACATACCAGGAGTGAGTGAGGAAGTTGGAAACACTGCTGTGTTCCTTTATTTCGAGTAGGTGTATTTGTTCTGTTAACTGGGGAGTGGATTCCCGCATTGGCCGTGTAACTGTTTAAATCAAGTGCCAGGTCCTGAGAGGAAAAAGAATGATTCTGTAGTCATTTGATGATTAACTCCTGGTTAAATACAGCATATATTCAATCTTATTCACTGCCACAAGGACGTCTAGACGTGGGACTTAGTCACTTAGCAATGACTTAGCAGTGACCAGTTGCAGGAATGTGGCTTCCGGCCCAGAGTTTTCTTTATACTAGTTTCTCATAGCTATAATTTTTTTTCTTATTTTCCCTTAGTCATTTCATCTATTAAAGAATGTCCTAATAATTTAGCATGAACTACATGTAACCAGTGTGTTATTAATCATACTAATCTTCATCTGTGTACTTTGTGTATAAATGTTGGTATTTAATAGATGTTTTTTGTAAAACTTGACTATAGTTCTAGTAATAATAAAGACTCATTAGTTCTTTATCATACTCTTTGGTTTTATACCTGTTAGATGACATAGTTTGAAACAAGAGGTTTTTTCCCCCTTGGCTTTGGAAGGAGGTGTTGATTATTAAATTTAAGAAGTAATATGTAAGCATGAAGTTATATATATTGATTTTTATATGACATTTGTAAATGCAGTGCTTGAAACTATGACAGAGTGTTTAAATGAAACATTTAAGAAATTTTAGAATATTTTATGTAGCTAATTTCTGTAAGCTTGAAAGACTAAGTCGGTAGCCAGAGAAACTGACAAATGTTTCATTTCTTTCTGATGATTAAACTTTCCCACAGTATTATTTTTTAAAGATTATCTTATTATTATTATTTGAAATTTAAATATGTTGAAAATGACTATAAAGTATTCAAGGTTTTTCTAACCATTTCTGCATTGGGAAGTAAAATGAATTATGTGAAACTGCCATTTTTCTGACAGAAAAATAAATTTTCAGAAATGCCTTAGAAATTATTTGTGTTGTTATACACAATATTAAGTCAGTTCTACACAGTAATAGAAGTCAAAGAACAAAACAATTTTTTTGGTTTGGATAAAAATACATTTAAAACACTTTAGAAAATGCCTTAAAGATCTCTATGGGGTACTGACATGCCCTAGCAAAATAATTTAAATTCTGTTTTTTCATCATAAGTACATTAATATTTGTGTTTATGATGTTTGATTTGCGAAAAAAATCTGCTTCTCAATTTGTTTTCTAAACCCTCTCAAAATAGAACAGAAATAATGAAGGGAAAAAAAAGCATGTGTAGAGATTGGGAAAGATGTTTTTTTTTAAGTCTTAAGTAAAGTTCCCTGGAAAACATAGATGCTTATTTTCCTCTTCCTAGATTTAAGTAAAACCAAAGAATGCAGCAATAATTGCTAATGTTTATTTCACCTTCTAGGTAAAATTGCCATTTAATGCACAACGAATAATTTCACTCTCTCGAAATGATTTTCAATCTTTGTTGAAAATGCACAAACTGACTCCAGAACAGCTGGATTGTATCCATGATATTCGGAGAAGAAGTAAAAACAGAATTGCTGCACAGCGTTGTCGCAAGAGAAAACTTGACTGTATACAGAATCTTGAATCAGAAATTGAGAAGCTGGTGAGTCTAGAAGTTTCTTCTTATTCTAACAGTTCATTCTGTCTTTCTTTTTTACAGGAAATATCTATTTCATTATATCCCAAGTCAGATATAATGTTCAATTATTTTAAAATTTGCCAATTAATATTAAATAAATTATGTGACATTTTCAGAAAGATAAGGAGATAGAAAAAAGAAAGAAAAAGATAGAAAAAGAAAAAAGGAGATGAGGATTCTCATAATTTTACCTCAGCAAGTGTTTTATGTATATAGTGTCATACTGTCGTATGTAAGTTGAACTATTTCTATGTGTCTTTTTAAAAGGTGGTTTATAGATTAAAGATAATTTCAATATCTAATTCTGGTGGTTGAGTAAAAATGAAAGAAACGATAAAACACTTTAATCTCTTTGTGTTGAGCTTGGTGTCTGTAAATGCTAATGTTTCAGTTGTTGGTTTTAATGAACCAGTAACTTGTTTTGGTTGATAGCAAAGCGAACCAGCCAACTTGAGTCTTTCATCTAAGGGAAAAAATTCATGTGCTAATATAAATAGAAAATTTTAATACCTAATGAGATCCTCAGGGGTAAGAATGCCTACTTTGTTACATATTATTTTTTATTCCAGCATCAAAACACAAATTAACTAAAAAATGGGTTAATTTTCACCAGTGTTTCTTTGTATGGTAGTGGTTGGTATTAATAGAGAGAAGCGTTGTGTGAAGAAAGGTAACTGACAGTGCAGGCCAGCTTAAGCTAAAACCGTGGTCAGAGACGACTGCAGAGACAGTCTAGATGTGGCAAAAACGGTCATTGAATGGTCTGTTTTTCCTGGGTGCATGGTGTCACTAAGTTGTGTCTGACTCTTTTCGACCCCCTAGACTGTAGCCCACCAGGTTCCTCTCTCCATCGGGTGCTCTAGGCAAGAATACCAGAGTGGGTTGCCATGCCCTGCTCCAGGGGATCTTCCCCACCCAGGCGTCAAACCCGCGTCTCCTACAGCTCCTGCATTGCAGGTAGATCCTTTACTCTCTGAGCCACCAGGGAAGCCCGTGTAACTCTGGGCAGGCTATGTAATACCTTTGTCCCTCAGTTTTCTCCTCTGTAAGATGGGATAATACTAGTTCTTACTTTATAGAAATGAGTGTTCATTTATGAAGATTATTGTTGTTTAGTCTCTAAGTCATGTCCAGCTCTTTTGTGACCCCATGGACTGTATGTTGCCTGCCAGGCTTCTCTGTCCATAGGATTTCCTAGGCAAAATTACTGGCAGTGAAGTGAAGTGAAGTCCAACTCTTTGCAACGCCATGAACCATAGACTGCCAGGCTCCTCCATCTGTGGGATTTTCCAGGCAAGAATACTGGAGTGGGTTGCATTTCCTTCTCCAGTTTATGAAGATTAAATGAGCTAATACATCTGAGTCTTTAGAAAAATGCTGGGCACATAGTACTCAATAAGTATTACTTTTTTTCTTCTTATTGCTATACTATTGTTTGTCAATTTTCAATCTTCTCCCCCTCGATTGTTCCTTTCCTAATGTCTCTGTCTACGCTGTAGACTCTGGGTTTGGGCCTCACTGTTTATATTGCCTCTCCCGTTATGGAAAGATTCCTTTCATGTGGTTGGTGGAATAACTCTTGGTTAATTTTCAATACAAGGGAATATTTGGTTTTCCCATGGTTCTTAGGAAATTTTTGCAGTTGCTTCTAAGAGTAATAGCCTAATAGACTGGATGGATCAGCACGTGAAAAAAAGTATTTTGATTACAAAACGAGTAATGATTTGAAAATAGTATTTTTAAGGTGGGTCAGTGAGATAAAAACCATGTGTGAAGCATGCTTCAGTGCAGTTCAGTCGCTCAGTCACGTCCGACTCTTTGTCCGACTCATGGACTGCAGCACGCCAGGCCGCCCTGTCCACCACCAGCTCCCGGAGCTTGCTCCAACGCAATGCCCATCGAGTCAGTGATGCCATCCAGCCATCTCATCCTCTGTAATCCCCTTCGCCTCCTACCTTCAATCTTTCCCAGCATCAGGGTCTTTTCAAATGAGTCAGTTCTTCGCATCAGGTGGCCAGAGTGTATTAGAGCTTCAGCTTCAGTATCAGTCCTTCCAATGAATATTCAGGGTTGATTTCCTTTAGGATGGACTGGTTTTATCTTCTTGCAGTCCAAGGGACTCTCAAGAGTTTTCTCCAACACCACAGCTCAAAAGCATCAATTCTTCGGCACTCAGCTTTCTTTATGGTCCAACTCTCACATCTATACATGACTACTGGAAAAACTGTAGCTTTGACTAGATGGACCTTTGTATGCAAAGTAATATCTCTGCTTTTTAATATGCTGTCTAGGTTTGTAGCTTTTCTTCCAAGGAGTAAATGTCTTTTAAGCATGCTTCAGGTGGTCTTTATATGTTGGGAGAGCCAAAGGGAGATGTTAATTTGAATTTAATAAATTGAGTTTTATTTTTCAACAAGAAGTCCTGTTGGAGTCTGTCAGTAACCTTTGAAGAAAAATAAAGACAGGTATTTATTTGGTTGATAAATTGATGGTATTGACTTTTAATCTTTATTTAAAATTTGATAGTATGTTAGAGATTAGGTATTAATTCAGTATTGCTTTTACTGTAAGAATTGAATATCTATAATTAACAAACCAAAATCATGACTTTTCTTTTACCAATAAATATAAGATCTTGAAAGATCTTGAACAAAGTTCAAGAGTCATTCAACTTAACGTGTTTGACTTACAAAGCTGTCATCTTTATAGGATTCTTCTCAAGATCTATGTTTATTCTTTTCTGTAAGATGAAATCAGAAGTTAGAAAATATGTGTCTCTGATACCATTGTGGTCTCAAACAAAGGTAACCTTGAAATAAACTTTGCTTTTTAAAGAAAAAAAAAAAAAGTTGCCAAAGTGTAATTTCTCTTAGAAGAAATCAGATATTGATTGATATCAGCTTATAAGTGATCAGAAATCACAGTATTCACAAAGCTCTGGAACTCGAGGTTGAGATGTTCACACATTGTTTCGTTTCACTGCCCTTGTCCAGGATGATGGTGTAGGAGTCAAATGACCTCATCTGTCTTTGTGAAGGGAAAGTGTTAGTCGCTCAGTTGTGTCTGAGTGTATGCGCTCCCGTGGATTGTCTCCAGGCAAGAATACTGGAGGGGGTAGTAGCCTTTCCCTTCTCCAGGAGATCTTCCCAATCCAGGGATCGAACCCAGATCTCCTGCATTGAAGGCAGACTCTTGACAGTCTGAGCCACCAGGGAAGCCCAGTTTGTCTTTACTGTTTTGAATTTTGTCATGAAGATTATTGTATTAAAAACAGCCCTTTTCTGGTCACAGTCTAACTACTGCTCTAGTCACACGTGCACTGCCATCTCCAAACCCTGCAGTGGGCCCTCTGGGGCCTCCCCGCTGCCACTCTGTGAGACCCTTGAGCAGCGTGTCTTGAAATGTGGCCTGTGTACAGTTGGCATCAGAGTCACCTGGGAGTCTGCCTTCAAAATGCTCCCTCTGGAGCCCTATCCCAGACCTGTGGGAGGGGCCCAGGAACATGCATTCTGCAAGTTTCCAGTGTGAGTCTTTATTATGCACACTAAGTTTCTAGAAACTGCTGCACTGGAACAGAGAAGTCAGATGGAGGCTTTGGAGTGAAACAGCTGAAAACTCTGCCTGGCCACTTGGTGGCTTTGGAGAGGTCGTTGCCTCTCCAAAACTCAATCCCCTCATCGATAACAAGGAGATAAGAGTAGTGTCTCCCTCAGGTCTGGTGCGAGGATGAGATGCAGCCAGAGATGGAAGACTCTTTGTCCTGCCCTGCACATGTTCAGGGCTCAGTAAAAATTAGTAGTTATGTTTTCTGCGAGTATCTGCTTTTCATTCCATATTAAATGTACTGGGTACCAGGGAAATCAAAGATCAGTGAGAGATAGCCCTTGCCAATAAAATGCTTAAGAGTCTTATAGGGAGCTAGCTTTATGTGTTTTTATTTGTTCTTGAGAATCATCTTCCTCCTCCCCATTCTAGAAAGTTCAAGCTTGCAGGAAAGTTAAATGAATAGTGCGGTAAACAACCATATACTTCCTGGGTGGACTCACCAGTCATGGGCATTTGCCATCTTTGCTTTCTGCCTCTTCCTGTGGGTCCTGGTCTCTCTCTCTCTGGTCGGGTCTGTGCCCCCTGCTCCGCTTGGTTGGTCTGTGGGTCTTTGTCCCTCTGGCCTTGCCAGCAGTCTTGGATTCTTTGTTACTGCAGTTGGGTGATCTTCTCACTATACTCCCTGTCTGTCTTTATGGCTCTCCTTTTATTTTCTGAATCATTTGAAGCCTACCACATTATGACATTTCACCCCTAAATGTTTAAATATAAATCTTCTAAAATGACATTTTTTGGATATCTTTATCAAATATATTTACCAATATCTTTGTCATACCTGAGAAAATTAACGTCTTAAGTAACATATGTAGTTCCTATTCAAATTACCCTTATACCCAGGCATACTTTATAGTTTTTCTTTGCAAAGTAGGAGCCAGTTCTCACATGATGTTTTTAGTTTTGTCTTTAGTCTCTCAGTCTAGAACAAATCCTCCCCCTTCTTCCCCCATTTTTTTTTAATTTAAAAAAATGTTGTTTTCTATGAGAGTATAGTTGACTAAGTGTTGTGTTAGTTTTAACTATAGCAGTGGGCACATGTTGGTCCCTTGCTCACACAATTGTGTCTGACTCTTTGCAACCCCATGGACTAGAGCCTGCCAGGGTCCTCTGTGGGGATTCTCCAGCAAGAACGCTGGAGTGGGTCAGCATTTCCTCCTCCAGGACATGTCAGTATGGCTGAGTAATGTTCCATTGTGTGTGTGTACATATATATTAGAGTCAAGTGCATTCCTTTTTATGGTGAGTAATATTCTGTTGTGTATATGTTCCACGGCTGCTTTATCCATTCATCTGCTGATGGCCATCTAGGTCCCTTCCATGTCCTCGCTATTGTGAATAGTGCTGTGATGAACATTGGGGTGCGTGTGTCCTTTTCAGCTATACCTCAGGGTATGTGCCCAGTGCTCCCCCCTGCTATTTTTTAATGATAATAGGTTTTTTAAGAGTCCAGGCCAGTGTTCTCATGAAGTGTCATACTTTTAATGTTTGTCTGATCATTTCCCCTTCGTTTTATTTAACTCCTTCCTTCACTCTTTGTATTTCATGTAAACTGTGAAAGTGTGTGTTCTCAGATTGAGATTAAACATTCATCGTTGTGTCCTTCATACTGGGTCACTTGGGGAGACACCGTGTCAGGGTGTTGTTCCACTTGAGTGCATGGGGGCAGATCATTTCCAAATTTTTTTTTTTTTTTGCCTTTGTGATTGTTTCCTGTGGACTGTTAATTAGGCACTTTGTGAGTATCTGGTTCCCCAACACTCCTCTGTCCTTTGGTTTTAAGCATGCGATGATGGCCTTTACAATGGGCACTGCAAACTCGGGATTTTTCCAGTTCTGTCATTCCACTTAGATTTATTGGTATTCCTCTTTTAAGAAGAGCTTTCCTTCCCTCCTCTTTTCCCTCCCTCTGACCACATCCTTTTAGTATCACAGTGGGCTCATGGATTAATTGTTTTCTAGTTTAATTTCTTAGAACTCACAATAGTCATTGGTCTTCTTGATGTCGCGGTTTTCCCAGGCTTGCCAGGGGAGAGCCAGCCTCCTCAGCCAGCCGGTGCGTGCTTTTGACGTGACCCCATTAGTGCTGGGCTCATGTGCTGTTTAGAACAGCGTCTCACAGGCTTACCTTGTGTCTGTGCGTGCTCAGTTGTATCTGACTCTTTGCCACTCTGTGAACTGTGGCCCACCAGGCTCCTCTGCCCATGAGATTCTCCAGGCAAGAAGACTGCAGTGGGCTGCCATGCTGTGCTGCCAGGGATCTTCCCGACCCAGGGATCAAATCCAAGTCTCCTGTGCTGACAGGCGGATTCTTTACCCCTGAGCCTTCTCTTGTTCCAAAATGGGGAGCTACCTCTTTCTGTAAAAATCCTTAGTCTCTTATAGCAGGTATTAGACTCCAGAAAACATCCTTGCTGCTGGAGAGTTGCTCCTTCTGTGTGTGTGTGTGAAATATCATGCGTTCATTCAGGATATACATCATGCTTCAGTAAATAGGGGCTTTCCTGGTAGCTCAGATGGTAAAACATCTGCCTACAATGCAGGAGACCCAGGTTAGATTCCTGGGTTGGAAAGATCCCCTGGAGAAGGAAATGGCAACCGACTCCAGTATTCTTGCCTGGAAAATCCCATGGACAGAGAAGCCTGGTAGGCTACAGTCCATGGGGTTGCAAAGAGTAAGACACGACTGAGTGACTTTACTTTCAATAAATAGAAGTATGTACCTTGCAATAGAAAAATTTAGTATTTCTTATTCAGTGCAGAGTTTTTCAAAGTCTTAGATGGCCCTGAAACATTTAAAACCTGACTATCCATAGTTGGAGGCATCCACTAAAACCTGACTACTCATAGTTGGAGTCACCCACAGTTTTGTAGAAAAACTTTAATATAAATCCACAGCAGTACTTTTGTGCAAAGCAGGTTTCTTTTTTAACCTTTTAGCTATTTTTGTCCAAGAAAAGCATCTATTTGAAGGTTGGCCATTGTAGATGGCTACTGTGAGGCAACTTGTCTAAATGTTAACTGGCAACAGTTAACAGCTCCTGCTCCCCTGAAGTTGCCAAAGAGCAGAAGGCCAAGAGATTTGTCATAGATTTCACAAGAGAAATCTTTGACCCTCTGTCAACATTTATTTACTCTTACCATATAACCAGCTTGATTATTTGGTTTTCTAGCTCATACTAGATTAGGTGCAATGCAGTGGTAGAATCGGAAGGATGAGGTGGTACAATGAGAGAAAAAAAGACACGCTGTCCGCAGTGACCAGTGATGGCGGCCAGAGCGGCCAGACCCGGGAAAGCCTGAGCAAAACTTCATGGCAGGCTTTCTTATAGGGATAATCATTTAACATGAAAATAACAATAGTACCAATAGGAGTAATAGTTGTGCTCAGTTGTGTCCGACTCTCTGTGTCTGCACAGATTGTAACCCACCAGGCTCCTCTGTCCATGGGATTTTCCAGGCAAGAATACTGGAGCAGGTTGCCAGTTCCTCCTCCAAGGGATCTTCCTGACCCAGGGATCGAACCCGACACAGGGTTTGAACCCGAGTGTTGGCGTCTTCTGCATTGTCAGGCAGATTCTTGACCACTAGCACCACCTGGGAAACCCTGGTGGCTCAGTGGTAAAGAGCCCACCTGCAGTGTAAGAGATGTGGCAGAAGCCGTGGGTTCAGATCCTGAGTTAGGAAGGTCTCCCAGACAAGGAAATAGCAGCCCACTGCAGTATGTCCAGTAAGGCCTACGGAAAGCCCATAGGGTCACAAAAGAGTTGGACACGACTTAGCAGCTAAATAACAATAATAGTAATAAACATAATTTCCCTCCACCTCCATACTTCACACTTCAGTAACTCACCTACTAGCTTTCTGACTCTGGGCAAGTTAAAATCTGAACCCCATCTGTAAAATGTGTTTGATATTCCTGAAATCAACAGTCATTGTGAGGATTACATAGTTGAAATGGTATGTTTGGAAACATTTAGCACAATGTCTGGCACAGCTAATGTCCAGTCGTTATTAGAATCTTTGGAGTTATGATCAATTCGCTTGTGCTTTTGTGGGGGTTGTATTTCATCCCCAGAGTCTGCACTGGTTTATCTGCAGTCCACAGATTCAAAAAACTGAAAACCATGCAGTCTGTTACAACTATTTTGGCCAAAAAACTGACACAAGCCTAGATCAGGGTACACAGTCATTATGTATCCTACTTTGTCTATTGATGCTTTCATGTGTCTTATTTAGATATGGGAAGGTGTCTGAGAGTGTGGTGCTGCTTCAGATGCTGCTGGAGGAATTAAGTGTGCATCTATACTTTCTCTCTAAAATCTGAGAAGTTCTGAACCCCAAGATATGTGTAGGCCTGTTAGGGACGGGCGCTTTCGGAGTATATTTTTGAATGGAATTGGCAGGAAAAATCCCCCATGACCTTACATGATGAGAAGGTGCCGTGGGTATGAATGATTGCACACCCTAGCCATGTTGATGAGCTCATCAACACAGCTCACCATATTCTCTTTCTCACCTATAGCAAAACGAAAAGGAGAGCTTGTTGAAGGAGAGGGATCACATTTTGTCCACACTGGGCGAGACCAAGCAGAACCTGACCGGGCTTTGCCAGCAAGTCTGTAAAGAAGCGGCTCTGAGTCAAGAACAGATACAGATCCTCGCCAAGTACTCAGCCTCTGACTGCCCGCTCTCCCTGTTAATTTCCGAGAAAGGCAAGAGCACTCCTGACGGTGAGCTCGCGTTACCCTCCATCCTCAGTCTGTCTGAAAGGCCCGCGGCTGGACTGCCTGCCAGGGAGTCCGGCCTGTGTTACCCCAGCACCAAGGGCGGCGAGGCGGGTGGTGTGCGGGGCCAGGAGTCCCAGATGGCTGCCAGCACCCTCTCGGAGCCGAACCCCGGGCCCCGGGAGCCCTGTCGCCAGAGCGGGGGCATCTCGGACTTCTGTCAGCAGATGACCGACAAGTGTACTACTGATGAGTGAATGCGCCTCCGGCTACTAGCTACTGACGTTTGGCATTGTCTTAAAAGCCTGATGCGGCCACCCGTCTCTTGACAGTATGGTTTGTCTCCCCTCGTACTTTGCTGTTAAGGGAATTTCTTTGACGTCAGCCTTTGACTTTTCCTTCATTTCCACAGGAGAGGCAGAAATGATCTGCCACCTGAATACTGAAAATTCCCACGTGGAAATGCAGTAAGGCTTTGACAGAAAGAAAGAAAGTGAAGTCGCTCAGTCATGTCTGACTCTTTGTGACCCCATGGACTATAGCATATACCAGGCTCCTCTGTCCATGGGTTTTTCCGGCAAGGGTACTGAAAACTGCTCATTCTTAAAGAATAACAGCTATTAGCAATGATCTTCCCAGTGTTCAATGTAAATAAGAAACTGAAAAACTGTAGCATATCAAACAGGAGTTAAACAGGTTGAAACCTCTGCAGACACTTCCTGCTCTGAAGAAGTAGCCTGCAAAAGATTTATCATCTGGCCTTCTTAGAACATACTGGTTTAAAAGAAAATTTTCTTCCAAGTAATGCCTCAGAGTTCCAAGCTACTGAAAGTCAGGTGTCACCTCCTCGGGCCTACTGCTGTAGGCCTGAAGTGGGAACACGTGGAGACCATCTCGCCTGAACCCTGGCCTGTTGCTCTTTCACCTCTTGCTGAAAGTGGAGACTGGCTGGCCTGCAGTTGTGCCCCTGGGCTACGTTGGAAGCAGTTAGGAACCACGGGCAGGAGGCTGGCCTCTGGCAGAGGCTCATGGTCCTCCTCAGTGTGGACTTGAAGAGTCCTGGCTGCATCAGCAGTAGATAAGTGTCGTTGCCCTCTTTTCCTCTTCGTCTCTTCTACATCTGGGTCCAGCATGATCTTTATGTTTTCTCACATTCTCGTCCTTTTGGAAGGAGAAATAAAACTCAGGACACAGTGGCGTGAGCTCCGTGATGGCAGCCTTGTCTTAGCCTCCCTGGAATCCTGGAGTGCTCAGCCGGGACAGGGCTGTGGGCCTGCCCGCCGGAGGCAACTCGTACAAGGGAACCCGATATCTCAGATGGCCTGCGTTTATCAGGGGTGGCAGTTCATTTCCCATCCTGTCTCTGAAGTTCTGTGGTTTCTTTGTAAAAAGCATTACGATAGATCAAAATGTGTCCACAACAACCATGCATGTTTGTGAGATAGGCTAAAAACAATTTTGTTCATTGTGGCTTTGAATTCGGAAGCCAGATTTAGTCTTGCTCTCCTCCCCAAATCTAGCGCATAAGGGCACACCCATCATTTTGAACTTGGACGTTTTAAAATCAGTCTTTGTGTTTATTCAATCCTGTTTTAAGATAGTTTTCTAATAATCTGAACCATTATCCCCTGTCATTATGCAATGGTTCTTAGCCATTCTGCTGTTATAGGCTTGCTTGGGAGTCAGACGAAAGCTGTGGAGTTGTCAATGATGAAAGCAACATTGAATATTTGCATTCAGAGAAACATTTGCAGAATCCAGTTTTAAAGGGTATGGAAAGTAATTTTTAGGATTTGGATTGGAAAGTACTTCATTTCACTGAGGTTAGACACCTGACTTGGGTAGATTGCATCTTATCTGGCAGAGGGCTTGTGTAGTTAATGTGTAGGACCGGGTCTGAAGCCAGCAGGCCTGTGAGGCGCCGTGGGGACCAGGCTTCTCATTTCAGAGTAATTCGTCAAATGTTACCCTTTTTCATGGGGGCAGGTGTTGCAGGAGCTTTGCCACTATCTTTTCAGTGGTTTGTATGCTATTTCTATTATCAACTTAGCTGTTGTAGGTGAAAACTAGTTAGAATTATTTTCTAGAGGCTTGTGTAAGTACACCTAAGAATTTGTCAGGGAGAATATAATTCTATGATAATGAATCCCATCCTACAAAACAGTGATCAGTGGTGTGTGTTTGTGTGTGTGTCTATGTGTGTATACCCCCATCTAGCTATTTCTTTGATACTTGTAATTTTAAATTCAAAATATAAAATAATATAAAACCTTTTCTGGTTTACAACGTGTAAAATCTTACCCAAGCCGATGGACTCCTTCATTTCCTACCTCAGTGTGCACGTGGCTGTTTTTCGCACCAGTCTGTGTATGTGCAAATGTCAGTCTTGTACTTTAATTGCTACTGTAAATAACTGCTTTGAAAGATTACTTCCTATTTTATGACAAAACCTAGCTGTGTCCAGAGTTAATTACAATTTTTAAGGCACTTGGATTAAATTTCTCGCTACATATAAACAGTTTAGCATTAAGGTTTACTTTAATGATATTTGAATTATTGGCCAAGTGTATTATTTCATAAAATAGAGCATTACTTTTAATAACCAGCATGTAATACAAGTAACTACACTACCTCATACCGACATGATTTTCCAGTTGTAATACAGAGGGACAGAGAGATAAAATTGTTTTATCTTTGTCTTTGGCCATAAAGTGGGGAAGTTTTTTATATATTGCATAGCATTACACATTTATGCCTATTTTAACATTAACTTCTAAAGAAGTTTTTTCTAAGAAAATTTGTTTTAAATTGATTTTTTTTTGATGCTGCCGAAGACAAATGACAGGATTATGTGTATACAGTGTATATCTTTTCCTTCATGCAGAATTTTGCAAAGGTGATTTTCAGTTTGTATATGGTATATTTACATGTTTATGGTTCCTTATTTTATGAGTTAGCCTTCTCACTGCTTGATGATTTTTAAAAGCTGTTAGGTCTAACTCAGTAAAATAACCAAACCTTAAAGTGTTTCTCATTATTTGAATCCTGCAGCTGTAGCAAATAATTTGTTTAATTGTTATATTCAGAACAAACATGGATATAAATCTAAGTACTGCATCTGTACATCTTACAATTTACTATAGCTTAATGCTTAACTAGTTTAAAATAAGGAATCAAATATATTTGACGCGGTAGACGATACAGGTTGCATGTGGACGCTCAGCCACATTAACAACTTGGAGAAAAAAAATAAAAAAGTGGCAATGTTATAATGAATTCTCAGGTGAACTTTTTTCAGTTATGAAACATCTATTTTGAATTTGTAAATATTTTAACTGTTTTATTAAAGCATGTAATAAACTGTTCTTTGAAACCTGTTGGGCAGAATGAAAATTTAAAGCCATAATGGCAGAAGATGGCGTACTGATTGTAAAATAAACAGAAATAGTAACAGCTATTGATTTTTTTGTATCTTTCATAATATAATTTTCTAACAATGCAATAAAACCACTAAATTTATATATCCATATTCTATCAAGATCATGTTTCATTAAAGGTGAACTTTCATAGTATTTAATTTACATTTTTTTCCTAATGTGCTTATCCAAATGTAGTGAAATTAGAAATGTTAGATGGTAATAAAATGACAGTTCAATAAAAGTCTCGAAAACTACTTCTGATCGACTAGATTTGTACATTCTATTTCCATTTTCTCACCTCTCATACGAATTTACTAATTTTGGTCTTTTGGTTAATAAACAGTGTGGCTCTGGCGTCTGTATAAAGGAGTCTTTTTCATGAGTTGATTATCATGCCTGAAAAGGTTCTCCGCAATCATCAGGTGTTTAAAGAATCACAGGTTTTAACCTTGTTTCTGATTTAATTTTTGTCTTTGGCTAGAGCTGTAGGGTTATTTAAGGAGTATCTCTTTCAGTCCTCAATTTTGAAAAATTTATCTGCAGAATGAAATCAACCATGTTACATTCAACTTCTAACCAGGCCTTTGTAATCATGCTTCGGGCAGCTGCTCAGAGTTACTGGCAATCCAGATCAAGGTCTTCTGGTCTAGTTATTGTGAGTCTCCTCTGGGGGTAATGTTGCATGGTGGGTGGAGGCTTAGTTTTGACCTTAGGCATTGACTGTTTCTGGGGGAGAGACTTCACCATTGCGTAATTACTTCATGTGCTCTTATGCTTTCAAGGGGTTTCTGACACCCAGGATGGATTGAGTGAGAGCTCCCCCTAGGGACTTGGAGGCCACATACCTATGTGAACAGGCATATTCAGATTGGAGCCTCAGAGATTGGTAGGCTGCCCCTTGGAAAGCACTGTTTAGACCTAAGAAAGCTGCCTTCCCAGCGATGTTTTCTCCTTTACATGGACTTAAGCAATCCAGAGGCACCTGAAGACAAGCCACGTGGGATTGCTGAGGGACCAGCCTTGGATCCTCGGTCCTACAAACAGACTGGAGTTGGGTGGCAAGTGTAGGGTCAGTGACACGGGCCTGGCACTACCAGTTAAAAGCTGGAACCTTCCCAGCACACCATAATGCACTGGGACCCAGCCGCCTTGAGAAAAGCAGGAAAGCAGCACACATGTTGCCCAGTTCTAACAGCCCTGTGAAGCCCTCTCTGGAAGTCGTGCCTTGAGGTTGCCTGCCCAGGCTAGGGGCTCATGCTGCTGGGCTTTGCTTGCAAGGCTCTCGTGCTCTTGGAGTTGAATGGGACACCTGCAGTCATGCTGCTGCAAGGTCATTTATGCCACATTGCACATTTTCTCAGGTCCTTTTGCTGTTTTTTAGTTGCTAAGTCGTGTCTAACTCTTTTCAACCCTGTGGACGGCAGCACGCCAGGCTTCCCTGTCCTTCACCATCTCCCAGAGCTTGTTCAAACTGATGTCCATCAAGTCAGTGATGCCATCGAACCATCTCATCTTCTGTTGCCCCCTTCTCCTCCTGTTCTCAATCTTTCCCAGCATCAGGGTCTTTTCTGATGAGTCGGCTCTTTGCATCAGGTGGCCAGAGTATTGGAGCTTCAGCTTTCGATGAATATTCAGGGTTAATCTCCTTTAGGATGGACTGGTTGGATCTCCTGGCAGTCCAAGGGACTCTCAAGAGTCTTCTCCAACACCACAGTTCAAAAGCTCAGCCTTTATGGTCCAACTCTCACATCCATATATAAATACTGGAAAAACCATAGCCTTCACTAAACAGACCTTTGTTGACAAAGTGATGTCTCTACTTTTTAATATGCTGTCTAGGTTGATCATAACTTTCCTTCCAAGGAGTAAGCGTCTTTTAATTTCATAGATGCAGTCACCATCTGCAGTGATTTAGGAGCCCAAGAAAATAAAATCTGTTACTTTTCCCACTTTTCCCCTTTGTGTTTGCCATGAAGTGATGGGACTAGATACCATGATATTCACTTTTTTGAATGTTGAGTTTTAAGAGAGCTTTTTCACTTTCTGCTTTCACTTTCATCAAGAGGCTCTTTAGTTCCTCTTCGCTTTCTGCACTTGAGTGGTATCATCTGCATATCTGAACTTGTTGATATTTCTCCTGCCAATCTTGATTCCAGCTTGTGACTCATCCAGTCTGGCATTTTGCATTATGTGCTCTGCATGTGTTAAACAGGGTGACAAAATACAGCCTTGACGTACTTCTTTCCCAGTTTTGAACCAGTCCATTGTTTCATGCCGGTTCTAACTGTTGGTTATTGACCTGCATACTGGTGTCTTAGGAGCCAGGTAAGGTGATCTGGTATTCCTATCTCTTTTAAGAATTTCCCACGGTTTATTGTGATCCACACAGTCAGAGGCTTTAGCATAGCCAGTGAAGCAGAAGTAGATGTTTTTCTGGAATTCCTTGCTTTTTCTGTGGGCAGTGGTATTTCTGTCAGCTGAATTTAAGTCCATAGGCAGTAGAACCTGGCAAGTGGGGACTGACTGGTATCAGGGGAAAACTGATTCAAGAAAACTCTCCAGGAAACTCGTCTACCACAGCCTTTGGGTACACTGGGTGCGTGTTCTGGGCATGTAGCTGTGCTAATGGTTGGATGTTGGCTCACTTTCAAACCAAGTGGCATAAATACATGCTACTCTTGTGTGTGTCATGATTAACTCTGAGTCACTTTAGAGTCTTGGCATCGAGCCATTACAACTTCTGAGTCTCCAAAGGAATGCTGTTGATCCTGTGAAGGGTGACCCACACCTGTGCTGAGGTCCTGGCACCTATGGCTTAAAGTTGCCCACTCAGCCTTTTCAAAAGCCCACAGAGGCAGTTAGGACTCCACAGAAAGTTATATTTTACAAGTAAAATATAAGCCACAATGACTGTCCAAATTCAAAAGGCTTACAGTCTGGTTTAAAACCTCTTACCCAAGCCACTTGTGCTAGCTACTGTGAAAACCCACTGGGCCTAGTCCAAGCCTCCAGGCAACACCAAAGTTAAGATTCCCTGGCCTCCACTGTGCGCCATGGTGCCATGAGGTTCCAGATCACATGGGTCCTTCAGCACCCAATTCTATTCTGATTGTGGCTTTTCAGTATCTCTATAAACACTGCCCTCCACCCCGCAACCTCCATGCCCCCTGGGGAGCATTTCATAGCCCCTTCCTGGGTGATGAGCAGGTAGATAAATAAAATGAAGGAATGGTGGGTGGAAAACTGAAAGGAAACCTCAATAAAGTGAGTTGAAGATGTAGCTCAGAGAGAGATCCAGGTGTGAACTCCGGGATGAGGCAAGTTTGTGTCATCAGTTTGTTTCCTCTTGGAGGAAATGAACGTTTCCCTGCTCCTGGTTTCCACGAAGAGAGATTTTCCTCTAAGCAGCAGCACACCACCCGCACGGCCTCTGCGCCATCTGCGTGGTTGTGCAGCGGGGCTGAACACAAGAGGTGATGCACGCGCATCCCAAGAGGAAGAAGGTCCGTGCCCAAGCGGAGAACAGCCAGTTATTGTTTCCAAATTCATGAATCAACTCCCACCTCTCCAGAGATGAAGGGGTAAAGAGGTTAACAAATGATCTTTTCCCAGAAACCAGAATGTAGGAGATTAAGGGGAAAACGTGGGAAGGAATTATGTGGAGGCAGTGACTCTGGTGACTTTGGAAAGCTTACGCTATTACTGGGTGTGTCCTCAGTCATGTCAGACTGTTTGTGACCTTATGGAGAGCTCACAAGAGGAGAAACAGCAAGGTATAGCGAGAAGCAGGCCTCAGTGAAGGTCATGAACTCACGTTCCCAGCCTCCCCATTTCCTACTCTGCTTCTAGAGGCAAAGTAGCTTCAGGGTTAAAAACAAAGTATTACCTTGTGCTTAAGCCCAAACTTCTTTTTTCTCCTTCATCTCTGTCATCTACAGTGTTCTAGATTTTGGCCGTTTATTTTCATTTTTAATTTTTTATTCTGACTGCACTGGGTCTTTTTGTGATGGGCAGGGCTTCCTCTGGTTGCGGCCCACGGGCTTGGTTCCCCCATCAGGGGCTGAAGCCACGTCCCCCGCATTGGAAGGTGGGGTCTTAACCACTGGACCACCAGGGAAGTCTTACTGTTCTAGAAGTGTAAATGAAAAGAGAATGGAAAGGATTTTAAAAACTGATTGTCACATGTCCTCTTTTTATTTAGAAAGAACTGTCTTTTCAGTGGACACTGTTTCCCTTCTTCCCCTTTAGCTTCCATTTACTCACTGTCTGGAAAGCCACTGTTTCCTAATTAGTTAACTTCCTTCTTTCAGGAGACTGGACCTAAATAATTTTCTAGATACTCTCTTGTTAGGTTTCTGGTGTGATATTAATCTCTTTCAAGGCAGTCTTGCAAATAATACCCAGAGCACGATTAAATATGGAAATATTCACTGTAATTTAATCTTTCTTGATCCACCTCAGAAACTTTGAGTCTTTTTGCTTTGGACTATAAATTTCAAAGAATTTTCTTTTGTGAAATAACTAAACTTCTGTTTGGTTTGCTTTGATTTCAACGATAATCTTAAATGAACAGGACCACTACCAGTACCTTTGAAATAAATTTTTCTTTAAAAAAAAAAAAAAATTTTTTTTTTTTTAAACCGTGTTTCAGGCTTCTGAGATTTTTATTTGCTTTTTATTTAGAAGACTTCATCTACTGCGCTCAACATCTGATATTTGAGGTGTCTGTTGTGGAAAATATAGTCTGCCAAGAAATCCTTCGTATCATGCCTAGAGATCTGGGTATCTGCTCAGACAGCTCTGTTTTGGCCCACCAGATAAATTAGTATAACCTGGGGGGGAAGCTTGGTGTGGAATCAAGGATGGAGTTTGAAACTTACAAAAATGAGGAGTGGAGCATGTATAAATTAAAGAATTCAAGCTGCTAAGATAAAGTAGGGGAATTCGGCTACTCCAAACCCTTCATAGACTGGCCTTGTGTTCACTAGGGTCAGGCAGAGCTGACAGCTGCAAATGTATTTTAAATAGGCTAAAAATGAAGTATGCACTTCAGGATTAAAGGAACTGCACAGATTTAAGTAATGACTCAGGCAAAAGTCCAGGTCTTTTCAGAAAGAGGACGATGGGGACAGAAAGAGCATGGACCTGGAGGGAAAACACTGAGTTTTAAGCCAGGTTTTGACATGTCATTACTTAGCTGTAGGAAATTCTACTTAATTTCTACTGTAGTTTCTTTATCTGTACATATGCCATACTGGGTCTTCTGGCCCTTGAGACCAGAGTCAGATTGATTCAAACTTTCATTCATATTGTTTGAAAGTCCTTGTCAGCTATTCGACACATACTGAGTGAATACTCTTCCTATTGGGAAGGAAGGGCGGATTTCTGGAGAGTGAATGTGGGTATTTGTGGTGGGATTGGCTTAGAGTCTCTTGGTCAGTCTGTCTGAGGCACTTCAGTTCGGTTCAGTTGCTCAGTTGCATCCGACTCTTTGCAACCCCATGGACTGCAGCACACCAGGCTTCCTGGTCCATCACCATCTCCTGGAGCTTACTCAAACTCAGGTCCATCAAGTCAGTGATGCCATCCAACCATCTCATCCTCTGTCCTCCCCTTCTCCTCCTGGCTTCAATCTTTCCCAGCATCAGGGTCTTTTCTGATGAGTCAGTTCTTTGCATCAGGTAGCCAGAGTATTGGAGCTTCAGCTTCAGCATCAGTCCTTCCAATGAATATTCAGGGTTGATTTCCTTTAGGATGGACTGGTTGGATCTCCTTGCTGTCTTAGGCAGTTGCTTCCATCCGAATAGTTCAGCTTATTGTTTATTGTGCTATATTTTAGACATGTTGTTAAAGTCATTAAAATCAATAGCTTCCTTTAATTTCACTCAAATGAATAAATAAGCAGGTGAGTTAAGTAAATAAGCAAACAAAATATTCCCTGGGTATGGGATTAAGAGGTACAAACTATTATATATTAAAATAAGCTACAAGGATATATTGTACAGCAGAGGAAGTATAGCCAAGATTTTATAATAACTGTAAATAGAGCATAACCTTTAAAATTGTGTCGCTCTGAAATGCAAAAAAGCAAAATGGCTGTCTGAGGAGGCCTTACAAATAGCTGTGAAAAGAGGAGAAGCGAAAAGCAAAGGAGAAAAGGAAAGATATAAGCATCTGAAAGCAGAGTTCCAAGGAATAGCAAGGAGAGATAAGAAAGCCTTCCACAGCGATCAATGCAAAGAAATAGAGGAAAACAACAGAATAAGAAAAACAAGAGATCTCTTCAAGAAAATTAGAGATATCAAGGGAACATTTCATGCAAAGATGGGCTCGATAAAGGACAGAAATGGTATGGACCTAACAGAAGCAGAAGATATTAAGAAGAGGTGACAAGAATATACAGAAGAACTGTACAAGAAAGATCTTCACAACCAAGATAATCACGATAGTGTGATCACTCACCTGGAGCCAGACATCTTGGAATGTGAAGTCAAGTGGGCCTTAGAGAGCATCACTACGAACAAAGCTAGTGGAGGTGATGGAATTCCAATTGAGCTATTTCAAATCCTGAAAGATGATGCTGTGAAAGTGCTGCACTCAATATGCCAGCAAATTTGGAAAACTCAGCAGTGGCCACAGGACTGGAAAAGGTCAGTCTTCATTCCAATCCCAAAGAAAGGCAATGCCAAAGAATGCTCAAACTACTGCACAACTGCACTCATCTCACATGGTAGTAAAGTCATGCTCAAAATTCTGCAAGCCAGGCTTCAGCAATATGTGAACCGTGAACTTCCAGATGTTCAAGCAGGTTTTAGAAAAGGCAGAGGCACCAGAGATCAAATTGCCAACATGTGCTGGATCATGGAGAAAGCAAGAGAGTTCCAGAAAAACATCTATTTCTGCTTCATTGACTATGCCAAAGCATTTGACTGTGTGGATCACAATAAACTGTGGAAAATTCTTCAAGAGATGGGAATACCAGACCACCTGACCTGCCTCTTGAGAAACCTGTATGCAAGTCAGGAAGCAACAGTTAGAACTGGGCAAGGAACAACAGACTGGTTCCAAATGGAAAAGGAGTACGTCAAGGTTGTATATTGTCACCCTGCTTATTTAACTTATATGCAGAGTACATCATGAGGAACGCTGGGCTGGAAGAAGCACAAGCTGGAACCAAGATTGCCGGGAGAAATATCAGTAACCTCAGATATGCAGATGACACCACCCTTATGGCAGAAAGTGAAGAGGAACTCAAAAGCCTCTTGATGAAAGAGGAGAGTGAAAAGTGTGGCTTGAAGCTCAACATTCAGAAAACGAAGATCATGGCATCTGGTCCCATCACTTCATGGGAAATAGATGGGGAAACAGTGGAAACAGTATCAGACTTTATTTTTTGGGGCTCCAAAATCACTGCAGATGCTGATTGCAGCCATGAAATTAAAAGACACTTGCTCCTTGGAAGGAAAGTTATGACCAATCTAGACAGCATATTAAAAAGCAGAGACATTACTTTGCCAACAAAGGTCCGTCTAGTCAAGGCTATGGTTTTTCCCTTGGTCATGTATGGATGTGAGAGTTGGAGTGTGAAGAAAGCTGATTGCCGAAGAATTGATGCTTTTGAACTGTGATGCTGGAGAAGACTCTTGAGTGTCCCTTGGACTGCAAGGAGATCCAACCAGTCCATTCTAAAGGAGATCAATCCTGGGTGCTCATTGGAAGGACTGATGCTAAAGCTGAAACTGCAATACTTTGGCCACCTCATGTGACGAGTTGACTCACTGGAAAAGACTCTGATGCTGGAAAGGATTGGGGGTGGGAGGAGAAGGGGACGACAGAGAATGAGATGGCTGGATGGCATCACCGACTCTGTGGACATGAGTTTGAGTGACCTCCGGGAGTTGGTGATGGACAGGGAGGCCTGGCATGCTGTGATTCATGGGGTCGCAGAGAGTCGGACACGACTGAGCGACTGAACTGAACTGATTGTGTACCTATAAAATATAATATTGTACATCAGCTATACTTCAGCATAAAACTGCCTCTGGCACTAGAGCTGAATGGATAGAGTAGGCTTTATTGCAATTTGGGGAACATATTTATTTCACTACAATACAGACCGCGGCAGTGTGCACCCTGTGCGATTGATTGCTCTGTCCTGGGGTCTCCCCTTCCCCTGGGGCATTTTGACAGCCTGCCCAGCCTCACGTGGGGCCTCAGCCGCATGCCAGCCTGCGACGCGTCCCACTGCCCTCTCCCCCGATTGCCCTGGGGAGCTCACGTTCAGCTCTCTCCTGTCTCAATCTCCGAGGATGGCTTTGGACTGTCTCACTTGCAAACCCCGGCAAGGGCTCAGCGGAACAGTGGGGATTTCAGGGAGCAGGACTGTCTCTTCTAGAAGGCAGCTCATTTATTCATTCAACAAAATCCTAGTAAGCTCCAAGAGGAACCACTAAACACTGTTTTGGGTTCCAGGGACCCATGAGAGAGAGAGATGAAAATCTCTATCCTCACAGAGTTTACATTCTAGTCCAGAGAAAGGGACAAGAAGCAGAACTATAAAGCACTGAGGATATTAGAAGGTGAAAAGGGCCTTGAGATAAATAAGCACAGAAGCAGAAGAGCAGAGTGGGAGCTTTGTACAAGGTGGCAAAGGAAAGTCATCTGAGAAGATGCCATTTGAATAAAGAACCGAGGGAAGTTAAGTGAGCTTTAGTTGGTTATACTTTGAAGATTACTTTTTGACTTAAGTTATAAAATAAAAAATGGAGAAGAGCTCAATCTTGTATAGCTATAGTAAGAATCAAATGAAACAATGCATGGAATAATTCCTTTTAGAAAACCAGTTAGTACATAAAACGAAAGTTGCTCAGTCGTGTCCAACTCTTTGCCATTCCATGGACTGTAGCCCACCAGGCTTCTCTGTCCATGGAATTCTCCAGGCAAGAATTCTGGATTGGGTAGCTGTTCCCTCTTCCAGGGGATCTTCCCAACCCAGGAGTTGAACCCAGGTCTCCCACACTGCAGGCAGGCAGATTCTTTACTGTCTGAGTCACCAGGGAAGCCCAATTAGTACACAGCTAGCATATAATAAATTTTAGTCTTATTATATAGAATGGTGCCCTCTAATATAGTACCTGCTAGCCACAAGAAGCTGTTTAAACTTACGTGAATTCAAATGAAGTAGTTTTAAAAATTCAATTTCTCAGCCTCACTAGTCACATTCAAGTTCTCAACAGCCACATGTTGCTGGTGGCTGCCACTTTGCACAGTGCAGATGCGGAGCATTTCTATGACTGTAGAAAGTTCTATCGCACACTGCTAAATAGAGAGTCTAACATTGGTGCGTCAAGGAAGATACAGTCTCATATGTAACAGGAGTGTCGTGGGACTTTGTTGTCTTAGAATTTCAGCTCAAGCCTCATAGCTGAGGACAGTGGGAGACGTTGATCTCACATATTAAAGAGAGATGTCAGCATAGACACATTTGTACAGGGCTTAATGCACGCATGTGTGTGCTCAGTTGTGTCTGACACTTTGCGACTCCATGGACTATAGTCCATCAGGCTCCTCTGTCCATGAAGTTTCCTGGGCAAGAATACTGGAGGGTAGCCATTGCCTCCTCCAGGGGATCATCCCAACCCAGGCGTCGAACCTGCATCTTCTGCACCTCCTGCATTGGTAAGCAGATTCTTTACCACAGAGTCACTTGGGAGGCACCTCCAGGGTTTACTAGCGGAGGCCGGATGAGAATTTTGGCCTAGATAAGAGGAGCCTCAAGGTCCGTTGAGAGACTAGATTCTTTCAGGTGCATTCATCACAGTGGGGGCTGCTGTGGGACACAGATGGGGAGTTTCTGATCCTCCCAGTTAAGTGAAAGGGGGCCTACCAGGAGAACCTCACCCAGATAGGGTGTCTGTGGAAGGGGAGGCCAACACCCACTCCTGGCTGGATGTGTCTGACCCGAGAAACTGGTATGTTTCCCCCTGGGCTGCTCTCCGAGGCAAGAAAGAAAGGGTTTTTGTGGAACCTTGTGGTGCCCAGAGGCCAAAAATATGAGATGAGCTCAAGGGGCCTTAGAACGCAGGAACAGAAAGTACCAGACCCTCGTCACCCTTCCTGCCATGTTGGAACCGTTGCGGAATATTTGAGCGTTTCCTGGCCACCTGGCTCGTCCCTTTCCTGTCCCATGTTAGGAAAGGTATTTGTCCTGTTCCTCTCCTTCCCTGTATAAGGAAATTACACGTATCTCACCCAATCAGCAAAGGACTCACAAGCTTCCTACTCCATTCCTTTGTTCCTTGGCTACCAAAACAGGCAGATGACCCATATTTGTCATGGGCTTCCAGGTGGCGCTAGTGGTGAAGAACCCGTGTGCCAGTGCAAGAAACGTGAAACGTGGGTTTGATCCCTGGGTCCAGTAGATCCTCTGGAGGAAGGTGTGACAACCCACTCCAGTATCCCTGCCTGGGAAATCTCATGGATGGAGGAGTTCATGGGGTCACAGAGGGTCAGACAACCAAAGTGACTTAGCACACACACTCCCTAACCATTGGAAAAGCCGGCCTGCCCACAGCATCTCCTGCTCTAATAAACTATTCTTTCATTCTGTCTTGTGTCTGGAAGTTCTTTTCTGACCTGTGCATGGACCATAAAGAACCTGGTGTGTGCTCTTAAGAATTTGCAGGGGGCGGCCGGACATCTGTGTGAAGGGAGAGGTCCCGGCTCCTCAGTGGAGAGGTCTAATGATGGGGAGGCCAGCCAAATGAGAATGGGCTGGGCAGAGAGGTAGCAGGGCAGCCTGCCCGTCACCACAGAGGGGCCCGCCTTGCTGCCAAGTGTGTGCCATGGCAGGTAAGTAGGCTGCAGTCCTGTGAGGACCCGCCTTCATCCCCCATTCAGTCGTTCAGTCGTGTCCGACTCTCCACGACCCCATGGACTGCAGCACGTCAGGCCTCCCTGTCCATCACGAACTCCCGGAGCTCACTCAAACTCACGTCCATTGAGTCGGTGATGCCATCCAGCCATCTCATCCTCTGTCGTCCCCTTCTCCTCACAAGGAACAAAATGTTTGTACGGTGAAGGCAAGTGTCTGGTGGAGAAGTAGCGGTCAGATGTCGCTTGGAAGGTGCCTCACCCATGTCCCTGTGGGAGATTGCTGAGGGGACCACAGAGATGCGCCCCCACCCCCAAGGGAAAGCTGCTGTCTGGTTGACTCCCTGGATGAAAGGGATCAACAGTAAAGAGAAAACTAAAAACGGGGGCCAAGGAGGAGGAACTGGAGCCAGGGAGTAAAGAAGACACCATGTGTTCATTCTGGGGCGGGTCCCAGGGCCGGGAGACCAAGTAGATGTGGTTTAGACAAGTCACAGAACAGGACGAGCAGGGCTGTGGCGTTCACCTCATCCAAAAGAGGCAAGTGCTCCTCTGCGCCTACTGTTTGTTTGTTGCAGGGCAGGTCAGCTGTTACCAGATCTTCAGGTTTTCTTTTCTTTCTTTATTTTTATGTAAATCATTTTGAAAGTCTTTACTGAATTTATTACTGTGTGGCTTCCTTTTTATGCTTTCTTCTTTTGGCCGCAAGGCACGCGGGGTCTCAGTTCCCCGACCAGAGATTCAACTCACACCTTGTGTACTGGAAGGTGGTCTGAACCCCTGGACCGCCAAGGAAGTCCCCAGGTTTTCAAAAGAAGCCAGACCGCTGGATTTTGGTGTGAAGCTATGCCATTTTTGAAACACAGTGTATATTTTGAATAGATTCTGTTCCGGGTTTTTAAACACCTGAAAATAGAAACTATTCTTTGAATCAAAAGCAATGGTACAGTTTTGAGATTTGCCCGAGCTGCCACCAGGGGGTAGGGAAGAGACGTCGCAGAGAATCCCAAGTGGTGGAAGAAAGAGCAAACGTTACAGGACTGTCTCTGCTGAATCTGGCCCATTTAATGCACCAGGCATGTACAGTATTTAACTAAAAGGTTTAGTTTTTATTTCCAGGTCCGGGATATATCGTTGCACAGAGGCATTTGCTAGTAAAGAGTGCAGATTTTCTTCTCTGTTCCCTGATTGAAGCCTTGTGGTCTAACTTTTCTCTCCATCTCCCCCTCATGGACTGGTTTCTCGGAGTCACTCTTAAATCATCTGTCCTTGCTTGCTCTTCTAGGCCTCCACTATCCAGCAGGGACTCGGCTGTCCTAGGTAGGCCCACAGATTCTCTGACACTCCTCCTTTGACAAATGGGATCTATGTCATGGCCCCTCTTCTTGAACCTGGGTGGACTTGTGGCTGCATTCACCAATAGTTGGTGTCATTTGCTCAGTCGTGTCCTTTGCGGCCCCATGGACTGTGTAGCCCGCCAGGCTCCTCTGTCCATGGAATTCTCCAGGCAAGAATACTGGAGTGGGTTGCCATTTCCTTTTCCAGGGGATCTTCTGGATCCAGGGATTGAATCCTGGTCTCCTGCATTGTGGGTGGATTCTTTACCATCTGGGCTACCAGGGAAGCCCAATAGAACTTATTCTATGACATTTCTGGACCTAGCTCTCAAAAGGCCATGCAGCTCCTAATTTTTTTTTTTAATATACCAGAATACTTGTTTTTGGAACCCTGGGTCACCATGAACAAGCCCAGATATTCAAGGCCCTCAGACTGTGAGGAGGCCCAGGTCACACAGAAAGGCCCTATGTTAGGCATGCCCATTGATGGTACTGGCTGGATCCAGGCTCAGTGCCACAGTAAAGAAGCCTCCAGATTTCCCTAATCCCCAGTCATTCAAGCCATGTCCAGCTGTTTGAGTCTCCCCCAACTGAGATCTCAGATACCATGGAACAGAGACAAACCATCTTTGTCCATGACTCACAGATTCCATAGGATTTCCCAGGCGGCACTAGTGGTAAAGAACCTTCCTGCCAATGCAGGAATCATAAGAGACACTGGTTCAATCCCTGAGTTGGGAAGATCCCATAGAGAAGGGCATGGCAACCCACTCTAGTATTCTTGTCTGGAAAATCCCATGGACAGAGGAACCTGGTGGGCTACAGTCCACGGGGTCACAAAGAGTCAGACTCAGCTGAAGCACTGGGCACATACAGATTTCATGAACACAAAGGAAAATTATGTCACTAAGTTTTTGGGGTGGTTACACAGCAATAGATAACTGGAATAAATGCTAGAATATCTGGACCATAGACTCCAGCTGCCTTCCTGAGATTTACCCTCAGGTACAGAAACTGGGGATCCTACGTGGTGCTTGTGATAAAGAACCCACCTGCCAATGCAGGAGACATGTAAGAGATGCGGGTTTGATCCCTGGGTCTGGTAGATCCCCTGGAGAAGGAAATGGCACCCCACTCCAGTATCCTTGCCTGGAGAATCCATGGACAGAGGAGCCTGGCGGGCTACAGTCTGTAGGTGTTGCAAAGTGTCAGACACGACTGAGCATCCACACATGCATAGACACTGAGGGGGGATTGCAAGGAGCCAACCAATGAAGTTCTGGAAGGTGAACAGGAAACTGTCAAGGGGTTGGAGAGGCGTGTTCTGAGCCCAGATGACCGCACCTGTGAAAGCTGAGGGACGAGAGAGGACCTGGTTTGTTTGTAGACCTGAAGTGTGTGTCTAGCAGGACTGAATGCTGTATGAGTGGTCCCTGTGATGAGGATTACAGATTGCAAGAGGGGCACATGGTCAGCCAGGAGAGGGCTGAGAAGAGTCCAGGCTCTGATAAGTATGTGATGGGATCTGGAATTTATCTTAAGACAGTAGGAAACTTCTGAAAGACATGATGTGATCAGTCCTGTGTTTTAGGAAGTTTGCTTTGGCTGTTGTGAGGAGAGCCGATTGTGGAGAGAAAGAGTGGGATTGAGGAGATGGATAAGAGACCAGGGCTATAGTCAGGGGGATCAGGCGGGCTGGACTAAGAAAGTCCGGGTTGGCAAGTAAGCAGGAGCCAGGTTCATGAAACAGGTAGGGAAAGGGAGACTGCTGTGAGGTGGGAAGGAGGATTGGTAAAAAGGGACAGAAGAATCGTGGACTGTTCCATGATTAGAAAGAAATTTCTAATCAAGATTTCCTTCTTGAATGACAGAGTAGAAGTGGTTACTACTCAGTGAGACTGTTCGGACAAGACCAAGGTGGGTTTGCGGAAGGTTTCGGTGACGACTGCAGTGTGCAAGGCACAGTGTGTGCTTCTTTGTGGAGAGGTCTAGTGGGGAGTTGATACGGGAGGTTTGTGTCGAGCAGGAGGATTTGCACCAAAGCTTTACATCTCTGCCTTTAACATATGATCCCACTTTTGAAGTCATGTTTGTGGAGGTCCCAAGGTGATTTCTGGGGAACAGAAACAGTGTCCCACTTGGAAACTGATTATAGTAGACCGTACACTGTTTCACTTATCAGTATTGCCCCAGCCCCACCAAGAATAATTGGGTTAAGGCTTTGCAATTGTGATTTTATATGACCTGCTTCATCGAGGCTTTATTTTTCTGGAAGTCAATGTTTTACTATGATTTTAACATGCTGCTACTGCTAAGTCACTTCAGTCGTGTCCGACTCTGTGTGACCCCATAGACGGAAGCCCACCAGGCTCCCCTGTCCCTGGGATTCTCCAGGCAAGAACACTGGAGTGGGTTGCCATTTCCTTCTCCAGGAAGGAACATGGGGAAGGTCCAAAAAATATGTTTATTTTTAATTGAAGGGTAATTGCTTTACAGTACTGCCTTAGTTTCTGCCACACATCAACATGGATCTGTCGTAGGTACACATATGGCCCCTCCCTCTTGAAGTTGTATCTTTTTTAATGCCTTTTGTTCTAACCTTTTTTTCCGCCCACTCTAACTCTTCAATAGTGTGGCTTTGGCAGAACTCCACACAGGATCCTTTTTTTTTTCCCAGCCATAGGTGGCAGCATACCACTGCCTGCGATTAGATCAACTGCGTTTGTTAAGTCGGAGCTGTTGGTCAGGAGAGAGCAGCTAATGGGTAATCAGTCCAAGCTGCACGGCAAATTAATGTCTTTATTAAGTGAACTAACCGGTTCCCTTTATAAACAAGGTCAGAGTATTTATAACCCCGTGCATTTCATAAAGCAAAATCCATCTGCACTGATGTGACTTCACTAAGGAACCCATGATTTATCTGCAAGGAGCATATGCAAAAGCTCACTTGGAAAACCATCTTTTATAATGACTGGTACCATTCTGAGGTAATCATTAATAAAAGGCACCCTTGCTAGGTAGCCTCATTTTTCTCATACGAGGTAAATGAAAAAGTGATTACCTTAAACAGGAGCCACTATTATAAGATGATATTGGGTGACCTGTTCCAAATTGAGTTCTTAGTAATAAAAATAAAATGCGATCCTTATTGATCAAATACTTCTTTTGTCACTTTTGTTGTTGAGTCTCTCAGCTGTGTCTGACCCTTTGCAGCCCCGTGGACTGCAGCATGCCAGGCGTCCCTGTCCTTTACCATCTCCCGGAGCTTGCTCAAAGTCACGTCCATTCAGTTGAGGATGCCATCCAAACATCTGATCGTCTTTCACCCCCTTCTCCTCTTGCCTTCAATCTTTCCCAGCATCAGAGTCTTTTCCAAAGAGTCAGCTTTTCGCGTCGGGTGGCCAAAGGACTGGAGCTTCAGTTTCGGCATCAGCCCTTCCAATGGATATTCAGGATTGATCTCCTTTAGGATTGACTGGTTTGATCTCCTTGCAGTCCAAAGGCTTCTCAAGAGTCTTCTCCAACACCACAGTTCAAAAGCATCAGTTTTTTGGTGCTCAGCCTTCTTTATGATCCAACTCTCACATCCATACATGACTACTGGAAAAACCATCGCTTTGAATATATGAACCTTTGTCGGCAAAGTAATGTCTCTGCGTTTTAATGTGCTAAGCTTGTCATAGCTTTTCTTCCGAGGAGCAAGCGTCTTTTAATTTCATGGATTTAGTCACCATCTGCAGTGATTTTGGAGCCCAAGAAAATAAAGTCCGTCACTGTTTCCACTGTTTCCCCATCTATCTGCCATGAAGTGATGGGACTGGATGCCATTATCTTAGTTTTTTGAATGTTGAGTTTTAAGCCAGGTTTTTCACTCTCCTCTTTCACTTTCATCAAGAGGCTGTTTAGTTCCTCTTCCCTTTCTTAGCTTTTCTTCACCATAAGGGTGGTGCTATCTGCGTAGCTGAGGTTATTGCTGTTTTTCCCAGCAATCTTAATTCCAGCTTGTGCTTCATCCAGCCTGGCATTTTGCATGATGTACTCTTCATATAAGTTAAGTAAGCAGGGTGACAATACAGCCTTTGTCACTTAGATTAGACAAAGCCTTATTTCACATTTAGAGTAGGTTACACAGGTATAAAGTTTGATGTTTGCCATCTACTGCATGTCACATTTTAAGTGAATCAAAGGCTTAATTTTGCCTTCATTGTCAGAGAACTGTATGAGAAGCTCAGAATATCTTCTCACAACGTGACCAGGTATCAGGGACCTGGTGAATTTCAGGTTCTAGAACAGTGCTGTGCAATAGAAATCTAAGGCAAACCACCCACTGAAACTGCATGTGCAATTTAAAATTTTTTTGACACCACATAGATTGAAAAATGTGAAAAGAAAAAGAGGAAATTAATCTTCATTCTGTGTTATAGTTTGGGGGTGGGAGGAGACGGGGACGACAGAGAATGAGGTGGCTGGATGGCATCACCGACTCGATGGATATGAGTTTGAGTGAACTCCGGGAGTTGGTGATGGACAGGGAGGCCTGGCGTGCTGTGATTCATGGGGTCGCAAAGAGTCGGACATGACTGAGCGACTGAACTAACTAACCCAATATGTCGAAAGTATTTAGCAGGTAATCAGTATAAAGATTATGGAGGTATCCTACATTCTTTTTTTTTCACTCTGCATATTTGAACTCTGGTGTCTTTTTTACATTCACAGCTCATCTCTGTTCAGTCTAGCCACAGTTCAAATGCTCAATATTCACCTGTGGTTGGTGGGCTCAGCTCTAAACACTTACTATCTGTTATGGATTGAAACATGTTTCCTCAAAATTCAGATGTTGAAGACCTAAACCCGAGTACCTCAGAAAGTGACCTGATTTGGAGTTGAAGTCTTTACAGAAGTAATCAAGTTAAAATGAGGCCATTAGGATGCATCTGAGCAAAGGTCTGTCTAGTCAAGGCTATGGTTTTTCCAGTGGTCATGTATGGATGTGAGTTGGACTATAAAGAAAGCTGAGCGCTGAAGAACTGATGCTTTTGAACTGTGGTGCTGGAGAAGACTCTTGGGAGTCCCTTGGACTGCAAGGAGATCCTACCTGTCCATCCTAAAGGAGATCAGTCCTGAGTGTACATTGGAAGGACTGATGTTCAAGCTGAAACTCCAATACTTTGGCCACCTGATGGGAAGAGCTGACTCATTTGAAAAGACCCCAATGCTGGGAAAGATTGAAGGCAGAAGGAGAAGGGGACGACAGGATGAGATGGTTGGATGGCATCACCAGCTCAATGGACTTGAGTTTGGGTAAACTCCGGGAGTTGGTGATGGATAGGGAGGCCTGGTGTGCTACAGTTCATGGGGTTGCAAAGAGTCGGACACAACTGGGCAACTGAGTTGAACTGAACTGAACTGAGCTTCCTTGATGGCTGCTTGGTAAAAAATCTGCCTGCAATGCAGGAGACACAGGAGACGTAAGTTTGATCCCTGAGTCAAGAAGATCCCCTGGAGGAGGAAATGGCAACCCAGTGCAGTGAATCCTATGGACAGAGAAGCCTGGTGGGCCACAGTCCATGGGGTTGTAAAGATTGGCCATGACTTGGCACACAAGCACCCAACAGTGCAGAATGCATCCTAATCCAACATGACTGACGTATTTATGCAACAGGGACCTCTGGAGGAGCTAGACTCACACGCAGGGAGAGCACCATATAAAGATGAAGACAGAGATGACTGATGCGCCTACAAGCCAAGGAGCACCAAAGATTGCTGGCAAGCAGGTGCTCGAGAGAAAGGGTGGACTCTTCCTCACACCCTCAGAAGGAACCAACCCTGCCGTCACCTTGATCATGGGCTTTTGGCTTCCAGGTATGCGAGACAATCAATTTCTGTTTGTTCGTCACCCAGCTGTGAAAACAGAAACCGTTCCTGCTGTTGGCAGTGGGCACTTTGTTCTGAGCTTTTCTTTTCTTGCCTTGAAGCTCTTCTTCTCTTTCTGCACCTCTTCCTCTGCTCTCACCACTCAGCCTCTGAGCACCCTCTCATGGGACCTCCGAGAATCTCCCCCGCCAGGCAGACATGTAGGCTGGCAGTTTCCTGTTCAGTAAGCCTGAGAGGGATACACCCTGAGTGGTGGCAAAGAAGCCTGGTTCACTCCAGGTGTCCAGCGGGGGTCATATTACCCACTAGGTGGCGCCCCTTGTTGTTTAGTTGCTAAGTCCTGTCCAACTCTTTGGCGACCCCATGAACTGTAGCCCACCAGGCCCCTTGGTCTGGGGGATTTTCCAGGCAAGAATACTGGAGGGGGTTGCCATTTCCTTCTCCAGGGACTCTTCCTGACCCAGGGATCGAACCCGTGTCCCCTGTGTCTCCTGCTTTGGCAGGCAGATTCTTTACCACTGAGCCACCTGGGAAGTCTCGAGAGCCCCAGGTGGCCCCCTAGAGCTGCTGTTATGCAAGTCAAAGTGCTCACCCACAAAGTGCTTTCCAAAACTATAAATAACTGTATCAGATCAGATCAGATCAGTCGCTCAGTCGTGTCCGACTCTCCGCGACCCCATGAATCACAGCACTCCAGGCCTCCCTGTCCATCACCAACTCCCGGAGCTCACTCAAACTCATGTCCACAGAGTCGGTGATGCCATCCAGCCATCTCATTCTCCGTCGTCCCCTTCTCCTCCCGCCCCCAACCTTTCCCAGCATCAGAGTCTTTTCCAGTGAGTCAACTCGTCGCATGAGGTGGCCAAAGTATTGCAGCTTCAGCTTTAGCATCAGTCCCTCCAATGAACATCCAGGATTGATCTCCTCTAAAATGGACTGGTTGGATCTCCTTGCAGTACAAGGGACTCTCAAGAGTCTTCTCCAACACCACAGTTCAAAAGCATCGATTCTTCGGCGATCAGCCTTCTTCACAGTCCAACTCTCACATCCATACATGACCATGGGAAAAACCATTGCCTTGACTAGACGGACCTTGGTTGGCAAAGTAATGTCTCTGCTTTTTAATATACTATCAAGGTTGGTCATAACTTTCCTTCCAAGGAGCAAGCGTCTTTTAATTTCATGGCTGCAGTCAGCATCTGCAGTGATTTTGGAGCCCAAAAAAACAAAGTCTGACACTGTTTCCACTGTTTTTCCATCTATTTCCCATGAAGTGATGGGACCAGATGCCATGATCTTTGTTTTCTGAATGTTGAGCTTCAAGCCAACCTTTTCACTCTCCTCTTTCACTTTCATCAAGAGGCTTTTGAGTTTCTCTTCACTTTCTGCCATAAGGGTGGTGTCATCTGCATATCTGAGGTTATTGATATTTCTCCCAGCAATCTTGATTCCAGCTTGTGCTTCTTCCAGCCCAGTGTTCCTCATGATGTACTCTGCATATAAGTTAAATAAGCAAGGTGACAATATACAACCTTGACATACACCTTTTCCTATTTGGAACCAGTCTGTTGTTCCATGTCCAGTTCTAATTGTTGCTTCCTGACCTGCATACAGGTTTCTCAAGAGGCAGGTCAGGTGGTCTGGGATTCCCATCTCTTTCAGAATGTTCCACAGTTTATTGTGATCGACACAGTCAAAGGCTTTGGCATAGTCAATGAAGCAGAAATAACTGTATAGATGAGAATATTTTATAGATGGGATGAATGGTTTTCAAATTATTTTAGTGCTGTGGGTGACATTGATCCCACCCCATCTCTAGAAATGGTGCATATATATGGGTGTGCATATATATGGGTGACACACACACATATTCTATTAGTCTGTTTCTGTTTCTCTGGAGAACCCCGACTTATATAACCATTGTTCTGATTAATTCTTGGCAAGTGCTCATACTTAAAAAGATAAAAGACAAGAGAGGAGACCTTTCGCTTTTAACCTGATTTTCTGCTGCAGATATAAAAAGTTGGATCAACATATGACCATAGTTGTAAAGATGTTATTGTTGTTTAGTCGCTAAGTCATGTCCGACTCTTTGTGACCCCATGGACTGTATCCCACCAGGCTCCTGTGTCCATAGGATTTCCCAGGCAAGAATACTGGAGTAGGTTGCCATTTCCTTCTCCAGGGGATCTTCTTGATGGGATTGAACCTATGTCTTGTCTCCTGCATCTGTAGGCAGACTCTTTACCGCTGAGCCACCAGGGATGCCCTATAGAGATGTTGAAGTGAAGTGAAATTGTCAGTCGCTAAGTCATGTCTGACTCCTTGAGATCCCATGGACTGTAACCCACCAGGTCCCTGTGTCCATGTGATTTTCCAGGTAAGAATACTGGAGTGGGTTGACATTTCCTCCTCCAGGGGGTCTTCAAGACCCAAAGATTGAAACTTTATCCCCTGCAGGCGGATTCTTTTACCGTGGAACTTTCTTAGGGGACACCTAACTGGTCTCTCTTTGGATTAAAGAAGGCATGGACAGGTTTATGCGAACTACAAAGTTATTTCAAGGTATTTTGAGCCCAACCAAGAAAAGAGAGGTGCTTTCTGTCATAAACCTCCTCCTTTTCTACTACAAACTCCCTTTTCAGCCTCTCATCATCCTTAAACCCTTCCAAGAGGAAGTTAAAGAAAAGGTATACATTCTCAAATGTCTGAAAATGATTCGAGAGAGGGAAGTTTACCTTATAACTCTCCCCATATCAACCTATTTCTACTGCCCAGCATTGAAGTTAATCAACTACAGGAAAACCTTCTTGTATGAAAAGAACCACTCCTCCCAGCTACAGGTTTTTTTCCCCCAGTTCAAATGACTATGTCATTTGATAAAGATGTTACATGATCTTTAAAGTCTTTAGCGAAACAGTCCTGAAGGGTACCCAATTTTCAGTCTCTGCTTTGCTCTTGCCCATCCCAGCTGTTTCTTCTCTGTATTCGATTATCTGTAGGCCCTTTGCAGTTCATCATGGGTCCCAGGAGAGGCACGGGGGAGCATATCAATCAAACTATCTTTGGAAATAATGACATTTGGAAATAATTTTTGTCTGCTTCATAACTGAAAGCAATTGCTCCCCAGAATGCCTTTTGCAGGGAGGTGAGGCTGCTTATCCAGCCTGTTTCTGCTTGGTTCTCTTAGATGCTTGGGTTTCAAACCCTGTGTGTAATTTCCCTAGACAGGGGCTGGCATCGCCTCCCCTCCTGCAAACTTCGTTCCTCTGCATCCTCTTCTTGATGCTGCTTCGCTTTTGGATGGATTTCTTCAGATACAGCTCTCCGATGTTCCAGGGTTCTCTGCTCTGTCGTGGGCTGCCTTGCTCAGCAGAGATCACCGCTGTGGTCGTCCCTAGACCCTGGGAACCAGACGCATGTGCAGCTCTCCTCTGTGTGCTCTGGCCGTGAGTCTTAACCCTTGTTCTGTTTAATCCTTGTGCTATTTCTTTCCCCTTTGCCTCGCTTTTCTAGCTAGTTACCTTCTGCATCTTCTTCCACGAGGTTAGTTCACCTGCACTGTTCTGTGTGTGTTCAGTCATTCACCTGCGTTTGGCACCAGACAGTTTACTCTGAACCCTTTTTGGGAGCTGATGCTGGTGGCCAGACGGCAACAAGAAGATGTTAAAGGCAGCCTTTTAACCTGTGACGTGAGAGACAATACTCTTTACTTCCTTTGGAAAACAGTTCCTGTTTTTCCTCAGTTGTGGTAAATGATGTTTTAAAAGACGACTTTTTCACTTGGATTTTAAAACATGTTTACTACCAAATTTAAGATTTTTTTTTTAATCTAAAGAAACACTGCTGCTTCTTAGAGTTTTGGTAAGTATTGCTTTTTGTGTCTTCTTTTCCTTTTTCTTTCTTTAAAATCGCTGGCCATAATGGAGATTCCAATTACATATAATTTTATTATTTGGGGCTTCCCCTGGTGGCTCAGCTGGTAAAGAACCCTTGTGTCAATGCAGGAGACCGAGAGACTCAGGGTCGCTCCCTCGGTCAGGAAGATCTCCTGGGGAAGGAAATGGCAGTCCACTCCAGTATTCTTACCTGGAAAATTCCGTGGACAGAGGAGCCTGGTGGTCTACAGGTTTTTATTATTTACTGTATTAACTAAGCTCACTTTTTATGTTAATTTTAAAAAAATGGATAACTGTGATATTTAAAATTTAACTCAAAAAATAAAAGTACTTGCAGCTGGGGTATCTCTAGTCCACATTTCAGGTTTCCACATCTGTGCCGTGTGTCTCTTAACTTCCAGCAGGCTAGCGGGGGACTGTCCCACAAAAGAGCAAGCAAGGGCATACAAAGTGTCAGAGATGCAGTCTCAGAAGTGGCACGCTGTCATTTCCACCCATATGTTACTGGCCAAAGCAAGTCACATGCACCAGCCCGAAGCCAGGGCAGACAAATACACTGCCTGTGGTCAGGTCATGGCTATTGTGTGGATGCATGGAAGGATGAAGAGCTGGAAGCAGTCTTCAATATGCAACAGCTTGTCTCCGCTTTGGGTGTGGAGCTGTTGGGAAGGGCTCCAGGAGCAGACATCTGTCTCCAGTAGGAGAAGATAAAGCGAGATCTAGACAGAAGAAGATGGAAGAGTTTTAATAATATTCTAATTCTTTTTTTTTATTTTAAAATTTATTTTTAATTGGAGGATAATTGCTTTGCAGTATTGTGTGGTTTCTGACATAGACCAGCATGAATCAACCATCAGCACACATATGTCCCCTCCCTCTTGAACCTCCCTCTCATCTCTGACAGCATCCCACCCCTAGGCAGTCACAGAGAAACAGGTTTGAGCTCCCTGAATCACACAGCAAATTCCCACTGGCTATCTACTTTACATATGGTAATGGATATGTTTCAGTGCTACTCTATTTGTCTTTGCCAACAAAGGTCCGTCTAGTCAAGGCTGTGGTTTTTCCAGTGGTCATGTATGGATGTGAGAGTTGGACTATAAAGAAAGCTGAGCACTGAAGAATTGATGCTTTTGAACTGTGGTGTTGGAGAAGACTCTTGAGAGTCCCTTGGACTACAAGGAGATCCAACCAGTCCATCCTAAAGGAGATCAGTCCTGGGTGTTCACTGGAAGGACTGATGCTAAAGCTGAAGCTCCAATACTTTGGCCACCTCATGAGATGAGTTGACTCACTGGAAAAGAGTCTGATGCTGGGAGGGATTGGGGGCAGGAGGAAAACGGGACGACAGAGAATGAGATGGCTGGATGGCATCGCAGACTCGATGGACATGAGTTTGAGTGAACTCCGGGAGTTGGTGATGGACAGGGAGGCCTGGTGTGCTGTGATTCATGGGGTCGCAAGGAGTCAGACACGACTGAACGACTGAACTGAACTGAATTACTTTACAAGACTGTAGTGGTTTTGCCATACATTGACATGAATCAGCCATGGGTGTACATGTGTCCTCCACCTCCGTCCCCATCGCATCCCTCTGGGTCATCCCAGTGCACCAGCCCTGAGTGCCATGTCTCATGCATCAAACCTGGACTGGCGATCTGTTTCACATATGATAATATACATGTTTCAACGCTATTCTCTCAAATCATCCCACCCTTGCTTCCTCCCACAGAGTCCACAAGTCTGTTCTTTACATCTGTGTCTCTAGTTTTAATAATATTCTAATTCTTTACATCTGTGTCTCTAGTTTTAATAATATTCTAATTCTTTACATCTGTGTCTCTAGTTTTAATAATATTCTAATTCTTAACAAGCTCTCCAGTGATGCTCAGATGTTACACTTCTGAGTTTTTATCATGGTGATGTGTGCTATACTCGTAGCTCTTCAAACACCCCTTTCTTGCATAAGTTAGTGTGAGTTAGGTCTCTGTTACTTGCAATCAAAAGGTTATCATACATATATAATTTGTGTATATCAGAGGGCCTTTATATAAAAAGAAGCTTCCTTTATCCCAATGCAAATATTCTTAGGCTAATTTTGGGGGGGTTAAAATTTCTTCATATTAGAAGTAAACTATGTGTATTTCATTATTAGTTGATCAAATTAAACTGAGCTACCCATGTTTCAAATAAAAACTTTATCTAATATTTCAGTAAAAATTATTCATTAGTTCAGTTCAGTTCAGTTCGGTTCAGTCGCTCAGTCGTGTCCGACTCTCTGCGACCCCATGAATCACAGCACGCCAGGCCTCCCTGTCCATCACCAACTCCCGGAGTTCACTCAAACTCATGTCCATAGAGTCGATGATGCCATTCAGCCATCTCATTCTCTGTCGTCCCCTTCTCCTCCCGTCCCCAACCTTTCCTAGCATCAGAGTCTTTTCCAATGAGTCAACTCGTCGCATGAGGTGGCCAAAGTATTGCAGTTTCAGCTTTAGCATCAGTCCTTCCAATGAACACCCAGAACTGAGCTCCTTTAGAATGGACTGGTTGGATCTCCTTGCAGTCCAAGGGACTCTCAAGAGTCTTCTCCAGCACCACAGTTCAAAAGCATCAATTCTTCGGCGATCAGCTTTCTTCACAGTCCAACTCTCACATCCATACATGACCACGGGAAAAACCATAGCCTTGACTAGACAGACCTTGGTTGGCAAAGTAATGTCTCTGCTTTATAATATACTATCTAGGTTGGTCATAACTTTCCTTCCAGGGAGTAAGCGTCTTTTAATTTCATGGCTGTAATCAGCATCCGCAGTGATTTTGGATCACCAAAAAATAAATTCTGTCACTGTTTCCACTGTTTCCCCATCTATTTCCCATGAAGTGATGGGACCAGATGCCATGATCTTTGTTTTCTGAATGTTGAGCTTCAAGCCAACCTTTTCACTCTCCTCTTTCACTTTCATCAAGAGGCTTTTGAGTTCCTCTTCACTTTCTGCCATAAGGGTGGTGACATCTGCATATCTGAGGTTATTGATATTTCTCCCAGCAATCTTGATTCCAGCTTGTGCTTCTTCCAGCCCAGCGTTCCCCATGATGTACTCTGCATATAAGTTAAATAAGCAAGGTGACAATATACAGCATTGACGTACTCCTTTTCCTATTTGGAACCAGTCTGTTGTTCCATGTACAGTTCTGACTGTTGCTTCCTGACCTGCATACAGGTTTCTCAAGAGGTCAGGTGGCCTGGTATTCCCATCTCTTGAAGAATTTTCCACAGTTTATTGTGATCCACACAGTCAAAGGTTTTGGCATAGTCAATGAAGCAGAAATAGATGTTTTTCTGGAACTCTCTTGCTTTCTCCATGATCCAGCGGATGTTGGCAATTTGATCTCTGGTGCCTCTGCCTTTTCTAAAACCTGCTTGAACATCTGGGAGTTCACAGTTCACATATTGCTGAAGCCTGGCTTGCAGAATTTTGAGCATGACTTTACTACCATGTGAGATGAGTGCAATTGTGCAGAATTTGAGCATTCTTTGGCATTGCCTTTCTTTGGGATTGGAATGAAGACTGACCTTCTCCAGTCATGTGGCCACTGCTGAGTTTTCCAAATTTGCTGGCATACTGAGTGCAGCACTTTCACAGCATCATCTTTCAAGATTTGAAATAGCTCAATTGGAATTCCATCACCTCCACTAGCTTTGTTCGTAGTGATGCTTTCTAAGGCCCACTTGACTTCACATTCCAAGATGTCTGGCTCTAGGTCAGTGATTACGTTATTGTGACTATCTTGGTCGTGAAGATCTTTTTTGTACAGTTCTTCTGTGTATTCTTGCCACCTCTTCTGAATATCTTCTGCTTCTGTTAGGTCCATACCATTTCTGTCCTTTATCGAGCCCATCTTTGCATGAAATGTTCCCTTGGAATCTCTAATTTTCTTGAAGAGATCTCTTGTTTTTCCTCTTCTGTTGTTTTCCTCTATTTCTTTGCATTGATAGCTGAGGAAGGCTGTCTTATCTCTCCTTGCTATTCTTTGCAACTCTTCATTCAGATGCTTATATCTTTCCTTTTCTCCTTTGCTTTTCGCTTCTCTTCTTTTCACAGCTATTTGTAAGGCCTCCTCAGACAGCCATTTTGCTTTTTTGCATTTCTTTTCCATGGGGATGGTCTTGGTCCCTGTCTCCTGCACAATGTCACGAACCTCCGTCCATAGTTCATCAGGCACTCTATCTATCAGATCTAGTGCCTTAAATCTATTTCTCACTTCCACTGTATAATCATAAGGGATTTGATTTAGGTCATATCTGAATGGTCTAGTGGTTTTCCCTACTTTCTTCAATTTAAGTCTGAATTTGGCAATAAGGAGTTCGTGATCTGAGCCACAGTCAGCTCCTGGTCTTGCTTTTGCTAACTGTATACAGCTTCTCCATCTTTGGCTGCAAAGAATATAATCAATCTGATTCCGGTGTTGACCATCTGGTGATGTCCATGTGCAGAGTCTTCTCTTGTGTTGTTAGAAGAGGGTGTTTGCTATGACCAGTGCATTCTCTTGACAAAACTCTATTAGCATTTGCCCTGCTTCATTCCATGCTCCAAGGCCAAATTTGCCTGTTACTCCAGGTGTTTCTTGATTTCCTACTTTTGCATTCCAGTCCCCTATAATGAAAAGGACATCTTTTTTGTGTGTTAGTTCTAAAAGGTCTTGTAGGTCTTCATAGAACCGTTCAACTTCGGCTTCTTCAGCGTTACTGGTTGGGGCATAGGCCTGGATTACTGTAATATTGAATGGTTTGCCTTGGAAATGAACAGAAATCATTCTGTCGTTCTTAAGATTGCATCCAAGTACTGCATTTCGGACTCTTTTTTTGACCATGATGGCTACTCCATTTCTTCCTGCCCGCAGTAGTAGATATAATGGTCATCTGAGTTAAATTCACCCATTCCAGTCCATTTTAATTCACTGATCCCTAGAATGTCGACGTTCACTCTTGCCATCTCCTGTTTGACCACTTCCAATTTGCCTTGATTCATGGACCTAACATTCCAGGTTCCTATGCAATATTGCTCTTTACAGCACCGGACCTTGCTTCTAGCATCAGTCACATCTACTACTGGGTATTGGTTTTGCTTTTGCTCCATCCCTTCATTCCTTCTAGAGTTATTTCTCCACTGATCTCCAGTAGCATACTGGGCACCTACCGACCTGGGGAATTCCTCATTCAGTATCCTGTCATTTTGCCCTTTGTTACTGTTCATGGGGTTCTCCAGGCAAGTATACTGAAGTGGTTTGCCATTCCCTTCTCCAGTGGACCACATTCGGCTGTGGTCCATGTGATCAGATTGACTGGTTTCCTGTGATTATGATTTCAGTGTGTCTGCCCTCTGATGCCCCCTCGCAATACCTACCGTCTTATTTGGGTCTCTTACCTTGGGCGTGGGATAGCTCTTCACAGCTGCTCCAAGAAAGTGCAGCTGCTGCACCTTACCTTGGACAAGGGGTATCTCCCCAAGGACACCCCTCCTGACCTTGAACATGTAGTAGCTCCTCTCGGCCCTCCTGCGCCCACGCAGCCACCGTCTGTTGGACATGGGGTAGCTCCTCTTGGCCACGCCTCTTTGCATGGTTGGTTGCGCCAGGGCCGGCATCTCTTGCATCTGTGCTGCTATTATAAAATCCCTGACTTAATATAAATATTGTTACTTAGGACAAAGTAAAAATATTTATATTATTAAGTCAGGAATTTTATAGTTTTTAACCATGCTAATTAAGGCCATTATGTGAAATATTGAATTTTATCCCTGGAAATTTACCTCAGTAAAATAATCTCACAGAAGCAAACATTCATAAGCATGAAGCAGTTTATGACAGCCTCATTCATAATACTAAATAAAGCAAACTATCTAAGTTAAGAGACCGCTTTATTAAATTATGTCAATTTTTCAAGATGGAATATTGTATTAAGATGGAATATTGTGTAATTTTTAACCATGTTAATTAAGAGAATTATATAAAATATCGAAATATGTTTATGACCTAAGTGAAAAAGCAGAACATAAAATATTATTTACATGAATATTTAAACTATGTATATATGAACACCCAAGAAGTACTCTGGAGCCAACTCACGGGGGCTGGGAAAGACCCTGCCCATGGGTCTCTGGCACCCCATTGGCATCAGACTGCCGAGGGGAGGGTTGCAGACTGCGGGTCATCCAGAAGACCCAAGGCAGGTGGCTCCTGATAGACTCTTCCCACAGTGCTTCTTCATGCCATGTGGGCTCCTTCAAGGACAGTGAGCAGCACCGCTCCCCTTGAACGTGATCTGGACGGGCCTGATAATCTATGTGAGCCTGCTTCTGATGACTCCAAAAATCCCGAGTCTGCCGTTTGATCCTCAAGACAATGCCTTCCTGTCCTGGGCTCACTCCTATGCTGCCTTCCACGATCGGTCTAACTGCTGGGTCTGCAGAGCACTCCCCTCTTCTTCAGTGGAGAGCTTCCCATGGTGGGCATCACCACTTCAAGGAAAGGACTTCCTCCAAGTCTGCGAATACCTTCGACAACCACAATCATATGTGATGCCTATTCTTAATCTGATGACATCTAACAATCCTAAAATGGACTGGCGCAACACTCTGTAGCTTAACTGTGGACATAATGTGACTTCTGACTTGGCTGATTGTTCTGTTTTTGCTGTTTGCTCACTGCATCTGTAACTGTGTGACTGGATTTGTTTCTAGCCACATGAAGGCTTTTAAGTTACGAATGGTTGCTCACACTCCTGCCACTGCGGCAGCTTCCTTCAACTACTACTTGGGGGCCCTGGATCAGAGACCCTCAATATGAGGGTTAGGAAAATATGTTGCCTCACCATTTTAGGAACGATACCCCTTATCAGCTTGGAAGCAGTTATGGAATGAAAAAAAATGCCCCTTTCTCTAGGCAGCATAATTCTCATAAAAGAAAAGGGGGGAATGAGAGGGTAACAGGCAGGAAAGCCAGGGGTCTCCAAATGGAGGAAATAGGCTGCAAGTGTCAGACATTTTTTATCTCTCTTTTAAGCAGCAGGAGGAAACAAACTACAAGTGTCAGATTTTTGGCTTCCCTGGTAGCTCAATTGGTATAGAATCCCCCTGCAATACGGGAGACCTGGGTTCAATCCCTGGATTGGGAAGATCCCCTGGAGAAGGGAAAGGCTACCCACTCCAGTATTCTGTCCTGGAAAAGTCCATGAACTGTATAGTCCATGGGGTTGCAAAGAGTTAGACACAACTGAACGAATGACTTTAAGTGTAAAATGTAAAAGAAGTACTCACTTTACACAGGCATATCCATGTCCACAGTAAGCACCACACGCACACACACAGTCATTATCTTTTGGAGTGCAATGGAGACAAATTGTGTTATGAATCTAGCTGTAATTTCCTCTTGCCCAGGTAGAAGATACTTGTCATCTTTGAGTAAAATTGCTCTTCTATGGGCTCATTATTCATGCAAAAGTAAAAATTCTATATCTTAGAATCAAGAAATTGAAACTGTAGATAATAAACAACTCTGAATAAAATCATCAGAGCTGAATTTTGTGAGCAGAATTGAATCTCTGTGGGTTATGATGGTGTTGTGAGTGAGGATATGATGAATGATGTCTTTCAGTGAGAAAAAGCCAGGTCAGGACTATTCCCTGGGGACTGAGGGCTCAAGGTGGTAGGTGGGCTCGGGGAGCCCGCAGAGACGGAAAACTAGTGGAGGGGATATGGCTGAGGGACTCAATTCAAGGACCAGTGTATATTTCCTATCCAGTATTATTGTTTCCTTCCATTTTTCTCCTTTATAATTTCCTTGTTATTTTTAAGCCTTCAATAAATTGTCTCAAATGCTCATCTAGGCATTCGTTGCACTTTTAGGAATAGAGGGAGGGGCTTGCAACTCTCCTTGAATACAGCAGAGGCATGGCTTACATGGAATAGTGGTAAGAAGTGCAGGGGGGAACTGAGGGGAAGTCCTTGGAGCATGGTCTAGAAGGAGAGTTTATTTGGGGACCCCATCAGAATTCCATTAGTATGGTAGAGGGAGTTTCTGTTTGCCTAATATCTCATTTTTTCCTCCATATTTTGCTGTGGAAGGATTTTACTTTCCCACCATGCTGAACTCAGGAGAGGCCATTTAACTTGCTGCGGCCAGTGAGATATGTGCACGAGGAACATGTGCCCCTCCTGGGCAGAAGCACTAAGAGTCAGTGCGTATTTCTCCCATGTCTCCCGTCCCTCAGTCCGTCCTAACTGGTCCTGGAATGTTGCTCCTCCTCACTGTGGGTCATTGAGTGAAGGTGAGGGGGTCAAAGCCACAGCCAACTTTTGTTTGACATGTTACATTGGTGTGATGGTTAATTTTATGTGTCAGCTTGAGTGGATCACAGGGTGCCCAGATATTAACTAAACATTTTTTTCCAGATGTGTCTGTGAGAGGGTTTCCAGATGATATTGGCATTCGAATGATTGGACTCAGTAAATTTACCTCCTCAGTGTAGGTGGGTATCAGCCAACCTGTTGAGAGCATGAACAGGACAAGAGGAGGAAGGAAGGATTCTTGATTTTCTCTGTTTCAGTTCTTGAGCTGGGACATCTCATTTTATCTTCTCCTGTGCTTGGGCTGGGATTTCTACCATGAACTCCCCTGGGTCTCAAGCTTTCAGACTTGGACTGAACTATACAACCAGTTCTCCTGGGTCTCCAGGTTGCAGATTTTGGGGATGTCTTAGACTTCATAATCGCATGAGCCAGTTTCTCATTATCTATCTATCTACAATTTGTTCTGTTTCTCTGGAAAATGCTGATTAATAAAGCAGGCAATAGGTAAACATTTGTAGCAATAAGTTATTGAGACTTGGGGTTATTTGTTACTGCACCATAGCCTTGCCTATCCAGACTCATACAATGGGACTTTTCACAAACACAAAGGAAGTATCCTGTGTCATCCAGGAGGGAGAGCTGATCTATATTATTTGGCATCTGCAGTTCAAGTCCTGTGAGTCTTTCAGTTAAACTTTGACTTGTACTTGCACTTGGCCTACTATGTTCAGGCCAAGACATATATTTTGATGCCTCTGAAAAATGTCTTTTCTTCACCATAAGTGGTGTATTTGCTAACTCTCTCACCAGCTCCAATCTCAACTTTTGCTTCTAATGTTTTCCTCTTATTTTATGATCAGGGACTCCAGTGATAACTTTCTAGTGAGCTCTGTACTCTAATTCAGAGACAGTGTTTGACGAACGTTGGTTTGATTTGTACAGATTTGTCAAAAATGATATTTAAGAAAAAGCTGCTGCCTTGACAAAACCTGATTGTTTCTGTCTTTGCTCCTTCCCAAATTTGTATGTATATTAGCAAGTTGATCTGAGTATTATGTTTTCCAAGGAAATGATTTGATTTTAGGCAGATAATTTCATGTACATTAAAAAAGAAGACAAACCATGTAATTCTGCAAGAGCAGAGACCCAGATTAATTAGAAAGGCCTCATTAGTTCCGGTGTGTGTGGGGGGGTAGTTGATAGGCGTGTCCCACTGACAATGGAGAAGTCACCACACCAAGATGGGCAGCCTGAAGCTGCACTCAGCAGGTGGCCCCGATAAACACTCTAATTGCTCACTCTTCTGCCCAGGTGTCTCTTGGTAAAGGCAGGTGGAGGACACAAAGCAATTACCCAGATAATTAAGGAAAAACAAACCTGTGTGTGGCAGGTAGCTTGGGGAACTTTTACTCAATTTTCTAGGCAACCATTGAAATTCTTTGCCTCCTTGTTGTCAGCAGGAAGATGATCTGGCTCATAACAGCTACTTTAACAATTATAATGCTCTCAGTTGGTAAATATCACTTCCTGGGAACTCCTGTACTCATCAATCTAGAGTTTGAAATAGCTCGTGGGATCTCAGGGCTGTATTGTTCCCACTGATTCATGGCAAAACCCCCAATAACTGCTGTGAAAATGTTAGGCTATTTGTGAAACTTTGGAAACAGCTTCTGGCAACTCTCGCTTTGTGATTCTGGGTAAGATGAGACCTGCATCCTCACAGGCTGGGCAAATGAGATTCCAGCTGTGATGGAGGCCAAGGAAGAGGATTCACTGTCAATCTCTGTATGAGGCATTTGCTACATTTTACCTCCAACACCTTCCTGGGGGGCAGGTCCTACTACCATCAGTTCAGAGATGAGAAAATGCAGCCTTAACCAGGCACACAGTGGAGAGTGATAAAACTAAAATTTCCACCCAGATCTTTTTGATTCCAAAGTTATTTTTACTCTCCCAGTGGCCCTGAGAGAATCCAGGGCACCTATAGAAAGCGTAACAGAAAGCAGAGACATCACTTTGCTGACAAAGGCCTGTCTAGTCAAAGCTATGGTTTCTCCAGTAGTCATGTATGGATATGAGAGTTGGACCATGAGGAAGGTTGAGCACTGAGGAACTGATGTTTTCGAATTGTGGTGTCGGAAAGAGTCTCTTGGACTCAAGGAGATCCAACCAGTCAATTCTAAAGGAAATCAACCCTGAATATTCATTGGGAGGACTGATGCTGAAACTGAAGCTCCAGTACTGTGACCACCTGATGCGAAGAGCTGACTCACGGGAAAAGACCCTGATGCTGGGAGTGATTGGAGGCAGGAGGAGAAGGGGACGACAGAGGATGAGATGGTTGGATGGCATCACCGACTCGATGGACATGAGTTTGAGCTGACTCCAGGAGTTGGTGATGGACAGGGGCGTGCTGCAGTCCATGCGGTTGCAAAGAGTTGGGCCTGACTTAGTGACTGAACGATGACGGCGATGTAGTTTAAAAAACCTCATGGGTGTTTCTGGTGTCAGTGGGATTGGAAATTATGTGTTAAGGCAATGGTTCTCAAAGTTTAGCATGAGTTAGAATCATTGGTAAGACTAGAAAACACACTGATGTCTGGTACCACACCTAGAGAGTCTGACTCATCTGGTCTGGGTTAGGGCCCAAGTATTTGCACTTCTGACAAGTTCCCAAGTGCTGCTGCTGCTGGCACCCAGGGACCATATGTGAGAATCACCACTACCTTCAGGAACTCAGAGAACTCAGAGAATTTGATGTGACAATCAGCATAATGGGAATGAAATCAGATATCTGCAAAATCACCTTAGAAAGAATGGTTGAGAATAAGTCCTGACCAACAGTGAAACACATTCTGGAGAGAATATGGGGGAGTTTGTAATTTCATTGGTTCTGTCTCATTGCAACAAAAATTTGGAGCGACAGACAGACCAGTGTTACAGCCCTTGGAGGAACCAGTGTTACAGTTCCGTGTTGCAGCTCAGTTTTATTTAGAAAGCGAAGGAAAATACATCCTGGAGGTATGGCCGACCAGGATGGGCCGACCTAAAAGATGTGAAGAGAAGAGAGGCCCTGGCCCAATTTTGACTCCTCTTTTTATGTCTTTTCTCCGCCTCCTCGGCCTTCCCTTTGTAAACTGGGCCAGCCAGGAGTGCTGTTTGTTCTACCCGAGGTTCTCACTCTGGTCCTTGGACCTCTCTTTGTTGTATTTTTGCGGGCTTTTTCCTTCTTTGTCTTTTAGCCACCGCCATTCTGGATTCCTTTCCCCTATTCTGACTAACAGTTGGAAGCGAGGCATTAATTGTTAATAACGGAACAGTTTCCCTCTGAAAGGAAGAAGTGATGAAACGGTCTGTTTCTACCTTTCCTACTGACTCTCTGGACACTAAGCAACCTTGGTGGTTCTTTAGTCACTAAGTCGTGTCCGACTCTTGCGGACTTAGGGGCTGTAGCCTGCCAGGCTCCTCTGTCCATGGGTTTTTCCAGGCAAGAATACTAGAGTGGGTTGCTCTTTCCTTCTCCAGGGGATCTTCCAGACCCAGGAATTAAACCTGGGTCTTCTGCATTGCAGGCAGATTCTTTACCAACTGAGCTACAAGGGAAGCAAACAACCTTATGAACATTAATTCAATTAACTTATTTGATTAATTTATTTTATTTTTCCAGGTGTCTGATATCCAAAGAGGTTTCAAGCGGGACGATTCTTCAGGAGCATCACTCTGCCTAATCCCTGCGGGTGCCATTTGTATTGAATTCTGTGTAAATGGTGCCCCCTGGAGGAGGTGAAGTGAAGTGAAGGATCTAGGGTTGTGTTAGTTAAACATGATTTGTGTGCCCCTAGATTCTACTCTCACATTAAACTAGAAAACTGAGCGACTTATAAGCACAGTCACTCTTAGAAGCTTTCCCTTGGGAAAGATTTTTCTAGGCAATATTCCAAGAAACCCAGGATCTACAATTCTTCATACAGGTGAAAATGGTAGGAAAAGATGGTTAACACATCCAAAGGCTATCAGGATGTGTATCTTGCTTCTCTGTTTTGTGGGGATAAAATTGTTGAAAGATTTGACTTTACAAAGTAGAAATTTTGACTGAAACTGAAGCAAATGTGTGTCTTTTTGAGACAGCAAGAAGTCTCTTGGTTGGAATCCTTTGGTACAGAAGGGTTATTCTATCAATGCCATGAGCGTAAAACCTGGAAGAGGCTCTGCATAAGACCCACTGATGTTCCATGTCTCATGACCCCCTCCCCCCTCATCAGAAGATCAAACTTATTCTTTGTGTCATGCTTTTCTGTGACCTCCTGCTTTTCCAAGAACCTCTGTATTCAAAGTATATACTTAACAGCTATGTGTCCTTACTTATCCTTCCCGGGTCTCTCTTTCCTTATTTATGGGATGATTACAAAGATAACCAATAGAGAGATATAGATTGATAAAGCTGAGGACAGTGATTGACATACTCTTGCATCTACAAATGTTACTTGTTACTATTATTATTCAGACATGCTTATGAAGAAGGCCCTGTGGATGATTTGTACCTATTGGATATTTAAGGGATTGGCTTCCTTTGTAGCTCAGTCAGTAAAGAATCCACCTGCAGTGCAGGAATCTGCCTTCAATGCAGGAGACCTGGGTTCGATTTGTGGGTCGGGAAGATACCCTGGAGAAGGAAATGGCAACATACTCCAGTATTCTTGCCTGAAAAAAACCCCATGGTCAGAGGAGCCTGGTGGGCTACCGTCCATGGGATAGCAAAGAGTCGGACACGATGTAGCTACTAAACCACCGAGGGATTGGAAAGTGTTTAATTAGTGGAGATAATATAGGGTGGGCTTCCCTTGTGGCTCAGCTGGTAAAGAATCCACCTGCAATGTGGGAGACCTGGGTTTGAATGCTGGGTATGGAAGATCCCCTGGAGAAGGGAAAGGCTACCCACTCCAGTATTCTGGCCTGGAGAATTTCATGAACTGTATAGTTTATGGGGTTGGAAAGAGTCGGACATGACTGAGTGACTTTCACTTTCACTTTCAATGTTGGGTAGTCTAGTCCGTGTCTACAAGGGGGAGAGCTAGAAAGGTAAGGGAGGTAGTTAGATAAGAGAACCAGCAGAGAGATGTGACCTTGAACTCATCTGGAAAGTAGGTTACCAGAAATAAATGATTCCAGGGATTTTCCCGGTGTTTCAGCAGTTACCACTCCGTGCTTCCAGTGCAGGGGGCCCAGGTTCGATCCTTGGTCAGGGAATTAGACCCCACATGCCCCATGCCACAGCTAAGACCTGGCACAGCCAAATAATTAAAAATAAGCATTTTTAAAAAAGAATATATGACTCCAATCTGATGACATTAGAAGGGGCTGTGGATATGGGAATCGTATTTGGGGGAGAAGAAACAAATGTCCACGGTGTGTGACCCAAATTCCCTCTCAAGAGTCATCTTGCTCTAATGGGTGTTGTTTATACTGCCACTGGTAGACTACTAGGATCTGGAAATCAATTTATATGAACTGTGACCGGCATTAAAAAAGAGAACAGAATGTGAAAGACCAGTGTCCCTTCATTGCACACAGCGAGTAGACATTGTTTCACAAAACTTCGCTGTGCGTGTCCATGTGGACACGGTCATGGCACACAATGTGTGTTTTTTATTGTGGATTTTGGTACAAGGAGTTTGAAAGTCACTGTTCTAGTGTATTCACTAGGGTAGGGAGTTTTCTCTGCTCTTGCAAGGTCTTCCTTATCTGTTCTCCAGGCTGCTTTTTTTCTCCCCAGCCTTTTCTGAGCCAAAGCAAGTACCTACTTCTTGCCCTTCTAGTGGGTGAGCCTGGCCTCAGGGTACCTTCTTAAGTGATCTCCTCACCTCTGCAAAATCCCGGAGGTGATGGCGAGCCTGCTGGGGATCAGTTGCCCTCTTTTTTTGTTTTTATGATCCAGTTGCTCACATATTTCAAATCTTTCATTAAAGTTTTGGTGAAATACTTTAAACTTTGCTGCTCACCTTTAGTTTTCCTGAAATCTAAGAAAACAGTGGCCCGGAATTGAAATCCTGTGCAGGGGTCACTTACTGCCATGCTCCTGCCTCATCATTGTGATTCCCTGACCTCAGGGCTACGTCCCTCACGGCTGGAGAGCTCTTCTTGCAATTTACAGCCTGCAAATATTTATTCATTTGGGGAGGAAAATGCTGCTTCATACAGAGTTCCATGCATTTTTTATTTACTTATGAATATTTTAAAATGGCGGGTCAAGTTTAAAATATCTATTTTAGATCCATCCGTCTCCTCTCCTCCTCCTGGCCCTGGCCATGCTTTTCCAAGGGATCTTAGAGGAAGAAGAAAGCTTGGTATGCCTTTTTACTCCTAACCCCTCATTTCTTGGGGCACTTTTCTTCTTGATTACAGAGGGGAGATGGAAAGGGATGGAGCTGTCATTCCTGGTATGCATTGGCCATCCCTTGGCTATTGCTTCCTGTTTTAAACACTTGTTTATTTATCTATGGCTGCGCCACGGCATGTGGGATCTTAGTTCCCTGACCAAGCATGGAACCCATGTCCTCTACAGTGGAAGTGTAGAGTCCTAACCACTGTACCTCCAGATAACTCCATTGGTTATTCCTTCTTAGGTTGAGATGGACCAAGTACAGATACCCCCGAGGGTGGACATCCCATGCTGCTTCCTTCTTGGGGTACACGTGTGAGTTCTTTATGGGCCCCTTAGTATGAACCCAGAGCTCCATCTCTTGTTTCCATCAATTTTCCTACCAAGAGAGACTAACTAGCTCAAGTTCTTCAAATCCCACTGCAGATTTCACTACCAGTGATACACCCTGCCATTCTTTTCCATCACTGGGTACACTGGGTACACCCACCCTGTGCGTGAACCTCTTGTTTGGAGTACAGTAAGCATGGCTTTAGCTCAGCTACCTTTTGCAGTCAACCATGAGTCACCGCAAACTCAGGTTTCCTGGAAACGCCAGGTAACGGGAGGGCTGGTTTTCCCACTTCTAGTTTCTCTCTCTCTGCCCTCTGAGTCCTCCTCTCCCCTGCTCAGAGAGGCTCAGAGAGTGAGCAGCTCAGCCTGAATGCCCCATCAGCCTGGGTCGCCTGTGGATCAAGATGCCCATCTCCTCTTGTTTCTGACACCCCAAAATCTGTGAGTGCTCCGCTTTTTTCTTCCTCCATGGAAAGTACTGAGGCTCTCAACTTATCACTGATGGCTCACGATAGGCAGTCTCTCCTCCCTCTCCTCTTCATGGTCTTGTGCTTGCTTAGGGCAGGGGGAATGGTTGAGATCAGTACAGCTTGTTGACTCCGGTCTATTAAAATGTTCTGCAGGGGCTCACACCTCCAGCTGTTGGCAGCTGTCTTTAGATCGGGAGGTGCTTGGTGTGTCCCTGCCTTCTGCTCCAGGTCTCAGTCACCGATTCTAAGACAACAGAATTACTATCATCAACACCCCACTGCGTTCGAGATGAGGGATCTGTCTCATCTACTCAGTTCATACTTTAAAGAGTTGAGTTGGGTGTTCACTTTGACAGCACTTTTACTAAAATTAGGGCTTCCCAGGTGGCTCAGAAGTAAAGAATCCACCTGCAATCCAGGCGACACAGGTTCAATCCCTGGGTCAGGAAAATACCCTGGAGAAGTAAGTGGCAACCCACTTCAGTATTCTTGCCTGGAAAGCCCACAGAGGAGCCTGGTGGGGTATATAGTTTGTGCGGTCACGAAACAGTTGGACATGATTTACCGCCTAAAACAACAAAAACAAATACTAAAATTGGAAGGACACAGAGAAGATTAGCATGGCCCTGCACAAGGATGATATGCAAATTTGTGAAGCATTTCATATATATATATATATATTTACCGTGGAATATGACTCAGCCATAAAAAGGAATGAAATAGTGCCATCTGCAGAGGCATGGACCTGGAGACTCTCATACAGAGTGAAGTAAGTTAGAAAGGGAAAAATATCCTATATCCCTTATGTGTGAAATCCAGAGAAGTGGTGCAGATGAACTTACTGCCAAGCAGAAATGGAGACAAATATGTCGGGAACAAACTTGTGGACATCAAGGTGGGGGAAGAGGGCATGGGACCACCAGGGAGATTGGGATTGACATATGTACACGACTGACACTGTGCTAACAGTAAACAAACAGCTAACGAGAACTTGCTGTTTAGCACCCGGAACCTTACGCCATGACCTGTGGTGATCTAAATGGGCAGGAAATCTAAAGCAGAGTGGGTATATGTACATGAAAAAGCGACTCACTTTGCTGTATGCCTGAAACTAACACAACATTGTAAAGGAACTACACTCCAAAAAAAGTTAATTAAAAGGAACAAATAAGTAAATTGGGCCTTAAAAAAAAAAGAGTTAAGTTGGAAGGCTCTGAAACGGAAATTTTGAAATGTCTATAAGGACAGGGAGGCCTGGCGTGCTGTGATTCATGGGGTCGCGGAGAGTCGGACACGACTGAGCGACTGAACTGAACTGAACTGAACTGATAAACATCCCTGAACTTATTGCCAAGAGATGGTGTCTTTTCTTGAGAGAAAAGCTGTTCTGATTGGAAAGGCTTGTGGACTTGGGATTGAACCTGGGTCACATGGCAGCTGCAACACTGTCCCTGAGCAGATATACTGTGCTTAGTCACTCAGTGGTGTCCGACTCTTTGCGACCCCATGGACTGTAGCCTGCCAGGCTCCTCGGTCCATGGAGATTCTCCAGGCCAGAATACTGGAGTGGGTAGCCATGCCCTCCTCCAGGGGATCTTCTCAACCCAAGGATTGAACTCAGGTCTCCTGCATTGCAGGTGGATTCTTTACCATCTGAGCCACCAGGGAAGTCCAAGAATACTGGAGTGGGTAACTTATCCCTTCTCCAGTGGATCTTCCCAACCCAGGAATTGATCCAGGGTTTCCTGCATAGCAGGTGGATTTTTTACCAGCTGAGCTACCAGGGACGCCTGCCCCCACACACCCAGCAGATACTTCTCAAAATTAAATGGGGGAAACTAAAAATGCACAAAAGAAGGGGAGGAATTCCTCTTTCCCAGAATAAGCAAATCTATCTTGGTCTGTAATGCATTTCCATCAAATAGAAGTAACTAGAAAAAAATAACATCATAATTACTCTCAGTACAGTTTTATTTTCAGGAATCATAGAATTTATGGAATTTCAAATATTGACCTGAAAAAAAAGGCATTTTAAAAACTACCTTTATATTATTTGGCTATTTTAGTGACTAGTTTACTTTACTTATGGCTTGTCATATGTGACTTTTGGATATTTTCCCTCAAACAGCATCTGTTAATTTACTGCCATAGAAATGGACTTAACTATTATGAAACATTCAAATGGTAAAGAAGGTACATTAAATGTCCACCCCTCTTTTTTCTTAACCTAAGGTGGATGCTAACCTTGGAGGATGCAGGGGCAAATTAACATATGAGGTGGTAAAGACAGTGTCTCTGCTCTGAACACACACTCAGAAATATCCCTGGAATGTCCATCACCATGACTTCTTGACTGAGTCACATTAGCAGAAGTGAAGTGAAGTCACTCAGTCGTGTCTAACTCTTTGTGACCCCACGGACTGTAGCCTACCAGGCTCCTCCGTCCATGGAGTTTTCCGGCGGGGGAGCGGGGGTGCAGGCTGGCAATTCTCTTGCTGAAGCTCTCAGAATTATTGCTCTTATTTATCCTCTTCATTCTCTGCTCTGACTTGGCCTTTCATCTTTCTTTCTTTCTTTCTTTTTTTTCCCACATAGGATCTTAGTTCCTCAGCAAGGGATTGAACTTGTGCCCCCTGCAGTGGTAGTGTGGAGTCTTAACCACTGGACCACCAAGGATGTCCCTGGGCTTTCATTTCGGAAGCTCCTGTGAAGCTCCTGTGACTTCAGTTGCAGCATTGACATAATCCCTTCCGTGGCCACAGACCCCAAGGAGTTGTCCTTCAACCTGCCCAGGTGATGTGAGGGTGTGATTTCAAAATTCATGGTTTCCTATGGCCCTCACTCAACAAGGAAAGTTCCCTGCTTTTCATAGGGGTACTTTTCTTTGATTCCTTCTTTCAGCTTCTCATACCTTCTGAGCTCAGATCAAGCTTGAGACAAGTTACCCAGCTGCTGACTGTTCGAAGTCAGACTACTATTTCTAATAACAATCTAGGGAGCATTCCCTGTGGTCAGACTCCAGGCTTCACTGCTGAGGCCTCAGGTTCAATCTCCAGTCAGAGAACTAAAATCCCACAAAATGCAAGGCCAAAAAAAAAAAAACAACCCACAAAACCTGCAACAAAACTAAAGGCATGACAAACAAAAACCCCAAAAGAAACAATCTAGAAGGCTACACAGTAATTTTTGTAACAATCAACCCCAAATGACCAGAATTGGGTTAAAAACAGCTTCCCAAATTTTTGTCCCCCTTCCAACTGAGGGTCAACCAGAAAAAGCCAAATATGTACCCTTAACAGTTCACAGAAGATACCTTGCTATGATTTAGCCCTCCTCCAGCTTTCCTAAGCCCACAGCCTCCAGTCAGAGCACACCTGAAGCCTCTCTGTTTTGTACCATCAAGTTTTCTACTTCCCTGCCTGCCTTTGCATCTTTGCCAAGATGCCAGGGACATCTTCTTGCTCACTTCTTATCCAAGTTCTTATCCAAGCCCTTTATTGTTCTTATTTGATTGGTCTTTGTTTATTTTCACAGAAATACATTCAATTCTAACTCTTTAGATGTCATAATAATAATAAAAGCCTTCAGTAAAATTTAGGCAAATTATTTTAGAAAGGAAAAATAAGATTTTTTTTTTTTGCATTTTGTAAAAGTTTTAAGGAGGGTGGTATGGAGGGAGGAAAATGTCCCCTTTAGCATCTTTTTTAAAAATTTACATTTATTTTTAATTGGAGGATAATTGCTTTACAATATTGTTTTGGTTTCTGCCATTCTTTAACATCTTTTGAATCTCCTGAATCAATTTTCTGATTTTTCCTACTACCACATAAATTTGCAATAGAACAGCCGACTGTAAAATGTTGAACTTTGCTACTTTTAAGCTGAAAACTTTTTGAAGCTTAAGGCAGTCATTTCTGCAAAAGATGGCTTTTGGGTTTATTAATTAAAAAGAAGGCAGGGAGTATTTGAAATATTATCATCTGGGTGACTTTATTCTGCATTTGTAAATACAGCCTCACCATGATGAAGAGAAATTGAAAAGAGTTTGGAATATGGTGATAGCTTAAAACTGAAAATAATTCTTTTTAACATGAATAATTACCCCACCAGTTTTATAACCTAATAAAAATCAAAGAAAAACCCTGGGCATTTTAATTATGAAAAATCATATGTATTCTGGGAAATTAGAAACATAACCCACATACTTGTACTTCAGAATCCTCATTTCAGAAATTCTCTCCCTGGAGATTTTCCGAAAAAGTGGATTCCATGAACTGGCTTCTTGGCAGGAGCCAATAAACACAGAGTTCAGTAAGAGGCATACTGGTTTTGAGTGCGAGTTTAGCAACAATTTACTTCACATTTTAAAAAAAATTAAAAGTTTTATTGGGCTTCCCTAGTGGCTCCGATGGTAAAGAATCTGCCTACAATGCAGAGGACCCAGGTTCAATCCCTGGATCTGGAAGATCCCCTGGAGAAGGGAATGGCAACCTGCTCCAGTATTCTAGTCTGGGAAATCGCTTGGACCGAGGAGCCTGGTGGGCTGTAGTCCTGGGGTCGCGAAAAGTCAGACACGAGTCAGCAACCGAACAACAACTGTTTTATTGGAGTGTAACTGCTTCACAATGCTGTGTTAGTTTCTGCTGAACAGTGAAGTGGATCAGGTATACACGTGTCCTGTTCCCTCTTGGGGTTTCCTCCTAACCCCCCCACCCCAATCTCTCCATCTAGGTCATCACAGAGCACTGAACGGAACACTCTGCGCTGTGTATCGGGTTCCCACTGGCTATTTTACACATGGTAGTGCTCTTGCCTGGAGAATCCCAGAGACGGAGGAGCCTGGTGGGCTGCAGTCCATGGGGTCGCGAAGAGTCGGACACGACTGAGCGGCTTCACTTGCACTTTTCACTTTCATGCATTGGAGAAGGAAATGACGACCCACTCCAGTGTTCTTGCCTGGAGAATCCCAGGGGCGGCGGAGTCTGGTGGGCTGCCGTCTATGGGGTCGCACAGAGTCCGACACGACTGAAGCGTCTTAGCAGCAGCAGCAGCAGTATACATATGCCAATCCTATCTCCCAATTCCTCCCACCCGCCCCTTCCCCCACCGTGTTCACCCCTCTGTTCCCTATGTCTGTCTATTCCTGCCCTGCAAACAGGCTTATCTGTACCATTTTTCTAGATTCCATGTATATTTGTCAATATATAGAGAGTGAAATAAGCAGAAGGAGGAAAACTTCACGTTGAACTGAGATGTGGAGTAGATGTCTTTGGACACTTTTCCATTATATTTGTTCTTTTTAAAATATAGATTTTTTTCCTTCTGTACGCTAGACAGAGACAGAGGAGAGAATACCCCGATAATTTTCTCACTTTCTAATAATCCCTTTAAAGTTTACTCTAATGTCATTATACGAATTACTCATATTATGATATAATTCTTACATCCTTCAGGGAATTCCCCAAAGATTTGCTTTCTGGGTGTCTCCATTGGTGGTTGTGCTTTGAAGAAAAAGGACATCAGAGGTGTTCAATTAGCACTTGTTGACAAATTGATTCAACACAAACTAATGTTACATTAACCTCAATTTGGAAGATACGCTGAAATAATAAGTCATTTAGCACTTATTTTGTTAACACTGGTTTTGGATTATCTGGCCTGTTTCACCCCATCTCTGTGTTTTCTCTAATGAATTCACATTGACGATGTGTCTTTTGGTTTCTTAATTATTCATTTTTGTTCTTGTGTCAAATGAGAATGTCTTGTACTCACTCAGCCCTGCCGCTGCGGCTGCTGCTAAGTCGCTTCAGTCGTGTCCGACTCTGTGCGACCCCATAGACGGAAGCCCACCAGGCTCCCCCGTCCCTGGGATTCTCCAGGCAAGAACACTGGAGTGGGTTGCCATTTCCTTCTCCAATGTGTGAAAGTGAAAAGTGAAAATGAAGTCGCTCAGTCGTCTCCGACTGTTAGCGACCCCATGGACTGCAGCCCACCAGGCTCCTCCTCCCATGGGATTTTCCAGGCAAGAGTACTGGAGTGGGTTGCCATCGCCTTCTCCGCACTCAGCCCTAGGCTTGTTTATTTACTTGCGGTTGCGCGGAGCCTTCGCTGCGGGGCTCTGGCTCTGTAAAGCTGCGGTGATGGGGTCTCATTGCCGAGCATGGGCTTCTCCTTGCTGTGGCTTCTTCTCACCGCGCAGCATGGTCTCTAGGCACCCGCGTGCTTAGTTGCCCCCAGCGCATGTGGAATCCTCCAGGACCAAGGATCCAACCCATATACGCTGAACTGGCAGGTGGAGTCTTACCCACTGTCCCACCAGGGAATTCCCAGCCTGAGATTTTTAAGGATTAGAAAGACTTTCAGTGTTAACCTCCCAGCTTACCCTTCATTTACAGGCATGACCCTTCTCAACTTTCCCCAAACTTCAACGTGCCTGGAAAGCACCTGTAGGATTTATTAAAACTTGGAGTGTTAGCCCCCAGCCCAGAACTTCTGCTTCCCTAGTTCTGGGGTGGGGTTCCAAGAATATTGCATATTTCAGGAGTTTCCGGGTGATGCTGCAGGTCTCAGCACCACACGTTGAGATCTATTTCTATTGTATCCTGTGCAAGAAACAGGAATTCCTGTGTGTGTGTGTGTGTGTGTGTGTGTGTGTGTGAGTGGCGATGGAAATGGCAGTGGGTGTGATATAGAGGTACAGTTTAACCAGGGCCACGTGTGGACATTGATCATTGTGAGGAAACTGCAGGGCTTTTGGAATGAGTCCAGGTCCCAAAGGTGTTTGGGAGAGGGGAAGAGAGGAAGAAAAAGCCTGATGTATTCCTCACAGCTGGAAGCTGCTCCCATTTGGATTTCATTGGAATGAAACTCCTAAATGGTGTAAGCACCCCAGAGGGGCTGCTGCATTTTCATGTCTCAGACACACATACAATACTGGTATCTGCAGTTTATGCTTTAGACTGCATCAGTAAAACTCTCTGCAGTGGTGGAGTAGCTAGATAAATATTTGTACATCTGGCTGCACACAGCCACTATTTATGTTTCCTTATTCTCCTGTTTTGTCTCAAGAAATCTGAGTCAGATGGTGTAATTGTTTGTAAAGTTGAATTCCACCATCATAATCATTCACCTGCTTAAAGATGGAAGTGGATGGATGATTTAGCGAGACTTGTAACCTGTTTATTGTCTGCCAAATGGTAAAGACAAGCAGCTCTTCGCAGATTACTGGATGTCTCCAGTTATTATGAATTCTTATAAAGACACTGCAAACAGGTGAATGTCAGTTCAGCAGAATAACAGTACACATTGGTATTTGGATCATTCTTGCGTACTATAAAATTGCAAGTGATTTCAGATTCTGAAAGGACTTTATAAGCTTCAGGTCTCAAGGCTCAGATTTTAACGGCACATTATCTTTTTCATTTCAACTTTGTTTAAAATATTTTATTATGGAAAACTGCAAGCATATCTGGATTAGAGAGAACAGTATAATAAACTCTGATGGTACTATCACCCAGATGCAATAATTATCATTATTTTGCCAATTGTGTTTAACCACTCTGTACTCTTGGGCCACAGTAACTTTACTAGTAAATACCTCATTTCTGGGGCTTCTCAGGTGGTGCTAGCAGTAAAGAACCTGCCTGCCAATGCAAGAGACATAAGAGACATAGGTTTGATTCCCGGGTCAGGAAGATCCCCTGGAGGAAGACTTGGCAACCCACTCCAGTATTCTTGCCTGGAGAATCCCATGCACAGAGGAAAGTGTTGGGCTACAGTTGGTAGGGTCTCAAAGAGTTGGATACAACTCATAGCATGCTTGCATGCATCTCATTTCTAACACATAAGAACTTTAAAACAATATACCTACAATAGTATTATCACATCTAACAAAATTGTTTTTTGAAATATGTTCCAATACTTGTTGAAAGTTTTTCAATTGTCTCAAAATTTGTTAATTGTCCTATTTGTTCCATCAGGACTCAAACAAGTTTTTTTTTTTTTTTAAATAGAGTTTAGTTGATTTATCTTTTATGCTCCTATTATTGTTTAACACTTTCTTCCTCTCCCACCTCTTTTTTTTAAACAAGGCATTTATTTGTTGAAGAGATGAGTCATTTTTCCTATTGATTTCCTGCATTCTGTATTTGTTTGATTATTCTCTGTGGTCCAGTAATCATGTATAGATGAGAGAGGTGGACCATAAAAAAAGGCTGAGCACCAAATAATTGATGGTTTCAAATTAGGGTGCTGGAGAAGACTCTTGAGAGTCTCTTGGACTGCAAGGAGATCAAACCAGTCCATCCTAAAGGAAATCAACTTTATTGGAAGGACTCATGCTGAAGCTGAAGCTCCAATACTTTGGTCACCTGATGACCAAAGCTGACTCATTGGAAAAGACTCTGATGCTGGGAAAGACTGAGGTCAGGAGGAGAAGGGGATGACAGAGGATGCGATGGTTGGATGGCATCACTTACTCAATGGGCATGAGTTTGAGCAAACTCCAGGAGATGGTGAAGGACAAGGAAGTCTGGTGTGCTGCAGTCCATGGGTTGCAAAGAGTCAGACACGACTGAGTGGCTAACAATAACAGCAGCCCTCATAAGGCGCTAACTTCACCTTTTCCCTTCCTTCATGATGGAGGGCACTTTGTTCATCTTGGCCAATTACAGGTCTTGCCTTTATCCTCTGGATCCAGTGCTCTTTGACTTGTAAAACACTTCACTTTGGTTATCCATTTTTATGGAATTTTCCATTCTTTCCCAAATCAGGTTTTAGAAAAACACATTTATTTATTTATTTGGCTGCACTGGGTCTTAGCTGTGACATGTGAACTTTTAGCTGAGGTATGTGAAGTTTCAGCTGCAGCATGTGGGATTTAGTTCCCTGGCCAGGGACTGGACCCAGGTCCCCTGCGTTGGGAGCATAGATTCTTAGCCACTGGACCACCAGGGAAGTTCCTTTACCACATCAGTTTTGTAACCATATTCTAATTTTCCATCTTTATCTTAGAAACAAACAAACGTTGGTTCCACAGCTCCTTGCAGATTGATTTCACTCATTTTCCATTATTCAGGATAACCCAAATTCTCAAGGATTGTTAACTGTATTGGTTCCACCTCCTGAACTTTTCTTTAATATATTCCAGTATGGCTTCTACACTGCCTCACCACTTTACTGACATTTCTTGTCTCAGGATCACTGACAATCCTCACAGCCATTTGCCATGTCTCCTTCTCTGTCCCTTGGGTATTTGATGGGGTTGGCCATTTACGTCCTGAAACACTCTCTTCTCTTGGCTGTCAGTACACTGTTGTTTTCTAATTTCCCACATGTGCTGGCTTCCTCCGTCAGTGCTCTTTCGCAGCTGGCTCCGACTCCTCCCTTGAAGTATTGGCATTCCTCTGGTTTAAGTTGTGGATCCTCTTTCCTTTTCATTTTACTCTTTCTCCCTGAGTGATCCTATTAATTCTCTGTTTTTAAAAATCATTATGACTCAAGACTCCAAAGGTTACGTCTCCAACCTAGATGATTTCTTTCTTCCCGAGCACCGTATGCAACTTTGCTTACCTGACGGCTCAACCTGTGTGTCTTACGGACACTTCAAATCATATATGCCTAAGATTGTTGTTCAGTCGCTAAGTTGTGTCCGGCTCTGTGACCCTTTGGACCGGAGCATGTCAGGTTCCTCTGTCCTTCCATATTCCTTGGAGTTTGCACAAATTCATGTCCACTGAGTCGGTGATGCTATCTAACCATCTCATCTTCTGCCTCTCCCTTCTCCTTTTGCCTTCAATCTTTCCGAGCATCCGGGTCTTTTTCAAAGTGCCTTTGAGTCAGGTGGCCAAAGTTTCAGCATTAGTCCTTGCAATGAATACATCTAAGACAGACCTTCTCATTTCTTTTCTGTGAGTGAATACCCACCCCAGTCTGTTCCATACCAATAAATGGCACGATTATCCTTTAGTTACTCAATCTAGGGGCTTTCCTGGTGGCCCAGTGGTAAAGAATCTGCATGTAATGCAAGAGACCCAGGTTCAATCCCTGTGTCGAGACGATCCCCTGGAGGAGAACATGGCTACCCACTCCAGTATTCTTGCCTGGAGAATCCCATGGACTGAGGAGCCTGGCGGGCTACAGTCCACAGGGTCATAAAGTGTCAGACACGACTGAAGTGACTGAGCATGCACAGACTCAGTCCATAAACCTGAATCAGTCCTGACTTTCTCTTCCCATAACCCTATCCAAAGCATTGGTAACTTCAGCTGACTCTACTCTCCAAGCTGTCTTCTCTCTCTTTTCTCCCTCTTCTCGGTTCCCGGTCATAGCCCATCCTTCATAGACTATGCTGATATCTCTTTGATGGTCTCTCTGATTCCACATTTACTCCTCTAGAATCCATTTCCACATCACAGGCAAAAGTAATCATCTTCCAGAACATAAACCTTCTTTAAAAACCTTCAGTGGCTTTTTAAATTTTATTTGTAACAAATCCAACCTCCTTGCAAGTCTTGTTGGCTCTGTAGATCGACCTGATTGGTCTCTGCTGATCTCTCCAAACTTAGGCTGCAGTATGCCATCACTCCACCAAAGTCACTCTTTTTCAAACACACCCAAATCTTTCCGGCTTCAAGATGCTCACACGTGCTGCTCCTTCTGTCTTTTTCTCTCCACTGTTGACTCATGTGACTTGTCTGTTGGAAATCAGCTTAAATATTGTCTCTGGCGTGGATGGCTTTTCTGATCAATCAGACTAAAGTAGGCAGCATTTCTATTCCATCTATCTGTGAGTGATCTAAATATCTTTCAAATGACAATTGCTTATTGTCAATCTATTCTCAGAAAACAATTTCTTTCCTAATAGTAATATAAATCCCAGTGATCTATTCTTGGAAAAGCCAGTTTAAATATAAAATACTGACTGTGATATGATAACAGTTTCATGACAATGGATTTGGATTCAAATTTGAGCTTAAACTTGTTGTTTTAAAATCAGCTCTTCCTTCCTCTGTTTCTTAATTAGCAGATAGATGATAAATCAAACAGAATGAAATAAAGGAGAGATAGAATACAGCTTCTGAATGATAAGACAGCCTCATAAGAATTCCTGCATTCAGGAACAGAAGAATCACGAGAAAAGGGTCAATCATTCCTTAGATGCTTGCTCTCTATTAGGCACTGTGTGTGCCTGCATGCTCAGCGGCTTCAATTGTGTCCGATTCTGTGACCCCATGGACTGTAGCCCACCAGGCTCCTCTGTTCATGGGATTCTCCAGGCAAGATTACTGGAGTGGGTTGCCATGCCCTCCTCTAGGGGAACTTCTAGAGGGATTGAACTGAGGTCTCCTGCACTGCAGGTAGATTCTTCACCACTGAGTCACTGGGGAGGCCCCATTAAGTACTGTACGAGATACTTAACAAGATGTTCTGACTTTACAGCATTACTAGCCCAGAGTCGGGGCCATTGTTGTTGTTCAGTCACTAAGTCATGTCTGACTCTTTGAGACCCCAGGGACTGAAGCACGCCAGTCTTCCCTGTCCTTCACTATCTACCAGAAGTTGCTCAAACTCATGTCCATCAAGTCGGTGATGCCATCCAACCCTCTCATCCTCTGTCAACTCCTTCTCCTCCTGCCTCCAATCTTTCCCAGCATCAGGGTCTTTACCAATGAGTCAGTTCTTCGCATCAGGTGGCCAAAATTTTGGAGCTTCAGCATCAGTTCTTCCAATGAGTACTCAGGGTTGATTTCCTTTAGGATTGACTGATTGGATCTCCTTGCAGTCCAAGGGATTCTCAAGAGTCTTCTCCAACACCACAGTTCAAAAGCATCTTTGGCGCTCAGCTTTCTTTATGGTCCAGCTCTCACATCTGTACACGACTACTGGAAAAACCACAGCTTTGACTATATGGGCCTTTGTTGGCAAAGTGATGTCTTTGCTTTTTAATGTGATGTCTACATTTGTCATAGCTTTTCTTCCAATAAGCAAGAGGTCATGGGATTAACTCATACTATTTTAGAGTTGGAAAGAATATCAAAGATCGAAGATCCTTTAGTTTATTATGTCATGAACATGCCCATTATGTGATTCCTCTAGCAATACATCATCTAATGCTTTCCTGCTCTCCCCTTGAACTTTCTACCTCCCACTGTGGCTCATTCCATGGTTAATAATTCTAATTACCAGATTGTTTTAGCTCAATGGCCTGTAACTGTCTCCATGTAACTTCCACTCACTATACCTACCTCTATGCCCTGCGGCCCAACAGAGTGAGATGCCTCTGTCCTCCCCATGAGTCATCCATGTATTAGAAGGTGGTCATCAAGTGGCCTTCAGGGCTCCTCCAAGCCAAATGTTGTCAAGATGGTTTTAGACTTAGGGTTAGTGTGATTGAGGCTGACTGACCAGAACTGGGATTCCTGCAGACTTCCTCCCTTCAGTTTTCCTCTGCCCCTGGGCCCGGTGAACATAGTTGAGAGCATTTTGCAGTTCCTTCTCTCTAAATAAATACTTTTTTAGCTATAAGGATGCACCTATTATTATTGTCCATAGAATAGCTGCTCTTTAAATACTGTCATTTTATTTGTGCTAGATGTATATTAACTTTAATCCAGTGGCTTCCCAGGTGGCTCAGTGATAAAGAATCTGCGTGAGTTTGATCCCTGGGTCAGGAAGATTGCCTGGAGGAAGAAATGGCAACCCACTCCAGTACTCTTGCCTGGGAAATTCCATGGACAGAGGAGGCTGGCTGGCTCCAGTCCATGGGGTCGAAAAGAGTCAGACATGACTTAGCAACTAAGCAACAACAAAAATAACTTTAACCCACACAGTATCCTTGGATGGCAGGTAATAGTTTGAAACATATGAAACCATTATTTTTATAGGTAAAAAATGGCTGAATAGCAGAGATATTACTTTGCCAACAAAGGTCCGTCTAGTCAAAGCTATGGTTTTTCCAGTAGTCATGTATGGATGTGAGAGTTGGACTATAAACAAAGCTGAGTGCTGAAGAATTGATGCTTTTGAACTGTGGTGTTGGAGAAGACTCTTGAGAGTCCCTTGGACTGCAAGGAGATCCAGCCAGTCCATTCTAAAGGAGATCAGTCCTGGATGTTCATTGGAAGGACTGATGTTGAAGCTGAAACTCCAATACTTTGGCCACCTCATGCGAAGAACTGACTCATTGGAAAAGACCCTGATGCTGGGGAAGATTGAAGGTTGGAGGAGAAGGGGAAGACAGAGGATGAGATGGTTGGATGGCATCACCAACTCGGTGGACATGAGTTTGAATAACCTCCAGGAGCTGGTGATGGACAGGGAGGCCTGGCGTGCTGCAGTCCATGGGGTCACAAAGAGTGGAACACGACTGAGTGACTTAACTGAACTTAACTGATCAACAAGTTCAAATGGTGCAATTATTACTAATCTGATTTTACAGATGAGAAAATCAGAGACTTGGACATGCTACATAGTTTGTTCAAGGTCACAAAGCCAAGAGCAGGGTAAGGTCTACCCTTACCTCTGTCCAGCTTTAGGGGTGGCTCATTGGCTGCATGTGCTGCTTCCTTTATGCATCACTTTGCCATTGCAGATGCAAGAAATCTAGGTAAAGGGAGAGAGACCACAGTCTTCTGTAGTGGCATGGCAGAGTGGAAAGGAAACAGGAATTTGAAGTAGCTGTATATTTGCTAATTAAGTCATTATCCCAACACTTACTATTTGTGTGACCTTGAGAAAGTTACTGAACTTGCCTGAAAGCCAATTAGCGTATCTCTAAAGTTGGGTTATTAATATTTCACTTGCAGTGCTTGTGTGAGGATTCTGTGGGTTGACATTCTATCAAGCTCCTGCCCAGCGCCTTCCTGTTGCCTGGCATGTCTTGCTGTACAGTCTCAGCCCACTCACTGTCTCACTCTCCTACATCAAGGGAAAGTCAGTTTTTTCCTAAAAGGCCATTAGTATATATTACAGACTTTGTGAGCTGAGAGGAAATATCCTGAGCTCTTCAAGCTCCTGTTCTCACCAAAAGGCTACATTTATCCTTACATTTTACTTTGAAAAAAATGTAAAAGCCATTCTTAACCCGCAGGCCACGTAAACAGAGATGGACCAAGGGGCTGGCGGTTTGCAGTCCCTCTACCCGCTGGCTGTCGGCGCAGTCTGCTCTCAAGTGTCCAACAGCTTCTCACTCATGTGTGCGTGCTTAGTCGCTAAGTCACGTCCAACTCTGTGACCCCGTGGACTGTAGCCCATCAGGCTCCTCTGTCCAAGGGATTTCCCAGGCAAGAATACTGGAGTGGGTTGCTATTTCCTGCTCCTGGGGATCTTCCCGACCCAGGGATCGAACCTGTGTCTCCTGCATTGGCAGGCAGATGCTTTACCGCTGAGCCACCAGGGAGGCCCCTCTTGCTCATGCTCACTGTCAGTGATGCTGCTGCTTCCTCTTTCACTGAGAAAACAGAACCAATCAGAGAAGACGCAGCAGCAGCTCCCCTGGCCTCACCTCCCTTCCTTGTGCTTCAGTGTCCTCCTTGTTTCTATAACTAAAGAGCTCTCTGGGCCCCTGACACAAGCCACCGCTTCTGCTGATGCTCTCAATTCCACTGCCTCCTGCTTCCTCAGAAACAAAGCTCTAACAGTTTTCCCCTAGCTCCTCTAAGGCACTGACATTTCTTTCTCTGCCGGGTCATTCCCATCGGCGAGAAAACAGGCTCTGATTTCTCTCATCTTAAGGAAACCCTCCCTTGACCCCACTTTCTCCTGCACGCACCACTCCCCAGCTCTTGCACTGAAACGCCATGAATTACATCTATGGGCGAACTCTAATTTCTCTTTTCTCTTTCTTCACTATCAGCCCATTAGTAATGCCCTCCAGGTGGCCTCCATGAATGAGCAGTTCTCAGTCTTCATTTAGCCTGTTTTATCAGCAGTGTTTGCCGCAGGATTATTCCTTTCTCTCTCAAACCTTCCTTCTCTAGCCTTCTTGGGTACCAGAGTCCACCTCTTGTCCTCCTTAATCACTGCTGCTCCTTCTCAGGATCTCTGCTGTTCCTCCTCATCTTCACTACCTCTGAATGCTGGAGCATCTCAGGGATTGGGCCTTAGCTCTCATCTATTTTCTTTTTTTTTTTGCAGATAGTGGAGTGCAGTTTATTACACCAGAGGGCCCAAGGCAGAGTTTCCTCTTAGCCAAGGACCCGGACCAGTTTTTTTCTATAACTTATACACTTATATATCCTAAGTGTATAAGTTTCCCTGAAACTAATCTGAACAAAGGAAAAAGATACAATCAAAGTTAACCCGTGATTCATATGCCTTAAGCCTAGGTAGTTAACAGTGGACAGTTAACAATAGGCCTGTGGTCATACCCCAATAAGCATAATAGAATGTATGATTCTTTTTTTTTTTTATCAGTTAAAAGTATTTTTATTGAAAAAGCACAAATGCAAAGAAATGAACAGAGGAAAATTTATGCGTCGAACCTGGACTGGTCACTTATGATAATATAGATGCTACAATTCCATTCTCCCCAATCATTCCACCTTCACCCTCTCCCACAGAGTCCCAAAGACTGTTCTAAATGCCTATGTCTCTTTTGCAGTCTCTTATACAGGGTTCAGGTTACCATCTTTCTAAATTCCATATATATGCGTTAATATACAGTATTGAGGAGAAGGCAATGGCAAGCCACTCCAGTACTCTTGCCTAGAAAATCCCATGGATGGAGCAGCCTGGTAGGCTGCAGTCCGTGGGGTCGCTAAAGGTCGGACACGACTGAGCGACTTCACTTTCACTTTTCACTTTCACACATTGGAGAAGGAAATGGCAACCCACTCCAGTGTTCTTGCTTGGAGAATCCCAGGGACGGGGGAGCCTGGTGGGCTTCCATCTATGGGGTCACATAGAGTCGGACACGACTGAAGTGACTTAGCAGCAGCAGCAGCAGCAGCATACAGTATTGATGTTCTTCTTTCTGGCTTACTTCACTCTGTATAATTGGCTCCAATTTCATCCACCTCATTAAAACTGATTCAAATGCATTCTTTTTGATGGCTGAGAAATACTCCATTGTGTCTATGTACCAAAGCTTTCTTATCCATTCATCTGCAGATGGACATCTAGGTTGCTTCCATGTCCTGGCTATTATAAACAGTGCTGCAATGAACATTGGAGTACATGTGTCTCTTTCAATTCTGGTTTCCTCGGTGTGTATGCCCAGGCGTGCGATCGCTGGATCTCATCTATTTTCTATCTATACTCAGTCTTGCAATAATTGTATACAGCCTTATGGCTTTATCTATGTGTTATGACTTCCATATGTGTATTTCCAGCCTGGCTTATTTCCTGAAACCCAGATTTTTATATCTGACTGTCTGTTTAACATCTCTGTTTCCATATCTTATAGGTATTTCAAACTCAATGTGAGTTTCGGCTCCTGCTATTTCCCCATCAACAAAATAGCCTTCTCTTTTTGTCTTTTGCATTTATGTAAATTGCAACTCCATTATGTTGGTCACTTAAGATAAAACCCCTAGCTTTATCCTCTTTAAAAAATTTTAATCAACTTTTGAGATAAAATTTATGCCCATTAGACTGTCCATTTAAAGTGCACAATTCAATGGATTTCGATTAATGTATATACCATGAAACCACTGCCACAATCAATATACAGAACATTTCTGTCTCCCTTTGTCACCCATTTACCTGGCTACATCTTCAGCTACTCTCTTTTTCTCACATCTGAAATTCCATCCATCAGCAAATCCTGTTGCCCAAGTCTTCAAAATACACCTAGGATCCTATTCCTTCTTATCCTACTGTACTACTATTTTGTTCCAAGACACTCTAACTTTTTGTGGGCTTTTGCGATGACTTCCTGCTTATGCACTTCAGTGTATTCAAAACACAGCAGCTAAATATACACTTGTTAAATATGAGTAGTTTCTATCACTCCATTGCTTAAACCCTTGGTGTCTTCCCTTCTCAGAGCAAATGCCAAGCTCATTATAGGGGTACATTTGGCTCTTCCCAATCTGTCCATCCGCAATGCCCTTATCTTTCCATGTTCCTGCCTCTCTCTCCCTCCTTTCCTTGTCTCCACCCTATTCCTTGAATATACCAAGTTTGCTCCCACCTCAGGGCCCTTGCCATGCTGAGTTCTGGCCCCTTTCTTTCTCAGGTACATGCATGACTTGCATCCTCACCTCCTTCAGATCTTTACTCCAAAGACCTTTTTCTCTATGAACCTTTCTTGATTCTCTCATTTAAAATTGTACCCCCTCCCACACTTTATTCCATATTCCTACCTTATTTTACCATTGCACTTATCACTATTTGGCAGTCAACATATGTAGGTGGTGCTAGTGGTAAAGAACCCCCCTGCCAATGCAGGAGACGTTAGAGATGTGGGTTCGATCCCTGAGTCAGGAAGATCCCCAGGAGGAGGGCATGGCAACCCACTCCAGTATCCTTGCCTGGAGAATCCCATGGTCAGAGGAGTCTGGTAGGCCGGGATCCATCGGATTGCAAAGTGTTGGACACAAAAGAAGCTGTTAACATGCACCCACACATGCATTTGTTGACTTGCATCTGTGTGCCAATGACCATTCTAGGCACTTGGAATGCAGTATTAAATGAAACAGTTGAAAATGTCTATCATCCTGGAGTTTTCACATATTTTACTAATTTTTCTTGCTTCTCAATCATCTCCCATTAATGAGAATAAAAGCTCTGCAATAACAGGGATTATGTCTATTTTGTTCAATGCTGTATCAGTAGTGCCCAGAAAAATGCTGGCAAGTAGTGGGATTTTAACAAACACCAGCTGTTGTCTTTTAATTTAATTTTTTCGGATAAAAAAGCAACCTCTGGTCCAAGCTTTATTAATGTAGGATAGATTCCTGCAGTGTCCTACTTTAGACCTTGAGGGAATTTGCAGCCTGTGAAAATTGAAGACACAATTGAATTACTAATTAAAAAATGAAACCAGTTCAATTCTGTGATCCTGTAAGAGTGGGATTTAAACTCTGAAGTGGTATTAATCTAACTTTCCAGAGAACTTATCAAGAAAACTCCAGTTCTCTGCAGACAGCCTTTTCCAAGACCTTTGGCTTGATGAGCAGCTGCCTGCATGTTGAGTAATGAGGTGGGCTATGCCACAGATTGCTCCTTCCTCAGAAACGTGCCTTATAACACTATTGTCTGGATTAGTGCTTCCCAAAGTGTCGTCCCTTGACTCTCTGCATTGGCACTGATCAACTCAAACCACTAAATCGGGATCTCTGGGGGTAAGATTCTAAATTCTTCATTCTTTGCTAACTCCTGATATGGATGGGTCTTTGAAGTTTGCAGTTATTTGGTTTAAAATCTGTCTGAGTTAGGACAGCAGGGGCTAGGAGGATTGAGTCACTGTAGCTGAAAGAGAAAGACAAGAATTCTCAGCAGGTGACCGCGGTGTTCACGTGAGGACTGAGAGATGTGGTTGAATTCAAACGTCAGCATTTTTGGCTGTGCTCTTGTTATGGGTTGAATGGTACCCCGCATGAAAGAAAGTCCCAACTCCCAGTCCCTCAGAATGTTACCTGGTTTGAAAATTGTTGCAGATATAATTAGTTAAGATGAGGCCCTGCAGGGGTAGGTGGGATCTCTAATCCAATATGATTGATGTCCTTACAAAAAGAACTCCATGTAAAAACAGGGACATGGAAAAAATGCCACATGAAGACGGAGGATTTGATGATGAATCTATAACCCAGGCGACACCAAAGATAGCATGCAAAGCTAGGGAAAGAAAAGGGAGGATATCTTTATAGGTCCCTGAGCGACCATGACTCTGCCAACATCTTGATTTTGAATTTCCAGCTTCTAGTAATGAGAGACAACTAGTTTAAGTTCCCCAGTTTGTGGTATACTGTTTTGGCAGCCCCAGTGAACCAAGAGTGCCCTTGTCCTTCAGTTACTTATCAAACAACTACAAATAATGTTGTTCCGACTTATGGACAAGGGGAGAGGGGATGTATAGCAAGAGTGACATGGAAACTTACATTCAGTCCAGTTCAGTCGCTCAGTCGTGTCCGACTCTTTGCGACCCCATGAATCACAGCACGCCAGGCCTCCCTGTCCATCACCAACTCCCGGAGTTCACTCAAACTCACCTCCATCGAGTCGGTGATGCCATCCAGCCATCTCATTCTCTGTCGTCCCCGTCTCCTCCCGCTCCCAACCCCTCCTAGCATCAGACTCTTTTCCAGTGAGTCAACTCGTCGCATGAGGTGGCCAAAGTATTGGAGTTTCAGCTTTAGCATCAGTCCTTCTAATGAACACCCAGGATTGATCTCCTTTAGAATGGACTGGTTGGATCTCCTTGGAGTCTAAGGGACTCTCAAGAGTCTTCTCCAGCATCACAGTTCAAAAGCATCAATTCTCAGCAATCAGCTTTCTTCACAGTCCAACTCTCACATCCATACATGACCATGGGAAAAACCATATCCTTGACTAGACGGACCTTGGTTGGCAAAGTAATGTCTCTGCTTTTTTAATATGCTATCTAGGTTGGTCATGTGGAGAAGGAAATGGCAACCCACTCCAGTGTTCTTGCCTGGAGAATCCCAGGGACAGGAGAGCCTGGTGGGCTTCCGTCTGTGGGGTCACACAGAGTCGGACACGACTGAAGTGACTTAGCAGCAGCAGCAGCAGCAGCAGGTTGGTCATGACTTTCCTTCCAAGGAGTAAGCGTCTTTTAATTTCATGGCTGCAATCAGCATCTGCAGTGATTTTGGAGCCCAAAGAAATAAAGTCTGACACTGTTTCCATTGTTTCCCCATCTATTTGCCATGAAGTGATGGGGCCAGATGCCATGATCTTAGTTTTCTGAATGTTGAGTTTCAAGCCAAACTTTTCACTCTCCTCTTTCACTTTCATCAAGAGGCTTTTGAGTTCCTCTTCACTTTCTGCCATAAGGGTGGTGTCATCTGCATATCTGAGGTTATTGATATTTTTCCCGGCTATCTTGATTCCAGCTTGTGCTTCTTCCAGCCCAGTGTTCCTCATGCATATAAGTTAAATATTACTTATTAAAAGTACTCTGCATATAAGTTAAATAAGCAGGGTGACAATATACAACCTTGACGTACAAACTTACATTACCATATGTAAAATAGATAGCCAAGGGGAATTTGCCCTATGACTCAGGGAACTCAAACAAGGGCTCTGTATCAACCTAGAGGGGTGGGATGGGGAGGGAGATAGGAGGAAGTTTCAAGAGAGAGGGGACATATGTACCTCTGTGGCTGATTCATGTTGAGGTTTGACAGAAAACAACAAAAACTCTATAAAGCAATTATCCTTCAATTAAAAAATAAATGAATTTTTAAAAAAGAAAAAAAATAATGTTGTTGAGGCGGGATTGTATATAAAAGAAGAAGAGACCAGAGTGACAACTTCAGAGACTTCTAGACTAAGGTAATTTTAAAAGTGGACTGGAAATTTTTCTAGGTGATAGACAGATAGACCAATGGAAGAATAAAGAAGCTGGAAAAATGCTCATACTGCATGAAAGCTGATGTGTGACAGAAATGACATTGTTAGAAAGTGAGAGAGACAGGGACTAAATAATATAAAGGAGTGAAAAATTTGGCTATCCACATATAAAAACAAAATTAGATCCCTACTTCATGTAATAACAGTAATCACTTAAACACATTTAGTAGGTACGGTTCTAAGAGTTTTTTGCATATCCTTGTCGCAACTTCACACTTATCTATCAACAGACACTGTTATTTTTATATCCATTTTACAGATTAAGAAACTAGGGCACATAAAGGTTAAGTGACTGGCTAAAAAGCGATAGAGCTGAGATGTGAGTTCAAGTAGTCTAGCTTCAGATTCCACGCTCTTAATCACTATGCCATACTATTTCACACTTCATAAAGAAATCGAATTAAGATACATTAAAAATTTGACTATGAAGATAAAAAACTGAAAAAATTTAGAGGAAAACAAAGAAGAATATCTTTAAGACTTCTGACGTGAAATAAAACTGGTAAAGTACAAATTATAAAAAATATAAATGGCATATATTACAATGAAAATTTTGTTCATCAAAAGACATCACAATAAGAATGAAAAAGATATCTGCAGCATGTACAATCAACAGAGACTTAGTATGCAGTGTATATAGAATAAATCACTCTCATCACTAGGAAAAGGGCAAACAATATAATAAAAAAGTCATCCATAAAAAACACACAGCGACATGGAACCTCACTGATGAGGAAACAGAAATAACTAATAATCACTTGAGAAGATGATTGTAATTTCACACTTATCACATTGACAGAAATTTAAAAACCTGACAGTACTACATCGTGACAAGGATGTAAGGCAGTGGCAAGTCCTACACACAGCAGGGGGAGTGTACATTGGTGTAGCCACACTGAAGATCAGTTTTACAATATTTAATAAAGTTGCAGATTCACTTGCCTTATGACACAACGACCCACAGGAATATACTCCATGGCAACTTGTCCAGGAGACAGAGATGCTCACAGCAAAATATTTTTTGTAAAAGTGTTTGTAGTAGCAAACACTAAGTCATCAACAGAAAAGTGGATAAATTCATGTGGTATATTCACACAAAGGACTACTATGCAGCACTGAAAATTAATAAACTGGAGCCAAATATATTTATACAAGAACTTATAAACACAGTGATATTTTAGAAAATTGCAGAATATGTAAAAGTTAAATACATAAAGCTATATAAATGTTAAAAAATAAAAAAATATATAATGGTTAGCAAATTTAAAAATGTACATAAAGGTTAAAAACATATAACACAATTCAAGAATTGTTAAAGGTTACATATACACAGAATAAAACTACCAAAAATGATTGGAAAAGGCAAACCCTAAATTCAGGAGTGAAGTGGGGGGATATATTTGTAATGAGTAAACAGAGGGCATTAAATATACTGGATTAGTGTTTTCTGAGATGAGGTGGTTGCATAGCATCAGCCACCAATTCAATGGACGTGAACTCGGGCAAACTCTGGGAGATAGTGAGGGACAGAGAAGCCTGGTGTGCTCCATGGAGTCAGAGAGTCAGGCACGACTTAGTGACTGAACAACATCAACAACAAACTGTTATTTCTTAAACTAAGGGTGGGGGCATAGGTACTTATTTGCTGTTTCCTTTTCTATGTCTTAAATATTTCCCCAAATAAATAATTTTAAAGAGAAAAGAGCTGTAAAAAGCAGGCAAGTCATCTGAATGTTAAGTGTTGTTGGGGTTTCAGCTCAGAAAAGGCATGAAGTGACCACATTGCCTCCTCTGGCGTCTACTCTCTTCCCGTCTTATTCCAGGAAAGAGAAATGCTGAAAAGAATATTTTTTGACTTCCTCTTTCTGAGATCCAGGCTCTTTGTGTTTCTGTCCTAAGATTCCCTTCCTCGTGGTCTGGATAGGGTACTGTTTGGGTAAAGCAAGATCTTTGCCGAGTGAGTGCTTCTTTTGCAGAGTCACTGTGCTTTCTACTCTTCTGTGTTTGACAAACTGTTTTTGATTGAATATTTTTTAAGTGTGCTTTTTATTAGCATGCTTTAAGTGACAAATATCAATAACCTCAGATACGCAGATGACACCACCCTTATGGCAGAAAGTGAAGAGGAACTCAAAAGCCTCTTGATGAAAGTGAAAGAGGAGAGGGAAAAGGTTGGCTTAAAGCTCAACATTCAGAAAACAAAGATCATGGCATCTGGTCCCATCACTTCATGGGAAATAGATGGGGAAACAGTGTCAGACTTCATTTTTTGGGGCTCCAAAATCACTGTGGATGCTGATTGAAGCCATGAAATTAAAAGACGCTTACTCCTTAGAAGGAAAGTTATGACCAACCTAGATAGCATATTAAAAAGCAGAGACATTACTTTGCCAACAAAGGTCCGTCTAGTCAAGGCTATGGTTTTTCCCGTGGTCATGTATGGATGTGAGAGTTGGACTGTGAAGAAAGCTGATCACTGAAGAATTGATGCTTTTGAACTGTGGTGCTGGAGAAGACTCTTGAGAGTCCCTTGGACTGCAAAGAGATCCAACCAGTCCATTCTAAAGGAGATCAATCCTGGGTGTTCATTAGAAGGACTGATGCTAAAGCTGAAACTCCAATACTTTGGCCACCTCATGCGAAGAGTTGACTCACTGGAAAAGACTCTGATGCTGGGAAGGATTGGGGGTGGGAGGAGAAGGGGATGACAGAGAAAGAGATGGCTGGATGGCATCACTGACTCAATGGACATGAGTTTGAGTGAACTCTGGGAGTTGGTGATGGACAGGGAGGCCTGGTGTGCTGTGATTCGTGGGGTTGCAAAGAGTCGGTCACGACTGAGCGACTGAACTGAACTGAACTGAACTGAACTGACAAAATTCTCTCACAAATAAAGTGTGACTGACATATAGCAAATATTCCTCCTCTGCACAACCAAAGGGTCTTCTGGATGAGCCATTAATAAAAGTGGAAGAGCTCAGTGTCGGGTGCCTCTGGAGGGCTTATAGCATTTCTCTGGGAATCCTTTTGGTCTCAACCAAAAGAAAAAGCTGGAAAGAAGGAGGTGTTTTTCACACAGTCTTGGTGTTTTCTATGCTCCTCTGTACAGCAACAGCAACAGAAAATATCACTTTTATTGTGGATGTTATCATGTAATATTGATACTTTGCCACAGTGAGTTTTACCCGAGTGTTTTAGTATAGTGGATAGAATAAATCTGAGTTCAACTATTACTCTTTTTGTGTTATTTCAATATTTTCCCCTTACCAGCATCCTGGCCATCAGTTTTAGTATTTGCAAAACACCAAGGGGAGGGATAAAATGCAGCCAACCAACCCTTTGTTTACAGGAATTCAGGAGGACCCAACCTAGAAAACTATTATAAAAACAGAAAAAAAAGCTTTCTCTCCCCTGAAAATTTATATTTCATAATAATCATTATTTTGATTATAGTGGCAGGGAAAAGGTGTTCAGGGAATTCAGCATTTTTTTATTTGTTTCAAGGAGCTTTTTTTAAAAAAATTTTTTTTGGTTTTGTTAATTGCTGGTCATTTAAATTTGGTTCCACTATTGAAACTGAATTAGGAGCTTAAGAATGAAAAGATTTATTTTAACAAGCTTCTTGAAATACATGGCTTTCTAAAGTGGTAATAAGAGGGAAGAGTGAACATAGACGTTCTAGGAATCAGTGAACTAAAATGGACTGGAATGGGTGAATTTAACTCAGATGACCATTATATCTAATACTGTGGGCAGGAATCCCTTAGAAGAAATGGAGTAGCCATCATGGTCAACAAAAGAATCCGAAATGCAGTACTTGGATGCAATCTTAAAAATGACAGAATGATTTCTGTTCGTTTCCAAGGCAAACCATTCAATATTACAGTAATCCAAGCCTATGCCCCAACCAGTAACACTGAAGAAGCTGAAGTTGAACGGTTCTATGAAGACCTACAAGACCTTTTAGAACTAACACCCAAAAAAGATGTCCTTTTCATTATAGGGGACTGGAATGCAAAAGTAGGAAATCAAGAAACACCTGGAGTAACAGGCAAATTTGGCCTTGGAGCGTGGAATGAAGCAGGGCAAATGCTAATAGAGTTTTGTCAAGAGAATGCACTGGTCATAGCAAACACCCTCTTCTAACAACACAAGAGAAGACTCTGCACATGGACATCACCAGATGGTCAACACCGGAATCAGATTGATTATATTCTTTGCAGCCAAAGATGGAGAAGCTGTATACAGTTAGCAAAAGCAAGACCAGGAGCTGACTGTGGCTCAGATCACGAACTCCTTATTGCCAAATTCAGACTTAAATTGAAGAAAGTAGGGAAAACCACTAGACCATTCAGATATGACCTAAATCAAATCCCTTATGATTATACAGTGGAAGTGAGAAATAGATTTAAGGCACTAGATCTGATAGATAGAGTGCCTGATGAACTCTGGACGGAGGTTCGTGACATTGTACAGGAGACAGGGACCAAGACCATCCCCATGGAAAAGAAATGCAAAAAAGCAAAATGGCTGTCTGAGGAGGCCTTACAAATAGCTGTGAAAAGAAGAGAAGTGAAAAGCAAAGGAGAAAAGGAAAGATATAAGCATCTGAATGCAGAGTTCCAAAGAATAGCAAGGAGAGATAAGAAAGCCTTCCTCAGCGATCAATGCAAAGAAATAGAGGAAAACAACAGAATAGGAAAGACAAGAGATCTCTTCAAGAAAATTAGAGATATCAAGGGAACATTTCATGCAAAGATGGGCTCGATAAAGGACAGAAATGGTGTGGACCTAACAGAAGCAGAAGATATTCAGAAGAGGTGGCAAGAATACACAGAAGAACTGTACAAAAAAAGATCTTCACTCCAAGATAATCACAATGGGGTGATCACTCACCTAGAGCCAGACATCTAGGAATATGAAGTCAAGTGGGCATTAGAAAGCATCACTAGGAACAAAGCTAGTGGAGGTGATGGAAATCCAGTTGAGCTATTTCAAATCCTGAAAGATGATGCTGTGAAAGTGCTGCACTCAGTATGCCAGCAAATTTGGAAAACTCAGCAGTGGCCACAGGACTGGAAAAGGTCAGTCTTCATTCCAATCCCAAAGAAAGGCAATGCCAAAGAATGCTCAAACTACCACACAATTGCACTCATCTCATACGCTAGTAAAGTCATGCTCAAAATTCTGCAAGCCAGGCTTCAGCAATATGTGAACTGTGAACTTCCAGATGTTAAAGCTGGTTTTAGAAAAGGCAGAGGCACCAGAGATCAAATTGCCAACATCCGTTGGATGATGGAGAAAGCAAGAGAGTTCCAGAAAAACATCTATTTCTGCTTCATTGACTATGCCAAAGCCTTTGACTGTGTAGATCACAATAAACTGTGGTAAATTCTTCAAGAGATGGGAATACCAGACCACTTGACCTGCCTTTTGAGAAACCTGTATGCAGGTCAGGAAGCAACAGTTAGAACTGGACATGGAACAACAGACTGGTTCCAAATAGGAAAAAGGGTACGTCAAGGTTGTATATTGTCACCCTGCTTATTTAACTTATATGCAGAATACATCATGGGGAATGCTGGGCTGGAAGAAGCACAAGCTGGAATCAAGATTGCTGGGAGAAATATCAACAACCTCAGATATGCAGATGACACCACCCTTAAAGTGAAGAGGAACTCAAAAGCCTCTTGATGAAAGTGAAAGTGGAGAGTGAAAAGTTTGGCTTGAAGCTCGACATTCAGAAAACTAAGATCATGGCATCTGGTCCCATCACTTCATGGGAAATAGATGGAGAAACAGTGGAAACAGTGTCAGACTATTTTCTTGGGCTCCAAAATCCCTGTGGATGCTGATTGCAGCCATGAAATTAAAAGACGCTTACTCCTTGGAAGGAAATTATGACCAACCTAGAGAGCATATTAAAAAGCAGAGACATTACTTTGCCAACCAAGGTCCGTCTAGTCAAGGCTATGGTTTTTCCCGTGGTCATGTATGGATGTGAGAATTGGACTGTGAAGAAACCTGATCGCTGAAGAATGGATGCTTTTGAACTGTGGTGCTGGAGAAGACTCTTGAGAGTCCCTTGGACTGCAAGGAGATCCAACCAGTCCATTCTAAAGGAGATCAGTCCTGGGTGTTCTCTGGAAGGACTGATGCTAAAGCTGAAACTCCAATACTTTGGCTACCTCATGTGACGAGTTAACTCACTGGAAAAGACTCTGATGCTGGGAGGGATTGGGGGCAGGAGGAAAAGGGGACGACAGAGAATGAGATGGCTGGATGGCATCACCGACTTGATGGACATGGGTTTGAGTGAACTCTGGGAGTTAGTAATGGACAGGGAGTCCTGGCATGCTGTGGTTCATGGGGTCGCAAAGAGTAGGACATGACTGAGCGACTGAACTGAACTGAACTGATTGCCTGGATATGGGAGGATTGGGGTCAAGGAACAGGTATGATCTGAGTGTTCTCCTTGTTGCAGGAATATTCCTCTATAAAAGTCATGATTATGATGTGGCATGGGTTGGGGGAGATGTGCCCCTGGAATCCTGTTTATTGTGCATAAAAGAATGCCTTGTTTTTGTTCAGTTGCCAAGTTGTCTCCAACTCTTCACCACCCATTGGACTTCAGCATGCCAGGCTTTCCTGCTCCTCACCATCTCCCAAGCTTTGCCCAAGTTCATGTCCATTGCATCAGTGATGCCATCCAACCATCTTAGACACTGCTTAAAGCCTTTGTCTTGTTATTAAACTCCTGTGATGCTGGAATGGAGAATTGTAAAAAGTATTTATTTATTTGGCGGCCTCAGGTCTTAGCTGCACCATGTGGGATCTTTCCTTGGGTCGCCTGAGTCTCTCGTTGTGGCCTGCAGGCTCCAAAGCAGTTGGGTTCAGTGAATGCAGCACTTGGACTTAGTTGCTCCGTTGTGTGTGGGATCAAACCCATATGCCCTCCATTACAAATCAGATTCTTAACCACTTGGCTATAAGAGAAATCTCTGGAATGCTGAATTTTATCACCTGATTATCCATTTTCTACCAGCATCCAAAAACATTTTACCAGATGTATGACTGGATTTCGCCAGTAAACACTTTCTACTTTGCAGTCATCTGAGTAAGAAGAATTTTCCAATAGTATTATTTAATCCTTAGAAGCATATTTATTTTCCTAGATCACCTGAATTTGGTTACTTAGTAAAGAATGAATGAAAACGTACTTATTATGCATGGAGCATGCGGTCGACATGCCTGGATGCACGGCAGAACTGGGAGGCCGGGTTGAGAGGTTATATATTGTTAATGTGGATGCTATTGTCCAAATTTCTGTAGCTGTGGTGCAACAGTATAGCTGTTCTAAAGGGTTTGTAGTGTGGCGGAGGGAGATGGCAGGGTAAAAGGAAATGCACTCATCTTCTCCTGTGAGAACTCCAAAATTACAACTTGCTGCTGAACAACTGTTGACAGAAGAATGTTGGATCCCACCAAAAAAAGATACCTCACGTCCAAGGGCAAAGGAGAATCCCCAGCAAGATGGTAGGAGGAGGGAAATCGCATTTGGAATCAAACCCCAAACCCACCAGAGACACTCAGAGGGCTCAAACAAACCTTGTGCACCAAGGCCCAGAGACCCCACAGAGACTGAGCCAGAGCTGTGTGTGAGCGTCTCCTGTGGAGGACGGGTCAGCAGTGGACTGCCACCGGGGCAGGAGCTCTGAGTGCAGCAGACCTGGGTGTGACATAAGCCCTCTGGAAGAGGTCACCATTAACCCACCAGAGAGCCACCAGAACTTCCACAGGACTGGGGAAACTGACTCTTGAAGAGCACAAACAAAACCTTGTGCACACCAGGACCCAGGAGAAAGGAGCAGTGACCCCACAGGAGACTGACCCAGACTTGCCCGTGAGTGTCCAGGAGTCTCCAGCGGAGGTGTGGGTTGGTGGTGGCCTGCTGCGGAGTGGGGGTCACTCAGTGCCTCAGTACGCGCATGGGACCTTTTGAAGGAGGTCGCTATTATCTTCATTACCTCAAACAACAGGGAGGGAACACAGCCCCACCCATCAATAGAAAACTGGATTAAAGATTTACTGAGCATGGCCCCGTGCATTATAACAAGACCCTGTTTCCCCCTCAGTCAGTCTCTCCCATCAGTAAGCTTCCATAGCTTCTTATGCTTCTCCATCAGAGTGCCAACAGAATGAAAACCACAATCACAGAAAACTAATCAGACTGATCACATGGACCACAGGATTGTCTAACTCAATGAAACTATGAGCCATGCCATGTAGGGCCAGCCAAGATGGACAGGTCATGGTGGAGAGTTCTGCCAAAACGTGGTCCACTGGAGAAGGCAATGGCAAACCCTTCAGTATTTTTGCCTTGAGAACCCCATGAGCAGTTTGGAAAGGCAAAAAGATAGGACACTGAAAGATGAACTCCCCAGGTTGGTAGGTGCCCAATATGCTCCTGGAGATGAGGGGAGAAATAATTCCAGAAAAAAATGAAGAGATGGAGCCAAAGCAAAAACAACACCCACTTGTGGATGTGACTGGTGATGGAAGTAAAGTCCTATGCTATAAGAGCAATACTGCATAGGAACCTGGAATGTTAGATCCATGAATCAAGGCAAATTGGAAGTGGTCAAACAGGAGATGACAAGAGTGAACATTGACATTTCAGGAATCAGAACTAAAATGGACTGGAATGGGTGAATTTAACTCAGATGACCATTATATTGACTACTGTGGTCAAGAATCCCTTAGAAGAAATGGAGTAGCCATCATAGTCAACCAAAGAGTCCGAAATGCAGTCCTTGGATGCAATCTCAAAAATGACAGAATGATCTCTGTTCATTTTCGAGGCAAACCATTCAATATTACTGTAATCCAAGTCTATGCCCCGACCAGTAATGATGGAGAAGCTGAAGTTGAACGATTCTATGAAGACCTACAAGACCTTCTATAACTAACACAAAAAAGACATCCTTTTCATTATAACAACTGGAATGCAAAAGTAGGAAATCAAGAGAAACCTGGAGTAACAGGCAAATTTGGCCTTGGAGTACAAAATGAAGCAGGGCAAAGGCTAACAGAGATTTGCCAAAAGAAGGCACTGGTCAGAGCAGACACCCTCTGCCAACAACACAAGAGATGACTCTACACGTGGACATCACCAGATGGTCAATACCAAAATCAGATTGATTATATTCTTTGCAGCCAAAGATGGAGAAGCTCTATACAGTCAGCAAAAACAAGACTGGAAGCTAAGTATTGCTCAGATCATGAACTCCTTATTGCCAAATTCAGACTGAAATTGAAGAAAGTAGGGAAAATCACTAGACCATTTAGTTATGACCTATATCAAATCCCTTATGATTATACAGTGGAAGTGACAAATAGATTCAAAGGATTAGATTTGATAGACAGAGTGCCTGAAGAACTATGGATGAAAGTTTGTGACATTGTACAGGAGCTAGGGATCAAGACCATCCCCAAGAAAAAGAAGTGCAAAAAGGCAAAATGATTGTCTGAGGAGGCCTTACAAATAGCTGAGAAAAGAAGAGAAGCTAGAGGCAAAGCAGAAAAGGAAAAATGTATTGATTTGAATGCAGAGTTCCAAGGAATATCAAGGAGAGATAAGAAAGCCTTCCTCAGTGATCAATGCAAAAAAATAGAGGAAAACAATAGAATGAAAAAGACTAGAGATCTCTTCAAGAAAATTAGAGATACCAAGAGAACATTTCAGGCAAAGATGGGCACAATTAAAGACAGAAATGGTATGGATCTAACAGAAGCAGAAGATATTAAGAAGAGGTGGCAAGAATACACAGAAGTACTATACAAGAAAGATCTTCATGACCCAGATAATCATGATGGTGTGATCACTCACCTAGAGCCAGACATCCTGGAATGGGAAGTCAAGTGGGCCTTAGGAAGCATCACTATGAATAAAGCTAGTGGAGGTGGTGGAATTCCTATTTCAAATCCTAAAAGATGATGTCCTCAATATGCCAGCAAATTTGGAAAACTCAGCAGTGGCCACAGAACTGAAAAAAGTCAGTTTTCATTCTAAACTCAAAGAAAGACAATGCCAAAGAATGTTCAAACTACCATACAGTTGCACTTATCTTACACACTAGCAAAGTAATGCTCAAAATTCTCCAAGCCAAGCTTCAAGAGTATGTGAACCATGAACTTCCAGATGTTCAAGCTGGATTTAGAAAAGGGAGAGGAACCAGAGATCAAATTGCCAACATCTGTTGGATCATTGAAAAACCATGAGAGTTCCAGAAAGACATCTACTTCTGCTTTATTGACTATGCCAAAGCCTTTGACTGTGTGGGTCACAATAAACTGTGGAAAATTCTGAAAGAGAACGCAATACCAGACCACCTTACTTGCCTCCTGAGAAATGTGTATGCAGGTCAAGAAGCAACAGTTAGAACTAGACGTGGAACAACAGACTGGTTCGAAGTCAGGAAAGGAGTATGTCAAGGCTGTATATTGTCACCCTGCTTATTAACTTATATTCAGAGTACATCATGCGAAATGCCAGGCTAGATGAAGCACAAGCTGGAATCAAGATTTCTGGGAGAAGTATCAATAACCTCATATATGCAGATGACACCACTGTTATGTCAAAAAGGGAAGAACAAAAGAGCCTCTTGATGAAAGTGAAAGAGGAGAGTGAAAAAGTTGGCTTAAAACTCAACATTCAGAAAACTAAGATCGTGGCATCTGGTCCCATCACTTCATGGCAAATAGACGGGGAAACAGTGACACACTTTATTTTTTGGGGGTCCAAAATCACTGCAGATGGTGATGGTAGTCATTAAATTAAAACAGGTTTGCTCCTTGGAAGAAAGGCTATGACCAACCTAGACAGCATATTAAAAAGCAGAGACATTACTTTTCCTACAAAGGTCTGTCTAGTCAAACCTATGGTTTTTCTAGTAGTCCTGTATGGATGTGAGAGTTGAACTATAAAGAAGGCTGAGCACTGAAGAATTGATGCTTTTCAGCTGTGGTGTTGGAGAAGACTCCTGATAGTCCCTTGGACTGCAAGGAGATCCAACCAGTCCATCCTAAAGGAAGTCAGTCTTGAATATTCATTGGAAGGACTGATGATGAAGCTGAAACTCCAATACTCTGGCCACCTGATGGGAAGAGCTGACTCCTTGGAAAAGACCCTGATGCTGGGAAAGATTGAAGGTGGGAGGAGAAGGGGAAGACAGAGGATGAGATGGTTGGATGGCATCACCAACTCAATGGACATGAGTTTGAGTGAGCTCTGGGAGTTGGTGATGGACAGGGAACCCTGGTGTGCTGCAGTCTACGGGGTCTCAAAGAGTGGGACGCGACTGAACTGCTGAACTGAACGGAAGTAGATGTGACGGTCTTGTTCATGCTCTTTATTCATATGCAAAACAACGTCTGCCACAGAATACGTGCTCTTTGCCATTGAAAGAAAAGAAGCATCAATGAGTGAATAGGTGACAGATTAGATACAAGACTTCTTCATGTTTGTCATATTCATTCTTCTAAAATTCCAGAATACCAGTGTTCTATAACTAGGGTTGCTGGAGATACGAAGAGCAGTAGGAAGTATCCAGAAAGCAGACAAGAAAGCAGCAGCTTGGAAGCACAGGCAGGTCAAAGGTCTAATCATCTTCTGTTTTATACATACAAGATTAAAGATTCCCTCTGAGTTTTGATTAAGGATGCAAAGATACAAGATTAAATATTGGTGAGTCAAATTAGAAAAGGTTTAACTCCAGTCTCAGAATTAATCAAGGCTCCCTCTGCCACCCCCTTCCTCCCATTAAGCTGTCTTTACAGCATGGGATTAGAGAAAACCATCTAAGACTTTGTGTCCCCTGGCTCTCTGGTACCTTTTCCATATAACTGTCCTCGTTCAGATCACAAACAATTCTCCCGTCAAGAATCAAAGCTCATTTCCCCTTGAAGTTTCTGTTTATAAGCATGACTGAATTCATTCCAGAGTCTGCACATATTTATTTATTTTGGCGACTGGCAGGGTCTGGTATCAGGTACAGCATACACTCGCCTTATGCATTGTCACGAAACGTATTAAAACTTGGTATACTCGTCTATGCCCAAAAACACATCCTTAATCATTCCAGTAATTATGCAAACACTCCCATGGGTCCAGCTATAAACATGTCCTTCCCTTCCCGAGAAGCCTTCTGACTCTCCTTGGAAGCCACACCAAAGGGAGTGTGGGCAGAACGCACCTTTAATAACTCCACCGAGGGGAGGTTAATATGGTCACGAGGCATCTGTGAAATAAAGCTGTCATAGCTTTATTAAAGGCTGTAGTTTAAAAAATAAATAAATAAAATAAATAAAGGCTGTAGTTTAGGCACAAGCTTGCATGGTAACAATAAAACAATTCTTAAGAAATAAATAAAAGGATCAGAAAGAAAAATGTGGATCCTAACTGTAAACTAGATTCCAGATTTTGCAAATATGCTTTCTTGATTGATAAAGAGTAAGAGCCATTGCCCTTTAAAGGTGTTATTGGTTGTAAGAAAACGTTCAAGTCCAAGGAAACTCTATAGAGGCTTTGTGACTTATGGCTCCAAACCTGGCAAGAGTTTCCTAAGCACACTGAACCCTTGGTGGTCCATATTTGACACGGGCCCATCTCCTCAAGGGGTAGATGATCATCCTTATTCATGGAGGTTTTCCTTCCCCCTCTGTGGGAGGGGACCATAAGTTTCAGATTCAGGGTCATTTAAAAAGGCCTATATTATCTTCTCTATCTTCTCTCCTTTTTTGATTTTTTGTCTTACCTAGTACCGAAGATCAGTCCTGGGTGTTCATTGGAAGGACTGATGTTGAAGCTGAAACTCCAATACTTTGGCCACCTGATGCAAAGAGCTGAGTCATTTGAAAAGACCCTGATGCTGGAAAAGATTGAGGTCAGGAGGAGAAGGGGATGACAGAAGATGAGATGATTGGATAGCATCACTGACTCAATGGGCAAGAGATTGGGCAAACTCCAGGAGTTGGTGATGGACAGGGAAGCCTGGTGTGCTGCGGTTCATGGGGTGGCAAAGAGTTGGACACGACTGAGCGACTGAACTGAGTACCAAAGAAGACCAAGAGAAGTGTGAAAAGTTAGAATCTAGGTTCTTATGTAGGAGAAGGCAGTGGCACCCACTCCAGTACTCTTGCGTGGAAAATCCCATGGATGGAGGAGCCTGGTGGGCTGCAGTCCATGGGGTCGCAAAGAGTCAGACACGACTGAGTGACTTCACTTTCACTTTTCACTTTCATGCGTTGAAGAAGGAAATGGCAACCCTCTCCAGTGTTCTTGCCTGGAGAATCCCAGGGATGGGGGAGCCTGGTGGGCTGCTGTCTACGGGGTCGCACAGAGTAGGACATGACTGAAGTGACTTAGCAGCAGCAGCAGGTTCTTATGTAAGGTTTAAAACACAAAAGAGCACTCATTATCTGGTGTGTGTGTGTGTGTGTGTGTTTGTGTATGTTTATGTACACTCACTTGTGTCTGACTCTTTATGACCCCATGGACTACAGTCAGCCAGTCTCCTCTGTCCATGAAATTTCCCAGGCAAGAATACTGGAGTGGGTTGCTACTTTCATTTCCTAGAGCTCTTCCCAACCCAAGGGTTGAACCCGAGTCTCTTGCATCTCCTGCATTGGCAGGCCTGTTCTTTACCAGCTGAGCCACCATTCTCAAATACAGATGTACAGTCTTACAAAATGGAAAATGTCAGATGTAAAGATAATGGAACTCCATTTAGTGCTAACAGAGACTCTTTAAGGAATCTGGGCCAAGGGACAGCCATAGACTCTGATGTGTGGCAGCCCACATTGGCTGTTTATAGTTGAGTGAAGGAGTGGATGTTTTGGGTTCCCTGATCCCAAATCACTGAGACACAATTTTCATTTCAAAGTGTCTGCAGGGCATGATGGGAGGATCCCTGAGAAACTAATGAGGTAACCCTTTCAGTCTCTTAAGATCGGAATATAGTTTTCCCTGAGAAAGAAGCATCAGACATCTGGAAAAGTGGATTAGCAGAGAAGGCTTTTATGCTCAAGTAGAAAATCCTAGGCTTTATCCTTTAGATCCCCGAGTCAATGGAGAAGTTTGGAGAGAGGAATAATGGGACAGAAATGGTGTCTAAAAATATGGATTTGAGTATGGTGTAACTTGAAGGATTTCTGGGAAAGAGCTAGTTCAGAATATTTTTTCAACAATCTGTGTCTGAGAAGATGAAATACTATTGGTTTGTTGGATCAACTGAACTCAACAAGAAGGGAAATAGGGAACAGCTTTAATTCATCTATTGTATTTGAGCATGGCCTGTCCAGTCCTCTCCCCTTATCCCTGGATGAAGTCTGGGTAAGATCTCACAGCTTTCTCGTCCTTTTGCCTCATTAGACAAGTCCCATTTTACTGTCACGTATTAAACAGTCCAGTCCAGTCTTAACAGAAACTTCAGCTTCATATCCAGTGCTGAGCTTCTCTCCTTTCCCCTGGCTCAGGTTTGAACTATCATCTTAGAAAGGGGTGCAGTCTTTCCTTCTAACACGCCTTTCTCTTCTTTGTACCTCCTGCTATTCGCTCCTCCTGGATTGAAGCATGAGGAAGAAGGGGATAGAATGAAATGGAGAAAAACATTTTAACCTGGTTCATGTTATTTGCAGGGTTCTCCTGGCTGTTGCTGATTGGTATGACTGGCCTCCACGTTCTGGCTCATCTGTGGGCTGCTGAGTGATCTGCTGAGTGTATCACGTGGGGTCTGAATGGTGTGGCAGGAAATTCACTCCACGCCTGGCTTCTTCCCACCCTCTGTCTACCATCTTCTGCCCTGCATTGTATGCATATCCGCTTGCCTCCCATCAAGATGGTGCAAGCCTGGCTACCTTTCAGTGTTCGCTGAACCCATGGGGAATACATGGCTCCTTGCCATTCCAAACTCAGGCTGTCTCTGATGTTCTTTTCCTCTCTCCTACCAGCATCTCCATCTTCTACCTTCTCCAGTGGGAAGCAGGTGTCAACAAACACCCCTAAATTCTAGCGCATCCATGTCAAACACTCCAGAGAACAATTCCCCCGTATTCTTCTCCAGGGAAGTAAGAATTTCTGCAGTTTGTCAAGCCTCCAGCTGAGGAGTTAGATATTGTTATGGGCAGAATTAATCTGTTAAAGCCTCAGCCCTAAAACTTCAGAACATGACTGTACTTACAGATGGAATTTGGGAAGTAGTTAAAACAGAGTCACTGGAATGGGCTCTAATCTGCTATGACTGGTGTTCTCATAAAAAGAGAAGATTAAGACAAAGTTAGAGAGAAGACCATGTGAGATACACGGAGAGAAAGGCCAAGGAGAGAGGCCTCAGAAGGAACCAACTCTCCTGACACCTTGATTGTGAGAACTGGTGACCGTGGGAAAAGAAAGTTGTGTTGAGGCATCCGGTCTGTGATGTTTGTTACAGCAGACCTAACACACTAATATGTTGCTGTTGTTCAGTTGCTAAGTCATGTCTGACTCTTGCAACCCCAAGGACTGTAGTCCAGCAGTCTATGGGACTTCCCAGGCATGAATATTGGAGTGCATTTCATTCTCTGGGGGACTTTCCCAAACCAGGGGTCAAACCCACATCTCCTGCATTGGCAGGCAGATGCTTTAGCACTGTGCCACCTGGGAAGCCCAACAAACTAGCATAGGTACCCATTTTCATTTTGCCCATTTTGTAAGTTGGGATGTGTGGATCAGGAATTTTGAAAAACCTAGAGTTCAGTTGGACTCTGAAAGAAAGAGTATAGCACTTGTGTGAATGGCACCAAGAACTTGGGCCTCTGTGCACTGGGGTGCCATGGGGCAGGCTGGAGGAATTTGGCTGTAAACAGAGGCCGTAACCTGAAGTTGAGAGGTTGCCTGGTCTGGCCCTGTGCCTGCTCAGTGCTCAGCCATGAGCATCCTGGGAACAGGGCTCCTCAGTCTGTGCTCATCTGCTGTTTAGCTTTCCACCACCCTGCCTGTATCTGTGTGCATATTTGTTTTATTCTTTCAACTCGGATACTCACGTTTAAGTCTGTTTCTATTTCTGACACAACAGTGGGCAGGATTTTCTTTTGAATGTCGAATGCTTTGAGAAAATTTTACTTTATATGTACTTATGTGTGTATTTTTCTCTTTCACATTCTAGTTATTCAAGCTGAAAAAAAATGAGACAAAACTAAGCATTCATTTGAATTTCAACTTCAGGCTATAGGCCTTTTGATTGTGAGCCTATCTTGAAATTCCAATTTGGATGGCATTTGTTTCAGGACTTAAAATAATTCAGGATTCTTTTAGTTGAAAATATGAAATCAATGCCTTTTTGATGAATAGAGGTTTTACATCTGAATAATAAATAGGCTGTTCTTTGTTTTCATAAATAGCTGGGGAAAATCATAAACCTCAGTTATCTTCTGTCATTAAACTCATTCTGGAGATGTGTGGAGTCTACTTTAGAAATACTTAACAAAAATAAGTTCATAAATGTAGATTACCCAAAGAGAAAGCATTAAGCATTAAATATAGAGACTATGAATAAATTATTTGTTCTGTATAAATAACAGAGAAGCTCACAAGGGAAGTATGAAATAGAGGACAGCATCATTGCTGTTGTTCAGTCACTAAGTCGTGTCTAGCTCTGAAACCCTATGAACTACTGCGTGCTAGGTTCCTCTGTCTTCCACTATCTCCTGGAGTTTGCTCAGATTCATGTCCATTGAGTTGATGATTTTATCTAACCATCTCATCCTCTGCCACTGCCTTCTCCTTTTGCCTTCAATCTTTCCCAGCATTAGGGTCTTTTCCAGTGAGTCAGCTCTTTGCATCACGTGGCCAAAGTACTGGAGCTTCGGTTTCAGCATCAGTTCTTCCAATGAATACTCAGGGTTGATTTCCTATAGGATTAGCTGGTTTGATCTCCTTGCAGTCCAAAGGACTATCAAGAATCTTCTCCAGCACCACAATTTGAAAGCGTCAATTATTTGACACTCAGCCTTCTTTGTAGTTCATCTCTCACCTGAACATGGCTACTGGAAAAAAATCATAGCTTTGACTATACAAACCTTTGTTGGCAAAGTGAGGTCTTTGCTTTTGAATATGCTGTCTAGGTTTGTTGTAGATTTTCTTCCAAGGAGCAAGCATCTTTTAATTTCATGGCTGCAGTCACAATCCTCAGTGATTTTGGAGCCCAAGAAAATGAAATCTGTCACTTTTTCACCTTCTATTTTCCATGAAGTGGTGGGACTGGTGCCATGGTCTGAGTTTTCTGAATGCCGAGTTTTCAGCCAGCTTTTTCATTCTCCTCTTTCACCCTCATCTGGATGCTCTCTATCTTCACTTCTTGCCATGACAGTGGTATCGTCTGCGTATCTGAGGTTGTTGATATTTCTCCCATCAATCTTGATTCCAGATTGTGAGTCATCCAGCCTGGTATTTCTCATGATGTACTTTGCATAGAAGTTAAATAAGCAGGGTGACAATATACAACCTATTGTACTTCTTTCCAATTTTGAACCAGTCCATTGTTCCATGTCCATTTGTAACTGTTGCTTCTTGACCTGCATACAGATGTCTCAGCAGACAGGTAAAGTGGTCTGGTATTCCCATCTCTAAGAATTTAAGAATTCCCAGTTTGTTGTGACCCACACAGTCAAAGGTTTTAGCATAGTCAATGAAGCAAAAGTAGTTGTTTTTCTGGAATTCCTTTGCTTTCTCTATGATCCAACAGATGTTGACAATTTGACCTTTGGTTCCTTTGCCTCTTTGAAGCCCAACTTGTACATCTGGAAGTTCTCAGTTCACAGACTGCTTAAGCTTAGCTTGAATAATTTTGAGCATTACCTTGCTAGCATGTGAAATGAGTGTAACTGTACAGTAGTTTGAGCATTCTTTGGCATTGCCTTTCTTTGGGATTGGAATGAAAACTGACCTTTTCCAGTCCTGCGCTCACTGCTGAGTTTTCCAAATTTGCTGACATATTGAGTGCAGCACTTTCACAGCATCATCTTTTAGGGTTTGAAATAGCTCAGCTGGAATTCCTTTACCTCCACTAGCTTTGTTTGTAGTAATGCTTTCTAAGGACCACCTGACTTCACATTCCAGGATGTCTGGCTCTACGTTAGTGACCACACCATCGTGGTTATCCAGGTCATTAAGACTTTTTTTCCCTTATATAGTTCTTCTGTGTATTCTTGTCACCTCTTCTTAATATTTTCTGCTTTTGTTGAAAAGCAGGTGGCTTCCCTCATGGCTCAGAGGGTAAAGAGTCTGCCTGCAATGTAGGAGACCTGGGTTTGATCCCTGGGTTGGGAAGATTCCCCTGGAGAATGAAATGGTAACCCACTCCAGTACTCTTGCCTGGAAAACGCCATGGGCAGAGGTGCCTGGTGGGCTACAGTCCATGGGGTCACAAAAAGTCGGACACAACTGAGTGACTTCACTTCTCTACTATTTCTGCCCTTTTTCGTGCCCATCCTTGCGTGAAAAATTCCCTTGATATCTCCAGTTTTCTTGAAGAGGTCTTTCCCATTGTGTTGTTTCCCTCTATTTCTCTGCATTGTTCATTTAAGAAGGCCTTATCTCTCCTTGTTCTTCTCTAGAACTCTGCATTCAGTTGGGCATATGTTTCCCTTTCTCCCTTGCCTTTTGCTTCTCTTTTTTCCTCAGCTATTTGTAAAGCCCCCTCAGACAACCACTTTGCCTTCTTTCATTTCTTTTCATTGGGATGGTTTTGATCACTACCTCCTATGCAGTGTTACAAAGCTCCATCCATAGTTCTTCAGGCACTCTGTTCATCAGATCTAATCCCTTGAATCTATTCATCACCTCTACTATACAATTTCTAAGGGAGCTGAATCATATATGAATGGCCTAGTGGCTTCCCTACTTTCTTTCATTTAAGCCTGAATTTTACAATAAGGAGCTGATGATCGGAGCCACACTCAGCTCCAGGTCTTATCTTTGCCGACTGTTTAGAGCTTCTCCCTCTTTGACTGCAAAGAACATGATCAGTCTGATTTTGGTATTGGCCGTCTGATGTCGTCCGTGTGTAAAGCTGTCTCTCGTGTTGTTGGAGAGGGGTGTTTGCTATGACCACTGTGTTCTTGACAGAATTCTGTTAATCTTTGTCCTGCTTCATCGTGTACTCCAGGCCAAAGTTGTCTGTTATTCTGGGTATCTCTCGACTCCCTACTTTTGCATTCCAATCCCCTATGATAAAAAGGAAACCTTTTCTGAGTGTTAGTTCTGGGTGTTGTAGGTCTTCACAGAACTGGTCAGCTTTAGTTTAGGCGTTTATGGTTGGGGCATAGACTTGGATTACTGTGATGCTGAATGGTTTGCCCTGGAAATGAACCAAGATCACTCCATTATTTTTGAGATTATACCCAAGTACTGCCTCGGATTTTTTTTTGGCTATGGGGGCTATTCCCTATCTTCTAAGGGATTCTTGCCCACAGTATTAGATATAATGGTCATCTGAATTAAATTTGTCCATTCCTGTCTATTTCAGTTCACTTATTCCTAAGATGTTGATGTTCAATCTTGCCATCTCCTGCTTGACTACATCCAATTTTTCTTGATTCATGGACCTAACATTCCAGGTTCCTATGCAATATTGTTCTTTACAGCATTAAACTTTACTTTCACCACCGGACACATCCACAACTGGACGACATTTCCACTTTGGCCCAGTCGCTTCCTTTTTTCTGGAACTAACAGTAATTACCCTTTGCTCTTCCCCAGTAGCATGTTGGAGACCTTCCATCCTGGTGGGTCATCCTCCAGTATCATAACTTTTTTCTTTTTCATACAGTTCATGGGGTTCTTGAAGTAAGAATACTGGAGTGATTTGCTGTTTCCTTCTCAGTGGACCACATTTTGTCAGAACTCTTCACAATGACCCATCTGTCTTGGGTAGCCCTGCACAGCATGGCTCATAGGTTCATTGAGTTATGCAAGTCCCTTTGCCACAACAAGACTGTGATCCATGAAGGGGACAGCATCATAATAATTATGAAATATAAGACACTTCAATAAAGACTTTAGTGTTTTTTGTTCATCTGAGGTCGATTTACCAGTTACTACATGGTCAGTCTTCTTCCAGTGGCCATAATGGATGATTTATGGTAAGCATGAAGAGTAGGTTATCCTTTATGATTGATACCGTGTTGAGGTAGGGAAATATATTGCAATTAAATTACCATTGCTTTAATAGTTACAAAATTAGTATATATGGCTTAGTATTATGAGCATGCATGTTATTTGGTTGTCTTATCAATTTTGGGTATGTATTATGTTTAAAAAAATCACACACAAAGAGTTCTTATGAGATTCTGCTTGATTTTCATTTGGGAAACTATTTGGTCCTCTTGGGGGAGTATTTTACTTCTACAATTTTCTTCCAAGAACAACTTCTGGCTCATTTCATTTTAGTAAGGTACGTATAACTTACTGTTTTTAAAGTTCTGCCCTTTTGGTGGAGCACAAGAAAACAGAATTTGGGGAATGGATTACAGATTTCATATGAGTTCAATGTAGAAACTATGTAAAGAAAGCAAGCATAATATTTAAACTCTAATACTCAAGCACAATCACTAAGCACAGAAACATATCAATAGAGGTTTTAAACTTTAAAAGTTTACTTTTAAACTTTTTAAAAAGTAAAAACCCCCACTATTTTGGGATAGTGAAAGTATGCATTGATTTTCTGTATATGTATTAACTGTTCTGCTTTAATGAGCATGTTCTTGTTAATGATTATTATTTTAAACATTTATATTTTGAAATAATCATTTACTCACAGAGGTAAAGAGAAGTCCGTGTACCACTCATTCAGTTTCTGCATTGGTTATATCTTACATAACTGTGGTGCCAGGGCAGTATCAGGAAACTGACATTGGTGCAATGCATGTGTGTCATTTCATCCCATGTTACAGATCTGTGTAATCACCTCCACAAGATACAAAACGACTCCAGCACTGTAAATATCTCATGCACGCTGCCCTTTTATAGTGATGTCTCTGTTCTCCACCATTCCTTACTCCTGCTAGCACGAGTTTGCTTTCTTCTCTATTGCATTGTCATTTTGAGAAAGTTACATGAATACAATCATCTAGTATGTGACCTTTTGAGGTTGGCTTGTTTTCCAGCTGGGCAGAATGCCCTTGAGATTCATCCAAATTGTTGCATGTTTCAAGTTCCATCTTTTAAATGCTGAGTAGGATTTCATGGTGTGGCTGTGTCAGTTTGTTTAGCCCTTCACCTGTTGAAGTCCATTTGAGTAGCTTCTTCCTGTTTGTCATTGCAAATAAAGCTGCTATGAACAATCCTGTCCTGGTTTTTCTGTGCTCCTAAATTTTCACTACTCTGGGATATTCTCAGGAGTGTGATTATTGGGTCACAAGATGAATATATGCTTAGTTTAGCTTTTTCCTTTAAAGAAACTATCAGCTCATTTTTAAGAAACTGGTGAGTTTAAGAATGTGCCAAGGCATATGGTATAAGGATGTACCATTTTGCATTTCACCAGCAAGATTTTAGAGGTACAGTTTTGTCACATCCTCATAAGCCTTTGGTATTATCACTATTTTTTGAGTACTTCTGTTAAAGGTGTAGTGGCATCTCATCATGGTCTTATAAATATTCTTTTAAAATATGATTTTTAGTAGTTGGGGTTGTCTTCCTCCAGCATATATTTGAAATCTTAATACATGATTGTTTTTCTATACCGTAGTAACCAATAACCATTACAGCCTATTCAATGATATTTCCTCAAAAATTCTATTGTCACTGTTTTATTGAGCTATTAGAAAACAGCCTACAGGTTGTCTCTTTCTTTAGATTAAATATTTATACATTGCCTTTGTGTTAACTACTCTCTCACAGGCTTGCAGGGAGAGAGAGAGACAGGGATCAATGTATTCTGATTTAAAATGAATACATTTGATGCTGCGGCTTGAACACAGGCTGAGTTTACTGTGTTGATTTTTGGCCTGGCGTATATCATCAGGAGGCATTTGAAGTCCCTGTTATCTGATCAACAAAAACCTTCCTCACTGCCTTGTGCAATGAATTTCTGTAATCACCAGAACTTGGCTGAAGAGCCGCCTTTGTCCTTCAAGAGACCACAGTTCCTTGTCTGAACATCCTTTCATTGCCAACTGGGGAGGGCTTCAGAGAGGAGGACCATGAAGGCAGGGGTGCATGAGGAGGTGGGTTTATGTGGGTGATGAATGCAGTTTCATAAAATGAGTTTTGCTAGGAGAACAAAGAGCTCCTGCCTTCGTGGGAAGACAGGTTGAAGAAGAAGCTCTCCTTAATGCATTAGGCAAGAGCAGGTCGATGGATGTATCTGCCAAGCTCCCTTCCTGGGAAGAAACTAGTCCCCCAACCCAAAAGCTAATGGCATGCCAGTCAATTTAAAAATGGACATTAGACCTGAGGCAAATGTGATGCCTATTAAACTGTAGAGGTTGCAAGAGAGGGGCACCTAATTAGAGCATAAGTCAGCCCGCTGTGACAGCACTCGGCCCAGGGAAGATGGATTCACCAGCCTGATGCTGAACTTTCCGGCTGAGCTGAGTAGGTTCACCTCTTGCTTGTGTCATCACAGATGATCCTCCTGGGACAGGAGGTCTTAATGTATGAGCTCGTCAAAGTTAGATTTGAGACTTAATAACTCCATAAATCTCTGGGAGACATTTTTTTTTCTGACTACTTCGTAACAGCGTTTATTGAGGATGAGCTGAGTTTTCAGAAATCAATTGCTAATTAGTGACCCAGACAAGAAAATGATATAGACGATGCCCAGGTTGCAGACAAAAGCTATGAAAAAAAAGAGGGAAAGCTACTGAATACAGAAACAATTCAAAGGCAAACAAGACCTGAATGCCAAGTCAGCTATAGAAAAACTCCTTGGGCTTGAAAGTAGGAGGCCAAGCATCTAGTTCTAATGCCAGTGTGAACTTTGAGAGTGTATCCAGGGTGTTCATTTTGTAGACAAAACTAAATGACCTGGAGAGTCTGATGTGGGTTTATTCTTTTTTCTTAAGTAGACTTTCTTTTAAAGAGCAGTTCTGGGCTCACCATAAAATTGAATGAGAGATACAGAGATTTCCAATATATCCCCAGTGTCCACATATGCACAACTTTCCGTACTGTCAAAATCCGAAACCAGAGTGGGATTTTTACATTTTTCATGATGGCTGAACCACATTGATATTTCATTGTAATCTGATGTCCATGGCTTACATTAGGGCTCACTCTTGTTTTCATATATCCTATGAGCTTTGACAATGGATAAATGATATGTACATGTGTGCTATGTTGCTTCAGTCATGTCTTGACTCTTTACAACCGTATGGGCTGCAGTCTGCCAGTCCCTTCTGTCCAAGGGATCCTCCAGGCAAGAATACTGGAGTGGGTTGCCATGCCTTCCTCCATGCCTTGACCCAGGGATTGAACCTGCATCTTTTAAATTGGCAGGTGGATTTTTTTTTTTTTTTAACCACTAGAGCCAACTGGGAAGCCCACAAATGATATACCTCCACTTTTACAATGTACAGACTAATGTCACTGCCCTGAAAAATCCTCTGGGCTCCACTTCTTCACCTCTCCTTTCCCCCAACCCCTAATAACTAATGATCCTTTTTCTGCCTCCAGAGTTTTATCTTTTCTAGAATGTCAGGCAGTTAAATCAAGCAGTATGTAATTTTTCACTTCAGTTCAGTTCAGTCGCTCAGTCGTGTCTGACTCTTTGCGACCCCATGAATCGTAGCACGCCAGGCTTCCCTATCCATCACCAACTCCTGGAGTTCACCCAAACTCATGTCCATCAAGTCAGTGATGCCATCCAGCCATCTCATTCTCTGTCGTCCCCGTCTCCTCCCACCCCCAATCCTTCCTAGCATCAGACTCTTTTCCAGTGAGTCAACTCGTCGCATGAGGTGGCCAAAGTATTGGAGTTTCAGCTTTAGCATCAGTCCTCAATGAACACCCAGGATTGATCTCCTTTAGAATGGACTGGTTGCATCTCCTTGCAGTCCAAGGGACTCTCAAGAGTCTTCTCCAGCACCACAGTTCAAAAGCACTAGGTTTTGGCAATTATGACTAAAGCTGCTCTAAAAATCTATCTGGGGCTTCCCAGGTGGATCAGCAGTAAAGAATCCACTTCCCAATGCAGGAAACATGGGTTTGATCCCTGGTTTGGGAAGACCCCTTAGAAAAGGAAGTGGCAATGCTCTCCAGTACTCTTGCCTGGGAAATCTCATGGACAGAGGAGCCTGGCGGGCTACAGTCCATGGGGTCACAAAGAGTCCAACACAAGTGAGAAACTGAGAGGACACACACACTCACACGCATTGTGTGGCATCTTTGTTACAATTGAGGAATCTTTCTTAACTGAAGATCCGTAATTGACATTAGAGTTTATTCCGTGTTATATTGTTTTGAGAGTTTAGTAGAATGAATAATAACATATATCCATCAAACAAATAGCCTATAGAATTGGCTTCACTGACCTAAAAATTCCCACTGCCCCACCTACTTCTTTTTTACCCTCTCCTTCTCATCCCCTGGCAACTATTGAACTTTTTACTGCCTTCATAATTTTGCCTTTTCCAGAATACCCTATAGCTGAAATTGTATAGTATAAAGTCTTTTAGGATTGGTTCTTTTATTTAGCAAAACACATATAAGATCCCCCATGTCTCGTTTGTAGCTTGATGCCTCAATTGTTAGGATTAATTAATTTGACCCGAAGGTATTCAATGCATAGTTGGGACTTAAAGACAAAAACACAAATGAGAAACAGCTCTCCTTATACGAAGTTTACATGGAAATCCGTGGAGAGGCAGATGATTAGACAGTGGCACTGTCGGGCAGAAAGGAAGAAATAAGGTGGAAAGTGAAGACAGTGAGTGGCATCAGGTGATGTTTAAGAGAAGAGAGCAGGATGATATAGAGTGCAGTGGAGGGGACAAGGTTTGAACACAAGCTGAACCAGCTTCCCGTTTGGTAAGCCAGAAAGGGGAAAGAAAGCATGAAAAAAACAACAACCACTCACTAGCTGAGAAATTAATGCCTTAGAGGAGGTGAGAAAGTGAGACAGAAGACAACAAAGGAAAATGTATTTTTAGCTGTAGTGGTTCTGAATGAGTATTTGGTACGAACAGTTTATATGATTTCTTCTCATAGCATGAAATAATCTTTCTGGTGCCTGGAACAAAACTAATTCCTTTCTCCTGAATAACTGAATTTAGATATGGTTCTTTTTCTGCTGAAAATTGCGGTATTTTAAAACTGGAAGGAACTTTGATGGAAATTTGGCCTAACTCACTCATTTTGCAGACGAAGAGACTAATGGCTAAAAACGAAGTGATCTTCCCAGGTATTTAGGAAATAGGAGTGTGGGCCTGGAAAGTAGGTTTTGTGATTCTAATGATCTTACCCTGCCTTCTTTCTGAAGGTACAGAAAAAATGAGCAATAAATATGTCCAACAAAAAATTCTAAAAAGCAGCAGGACAAAGACGAGAATGACAGGTGAAACTGTTTCTGAGCCAAGTAAGAGATGAGTCCAGAGAGTTCTTATATTCCAGATATGACTGAAATAAGGAACTCAGAGTAAAAGCGGGAAATAAGAATAGCTGGTGTGGGCAGAGAAGAAAGGAATGGAAACCAGTAGAGAAAGGAGCTAAAAGGAGAGAGAGAGCGAATGAACAATCACGGTGTTTGATCCTTCGCTTTCACGGGGATGTTGCCATGTTTATAGAGTCGAAACACTGGGTTCTGGGCAACTTTAAATTTAGAGACAGCCCAAGATGTGTGAAAATAACATCAGTTCCAGGAAGGAAGTCAGTTGCTGGTCATCTTTTGAGAAACTCTCAAGTGTGAGGTTATTCTTCTGAGGTCAACCCGCTCTCACAGATTTTCTTAATTTGGTCCTTGTTTCTCCAGTTTTCTATATCATTTTTCCGTGTTGTTCTAGAGTGCTTGGATGTAAGAGCAACTTGCATGTTGCTGGCGGAGTTGATGGAAAACTCATTTTCTCTTGCCGGGCCTGTTAGTGTCCCATCGGAGAGGATTAAGATCTGTCCTTTTTCTCATTTTCCTTCTTGTCTCCCTCTTTTTTCTCCTTCTGTTCCTTTCTCTCTCTCTCTATCTTTTAACTATGGATAAACATTGTCTGCATCCCTGCAAACTGTTTCCTGTGACTAAGACATTATCTTTTTGACTGCTGCATCTTTTCTCCTTCCCTTACCAGACAGAGAGTTTTTTACCTACTCTAGGGATGAGAAATAGTGGGTGTGGGTGATGATAACAGGGAAAAGGAACATTTTAAAAATCCAAAGCTAAAATAATGACCTCTTAGTTCTTTGAGAGAATTGCAAGACACATATATGGAACACAGTCCCTGAAATCCTCTTGTCCAGCAGCATGAATGGGACGGATGCAAAGGGGTGGTTGTAGGAATATGAATTAATGCTTCACAATATGGGCTTTCCTGGTGGCTCAAATGGTAAAGAATCTGTCTCCAATGCAGGAGACCCAGGTTCAATCCCAGGGTCAGGAAGATCCCCTGGAGAAAGAAATGGCAACCCACTCCAGTACTCTTGCTTGGAAAATTCCATAGAGAGAGGAACGTGGTGGGCTATAGTCCACAGGGTCTCAAAGAGTCAGGCATGACTTAGTGATTAACTTTCACTTTTTCACTTTCCTCACAATATATCCAAGCATACGGAAATAGTGGCAGATTTCATTTTCTTGGGCTCCAAAATCACTGCAGATAGTGACTGCAGCCATAAAATTAAAAGATGCTTTCTCCTTGGAAGAAAAGCTATGACCAACTTAGCATATTAAAAAGCAGAGACATTACTTTGCCAACAAAGTTCCATCTAGTCAAAGCTATGGTTTTTCTAGTAGTCATTTATGGATGGGAGAGTTGGACTATAAACAAGGTTGAGTGGCAAATAATGGATGCTTCTGAACTGTGGTGCTAGACAAGACTCTTGAGAGTCCTGTGGACTGCAAGGAGATCAAACCAGTCAATCCTGAAGGAAATAAACCCTGAATATTCCTTGGAAGGACTGATGCTGAAGCTGAAGCTCCAATACTTGGGTCACTTTATCTGAAGAGCTGACTTGTCGGAAAAGACCCTGATGCTGGGAAAGATTGAAGGCAGGAGGAGAAGGGGATGACAGAGGATGAGATGGTTGAATGGCATCACCAACTCAATGGACATGAGTTTCAGCAGACTCTGAGAAATAGTGAAGGACAGGGAAGCCTGATATGCTGCAGTCCATGAGCTCTCAAAGAGTTGGACATGATTTACCAACTGAACAACAATACAATAACAATAATAATGAAAAGTTCAAAATATCACTAGAATTACTAAAAGTGACATAGCCTAGGGACTTACTGGTGGTCCTGTGGTTAAGAATCCATCTGCCAATTCAGGGAACATGGGTTGGATCCCTGGTCAGGAAACTGAGATTCCACATTGCCATGTGGCAACTACTGGGCCTGTGAGCCCCAACTAAGAACTAACACAGGCAAAAATGAAATAAATAAATAAAATAAGAATGACATAGAGTAGATATGAAGTGAGCAAATGCTGTTGGAGAAATGGTGTTAACAGAATCACTTGACAAAGTGTTTCCAGCAAACCTTCAATTTGTGAAAAATGCAGTATCTGTGAAGTGCAGAAAAATGAGGTATGTTTGTATATGAACTTCCCAGATGGTATTAGTGGTAAATAATTCTCCCGCCAATGCAGAAGTTGTTAGAGACTTGGGTTCAATTCCTGGGTCAGGAAGATCCCCTGGAGGAGGAAATGGTTTCCCACCCTAATATTCTTGCCTGAGAAATCCCATGAACAGAGGAGCCTGGTGGGTTACAGTCCATGGGATACCAAAGAATCAGACATGACAGAGTGACAGAGCTCACACACATGGCTGTATATGCCACTGTTTTTTAATAGACTATTTTTGATAGTTGTTTTACAAACTCTTTCCAGTTTGCTTCTTATATATGATAGCTAATTAAAACCCCACATATTTGCCTTTCAAAACTATCCCAGTGTTACTAGTGACTTTACTTGTTTCCTTTGGATTAAGAAAGTGGTTCTCAAAAAGCAGAGACATTACTTTACTGACAAAGGTCCATCTAGTCAAATCTATGGTTTTTCCAGTAGTCATGTATGGATGTGAGAGTTGGATCATAAAGAAGGCTGAACACCCAAGAATTGATGCTATTGAACTGTGGTATTGGAGAAGGCTCTTGAGAGTCCCTTGGACTGCAAGGAGATCAAACCAGTCAATCCTAAAGGAGGTCAGTCGTGAATATTCTTTAGAGTGACGTTCCAGTATTTTGGCCATCTAATGTTCGTTAGAAAAGACCCTGATGCTGGGAAAGATTGAAGGCAGGAAGAGAAGGGTACAACAGAGAAGGAGATGGTTGGATGGCAGCACTGATTCAATGCACATGATTTGAGAAAGCTCTGGGAGTTGGTGATGGACAGGGAGGCCTGGCATTCTGCAGTCCATGGGGTTGCAAAGAGTTGGTCATGTCTGAGCAACTGAACAATAACAACAACACACTTTAGATCACATCAGACTCCCCCAAAGTGTTTATTAAAACCCAGGTTTCTGGAACTTCTTGCCTGCAGAGGTTTTGATTCAGCATGTCTGTGGTGGGGCTTAAGAATTTTCATTTATATTTCTAACAGTTTCGCAAATAATGCTTATGATGCTGATCAGGGAAGCACACTTTCAGAACCAGGATCTATGAACAACTTTGGAAGAATTCTGTGAAAGTAAAAATACATCGTGAGATGAATTACACTTCACTGTTTAGGCTTGTATGGCAAAAACATCCAACATCCAAACACCTAACATCTTAGTATGTTTGGGATAATATTTATTTCCAACTGAAGGAGAGCTATTTTGTGTATAGGTGTGATTATCATATGCCCTGGTTATCCCAGATATACCAATTTGAAGGGACATTTTTTTTATTCCTTTCAAGAAATGTGTGTCATTATACGCATGCTGCTGCTGCTGCTAAGTCACTTCAGTCGTGTCCGACTCTGTGTGACCCCATAGATGGCAGCCCATCAGGCTCCCCCGTCCCTGGGATTCTCCAGGCAGGAACACTGGAGTGGGCTGCCATTTCCTTCTCCAATGTGTGAAAGTGAAAAGTGAAAGTGAAGTCGCTCAGTCGTGTCCGACCCTTAGCGACCCCACGGACTGCAGCCCACCAGGCTCCTCCGTCCATGGGATTTTCTAGGCAAGAGTACTGGAGTGGCTTGCCATTGCCTTCTCCACATTATACGCACAAATAAGTACAATTTAATATTTACACTTATAAGACATTTCATTTAAACATGTTCACAGAATTTTAAAAAAACCTATTGTGAGACAACATGTCTCAATATTTTTGTTCAAGGAACTCCATGACTATTAGCACACAAGTAAAGTTTGAGTAAAGGGAGAGAGAAAGGGAGGTCTGGAGCAGGCGGCCTCCAGAAAGATTCCTAGGTGGGTATAAGTACAGCGGGGTGAGAGAGATTATCCATTAGAATTCAAGCAGAAAATTGGGACCAGTAGGAAGGGAGGGTCATGGGCAGGATGGATCTCCATGGCACAGGCATCCACAGGTGTCCACAGGTGGAGTTTCTTCTTTCAGGGAAGCCTCAGCCTATCTATGGATCTGTACTTAGATCTGTAGCTCCCCTGAAAGAGGGCGCGGCAACCCACTCCAGTATTCTTGCTTGGAGAATACCATGGACAGAGGAGCCTGGAGGGCTATGTACAGTCCATAGGGTCACAAAGAGTCAGACACAACTAAAGCAACTTAGCACTCACACATACCCATACCTCAGCCTATCTATATATTTATATCTTTACCTGTCAAAGCTGTGGTTTTCCCAGTTAAACCATAAAGAAGTCTGAGTGCTAAATAATTGATGCTTTTGAATTGTGGTCCTGGAGAAGACTCTTGAGTGTCCCTTGGACTGCAAGGAGATCCAACCAGTCCATCCTAAAGGAGATCAACCCTGGATATTCATTGGAAGGACTGATGCTGATTTTGAAGCGCCAATACTCTGGCCACCTGATGCAAAGAGCTGACTCTTTGGAAAAGACCCTGATGCTGGGAAAGATTGACAGCAAAAGAGAAGTGGGCAGCAGAGGATGAGATGGTAGGACAGCATCACTGACTTGATGGACATGAATTTGAACAAACTCCAGGAGATAATGGAGGACAGAGGAGCCTGTCATGCTACAGTCCATGTGGTTGCAGAGTTAGAATCAATTTAGCCACTGAACAACAACAGCAACAAATATCTATACCTATATCTATATCTTTGTATCTATCTATGACTCAGCAGCATCTATTAATATATATTTCTATCTCTATCTATTTATCTATGTCTTCTTTTTCGGATTCTTTTCCCTTATAGATTATTGCAAGATAGTGAACAGATTTCCCTGTGCTATACAGTCCTTGTTTATGTATTTTTATTTTATTTTATCTATTTTATTTATCTATTAATCCGAAACTCCTAATTTATCCTACCTCCCCACTATCCTTGATAACCATGTTCACTTTCTATGTCTGTGAGTCTGTTTCGTATTCATTCATATTATTTTTTTTGAGATTCCATAAATAGGTGATATCATATGGTATTTGTCTTTCTCTGACTTACTTCACTTAGTCTGATAATCTCTAGGTCCATACATGTTGCTGCAAATGGCGTTATTTCATTCTTTTTTATCCTGCCATGCTTTTTAAGGCCTTCCAACGGATTAAGCCAGGCCTACCAGATTATCCGAGATAATTTCCCTTAATTAAAGTCAACTGAGTAGGGACTTTAATTAAATCTGCAAAAATCTTTCCACAGCAATGCCTAAGTTTGTGTTTGAATAACTGGAAAGAATAGCTCAGCCAAGTTAACACATCAAAAGAGCCACTGCAGAAGGCATGGGCTGACTTGAAAGGGAGGGTACCAGGAAGGGTTAAATGGTGCTTTTGAGGCTCAAGAATTAAATCTTCCCCGCTTCTCAGGTCTGGGTGTGCTCTGCATTTAGGAATTTTCTCCTAATGCAGTTGGAAAGAAAGTCGAATGAGACCTCAATAATTGTTTCTGCAAATGTGTGAAAGCCGAATGTGAAGAGAGAAGCTTGTTTTCAGAAACCAGGAACTGACTCACCTTTAAAAGGAAAATCAGCTGCCTCTAGACAAGTGGAATTTCAGTGTTGTCCTGAATGGTAATTTGCCCCGGATGGCAAAATTTATTACCAACCTAGCAGGCAAGACACTGAAGACAAAGCTTTTATGTCTCAGTCAGTCGGTGGTGCAGCCTTGGACCCACAGGTGAGGAGCGTAAGCCTGGAAAGGAAGGCTGCCTGCCCTTTCGTCTCGGGGTGTTTGATGAGAAGCTGGACAGGTAGATCATGGTTTATTTTAGTGTATCATAAAAATGACTATGACCCTCCTCCCTATATCTGAGGGAGTTTCTCTAGTCTATTAATTAAAGATCCACCCTTAATTTTAAAATCCCTGATTCTCAGGGAATCAATCACTTAGCAATGACAGGTAAACGCTTAAGAACTTGGAGCACAATTTAATTTCCATCTCAGAGAGTCAGAGATTAATGTGGCGCTTATGGCAGCCAGAATGGATAATGATATGTTCGATAAGAGTCCACCATGACAGTCTATCATGAGCCGTGGGGTTAGCAGATAAATGTTATTATTGGAGGACAGTAGAAATTGCTGCTGTCATAAAGTACACCTTTCAGAGGAAAACTGCCTAAAAAGGGCGGGGTCCACATGAAAACCCTGAATTATAGCACACATACAGGAAAATACTCATCAGAGTTAGTGTAATGGAAAAATAGCACTTTTTATGTTCTTCTTGGTCCCTTATGTTATAGCCTCCTGGCACCATCTAGATGCCCTCTGGGTACCTAAAGGTCTTCCTCAAATCTTCCTTCTTGGGTTTTTAGTCTGCCTTTGATTCTTTCCCTCCCAAATTCCTTCCCTTAAGACATAGCTCTCTTGTAAATAATAACCCTCAGAACTCTATTTTCAATACTCTGACTTCTGGGAGATGTTCTGACAATGGAATTCACTCACTGGTGGTAGATCACAGATTACAATACAAAGTTCCCCCTGGTTTGACGTGGAAATTTAGCTGTTTTAATTCATCTTCTTTCTTGTAGAGGAAGGATGGCATGGAGATACTTTATCATCCATTTTCTGGAAAAGAGGACTAAATTTTTGGCTGCTGCTGATGGAGTTTGATGGGCCATCAGATTCCATCAAAAAAGGAAGAGAAGGAGGAAAGTATTTCAACAGAGAGAATGTGTACCTGGGAATGTGTACTTATCTTCCCCAAGCTCAAGACCAGTTGAGGCTAATGATAATGAAGTTTTTTTTCAGTCATGTCTGACTCTTTGCAACCCCATGAACTGCAGCACGCCAGTCTTCCCTGTCCTTCACTATCTCCCAGAGTTTGCTCAAAATCATGTTCATCGAGTCAATGCTGTCATACAACCATCTCCTCCTCTGTCACCTCCTTCTCCTTTTGCCTTCGATCTTTCCCAACATCAGGGTCATTTCCAGTGAGTCAGCATTTCACATCCGGAGGCCCAAATATTGGAGCTTCAGTTTCAGCATCCATCCTTCCAATGACTAAGCAGGGTTGATTTCCTCTAGGACTGACTGTTCTGATCTTCTTGCAGTCCAACCCGGAAGTAGTAAGACCGAATATTGTCTTTATTTCTATTGTAGCTGACCTTGAGGATGTGACATATGTGTAGACAAGTGGAGTCCTGACCCTGAACCCAAGAAACAGACAGGCTTACCCTCTCAGTCCCAGGCTATGTTGGACCAGCACAGGCCTCCCCATGGGGTTGCCCTGGTAAAACACTCATCGTGGAATAGTAGAAGGATGTTGGCTCCCTTTGAGCAGCTCCCTCTAAGAGAGGGTAAAGGAGGGCCTGGGAAGCATAGTCAGTTTCTTATCTGTTATTCTTTAATAAAGTACAATTTTCTCTCTCAATTCTTAGGGACAGGGTAGGTGAGAAGGAGGAAATAGCCAGAAGTGTTCCCTATTGGACTCCCTTTCTACAGGGGAGGAATTCATCACTTTATGAGAAAGAATGATGTTGAGGAGATTCCCATGTTGGTACAAGGAGAGATCTGTGGTTTTTCTGGAATAGAGGAGCTCTGTGCTCAGCTCCTGGATGCAGTTCTGGAAGAACTGAGAATAAATAACTGGTTGCGGGTATTTAAAGAGGCAGAACCCCAGGAACCTGACTTACCAGCCTTCTCAAAGATTCAGTTCAGTTCAGTTGCTCAGTCGTGTCCGACTCTCCGCGACCCCATGAATCACAGCACACCAGGCCTCCCTGTCCATCACCAACTCCCGGAGTACACTCAAACTCATGTCCACAGAGTTGGTGATGCCATCCAGCCATCTCATTCACCGTCGCCCCCTTCTCCTCCCGCCCCCAACCTTTCCCAGCATCAGAGTCTTTTCCAGTGAGTCAACTCGTCGCATGAGGTGGCCAAAGTATTGCAGTTTCAGCTTTAGCATCAGTCCCTCCAATGAACATCCAGGATTGATCTCCCTTAGAATGGACTGTTGGATCTCCTTGCAGTATAACACACATCAAACCATGGGCTAGAGGTTGTTGAATAACTAGGGTTGCATTTGCCATCAGGCTGTAAGAATAGGGGCTCGGAATTGAAATGCACCTGACCTAAGGAATGGGATATTATATTTTGTGAACTCTAAGATGCCAAATTTAGTTGTGTTCCACAAAGAAAAAAAGTTGCTGCTAAACTGTGACTTAATTCTGTCATTTCTCTTGGTGTTTTTACTTTATACTGATGAAAACATTTTTTTTCTAGATTTCTCTAGGCATAGAATTCTGTCATGTACTACCCTTATGCATAAATAAAAAGGAAAATATAAGCAAGTTCAATTTTAATCCACATTCATAGTAGTTTGTCCCACCTGGAGTCATGCTCTTCTGAATTTCGTTTTGATGCAGACTTGTCAGTGTTCATGGTTTCTTTTCAGTACCTTCCTCTGTGCTACGAAAGCACTGGGCATGCAGCATTTATGAAAAGTGTGTTCCTTGAAATTAATATAATGTTCAATTAAAAAAAGAAATAAATAGGAAAGAGAACAGGAAAAAGGCTTGTTCCACCATTGTCTCTGGATGTTCACTTCCCATTTCACCATAACAGCCACATGGTGACAATGATGGTAAGACACTTTTGGTTGTAAAAATTCTTCCAATTTCAGAGATGTTAAGATACAAATTTAAAAAATGTGTAGCTTAGAATGAATGGATAGTATTTTTTTTTCCACAACTGAGTTTCATTCCTATTACATTTACAATTGGGAGATAGCTTAAAGACCTATTCTGCAATATTTTACAAAATGATAATAAAACCAAGGCTCATATAAGCTATATCTATTTCCCAGGATCACAAAATCTTGTGGGTTTTAATATAATACTGCTTAGAGGTGTGTGTGCGCTTGATTGCTCAGTCATGTCCAACTCTTTGCCACCCCATGGATCATACATAGCCTGCAAGGTTCCTCTGTCCATAGGATTCCTCAGGCAAGAATACTGGAGTGGGTTGCCATTTCCTCCTCCAGGGGATCTTCTAAACCCAGGGATCGAACCTGTGTCTCCTGCATAGTAGGGAGATCATTTACTGCTCAGCCACTGGGGAAGCCCACTGCTTTGAGGTGTGATAACTTAATTCTCAGTAACGATAGCTCCTTGTGGGCTCTGGGCTGTGGGGCCATGACTGATTAAGTAACAGCTACGTGTCTCTCTCTTATATCTTAAATTACATAAACATGCCACCATCTACTATCTATGTCTCAATAGGGTCATTTATTGATCATTACAAAGAGGCATTAGACAAATTTAGGAATAGAAAAATAGGATGCATTTACTCCAATATTCAAAATGATAATAAAACCATTAAAAATTGATAATAAAAGCAAGACTCATATAAGCTATGTCTATTTCCCAGGGTCAAATAATCTTGTGAGTTTTAATATAATACTGCTTAAAGGTGTACTGGCTCCCCTTGTAGCTCAGTCGATAAAGAATCTGCCTGCAGTGTAGGAGATCTGGGTTCGATCCCTGGGTCTGGAAGATCCCCTGGGGAAGGAAATGGCAACCCACTCCAGTATCCTTGCCTGGAAAATCTCATGGAAAGAAGAGTCTGGTGGGCTGTAGTCCATGGGGTCGCAAAGAGTTGGGCATGACTGGGTAACTAACACTTACTCCAATATTCAGTGCCTCTGAGTTTATCATCTTTTGCCTTAACCAAATATTGAATGTTTAACTGATGTATAGGTCAATGGAATTCTACTGAACTGTATGATCTTGGGATGTCACTTAGTTTATCTGGCTATTGAGTTACTTAGTTATAGAGTTAGGATTTCCCTAGTGGCTCAGCGGTAATAGAATCTGCTGGAGATGCAGGTTTGATCCCTGGGCCCAGAAGATTGCTTGGAGGAGGAAATGGCAACTCATTCCAGTATTCTTGCCTGGGAAATCCCATGGACAGAGAAGCCTGGTGGTCTACAGGCCATGGGGTTGCAAAGAGTCAGACTTGACTTAGTGACTAAACAACAACATCTACCGAATACACAGGTTAAATTAGATCACCTTCCAACAGGACACATAATGATCTTCAGTTTATCACAGTTCATCACGATACAAGATACACATCTACAGGAAAGAAGGTCTAAATTGGATGGTTTATCTTTGTTGGAGAAATGCAAAACCAAAATGGTTCTGACAGAATGATTAGCAATAAATTGATCCCTGAAAGATCAATTATGCTAAGATTTGTTTCTGTACAAGTGAAGGACTATTTAGTCATTCTGGACAATTTTAGGTTTTAATCTTCAAATGTCATCGCTCTAGCTTCTGGTCTTTTCTAAGGGATTTAAGTCATTTTGTTAGGGCTTATAATTTCACATCAAATTATGCCTAACAAGAGAAAGTTCAGGGGCTCAAAAATGGCTATAAGAGCAGAGAAAGGGCCCTGTAGTGAATCCACAAGCTAACCAGATGCCTGATGCAGGAATGTATATTTTCTAAGAGACACCTTCCCTGTGAGAGATATTGATCTGAGTCTCAGAGAAATGAGTAGTGTTTTGCAATCTTTCTGCTGGCTAATGCACCAGGAAACTAGCTGGCCCATTCCTCAGATATTTTGTTCTGCTTATTTATTTTCGAGCTGCTGTTATGTACATTCCTCTGTCCAGCCTTCTCCCCAGGATCCTCTTATGCACATATTTCCCTTAACTTTTCCCTGCCCTGCTGTATCTGAGGCAAGCCTAACAATGTTTTTATTGTTTATTTGTTTATATTGCTAAGGACTACATGATCAAAAAAGGTAACTGATCTTAGCAAAAGAATCTCATAATATACAAAATCTCTAGAATTCACTGAAATGGAAACAAGTTTATATATACACTCTGGCAGCCTCTTTTGGAGATTACCAGTCCTGATGGTTCAGCGGGTCAAGAATCGGCCTGCAATGCTGGAGATTCTGGTTCAATCCCTGGGTTGGGAAGATCCCATGGAAGAGGAAGTGGCAACCCGCTCCAGTATTCTTGCCTGGAACATCCCATGGACAGAGGCGCCTGGTGGGTGACAGTCCATGGGGTTGCAAAGAGTCGGACACGGCTGAGTGACTGAGCCAGGAGCCAAAGCAGCAGTCCTGACACAGTGGGTTCTAGTCCAGGATGCTCCAAAACCAGCCTCAGGTCCAGTAGCTCTGGCACTGTTGGTCCCTGCATTGTGTGGCTCCCTCCTTCCTGTATTTCTTTGTCATATTCATTCCTCAACCTTTAGGCTATTTTTAAAAGCTGACCTTTAGTCCAAATGGTGTGTCCAGAGTTGGTCATTATAACATGATCACCCTTGGGTTTGCTTTCAGGTTATTATTTTCTCTCTTCGCCTTGATCCTTGGGAATGCCACTTCTTTCTTGCTGACTCCTAGTTCCAGCCCTTGGTCCAGGTCAATACTTTTCTACATTCATCTCAACTCCAAATGGGAGATTCTTTCCAGTGGTATGCTGGTAAATGTTTAGCAGCCAGCTCTTAGAAGCAGAAGAAGAATCTGTCCTGTGGCATTTGCAATTTCCACGGTGTAAATTCTCCCACTGCGGTTGATTTCAAACTACCTATGTGGTACCACTGAACTTGTATTTGGGGAGAGACACACAGAGATGGCTCTTGCTAGCTGGCTCCAGTATCCCACTGGTTCTCTCTCTAACTCATTTATTGAGAACGGTGGTTGGCATAGTGCATGGAGAAACCAAATTTATTCTTACTCACCAGTGCATCTCAAAAAAAAAATAACCCAACTTTTGTCATTTTTTTCCCTCATCTTGGGAAGAAATCTTAGTCAGATTCCATAACTTCTCTGAAGACTTTTAGTATTAAAATATCTACTCAATGTACTGTTCATGTAAAAAAAGCTGGCACTTGGAGTCTGCTGCCCATTTTTTACCCTAAGTCCAGGTGACCTCAGGGGGTCCTTACAGAGCTAATATGCTGGGAAAATCAAAAATACTTGTTCACAGTTCTTTGTGACTTGGCTTTATTGATGTGAGTCAGTAGCTCATAATTTGATCAGGCTGTAATAAATGTTGAATTTCTCTCACTCTTTTTTTGATATTCTTTGATCTGACCCAACAAAGTGCTTATGAGCTCTAGAACTAGATTTCCTGATTTTGAATTTTGGCTTTGCCACTTATTAGCAGTGTGACTTTGACCTTTCCATGCCTTTGTTTCTCACTGGAAAATGGAGAAATTAGGAAAGCACCTATTTCATAGTGTTCTCAGAGTACAGGGTTATTATGGTTACAGGCTTCGTAGCAGTGCCGGCAAGTGGTAGGTACTATATGTGTTAGACATTGCTGAAAAGTGTGACAGTGTCAGTCGCTCATTCGTGTCTGACTCTTTCGTGACCCTGTGGACTGTAGCCTCCCAGGCTCCTCTGTCCTTCGGATTCTCCAGGCAAATATGCTGGAGTGGGTAGCTATTCTCTTCTCCAGGGAATCTTCCTGACCCAGGGACTGAACCCAGGTCTCCTGCTTTGCAGGCAGATTCTTTACCACCTGGGAAGCTCTAGATATATTCAGTTCAGTTCAGTCGCTCAGTCCTGTCTGACTCTTTGCGACCCCATGGACTGCAGCACACCAGGCCTCCCTGTCCATCACCAACTCCCGGAGCCTACTCAAACTCATGTCCATCACATTGGTGATGGCATCCAACCATCTCATCCTCTGTCGTCCCCTTCTCCTCCTGCCTTCAATCTTTCCCAGTATCAGGGTCTTTTTCAATGAGGCGGTTCTTTGCACATTTTATCACTATCCAAAAATGATGGAGACACACAGGCTACTTCCAATAAGATCCTGCCTTTTGGTTCTGCCTCCTGGCAGGCAGTGTGGCATCTCTCTCTCCGTTAGGTTCTCTCTGAGTTTGAGGAACACGTGTCCTCTGCATGACTCTCTTATGCCATATTCCCTTTCTCTGGCAGAAGGAGGTATGCCTCCCCCCTCTGTAGGCGGGAGGGTAAGTACCATGGCCTAGGACATGTGAGGCTGTCTTCCATCTCTGGTCTCTCCAAGGTCCTTATGAGGTTCATCTTTCCAATAGTTCTTTTTTTGAACTAATAACTCCATTCCTGTTAATCAATCCCAATGAACAAAAGCTCAAATAATGGCAAAGCTTTCTGTTTAAAGATGTTCTTTGTATCTCTCTCCTTTTGGTTTTCTCTTATATACCCTAGTGTGGGGGGTGGTGGTATTTGGCAAAGCTGTTAAAACTGGTTTTAGTTATGCTATGGCAAGTCTTTCACAGATATCCCTTTAAAATCATAAGGATACTTGGCAGGGAATGTTCTCTATTTGGGTCTCAGGTGAAAATGGAAGACAGGAGGGTTGTGTCTTAATATTCTGCCACACAACCTTTCCAAGATCTTCCCACAAACTTCCCTAAAATACAGAATATTAAATTTGTATTCTGCAAATTCTTCTATCCAGCTAGACTAGTTCCCTTCTGTGACTTTTTGTGTCTTTAAAATTATTTTCTAATGACAACCTTCTGCACCATTTACAACATTTACCAAATATATTTTCTGGCTTATCTAAAAGGTGTGTTCTTTCAAAAAATTTAGTTTTGGCCCATACCCTGGTGCTGCCAGAATATTTGCTTCCTATTATAAATTACAACTGATATCAAGAACATTAAAACCAATTTTGACAAAATAGGTACACTGTACATTTTATGTATGTTACAATTCATAGTAAGTTGAAACAGGAGTATTTTTCACAAGCTTCCACCACTGCAATTTTTATAATCTAATACATAGTAAGGATGCCGATTAGTTAGAATCAAAGTGTTCAAGAAAGACTTTGAAGCTGTACTTTTAATTTTAAGAATTTATTTATAGCTCTGATAAATGGCATTTTACATGCTATATCACAATGGGGTTCATTTTAAGCACTAAGTATGGGACTTATTGGAGAAGGAAATGGCAACCCACTCTAGTGTTCTTGCCTGGAGAATCCCAGGAACGAGGGAGCCTGGTGGGCTTCCATCTATGGGGTCACACAGAGTCGGACACGACTGAAGTGACTTAGCAGCATGGGACTTATGCTGGAGAAGGCAATGGCAACCCACTCCAGTACTCTCGCCTGGAAAATCCCATGGACGGAGGTAGCCTGGTAGTCCATGGGGTTGCTAGACTTGGACATGACTGAGCGACTTTACTTTCACTTTTCCTTTCATGCACTGGAGAAGGAAATGCAGCCCACTCCAGTGTTCTTGCCTGGAGAATCCCGGGATGTGGGCTGCCATCTATGGGGTCGCACAGAGTTGGACACAACTGAAGCGACTTAGCAGCAGCAGCAGCAGCATGGGACTTATGAATTACAAAAGAATCTTCTACTTTACACCAAATGCTTTGCATCTTAATGGAAATTTATCATTGATTTTATTTAAAATAACTTGCTTTTTGAGACCATAAATAATTCAGTTTCTATTGAATTAAATTGTAACCTCAGGACTATAAATCTAGCAATCTAGAATCGTTGATTAACACTGTGAAATGTAAAACTTGAGTAAAGGGTTATGAATACATAAAAGGATGGAGAAAGTGATAGTATGAGAAAATTTAAATATATTGACATTATTATATTAATGTACTTATATGACATTTATTTATAGTATGTGGATTATATTACAATGTATTATATTATTAGAAATCCTGCGTGTGTGTGTGTGCTCCTCTACCCATGGGATTCTCCAGGCAAGAATATTAAGGTGGGGTGCCATGCCCTTCTCCAGGGAATCTTCCCAACCCAGGGACTGAATCTGCATCTCTTAAGTCTCCTGTATCGACAGGCAGGTCCTTTACCTCTAGTACCACCTGGGAAACCCTTCAGTTCAGTTCAGTCGCTCAGTCATGTCCAACTCTCTGCGACCCCATGAATCACAGCATGCCAGGCCTCCCTGTCCATCACCAACTCCCGGAATTCACTCAAACTCATGTCCATCGAGTCGGTGATGCCATCCAGCCATCTCATTCTCTGTCGTCCCCTTCTCCTCCTGCCCCCAATCCCTCCCAGCATCAGAGTCTTTTCCAGTGGGTCAACTCTTCTCATGAGGTGGCCAAAGTATTGGAGTTTCAGCTTTAGCATCAGTCCTTCCAATGAACACCCAGGACTGAGAAACCCTAAATAAACTCCAATGAAGAAACTGTTAAATTTTATAACAGGATAAATAATGAGTTTATTTGCGAATTAAGATGACAATAAAATGTCACATAAAAGCCAAATAGGGTTGAGCATTAGCACTCAATGGGATATTATGTAACTGTTTTAAGGTGATTTTGTAAAAATTTATAATAGGAGAATTATTCATGCCATAATAAAGAAAGTAAGGTATTTTATGTCTACACACACACACACACACACACACACACAAACACACACACACACGCATATATTCAGTTCAATTCAGTTGCTAAGTTGTGTCCGAGTCTTTGCGACCCCATGGACTGCAGCACGGGGCTTCCCTGTCCATCACCAACTCCCAGAGCTTACTCAAACTCATCTTAATCGAGTCGGTGAGCCATCCAACCACCTCATCTTCTGTCATCCCCTTCTCCTTTTGCCTTCAATCTTTCACAGCATCAGGGTCTTTTCCAATGAGTCAGCTCTTAGCATCAGGTGGCCAAAGTATTGGAGTTTCAGCTTGAGCATCAGTCCTTCCATTGAATATTCAGGACTGATTTCCTTTAGGATGGACTGATTGGATCTCCTTGCAGTCCAAGGGACTCTCAAGAGTCTTCTCCAACACCACAGTTCAAAAGCATCAATTCTTTAGCGCTCAGCTTGCTTTATAGTTCAACTCTCATATCCACACATGACTACTGGAAAAATTGTAGCTTTGATTAGATGGACCTTTGTTGGCACAGTAATGTCTCTGCTTTTTACTATGCTGTCTAGGTTGGTCATAGCTTTACTTCCAAGGAACAAGTGTCTTTTAATTTCACAGCTGAAGTACCATCTGGAGTGATTTTGGAACCCCCCAAAATAAAATCTGTCACTATTTCCACTGTTTCCCCATCTATTTCCCATGAAGTGATGGGACCAGATGCCATGATCTTAGTTTTCTGAATGCTGAGCTTCAAGCCAACTTTTTCACTCTCCACTTTCACTTTCATCAAGAGGCTTTTGAGTTCCTCTTCACTTTCTGCCATAAGGGTGGTGTCATCTGCATATCTGAGGTTATTGATATTTCTCCTGGCAATCTTGATTCCAGCCTGTGCTTCATCCAGCCCAGCATTTCACATGATGTACTCTGCATATAAGTTAAATAATCAGGGTGACATTATACTGCCTTGATGTACTCTTTTCCCAATTTGGAACCAGTCTGTTGTTCCATGTCCAGTTCTAAGTGTTCTTCATGACCTGCATACAGATTTCTCAAGAAGCAGGTCAGGTGGTCTGGTATTCCCATCTCTTGAAGAATTTTCCACAGTTTGTTGTGATCCACACAGTCAAAGTCTTTGGCATAGTCAATAAAGCAGAAATAGATGTTTTTCTGGAACTTTCTTGCTTTTTCAATGATCCAACAGATGTTGGCAATTTGATCTCTGGTGCCTCTGCCTTTTCTAAAACCAATGTGAACATCTGGTAGTTCAGGGTTCATGTCCTGTTGAAAATACCCGAGTACCAGATATTATCTCACTTAACCCTTAGGCTAGTAGTATGAATGATTAAACCAGATTGATGTTAATCCAGGGTGTTAACTCACAGTTAGTTTAATTAGTTTTCATGCCCTTCTTGGTGGATCCCTGCTGATTTCTTCAGAAACATCTCTTATGACTTCATTTTTAGCCCAATAGAACCTCTTGCCATTCTCTGTATGTGCCCTGTCTTGTGAGCATGCTCACAAAGTGGTCTGGTATTCCCATCTCTTGAAGAATTTTCCACAGTTTGTTGTGATCCACACAGTAAAAGACTTTGACATAGTCAATAAAGCAAAAGTAGATGTTTTTCTGGAACTCTCTTGCTTTTTTGGTGATCTAGCGGATGTTGGCAATTTGATATATTGCATATATGTATATACTTATATATATATGTGAAGTTTAATATATAAAAATAAACACGATTATATGAAACCACAAAGGAAAAAACAAAACCCCAAATTCCATTTAGAGCCACAAAAAAATAAAATCAAGTCATCAGGTGTTAATACTGATAGTATTTTGTATAGTGAGAGTATGGTTGATTTTTTTTCTCTTTTCTATTTTCCATAATGAGCATATATTCATTTTAGAATGAACAAAACAAGAAAGTTTTCAAAAGTAATGCACCCACAAATAATGGTTTCCCTGTATCAAATTTGCATACATGTGTGATTTCATTAAACAGAAATCCATTAGCACCAAAGCCTGCTTCCTATTATAGTGAGTCGCTTCAGGCAGTTATTAAGAATCCTTCCCACCTTACAGAGTCTAAACCTATTTCTTTAGTTCTGCAGCCTAAGTTAAAAGGTGGAGTAAGTGCTAACATTTCTTTTTTTAAGGGAAAAAACATCAATTTCAGTGCAGACTTTCTACCTAGCACTGAAAATGTCATTAGGAAATTGTAGTCCTTAACCTAAAAGCTTAAAAATCTAAATTATATGGATGAATCAGTTTAGACTCATGAATAATATGAAAAGGTCTTTTAATCGTAAAAAGGCCTGGACAATAAAATGAATCATTTTGAGGTTGGCTATTTCTGTGTAAGATGAGATTTCTTTTTTTCCCTCAGAAACATTTGAAAGAGTGTTGCAGCTGGAAATCATTCCAACAGTGAAGGGAAAAAAATAGAGCTATAAATAGGATGAGGAAACAAGTGAGCAATTAGAAAACAGGGGAACAAACTGAAGGCAACAATAGAGGCTGGAAAAACAGCGGCAGTAGATTCAGAACTAGAATCTGTGTTTACCAAAGGCCTGTGTAAGCAGAGAGAGACTGTCCATCATGTATGGATCCATGTGACTCTTCGACACCTGGTTTCACGTATAATAGAAGATTATAAGTTAGGACCTCTAGAAATAAATAATCTTTTGCTGCCATTTCAAGAATAATAACAGTTACTAACAATAAGAATTAATGTCTAATAATAAGAATATATGAAATCAGCTTGTCCATTAGTTTTTTTTTTTTTTTTTTGGGTTTTCACATGCAACATCTACAAATTTTTGCACACATTGCAATTGTGATGTGCAGAGGAAAATAATTCTATTTTCTGCAACTGATCTGTATCTCCCCTGGAGAGCTCATCTTCTAGTTAGTAGGGAAAAAATATTACCTAACTGTGCAGTTTAAAGCCAAGACCCCTTGGATGAATTAAATACTTCCAAGCAATTACCATGACTCTATTGTGAAGTGATTTTTCAGCAGTTTATGAGCAGTTTATCTTCCTGAGCTGGAATTCAGGTGTATGGAGGGAGGTTGGTTGCCCTTGGCAATTAGTAAGGGCTAGGTTGGGCTGGTCCTTGATTCTACCCCATGCTGTCTTCTTTTGTGTCCCTTTGGGTCCTGCCTTCCTCATACTGACAAGTTTGTAGCTGGAGAACTCCCAAGCCCTTTTAACGGTTTAGGAATGACCTACCATTTCCCTTCAGATCTCAATGGTGCTAGGCTTTGGTTAAATTATTTCCTTAAACTAAATTTTTTCATGTGTGTATTTATACATGTGCATAGGTGTTCAGATTTATGTATGTATCTGATCATCTGTGTCTATTTTTATTTAGGAAAAGTTGATTTACAGTATTAAATAAATTTCAGGTGTACAAGATAATGATTCACAGTTTTTAAAGGTTGTAGTCCAATTACAATTTTGGCTGTATTTCCTATACCATACAATATACCCTTGCAGCTTATTTACTTTATCCATAGCAGTTAGTATCTCTTAATCTCCCACCCCTGTCTTGTCCCTCCCATCTTCCTTCTCTCCACTGGTAACCACTAGTTTGTTCCTTTTATCTGTGAGTCTGTTTCTTCTTTTTTACATTTACTGATTTGTTTTATTTTTTAGATTCCACATATAAGTGACAAATACAGTATTTGTCTGTGTCTGATTTATTTCACTAGGCATAGTATTCTCTAGGTTCAACCATGTTGGTTCAAATGGAAAAATTTTATTTTTTATGGCTGAGTAGTATTACACTGTGTATGTACACACATATTTGTTGTTGTTTAGTCACTAAGCCATGACTAACTCTTTGTGACCCCATGGACTGTAGCCCACCAGGTTCCTCTGTTCATAGGATTTTCCAGGCAAGAATACTGGAGTGATCTAAAGAAACAAAAGACCTATATATAGAAAATTATAAAACGCTGGTGAAAGAAATCAAAGAGGTCACTAATAGATGGAGAAATATACCGTGTTCATGGATTGGAAGAATCAATATAGTGAAAATGAGTATACTACTCAAAGCAATCTATAGATTCAATGCAATCCCTATCAAGCTACCAACGGTATTTTTCACAGAGCTAGAACAAATAATTTCACAATTTGTATGGAAATACAGAAAACCTCGAATAGCCAAAGCAATCTTGAGAAAGAAGAATGGAACTGGAGGAATCAACATGCCGGACTTTAGGCTCTACTACAAAGCCACGGTCTTCAAGACAGTATGATACTGGCATAAAGACAGAAATATAGATCAGTGGAACAAAATAGAAAGCCCAGAGGTAAATCCATGCACCTATGGACACCTTATCTTTGACGCAGGAGGCAAGAATATACAATAGAGAAAAGACAATCTCTTTAACAAGTGGTGCTGGGAAAACTGGTCAACCACTTGTAAAAGAATGAAACTAGAACACTCCGTAACACCATACACAAAAATAAATTCAAAATGGATTAAAGATCTAAACGCAAGGCCAGAAACTATAAAACTCCTCAAGGAAAACATAGGCAAAACATTCTCTGACATAAATCACAGCAGGATCCTCCATGACCCTCCTCCCAGAATATTAGAAGTAAAAGCAAAAATAAACAAATGGGACCTAATTAAAATTAAAAGCTTCTGCACAACAAAGGAAACTGTAAGCAAGGTGAAAAGACAACCTTCAGAATGGGAGAAAATAATAGCAAATGAAGCAACTGACAAGGTTGATTAAAAAAATTAATCTAAAAAATATACAAGCAACTCCTGCAGTTCAATTCCAGAAAAATAAATGACCCAATCAAAAAATGGGCCAAAGAACTAAACAGACATTTCTCCAAAGAAGACATACAGATGGTTGACAAACACATGAAAAGATGCTCAACATCACTCATTATCAGAGAAATGCAAATAAAAACCACAATGAGGTACCATTTCATGCCAGTCAGAATGGCTGCTATCCAAAAGCAATAAATGCTGGAAAGGGTGTGGAGAAAAGGGAACCCTCTTACACTGTTGGTGGGAATGCAAACTAGTACAGCCACTATGGAGAACAATGTGGAGATTCCTTAAAAAACTGGAAATAGAACTGCCATACGACCCAGCAATCCCACTGCTGGGCATACACACCAAGGAAACCAGAATTGAAAGAGACACGTGTACCCCAATGTTCATCGCAGCACTGTTTATAATAGCCAGGACATGGAAGCAACCTAGATGTCCATCAGCAGACAAATGGATAAGAAAGCTGTGGTACATATACACAATGGAGTATTACTCAGCCATTGAAAAGAATGCGTTTGAATCAGTTCTAATGAGGTGGATGAAACTGGAGCCTATTATACAGAGTGAAGTAAGCCAGAAAGAAAAACACCAATACAGTATACTGACGCATATATATGGAATTTAGAAAGAAGGTAACAATAACCCTGTATGCGAGACAGCAAAAGAGACACAGATGTATAGAACAGTCTTTGGGACTCTGTGGGAGAGGGCCAGGGTGGGATGATTTGGGAGAATGGCATTGAAACATGTATATTATCATATGTGAAATGAATCGCCAGTCCAGGTTTGATGCATGATACAGGATGCTTGGGGCTGGTGCAGGGGGATGACCCAGAGGGATGATACGGGGAGGGAGGTGGGAGGGGGGGTTCAGGATGGGGAACACATGTACACCTGGGGCGGATTCGTGTCAATGTATGGCAAAACCAATACAATATTGTAAAGTAATTAGCCCCCCCCAAAAAAAGAATAAAAATTAAAAACAAAAAAGAATACTGGAGTGGGTTACCATTTCCTTCTCTGATACATATATATACAATGTCTTATTTGTCAGTTCATTCATTGATGGACACTTGGATTGCCTCCATATCTTGGCAATTGTAAGTAAGTTTTTATGAATATTGGAGTGCTTGTATCTTCTCAAACTAATGTTGTTTTCTTCGGATATATGCTCAAGAGTGGAATTGCTGGATCATATGGTAGTTTTATTTTTAGTGTTTTAAGGAAACTCCACACTGTTTTCTACAGTGGCTGTACCAATTTACATTCTTATCATGTGTTTTTCATGTTTAGGTGTGTATCTGCTCATGTATATCTTTTGTGGGGACAGCAGGAAGGGGAGAGAAAGCACAGGTATTAAAACCTATTTTGTATGTATGCACTCCTAGGTATTTATGGGCATCATTATCATGTATAATCTTCATGGAAATCTTAGCGGTAGTTACTGTTATCATCTCTTAGTCAATAAAGAAGGTGAGTCTGAAATTTAATATCAGAAATGGAGCCCATGCCTAATTGAATTCAAAGTTTATATTCATTTTATTGTCTTATGGATGTAGTAAGAATGGAAAAAATAAGTTTATGACCCTTGGTGTTCGTTTTGTGATGTTGCCATTTAAATCAGTTATACCAGTTACACTATTACCAAAAATGTTTTCTAGCTTGTAGCTGCATGATAGTATTCAAATTTGCTTCAATGTGCATATCTTTGATATTTAGTGAGAAAGAGCATATTTCCACCTGTTTAAATGTATTTGTATTTTTTTCTTGTATAAATTGCTGCCTATTTCAATTTTAATAGTATTATTGTTATTCTTGTACAGTTTGGTGAGAGATTAAATGCTGTAGAAGTCCCTTGGACAGCAAGGAAATAAAATCAGTCAACATCAAAGGAAATCAACCCTGAATATTCATTGGAAGGTCTGATGCTGAAACTGAAGTTCCAATCCTTTGGCCACCTGATGCCAAGAGCCGACTCATTTGAAAAGACCCTGATGCTGGGAAAGATTGAGGACAGGAGAAGAAAGGGGCAACAGAGGATGAGATGGTTGATAGCATCATTGACTCAATGGACATGACTTTGAGCAAATCCCAGGAGATAGTGCAGAACAGGGAAGCTTGGCATGCTGTAGTTCATGGGGTCAAGAGTCAGAGATAACTGAGCAACTGAACAGGATTTGCCATAGAAAGAAATATTTTGCATATTTGATATCAATATTGCTTCTATCTCTTTTTCCTTTTCAGTTGAGGTTTTCTGTTTTTGGTAAATTTTTTAAGATAAAAGTTTAAAATTTTGCAAACATAAATTTCACAATTTTTTCTTTGTGATTTTACTTGGTACTTTGACTTAGAAAGTTATTGTACATTGTAAAGCAATTTTCCTCTTATTAAAAAGATAAAATAAACAAAAAAATAATCGTTCCTCTGCAGGTAAAATAGATATATTAATTATTATAATATTTATCAATTTGCTAAAAATGATTCTTTTATGGACCTAGCCTTTATTTAGGGGATGATAAAAGGTAAATATACAACTTAATTTCTTTTAAAATTGGTATATTTTATCAATATAATTTATTTATAATTTTTATTTTAACCAATGCGTTTTTAATATAGTGCTGCTGCAATTTCTGATTTATCTGTTTTGTTCTATTCATCCTTTTTTCCAGTCTTATGACAGCTGCATTTTTATTATCGATGTTTTGTAAGGTTTTTAAAAAAATATTTATTTATTTATTTATTTTGCTGTGCTGGGTCTTCGTCGCGGCAGCAGAGATCTTTCATTTTGGCACACGGACTCTCCAGCTGTGATGCAGGGGCTCCAGAGCAGGGAGACCCAGTAGCTGCACCGCACAGGCTTAGTTGCTCCATGTCGTGTGAGATCTTCCTGAACCGGGGATGGAACCTGTGTCCCTGAACTGGAAGGTGGATTCTTACCCAATGGACCACCAGGGAAGTCCCTATAAGGTTTCATATCTGATAAAACTCAGTTCTCCTAAAGTAATACTTTGCTTTTCCTGTATTTAAAATACCTGTGATGATTCCTTTTTAAAAATATTTCTTTAATATTCCAATTACTTTAAATGTTTTTTTTTTTCAGAATCAATTTTAGAAGTTTTTTGTTATTTTCCTGCCACTCCCAATTGGAAATGTGAATGAGATTATAATACCCATTTAAATTAACTTGGAGAAAATATTAATCTCTTTATTGAGGTCTACGTCATAACTTTTTATTAGCAAAGTTTTTCTTTGTATTTTCTATTTGACATTCTTTCATTGTACAGTTCTGTGTAGCTTTCATTAAACTTTTTCATTAATATTTTATAATTTTATTATTATTGAGAAATAATCTCCTTTATGATTGTGTTTTAGCTACCTGTTATGGAATACAAAACTTCTATGAAATTTTTAGATGTACTATCTTTCCATTTCTATTATTATTTTTTATTATTTTTATTATATTATTATTATTTCACTTTTATTATTTCTAGTTGATCATTTATTTCTAATAGATTCATTTGGCTCTTTTAGTTATATAAGTATTCTAATTGTGCATAATGTCTCTTCAGTTTCCAATATAATTTTTATTTCTTATTCAAACCTTATATTACAAAAACAACTGTAGAAGAGACATTGATTAGTTTACCTGTCTGTTCAACCTCCCTTCCTAACTGTTCTACTTGCAGACTTAGTTCTAGTTCATTGATCAGTCCATGATCACCAAGGACTGGGAATTAGATGATATTCTAAGGGAGTCATGGGATAAGTACTATGGAAGCTGGAGTTGACACTATGGCAACCCCAAGCCTCCTGTAAACCCCAGGAGCAGGAACTGGCTGTCCTGACTCCGGGATGTTCACACAAACACACACATACACATGCATTGCAACCACTAAAAACAATCCAAGACAACATCCAGTCTCAGAAAGACAGAAACAGAAACTGCTCCATACCTTTCAGCTTATTATGGGGGCCAGTTTCTCTTTTAGATTTTAGCTTTTACTATAACAAATCCTCCTTTTTGCATTTCTGTTTTTACAACCCTGAATCTTCTAAGATGTTGATATTCCCCTGTTTTAAAATACATTTTTTATTTATTTGGCTGCACCAGGTCTCACCTGTGGCATGCGGAATCTTTAGGTGCGTCATGTGAATTCTTAATTGAAGGTTGTGGGATCTAGCTCCCTGACTAGGGATTGAAACAGGGCCACCTGCATTGGGAGTGTGGAGTCTTAGCCACTGGATCACCAGGGAAGTCCTGATATTTCCAGGTTTTTAAAATGAATGTCACATATGCTTCAACTTTAGATTTCATATAAATGATTACAATAAGGTGTTTTCCTGTTGTTACTTTGAAATTTTTGTATATGGTGTTGAAATTTCTTAGACTTGGGGGGCATCCATTGAAATAATCCTATCCTTGTGACTTTGTTACCCAAACATTTCTTGAGTGGAGCACAGGGCGTTGGAAAGGTGAACCCCAGTTCAACAACAAATCACAAGAGAAATTAAAATAGAGAAGTTCATTACTCACAGGTCCTGGAGGAAGGTGTCTCAAGGGTCCAGCAAGGTGGGAGAGAGATCAAGGCAGAGTGCAGAGAGAGAGAGATAGGACCAGGGGCACGTGCCTCTATTAGGGTCTATGAATGGAGTGCTTTGGAGTTCCTAGGGGAAGGCCAAAGTGATCAATGCAAAGGAAAGAACAGCCTCTTGGTACACTCCTCTGGGGTCTTACCCAAGGGGCACACAAGAGGAAGGCCATGTGAGAGGCAGGGGAGGCTGTTGAACAAGGGCTGTTGGGGAGCTATTTTAGGAGCTTACCTTCGCTCGTGGCTCACCAGGCTGCCGTCGAGGACATGTACTTGCATTTGGGGCTGGTATTCATCTAAGTCCCTGTCGGTTGAACCAGATGGATGCTGAGCAGCAATATCACAGAATAGAGCATCTAAACTCACCACACATGCATTTTTAAATTTAATCTACGTGTCACCTATGACATCTATAGATAATCAAATATATTGAACTGTAAGTTCAAGTTTCCTGGCATTTGGTTAAATGATCTTTTCATCACACCACACAATGCAAGCTGTACAATATTTCAAAGGAAATAGACAACATCTTTCTTAGTTTTCCTAGAGGAGAAGAGAATCACAAATTTGTTATGATGTAGCTAATAATTATTTTTAGTATTGTGCTTACTTAGTGGCTAGATCATGTCTGATTCTTTGTGACACTTTGGCTCCACTGTCCATGGAATTTTTCAGGCAAGAATACTGAAGTGGGTTGCTGTTTCCTTCTCCAGGGGATCCTCCCAACCCAGGGATCGAACCCACATCTCCTGTGTCTCCTGCATTGCAGACAGACTCTTTATCCACTGATCTGCTGGGGAAGCCTCATTTTTTTTTTTTTTTTTTTTACTGAGTGCCATAATGGCCCCATTGATGGTCCCATCCGATGCCAAGGCCCTGATTCTGTCACAGATTCTTAACTTTCCCTCTTATCAAAGCTTATGATTCAGAAATATATTTCAGATAAATATCTGCCTCCAGCCTGGGGGTGTGGGAAGCTGCTGAATGGTCCTCCTCAGCTCCCCGATGCTCAGTGTTACTGCTAAGGCAGTGGACACATGCTAAGGACACATTGTCAGTGACATTGACAGCTCAACCATCTTTACAAAGATATAAAACATGGTCATTAAAATACACATCATCACATGTGATAGCTCAGTGTTTTTTCCTCCAAAATTTTAATGTGAGCATTTTCTAACATATACAGACATTGCAAAAATGATATAATAGATTCAATGCTTAACTTTTTGGGTCATGATTTCTTTTTTCTTGAGTTTAAAAATTAGATTCAGCTCTTTATTGGCCAGATTAAAGACTTCATGACTTTTCCATTGCCTCATTTCTTGTATATGTCTTTTATATGTCTGCCTGATGCTTCCAAATGTCAACAGCTTCTTAGCGGGAAATAATCCCCTTGGGAAACCATTTTATTTCCCTTAGACCATAATAGGCCTTATTCTATCATCATCTGGCATTCATTGACACAGTGGATAAATAGAAGGTCAATGTGATGTTTTAACTCTCATGAGCGATTTTCACAATTTGCCTGTATGACTGTTTGTTTCTTAATTCTTTTTTAGTGTTTATTGGTTTATTTTGGCTGTGCTGAGTTTTCATTGCTGTGTGGGCTCTTCTCTAGTTGCAGTGTGTGGGCTTCTCTTTGCAGGGGCATCTCTGTGGAGCGTGGGGTCTAGGGTGCTTAGGCTTCAGTAGGTGTGACTCCCAGTGTCTAGAGCACAGGCTCAATAGCTGTGTCACAACAGCTCCACGGCACGTGGGATGTTCCCAGATCAGGGATGGAACTCACGTCTCCCGAACCGGCAGCTGGATTCTCTACCACTGAGTCATCAGGGAAGCCCTATTTTATTCTTGATGTTTGACAGTCTGTCAGTGTGGAGGGTTCACTGTCACACTGGCTATGCCCAGTCAGGATACACTCTTTCACTCTAACACATTAGTTTTATCTATAGAATTTCAGGGTTTGCTTTTCTTGTACTATAACTTATAACATATTTTGTGGGTTAATTTGTTGGATTCTCTGCTATGGTTTTTCTTGTGGTCATGTATGGATGTGAGAGTTGGACTATGAAGAAGGCTGATCTCCGAAGAATCGATGCTTTTGAACTGTGGTGCTGGAGAAGACTCTTGAGAGTCCCTTGGACTGCAAGGAGATCCAACCAGTCCATTCTAGAGGAGATCAATCCTGGGTGTTCATTGGAAGGACTGATGCTAAAGCTGAAACTGCAATACTTTGGCCACCTCATGCGACGAGTTGACTCACTGGAAAAGAGTCTGATGCTGGGAAAGGTTGGGGACGGGAGGAGAAGGGGACGACGGAGAATGAGATGGCTGGATGGCATCACCGACTCTATGGACATGAGTTTGGGTGAACTCCGGGAGTTGGTGATGGACAGGGAGGCCTGGTGTGCTGTGATTCATGGGGTCGCGGAGAGTCGGACACGACTGAGCGACTGAACTGAACTGAACTGAACTGCCTCAGAGGCACTAGTTCTTTTTAGGATGGAGTGGTTCTGTCCTTCATGAAATTTAGTTCCTCTCTTTGTTGCTTGCTCGGTCATGTCTGACTCTTTGCGACACCGTGGTCTGCAGCACGCCAGGCTTCCCTGTCCTTCACCATCTCCTGGAGCTTGCTCAAACTCATGTCCATTGAGTCAGTGATGCCATCCAACCATCTCATCCTTTGTCGCCCCCTTCTCTTCCTGTCTTCAATCTTTCCCAGCATCAGGGTCTGTTCCAGTGAGTCAGCTCTTCACATCAGGTGGCCAGAGTATTGGAGTTTCAGCTTCAGCATCAGTCCTTCTAATGAATATTCAGGGTTGATTTCCTATAGGATTGACTGGTTTAATCTACTTACTCCTAATTGTTTAAATTTCTTCATCTTTGTTAAATCTGCATTCATGGCCTGTACTTTCCACATGCCAATAATTTGCTCTTTAGCAATGTGTATTCAACTCCTTGCTAGGTCTAATATATATTTTTTTAGTTCAGGAGTGATGTTGATTTGGGCATCAATTTATTGCCTTAGCTATACAATCTCCCTTTTCATCTCATTCTATCCTTTTATCATCTCTCTCTATCCATTAAATAATTTTGTTTATTTATACCAAATAAAATTATTTTTTATTTTTTGTAGTGTTTTATTTTTTATTACTGTTTTATAGTGGAACAGGAGTTGTAGCAGTTTGCAGTTTCCTTCTGTTCACTGAGTAACTTTTTCCTCCTGGTCTTGGGTCTTTGTCCTTTGATGTGCTGCTCCTATCACTACTCCCGCTCATTCTGCTGTCACGTTTGCAGAGTTGCCTCGTGCTGTTTCCTTTCACTTTGCTTACACTTTGGCATTCTATGCGGACATTCTATTTGGTCAGCTGAGGAGCGCTCTCTCTCTTTTAAATTTATTTTTTAATTGGAGGAAAGTTGCTTTACAATATTGTGATTTCTGCTGTACAACAACGCCAATTAGTCATAATTATATATATATATATGTATGTATTTCCTCCCTCCCCTCCCACACCATTGTATCCCTCCAGGTCATCATAGAGCGCCAAGCTGGGCTCCCTGTGTTACACTGCAGCTTCCCACTAGCTATCTGTTTCACACATGATAGTGCATACGTATCAATACCACTTTCTCACTTCATCCTACCCTTTCCTTCCCCTGATGTGTCCACAAAGATACCTAGGATCTGTTCTGCCTCCACAATGTTTAAACCATATATTTTCAATACCACTAGCTAGGAGTCCTTCATGTTTGCATGGAGCAGGGATATCCTTGAACTTCAGCTTAATCTTCAATTCGTCAATATGGCTTCCTTCATTTAACCTCCTTCATTTAATGGTTCACTCCAGGAACCAGTCCATTATTCCTCTGCTGCTGCTGCTGCTGTCGCTTCAGTCGTGTCCGACTCTGTGAGACCCCATAGATGGCAGCCCACCAGGCTTCTCCGTCCCTGGGATTCTCCAGGCAAGAACACTGGAGTGGGTTGCCATTTCCTTCTCCAAGGCATGCATGTGTGCTAAATCGATTCACTCATGTCCAACTCTGCACGACCCCATGGACAACAGCCCACCAGGATCCTCTGTCCACAGGATTCTCTAGGTAAGAACACTGGAGTGGGTTGCCATTTCCTTCTCCAATTCCTCTGTTAAAAGAGGAAAAAAATAAAAATGTGCATTCAGTCTGCTTCTGTTCAGGTTTGGGGGCAATAGTGAAATATTTCAGGACTTCATAAACTCACTGATACCCCTGGGATATGGTGGACTCTTGTAGGAGGGGTGTGAAGTGGTCCTGTGTCCCTCTCTCTAGAGTCACTTGTAACTTTTCTTCCATTACTTTAAAAAATGTACATTCCTAGTTTAATGATTTTTTTTTTGGTTGATGCAATTCTTTTTCCTCTGCTTCTTAGATATCAGGGGAGGGAAGTTCTGTGTTGCAGTTTAAATTTGTGTTTATCCAGAAATCCTGCTATGCATGCTATTCATGATGCTGTGAAGAAGGTATTGACATACCCAGCCTGAAGAGAGATCTAGAGTTGTTAATAATATGCTTATGAACATATAAATTAATAAGTGGAAGGGCCACACATTAAGCCAATTTTGTTGTCATTCCAGACCATTGCTTTTTTACACTAGTGTCCCCTAAACATCAGATTATTTAAGCAAATATGCATATATAATTAAAATATAAATATTTACATAATTTATATAAATATCTGCATATTGTTTTACTATGCTTGGCATGTTTTTACAAGATTTCAATTACAAGTTGAAGGGTAATTTGGAAAAGAACTGCAAGGTTATTTTTGTTTGTTCAGTAGACACATTACCAACTGTGTGAAATTTAACTGTGTGAAAATTAACTCTTCTAGATGGTATATTTAAAATGAACACTGTGGTCACTATTTACTTTTTATTTATCCCTAGATTTACTGGGATATAATTGACACATAAAGTTGTATAAACTTAAGCTGTACAGCTTAGTTTTTTAAAATTAATTAGTTAATTTTAATTGGAGGCTAATTACTTTACAATATTGTGGTGGTTTTTGACATATGTTGACATGAATCAACCATGGGAGTACATGTGTCCCCCCATCCTGAACCACTGGACACATGTTTTATTGCAAAATGATTGCCATGGTGAATTAGCTGCAACCTCTGTCACATCACATAGTCAGCATTTTTTTATGTGATGAGAATACTTAGCAGCATTTACCCATCGCAGTGGCACCTATAATCACCCTGCTGCACCTTAGTTCTCTAGAACTTCCTAATTTTGTAACAAGGTTTGCAGCTGTGACTAATATCTCCATTCCCCAACCCTTGTAACCACTGCTCTACTCTGCTTTTTAGATTCTACACATAAGTGACACATTTGTCTTTCTCTGTCTGACTTATTTCGCTTAGCATAATGCCGGCAACATTCATACAGGTTATTGTAAATGGTAGGATGGCCTTCTCTCTCGTGGCTGAATAATATTCCACTGCAAATGTATACCAGGTCTCCCTGGTGGACCAGAGGTTAAAGTGTATGCCTGCAATGTGGGAGACCTGGGTTCGATCATCTTCTTTATTCATTCATCAACTAATTGACACCTAGATTGTTGCCATATTTTGACTGTTGTGAATAATGCTTCAATGAACATGGAAGTGCAGGTATCTCTAGATATCTAAGGGTTTCTAATCCCTTTGGGTAAATACCCAGATGTAGATGGGAGCTCTATTTTTAATTTTTTGAGAAAATTTCAGGTTGCTTTTTTTGTAATGATTTTTCCCTGTTTACTTTCCCACCAACAGAGCACTGTTTCCCTTTGCCCTGCAGCCTATGTGCTCACTGCTAAAATAACCCTGCAGAAGACACGTGATAATTTGAATTAAATTCTGGGGAGTTGATTTTAAAAATATGCAGTTGGTTTTGTTTTATTTATAGAATGGAGCACACTCGTATCAGAAGTTACCAAGAAGTTTTTCAAAATCTCCCATGAAAGAATTTAAACCAGGGTGAAATGTCATCTTGCTGTGATAGTTTATGGGAAACTGAAGACCAAGGGAATAGACTTAGTAGTACAAATTTGTTCTAGGTCTATAATTCCTTCAGAAGGCAGACTTCTCAAGATTTTAGATTTTCACTTCTCAGAGTGACACTGCTTTTTGTTTCTTCACATTTATTCATTTCTTTTATATAGATTCTGGCTTTCCTGGTGGCTCAGAGGGTAAAGCGTTGCCTGTAATGTGGGAGACCTGGGTTCGATCCCTGGGTTGGGAAGATCCCCTGGAGAAGGAAATGTTAGCCCACTCCAGTATTCTTGCCTGAGAAATCCCATGGACAGAGAAGCTTGGTGGGCTATACTCCATGGGGTCGCAGAGTCAGACACGACTGAGTGACTTCACTTTATCTAGATTCTAGATCAAAAGCTTCTCAAAGTTCAGGGTACTTGACCAGCTGAAGTTGTACCTTGTGTTGATGAAGCACCTTCTGAGTCATACAATGGGTACCACACGTGGCACAGTTCTCTTTCACTGTTTACAGCTCATGGCATTCATTCCATGTTATGGATCTATTCCTATTTTCTCAAAGTCACTTTCTACAGGCAGTGATGTGTTTGTTTCCCCTTTTTACAGAGCACTGGGGCATTTGTTTGTGAGAATATGACAGGAACCAATGTCTTTATTTCTGCCAAAGCTGGGAAGTTTTCTTTTTGTTTCCTCTCTTGATCTCTACTCGGCTGGGGTTAGGGTTAGGGTTAGGGTTAGGCTGTTCCTGTGTATAATGTGAAGAGGGTTTTGTGTTAGTGTCTGAGTCTTATTTGTATCCTCACAGCTTTAATCTTCTGGTTCAGTGATTCTTATACTGTATTACACCCAAATGTTGCCTAGGATGCTTGCTAAAATATAGCGTGGGCCCACCATAGAAATTCTGATTCCAAAGCATTAGGGTAAGACTTAGGAATCTGCTTTTAACAAAGTCCACAGATGATTTCAAAGGAAGATAGTCCATCACCCAGTTTTTTAGAAACACCACTTTAGAATGACTTAAGAATTAGAATTTGGTTAACCAAGGAACTCTTTTCTCACTCTGGTTGTCAGAGAAGTAACTATGCTTCACATTTTGCAGTTGCCATGATGAACAGAAACCTGATACAGAATGGGGGTAAGTTATGTAAAAGGAGAATGCGGGATTTAAAATTGGAATATTAGAGATAGATATTTGAAGGAAAAATTTGATCTAATAATTTGATCTTAATGTCACTAATGTGATCTGGAAAATGTACAAAAGAAGTTATAAGAATATGATTGACATGTATACACATAGCTTGTAGAAGGAAATGGCAACCCACTCCAGTATCTTGCCTGGGAGATCCCATGGACAGAGGAGCCTGGTGAGCTACAGTCCATGGGGTTACAAGAGTTGGACACAACTTAGCAACTAAACCACCAACACACATATAGCTGATTCATTTTGTTGTACAGTAGAAAATAGCACATTGTAAAGCATGGCTGGATGGCATCACCGACTCAATGGACATGAGTTTGAGTGAACTCTGGGAGTTGGTGATGGACAGGGAGGCCTGGCGTGCTGTGATTCATGGGGTTGCAAAGAGTCGGACACGACTGAGCGACTGAACTGAACTGAACTGAACTGAAAGCAATTATACTCCAACAACAACAAAAGAATATTATTGATTGCAAGTGTTTTAATTTACTTTTATATGTCATGCTTGGCTAGGTTGTGGTGCTTGTTTGTGTGGTCAAACACTAGTTCTGATGCTGTGAAGATGTTTTTCAGTTGTGATTAACACTTATAATCAGTTGGCGTTAAGTAAAGCAGATTACCCTCCATATAGGGCAGAAAGTGAAGAAGAACTAAAGAGCTTCTTGACGAAAGTGAAAGAGGAGAGTGAAAACGTTGGCTTAAAGCTCAACAGTCAGAAAACTAAGATCATGGCATCCCGTTCCTTCATGGCAAATAGATGGGGAAACAGTGACAGACTTTTTTTCTGCTCCAAAAATCACTGCAGATGGTGATTGCAGCCATGGAATTAAAAGACTCTTACTCCTTGGAAGGAAAGCTATGACCAACCTAGACAGCATATTAAGAAGTAGAGACATTACTTTGCCCACAAAAGTTCGTCTAGTCAAAACTATGGTTTTCCCAGTGGTCATGGATGGATGTGAGAGTTGGACTATAAAGAAAGCTGAAGAATTGATGCTTTTGAACTGTGGTGAGCACTGAAGAATTGATGCTTTTGAACTGTGGTGTTGAAGAAGACCCTTGAGAGTCCCTTGGACTGCAAGGAGATCCAACCAGTCCATCCTAAAGGAGATCAGTCCTGGGTGTTCATTGGAAGGACTGATGTTGAAGCTGAAACTCCAATACTCTGGCCAACTGATGCGAAGAGCTGACTCATTTGAAAAGACCCTGATGTTGGGAAAGATTGAAGGCAGGAGGAGAAGGGGATGACAGAGGATGAGATGGTTGGATGGCATCACCGACTCAACGGACATGAGTTTGGGTGGCCTCTGGGAGTTGGTGACGGACAGAGAAGCCTGGCGTGCTGCAGCTCATGGGGTCGCAAAGAGTCAGACACGACTGAGCAACTGAACTGAACTGAACTGAATGTGGTTGGGCCTCATCCAATCAGTTGAAAACCTTAAGAGCAAAGACTGAGGTTTCTTGAAGAAGTTCTGTCTTGAGGCTGCAACATGGAAATCCTGCTTGAGCTTCCAGCCTACTGGACCGCTTTGCAGATTTCACACTTGTCGGTTCCCACAAATGTGTGAGTCAGTTTTTTAAAGTTTCTCTCTCTCTCTCCTTGTATATACACACACACACACACTTCCTGTTGTTTCTGTTTCTCTGGAGAATGCTGACTAACACGAATGGTAGCAACTTTTGTTGTTGTTATATAAAAGCTTCTTTTTGACATCCAAAGAAATGCCCTGGGTTTAGAAGTAGAAGACATAGATTCAGACTCATTTCTGCCCTTTAATTGTTGTGTGATCTTGGACTAGTTACATGTTTCTGTTGGAAGGCACCCTTCTCTGTTAAGAGGGTATTATAACACCTTTCCAAGTCCTTCAAGTTTTTATTGTGAGGCTCAATTAGGATAATTTATGGGCAAGCTTTCTGAAAAACAAATTGTGATACCTTAGGAGAGTTCACCCATCACAGATGTTCTCTGCTGTGAATGCAAGAGAATGGGACAGTTTTGCACTCAGAACCATTTCAGTTCAGTGGTTACTTGCAATCTTTAATCTTTGTAGATACATCTTGCTCCACCACCCCCATTCTTTTATTAGATATCCTGCCTTATCTATTGTCAATGCCTGCCAAGAATGACTCATAGCTCTGTTTTCTTTAGGGGAGTATTATTAGCCATTATTTTCTGGAGTCCATGCTTGTTCACTATTTTTCTTTGTGAACCATACAGCATGGGAGCCAGGTCTCTTTTCTGTGCTTTCAGCTAAAGGTAGTTTGACAATTTTCTAGAGAAATTAATCATTAATTTTTTTTTTTCTGGAGGGAGCTGAGTTTTTATTTAGTCTGTTGGTTGCTTTGATCTCGGTTTTTATTTCCAAAGCTCAACTTATTAACACCGTCTAGAAGCACTAGAAAGCATCCATTCTGTATGTTTGTCAGACGGTTCACACATCCCCACAATTCATTGTATAGAGTTTCCCTGTTTTGGACTTAACCTGAGTGATGCAAAGTTAATGACTGGTCATATTGGCCTGGCTTCTGATTTATAGATGAATCATTATGTAAGCACTGCAGAGGGTTGGCCATCTTCTAATTTTCATGTTCCTTAATATTTGGAAACAAACATTAAGGTTATCCTAAGAAGGATAGAAACTGTTCCAGCACTTTTTTTCCCTAAGTCTGTCACTAAGACCCTTTTGAATTGGGGTTAGATTGTCAAGGCATTTGAATTACCTGCATTTATGAATCTCTGGAGTTAAGTGGGAAACTAGGAAGAGACAAATGTACAGTCAACGTAAGGCAAGTTTAGGGCCTAACAAAGTGGACGGAATTATATTTACCAGGAGGGTACTGTTCTTCGATTCACAGGCACAGACACCCGCATTCATCTGTGACATTGAATTGACATTGAATCTATTTTCCAATGAGAGTTGTCTTCTCTGAGGTTTCTTCCTCTTCCTCTTTGGCTCCTTGTTCAAATTTCAGAGTCTTCATCTGCAATTCTGGGAAAGATGATGTATCACTTGCTTTCATTCAGAAAGGAGGGGGCATAACTTTTGATTCCAGATGTCTGATGCTGGTATTATATCCTTTATCAAGTATTCCTGGAAGAAAGTATAGTCGTTTTACTTTACTTCACAGTCATCAGATACATTAAATCCCCTGAATCTTGGTAAATTATTAAGCAACTATTGATTTTGTGGCGGTGAACATCAAGATGTATTGATTTTTACCCAAGTCAATATTTCCCAAAGGCATAATAAATCTTGGTGTTTATTGAAACATGCATGTTGATTTCAGTGAATATGTAGGTGCATACACACACATATCTCAACATTCAGATATTTATATTGCCCTTCTGAATATCTTTACAAAAAAAATAGGATCTTTCACCCCAAAGATTGTTTGTATATTAATGCTTCCTTTATTCTTAAAAATTTTAACCTCATTTATCCTTCTCTTGGTTGATAATAGTAAGGGAAGCTATCTATCGACCTTTCACAAACTAGTTTGGGTTAATCTGGTGAGATTGTCATTAATCACACAGTGGGTCTTGCTTTCTGTCTCTACCCAGTTCAAGGGTCAATGAAACAATAAAAAACTGTTGTTGTTAAAACTGAGAAAGTTAAAAAATCCAACCAAGAATGGTTTTTATTTCAGCATTGATCAGATCAACACTAAATCGGGGCCCACATCTGAGAATCCACTTCATTTCATATCAATATTTTAAAAAATTATATGGTACAAAATGACAAATATAAGGTCAAATTTGCATTTAGATAAAATTAAATGATCAACTACATGGTGCAATTTAGTGGATACAAAACTAAAACCAAATCTTTATTGTCTTCCACGTGATCTTAAATTCTACCACTAACAATTTATTATAAGTTCTCTTAAAAAATTAAAATTGCTTCTGGGTAAAGAACAAAATCAATTAGGTGCCCAGTTATTGATGATCTGCTATATGTCTAGTCATTTGCTATCCTTTTGAGCTGTGGTTTACTCTGTGGTCCTTAACTATGTTTCATGTTTCTTTAACCTTGATATTGTTTCTTGTGTATTAATTGGCTATTCCGTGAGCAAATGAGATAGTGCTATTTGACACTGGGGTTTTTCCTTCCAGTTAGAAAAGTGCATATAATTCAAGAAGTGGGTTATTTGATGGCCTGTGAGGAAGGCAAGAAGTGAGGAATACATTTAGAATAGTGCAAATTGTGGGCTTCCCTGGTGGCTCAGACAGTAAAGAATCTGCCTTCTATGTGGGAGAGCTGGGTTTGATCCCTGGGTTGGGGAGCTTCCCTGGAGAATATATGCATTCACCTTGCTGTGGTTTGAATGTTTATGTTCCCCTCAAGGTCGTATGTGGAAATCCTGATCCCCACGGGTGATGGTATTAGCAGGTAGAACCATTGACAGGTGGCTTAAGTCAGGAGGGTGGGGCCCTTACAAAAGTGCCTTTGAAAGAGGCTTCAGAGAGATCCCTTTCTTTTTCTGCCATATCAGAATATAACAAAAAGTCTATAGTCTGAAAGAGGGCTCTCATTCAATGCTGCCAGCCCCCTGATCTCAGACTTCCCAGCCTTTAGTCTGTGAGAAATAAGTTTCTATTGTTTATATAAACCCAGGGCTGCTCTGGTGGCTCAGATAATAAATAATCTGCCTGCAATGCGGGAGATCGGGTTCAATTCCTGGGTCAGGAAGATTCCCTGGAGAAAAGGATGGCTACGCATTCTGATTTTCTTGCCTGGAAAATCTGAGGACAGAGGAGCCTGGTGGGCTATAGTCCATGGAGTCATAAAGAGAAAGACATGACTAAGCTACTAACATAAACTACCCAGGCTGTGGTATTTTGTTATAGTAGCCCCAAATGGACCAAGACACTCCCTTACGAATGTGTATATATTTATACATACATACGGTAAAGCAGATAACAATATTTTTCCATGAGGCAGGTTGGTAAACTGACATTCCCAGAGGAGTTTCAAGCAAGCTGTAGAGACTTTGAATAATAACTGATGTCCCAGGGGAGAATGAGGTCAAGAAAAGAGAAGATATTGCATGCGTGACAAAATCAATCTTTCTCATTAAAACAATTTCCCTAATTTATCAATGATTTGAAATGTTCCATGTAGCACCGGGGGAAGAAGTGCTAGACAAATAGTTTCTTTCTTTTTTTAACAAAAGAGAAAGCTTTGGTGACAGAGACTGACAATGGCCAAGTCCACTTTTCAAGAAGAGTAATTTTCAAATGCTTTGCACAGTGATTAAGGCCAATGTGGAGAAAATAACAGCTTCTATCCTGCTGATGCATATTTAAAGCTAAGAACTTAAAAAATAAGACTTTATGTTCATATGGTTTTTATCTCTCTACTTTGAGCCAGTGTGACTCCTGATAAAACGCATCAATGTGGTTTGCAGACACTACATGGGAATGAAAGAAAAGTCATTCTGAACTTAAATATATGGATTTTTATGAAGCTTTTATAGTCAAGATGGCCTTTACACTTTAAGCTTTCAATACAAAGAGGAATTATGTTTAAAGTACTTTGGGCAGAAGCAAGTGTTATTTCTGTGGAATGCAGGGAAAGATGGAAAATTTGCTGATGGCTTATTTTTTCCTTTCTTTTTCATGCTATGTAAAAATTTGGATTAGAACATGTGTCTACACAAGAGCCTGTTTCTTTTTTTTTTTTCTCTAAATGTCCACAGGAATCAGGAAATGTGACATCAAATGTGTTGTTGGCTCTCCTTCAGGGTCCCGTGGATAGTCACTTTTTTCATGGTAATAGATCTGCCTTGACTTGGATCTTCAGTGGGATTGGTATTTCATGGAAGGAGCAAATAAGTTCATGCCTTTCATGTTTCTTTGTTCATTGTTTATGAAATGGCTCATAATGGACTTGTGCTCCACTCCTAGCTCTTGGCAAATGGTGAGGAAAGGGAAGTTTGATTTCAGTACCCAGAGCATTCAGTTTGTTCCAGTTCATCCCACACCTCAATATCCCCTGCTCCCTAGTTAACGCTCTTATGTTCTTATTTATTAAGTTAATATTATTATTATATATTTGCATATTTTATCTTATAAATATTAAAAGTATTGTTGCTCTGTGATGACCTAGAAAGGTGGGTTGGGGTGTGAAAGGGAGGCCCAAGAGGGAGGGGATATATGCTTACATATAGCTGGTTCACTTTACTGCATAGAAACAATGAAGCTAACACAACATTGTAAGGCAATTATACTCAAATACAGGACTGGAAGAGGTCAGTCTTCATTCCAATCCCAAAGAAAGGCAATGCCAAAGAATGCTCAAACTACCGCACAATTGCACTCATCTCACACGCTAGTAAAGTCATGCTCAAAATTCTCCAAGCCAGGCTTCAGCAGTATGTGAACCGTGAACTCCCAGATGTTCAAGCAGGTTTTAGAAAAGGCAGAGGCACCAGAGATCAAATTGCCAACATCCGCTGGATCATGGAGAAAGCAAGAGAGTTTCAGAAAAACATCTATTTCTGCTTCATTGACTATGCCAAAGCCTTTGACTGTGTCGATCACAATAAACTGTGGAACATTCTGAAAGAGATGGGAATCCCAGACCACCTGACCTGCCTCTTGAGAAACCTGTATGCAGGTCAGGAAGCAACAGTTAGAACTGGACATGGAACAACAGACTGGTTCCAAATAGGAAAAGGTGTACGTCAAGGTTGTATATTGTCACCTTGCTTATTTAACTTATATGCAGAGTACATCATGAGGAACGCTGGGCTGGAAGAAGCACAAGCTGGAATCAAGATTGCTGGGAGAAATATCAATAACCTCAGATATGCAGATGACACTACCCTTATGGCAGAAAGTGAAGAGGAACTCAAAAGCCTCTTGATGAAAGTGAAAGAGGAGAGTGAAAAGGTTGGCTTGAAGCTCAACATTCAGAAAACAAAGATCATGGCATCTGGTCCCATCACTTCATGGGAAATAGATGGAAAAACAGTGGAAACAGTGTCAGACTTTGTTTTTTTGGGCTCCAAAATCACTGCAGATGCTGATTGCAGCCATGAAATTAAAAGACGCTTGCTCCTTGGAAGGAAAGTTATGACCAACCTTGATAGTATATTAAAAAGCAGAGACATTACTTTGCCAACCAAGGTCCGTCTAGTCAAGGCAATGGTTTTTCCCGTGGTCATGTATGGATGTGAGAGTTGGACTGTGAAGAAAGCTGATCGCCGAAGAATCGATGCTTTTGAACTGTGGTGTTGGAGAAGACTCTTGAGAGTCCCTTATACTGCAAGGAGATCCAACCAGTCCATTCTAAAGGAGATCAATCCTGGATGTTCATTGGAGGGACTGATGCTGAAGCTGAAACTCCAATACTTTGGCCACCTCATGCGACGAGTTGATTCACTGGAAAAGTCTCTGATGCTGGGAAGGGTTGGGGGCGGGAGGAGAAGGGGACGACGGAGAATGAGATGGCTGGATGGCATCACCGACTCTGTGGACATGAGTTTGAGTGAACTCCGGGAGTTGGTGATGGACAGGGAGGCCTGGCGTGCCATGATTCATGGGGTCGCGGAGAGTCGGACACGACTGAGCGACTGAACTGAACTGAACTGAACTGAAAAAAAGAAAAAGTAAGTTTTGAAAGTTATTAAGAGTAGCATTTGACATGAATGTAAATGTAAGCCAATGTGTGCTTTTTATAACCGAGTGTGCTTATGTGCTCAGTCACCCACCAGGCTCCTCTGTCCATGGAATTTCTGGAGTGGGTTGCCATTTCCAACTCCAGGGGATCTTCCCAACCCGGAGATCGAACCCATGTTTCTTGTGTCTCTTGCGTTGGCAGGAGGATTCTTTACCATGGCACTGCAAAACAATGGTATTTATGATGTATTTAAATTATGCGATGAAAAGTTGTTCATGGTAAAAAGAAATTTTCGGAATAGCAGCAGATGGAGAGAAGCTTGGGTGTAGGGACCTTTAGCAATGACACTGAGCTGACTGGTTCCAGCAGCTAGTTCGATCTATATTGTTTTGCCTTGAGAGCTCTGGTACCCGCACCTTTAGGCTTCCTCCTCTCTGGCTTCTTTCCTCCTTGTTACGTTCCTGATAAGGACTTCACGCAGAAGAAAGTGGAGCCTAGAATAATGTAGCACAAAACAGCACAGGCAGCACATCAGGGTGGAAGAAACACAGGCTACCTGCCAAGAGACTCTGGTTCTTCTGTGTGTTTATTAGTTGTTTGACTTGGACACATCACTTTCCCTACCTGGACATTGCTGTTTTCCATCTGTAAAATGATTATAATGAAGATGATAAGAACTAACATTTGCCACTTACCAGGTGCCAGGGAGTATCCTATGTCCGTAACAATAGTGAACTCATTTAACCTTTACAACATCTTAAAGAAGTAGGTACTGTGTATAATGATTTTACAGATCCCCTTCTCTAGGGGATCTTCCCAGCTCAGGAATCGAAGCTGCGACTCTTGTGTTTTCCTGCATTGCAAGTGGATTCTTTACCACGTGAGCCATTGGGGAGGCCCTACAAAAAGGATACACATGTTTCTTAAGGTCACACGACCAAGGAAATGTTTGAACCATGTAGACTGACCTGGAGCTCCTGCTCTTCAGTTCAGTTCAGTACAGTTTAGTCGCTCAGTCGTGTCCGACTCTCCGTGACCCCATGAATCACAGCATGCCAGGCCTCCCTGTCCATCACCAACTCCCGGAGTTCACTCAAACTCATGTCCATAGAGTCAGCAGTGGCTAAAGTCCATTTTAAATCTAGGGTTCTATTTTATAGAAATCTCACAATGTGAAAAAACAGGTGAACCCATGTGTTGCAGTGGGCTTGAAGGCTCTTTAATAACCACAGCCATAAATAGTTTGTGTTTCAAAAATACGTATCTATGTCATCTACCTATCTATTGTCTACCTAGCATCTACTTTAAGAGTTAACTTGGGAAACTTCTCTGTTGGTCCAGTGGCTAAGACTCAGCACGTCCAATACAGGAGGCCCTGGTTTGATTCCTGGTCAGGGAACTGGATCCCACAGGCCACAACTAAGAATTTGCATGCAGTACTTCACGATCCCACATGCTGCAAAGAAGATCCAGGATCCCATGTGCCACAATTAAGACCTGGTGCAGCCAAATAAATAACTATTTTTAAATAAAAGTTAACTTGGAATCAATTTGCTCAAGATGCTCTCAAAATTCTAGTCCCTAAATGAAGGCCCTCAATAGAAATGAATAATTACGCCCCGTTGCTAACCACCACTGTGTGGAATCATTTCTCCTCTAATGGCTGTTGGTGTCACAAAAATAACTTTTATTTAAGAAGAGAAAACAACAACACAAAGAATGGCAGGGCAATCAGCTCCTTTAAAGCACTAATGACGGGTAATGATATCATATAGTTTTGAAACCGTTTTTCTCTGAGAGACTCTGAGTGCTCTATAAATTTGACCTCATTCATTATTGGGTTATCTTTATTATTTGTAGATTATATATTGATTTGGTCTTGTTCTTTCTTATTTTCTCTCAGTTGTAGGCTTACCATCATGTTTTATTTTCTTGGGCTCCAAACTCACTCTGAACAGTGACTGCAATCATAAAATTAAAAGATGCTTGCTCCTTGGAGGAAAAGCTATGACAAACCTAGACAGCGCATTAAACAGCAGAGACATTACTTTGCCAACAATGGTCCAGATAGTCAAACTATGGTTTTTCCAGAAGTCATGTATGGATGTGAGAGCTGGACTATAAAGAAGGCTGAGCCCCAAATAATTGATGCTTTTGACCTATGGTTCTGGAGAAGACTTGAGAGTCCCTTAGCCTGAAAGGAGATCAAACCAGTCAATCCTAAAAGAAATCAACTGTGAATATTCATTGGAAGGACTGATGCTGAAGCTGAAACTCCAATATTTGGCTATCTGATACGAAGAGCTGACTCTTTGGAAAAGACCCTGATGCTGGGAAAGATTGAGGGCAGGAAGAGAAGGGGGAGTTGTTGAAATGTTCCCCCTTCTTTGGGAATAAAGAATCCAGGTTCTTTCAGCCTAGTTGACTTATTAAAAGCTTCAGCAATATTTTAATGCTTTAGAGTATAGATGTGGCAAAATCACCCACTGAAACAATGGTTTCTTGTTCATTTTCTTGGAGGCATCTATAATGTTTCCTTGAAAGAGAATGAGTCTGGACCTAAATGCCTTATTAGCATTCTTTCAATGGGTTGCCAATTTCACTCCATATAAAAGTTGGTAGCTTGGAACATGAAAACAGCATAAGGCATGTTTGCAACTTAATACTTATAATGATAGTGTATGTAACTGGACACATTTCAATCCCATAATAGAAATTAAATCCAAGAGCTAAAGAGTCTTTGTTAATTTGTGTGGAAAGAGAGGCTAGAATGGAAGGGTGATTTTATCATACACACAGCCACAATGTGAGACTGTGGCTCTCAGAGGGCCCCACAGTTATGACCATGTCTCTGAAAATATCTAGTCAGCATCTTCGGTCTTTTCTCGTAACGTTCTGAACCAATGCAAGAGAGAAGAAAACAACCTTCTAATTTGTATCATTGAAATATTGTTGTTGGTCATGAGCTCCAATAGGTTTGCTAGATGGTTTTCTAGGAGTGGTTCGGTTCAGTTCAGTTCAGTCACTCAGTCGTGTCTGACTCTTTGCGACCCCATGAATCACAGCACGCCAGGCCTCTCTGTCCATCACAAACTCCCGGAGTCCACTCAAACTCATGTCCATCGAATCGGTGATGCTATCCAGCCATCTCATTCTCTGTCGTCTCCTTCTCCTCCCGCCCCCAATCCTTCCCAGCATCATAGTCTTTTCCAGTGAGTCAACTCGTCACATGAGGTGGCCAAAGTATTGGAGTTTCAGCTTTAGCATCAGTCCTTCCAATGAACACCCAGGATTGATCTCCTATAGAATGGACTGGCAACAAGACTTATGTTGTTGCTGAGATAGAACTTGATCCTGTTCAAAAAGGAGGATGGGTCAGGTCCTGCGTCCAGCAGTGTTACAAATGTGCTGTTCAGTATGGTAGTCAACAGACACACATGGCTATTTCAATGTAAAGAAATAAAAATGTAAGATAATTGGAAAATTAGCTCCCTCTCATATCATCCACAGTTCAAGTGGTCAATACCCACCTATGGCTGGCGGATACCGTATTAGATAAGGCAGATACAGAAAATTCTGTCTTTACAGAAAGTTCTTTTGGATAGTAGCAGTTTAGAATCAGAGCCTTGAGTGTTGGAAAGAGAGTAATTTCTGATTAGAAAGTAAGGGATTCACTGGAGCATTGGTTAGGGTCAACAGCTAAAATTTGGCTACAGGCACCACAAAGGGGAGACCAGATCACATTCTGGAGGATCGCTCTTTTCTTCTTGACTGTTGACCTAAGTTGGTAGAAAGTGTCTTTTTATGGAGGAGGAGAAGTTGGGAGCTTTGACTTGTTTTTCTCCTTTATTTAGAAACCCCTCTCTTGACTCTGATGGCAAGTTTAAAGATTTGCTTCTTCTGCATTCTTTTTAATATGCTACCTCCTACTCTTGAAATTCTCGTATCTAGTTTTTATGAAGATTGGTGTGCTTCCACATAGGCCTTATAGAAACTTTAATGCCATATGCCTCAGGCTTTCTTGTCTGGAAATATTCATTGTAGAGCCTTCTGTCTGCCTCTAGCTAGCTGTCTTTTTAAAGGAAGGTATCTCCTTGAGACCTGCCACTCCTGAATAGAAAGCCCAGAAGCGTCCCTAAAGTAGAAAATGTCACGCAGTGGTTATGGCATAATGGAAGACTTAGAAGAGATGGGCGTAGGAGGGGGTTGCTGCAAATATGCCTTCAATTACTTGAATAAAAATCAAGGCAAGAGGGGTGAGCTTAGAAAGAAATATGTGGAGTGGATTTCTGGAAAATTAAAATGACTTGTAGGTTTTAATCAGGAAAGTTGAATTTTGTTGAACATCGATTACATGGTCAATTACAATCACCTCTAAATATTCTCCTGTCCTTAGCATTGACCATCATGGCCATCCCTAAAATTCCATGTTCTAATTCCTGGGATCTGTGAATGTGAATTTATTTGGAAAGAAGCTCTTTGCTAATGTAATTGAGTTAAGATCTTGATATGGTATCATTTTGGATTACCCAAGTCTGCCCCAAATCCAGTGGCAAATGTCTTTAGAAGCGACAGAGGAGAGGACTCAGACATACAGGGGGAAAGTCCACATGAGGATGAAGGCAGAGACTGGAGTGACACAGCCACAGCCAAGCACCCGGAAGAAGCAAAGAATTGATTTTCCCCTAGAGCTTCCTTGGGAACGGGGCCCTGTCACAGGACTGTGATTTCAGACTTCTGGCTCAGATTCCTGGACTCCAGAAGTGGGGGAGAATGCAATTGTGTTTTTATAAGCCACTAATTACATGTTAATTGTTTATGACAGCCACAGGAAACAAATTCAGATCCCCTCTGATACATCCTCCAAGCCATCATTAGAATGATCTTAAGACATAAACCTTATGCTCAGGTTCCTTAGGAGCACTTCCATGGACGCCTTGATTTATTCACTGTTGCCCTTCTCCCTATGTAGCTCTCGGTTTACCTGTTACATTTAATGAGACCAGACTCCTTTGTTCCCTAGATGTACTGCCAGTCTCATCCCATTGTGTGTTTGAACAGAGTCCTTGCTGTCCTTCTGAGGCTTGGCTATCTGTTTTAACTCTTGAATACCTTTCGGAATCCTATGTAGAGTCCCTGTCCACATGAAAATATAAGACTGATGCTATTCCATCCCTCACTGCTTATCCATTGTCACCTCTGCATCTTATATACCTGTATAACACAGTGCTTTTAGACATCCATCCATTCAGTAATTTAAAAAATTATACTAATTTTAATTGGTGATACATGTATATGTTGCAAAATAGAAAATGCTTAATAAGTATTCTTGGAGAAGACCTACTCCTATTCTTATCCCCATCCATCTTGTTTCTCCCCATTCCCTACAAGTATTTGCTTTAAAATAACGTGTTTCCTTAAGCATAAGTGTTCATTATCAAAAGTGTTCACTGTCATACTCTAGATATTGTTCTGCATTTTACCTTTTTTCACTTTGTAATGTATCCTAGAGATTTTTCCCCATAGCATTATACATCATTTTTATTCTTTAGGGACACATAATGTGCTGTTAAGTAGATGACCCTGGGTAACTTAACCAGTCCCCAAATGTTGGACCTTCGGTTTGCTTCCATTATTTATTATTATACATAATGCTCTAATGAAAACTTTTGTACATATATCATTTCAAACTTATGCAAATGTCTGATAGATTTCCAGAGGTGAGAAGTTTGCTAGGCCAAATGGCATGTGTAAATGTGACTGTGCTAGACATTGCCAGATTTTCCCCCACAGGCATCAAACCATTTGGTGTCCCACTGGCAATGTAAAAGTTGGCTGGTGGACATAACTCAGCAACACACAGTGCTGTACTCTTGTATTTTTGCCAACATGATTGGTGAATGTAATAGTTTCCTATCGCTGCATAACAAATTGCCACAAACTTAGTGGCTTAATACAAAACACATTTGTTATCTCATGATTTCTGTGGACCAACAGCCCCACAGTCCTTAGTTAGGACCACAGCCTAACTAAGCATCCTCTGTTCAGGGACTAAGGCCGCAATTAAAGTGTTGTCTGGGACTTCAATCTCATCTGAGGCTTGAACTCTTCTTTCAAGTTCGTGTGGTTGTTGAAAGATGTTAGTATCTTATATTTGTAGAACTGATGCTCTCAGTATTATCTTGATATACCATATAGTTCTCAGCCATGTGACCCTTTACAGGCAGTTCACATCACGTCAGCTTGCTCCTTCATGGCCAGCAGGAGATTTTCTTACTGTAGTCTCTTAAGATGCGATCTTATAGATGACCAGTCCAAGTTTGATGCATGAAACGGCACTCAAAGCCGGTGCACTGTCACAACCCAGAGGCATGGGGTGGGGAGGGAGGTGGAAGAGGGGTTCCGGATGGGGGACACATGTACACCCGTGGCTGATTCATGTCAGTGTATGGCAAAACCCACCACAATATTGTAAAGTAATTAGCCTTCAGTTAAAATAAATTAATTTTTTTAAAAAGATACAATCTTATTTTACGTGACATAATCATGGAATGTCATATCATCCTGTTTGTCATATAACATAGCCTATTCAGGGTAGTTAGCAGTTAGTCTGGGCTCAGACTGTTTTGCTTAGCAGCTGTTTGTTCTATACCAATAGAAACTATTGTTTAGAACTGCTAGTGGTTAGAAGCAGTTTTCTGTTACAAAACAGAAACAGACTCACGGTCTTAGAGAATGAGGGGAAATGGACAGTTAGGGAGTTTGGGATGGACATGTACACACTGTTGTATTTAAAATGGATGACAAACTTTTATATAACACCGGAAGCTCTGCTCAATGCCATGGGGCAGCCTGGCTGGGAGGGGAGCTTGGGGGAGCATGGATACATGTGCATGTATGGCTGACTCATTTTGGTGTTTCCCTGAAATGATCACAACATTGTTAATTGGCTATACTCCAGTATAAAATAAAACATTAAAAAGGAAACAAAGGAAGCAAGTCATGGTCCCAGTCACACTCAAGGAAAGGGGATTATGTAGCCCTAACATTAGAGAATGGAGATTATGGGACCTCCATAGAATTCTACACATCACAGTGAGAAATGGAGTTTTAATTTGCATTTTAAAAATTATGAGTATTTTATATGTTTAGTGGCCATTTTTTTTGTGTGTGTGCACTGCCTGTTTATGTTCTCTGTCCATATTTCTCTTAGTTTTTTGTTATTTTTCTTCTAAATGTCTAGGAGCTCTCTACATATTAGTAAATGTAGTCCTTTGATGGTGATATGGATTTCAAATATTTTCCTCCAGCATGTTCTTATGCTGTTGTAGAATGTAAAATCTATAAATTTTATGTGGTTGAAATGATCAATCTTCTACTTTTCACTTCTTGCTTCTGAGTCATTGCAATAAATTCTACTTCCATTTTGTGGCTTTAAAAGAATTCAATCGTGTTATGATTTTATTTTTTTATACCTAAATCTATTTGGAATTTTTCTTTGTATATGGTATTATTTATGAATTCAATAGTATCATTTTTCCAGATGGCTATTTGCTTGTCCCCAACATTATGTACTAAAATTCATGTTTATCAGTACAGATTTGAACACCACTTTTATTGTGGACTTCCCTGGTGGCTCAGATGGTAAAGCATCTACCTACAATGCGGGGGATCCCTGGGTCAGGAAGATCCCTTGGAGAAGGGAATGGCAACCCACTCCAGTATTCTTGCCTGGTGAATCCCATGGATGGAGAATCCTGGCAGGCTACAGTCCATGGGATTGCAAAGAGTCGGACACGACTGAGTGACTTCACTTTCTTTCTTTCTTTATCATGTACTAAATCAAAGAAGTGGAAAGAATTTATCTTTTCTTGTTTTGTCTGTTATATGTGTCCCAATACCACACATTTAATAACTGAAGTTTTATAGTGTATTTATTAGCTTGTGAGGCTTTTCTATTTCAGACATTTCCTGGTTATAACTACTAGCATATTTTTCCATATGAACTTTAGAATTTGCTTGTATAGTTTCTGAACAAAGTTTTTTTTTTTAATGTTCTTATTGGGATTGTTAAATTTATGAATTAACTTAGGGAGAAGGACATTTTTGTAATCTTAAGCCTTTTTGTCAATAAACTTGGCATATCTTTCCATTCATTTGATTATTCTTCTGGCTCATTCAGGAATCTATCCATTTTTCTGGAATTGTTATTCCACATCCCTTGTTAGATTTATACCTAGATGTTTTATCTTTACTCAGAATTATTGTTGTTGCCATTAGAAATGGATCTTTTCCATTACATCTTCTAAGTGCTGCTATTTGCATATATGAAAGCTATTGACTTGTGTTCATTTTACCCATGACAACAGTACTATTTAGAAAATATTTATTGAGTGCCTAAAATGTAATGACTTCTGTACAAGAGCTGAATTCATTGCCTACAAAATAGTCATGTCCCCTAGTGAGCTTAGTGGAGGAGGCAGTAAATACAGAAGCAAACAAATAAATGACTAATTTGTGATCAATGCTAAGAAGACACTGAAATGTATTTATTCATCAAGACTAATTATTTAAGTGTGTCTTACCCAACTGCAGAAACTTTGAGAGTTTGGTCCTTGCTTTACTTATCTCTAGGTCTCCAGAATCTAGTGCACTGTTCAGGAAACAAGTTGCAGGATATGTTTACTGAATTGAGTAGAATTAATTTACTTTGAAGTTAGGGGCAATAATGTTTTAAGGCTATTTATTATGATGACCATATAGGCAGATTTTTCCAACAATTTCATATTTAAAAAACTCTCTTTCTATAAATATATTGTCACACCTTGGGGTTCTTGAGAATTTGTTTGGAAATTGGCTGTCACAGTTATAGCTTTTGTCCAGAGATTCTTTACATGTCTCAGGTCCATGCACAGAATACACTCTCATCCTCAGCATGAATGTTTGAAAATAGGTTTTGCTGAAAGTGATATCCTTTGTAAAGTTTTGACCGAGGTGTCAAAGTCAAACTAGTTGATGGAGCCTAGTTGGAGCTTGTGTGTTCTCCAGTCACAAGTGCTAAGATTTAAATTTTTTACACCAGTAGGAAAGAAAGAGGATGCTCTAATGGAGAGAATTCTATTTATATGTATAGGCTTTTCATTGTTGTTTCATTTTCCCTCTCCAAATGCTAATAAAAGGTAAGTCAAGAACTTGGGGTTCAGTCAGTTAATTTTTTTATTTAGTTATAGTCTTCATGACTCTGAAAAGAATTTAGAGCAGCTTAAAGGAATATATAAAGTGCTGCAAAGTTACATATGTTGGAAAAGTATGAGAAAGAAACGCAGCACAGAACAAAGTTGGAGACGTATGATAGACTTGCTATCAATAGGCTCCAGTCTGGGCTCTTATCTATTAGAAAACATATTGAACATTAACATAAATTTACCATTCAATTAAGATTTTAAAAATTCATTACAATAGCAAAAATATATTTGGTGCTTATTCTGTTCCAGTCACCATGTTAAGCTTTTTAAAATGCATTATTTTGTCCTTGCAACACATATTTGATGAGTTAGGCACCAATACAATTCTATTTTACAGAATAGGCATGGCTATTACTGATATTAAGAAAGGACAGTGTGGAGAATATTCTTATAAAGATGATTTTTGTTATTGTTGTTCATTTGCTAAGTCACGTCTGACTCTTTGAGACCCCATGGACTGCATCATGCAAGGCTTCCCTGTCCTTCACTCTCTCCCAGAGCTTACTCAAATTCATATCCATTGAGTCAATGATCGGAGAAGGCAATGGCATGCCACTCCAGTACTCTTGCTGGAAAATCCCATGGACAGAGGAGCCTGGTAGGCTGCAGTCCATGGGGTCGCAAAGAGTCAGACACAACTGGGCGACTTCACTTTCAATTTTCACTTTCCTGCATTGGAGAAGGAAATGGCAACCCCTCCAGTGTTCTTGTCTGGAGAATCCCAGGGACAGCGGAGCCTGGTGGGCTGCCGTCTATGGGGTCGCACAGAGTCAGACACAACTGAAGCAACTTAGCAGCAGCAGCAGCAGAGTCAATGATGCTATCTAACCATCTCATCCTCTGCCACCCCCTTCACCTTCTGTCTTACATTTTTCCCAGGATCAGGGTCCTTTCCAATGAGTTGGCTTTTCTCACTAGGTGGCCAAAGTATTGGAGCTTCAGCTTCAGCATCAGTCCTTCCAATCAATATTCAGATTTGATTTCCTTTAGGATTGATTGGTTTGATCTGCCTGCAGTCCAAGGAACTCTCAAGAGTCTTCTCCAGCACCACAGTTCGAAAGCATCAGTTCTTTGATGCTCACTCTTCTTTATGATCCAAATCTCAATTCCTACACGACTACTGGAAAAACCATAGCTTTGACTACATGGACCTTTGCCGGCAAAGTGGTGTCTATGGTTTTTTATATGCTGTCTAGGTTTGCCATAGCTCTCCCTCAAAAGAGCAAGCATCTTTTAATTTCATGGCTGCAGTCATCAGCTGCAGTGATTTTTGGAGCCCAAGAAGATAAAATCTGATACTGTTTCCAATTTTCCCCCATCTATTGGTCATGAAGTTATGGGACTGGATGCCATGATCTGTTTTTTGAATGTTGAATTTTAAAGCCAGCTTTCTCACTCTCCTCTTTCATCCTCATCAAGAGGTAATTTAGTTTCTCTTCACTTTCTGCTATTAGATTGGTACATCTGCATATCTGAGGTTGTTATTTCTCCCAGTAATCTTGATTCTAGCTTGTGATTCATTCAGCCTGGCATTTCACATGATGTACTCTACATATAAGTTAAATAAAAAGGGAGACAATATACAGCCTTCTTGTATTCCTTTCCCAATTTTGAACCACTCCGTTGCTCCATGTCTGGTTCTAACTGTTGCTTCTTGAACTGCATACAGGTTTCTCTGGAGACAGGTAAGGTGATCTGGTATTCCTATCTCTTTAAAAATTGTCCACAGTTTGTTGTGAACCACACAAATGCTTTAGTGTAGTCAATGAAGCAGAGATGTTTTTCTGTACTTCCCTTGTTTTGTCTATGATCCAATGACTGTTGGCAGTTTAATCTGTTTTTTTCTAAATCCAGCTTGTACATCTGGAAGTTCTCAGTTCACATACTGCTGAAGTCTAGTTTGAAGGATTTGGAGTATAACCTTGCTAGCATGTGAAATGAGTGCAACTGAACCGTAGTTTCAACATTCTTTGGCATTGTCCTTCTTTGGGATTGGAATGAAAATCGACATTTTCCAGTCTGGTGGCCATTGTCGCATTTTCCAAATTTGCTGGCATACTGAGTACAGCACTTAAACAGCATCATCTTTTAGGATTTGAAATAGCTCAGCTGGAATTCTATCACCTCCACCATCTTTGTTCATAGTGATGCTTCCTAAGGCCTACTTGACTTTGCATTCTAGGATGTCTGGCTCTAGGTGAATGACCACACCATTGTGGTAATCCAGGTCATAAAGACCTTTTCTGTATAGTTCTTCTGTGTATTTTGCCACCACTTCTTAATCTCTTCTGCTTCTGTTAGGTCCTTACTGTTTCTGTCCTTTATCATGCCCGTCCTTGCATGAAATGTTCCCTTGAGCTCTCCAATTTTCTTGAAGAGCTCGTTAGTTTTTCCCATTCTGTTGCTTTCCTCTCTTTCTTTGCATTTGCATTTAAGAAGGTCTCCTTATCTCTGCTTACTAGTCTCTGAAACTGTGCACTCACTAGGGTATATATTTCCCTTTCTCCCTTGCTTTTCACTTATCTTCTTTCCTCAGCTAACTGTAAAGTCTCCCCAGACAACTGCTTTCCCTATTATTGCATTTCTTTTTCTTCGGGATGATTTTGGTCATCACCTCCTGTGCAATGCTATGAACCTCTCTTCATATTTCTTCAGGAACTCTGTCTACCAGATCTAATCCCTTGAATCTATTTATCACCTCCACTGTATGATCATAAAGGATTTGATTTAGGTCGTACCTGAATGGTTTAGTAGTTTTCTGTCCTTTCTTCCAGAGAAGGCAATGGCAAGCCACTCCAGTACTCTTGCCTAGAAAATCCCATGGATGGAGGAGCCTGGTAGGCTGCAGTCCGTGGGGTCGCTAAGGGTCGGACACGACTGAGCGACTTCACTTTCACTTTTCACTTTCACACATTGGAGAAGGAAATGGCAACCCACTCCAGTGTTCTTGCCTGGAGAATCCCAGGGACGGGGGAGCCTGGTGGGCTTCCGTCTATGGGGTCACACAGAGTCGGACACGACTGAAGTGACTAAGCAGCAGCAGCAGCAGTCCTTTCTTCAATTTAACCATGAATTTTGCAATAAGGAGCTGATGATCTGAGCCATAGTCTGCTCCAAGTCTTTTTTCCTCCTAACTGTATAGAGTTTCTCCATCTTTGGTTGCAAAGAACATAGTCAATTTGACTTCAGTGTTGACCATCCAGTGATGTCCATGTGTAGAGTCTTCTCTTGTGTTGTTGGAAGAGGGTGTTTGACAAAATTCTGTTAGTCTTTGCCCTGCTTCATTTTGTACTTCAAGACCAAACTTGCTTATTTCTCCAAGTTATCTCTTTACTTTCTATGTTTGCATTCCAATCTTCTATAATCAAAAAGACATCTTTTTTTGGTGTTAGTTTTAAAAGGTCTTGTAGGTCTTCATAGAACTGTTCAACTTCAGTTTCTTTGGCAATAACTGTCTGCTCTTCTCTAGTAGCATATTGGATACATTCTGTCCTGGTGGGGGGTAGCGTTTTTCTTCTGATGTCACATAGTTTTGCCTTTTCATACTGTTCATGAGGTTCTCACGGCAAGAACACTGGAGTGGTTTGCCATCCCCTTCTCCAGTGGACCACATTTTGTCAGAGCTCTCCACTGTGACCCTTCCATCTTGGGTGGTCCTGCATGATAAGGTTCATAACTTCATTGAGTTACACAAGCCCCTTTGCTCACAGCAAGGCTGTGATCCATTAAGGAGATAAAGATGAAACTGTGGAATAAATGAGCAATAGTCCTCACGTATCTGATCAGTGGCTCCTGCAGTGAGTTTCCCATTTGTCTTTTGTAGCATCTCTTTATCTAATGGCCTCATGCCGAGCACAGAATGATTCTACAAGGTGTTCAATAAATAAGGCTTTTCTGGTACAGATTCACTTGGGGGTAGATTTAGGAATATCTAGAAGAATACAGTGTTGAAAATCCTGTAGACAATTCTTTAAAAATATTACATCTTCTAACTGAATGACAGGTAGAAATAGGAAGTGCTGACTTTGACTTTGGGTTGGAAACTGTGGATTAGATGCCAGTGCCTAAACGTGGTAACCCTTGACCTGTAAGCATGACTAATAAACCAAGCATGACTAATAAACCTACTTTTCCAATTGAAGACTGTACTAAAAAGTAAAAACAACAACAACAACAAAAATGATGTTATTGTATTAGCATTACCAATACAATAGGTAATGCTATTATATTCTCTAAGTCTCTGAACTTCGGTGGCTTTGTACAAAAAAATTCTTACTTACCCTCATGTAAAGTTCGATTGTTCCTCACAGCTCTTCTAACTTGTAGTAATGCCCCCTGGAGCAAATAACCTCCAAGGTCAACGTATCAGGGGAAAAGAACAATCTCAGAAAAGGAACACCTGTTCTTAATTTTCTCAGATGGGAACCTGCATATTGTTTCTGCTCATGTTCTACTGTTAAGAATTAGTCACCTGAAGCCACTCTGATGTGTGGGCTTGTGAAATGTGGAGAAACGCATGGATATTTAGTGAGTACCTGTCATCTGAGCCACACAAGGTTTAAGTCCTTTCTTCTGGGACTTTCTCGCCTCCTATCTTTCTTCTTACTCCTTCAGACCTCTTGTTTCTTGAAACAATATCCTTAAGATTTTAGATTCCTGCTCTTTAAGCAGTCAGTTCAGATTAGAGGAGGTGTCTAGGTGGGTGGGTGAAGAAGCAGAAAAGTAGGAAGGGGAGAGGAAAGAGAGAAGATATGGGAACCATCCCCAGCTGTCACAGCCGAGGTCTGGCTGATGGTTGCCCGTGGGAAGGAGATTGGAGAGAAACAAGAGAATTCCATTCTGTTGCTTTAAGGGACCTCGGTTGTTTCTGCTTCAAATCCCTTTGTCTTCCCTTTATCAAGGCAGGAATAGAGAGGCAGACGTGAAGAACGGACAGGTGGATACAGAAAGGGTGGGACAAACTAGAAGACTGAGATTGGCATTAGATACGCTGTCATGTGTAAATTAGATTGCTAGTGGGAACCTGCCACAAAGCACGGGAAGCTCGGTCCGATCCACTGTGACGAACTTGATGGATGGGATGAGGGGATAGGAAGGTTCAGGAAGGAGGGGATATATGCATACAAGTGGCTGATTGACTTCACTGCATAGCAGAAACCCCCACACTGCTGTGAAGCAATTATATTCCACGAAAAAATTCTTATCCCCTAAACACGTATTTTAGCACATTCTGTGAGCCGGCTGTGAAGAGGCATTGAGTTTAGTCAGTTCAGTTGCTCAGTCGTGTCTGACTCTTTGCGACCCCATGGACTGCAGCACGCCAGACCTCCCTGCCCATCACCAACTACCGGAGTTTACTCAAACTCATGTCCATAGAGTCGGTGATGCCATCCAACCATCTCATCCTCTGTCATTCCCTTCTCCTCCCACCTTCAATCTTTGCTAGCATCAGAGTCTTTTCAGATGAGTCAGTTTTTCTCATCAGGTGGCCAAAGTATTGGAGTTTCAGCTTCAACATCAGTCCTTCCAATGAATATTCAGGACTGATTTCCTTTAGGAGGGACTGGTTGGATCTCCTTGCTGTCCAAGGGCATTGGATATCCAGAAATGCACAGTATGACGGCACCTGAGCCCTAGTGCGACCCTAGGGACTATACAGTCCGTGGAATTCTCCAGGCCAGAATACTGGCATGGGTAACCATTCCCTTCTTCAGGGGATCTTCCCAACCCAGGGATCAAACCCAGGTGTCCCGCATTGCAGGCAGATGCTCTACCAGCTGAGCCACCAGGGAAGCCCACTGTATCCAGAAATGCACAGTTTGGTCGCACCTGAGCTCTAGGACTCTTGGCTCGCTGGTGAACACCAAGAGTAGCAAAGTGACAGAGCAATAGAGTGCAAAGTAGAAACAAACAAACAAAAACCAAATGAATGCACAAATGACTGATTTAACGCTTCCACCGTGTGTGACGAGAGGAGGAGCCCCGAGGAGGAGGCTTGCCTTGGGGCAGCACTGAGTCTGAAGGTGAGCAGGGAAGGGCAAAGAGAAAGGCTGCATGTGCTTAGTCGCTCAGTCATGTCCAGCTCTTTGTGACCCCATGGACTGTAGCCGCCAGGCTCCTCTGTCCATGGGATGCTCTAGCAAGAATACTGGAGTGGGTTGCCATGCCCTCCTCCAGGGGAGCTTCCCGACCCAGAGATTGAACCCAGGTCTCCCTCATTGCTGGTGGATTCTTTACCATCTGAGCCACCAGGGAAGCCCATGAATACGGAGTGGGTAGCCTATCTCTTCTCCAGGGGATATTCCTGACCTAGGAATGGAACCAGGGTCTCCTGCACGAATTTACCAGCTGAACTCCCAGGGATTCCCTAAGAGAGGTGCAGGAGCTGCAAGTCTCGTCACTCTTCACTGCCTCCGACGTCTTTCTTCGCTCTCCCCTGACCCTTTGGCCATGCTTCTGCTGCCCTGCAACACAAATCCTCACCCTTTTCCTCACAGCCCTGCTCCAGCATCTAGTCCTCAACCCTCTGGTGTCTGCACACAAGAGGGGGACAGGGAATGTTCCGGATTGAGTCTTGGGACTACAGGAGATGTGTCTATGCAGCTGGTACCCGCAAATTGGTACTGTGATTCCATCCTACTTTTTAAATGTGCTGAGTTGCTCAGCTGTGTCCAGCTCTTTGCAACCCCATGTTCTGTAGCCTGCCAGGCTCCTCTGTTCATGGGATTTCCCAGGCAAGAATACTGGACTGGGTTGCCGTTCCCTAGTCATAATGCAAAATGGAACAATGAGTTACTTGTTTACTGTTTATTGCATATGTTAGGGTACTTTATGATATAAAAACAACTTTGTCGTGTCATCTGAAAGCTTAATTGCCATTTATAACCTGATTTGTTTGGCAGGGATGATGTAAGAGGTGATTAAGTCTCAGAGAAGCACTTGACCTAAATGATCTTTGAGGCTGTTTCCAACCTGCAGATGCTGTGATTGTGTGGGAATACGCATGTGCTCTAAATTCTAAATGAGAGATTTCAAAATGAGCCTTTGGAACCTGTCAGTGAGAGACAGCATGTGATGTGGCAAATTCTCATTCCTTCAATGTCTCTTCCTTCTCAAGTTTTCATTGAAACATTGCTCTCGAATTTTTTTCTACTTTCTTTGTATATTCATACAGCATCCTTCCTTAATCCCAAATTAGTGCTTTTTGATTACAAGCAGTTTTGAATCTTTGTTGGCTATTTCACTAAGTGAAATAAACACATACCCAGTAGGGTAGAATATACTTCTGAATGAATGACCAGGGACTATTTCACTAATTTGCTTCTAAGTCTTTGCAATCATGTACATAAAATGTTGGACTGATGCTTTTCCTCTAACAAAATGAGAAGTGGTTGTTAATTTTTTATCATTCCCCTGAATAAACTGTGCCATTGCTCATGTATGTACAACCAGAATGAACCTCAAACAGAAATCATTACTGACATGTAAAGAGGATTATGTGAGTTTCTTGCAGCATTTTATCCAGAGATATATTTTCCTGAAGATACTTTACATTTGTATTCAATCACTTTCTTGCTTTCTAAAACATATTTTGATTCTTAAAAATATTGGTATTATGACTTGGGCATGATATTGGATAGAATCAGGCTTGGAGAGGTCATTAAAATCACCTTTTGCTTCCTTTCAGGCAATTAAGAATTCATTTTGAAACTTCATCTATTCAAGGTTAGGAACTCCACCATCTTCTGGCAAGCCATTTAAATATTTAACAACATTTTATGTCAGGATTTCTTTTCTCACAAATAATACAGCTGAAACGCCTTTGGTCATTTTATGTTCTTTCAAACCTTGAGGCAAAAAGTAAGTGGTTGGTTACCATTTCCACAAAGTTGTGAGTTTATAGTAAAATCATGGATTTGAAATCGTAAGTCTTTTATTAAACACATCAAAGGTTGTCTTTATCATTTAAAAAAATCAGTTTCTTTAAAGTGATCCTTTATTATGTTAACTTTTAAGGCATTTTCTTTTTAACATGTATTTATTATTTACTTGGCTACACTGGATCTCCGTTGCTGTGTGGGATTTCTCTAATCGCAGTGAGTGGGGGCCACTCTGTGCAGTGGCGCATGGGCTTCTCACTGCCAATTGCGGTTTCTCTTTTTGCGGAGCCCAGGCTCTGGGTGTGTTTCAGTAGTTCTGTTACACTGGCTTTGTTGCTCCATGGCATGTGGAACCTTCCCAGACCAGGGATGGGACTCCTGTCCCCTGCATTGGCAGTTGGGTTCTTAACCACTAGACCACCAGGAAAGTCCATGTCAAATTTTATTGTTAGGCTCATATTTATAAATTGTTGTTGTTCAGTCACTAAGTCACGTCCAACTCTTTATAACCCCATGGACTGCAGCACGCCAGGCTTTCCTGTTCTTCACTATCTCCCAGACTCTGCTCAAACTCATGTTTATTGAGTTGGTGACGCCATTAAAGAAAGTTGAGTGCCAAAGAATTGACGCTTTTGAACTGTGGTTTGGAGAAGACTTTTGAGAGTCCCTTGGACTGCAAGGAGATCAAGCCAGTCCATTCTAAAGGAGATCAGTCCTGGGTGTTCACTGGAAGGACTGATGCTGAAACTGAAACTCCAATACTTTGGCCACATGATGCAAAGAACTGGATTTGCAAAATCTGCAACTCATTGGAAAAAACCCTGATGTTGGGAAAGATTGAGGGCAGGAGGAGAGGGGGACGACAGAGGATGAAATGGTTGGATGGCATCATGGACTCAATGGACATGAGTTTGAGTCAGCTCCGGGAGATGGTGATAGACAGGGAAGCCTGGTGTGCTGCAGTCCATGGGGTCTCAAAGAGTCGGACACAACTGAGCGACTGAACTGAACTGATGCCATTAAACCATCTCATCCTCTGCTGCCCTCTTCTCCTTTTGCCTTCAATCTTTCCCAGCATCAGGATCTTTTCCAATGAGTTGGCTCTTTGGAGCATCAGGTGGCCAAAGTATTGGAGCTTCATCTCTAGCATCAGTCTTTCCAATGAGTATTCAGGGTTGGTTTTCTTTAGGATTTCTTGTAAATATTTGTAAAATATTTGAACAGATACTGTCCAAAGATATGAATGTAAAATTTTGATAGAAGACACTTTTACAAGAGTCTTGTGGAAGGGAATATCTGTGGGACTAGGTAGAAGAAGGACTAAGAATTGCTCTATTAAAAGGAGGAGGAGGGAGATCCATTGGCAGTCCAGTGGTTAGGAATCTGCCTGTCAGTGCAGGAGACACTGATTCAATCCCTGGTCTGGGAAGATTCCACATGCTGGGGGACAACGACGCCCTCAAGTTTCATTGAACTGAAGCCCACATGTCTAGAGCCCATGAACCACAAGAAAAACCACCGCCCTGAGAAGCCTGCCCACCACACGTTCACAGCAACCAGAGAGATGAGTCAAGAGTCACTGGACAGGAAGGGCTAAAGTTAAGCGAAAAAAAAAAAAAAATCCAGATCATCATTTTTCACAACCAGAAGTGAATTTCACACAAAATTGAAGGGGGTTTTGACCCTTGAGAGTAGAGGAGTGTGTGGAGGCGGAAGGCAAATCTGCAAGCAGCCGATGAGTGAACGGTCCATCTCCTGGATGCAGGAATGGAAAGACTGGCTGAAACAGATGATCTCAAGCATCTCTGTAATGAGCTGAATTTATGGCTGAGTGCAAGGCCAAGGGCATTTGTTAGTAAATAACAAGGAGAGTGTGACCGTGTCCCGATCATGGACCTATAATCAGTCAGAGGTTGGTCTCCTGGGAGATTGTTAGGAGGAAAACACTGCCATGGCCAGACACTGATGCATGCGGGGGCTCATTAATGGCTTATGGGATCAGATATCTAATTTCTGTACATGTGGAACTTCTGTTTATTAAGGAAGCAGGGAGAAATGACTGAGAGACCCTGTGACTCTCCTTCATAGTCTGGTTTCTAAAAGACAGCAAATGTTGGAGTGAAACTTAATTTAACTGCAAATATTTGGAAGAGCTAATGAGATCATATTTTATTCTGACATCGAAGATTTTGATGAACACCATGCCTAGTGTGAGTAGCCTCGTACTTATGGAATGTATTGACAAAGATGTGTGTTAAAATCTATGAATAAAGTCATAGCAATAGATTCATATATTACGAGTGGTGGGTAGGGAGTAAGGTCTGCGCTGTACTTAGTCGCTCAGTCATGTCCAACTCTTTGTGGCCCCATGGACTCTAGTCCACCTGGCTCCTCTGTCCATGGAATTCTCCAGGCAAGAATACTGGGGTGGGTTGCCATGCCCTCCTCCAGGAGATCTTCCCAACCCAGGGATCAAACCCAGGTCTTCCTCATTGCAGGCAGATGCTTTACTGTCTGAACCGCCAGAGAAGACCTTTTGCAGTGTAACAAATGCAATAATGTAGAACAATTAATAATGTAACAAATAATGTTGAATAAGTCATACTGTAACAAATGCAATAAAGTAGAATTCAAGATACTCTGATGACCTTGGTAGTTTTGATGAAGATGATACCCTCAGCAGAACTGACCTGTTGGCAGGCAGGCTTAAGCCATATTCTCACTGATCAGGAGAAGCAGGCGAGTCCCTGTTGTCGTTCAGTTGCTCAGTCATGACCGACTCTTTCCGACCCCATGGCCTGCAGCACGCCAGGCTTCCCTGTCATCCACTATCTCTCGGAGTTTGCTCAAATTCATGTCCCTTGTGTTGGTGATGACATCCAACCACCTCACCCTCTGCCATCCTCTTCTTCTTTTGCCTTCAGTCTTTCCCACCGTCAGGCTCTTTTCCAGGGAGTCTCTATGTGTCATATAAAAGCTGATCTAGTCAGATCAATACATAGTGCATGAAAATGAACTGTAAGTCTGATGTATAAAAGTCAGGATCTGCCAATATATGAATTCTCAAACCTGACAAAATGGGATTCCCCAAAATCTATTGTGATGATAGAAACAAATTCCTAAGTACTTTCTATACCTTGGGAATCTTGTGTGAACTAGTAAGTATTGTCCTCATTGTTATCAGAATTATTATTTGACATTTTGCTAAACTTTCTCTTTCTGTTGGATATTTGCATGCCAGCAGGCATGTTTTGATGGGCAAATGAAAACTTAGGAACTCCTTCCTGTAAGACAGGAACATCTACATTAAAGGCTATTTGAAGGTGAAGTATCTACTAAGTTGTCTAGTGTGTCTTTCCACCAGAGAAGTCAAGATGGACTGGGAGGTGCCAATAACAGTGGTCAGATTACCACCAAGAATTGGAGCCTGCATGTGTCTCTTTAACTTCCTGAAAGATGGAGCTTGGACGTACTCAGTGATGTATTTTTGTTCTGTGCCCATTGTCACTTGTCCTTTCCAACTGGATGAAAATGTATTCCCCTGGGAGCCACTGAAACTCTGATCAAAAAGGATTAGCAGTTATCTCCCACAACAATTACTCTAGACACAGGTGCATCCAGGTGTGGGCCAGTTGCTCAGAAATATCATTAAAGACAGGGACCATTTCTATCCACCTAATTCTCCATGAGTGCACACATGCTCAGTCACTTCAGTCGTGTCTGACTCTTTGCAGCTCCGTGGACTGTAGCCCGCCAGGCTCCTCTGTCCATGGGATTCTCCAGGCAAGAATACTGGAGTGGGTTGCCATGCCCTCCTCCAGGGGATCTTCCCGACCCAGGGGTCAAATCCATGTCTCCTGCATCTTTTGCATTGCAGGTGGATTCTTCACTGCTGAGCCACTGGGCAAGCCCTCTACTTCTCCATCTTCAGTCTATGGACCTTTTAACTTAGTGCTTATTTGTCGCAAGGTGCCTGTCATCCTACAGAAGTATTCTAGGTATCAAGATGGGACTTGAGGATAAGAAAGGGCAGACAGGAAGAGAAACCTTCCTGTGGCTCTCTCTTCTCACATCAGTGAAGAAACATTATTTCAAAAAGACATCCTTTTTCATCTCTGTGATTAGAACGTTGTGACCTGGCCACATGTTCCTGAAAACTGCATGAGAAGCTGGAAGATGGAGTATATGAACAAAGGAAATGAGACAGTCACGGCTGACCTGACCAATCGCACTGGAGTCTAATTATGCATAACTGTGGGTCTGCAGGCCTGCTGGGCTGTTGGTCAGAGCAGCTTGCACTCTCCTACAGGTGTGAACTGGGTCCCTTGTGCTATTTCTTACAGTTGCTATGTGCCCCTCACTCTGTCTCTTTGTTGGCTCAGGCTGCCATTACTAGTATGAAGAATCGATGCTCTTGAATTCTGGTGCTGGAGAAGACTCTTAAGAATCCCTTGGACAGCAAGGAGATCAAACCTATCAATCATAAGGGAAATCAACCCTGAATATTCACTGGAAGGGCTGATGCTCAAGCTCTAATACTTTGTCCACTTGATGCAATGACCTGATTCACAGGAAAAGATCCTGATGCTGAAAAAGATTGTGGGCAGGAGAAGAAAGGAGTGACAGAGGATGAGTTGGTTGGATAGCATCACCAACCCAATGGACATGAGTTTGAGCAAACCATAGGAGATAGTGAAGGACAGGGAAGCCTGATGTGCTGCAGACCATGGGGTTGCAAAGAGTCAGACATGACTGAGCAACTGGAAAAAACCAAATAATCTGGGTGGCTTAAACAACAAAGATTTGTTTTCTCATACTTCTGGAGGATGGAAGTCTGAGATCAGGGTCCTAGCATGGAAGACTCTCTTTTTGGTTTGCAGATGACCACCTTCTTGCTGTGTTCTCTTGTGGCCCCTACTCAGAGCCTGCTCATGGAAAGATAAAGTGAGCAAGCCCTTTGGTGTCTCTTCCCAGAAGGGCTCTCTTCCCCATTGTAAGGATTCCACCCTCAAGGTCTCACTTAATCCTCATTACTTGCCAAAGGCTCCATTTCAAATGTCATCACTTGCAATTGCTGTTCAGTTGCTCAGTCCTGTCTGAATCCCTGAGAACCCATGGACTGCAGCACGCCAGGCTTCCCTTTCCTTCAACATGTCCCAGAGCTTGGTCAAACTCATGCCTTGACTTGGTGATGCCATCCAACCATCTCATCCTCTGTCATCCCCTTCTCCTCCTGCCCTCAATCTTTCCCAGCATCAGGGTCTTTTCAAACGAGTCAGCTCTTCACATCAAGAGGTCAAGGTATTGGAGCTTCCACTTCAGCATCAGTCCTTCCAATGAATATTCAGGGTCGATTTCCTTTAGGATTGACTGCCTGGGTCTCCTTGCAGTCCAAGGGACTCTCAAGAGTCTTCTCCAACACCACAGTTCAGAAGCATCAATTTTTCATCACTCAGTTTTCTTTATGGTCCAACTCTCACATCCATACATGACTACTGGAAAAACTATAGCTTTGACTAGATGGACTTTTGTCGGCAAAGTAATGTCTCTGCTTTTTAATATGCTATCTAGGTTGGTCATAGCTTTTCTTCCAAGAAGCAAGTGTCTTTCAGTTTCATGGCTGCAGTCACCATCTGCAGTGATTTTGAAGCCCAAGAAAATAAAGTCTGTCACTGTTTCCATTGTTTCCCCATCCATTTGCCATGAAGTGATGAAATTGACTGCCTTGATCTTTCTTTTTAAATTGTTGAGTTTTAAGGCAGCTTTTTCACTCTCCTCTTTCCTTTTCATTAAGAGGCTCTTTAGTTCTTCTTCGCTTTCTGCCATAAGGGTCGTGTCATCTGCATATCTGAGGTTATTGATATTTCTCCCAGCAATCTTGATTCCAGCTGGTGCTTCATCCAGTTTGGCATTTTGCATGATGTACTCTGCATATAAGCTAAATAAGCAGGGTGACAATATACAGCCTTGATGTACTCCTTTTCCTATTTGGAACCAGTCCATTGTTCCATGTCTGGTTCTAACTATTGCTTCTTGACCTGCATACAAGTTTTGCAGGAGGCAGGTAAGGTGGGCTCATATTCCCATTTCTTTAAGAATCTTCCACAATTTGTTGTGATCCACATTGTCAAAGGCTTTATTGTAGTCAATGAAACAGAAATAGATGTTTTTCTGGAATTATCTTACTTTTTCTAGGATCCAACAGATATTGGCAATTTTATCTCTTGTTTCTCTTTCTTTTCTAAATCCAGATCGATCATCTGGAAGTTCATGTTTCATGTACAGTTGGAGCCTGGCTTGGAGAATTTTGAGCATTACTTTACTAGCGTGTGAGACGAGTGCAATTGTGTGGTAGTTTGTACATAAGAGGCATTGCCTTTCTTTGGGAATGGAATGAAAACTGACCTTTTCCAGTACTGTGGCCACTGCTGAGTTTTCTGTTTGCTGACATATTGAGTGCAGCACTTTCACAGAATCATCTTTTAGGATTTGAAATAGATCAGCTGGAATTCCATCACCTCCATTAGCTTTGTTCATAGTGATGCTTCCTAAGGCCCACTTGACTTCACGTTCCAGGATATCTGGCTCTAGGTGAGTGATCACACCATCGTGGTTATCTGGGTCATGAAGATCTTTTTTGTACAGTTCTTCTGTGTATTCTTGCCACCTCTTCTTAATATCTTCTGCTTCTTTAGGTCCATATCATTCCTACCCTTTTATTGTGCCCATTTTTGCCTGAAATGTTCCCTTGGTATCTCTATCATCACTTAGAGGTTAGAAATGCTAGCTAGAAAAGAGACAACATACCCTCTCCTCCCCCTACATCAGCTTTCTGCTGGATTCTGGATAAGCTGGAATGGACTAATGTTTAATGCAAGATTGAAATTCTGACCAGTGTATGCATGCTATGTCACTTCAATTGTTCCGACTCTTTGTGGCCTCATGGACTGTAACCCATCAGTCTCCTCTGTTCCTGGCATTCTCCAGACAAGAATACTGGAGTGGGTTTCCATTTCCTTTTCCAGGAGATCTTCCCAACCGAGGGATCAAACCAGCATTTCTTAGTCTCCTGCATTGGCAGGCAAGTTCTTTACCACTAGCGCTACCTGGGAACTTCCCATATATTCACAATGGAATATTGTATAAAGTGAAAGCTGCTCAGTCCTGTCTGACTCTTTGTGACCCCATGGACTATACAGTCCATTGAGTTCTCCAGGCCAGAATACTGGAGTGGGTAGCCTTTCCTCGTCCAGGGGATATTCCCAACTCAGGGATCAAACCTAGTTCTCCTGCATTGCAGGTGGATTCTTTACCAACTGAGCCACAAGGGAAGCTCAGTAATACTGGAGTGGATAGCTATCCCTTCTCCAGCAGATTTTCCGACCCAGGAATCAAACCGGGGCCTTCCGCATTGCAGGCGGATTCTTTACCAACTGAGCTATCAGGGAATATTGTATACTCAACCATAAAAAAGAATGAAGTAATACCATTTGTAGCAACATGGACGGACCTAGAAATTGTCATACTAAGTGAAGTGTGTCAGGCAGAGAAAGATAATTACCATATGATATCACACATGGAATCTAAAATATGATACAAATGAACTTATATGTAAGAGATGTGGGTTTGATCTCTGGGTCAGCAAGATCTGCTGGAGGAGGAAATGGCAACTCACTCCAGTATTCTTGCCTGGAGAATCCTATGGATAGAGGAGCCTGGTGGCTACAGTTCATAGGGTCACAAAGAGTTGGACATGACTGAAACCACTTAGCTGCAGCAGTATACCACATCTCTTTTGTCCGTCCATCTATTGATGAACATTTAGGTTGCTTGGCTATTGTAAATAGTGCTGTTATGAACATTGGGGTACATGGATGTTTCTGAATTAAAGTTTTCATCTTTTCCAAATATATGTCCAGAAGTGGGACTGCTGAATCATATGGTAACTCTATTTTTAGTTGTATAAGGAATCTTTGTTCTGTTTTCCATAATGGCTGCACCACAATTTACATTCCCACCACCAGCGTAGGAGGCTGCCTGAATTTTCATCCTGAAACAGGGATATAAAAACCAGCCTCATTGAATAAATTCTAAGAGACAGTGGAGGGGACAAAAATAGAGTTACATTTTAGGAGGCAAGCTTGTTCAGCTTAGCTGTAATAGAGCTCTATTTTGCTCCCCAATCCATTTTTAAGGGGAAAAAATATAATTTGTCAGAATAGTGGTTTGATAGAGCGGTCATACCAGGACGTGATCTCTAGATTTGAGAATTTTCACAGGTAGTTTTCTCTGGGAAAACCTGGAATTAAAGCATTTCAAGTAGCTGTAATACCCACGGTGACCGCCTGGTGGCAGCCATCTACGAAAGCTGCACCAGGTCGCTGTCGCTGGAAACCCTGGGCTTCTGTGTAAATAACATTTTTTCGTCTCCATACCTCTAGTGCAATGCCTATTGCTTTTGGTGGAAGTTCTATTTTCCCTGACAGTGTTTGCTTTGTAGTGGCGTCTTCTTTGGCTCTGTGAGGCCAACTTCTGTGATGCTTTCTGAATATCATATATTCTGGTTCTGTTTATCTTCATGCAGTTTGGAGGAAATTTAGCAATTGGAAATCTCTAATGGCTTGGAGGACTTTCTTTTGTCTTCTCGTTTAATTCAAATGCAGATTGACTCACTGAGAATGAAAAGCCGCTCTTCCTTTTCCCTGGAAAACTTTCCTCAAAGAAGGCTGCTGCTGCTGCTAAGTCACTTCAGTCGTGTTCGACTCTGCATGACCCCATAGACAGAAGCCCACCAGGGTCCCCCGTCCCTGGGATTCTCCAGGCAAGAACACTGGAGTGGGTTGCCATTTCCTTCTGCAATGTGTGAAAGTGAAGTCGCTCAGTCGTGTCCGACCCTTAGCGACCCCACGGACTGCAGCCTACCAGGCTCCTCCATCCATGGGATTTTCTAGGCAATAGTACTGGAGTGGCTTGCCATAAAAACCCTTACCCACAGAGAGAGAAGATTTTCTGCTCCCCTAGAGGTTTCATTATTCATGTTTGCACATGTCATTAGCAGGGTGAGTTTTCTTTATATTTGTACCAGATGGTGGTTTTTTTTTTTTTTAGAAGAGGCATAGAAATTTCCTTCATTATAATGTATTACAAATGAATCTTTCCTAATTAACTCACTTCTTTAGCAACAAAATCGCATTTACAGGGATCCAGTACCAGGCTCCTCCATCCATGCGATTTTCCAGGCAAGAGTACTGGAGTGGGTTGCCATTGCCTTCTCTGAAGTGAGTCTTTAGTACCCAGAAAAAAAGTCTGATTTTGCAAACCAACTGTCTTCCCATGACTCTGTAGAAATGAGGGTCAGCTTTTGTCTGGATGGAGGTGGTGGTATGGGGGGTATAGAAAGCCATGCCCGTCAGGTTTGAGTAAGCTGGATTCTGAAACTGGGGCCAGAGCTTGTGGCTAAAATAGCTGTGTGTCCTCACAGCCCAACAATTAGGTTTGCTGTGATTCTGAGGTGAAACCATTCTTTAAGGCCATGAACTCTGCACATGTGGCAGGTACAGATGTTGAAGCTGAAACTCTAATACTTTGACCACCTAATATGAAGAGCTGACTCATTTGAAAAGACCCTGATGCTGGGAAAGATTGAAGGCGGGAGGAGAAGGGGACGACAGAGGATGAGATGGTTGGATGGCATCCCTGATTCAATGGACATGGGTTTGAGTAAACTCTGGGAGTTGGTGATGGACAGGGAGGCCTGGTGTGCTGCGGTCCATGGGATTTCAAAAAGTCGGACACGACTTAGTGACTGAACTGAACTGAAAGAGTTGACTGACATAATGAGGACAGCTGGATGTGGTCTCTGAGCTCACAGTGCCGACAATCAGTGGATGGAACAAGCAGGACTTCCAACAAAACACTCAAAGAAGTGAATGTATAGTCAGAGACCGAGGTTAGTGCTCAGAAGGAAAAGAAAGTGTTGTAGAAATGAAAGAAACAACTAACAACAGAACATGCTCCAGGCTGGAATGTCAGGCAAGGACTCCCTAAGTAGGTACCTGTGCTTGTGTGCTCAGTCATGGCAGTCCTGTCTGACTCTTGTGGCCCTGTAGAGCTGCCAGGCTCCTCTGTCCATGGGATTCTCCAGGCAAGAATACTGGAGTGGATTGCCATGCCCTCCTCCAGGGGGTCTTCCCAACCCAGGGATTGAACCACCAGTCTCCCGAGTCTCCTGCATTGCAGGCGGATTCTTTAACACTGAGCCACCGGGGAGGCCTTCAGTGAAATTTAGAAGGTAGTCGACAAAGGCCAGGGAAAGGGCAGTGGAGCAGAGAGAAGACAGTGTAGGTGAAATAGAATGGACGTCTGCAGATGCTCGAGGTAGGGATGAGTATGATGTGTCTGAGCAGCGGAAGGGAGGTTCTGAAGGTTGGAGCACAGAGTGAGAGGGAGAGATTGTGAAATAAGCCTGGAGGGAAAGTCTGGGCTAACCCTGAGGCCCACAGCAGGAGTGGAGGAGCTGTTGGTGATGGACTTGGTGTGTTTTCAGTCTGTTCAGTCACTCAGTCCTGTCTGACTCTGCGACCCCATGGACTGCAGCACGCCAGGCCTCCCTATCCATCACCAACTCCCGGAGTTTATTCAAACTCATGTCCATTGAGTCGGTGATGCCATCCCACCATCTCATCCTCTGTCGTCCCCTTCTCCACCTGCCCTCAATCCCTCCCAGCATCAGGGTCTCTTCAAATGAGTCAGCTTTTCACATCAGGTGGCCAAAGTATTGGAGTTTCAGCTTCAGCATCAGTCATTCCAATGAACACCCAGGACTGATCTCCTTTAGGATGGACTGGTTGTATCTCCTTGCAGTCCAAGGGACTCTCAAGAGTCTTCTCCAACACCACAGTTCAAAAGCATCAATTCTTCAGCTCTCAGCTTTCTTTATAGTCCAACTCTCACATCCATACATGACTACTGGAAAAACCATACCCTTGACTAGACGGACCTTTGTTGGCAAAGTAATGTCTCTGGTCTCTGGTTGTTAATATGCTGTCTAGGTTGGTCATAACTTTTTGGTGTGTGTAGACACAAAAATCGGAGAAGGCAATGGCAACCCACTCCAGTACTCTTGCCTGGAAAATCCCATGGACGGAGGAGCCTGGCAGGCTGCAGTCCATAGGGTCGCGAAGAGTCGGACACAACTGAGCGACTTCACTTTCATTTTTCACTTTCACGCATTGGAGAAGGAAATGGCAACCCACTCCAGTATTCTTGCCTGGAGAATCCCAGGGACGGGGGAGCCTGGTGGGCTGCCATCTATGGGGTCGCACAGAGTCGGACACGACTGAAGTGACTTAGCAGCAGTAGCAGCAGCAGCAGACACAAAAATAGCCCTCTGGCTGCAGCAGTGGAGTGTGGAAGTGAAGGGTGCCCTGGACTCTGAAAGAGCAGAGCTTTAGCTGTGTTAATCCTGAGAAAAGAAAAGGGTGTGTGGGCTGGAGCAGAGAGGGCAAGCAGGCAAGAACTGGATTCAGATGGGTGGGATCTAAATGAGGCTGAACGTTGAGGCGAACTCACTGGGGAGGGAATATTCAGGAAGACCAAAGTCATAGATCCTTCTGAGCTGAGTCCTAAATGTTTTGTAGTCTCTTCAATGAATAAAGGAACAGAGATTGAAGACAGACTCCAGGGTGAAACATGTCTCAGACGTCTGTAACAGGAACAGAGAAAGACTGGAATCTCCCCAGAGGGTGCAATGGAAAGGGAGACAAAAGAATTTAGCAAATGAATAAATCATACAGTTAAGCTCTTCAGCAAAGATGTCTTGCACACGATGGTTATTTTTTTTCCCTGCTCTGCTTTCTCTCTTTTCTCATCCCTTCCTTCCTTCCTTTCCCTGCCTCCTTTCTCTTTGCAGAATTTTGTTAAATTTGCTCAAGTTCAATTTTAGAAAGTCTCAAATTTTTCTACCTTATGGATCATTATGATCTTTTGCAGAATTTTGGGAAAGGGTTTGTGCATATTTTGGTATAATTCAGTAATTTTTCTTAAAGACAAGCTCCCTGGCCCTCCTGGGGATTTGCCACAGTGTTAAAGCATTTTTATTTTAATGCCTTTTTCATTCTGCATTTTTGCATTTTACTGCATCTTTTAACTCTAAATATAATTTGGGGCAAATTAACCTCTTTGCTTCAGTTTCTTAATTTGAAAAATAGGTTAATAATCTGATGATATAATAATTGTGCCTTTCTAATGTGTTGTTTTGGGGATTAAATAAGTTAAAAAATTTTAAAGTGCATTGTAAGCATGCCATAAATGTTACCTATAATTATGAGCTGTTATTATGGGATGGGGAAGGATAACAAATTGGGGGACCCAGAGAACCACAGCAGTGGAAATTTTAAGTGCGTTTAAGGTACCCAGGAGGTGAAAGCCAGTGTTCTCTGGAGATTCACTTTGCGTCACACAAAGGAAGCTTTTCTATAGTGAGTGGAGAGGAGGGTATGGGTGTTTATGCTTGTATGGCAAGGTGGAGGAATAAACGTGTTTTAGGAGTTCCCTGGTGGCCCAGTGGTTAGGACTCTGGGCTTTCATTGTCATGGCCCTGGTTCAATCCCTGGTCAGGGAATTGAGACATGTACTGCTGCTAAGTCACTTGTCGTGTCCGACTCTGTGTGACCCCGTAGACGGCAGCCCACTAGGCTCCCCCATCCCTGGGATTCTCCAGGCAAGAATACTGGAGTGGGTTGCCATTTCCTCCAATGCATGAAAGTGAAAAGTGAAAGTAAAGGCGCTCAGTCGTGTCCGACTCTTCGCGACCCCATGGACTGCAGCCTACCAGGCTCCTCCATCCATGGGATTTTCCAGGCAAGAGTACTGGAGTGGGGTGCCATTGCCTTACATGTACACACTGCTGTATTTAAAATGGGTAGCCAGCAAGGTCCTACTGGATAGCAAAGGAAACTTTGCTCAGTGTTATGTGGCAGGCTGGATGGGAGGAGAATTTGGAGAATGGATATGTGTATATGTGTGGCTGAGTCCATTCCCTGTTCACTGAAACTATCTCAGCCTTGTTCCTTAATTGGCTACATTGTCATTGTTGTTCAGTTGCTAAGTTGTGTTCGACTCTTTTCAACCCTGTGATCTGCAGTACGCCAGGCTTCTCTGTCCTTGACTATCTCCCAGAGTTTGCTCAAACTCATGTCCATTGAGTTGGTGGTCCCATCCAATCATCTCTTCCTCTGTTGTCCCCTTCTTCTCCTGCCCTTAATCTTTCCAAGTATCAGCATCTTTTCCAATGAATCTTGGCTCTACCTCAATGAAAAAAAAAGAGTAAATGTGTTTTATACCCCTTTGTGTTTCTTTTGATGGGCCTTTTCTTAGTGATATGAGGAACGTGGCTACAGCTTAATAATAGCAGTAATGAGAACCAAGGCTGAGTACTTCCACTGTGCCTACAAGGAGAAAGGAGGGCCTCACTAGTACTTGCTTTATCTTGATGAACCCCATAAGAGCTCTAAGAGGTCGAGTTTATTCTTATGTTTATCTTAGCAATGAGAAAACGGAGATTGTATACCATACTCTAGGTTACCTTGATCATTAAGTGTCAAAGCTGGGTTTGAATCCAGACATTCTAGCTTTAGAGCCAAACATATATGAACAACCTCCATTTTCCCAATACACTTTCACTCCTAAGATTTTCTCAAATGTCCAAAAGCTTGTACCTTCTTTAAGAAGAAGTCAGGCAAACTTTTCTTTCTCTAGTTTAAAAGAGGAGAGTTTAACCAGAGAAGGTACATGTTGCTTGAAACGATCTTTAAGGGCACATGTAATCCTGAGTTTCCATAATTCAATGAATAAATAAATGATGAATTCAAAGAAGTCGATAACAATGGTGATGAGAAATGTTGTGTTTGTACAATCAAATCACTGTCTGGTGGTTGGTCACAAAGAGTGAGAAAGACACTTTAAGTGAAAGGGCGGAACAGATTCCACCTTCCATATGCTGACATTTATTTTTTCACTCAACACAAGCGTATTAAGTACCTCCTATGACCCAGGCACTGTACCGTGTTATCATATCAGAATCCCTGTCTTCACGATGTTTGTGGCTCCGTGGAAAAGGAATGGAGGGGAACGACTTTTTAAGTACACAGGTAACAGAGGTTTTTAACAGGGATGTATAAATAAATTATGGGAATGGAGAGAATCTATTTGTAGTGAAGACTGGTTAAGATAAAAATATGAGTCAACAGTGGCAAGCAGTATGAGAAACTCTACATGGATTGGGGGAGGCAAACACATTGTAAGCAGTGAAAATGGAGGAAGCAGCCTCTGGCTGAGAAGAATGGAGAGAGACAATTTGAAGAGAAAAGGAAGAGAGGAGGTGAGTGAGAGGCCTTACTGCGTTGGATCAGAGTTCCATGTTGACACTGGCTATCTTTCCTGGGTGTCTTAAGACACAACAGATGTGGAACCAAACCTGACCTAACACGTAAAACCAAACCTAACACATCAAACCTAACATAAATCCAAGCCTAACACATAAACTTAATGCATAAAACCTATAACCAAACCTAACACATAAAACCAAAGCAGAGCTACAGACAAGAATAGTCAAGGGACAGAGATAGAAGGACGGAAGTTGCCTGTTTCCCACTACTATAGGCAGTGTGCACTCGACAGCTTCTACTTCCATTCAGATTCTGCAGAGACTGTAACTTCTGTCCCTTTTATTTGTCCTTTTGTAACTGCAGTGCTCGATGGGGAAGTGTTAGCAGGATGTCCATAAATGGGCAATTGTGGTGGAGATGGTTAGGAATGGAGTAGCCTCAGAGTAGTCAACAAGAAAGTATGTATTGGGTTGGCCAAAATGTTACTGGGGCTTCCCAGGTGGTGCAGTGGTAAAGAGTCAACCTACCAAAGCAGGTTCGATCCCTGTCTCCAACCTGTCCATGCTGTTCCATCCCTGTCCCCAGGGGGTCAGGAAGATCCTCTGGAGCAGGAAATGGCAAACCACTCCAGTATTCGTGCCTGGAGAATTCCAATGACAGAGAAGCCTGGTGGGCTACAGTCCATGGGGTCACAAAGAGTCAGACACGACTGAGAACCCATGCATCACATCACAAAATGTTCACATTTTCCATAAGCTGCTATGGAAAAACCTGAGCTTTCGGACCAACTCAGTAAATATATCTTAGGCTCAGAAAGGAGAACAGAAGCGTTGCCAAACACTAACACTTTTTTCTCTGAGTTTTTCTTTATTTACTCTCTTCCTTTGGGCTCTGTGAGTATGTTGTGTCTCTAGTAAAAGTCAAGACTTTTTCATTCATCAATACTTCTAAAAAGGGGCCATTGATGAATAATAATTGGGTTTTCTGGCCCTGGCCTCATTTCTGAGATGAATCTTCTGAGTCAGTTCATTTGAGCTGTATGAAAGACACTTAGTTGATAATGAGACAACTTTCCTAATTAACTAAGCCTTAAGAACAAATTATCTCAGCCCACAGAGAGGGCCACCTTTGCCCTCATTCAAAGGACTGGCAGATGGTGGGGTTGTGGGAGGTTTGAAGCTGATTTTCTTTGGAGTTTCAAACAGAATGTTGATTGAGAGTAGAGGGTTAACTTCAGTATGTCTATCTCTGCACAGTTAAGCAGCTAGCCATCTTCACGGGTCACTCAGAGAACTGTGAGCCCAGGGCAGCAGAAAGTGCTGTGTTGGAGGCTCACTCCTCCATTACCTGGTTTATGGAGACTCTCTTGTCCATTTGACGCCATTATGTTCACAGTTCCTCCTCTTTGCCCTCAGAGGAAATGAGTATTTTCCTGTCACTTCCTAGGGCTCCTGGTCAATTTCCTCTTCTCCCCATGGGCCTTAGATGTTTTTCATTGTTGCCTGCTGTTGCTTTGTGAGACTCACAGAAAGAGCCTATGGAGAAAGCAAGGTCTGCTACTCTGGGTAGGATGATGTTTCCCAGATCTCATTACCATTCCAGCAGAATGTTTTTATAAATGGCAAACACGTCCACTGGCAATCCATCTATCAGGTCTAATATCTCTTTGTTGCTGTTGTTTAGTCGCTAAGACGTGTCTGACTCTTTTGCAGCCCTATGGCTCTTTTTGAGCCCACCAGGGTCCTCTGCCCATGGGATTTCCCAGGCAAGGATACTGGGATGGGTTGCCATTTTCTTCTCCAGGGGATCTTCCCAACCCAGGGATCAAACCCAGGTCTCTCGCATTGCAGGCAAATTCTTTACCAGCTGAGCCACATCTCTTTAACATCCTATAAATAAGTTCTTAAACATATCAAATAAGCCAGCCTGCTTTTCTGGCAGGCACTTGTAGACTGCAAAATAAATAAAATCAAATGGCTTTAATCGTCTTCTGGAAGAAATTTATTTTCTTTCCTCTTAGCAGATGGCTACGTGTACGGTAGACTTCATATTGAATAGCCACTTTGTAAGTCATCGGCTGCAGGGGCCAGCGTTATTGTTCCTTTTTTGCATTGACTTATAATAAGGAAAGTGTAATAGAAGCTTCAAAGCTAGTCTAATGAGGGTGACCTAGTTGGGAGAAATGTTAAAACATCTCCAGTGTAAAACCTTTTTAATTCTCACCAACGATAAGACGAATCATTTGGAGTCCCGATACTTCCAATTAGCGAGTGAGAGGCTCTGATTAAAAAATCAGGCCCAGTGCATGGCAGAGGGTGTTTTGGTTCTTTATTTTGATAAGTGGTTTTAAGTATTTATTATAATAATCCACAGCCTGTGGACTAATGGGCTGTAGTATGTCTTTTAACTGCGATAAAGCCTTGAGAAAATGGGGCCTCCTTGTAAGCACTTGCAGTTAAATCTTGGCTGGGAAGTAAAATGAGGCCACTTTTTTGGATCACAATGATCATGTTTTCGGATTAATGAAGTGAAAAAATAGATCATTTTACCATATAGGAATTACAATACCGCATACAGAAGACTACGAATAAAAGGCATTAATTGCTATTAATGGCTTTGATGTCTATCCTGAAGCACTGCATTTAATTGCTTTCTTCAGTTGCCTTCTTCAATTATTTGGATTTCTCTTTCATTATGGAAGAAAAACTCCCCCAGTTTTATGGCCTGGTCTTCTAACATCAGAACTGGAGTGAGATTTCCAAGGCCGCTTCCTCTGCTGGCTTCTTCTGTCACATCAGAATCTTGTCTGCATGACTTCCCTGGTGGTCCAGTGGCTAAGACTTCAACTTCTGATGCAGGGGGTGTGGATTTGATTTCTGGTCGGGGAGCTAAGCACCCACATGCCTCATGGCCAAAAAACCCAAGAACATAAAACAAAAACACTATTGTAATAAATTCAATAAAATCTTTAAAAATGGTCCACACCAAAAATAATTTCCTCAGCCAGCTTTATTTAACCTGTTGCTCTGTCTCTGACTCAAGACAGCTTGTGGATGCAAGCACTCCTGTGACAGGTGGTGGAGAACCCCTCAGCGGATGCTAACAATCCACTAAGAACCTTCTTAATGTGTAAATCCAAGCAGGATGGACATGCAGGCAAATCTCTTGGCCCTGATGTGTTTGCCCAGGCCATTTAAGAGCCGTTGTCATCAGTGTGATCAGTTCCTTGTTCAGGACAACAGGGAAGTTAAAATATCTCTGCCTCTCAGAAGTTTGCCAGCTACTTGAGGCCATTCTGGATGCAAGTTCCTGAATGATGCTCTGCCCTTCTTTTTAGCTATGAAGGTCCTTACCAGAATGTTTTGAGTTCCCATAAATGACATGGACTCTACAAGCACTGAAGGGATGGTTTTATTGACAGGCTTTTGTGTAGTGTTGCTGGGAATAGTGATAGCCTCTTTAGCCACAACTCTTTGTTTTTCTTGTTGCTGTTTATACTTTTAACACGTTACCTAAGCTTTGCCAACACAATTCCTTCTCTAATGAATTTTTACTGAAGTATAGTTGTTTTATCATGTTGTGTGAGTTTCTACTGTGCTGCTAAGTGAATCAGTTGTACACGTACACTTGCTGTTGTGGTTCCCTAAGTCACGTCCAACTCTTTGCAATCCCCATGAGCAGCACACAAAGCCTCCCTATCCCTCACAGGGACATATACATATATCCCCTCTTTTCTTCAATTTCTTTCCCATTTAGGTCATCACAGAGCACTGAGTTCCCTGTGCGATACAGTAGGTTCTTGTTAGTTATCTCTTTTATACATAGCAGCATATATATGGGCTTCCCAGGAGGGGCCAGTGGTAACGAATCCACTTGCTAATCAGGAGATGCAAGAGATGCAGGTTCGATTCATGGGTCAGCAAGATCCCCTGGAGCGGGGAATGGCAACCCACTCTAGTATTCTTGCCTGGAAAATCCCATGGACAAAAGGGCCTGGTGGGCTGCAGTCCATGGGGTCGCAAACAGTTGGACACAACTTGGCGATTGAGCACTGTACATAAGTCAATCCCAGTCTCCCAATTCATCCTACCCTCCTTTCCCTACTCTGGTATGTTCTCTACATAGTACAACTGGATCTTTAAATACAAACTGTCCCCTTGGCTTCCGGTCCCTGCTATCCCCCAAGCTCTTTTTGACTTGTGTGCCTTTGGGGACCACTCCTCTTACCTTTAGCTCCTTTGACCAGCCACGGTCAGCTCTAAGGTATTCCTCACCCTTCATCCCTGAAGACCTCCTCAAAGGGAATTTCAGTCACCTGTGATCTCCAGAGGCTTCCTGGTGAGCCGTATCTATCCACACCTTCGCTACGATATTAGTCGTGCATCTCAGAAATGGATGGCTTTCCCTTGCTTCCTTGGCTGGACGTTCACTTGGTCCTATAGCTCCTCCAGGGTTCTGATGCCAGGGACACTCTTAGTTCCTGGATAAGATTTCTTTCCCTGGGTTCCTCTGGCTTTCTTTCCTAGTAACCAAAATCACACCACGCACTGGCACAAACCATCTCTTTATGGTCTCGACCCTTGAAGTCCAGACAGAGCCCAGCCTGGCCTGTTGTCTTTTCCATCTGGGACTCTTTGACCCTCCTGAGCTAAAGACTTTTTAGTCTGAAAATCTAACCAACTTACCTTCTAAAAACCCAGAGGAGATGATATAAGAAAGCCTTCAGAATTTATCCTTCTTCAAGAACCACACCCAGGACGTATTTTCTTCTGGTTGTTCTTTAGTTACTGAATTGCGATTCAGTTAACAGTAGGCCTTGGATAGACAAACTTGTGAATAAAAATGTTATGTGTCCACAGCGATCTTTTAATGTCCCTTCAGCAAGGCTAGTATTGGGATCTCTTTCACTCAGTCATGAGGATGGTTTGTACTGTTTTACTGGTAGTCCCTCACGTTCTTCATCTTGGGACTTACTATCTACCTGTAGAACTTGGCTAACTAGAGATGAGAGTCTAGAAAGGTGTTCTGAGAACAACTTCAGTGTGTATGTGTTTGTGTGTCTGTGGTTGGGGCATCGCCCACATCAACAAGAAGAAATTCTCAGAACACCGGCTTGCATCCTACAATTCAACTCTGATACTGTATACCTGAACATTCCACGTTGGATGGCATCATCAACTCAGTGGACATGAGTTTGAGCAAACTCCTGGAGACAGTGAAGGACAGGGAAGCCTTGCATACTGCAGACCATGGGGTCACAAAGAGTTGGACATGACTGAACGACTGAACAACAACCTGCCTTTAGACACCATTTGTCACCTGTGCTTCTGACCACTAGCTATAGATTGGAGATTCCCATGAACTTCTCCTTGGGTTCAATTACTTCACTAGAGTGGCTCACACAACACAGGGAAGCATTTTACTTGGCAGTTGACTGGTTTATTATGAAAGGCTATACTCAGAAACAGCCAGATGAAACAGATGCGTAGAGCAAGATACAGGACGTCCAGTCTTTTCAGAGCACCGTCCTCCCTACACCTCCATGTAGTCTTTAATCCAGAAGCTCTGTCCTTCAGCATTTTTTAGGGGCTTTATTGCATAGGCGCAATTGAACCTTGGTGATTGAACTCCATCTCTAGCCTCTCTCCCCTTTTCTGAGGTGGTGTTGGTGAGAGGTGATGCTGAAAGATCTCAGATCACAGGGATATGTCTCCTGGCAACAGCCCCTGTCCTTCGGTTACCTTGGGACTTTCCCCAAATCACCTCATTAACATCACAAAAGACACCTTGATCACTCTCATTTCAGTTCAGTTCAGTCACCCAGTTGTGTCTGACTCTTTGGGACCCCAAGGACTGCAGCACGCCAGGCCTCCCTGTCCACGTTCTGATCACTCTCAGCACTTGGGAAATTCCAAGGGTTTTAGGAGTTCTGTGCCAGCAAAGTGATGAAGCCAAAGTACATATTTCTTATCAGAAATCCCAGTATCACAGGATACAGTTTCTGCCACAGAGCAAAGTCAAAGTGTGGACCTTGGAAGCTTTAGAATAGGGCTCTAATTAGCTGATCCCACCAGACAAAGGATAAATACACATGTCCAAAGTAAATACCCATATCTATTAATATATCAGGCTTCCCAGGTTGTACTAGTAGTTAAGAACGGGACTGCCAACGCAGAAGATATAAGAGATGTGGGTTCAGTCCCTGGGTTGGGAAGATCTCTTGGAGGAAGGCATGGCAACCCACTTCAGTATTCTTGCCTGGAGAATCCCATGGACAGAGCAGTCTGGTGGGCTACAGTTCATTTCAGTTCAGTTCAATTGCTCAGTCATGTCTGATTCTTTGCGACCTCATGGACTGCAGTATGTCAGTCTGAAGTGACTTAGCACATGTTAATACATCATCTATCTATTTATCTATCTATGTTTTTAATGTATGTACATACACTGGAGCTTGCAAAAAACTGGAAAACAAAAGCAAATGCATGTGATGATCAGTGAAACCAGAATTTTAAGTGGCTCTTCATTATATTTTTGCTGATGATATAACATTTTCCTTTCTGAAGTAGAGAATGTAAATCTCTGGGCAGGAAGGAACCTTGGATTGTTATTTTCCTTCCAATCTACATAAATAAGATTCTAAAACTGCCTTCCTAAGTTTACCATGCAAATGGTCACAAAGATGGAGCTGTTATAGATTCAGGATATGTATGTAATAGCAGCAGCTTCAGGACACATACTTTCTGAGTTCAATGGACCAGAATCACCTCCTCCACTCCGACCATCCCTTTCAAGTGTTATTTCTTGAGAGTAGCCCACCATCTGCCTTAGAAGTACACAAAAGGATTTATTTCAATTATCAGAAATTTCAAATCTCTTTCCTGCTTCTTTTAGGGGCTCTTTAGAAAGGTTTAAAATATTCCATCTGGACTGGTGATAATAGATATAAATTTATGAATTATAATCAGAATGTCTTTTCATTTTTTTCCTATAGTAATAGCTGTGTAGATCTCTCTTTCTTTTCCTTTTCGTTCTTGCCTTTTTTTTAATAAAAATGTATCCAGCAGGCTCTTGCTTTTCTTTTGATGGAAAGTTGTAAGTCGTTTTAGAATTCTATTTCCCAAATAAGGCACAAAGAAAGAAAGCTTTAGTAATTTTCCTTATCACTAGACTCTATCTTCCCTCCCTCCATTAACACCTAGCTGGAACTCTGTGTCATGCAATGACCTTTCTATGTTAGTCATCTGTTACAGGAAAATGTGTAGACAAGTTAATAGAAAATTTACTTTCTGTTAACAAAAACAATTCAGTTGCCCAACACCGCAGTCTTGTGTGGAGATGATTAGCAGGCAGGATGAATAAAACTTAGGACATCATTCAACGCCTAGATGAAGGTCACATTCCCAAGTTGGTTTTAGCGTGCATGCTAATGATGGCAATTGCTTGGCTCTTTCACTTTAACAAAAAAAAGGCTTTGTTAAGTATGATAATTAGTGAGTTGGGAAGGTAAAATATTCCTGCAAATAATATTGACATATTTTAAATAAGCATTATTATAAAAAAGAGTCCATTATGATTTACTCTAGTCCTATTTAACTGGAGACTGCATAGCAATGATTGCAAAAGCTGGTGCAAAGGGAAACCATGTCAAAACTCTTGATATTAATAATAATAATATTGAAGTACTCACTTATTGAGCTCCTTGATATACCCAAAGAAGACTTCAAGGTTTCAACAGCAAATTAAAATGAGTTTAAAAAGAAATGAAATTTATGGCCATGTATTGCGAGAAGGCATCAGAGGGTAGACACACTGAAATCATAATCACAGAAAACTAGTCGATCTGATCACACGGACCACAACCTAACTCAATGAAACTGAGCCATGCCGTGTGAGGACACCCAAGACAGGCAGGTACTGGTGGAGAGGTCTGACAGAATGTGGTCCACTGGAGAAGGGAATGGCAAACCACTTTAGTATACTTGCCTTGAGAACCCCATGAACAGTATCAAAAGGCAAAATGATAGGATACTGAATGAGGAATTCCCCAGGTCGGTAGGTGCCCAGTATGCTACTGGAGATCAGTGGAGAAATAACTCCAGACAGAATGAAGGGATGGACCAAAGCAGAAACAATACCCAGTTGTGGATATTACTGGTGATAGAAGCAAGGTCTGATGCTGTAAAGAGCAATATTGCATAGGAACCTGGAATGTTAGGTCCATGAATCTGGGCAAATTGGAAGTGGTCAAACGGGAGATGGCAAGAGTGAACATAGACATTCTAGGAATCAGTGAACTAAAATGGACTGGAATGGGTGAATTTAACTCAGATGACCATTATATCTACTACTGTGGGCAGGAATCCCTTAGAAGAAATGGAGTAGCCATCATGGTCAACAAAAGAGTTCGAAATGCAGTACTTGGATGCAATCTCAAAAATGACAGAATGATCTCTGTTAGTTTCCAAGGCAAACCATTCAATATTACAGTAATCCAAGCCTACGCCCCAACCAGTAATGCTGAAGAAGCTGAAGTTGAACGGTTCTATGAAGACCTACAAGACCTTTTAGAACTAACACCCAAAAAAGATGTCCTTTTCATTATAGGGGACTGAAATGCAAAAGTAGGAAGTCAAGAAACACCTGGAGTAACAGGCAAATTTGGCCTTGGAGCACGGAATGAAGCAGGGCAAAGGCTCATAGAGTTTTGCCTAGAGAACGCACTGGTCATAGCAAACACCCTCTTTCAACAACACAAGAGAAGACTCTACACATGGACATCACCAGATGGTCAACACCGAAATCAGATTGATTATATTCTTTGCAGCCAAAGATGGAGAAGCTCTATACAATTAGCAAAAACAACCAGGAGCTGACTGTGACTCAGATCATGAACTCCTTATTGCCAAATTCAGACTTAAATTGAAGAAAGTAGGGAAAACCACTAGACCATTCAGATATGACCTAAATCAAATCCCTTATGATTATACAGTGGAATTGAGAAATAGATTTAAGGGACTAGATCTGATAGATAGAGTGCCTGGTGAACTCTGGATGGAGGTTCATGACATTGTACAGGAGACAGGGACCAAGACCATTCCCATGGAAAAGAAATGCAAAAAAGCAAAATGGCTGTCTGAGGAGGCCTTACAAATAGCTGTGAAAAGAAGAGAAGCAGAAAGCAAAGGAGAAAAGGAAATATAAGCATCTGAATGCAGAGTTGCAAAGAATAGCAAGGAGAGATAAGAAAGCCTTCCTCAGCGATCAATGCAAAGAAATAGAGGAAAACAAAAGAATAGGAAAGACAAGAGATTTCTTCAAGAAAATTAGAGATATCAAGGGAACATTTCATACAAAGATGGGCTCGATAAAGGACAGAAATGGTGTGGACCTAACAGAAGCAGAAGATATTCAGAAGAGGTGGCAAGAATGCACAGAAGAACTGTACAAAAAAGATCTTCACGACAAAAATAATCACGATGGTGTGATCACTCATGTAGAGCCAGACATCTTGGAATGTGAAGTCAAGTGGGCCTTAGAAAGCGTCACTATGAACAAAGCTAGTGGAGGTGATGGAATTCCAGTTGAGCTATTTCAAATCCTGAAAGATGATTCTGTGAAAGTGCTGCACTCAATATGCCAGCAAATTTGGAAAACTCAGCAGTGGCCACAGGACTGGAAAAGGTCAGTTTTCATTCTAATCCCAAAGAAAGGCAAAGCCAAAGAATGCTCAAACTACCACACAATTGCACTCATCTCACACGCTAGTAAAGTCAGGCTCAAAATTCTCCAAGCCAGGCTTCAGCAATATGTGAACTGTGAACTTCCAGATGTTCAAGATGGTCTTAGGAAAGGCAGAGGCATCAGAGATCAAATTGCCAACATCCGCTGGATCATGGAAAAAGCAAGAGAGTTCCAGAAAAACATCTATTTCTGCTTCATTGACTATGCCAAAACCTTTGACTGTGTGGATCACAATAAACTGTGGAAAATTCTGAAAGAGATGGGAATACCAGACCACCGGTCCTACCTCTTGAGAAACCTGTATGCAAGTCAGGAAGCAACAGTTAGAACCGGACATAGAACAACAGACTGGTTCCAAATAGGAATAGGAGTACATCAAGGCTGTGTATTGTCACCCTGCTTCTTTAACTTCTATGCAGAGTACATCATGAGGAACGCTGGGCTGGAAGAAGCACAAGCTGGAATCAAGATTGCCGGGAGAAATATCAATAACCTCAGATATGCGGATGACACCACCCTTATGGCAGATAATGAAGAGGAACTAAAGAGCCTCTTGATGAAAGTGAAAGAGGAGAGTGAAAAAGTTGGCTTGATGCTCAACATTCAGAAAACGAAGATCATGGCATCTGGTCCCATCACTTCATGGGAAATAGATGGGGAAACAGTGGAAACAGTGTCAGACTTCATTTTTGGGGGCTCCAAAATTACTGCAGATGCTGATTGCAGGCATGAAATTAAAAGACGCTTACCTGTTGGAAGGAAAGTTATGACCAATCTACATGGCATATTAAAAAGCAGAGACATTAGTTTGCCAACCAAGGTCCGTCTAGTCAAGGCTATGGTTTTTCCAGTGGTCATGTATGGATGTGAGAGTTGAACTGTGAAGAAAGCTGATCACCGAAGAATTGATGCATTTGAGTTGTGGTTTTGGAGAAGACTCTTGAGAATCCCTTGGACTGCAAGGAGATCCAACCAGTCCATCCTAAAGGAGCTCAGTCCTGGGTGTTCATTGGAAGGACTGATGTTGAAGCTGAAACTCCAATACTTTGGTCACCTCATGTGAAGAGTTGACTCACTGGAAAAGACTATGATGCTGGGAGGGATTGAGGGTAGGAGAAGGGGACGACAGAGAATGAGATGGCTGGATGGCATCATCGACTCGATGGACATGAGTTTGAGTGAACTCCGGGAGTTGGTGATAGACAGGGATGCCTGTCTAAAAACTTGGGATGCCACATGGAAATCTGAGTTTTCTATAATGTTTTCTATAATGAGTTTTCTATAACTGTCAGTACGATATTACTTTAGAAGAAAAATATTTGCACCAAAGTGTCAGCTAGTGTCAGCTTTTCCTGCCTCTTTAAATAAACTCAGCCTCACATTAAGTATGGTGGTGGTGGTGGTTTAGTTGCTAAGTCGTGTCCAGCTCTTGCAGTCTCATGGACTGCAGCCTGCCCGGCTCCTCTGTCCATGAGATTCTGTAGGCAAGAATACTGGTGTGGCTTGACATTTTCTTCTCCACACAATTTCTGTGAAAGAATGTTTTAATGGCAGTGAGCCGTGAGGTGAGGGAGAAATGGTTGGAATTTTAACAAGAGCGTGGTTGCTTTATTTAATCACAATAATGAATCTTGCCTTTTGTCAACATATGGCTAGTCTTCCTCAAGTTATCTTAATGATATCAGGCAGAATGTGCAGTTGTTCCATGCTTGAAAATTAAAAACAGTAGAGCAGTCTAACTGATTTAATCCTGAATGCCAATAGTGAGAGAGGGAGCACTTTCATGACAGGAGACTGGGTGATTTTTATATCTCGTGAAAGACTGAAATAATGCTTTATGTTTGTACTACTACATATAGGAGTTACATCTAAAAAGTTTGACAAGGACTTGTATTGAGGTTAATCTTCTATGGAAAGTTCTTATTAACTCTATATTAAACAGTGTAGAAACTTCTATTGGGTGCGTGCTCAGGCACTCGGTCACGTCCAGTTCTTCTCAACCCTTTGGACTGTAGCCTGTCAGGCTCCTCTGTCCATGGGATTTTTCAGGCAAGAGTACTAGAGTGGGTCGCCACTCCCTACTCCAGGGGGTCTTCCTGACCCAAGGATTGAACTTGCGTCTCCTGCACTGCAGGCAGATTCTTTACTACTGAGCCAACTGGGAAGCCCAGAAACTTCTGAAAGAGAACAGTTTATGCTTTATTTATGCACTGGCAAAAGTGAAGTGAATTCCTGCATAATCTGTCACACCTTTCCAGATAAATAAACACATGAAGACCTAAAGACCACCAACCAAATGCCAGCAAACCGAAACCAAGTTCCCCAAAAGCTCTCACAGGTAATAGAGCTTTTTCTAAAGATCCAAGTTGTTGAATCCACAGAAGGTATGTTTTAAATACTCTTCATGAGCTTAGTAAGCATCAGACTCTTAGCAACTTGTGAACAGAGATGCTTCTTTTCTCTTCTCATAATTACAGAACCTAGTAGAGAAGCTGTCTTTAGATAGGCATGTTAAAGTAATACATGAATGATGGCATGACTGCCTGAGTGAAACCATTCTGGGAGAATTCTTGAGGACACATCTCAAAAGGAGCTTTAGCATTTTCTTGTGCATGCGATATGATTCAAAGGAACATCAAATGCTCTCTTTAAAATGAAGCTAATAATAGCATCTCCTTCATAGGGTTTTGTGAATAATGTATATAAAGCTCTTCAAATCATGCTTACCACATGGTAGAGACTATGTAAATGTTGGTTATTATTATTTTATTATACTAAAGGGAAAAAATAATCTAAGTGTAACTTTCATTCTGAAGGGGCTCAGAAAAGGGGAAAATGCCATTCTTGTTTTCCTTTTTTGTGTGTGTGCATGTCTTTTGTTCTTTTTTAAAATTTTATTTATTTTTAATTGGAGGATGATTATTTATTTATTTTTTTGGATAATTCTTTTACAGTATTGTATTGGTTTCTGCCATACATCAACAGGAATCAGCCATAGGTATATATATATATAGCCACTCCATCTTGAACTTCCCTACCACCCCAAACCATCCCTCTAGGTTGTCACAGAGCAGTTTGAGCTCCCTGCATCATACAACAAATTCCCACTGGCTATTTGTTTTACATATGGGAATATACGTTTCCATGCTGCTCTCTCAATTCACTCCCTCTCCTGCCCCCGCTGTGTCCACAAGTCTGTTCTCTATCTCTAGGTCTCCAATACTGTCCTGCAAATAGGTTCATCAGTACCATCTTTCTCGATTCCATATATGAGCATGCCATGCTTACTATGCAGGAGAAGGTACCCACAGCATTGACTTTCTGAGTCTTGGATATTTCTGCCTTGGAAGATAACCTTCCTCCATTAGAATATATATATATATATATATATATATATATATATATATATATCAGTTCAGTTCAGTTGCTCAGTCGTGTCCGACTCTGTGCGACCCCATGAATCACAGCACACCAGGCCTCCCTGTCCATCACCAACTCCCAGAGTTCACTCAAACTCATGTCCACAGAGTCGATGATGCCATCCAGCCATCTCATTCTCTGTCGTCCCCTTCTCCTGCCCCCAATCCCTCCCAGCATCAGAGTCTTTTCCAGTGAGTCAATTCTTCACATGAGGTGGCCAAAGTATTGGAGTTTCAGCTTTAGCATCAGTCCTTCCAATGAACACCCAGGACTGATCTCCCTTAGAATGGACTGGTTGGATCTCCTTGCAGTCCAAGGGACTCTCAAGAGTCTTCTCCAGCACCACAGTTCAAAAGCATCAATTCTTCGGCGATCAGCTTTCTTCACAGTCCAACTCTCACATCCATACATGACCACGGGAAAAACCATAGCCTTTATATTCAGTTCAGTTCAGTGGCTCAGTCTTGCCTGATTCTTTGCAACCCCATGGACCGCAGCACACCAGGCCTCCCTGTCAATCACCAACTCCCGGAGTCCACCCAAACCCATGTCCATTGAGTCGGTGATGCCATCCAGCCATCTCATCCTCTGTTGTCCCCTTCTCCTCCTGTCCTAAATCTTTCCCCTCATCAGGGTCTTTTAAAATGAGTCAGCTCTTCACATCAGGTGGCCAAAGTACTGGAGTTTTAGCTTCAGTCCTTCCAATGAACACCCAGGACTGATCTCCTTTAAGATGGACTGGTTGGATCTCCTTGCAGTCCAAGGGACTCTCGAGTCTTCTCCAACACTACAGTTCAAAAACATCAATATATAATGATTATGTTGGTATAAAGAAGAATGCAATCCAAACTGGATAATAATAATTATTATTATAATTATTATTTATTATCATTATATTCATATTTTCTTCAGATTAAAAAAGTAAAATTAAAACAATTTTGTGAGTCCCTAAAAATTTCATGGACCCTAGGCACTGTATACCTAGCGGATAAAAGGGTCCTGAGGGTTAGGGTCAGGCTGGAAGTAAGATTGTCAGAGAGAGAGAGGTAGACAGTCGTTCTATGTAGTGGCTCAGAACCCAGGTTCCTGATTAAATGGCTCTGCCGTTTATCAGCTAAGTGATTCTGCATAATTTATCAAATGTCTCTAAACTTGAGTTCACTCATTTATAAAACGGGGTATAAAATCCTGTAAAATACTCACAGGATTGCCTGTAAGGAAAGTGAGATTATTCATATGAAGCACTCAGCGTGGTTGCTGGTTCACAGTGAATATGCAATAAATGTGAGTTATGTGATGTTTAGCTTATGCCCAAGTGTATTTTAAGCATTAGTGCCTCCTCTCCACTTTACTCACACCCCCTTCCCCCCACCTTTTGGAGTAACTTCCAGGTTTTTGTGGCTTCAGGGTCATGGCCAAGGTTTTCCATACTTTATCAATGATTTTTGTCATTGTTCTAAAGTTTTGAAAGACTCCAAGAAAAGATGTTGACGGTTTGGTTCCAGAGCTCATAGTGTTTATATATCTTTCTGAAGCCTTCAGTTCAGTTCAGTTCAGTTGCTCAGTCATGTCTGACTCTTTGTGACCCCATGAATCACAGCATACCAGGCCTCCCTGTCCATCACCAACTCCCAGAATTCACTCAAACTCATGTCCATCGAGTCAATGATGCCATCCAGCCATCTCATTCTCTGTTGTCCCCTTCTCCCACCCCCAATCCCTCCCAGCATCAGAGTCTTTTCCAGTGAGTCAACTCGTCGCATGAGGTGGCCAAAGTATTGCAGTTTCAGCTTTAGCATCAGTCCTTCCAATGAACACCCAGGACAGGTCTCCCTTAGAATGGACTGGTTGGATCTCCTTGCAGTCCAAGGGACTCTCAAGAGTCTTCTCCAACACCACAGTTCAAAAGCATCAATTCTTCGGCGATCAGCTTCCTTCACAGTCCAACTCTCACATCCATACATGAACACTGGAAAATCCATAGCCTTGACTACATGGACGTTGGCAAAGTAATGTCTCTGATTTTTAATATGCTATCTAGGTTGGTCATAACTTTCCTTCCAAGGAGTAAGTGTCTTTTAATTTCATGGCTGCAATCATCATCTGCCATGATTTGGGAGCCCAAGAAAATAAAGTCTGCCACTGTTTCCACTGTTTCCCCATCTATTTCCCATGAAGTGATGGGACCAGATGCCATGATCTTAGTTTTCTGAATGCTTTAAGCCAACTTTTTCACTCTCCTCTTTCACTTTCATCAAGAGGCTTTTTTGTTCCTCTTTACTTTCTGCCACAATGGTGGTGTCATCTGCATATCTGAAGTTATTGATATTTCTCCCGGCAATCTTGATTCCAGCTTGTGCTTCTTCCAGCCCAGCATTTCTGATGATGTACTCTGCATATAAGTTAAATAAGCAAGGTGACAATACACAGCCTTGACATACTCCTTTTCCTATTTGGAACCAGTCTGTTGTTCTAAGTCCAGTTGTAACTGTTGCTTCCTGACCTGCATACAGGTTTCTCAAGAGGCAGGTCAGGTGGTCTGGTATTCTCATCTCTTTCAGAATTTTCCACAGTTTATTGTGATCCACACAGTCAAAGGCTTTGGCACAGTCAATGAAGCAGAAATAGATGTTTTTCTGGAACTCTCTTTCTTTTTCCATGATCCAGCAGATGTTGGCAATTTGATCTCTGGTGCCTCTGCCTTTCCTAAGACCAGCTTGAACATCTGGAAGTTCACAGTTCACGTATTGCTGAAGCCTGGCTTGGAGAATTTTCAGCATTACTTTACTAGCATGTGACATGAGTGCAATTGTGCAGAAGTTTGAGCATTCTTTAGCATTGCCTTTCTTTGGGATTAGAATGAAAGTGACCTTTTCCAGTCCTGTGGCCACTGCTGAGTTTTCCAAATTTGCTGGCATATTGAGTGCAACACTTTCACAGAATCATCTTTCAGGATTTGAAATAGCTCAACTGGAATTCCATCACCTCCACTAGCTTTGTTCAAAATGAAGCTGTTGGAGAAGACTCTTGAGAGTCCCTTGTACTGCAAGGAGATCCAACCAGTCCATTCTAAAGGAGATCAATCCTGGGTGTTCATTGGAAGGACTGATGCTAAAGCTGAAACTCCAATACTTTGGCCACCTCATGCGACGAGTTGACTCACTGGAAAAGACTCTGATGCTGGGAAAGGTTGGGGGCGGGAGGAGAAGGGGACGACAGAGAATGAGATGGCTGGATGGCATCACCGACTCTGTGGACATGAGTTTGAGTGAACTCCGGGAGTTGGTGACGGACAGGGAGGCCTGGCGTGCTGTGATTCATGGGGTCGCGGAGAGTCGGACAGGACTGAGCGACTGAACTGAACTGAACTGAAGGCCCACTTGACTTCACATTCCAGGATGTCTGGCTCTAGGTGAGTGATCACACCATCGTGATTATCTGGGTCATGAAGATCTTTTTTGTACAGTTCTTCTGTGTATTCTTGCCACCTCTTCTTAATATCTTCTGCTTCTGTTAGGTCCATACCATTTCTGTCCTTTATTGAGCCCATCTTTGCATGAAATGTTCCTTTGCTATCTCTAAATTCTTGAAGAGATCTCTAATCTTTCCCATTCTGTTGTTTTCCTCTATTTCTTTGCATTGATCACTGAGGAAGGCTTTCTTATCTCTCCTTGCTATTCTTTGGAACTCTGCATTCACAGGGGAATATCTTTCCTTTTCTCCTTTGCTTTTTGCTTCTTTTCTTTTCACAGCTATTTGTAAGGCCTCCTCAGACAGCCATTTTGCTTTTTACATTTCTTTTCCATGGGGATGGTCTTGATCCTTGTCTCCTGTCCAATGTCATGAACCTCTTGTCCATAGTTCATCAGGTACTCTATCAGATCTAGTCCCTTAAATCTATTTCTCACTTCCACTGTATAATCCTAAGGGATTTAATTTAGGATTATTCTACCATTTAATCTTTGCTGTTAGTTGCTCAGTCATGTCGAACTTTTTGCGACCCCGTGGACTATAGCCTTCCAGACTTCTCTGTCCATTGCCATTTCTTCTCCATGGGATCTTCCTGACCCAGGGATCGAACTCGTGTCTCCTGCATTGCAGGTGAATTTTTTACCCCTAAGCCACCAAGGAAGACCTTTAACCTTTATATAACTTTACATCATCAACCACACTCAGCCCTGTACTTTGTACCCAGAGGGTCCTTGTTAAATGCTTGCTAAAATGAAGTGACCCAGAAAGAGAGAACGTTGGGAACAAGGTACTCAGGACACAGAACTTCCTCACAAGATCTGTGGCAGTGTGGGTTAGGGCATTGTAGTGCAGTAGGGGAATACTCTACAGAAATAGTAGCAGTTTTAGATTTTGAATTCAAAACCACAATTGCATGATTGAGACAGAACAGAAAGAGAGACCATTTTTATTGATATGTTATCATTGGGCAGAGTCTCCTCTGTTAACGGCTGCAAAATATAGAAGTTATGTGGAGGTTTAGTTCTTCATCCCTCCTTTTGGAAAATCTGTCCTCTTTTATGCAGAGGTTGTACATGTAAGCCTGTTATTTCTGTTAAAACACACGTGGAAAGGAAACAAAAAAGGATCAATGAAACTCACCAGGCAAATCAACCTCAGTGGCAAATTGTTCTCACCTTGAACTACAGATCATCTCACCGGACAAAAGATGAATCTCTCCATGGGGTTCATATTAAAAAAAACAAAACCCAGAGATAATTTTAAAAGCCTTAATTTACATAGTTTTACTTTTCTGTTTTGCTGAAATTTTACCCAGAACTAGTTCCATGGAGGAAAATAATCTCATTGGAATCATATAGTGACATCAGTTCAGTTCAGTCGCTCAGTCATGTCCGACTCTTTGCGACCCCATATTTTTTTGAACGAAATTGCCAAAAATCAGGAAGTGAAGAAACAAAGGATATCAATGATTAAATTCAATAATCAACTTCAGAGGAATGTAGGGTTATTTTCAATGTCATTTTCCTATTTTTTTTTAAAAAGGAGTTATATTTTCTTTCAATTCCTTACAAAGAGCCTTGTATGTTTTGACAGTGGTTGAAAAATAAAGGGGCCAGAATATCATGGTTTTATTGTGAAATGGGCTTCCCTGGGACTTCCCTGGTGGCTCAGAGGGTAAAGAATCTACCTGTAATGCAGGAGACCTGGGTTCAATCTCTGGGTCAGGAAATTCCCTGGAGAAGGGAATGGCAACCCACTCAAGTATTCTTGCCTAGAGAATTCCTTGGATAGAGGAGCCTGGTGGGCTACAGTCCATCAGTCCATGAAGTCACAAAGAGCCAGACACGGCTGAGTGACTAAGCACACACACACACACACACACACACACACACACACACAGTGAGATGAGATTCCATAAGCAACACCATGAGTGAGTACTTCCTATCAGGTTCTGTCTTATCAGAGATACAAGGATACACGTAATTTAATGACGATTTTAAAGGACTGTCATTAGTGTGACCATGTGGCTACAGCATCCATGACACCACATTGGCTTTGATCTTTCTCCTCTCTTCTCGTGGCTTCTCTTCACCCCCTGCCACCACTCATCTCTACGTAGCCCTTGGCTTCTGGATCGCCTGAGCCTTCTTTCGACGCTTTCCTGTCCTCTCACTCCATGTGTTTTCCTCTGAGGTCTCCTTTGCTCTCATGCTTAGGCTCCTGAAACTTCAACTCTAGTCCTGAACACTCTCTGGAGTCCCAACTAGTGTATCCAATTGTCTTAACGTTTCCATTTAGGAGGTTTCCAGGCAAACAAAAGCTAATACAGTTCAAACTTGGTTAATTATCTTCCCTCCTCCTTTTCCCCTTCAAAACGAATCTTTTTCCAGTTACTCCTGCCTGAGAGAATGGAAGTCACCCTTGGCTCTTCCTTGTCCCTCATCTTAGGTCCAAACGCCTCTGGGATGTTGGCTTTGCCTTCTAGACATCTCCACTGCTCATCCACTTGTCTTTCTCCACACTGCCACAATCCTCGTCCATGCCAGCACTGATTTTTCCCTTGATCACTGCAATGGTCTCATAATTTAACTCTGGGTCACCATTTTTACTCTATTTCTCTGTAACAGAGACCATGCTTAAGTACATTTTTTTTTCCAAAGTCTATTTCTGATCACAGCATTTCCTGACTAAAGACTTTCAATGACTTCTTATAATTTAGGAAAAAGAACAAGTTCTTTCCAGAGCTTATGAGAACCTTGTAGCTTACGAGACTTATTCCCACGGAGTCTGGAGTGGACACCCTCTGTGACACTCAGCGATGTGGGATGTCCAGAGGGCCTGCCTCGGCCAGATGGTCCTCCTTCACCAAACTCGTTGTCCTTCTCTGTTCACTTGCTGCAGCCATTAAGCCTTTTTTCTGTTTCCTGAAGATGCTTTGTTGTTTTGCTCAAACATGGAAGTTGTTGTTTAAACTACAGGTCACCTTTCATATCTTAGATCTAAAGTTTCATATCTTGACTTGCCTGGTGGGACTTCTCTGCATTCCCATTGGTTACTCCCCATAGTAACCTGCATTTCCCCACTTGGCAGATTTGTAATCAGAATTGTATTTATTTGTTTCATGTCATCTGCATGCATCAGGGAGACAATCTCTATCTTCCAAACTTGGAATCTGGTCAGGCATGCAGCAGCTGCTCTGTGCATTTGTGAAATAAAGGAAGGACAGATTGAATACATAACAGAAAGAAAAAAATATATAAGGTGAGTTTTGGGAAAGGCAGCTGAACATCCTGACTAGATATAAAGTCACCTGTATTTCTATATGGGCTTTCCTGGTAACTCAGATGGTAAAGAATCCAGCTGCAATGTGGGAGACCTGGGTTCGATCCTTGGGTTGGGAAGATCCGCTGAAGGAGGGCATGGCAACCCACTCCAGTATTTTTGCCTGGAGAATCCCAATGGACAGAGGAGCCTGGTGGGCTACAGTCCATGGGGTCACAAAGAGTTGAACACAACTGAGTGACTAAGCACAGCACACTTCACACAGCACATATGTCTATATGTTTCTTCAGTTTAATGAATGCCAAAATAACAATTTCCATTTAGGGCAAGGAAATTATTGCAAGTCAGTTATGTCTAATGGAATGAGGGAGTAGTTATTATGAGACCTCGGTTATGTTACCACTAACTAGCTCTGGTCTTGGTTAGATTACCAAACATTTCTGCCGCTTGGTATCCAACATTTGAAATGGAAATAAAATAGTTACCACCATTTTCTCTGCAGTAAAACTATATTTAATGACAGTACTTTACAAATGGAAAAACACTGTACTATAGAATTATCTTGGGGCAAGCCTATCTCTACTCACAATGTCTCTTTGTGTCCCTGTTATAAAACAAGCGGGAGTTGTCAGTCTACCTGACAGTCTAGGGCTTTTCAGAGTGTGGCTTGTGGCAACTTCTTCATTTGGGTGCATGGGAGAGAAGTCAGAAACCCATATTTCTGGAACTCCTGTGCAGATTTTCTGAATAACAGTCCTCGGTGGTGGAGCCCAGAAAAATTTGTCCGCTTCTGTCCTTCTTTCCTTCCTCTCTCTCCTCACCTCCATTTAGCATCCATTTATGTACCTATGTATTTTCTCTCTCTTTTTCTGTCTACCCATCTATCATTTGTCTATCTATCCATCCAACTGGCATCTATCTATCTTTATTTCTTTTCTTTGCTGCTGTTGTTCAGTCTCTGTCCATCTTGGGTGGCCCTGCACAGCATGGCTCATGGCTTCATTGAGTTTTGCAAGCCCCTTTGCCGTGACAAGACAGTGATCCCTGAAGGGGATCTATCTTTCTACCCACCTAATTACTTATGGTGGCTCAGACGGTAAAGCGTCTGCCTACAGTGTGGGAGACCTGGGTTTGATCCCTGCGTTGGGAAGATCCCCTGGAGAAGGAAGTGGCAACCCACTCCAGTACTCTTGCCTGGAAAATTCCATGGACTGAGGAGCCTGGTAGGCTACAGTCCATTGGGTTGCAAAGAGTTGGACACGACTGAGGAACTTCACTTTAAGTTTCACCATCTTGATAAAAACTGCCGAAGTCGCATGTGGGCATAAACTGCATATGCTAAACCTGAGGATCACTGTTTGCCTTTCTTCACGTGGTTCCCCTCAGTTGGCAAGTCCTACGTTTGTCTCCTACCTCCAGGCTTTACATGTTTCAAGACTCATCTTAAGTCACTCACTTTAACGTGAAGCTTTCCCAGATTATTCCAGGAGTTCTCATTGAACTTCTTTTTGATGATATTTTAAGGTATTTAAAATCCAACAAATTTACACTGTAATGTTTTTCAAAGTAATTGTTCCTGTGCTAGTCTCGTTCCTTCAAATAGCTTTTAAGTTCCCTCAAGTACAGAAATCTGGCTTATTCCATATGCCCTCCAGCATGTGGCAAATGTCAAGCTCGGAGTAGGTGCACACAATTTGAAGGGAGAAGCCTGGGAGAGACAGACCTTCAGTAGATGGAGAATCTGTAAAATCCTCTCGTGCTTTCTTCTCCCTGCTGCTGACCTTGTTTATGCTGACATTTCATTACACGGCCACACCATACTTTAAACTCCCTGCTTAGCTTTTTACAACTCTAACAACAACAGGAGACACAAAACAACGTTTGCTCCTGATGGAGGGTCTACAGATGCAGATTTCCAGTGTATGGGAAGATTTCTAGGAGATTTGGCAGAAGGTGCCATGTGCTGGGTATTAGTTTTAGAGGTTGATCACAAAAGTTATTTTCCGATTGTGATTCTGTAATCTTACTTTCAGAACAGTGGCCATTTCTGACATGCTGGTCTGTGTGCATGGACCACAGCCACATCAGATGTTTTTCTTCATCAATCGTGATTTCTTTCTTTCTTTGTATTGATTTCTTAAAAAAATTTTTGAAAGAAAAAGCAAAATGGGATTTATACTGACTTGAGACACAGATAAAAGAATTCCTACAAAAATCTACTCAGAATGGATTATAGGAAGAAGACAAAAAGTCTTATCTTTTCTTGTTTTAAAGATGCTAAAATTTACCAAGGTGTTCTGTTTAGGGCTGCTCTCGTAAAACAGATGACCACTCAGTGACTCCTTTAAAGAGTGTGTGTGTGTGTGTGTGTGTGTGTGTGTGTGTGTGTGTGTGTGTGTGTGTGTGTGTGTGTGTGTGTGTGTGTGTGTGTATCTCTGTGTGTGTGTTTTGAAACCAACAAGAACTTACTGTATTGGACAGGGAACTCTGCTCAATATTATGCAACAATCTAAATGGGTAAAGAATCTGAAAAAGAATAGATACATGTATCTGTAGAACTGAATCACTTTGCTCCACACCTGAAACTAACACAACATTGTTATTCAACTATACCCCAATATAGAATAAAAAGCTTTAAAAAAAAGTGCTTTGAGTGAGAAAGACTGGGAAATCAGCAGAATCTAACAGTCATAGCCATTTGTTATTTTGCTATTGAAAAACCTCCTATAAGCAATAAGCTAGTTATTAAAATTTTAATCAAAAATCTTCTGTGTACCTGAGGGCCAGGTCACAGAATTGGCAAACCACCCATGTAGTTCCTATGTAAGTGACCGTGAATTAAAAATAATAATGATTGCATTACTTCCAGTTTGTGAATCTTGGTTGTAGTTTCACTTTTATGATCTTGATTTCATTTTAATCCACCTAACACTTCTCTGAAGCAAGTAAACAAGAATAACTGCAAGAAGAACCATCATCCTTGCTGTCATTCAAAATTTCTCCTGGGTGGTTCATTCTGTAATCATTTCCCCCTTTCTGTGCCTGCCTAGAAATATCAAGAACAGGTTAAAAAAACACAAGTCTTTTATCAATTTGGTATTATATTTATGTTTGGTTGATACAAAAAAGTGTATATTACACGCATTAAGTACAATTAGAGGTCTGTCTCGCCACCTCAGGGGGCAAAAGATATGCTCCAGTGTTGTCTGATATTCACCTATGAAACTTAAGATCTGGCCCAAGGTGACCTTCTATCCCAGTCCACATAAAGAGATGCTAAAACTGCTAGAGATGCTGAAACCGCTTTTGCCAAAGAAGAGTACTCTTACATAGGGCAAACAATTACACAAATATAAATGTGGGCCCCATTATGACTACTGAGAATTCCCAGGGAGGCTTTGTTTACAAACCCGTTCATTGCCACCCAGGAAACCTCTGAGTATATCTGCTTTATGGAGCGGTCTTCCTGTTACTATCGAGTACCTGCTGCCTTGGCTTCTATTCCAAACATGCTCCGAGCCTCTATTCATGCATCTGTCTTTCTTGACCTTGAACACTACATGCTCTGCTTTCTGGGTGCAGGAAGAAAGACATCTCTGGGGACCTGCTTGTCACTGGCACTGCCAGCCAGGGTTCCAGTGCCTTGTGCTGTGATCTGTGACATGTAGGGCCAGCATCAGCGGCCACTCAGTCCACTGCTGCCACTCCTAATGCCCAGGAAATCCCTTACTGGCCCCGCTAGAGGACCAGGAGTCCTTCAGGTGTTTCCTCGGATGCTGAATCCTTCTCTCCCTTTTCCCAGGCTTTATGAAGCCTCCTTTCTAGGCCCCACATGTCTTTTAAAGTCCCTCTGCCCACTCAGTTCTTCAAGCTGTCTCATCTCATTGCATTCTTGGGTTGTACACTGTGCGACTCTCATCTCGCAGCTGAGCAAGAAGCAAGATGAGGAGAGAGTAGCCTGGTAAATCACAGAGCTGGGACTCAGGTCTGTCTGATGCCAAAGTGTGTGCTTTCAATCACAGCCCAGAAGTGATTCCTCTTGATGCTGAAGGGAGGGCGTACAGGTGGTGGTATTTTTTAGGCTGGAAGGAATTCAAATACGTGTTTGCCCCAGAGGACTATCTGAGAACAGAGGCTTGCTGTCAGGATGCTGAGAGTCTGGAATTCTAAAACTCTGCAAAGACCTAACAATCCTGGCTGTGAGAATTCAGACATGAGTTAGAATGATGGGCCCAACACTTTTCAACTTAGGATGGTTTGTTTTGCGTGTTGATAAGGCAGAGTAAATTGAGTTGCAAACTGAGTGGTGGAGTAAAAGAGCATCTATTAATTTTAAGCATAATCCTAGGTTGTCTAAAAAGTGTCTGTAATATTAACAAGCAGAATTGTAAGAACTACAGCAAATTTTAAGGAATGTAAACAAAACGCTCTATCAAGGGAACCCAACTGAATCCTGGGCTTGTGCTCAGGTGTTTATGGTTACAGGTGATCCCTTTACCCCAGGTTTTTATTTGCCTGAGCTTTTTTTTTTTTTTTGGCTCAAGTAAGTGGAAGAATAGGTTGAGAATTCAGGGCTGAGAACTGTATTCGTTTTCTAGAGTTACCACAAATGACCACAGACTCGGTAGCTTAAAACAACAGAAATGTATTCTCTCACAATTCGAGACCAGAGTCCTAACTCAGGCTGTCTGGAGGACTGTACCCCCTTCACAGGCTCTAGGAGCGGATCCTTCCTCACCTCTTCCAGCTTCTGATGGCTGCTGCTATGGAAGCATCACTCCAGTCTCTGCTGCTCCATCTTCGCATGGTCTCCTCTCTAGGGTCTGCAAAGATCAGCAAACGCTCTGTGTTCAAATGATATCATGTTCACCGGCTTCCCTGGTGGCTCAGATGGTAAAGAATCTACCTGCAATGCAGGAGACCTGGGTTTGATCCCTGGGTTGGAAATATCCCCTGGAGAAGGGAATGGCTACTTATTCCGGTATTCTTGCCTGGAGAATTCCATGGACAGAGGAGCCTGGTGGGCTACACAAAGAATCAGACATGACTGAGTGACTGACACTTTCACTTTTTTCACTTTTCATAGGTAGCAGAGGTTGAGACTTGGACATATCTTTTGGCTGGGGGGGTCACCATTCATCCTGCTGTGGGAAAAAGCATTTGGGAAGGAGAGAAGAAAGATCACAGGAGTATGTAAAGGGGAGGGGATGGCATATGTGTCCCACTCCTTTTCTAGAGTTTGGCAGAGGTGATTCTGAAGTCTCATAAGGAAGGAGTTTAAGCTGGAAGCTTAAGAACTTTTTGTGAAGTGAAGCATGAACATTGTAACTTCAGGACACAGGTGGAAATGTGACTGAGAGCATCCGCCTAGTATACTAGGCAGACTGGGACCTCAGGATGGCCGCTGGGCAAACAGTGCGGTACCCAGAGCTGCAGTGGGAATGCCCCCAACTCCTGTTCTCTGAGATTCTGTAAGCCATGGAGGGACACCGTCTGAGGATGCCTCTTCCGGTCCAGGCAATGGATGGTGCATGCAGCTGAGGTCGAAGTCCACAGCGGTCACGTGAGGCAGCCCTGGGATTTCTGAAACTATTGAGGAAGCTTTGAGGAATTTCCTTTGATCCTTTCATTAACGAGGGAGAAGGAAATGGCACCCCACTCCAGTACTCTTGCCTGGAAAATCCCATGGATGGAGGAGCCTGGTGGGCTGCAGTCCATAGGGTCGCTAAGAGTCGGACACGACTGAGCTACTTCACTTTCACTTTCACTGTGATTTTGAGATGAATTTTAGGAAAGCTATGAAGCTCAACATTCAGAAAACAAAGATCATGGCATCTGGTCCCATCACTTCATGGGAAATAGATGGAAAAACAGTGGAAACAGTGTCAGACTTTATTTTTTTGGGCTCCAAAATCACTGCAGATGCTGATTGCAGCCATGAAATTAAAAGACACTTACTCCTTGGAAGGAAAGTTATGACCAACCTTGATAGTATATTAAAAAGCAGAGACATTACTTTGCCAACAAAGGTCCGTCTAGTCAAGGCTATGGTTTTTCCCGTGGTCATGTATGGATGTGAGAGTTGGACTGTGAAGAAAGCTGATCTCTGAAGAATTGATGCTTTTGAACTGTGGTGCTGGAGAAGACTCTTGAGAGTCCCTTGGACTGCAAGGAGGTCCAACCAGTCCATTCTAAAGGAGATCGATCCTGGGTGTTCATTGGAGGGACTGATGCTAAAGCTGAAACTGCAATACTTTGGCCACCTCATGTGACGAGTTGACTCACTGGAAAAGACTCTGATGCTGGGAAAGGTTGGGGGCGGGAGGAGAAGGGGACGACAGAGAATGAGATGGCTGGATGGCATCACCGACTCTGTGGACATGAGTTTGAGTGAACTCCGGGAGTTGGTGATGGACAGGGAGGCCTGGAATGCTGTGATTCATGGGGTGGCAAAGAGTCAGACATGACTGAGCGACTGAACTGAACTGATTTCTCTTCCATGCTACAGAAGCCCGAGAGAGTCAGCTTTGAAACGTACAAAAAGGTTAAATATCACACGCAAATCGTGTCTGCGGAAGCATGCACTGGGTTGGGACTGGTTGTGAGCTTCATTTTGCCTCGTTTGAAAAAAATCAGGAGCAACAGCTTGTGAAACCTGTGTGAGAAGTGGCCCTTGCAGAACTGATAGGAGCCCTGGAAGAATCTGGATGGAAGGGGAAGCTGAGGGGTTGACTTGGGGAAGAGAAAAAAATGGAATGAAAAAGTAAAAAGTAACAATAATTTTAGAAATAGGACTATTACATTATTTAGAGGAAGCACTGCTGCTGCTGCTAAGTTGCTTCAGTCGTGTCTGACCCTGTGTGACCCCATAGATGGCAGCCACCAGGCTCCGCCGTCCCTGGGATTCTCCAGGCAAGAACACTGGAGTGGGTTGCCATTTCCTTCTCCAGTGCATGAAAGCGAAAAGTGAAAGTCGCTCAGTCGTGTCCGACTCTCAGCGACCCCATGGACTGTAGCCTACCTGGCTCCTCCATCCATGGGATATTGCAGGCAAGAGTACTGGAGTGGGGTGCCATCGCCCTCTCTGTAGAGGAAGCACACATTCCTGTAAATGAATATGCTAATAGATTGACAAGGAATGGGGTGGGGGGGATTTGGAAGGAAACGCTGTGGAGTCTGACTTCCTTGGACTGGTACCAGCCCCGAGAAAAAGAATAAGGAGCCACAGTCAATGGCTGACCAGCAAGCATGGCTTTTGTACGGCTCATCTCAAGACTGTGAGGAAGGCTGACGACTGAGGATGAGCTTTCCTGAACGGGGTGCTAAGGTCCCCCACCAGGATCTCAGTGCCTCCCCAAAGGCTGTTCTCCTCCAGTGCTGCCCCAGTGTCTGCCCTCTGGGTTGTATTCCTTATTCTTTCAAGCAGGAAAGGGATGAAGACATAATTGACTTTTTCAGTAAGAAAAATAGGAAACATTCACACACAGTTTCTTCTTTTTAAACTTCTGTTGTCACTTTTCAGAAGGGATGAACGAAAGACCTGGGATTCTAACACAGGATGCTAGCGGGCACAGAGAAATGTTTTCCCGTGGAAACAAGTGAAACGGTCACCCTTAATCATTGCCTGCTCCTGCCTAAGCGGAGGTCACTGGGCACCTGGTGGGCTGCAGTCCATGGTTCAGCTAGCCACTTCGGGCTCCCACAGATCCTGACTTGCTGGTACAGTCTGAGGTTCCTTCTTGTGTCAGTTGGCTGAAATCAGAAGTTGTGTTTTAGAAGATGTGGATTTGTTCCGGGTCAGGACCAAGAAGCTGTTCCTGGGAATAAAAGGGTCTATTCATCACGGCTTCCCTGATAGCTCAGTTGGTAAAGAATCTGCCTGTAATACAGGAGACCCCGGTTCAATTCCTGAGTCAGAAAGATCAGCTGGAGAAAGAATAGGCTACTCACTCCAATATTCTTGGGTTTCCCTGGTGGCTCAGCTGGTAAAAAATCAGCCTGCAATGCTGGAGACCTGGGTTTGATCCCTGGGTTGGGAAGATCCGCTGGAGAAGGAAAAGGCTGCCCACTCCAGTATTCTGGCCTGGAGAATTCCGTGGGCCATGCAGTCCATGGGGTCGCAGAGTCAGACACAACTGAGACTTGCACTTTCACTTTCACCATGGATCTTGTAGGGGGCAGCGGAGAGCAGGTGTCAGGCAGGGCTGCCTAGGCATCTCTGGACCATTGCATTCCCATCCCAGCTCCAGATAAAGGGAGCCTGGACATCCTCCCAAAAGGACAAGAGAGCAGAGCAATGGAGTTTGGATAAACAGAATTCATAGCTGCTCCTGCTACCTTCTGAAGGCTCTGAGAAGGCCCCATGTCCAAAAGACACAAGGCATTGTTACCACAATAATCAATATACAGAGTGTCTCCTCCACTTACTGGAACTGCTCAAACGCAGGTAAAAACTTCGTCCCCATCTTGATATTTCCAACCTCAAACATAATTCCTGATGCATGAAAAGTACTCAATAAACATTTGTGAAATGAAAAAAAAGGGATAGTGAATTGGTAATCAGTTCTATATTCCACAGTGTTTCTCCATCATTTGTGATCAGAAATTCTTTTAAGTATGCAGGATACATCTTGATCAAGTTGGATCAGTTCAGTTCAGTCATTTAAGTCGTGTCTGACTCTTTGTGACCATATGGACCGTAGCACGCCAGCCCTCCGTGTCCATCACCAACTCCCGGAGCTTACTCAAACTCATGTCCATTGAGTCGGTGATGCCATCCAACCATCTTATCCTCTGTCGTCCCCTTCTCCTCCTGCCTTCAGTCTTTCCCAGTATCATAGTCTTTTCCATTGAGTCAGTTCTTCGCATCAGGTGGCCAAAGTACTGGAGCTTCAGCTTCAGCTTCAAGTTGGATAGAAAGAATAAAACTGACCAATTATAGATACTACAAAAAGAGATAAATTAGACCTAAACATTTCAGTGCCTCCTTACATCTAGACATGGTATCATATTTTGATAAACTGGTGAATAGGGAAGACTTCAGTGTGGTAAATGGGAAGAAGATATAATAATAATAACTCATAACTGTGCTAGCCCATTGGATAATTGGTCAAATTCTGTCCATCTAAAAGTATGTGGCACGTAGTATAACCTTGTCATAAAGGATCATTCGTGAGGGTGCCAATCCCATTTTTCCTTCTAGATAGAAATGAAAGAAATGAAAGATGCTATCAGAGTGAAAGGAATGATTTTGACCTATCACAGATTTTCACATATGAGGAGAGGTCACAGGCAAAGACTGAGAAAGATTCTTTTGTAAAGAAGGCTTGAAAATGGATAAAGTGAAGACTAGTTTGGGGAAGAACAATAAGAAACTGTCAATTGCATCGCAGAGTGAACCTTACATTTCTTCGGGCATCCATGAGGCTTCTATTGGGTTTTCTCTCTGCATCACCTTATGGGGAACAAACTCTGTGTATGTTGGGGAGAGAATGGGAACAGGTAACCTGAAATATGCTGTGTGTCCTGGAGAACACTGACTTGGCATCTTGTCTTTTCTACTCTATTCACTTCTTATTTTTATTTCACCCTCATTATTTCTCCTGTGAAAATAAGTTCTTTGGTCTTATCTTGTGCATGAAAAGATTTGGCTATTAGTTTTAAACTTTTCCCATTTCCTCTTGTTTTCTTTCCCTGAGAAAAATCTGTTGGCATGGAAATATTTTCTGTCACACTTGTCATTTGCAGTCATCCTCCTGCCTCATTAACTCCACATTTCTTTTGAGAGCTCAGCTTGAGATTATCTTTTCCTTTCTTGTCTAACACCAGTTTATTTTTTTTTTTCTATCAGCATTACTATTTATTTAACCCAGAGTCACATTTTTAAGTGCATTTTGTAGGAAAGATGCTATGATAGAGAAAAACATACACTACCATATTTAAAAATCACAGACAAATAACTCCTTAGGTGATGGGTGAAACTGGAGATGCTCTTGACTTAATGCACTCAGAGTAGAAAAATAATGGATGCTATACAATGCAGCCATTTTTATTATACAAATGTAAAAACAAAATTAGACATAATGTTTTTAACAGTCTTCCAACAATGCTGAAAAAGAAGAGACTTGGGCATTTCCCAAGTTGTTGACATATCTTGCCTTTTGGCTTTCTTCATTAGTTATTTATAATGTCTGTTTGTATAGATCTTTTATTGTTTTGCTTTGTAATTCAACAATAGGAACCACCAAAGATTTTGTTCTTCCGAACACCAGCTGAGTTTCTTTTCTACTAAATGGGCATAGTATTCTGGGAGATAAGGCATCTAGCATGGAAATGTGCCCTCTTGCTGTGTAGAAGATGTTTAAATTTGAAAATAACATTTTTCAAGTAGTAATTTGTGATGGGGTAAATGTTTATGATCACTTATTGAAGACTGGGGAGAGGGAAAAGTATGGGAGTGCCATGTTCTCAAGAGATCAGAAGATGCGAAACCTTCCTAAAGATTTACCTTGTTTGTTTTTCATTTTCAAAGGAAGAAGGGTACTTTGTTTAGTGAATAAAAGACCACAGCTGTGTCACTCTGGAGGCCTGGGTCTGTCCCACACTGGCCCTAGGAGACTTTTTGGCAAGCACTTCTTTCTTTCTACTCCTTCGTGAAGAAATTTGACACTTCCCAAATGGCTTAATGGTATAGAATCTGCCTGCCAATGCACGAGACATGAGATTCGGGTCCAGTCCTTAGGTCAGGAAGATCTAAGTAAGAAATGGTAACCTACTCCAGTATTCTCACCTGGAAAAGTCTATGGGCAGATGAGCCTGGTGGGCTACAGTCCATGGGGCCCCAGAGAATCAGACACGATTGAGTGACTGAGCACATGAAGAAATTCAGAGGTGAGGAGACTAGAACTACTTTTCTCTTTACAGGATAGGATTTCAGTGCCTGTCTTTTTCAGTAGAAAATGCATGCTGACAATATTCTATGTGTGGCCAGAATTATGAGACCAGAGAATAATGTAATGAATACACAGCTCAAAGGCGGAGCAGCACAGAAAACATCTCAGACATTAACAACTGCATCTTATAGTTAAAGATTAAGAAGGAGCAAATGTCATAGTGAAATTCCCAAAGAAGGAATGGATTAAAAACATTTTAGGCAGTTCAGTTCAGTCACTTAGTTGTGTCCGACTCTGCGACCCTGTGAATTGCAGCACACCAGGCCTCCCTGTCCATCACCAACTCCCAGAGTTCACTCAAACTCATGTCCAGCGAGTCAGTGATGCCATCCAGCCATCTCATTTTCTGTCATCCCCTTCTCCTACTGCGCCCAATCCCTGCCAGCATCAGAGTCTTTTCCAGTAAGTCAACTCTTCACATGAGGTGGCCAAAGTATTGGAGTTTCAGCTTTAGCATCAGTCCTTCCAGTGAACACCCAGGACTGATCTCCTTTAGGATGGACTTGTTGGATCTCCTTGTAGTCCAAGGGACTCTCAAGAGTCTTCTCCAGCACCACAGTTCAAAAGCATCAATTCTTCGGTGATCAGCTTTCTCCACAGTCCAACTCTCACATCCATACATGACCACGGGAAAAACCATAGCCTTGACTAGACAGACCTTGGTTGGCAAAGTAATGTCTCTGATTTTTAATATGCTGTCTAGGTTTGTCATAACTGTCCTTCCAAGGAGTAAGTGTCTTTTAATTTCATGGCTGCAATCAGCATCTGCAGTGATTTTGGAGCCCACAAAAGTAAAGTCTGACACTGTTTCCACTGTTTCCCCATCTATTCCCCATGAAGTGATGGGACCAGATGCCATGATCTTCGTTTTCTGAATGTTGAGCTTCAGGCCAACTTTTTCACTCTCCTCTTTCAATTTCATCAAGAGGCTTTTTAGTTCCTATTCACTTTCTGCCATAAGGGTGGTGTCATCTGCATATCTGAGGTTATTGATATTTCTCCCAGCAATCTTGATTCTAGCTCGTGCTTCTTCCAGCCCAACATTTCTCATAATGTCCTCTGCATATAAGTTAAATAAGCAGGGTGACAATATACAGCCTTGACATACTCCTTTTCCTATTTGGAACCAGTCTGTTGTTCCATGTCCAGTTCTAACTGTTGCTTCCTGACCTGCATATAGGTTTCTCAAGAGGCAGGTCAGGTGGTCTGCTATTGCCATCCCTTTCAGAATTTTCCACATTTTATTGTGATCCACACAGTCAAAGGCTTTGGCACAGTCAATGAAGCAGAAATAGATGTTTTTCTGGAACTCTCTTTCTTTTTCCAGGATCCAGCAGATGTTGGCAATTTGATCTCTGGTTCCTCTGCCTCTTCTAAAACCAGCTTGAACATCTGGTAGTTCATGGTTCACGTATTGCTGAAGCCTGGCTTGGAGAATTTTCAGCATTACTTTACTAGCATGTGAGATGAGTGCAATTGTGTGGTAGTTTGAGCATTCTTTGGCATTGCCTTTCTTTGGGATTGGAATGAAAACTGACTTTTTCCAGTCCTGTGGCCACTGATGAGTTTTCTAAATTTGCTGGCATATTGAGTGCAACACTTTCACAGCATCATCTTTCAGGATTTGAAATAGCTCAACTGGAATTCCATCAGCTCCATTAGCTTTGTTCGTGGTGATGCTTTCTAAGGCCCACTTGACTTCACATTCCAGGATGTCTGGCTCTAGGTGAGTGATCACAGCATTGTGATTATCTGGGTCATGAAGATCTTTTTTGTACAGTTCTTCTGTGTATTCTTGCCACCTCTTCTTAATATCTTCTGCTTCTGTTAGGTCCATACAATTTCTTTCCTTTATTGAGCCCATCTTTGCATGAAATGTTCCCTTGCTATCTCTAATTTTCTTGAAGAGATCTCTAGTCTTTCCCATTCTGTTGTTTTCCTCTGTTTCTTTGCATTGATCACTGAGGAAGGCTTTCTTATCTCTCCTTGCTATTCTTTAAAACTTTGCATTCAGATGCTTATATCTTTCCTTTTCTCCTTTGCTTTTCGCTTCATTTCTTTTCACAGCTATTTTTAAGACCTACCCAGACAGCCATCTTGGTTTTTTGCATTTCTTTTCATTGGGAATGGTCTTGGTTCCTGTCTCCTGTACAATGTCACGAACCTCCATCCATAGTTCATCAGGCACTCTTATCTATCAGATCTAGTCCCTTAAATCTATTTCTCACTTCCACTGTATAATCATAAGGGATTTGATTTAGGTCATACCTGAATGGTCTAGTGGTTTTCCCTACTTTCTTCAATTTACGTCTGAATTTGGCATAAGGAGTTCATGATCTGAGCCACAGTCAGCTCCCGGTTTTGTTTTTGCTGACTGTATAGAGCTTTTCCATCTTTGGCTGCCAGGAATATAATCAATCTGATTTTGGTGTTGACCATCTGTTGATGTCCATATGTAGGACTGCCTTTTTAGGGTACAGTTTTGTTTCATGTTTGTTGATTAGTCATGTTTAACTCTTTGCAACCCCGTGGACTGTAGCCCACTAGCCTTCCCTGCCATGGAATTCTCTCCACGCAAGAATACTGGAGTAGGTTGCTGTTTCCTACTCCAGGAGATCTTCCCAACCCAGGGGCTGAACCCAGGTCTTTTGCACTGCAGGCATTCTTTACCTGCCTGCAATGTGAGCCAGTAGGAAAGCCCCAGTAACTTTAATTTCGGGTGATAAAAACTGCAATTGTTTGAAGTTAAATTACTTTTGAGGGGAACATCCTTGGTTCTGCAAACAGAAGGCTAGTAGCCATCTGTGATTCTTGGATAAAACTTTGAGATTTCCACTGTGTACATCCAGATTGTTCTCTTCCCTCATGTAATTCGAGTATTTTTCTCTGGTTCATGTTGTAAAAAAGACTGAGTAGTTTCTTCCCAATGAAATATTAACTTATTTCATTATCATTTCCTACATAGGAATATGTATGATAGAACAAGCAGTTATTTAGTATTTATTTGTTAATGAATTATTATTTTTATTGAAGTATAGTTGATTTACAATATTATAGTAGTTTCAGGTGTATAAAATAGTGATTCAAACTTTTTTATAGATTGTGTTTCATTTAAAGTTATTCCCTGTGCTGTACAATATATCCTTGTTCCTTACAGATTTTACACATAGTGGTTTGATTCTCAACCCCTGTTTTGCCCTCCCTCTTCCCTCTCTCCACAGGTGATACTAGTTAGATCTCTTTAGCTGTTAATCTGCATACCTTTTTTTGAAAGGCTCCCAAAGCTAACTTGTGGTATAGGAGATAAAGTATATTTCATGAATGGTTGAATGTAGGGACTGAGATTGAACCGTTCTCTTTAAGGGAGGTAATATGCTTGGGATTCCCAAGGCTGCCTGTCTAAGCCTTTTCCTGTTCTTCTGGAGAGTTAAGAGAGAGGACTATGTCTAAATTTGGAGAAAATGAGTGGGGAAGATTTGGTTCTGGGCTTAACGTGTGGTGATGCAAGTAAGTCTGGTTTGACCTAGTACCACTGACTCTGAAATGCAGAGTCAGGATGATAGCTTGTGTGTGTGTGTGTGTGTGTGTGTGTGTGTTGAAGTCAGCAGAGGATGCTGGGCGTTTGGGAAACTGATCATATTTCTTGGTAATATTAACCCAAATGGACACATTGTATTAGATCAGCCAATGTGAGTGCCCCTTGAAAATATCTGGGGAGGAACAACTTCCAAAAATTCACTAAGTGTTGACTCAGGATCAAAACTCATGATATTTGTAACAATATAACATGATTGCACACACGGAAGAGTAGAAATTTTAAAAAATCATAGCTGATTTTGGCTATAGAAGTCAACTTCGATGAGATTGAGATGGACAGTCTCTCAAACCCAGTGGCCCTAAATCCCTGGCAGATATTATATAAATATTGTACTTGGTAAAATATTTAGGATATAATCACAGGTTTTCTTTGTTGGCTTGATTTTCTCAATTTTCTTGATTTCATCTGTTACCTCCTACCTCCTGTAATCTAATCAGATGATTGACTCCAGCTTTATTTCCTGAGGGGAGAGAGGGGAGGGAAATGTTTCAAGTCTAATACCTAAGGGAAATTCAGAGGATTTGTAGCAAAATGCTGTGAAACACACTACCAGTTTGCCTTTGCTAACAGGCTGCTCCAAAATTCAGTGACTAGCACAGCAACCATTTATCGTTGCCCTCGTTCTGCGAACTGAGCCAGTATTGGCTGATGGGTTGGGCTGGCTTATGTGTTTGTAGTCAGCTGTCAGTGGATGGTTGGCATCAGCCGCGGGGATGGGAAACTTGGCTCTGCACCTCCCATCACCCAGCAGACCAGCCTTAGCCTCTTCACTCTGGGCCAGCAGAGTACCAGAAGGGAGGGCAGATGTACGAAACACCTCACTGGGCCTGTGTCAGAACCACTGCTGCATTGCTTCTGCCACATTCTATCGGACAAAGCAAGTCAGAAGGTGACCCCAAATTCAAGGAGACAGAGAGAGCCTCCAGTCTTTTTTTTTTCCAATCCAAAAGCAAATCATATTTATTTGCCTTTATTTCCTTTTGGGAAAAGACCCCGAGGCTGGGAAAGATTGAAGGCAGGAGGAGAAAAGGGCGACAGAAGATGAGATGGTTGAATGGCATCAGCGACTCAATGGACATGAGTTTGAGCAAACTCTGGGAGATAGTGAAGGACAGGAAAGCCTGGTGTGCTGCAGTCCATGGGGTCGCAAAGAGTCGGATGTGATTGAGCGACTGAACATTTTCCCCCTTAAGGACAGTACTACAATTTTGTTATTTATTTATTCACTCATTCATTTTAAAGTGATGAAAATCAAAAATACAATTCCAGGAAGGAAAAAGTACTCACAGCAGAGAAGTGATAGTAGGACCACTTTGAAAGCACTGATAATAAACTCCCTCCTAAAGCACCTTTTTCAGTCTTTAAGCAGAGCTCGATTTCACATCTGTTTTGTTGAAAGGGATGCATCTTCGAAGGCTGCATTCTCGCTAGGGAACTCAGGACATAGTGTCTCCATTTTTGATGGGAGGAGCCATGAGGACACATTGCTAAGGGGCTGCCTACACAGAGAGGTGTCAGTTTCCCGCCAGCAAACAGCAGAGTGAATCCTGTACCCGTGGGTGTGGCAGGGAACCAGCCCTGTGTCACCAAGCCTGAATGAGGCATATGGACAGGAATGGGAGTCATCCACTACTCACTACCTAGGGTGGAGAGAGACCACCTCTTCCCTCTGGTCCACCCCAATATTTTAGCATTCAGCTATTCCCCTCAACATAAACATCCACAGATAAGAGCTATCCTGAGATTACATTTCTGCCACTTCCAACAGAATGCTGCTGCTACTGCTGCTGCTACTGCTGCTGCTGCTGCTGCTAAGTCACTTCAGTCGTGTCCGACTCTGTGTGACCCCATAGACGGAAGCCCACCAGGCTCCCCCGTCCCTGGGATTCTCCAGGCAAGAACACTGGAGTGGGTTGCCATTTCCTTCTCCAATGTGTGAAAGTGAAAAGTGAAAGTGAAGTCACTCAGTCGTGTCCGACCCTTAGCGACCCCACGGACTGCAGCCTACCAGGCTCCTCCATCCATGGGATTTTCTGGGCAAGAGTACTGGAGTGGCTTGCCATTGCCTTCTCCGTCCAACAGAATAGAAGCTACAAAAATTTAAGAACTGTGTAAAAAAGTTTTTATGGATATGGATTTTAGTATACGGATTTTTTTCAATGGTTGAATTTGTAGGCTGAATTCCAGCACATGTCTATACAGGAGACAGAACATACATGTAACTGTCTAAGAGATTTTTTTTTTTTCTCGTGAGTCTTATTCCCAATAAGATATCAAGAAAGGACAGTATGTGGAAAGGGCTTCATCTGGGGCTCTGGAGCGGTAAAAGTGGACATTCTGATGTGCCCAGGTTCCTTGGCTGTGAGAAAAGCTTCATGGCCCCAAGTCTGATTGTTCTTCCATAGGTTAATATGTTGGGACTGGTTGTGCAGAAGACTATTCATCTTACAGTAGAAATGATGAGGTATCTGTGATGGTTAATTTTATGTGACTTGATTGGGCTAAGGGATGTCCAGAGATCCGGTAAAGCATTGTTTCTGGGTGTGAGTATGAAGGTGTTTCTGGATGAGATTAGCATTTGAATTGGTAATTATGTAAAGAAGATCCACTCTCACCAGTGTGGGTGGACATCGTCCAACCCACTGGGGGCCTGAATAGAACAAAATGGTGGAGAAAGAGCAGACTCTTCTCTTTTCTTAAGCTGGGGCATCCATCTTCTTCTGCTCTTGAACATCAGAGTGTTACCACAACTCAGGTCTGGTTGCTCACTGCTCAAAAGCCAATACTCAAGAGGCAAGGTTGTTGGAAAGGAAAGTTTGCTTCATTCCAGAGGCTGACAGGGAGAGGGTAGACTCATCCAAAGGACAGCTGTCTATTGAAAATCAGGGAGAAAGAGCTTTAAAGTGGAATTTCCAGAGTCTATAGGCAGAGGGAGGGGGCTACATGCAGAAACAACAGAGTCAGCTCTGACACTCATCTTGAAATTGATCATACAGTGGTCTGATTGACATCATCTTGATTGTTTGGGTACAGGTGATCTATAGTTTCAGGGTCAGTATGTTCCTGTTTCTCTGAGGTCAGTTCTTGGAATTACGGCAGTTTATGTTATGGCTACATTCTGGTCATCAGGTAGTTAACTTCTTCCATCTGGTGGGGGTTTCAGTATCTAAAAAGCATCTCAAGCCCTTGAGGAGAAACTAAAAGTCCTTGACTTTGTTTAATGACCAAACTCTTGCTGTTTGGTCTTGTTTGCTTTCCTTTGCTTCTGCATTTTGTCACTTTTCTGATTGAACTTAATCTTTGGCTAAAGTTCCTCTACAGACAAATGGCAGGTGGAGGACATGGAGAAGAAGGACCATAGGGTCTGCTCTGCTGCAAGAGCTCTTAGCTCTTCAGATACCAGGACTTATACCAGTAGTCTCCCTGGTTTTCAGGCCTTTGGACTCGGACTGAATTATACCATTGGCATTTCTAGTTCTCCAGATTACAGACAGCATGCCATGCCATATTTCAACCTCCATAATCACATGAACCAATTCCTATAATTACTCCCTCTTGCATATCCATGTAAACCTTGTGCTTAGCCACTCAGTTGTGTCCAACTCATTTTAGCCCACCAGACTCCTCTGTCCATGGAATTTCCTAGGAAAGAACCTGGAGTGGGTTGCCACTTCCTACTCCAGGGGATCTTCCCAACTCAGGGATCTAACCCAGTTCTCCTGGACTGGTAGGTGGATTCTTTACCACTAGCACCCCCTGGAGAGCCCCATACATTGTGTATCTATGTATCTGTTGGCTCTGTTTCTCTGGAGAACCCTGAGATTATGTGCAACACTGAAGTCATATACAGTTGAAGTCCTATGAAGTGTTATTCCAGCCTCGGAAAGAGGTCTTTGAACCATGGCTGAGGCCAGTTTTCACAATGGGGCGGGAATGGCAAAGACCAGATGAAAGTGGAGAAGGTCATGATGAAGATTCTCAGGGCACCATGTTGGAAGTGACTTGCATTCTCAAGGTGAACAGTGGTTTTGCTCCCGAACCCAAGGATTTACAGAATGTAGGACTACCACTGGGGATGTTGAGAATTTCTTGTTATTTTTCATGGAGTGGGAACAAAAGTGTCTGTGTTTATGTTAAGGGTAGAGATACTACCGCTGACTATGGGAGAAACTGGGGCCGTAAGTGGAGGAAACATTGATCACCCTTTCAAAAGATGAAAGCTGGGGACATGCTAAGAGAAATGCTTCTGGTGGAGCTCAAGTTCCATAGATTCTTCTAGTTATTGAGTCTGATAAGGGAAAGTGGTGGTTTGAATTAATGACAAAGGATTACTGAGTTGAAAGCAAGGTCTTTGGGCCTTAATATAAATTAAGAGTTTGGTGAAAAACTGAACATCTTAACAGGGCAGCAGCTGACAAAAGAGCCAAACTAAAGAGCCACTTTTCTCCTGGGCAAAGGGAATGAATGAGAAAAGGCCAAAATAAGCATCGGAAAGAATGGGCCCGTGGGAAGACACCAAGAAAAAAAATGAGTTTTAGTGTTTCATTCTCTGGCTGTGAATTATTTAACTTTTTTAGGTCTCACTTTTACTATCTATATAATGGGGATAGTAATGATTGTTTTTGTTTAGTTGCTAAGTCATATCTAACTCTTTGTGACCCCACGGACTGTAGCCTGCCAGTCTCCTCTGTCCATGGGATTTCCCAGGCAAGAATACTGGAGTGGGTTGCCTTTTCCTTCTCCAGGGGATCTTCCTGATCCAAGGATCGAACCCACGTCTCCTGTATGGGCGGGTGGATTCTTTGCCACTGAACCACAGTGGAAGCCCAATAATGAAAGTGTCAATCTTTTAGAATTTTGGATTCGTATAAAGCAGTGGTCCCCAACTTTTTTTGGCACCAGGGGCCAGTTTTGTGGAAGACAGCTTTTCCACAAAGTGGGGCAAGGGGAAAGTTTTAAGATGATTCTCACAAAGAGTGCACAACCTAGATCTCTGGCATTTGCAGTTCACAGTCGGATGTATAAGCAGGGCTGATGGACTTCATTATTCAGAAACAGTGACGCTAACACAACAGTGCAAAACAGTTATACTCCAATAATAAATGTAAAGCAGTTATACTCCAATAGTAAAAGGGTAAGTAAATTTCTAAAAGTTGCTAAAAGTAACATTTTGACCTGAATAATGTAAGTGTAAGCCGATGTGTGTTTTTTATAATTGCATTTGCATGTCCAACTCTTTGTGACCCCATGGACTGCAGCCCGTGAGGCTCCTCTGTCCATGGGATTTTCCAGGCAAGTATACTGGAGTGCGTTGCCATTTCCTTCTCGAAGGGTTCTTCCTGACCCAGAGACTGAGCCTGCATCTCTTGTGTCTCCTGCATTGGCAGGCAGATTCTTTACCACTAGTGCCACCTGGGAGGCCCTAAGCACTCAATAAATATTACCTGTAGTTTTGCCACATTGAATAATATCATAAGATAGTGAAGGAGATGGGGATTCAAGTTGTCTTCCTCTTTCCTTTTGGCCTCCATTTAAAACCTTCTGGCCACCTCATGCGACGAGTCGACTCACTGGAAAAGACTCTGATGCTAGGAAAGGTTGGGGGCGGGAGGAGAAGGGGACGACAGAGAATGAGATGGCTGGATGGCATCACCGACTTGATGGACATGAGTTTGAGTGAACTCCGGGAGTTGGTGATGGACAGGGAGGCCTGGCATGCTGTGATTCATGGGGTCGCGGAGAGTCGGACATGACTGAGCGACTGAACTGAACTGAACTGAACTGAATTGCTTTAAGGATCTAGCACCTAGGACTGATATCAAGGTGCAGAGAAAGGGCATAAAAGGGATTTGGTACTCAGTGGTGCTAGACAGAGAATTAAACTCCCCATTATACAAATAGGGTAGACAGACTGGAGCTGGCTCATTTGATTAGAGAAGTCTATTCTGATTTCTGTTAGGTGACTGTAAGCTAGATTTCCTGAGTAACCTGGTGGAGTGCTTGGAAGAAGTAAGCAGTTTAACAGCTAAAATCTGTTGATGTACTTGGTAGAAGCAGGGCACTACTCTAAGAACTCTGTACTTAGCGTGGGCCAGGGTGAATGAATACTAAAATTAATACTGAAAAGTCCATGATGAACAAAATACCAGTATTTTAAATAATGACAGCATCACTAGAAGTGCCATGCTGAGCCATGGTGGAGCCTGAGGAAAAAAGGAAAAATTAGCAATACGGATCCTGTATTTATTTAAAATTTTTATATTTTGCTAGTTAAGGATTTTTTCATTAATGGTGATTTTTAAAAATGTAATGCACTCAAATGCTATTTATCTCAATTACTGAATTTTTGGCATTCCTGTTAATTTTGCGTCTCAGGGGAACACCTTATTCCACCCCCTCTTCCTGCTGCTTCTATGTATAAGAATTAATTTTACCTCTCTTAATCCCACTGTGGCAGGTCCTTTGTTATCCACATTTTTACACGTCAGAAGACTGAAGTGTGGGGAAGATACATGCTAGTTTCCAATGGCCGCTGAAACAAATTACCACAGACTTGTTGGCCCGAGGCAACACACATTTATTCTCTTTCAGTTCTGGAGGTCAGAAGTCCAATATCAGTTTTGCTGGGCTAAAATCAAGGTGCTGGCAGGGTTGAGATACCTCGGGAGCCTCTCAGAGAGAAAACTTTTCTTTGCTTTTCTAGCTTCTAGAGCTGCATTCTTTGGTTCTGTGCCCCTTCTTTTAGCTTCAAAGCCAAGGGCATAGCATCTTGCCTCAGTTGACACATGACCTTTTCTTTCTGTTGTGGTCAAACCCTTCTCAGCCTCCGTCTTTTGAGGACAACTGGGGTTATGTTTAGGACTCACCCAGATAATCCAGGATAACTTCCGGGATCTCAGGGTCTGTCCCTTTAATCACATCTGCAAAGTTCCTTTTTCTTTCTTTTTTGGACGTGGACCATTTTAAAAATCTTTATTGAATCTGTTACAATCTTGTTTCTTGTATTTTTGGCTACAAGGCATGCAGAATCTCAATTCCCCAACCAAGGATCAAACCTCCACCCCCTGCATTGGAAGGTGAAGTCTTAACCACTGGACCATCAGGGAAGGTCCTGCAGAGTCCCCTTTGACATCCAATGTCACATTCACAGAGTTTCCTGATGATTAGGATGTGGATCTCTTTGAGGGACGGACATCAATCAGCCTTCCCTAAGCTGGATGGTAAGTGACAGTGTTCACATCCGACTGAGGCTGGTTGGCTTCTGTGCCCTGTTGCTGGAGGCAGTGGAGGTATCCTTAGGCCCAAGGGTTTGGCAAGGAGGCTGCAGGAATAAGCATCAATTTCAGTCTCTTTAAGGGATCTCTTTATATAATCTCTTTATACTGTAGTCAGCATTGGGACAAAATAGTGGGAGTTCTCTACATCCTTGTCCTACATACAGAATCCTACTTGGAAGACAGAGACAGTGTCTTTATTTTATTGTTTTCTATAATATTTTATTTGTCTGTGTTGGGTCTTAGTTGCAGCATATGGGGTCTTTAGCTACAGAATGTGAAATGTTTTCATTGTGTCATGTGGGATCTAGTTCCCTGACCACAGGTTGAACCCAAACCCCCTGCAGTGGAAGCATGGAGTCTTAGCCACTGGACCACCAGGAAAGTTGCAGGAGATGGTATTTAGAGCCATATTTGTCTGACTCTTCCAAGTGACATGATCTTATATTATTCCCTGAGCTGAAAAGGCAGGAAGTTCTAGTAACAGGTAGAGAATAGATGCCCAACCTTCTTTCATACCCATGTTCAACCTTCTTCCTGTTGTTAGGAAATGCTTCTTTTGATATATCTGAAATCTTTACTGTCTTAAATCCATTTTCTTTAGCTCTTTTGTTGGAAAGATGAAAAATAATCACCTTCTGCTATCTGAATGATAGCATTTATGATTTCAGTGACTAGGGAAATTTTGGCCAATTTTATCTTATTGTACACAAAGCAAAAAGTAGTGGATGTGTGGGGAAAGCAGTTTGATTTATTGGCTTTTGGATCTCAACATATATAGTAAGGATCATCTTTACTTTCTGTCAGCAACTGTTTGCATGGACATCTAAGGACCCTACCAATAAGGGCTGGGTTAGACAAACTTCCTCCAAGGGTGAGGTTCTATGGATGAACCTCTCTGCAGGGCAGCAGTGGAGATGCAGACACAGAGAACAGACTTGTGGACACAGTGAGGGGAGGAGGGAGCAGGTAGGGCAAATTGAGAGAGGATTGAAACATACCTATTACCATGTGTAAAACAGACAGCCAGTGAGAATTTGCTGTATGGTGCAGGGAGCTCAGACTTGGTGCTCTGTGATAACCTAGAGTGGATGGCATGGTGTGGGAGGTGGGGAGAAGGTTCAAGATGGAGGGGACATATGTATACCTACGGCTGATTCATGATGATGTATGTCAGAAACCAACACAATATTGTAAAGCAATAATTCTCCCAGGACATGGAAGCAACCTAAATGTCCATCTGCAGATGAATGGATAAGAAAGCTGTGGTACATATACACAATGGAGTATTATTCAGAAATTAAAAAAGAATACATTTGAATCAGTTCTAATGAGGTGGATGAAACTGGAGCCTATTATACAGAGTGAAGTAAGCCAGAAAGAAAAATACCAATACAGTATACTAACGCATATATATAGAATTTAGAAAGATGGTAACGATAACCCTGTATGCGAGACAGCAAAAGAGACACAGATGTATAGAACAGTCTTTTGGACTCTGTGGGAGAGGGCGAGGGTGGGATGATTTGGGAGAATGGCATTGAAACATGTATATTATCATATGTGAAATAGATCACCAGTCCAGTCATCCTGTACAGGATGCTCGGGGCTGGTACACTGGGATGAACCAGAGGGATACAGGATGGGGAGGGAGGTGGGAGGGGGGTTCAAGATGGGGAACACATGTACACCCGGGGCAGATTCATGTCAATGTATGGCAAAACCAATACGATAATGTAAAGTAATTAGCCTCCAATTAAAATAAATAAATAAAATACATTTAAAAAAGGGTAAGGTGGTAAATATTTTAGGCTTTGCAGTCCTTGCTCTCTCTGCTACAACTACTCAACTCTGCTGTCATTTCACACAAGCAGCTGCAAACAATATGTAAAGACATTGATGCATGACTGTTTTCCTTGCTTATGAACTTGGCTTTATAAGTTGCATTATGGAATATTCTTTAAATGTTTTCTACCATTTATAAACAAGATTTAACACACAAGCCATACAGAAGCAGGTGGCGGGCTATCATTTGCTGACCCCAGACCTGGCAACCTCATATTCTGCGACTTACTCTTGGGTTATATCTTGAAGACAGAGGGAAGTCGGCTGTGATGACATTGTCCTAATTGGAGGGCCAGGTATGGGCAGTGTCTCACCCTGATCTTGTCTAGTCTCCTACCCTCACGTCCGTCAGTGACTCTAACATAAACTGTTTGTAAAACAGCCCTTCTTCCGTTTACTTGGTGCTTCTGCCTATAGATCATGGTTCGGTTCTGACATCCACCCAACTCCCAGGCTTCTCTCCACTTCTTCTCCTCCTAGTCTCATGGACCTATGTGTTTTCTGTACTTTTTGTCTTTTCAGTCTTTCCCACTAGAATGTAAGCTCCTTGAAAGGTGAGAGCAAGGATTTATTAATCTTGCCCTCTTGAATGTACTTATCACAGTGATACTGAGTTCCATAAATGTTATATAAATTCTCCTCCAAAATGACACACTGAGGTTGAGAACCAATGAAACAAAACAGAGATAGTGTGTCCTCTGTTATGTTTTCATATGTCACATACTTTTGACCCAATTAATAATAAAAAGCAAGAATAGTTATGTCTGTATTTGAAGATACTGCTTTTGGGAAACAAGGTGTTCTTTTCTCAGGCCTGAATTATCCGTCATACTGATTCTATACTCTGCTAAACTGAAAATAAAACAAAACAAAACAACTGGTCTAGAGACAAACCAGAGTAGGAAAGGTCACACAATCAGATGGTAAAGCAAAGGTGAACACACTCAGGCAGATTCATGCACTGGTCAGTGTTTGGTGCCATTGCATTCTGATAACAAAGATCTACTTCCAAAGAAACCACTCTTGATGATAAAAGAGCTCCAGCCTGTGGAAAAGAAAAATACTCTTCAAACACTTACAATGGCTTCATTATTATTTGGAAATATATTTCTGCAGTGGCCGAGTCCTAGCGTTAGCAAAGAAAGAATTTATTCAGAAGTACAAAAGAATTTAGAATTCCTTCAAGGATCCTTTCATTCTGTTTAAGATGTGGGTCATGCCTCTGAAGCATTATTGTCTGTGGCTTGTCATGGGGTGGTTGGCAGAAATATAAGAGCATTCGCTACCATATCGAGGGGCCCATATATCATAAAGATTTGGTCTGGATGGATGTAGCAATAGGATATGTATACAAAATATTTTGCTGATGTCAGACCAAAGATATCAATGATCAATTTAAAAATTCAGCTGCAGTACAAAGGGCAGCCACATTGCCATGTGAGCAGCAGTGCGTGAGGGCCAGGAAATTAAAAGGCTTAACCACGCACTTGAAACTGTCCAAGCTACTTTACTGCTTAAGTGAAATGAAATACAAACACAAATAGCCAAGAGGGAAAAATTTAAATTAAACTTCAAAATCATTTTGTGTTTTAACCATCTACTATGTTCTCAGTGCTACAACAAAGTCTACTTTCTTTGGAAGCCCAGAAAAATAATCCAAGACAGAAAGCGCCCCTGACTTCATCTTCTTCCTTTACATGCTCTGCACATGTTCACTTTGAAACAGAAGTTTACCAAGATCCAAAGGAATGTGATGGAACTGCCTAGGAAGAGTTTAGTTTCTAAACCATGATGACCATTGACAATGATGGCCTTCTCTAAAATGAAACATTTTCTGTAGCAAGATTTCAGGCCAAGATTCCCTGAAATGCTTTCCCTTGTTAGGTGACTGCATTGAGATTTGCCCTGCAAGACAGACATCTGCAAGGGAATCATTAGGAATCTTCTTCACTGTACTCTGGCTTTCAGTTCAGTTCAGTTCAGTCGCTCAGTCGTGTCCGACTCTGCGACCACATGGACTGCAGCACGCCAGGCCTCCTTGTTCATCACCAGCTCCCGGAGTCCACCCAAACTCATGTCCATTAAGTTGGTGATGCCATCCAATCATCTCATCCTCTGTTGACCCCTTCTCCTCCTGCCCTCAATCTTTCCCAGAATCAGGGTCTTTTCCAATGAGTCAGCTCTTTGCAGCAGGTGGCCAAAGTATTGGAGTTTCAGCTTCAACATCAGTCCTTCCAATGAACACCCAGGACTGATTTCCTTTAGGATGGACTGGTTGGATCTTCTTGCAGTCCAAGGCACTCTCAAGACTCTTCTCCAACACTACAGTTCAAAAGCATCAATTCTTTGGCGCTCAGCTTTCTTTTATAATCCAACTCTCACATCCTTACATGACTACTGGAAAAAACCATAGCTTTGACTAGACGGATCTGTCTACCTGTTGAATAAACATTACTGTAGACTGTTTTCCCCTCTGCACAGTTGTGTGACTGACGGCCAGTCAGGAGATGGATATGAATTGGCAGGATGGTTCTCTGAATAGTTGAGCTGTTATCCTTTGAGTCAGAAACCACATAGATTCCCCACAATAGAGGGCAGTTGGGTCTACACTGGAGCCAGGCCAGAGGCTCACTGGTTTGGAAAGTCCATGGCTTTCTCTCTGAGGTCAATAATCCTTCTGTCTTCTGAAAGGTTTGGAGTCATTTCCCAAAGGAAAATTCAGTTTCTAAGAGTCTGAAATTAAGGTAGCAAATATTAAATGCAAAATGGAATAAGTACAAAGTCTTTGTTTTCATGGGGGATATAGCCGGGTCATAAACATCATGGACTGAGAAGTAAAGATCTCAAGTCTCTCTTCCCTCATAATCCACACAAAGACAAGTATTTTCTTGCAAAGACATCTATCAAGTTTGTTATGTAGATGTTGTTTCTTTAAGAAGACTGATAGCATTTAAGAAAGCTGTTCACATTGAATTCTATACACAGAATTGGAAGTAGGAGGAAAAAAAAAACAGGAAAAGGAGAAAAAAGGAAGTCTAGTCAGGAGGTTTTATGAACAGATGTAATTCCTTCAGGCAAATCTGGTGAAAGGGACCAGGGTTTCTTCAGGGCCTCCCAAGGAGCCCCGGGGTCTCTGGGTGCCTTATCCACATCAGGCAGTGATGCCAAGTCATTCAGATAAAGTGTCTCCCCAAGCCAACAGAAGTTCCAGTGTTTGAGCCTAGACTTTGCATTTTTGCCTTGAAAGAATTCTCCCTGTTTATTTCTTTTGACTTGGCAGTGCTTTCTCCTTAGGCTGAGGCAAAAAGAAAAAAAAAAAATTACTTCTTAGTAGTCAGGAGAGACAGGAAGAGATTTCCCTGTGCCTTTGTGACTGAGTGGTTTTAAAAAATCTGTCTCGAATTGCTTTGATATTCCTCCTGTTGTGAGGTGGAGTCTCTGTCTGAACCCCTTGACATCGGGAGGTCTTCACGACTGACTTGGTAAATAGAACAGAATTATGCTGTGTGACTTCCAAGCCTAGGTTAGACAATGCATGTGGCTTCTGTGGTTTCTCTTTGGGTCAGTCGCTTGGGGAGTCTTCAGTTATTTTGAGACAACGTGGAGAGACACTGTGTGTTAAAGGATTAACTCCGCAGGTTCAGTTTTCCAAACACTGAACACTGGAAAGAAAGGTTGTATGTATGTATACTCAGCCATGTCTGCTCTTTGTGACCCCATGGACTGTAGCCCAGCAGGCTTCTCTGTCTATAGGAGTTCCCAGGCAAGAATACTGAAGTGGGTTGCCATTTCCTTCGCTAGGGGAATCTTCCCTACCCAGGGACTGAACCCATGGCTCTTGCATCTTCTGCTTTAGTAGGAGGATTCTTTACCACCAAGCCACCTGGAAAACTCAGAAAGAAAGGCTGACCTTTGCTAACCCCTTAAGCCTTTGGGCTTTCCTGCCTGTTAAGAATATCTTTGCTCACTGGGGCCTTGGGCTAAGCCAGATAGTTAATGCCAGTGATGTGACATATGCTGCGGACCTTGGGCTGCAGTATCAACTTGAACTCTGGAGAGGTAAGGTTAGCTATGCAGATGGTCACCCATGCTGACATTACTGACCCTTAAGAAATATATCAGACATCAAGGCTTATGTGAGCTCCCCAGATTGACAGTATTGCATGTGTATTGCCAAACATCATTGCTGGAATTAAGTATTGTATACATGACTCTGTTGGGAAAGGACAACTGAAAGCTTGTCCCTAGTACCTTCTGGAGTCTTTCCTATACACCTTTTTTCATTGCTAATTTTAATCTGTATCCTTCTGCTGTTGCTGCTGCTGCTGCTGCTAAGTCGCTTCAGTCATGTCCAACTCTGTACGACCCCATAGACGGCAGCTCACCAGGCTCCACTGTCCCTGGGATTCTCCAGGCAAGAACACTGGAGTGGGTTGCCATTTCATTCTCTAGTGCGTGAAAGTGAAAAGTGAAAGGAAAGTCACTCAGTCGTGTCTGACTCTTTGAGATCCCATGGACTGCAGCCTACCAGGCTCCTCTGTCCATGGGATTTTCCAGGCAAGAGTACTGGAGCGGAGTGCCATTGCCTTCTCCACCTTCTGCTGTAATAGACCATAATTATGGGTATAACAATTCTGCTAAGTTCTGCGAGTCTTTCTGATGGATCCTTGAATATTACAGAATATAGAAGTTGGCCAGAACCTCTGAAATTATTTGGTCCAAACATCTCCTAGACTTCTCTGGTGGCTCAGTGGTGAAGAATATGCCTGCAGTGCACGAGACACAGGGCACATGGGTTTGATCCCTGGGTTGGGAAGAACCCCTGGAGGAGGAAGTGCCAACCCACTTCAGTATTCTTGCTTGGGAAATCCCGTGGGCAGAGGAGCCTGGTGAGCTATAGGATCCCCATGGGATCGGGAAGAGTCAGACATGACTTAGTGGCTAAAACAACAACATGTCTCCCAGGGAATTAAGCTCAGTAATACATTTGATAGATGAGGAAATTGAAACTTGAAGACATTAGATGACATTTTCTAACTCATACCAATCATTGCCTCCTCGTAAGATTGTATTCAAGCCTCTTAGAAAGTCTTGCACATCACTCTTCCAATGGGGCTTTTATAGGTTTGTCATTTCTTTTGACACTTTGTTCAAGTGATTTGGCCAATGGTGAAGCCAAATATACTTGCAGATTATCAGTGTAGATTTGAGGCTAACACTCCCCTTATTTTGTGGCTCATGATGTCAGCGGATACAATAGTGACATGCTTAAATTTTTTAAATTTAGTATTTAAATGGGAGTATAATTGCTTTACAATGTTATGCTAGTTTCTGCTATACTACCGGAAGCAGTTACACATATGCATATATACCTTCTCTCCTGGGCCTCCCTCCCACCCCCCATCTACCCCTCTAGGTCATCACAGAGCACCAAACTGAGCTCCATGTGCTATACAGCAGCTTCCCAGTCACTATCTGTTTTAAGTGATAGGCTTTAACTTTTCATCCCGCCCCTACAGTCTAGTGTGCCATTCACTTATTCGTGCATTTATTTATTAACTTGTATTTGTGACAAAGCATGCTGCAAAATATTTTTTGAAAAAGTACAAAAGACTTTGTGTGTCCCAGTCTGGACACTGCGGCCGATCTTCTCCTCTGTGTTCCTCTCTTAGCCGCTGACCCATCACGGGGTCGGCCCCAAAGGGTATCGTTATGATGCTTCTGGCAGTTCTTGAAGGGCAGCTGTGACTACACAAGGCACATTTCATATTTTATTTAGGAGGTTTACAACTACTTTGGCGAGTAAGTGCCTCTGTTTGTCAGGGAAGGGGGAAGGTTTGCTGTCGGAAAGAAAAATGCACAGGGAGAAATTTCAGGGGCTGACAATATCCTTCAACTCCCCTTTTCCCTTTATATAAAGTATATAGCCTCCCATATAAATTAGGAATCTAATCAAAATGGTATGCTCCACTTAACTGCGACAGGTTTAATTGGGAAATCCGCTTAATCAGGGCATCTCCCAGGGAACTGATTTCTGTTCGATGGTACATAATGGCTATGATTGCAGTTTAAAGGAGGCGATAATTCTGTTTAATTGAGACACTTTCAGGTAATTTATGCTGTTTGAGACTAGGTGTGTGTGAGTGTATACCTGTAATGTTCTGGCCTGTCTGATTACGTTTTGATTTTTTTTTTTCCTATAGTAAATTGTGGATTGACAGACAACATCATACGTCAGCTCAGCACTGCCCCAGGTGAAAAAAGTGAAAGTGAAAGTGAAAATCAGTCAGTCAAGTCAGACTCTTCGGGACCCAATGGACTGTTGCTTGCTAGGATCCTCTGTTCATGGAATTCTCCAGGCAAGAATACTGGAGTGGGTTGCCATTCCCTTCTCCAGAGGATCTTTCTGACCCATGAATCTAACCCAGATCTCCCAAACTTCAGGCAGATTCTTTACCATCCGAGAATGCTGAGAATGCCGCAAGTCAGTTCAGTTCAGTTCAGTCGCTCAGTCGTGTCCGACTCTCCGCGACCCCATGAATCACAGCACGCCAGGCCTCCCTGTCCATCACCAACTCCCGGAGTTCACTCAAACTCATGTCCACAGAGTCGGTGATGCCATCCAGCCATCTCATTCTCCGTCGTCCCTTTCTCCTCCCGCCCCCAACCTTTCCCAGCATCAGAGTCTTTTCCAGTGAGTCAACTCGTCGCATGAGGTGGCCAAAGTATTGCAGTTTCAGCTTTAGCATCAGTCCCTCCAATGAACATCCAGGATTGATCTCCTCTAGAATGGACTGGTTGGATCTCCTTGCAGTATAAGGGACTCTCAAGAGTCTTCTCCAACACCACAGTTCAAAAGCATCGATTCTTCGGCGGTCAGCCTTCTTCACAGTCCAACTCTCACATCCATACATGACCACGGGAAAAACCATAGCCTTGACTAGACGGACCTTGGTTGGCAAAGTAATGTCTCTGCTTTTTAATATACTATCAAGGTTGGTCATAACTTTCCTTCCAAGGAGCAAGTGTCTTTTAATTTCATGGCTGCAATCAGCATCTGCAGTGATTTTGGAGCCCAAAAAAACAAAGTCTGACACTGTTTCCACTGTTTTTCCATCTATTTCCCATGAAGTGATGGGACCAGATGCCATGATCTTTGTTTTCTGAATGTTGAGCTTCAAGCCAACCTTTTCACTCTCCTCTTTCACTTTCATCAAGAGGCTTTTGAGTTCCTCTTCACTTTCTGCCATAAGGGTAGTGTCATCTGCATATCTGAGGTTATTGATATTTCTCCCGGCAATCTTGATTCCAGCTTGTGCTTCTTCCAGCCCAGCGTTCCTCATGATGTACTCTGCATATAAGTTAAATAAGCAAGGTGACAATATACAACCTTGACGTACACCTTTTCCTATTTGGAACCAGTCTGTTGTTCCATGTCCAGTTCTAACAGTTGCTTCCTGACCTGCATACAGGTTTCTCAAGAGGCAGGTCAGGTGGTCTGGGATTCCCATCTCTTTCAGAATGTTCCACAGTTTATTGTGATCGACACAGTCAAAGGCTTTGGCATAGTCAATAAAGCAGAAATAGATGTTTTCCTGAAACTCTCTTGCTTTCTCCATGATCCAGCGGATGTTGGCAATTTGATCTCTGGTGCCTCTGCCTTTTCTAAAACCTGCTTGAACATCTGGGAGTTCACGGTTTACATACTGCTGAAGCCTGGCTTGGAGAATTTTGAGCATGACTTTACTAGCGTGTGAGATGAGTGCAATTGTGCGGTAGTTTGAGCATTCTTTGGCCTTGCCTTTCTTGGTACTTATCCCTATTTAAATGACAAAGATTAGACTCCTTGGGAAAGAACTGCCAGGCTCCTTTCAACTACTTGTGACTGCAACTTCAGCCCATTTCTGGGTGCTCTTGTAGACTAATTAACATTTCCTTTGTAACTACTTTTTGTGGGGGGTTTGCTCAAGCAACAGAAGAGTTCTCATTCCCGTTCTGAGTCTCATTCCTCTTTTGCTTCTGAGTGTCCTTCCTGCTGGGATCTTATACAAAATCCTGTAGGTTGATCTAACTTTTGTGGGGTTGAGTAGAATTTAAAAATAATTCTTATAGGATGCTATGGACTGGATTGTGTGCCCACTTGCTAAGTTGCCTTAGTCATATCTGACTCTTTGTGACCCCATGGACTGCAGCCTGCCAGGCTCCACTATCCATGGGATTCTCCAGGTAAGAACAGTAGAGTGGGTTGCCATGACCTCCTCCAGCGAACCTTCCCCAGCCAGGAACTGAAACTACATGTCTTCCATTTCCTGCACTAGCAGGCAGGTTCTTCACCACTAGCACCACCTTGAAAGTCTGTGGTCTTGATCGTGTCCCCCCAGATTTGTATGTTGAAACCTTAACCCTTCTTGTGATAGTATTTGTGATGGATCCTTTAGGAGGTTTTTAGGTTTAGATAAGGTCATGAGAGTACAGTCCTCATGATGGAAGTATTACTCTTTATAAGAAGAGACACCAGGAGTGACCTCAGCATCATCACTTGCTTCTGACACCAAGAAGACGTCACTCATTTTTGTCTTCCCCATAGCAACAACAATTCAACACCCATGGATAGACAAATATGTCTCTGTGGGAGCTGTGGAATCAGAACCATGCACAAGATATCCAGGAGGAATCTCCCCTGTCTATGTACCTGGTAATAGGTATAGACTTTGATCCCTGATGAGGATCCCACAGTGGCCCTCGAACTTGCTTTGGTCCCTCATGGCTGTCATCCAGGAGACCCTGGAAAACACTTTTTTTAGACAATAACTTATGATGAGAGAGTCTTTGTGGAAATTCAGGTTTCCAGAGGAGAAATTTTGTTAAGGGAAACACTGACTGAAACCACCCACCCTGGCCAGGCAAGATTGCAGCCACTTGCATGAACTATGTTACAGCAGGAGGTCCTGGTAACAAATGTGGAACTAACAAGATATCACCAGTCAGAAGAATTCAAGAAATGTCAAAAGGAGAGAGGAGATGCCAGTCCGTATGCCCTACCAACCTCTCAGAACCCTCCTTGCTGGAAATCATCTGGACTGAGCAATGCATGCACCACCAGAAAGGACCCTGAATCAGCACGAGTGGCCAGAGACAACCCAAAAACTAATCCCATCACTGCAAGACCGGAGAGTGAGTCATGTGGCAGAGCAGCTCTCCTGGGTTCCCTCACCCCGCTGCTCTCTGCCCGGACACCCATTCCCAGTGAAGTCTCTTGCTCTGTCAGCATGTGTGTCTCCTCGGACAGTTCATTTCCAAGTGTTAGACAAGAGCCCACTCTCAGGCCCTGGAAAGGGCCCCCCTTCCTGCAACAGTTTCAGCACTCTGTTGGAGCAAAAAATTCACAAGTTTGGACACATTAGAAAGGGCAGCTGTGAAGGCTGGAAGAGGTAATTGCTACTTCAAAAGTGAAGACAGCAATATAAAACTTCAAGAACATGAAAAATCAAGGATACATGAAACCACCAAAGATCACGAAAGTCTTTTTGTAACTGATGCCAAAGGCATGGAGAGCTTTGATTTAACTGATAAAGAATTCAGAATAACTGTTTTAAGAAAACTGATTAGGTTGCAAAACAGAGTTCAAAAAAAAATCAAGGAAACAACATACAAACAAAAGGTCAACAAAGATATAAACCATAAAAAAGAACCAAATGGAAATTCTGAAGCTGAAGAATACAATAAATGAAATAAAAAGTCATAATATCTGCAGAACAGATCAAGTAGATGAAAAAAATGTGTTAACTAGAAAGTAGGAAGGACTTTTGAAATTATCCATCAAGAAGAAATGAGGAACAAAGAATAATAAAGAGTGAAGAAAACCTCCATGATCTATCAGTCAGTTCAGTTCAGTCGCTCAGTCGTGTCCGACTCTCCGCGACCCCATGAATCACAGCACGCCAGGCCTCCCTGTCCATCACCAACTCCCGGAGTACACTCAAACTCATGTCCACAGAGTCGGTGATGCCATCCAGCCATCTCATTCTCCGTCGTCCCCTTCTCCTCCCGCCCCCAACCTTTCCCAGCATCAGAGTCTTTTCCAGTGAGTCAACTCGTCTCATGAGGTGGCCAAAGTATTGGAGTTTCAACTTTAGCATCAGTCCCTCCAATGAACATCCAGGATTGATCTCCTTTAGAATGGACTGGTTGGATCTCCTTGCAGTATAAGGGACTCTCAAGAGTCTTCTCCAACACCACAGTTCAAAAGCATCGATTCTTCGGCGATCAGCTTTCTTCACAGTCCAACTCTCACATCCATACATGACCACGGGAAAAACCATTGCCTTGACTAGACGGACCTTGGTCGGCAAAGTAATGTCTCTGCTTTTTAATATACTATCAAGGTTGGTCATCACTTTCCTTCCAAGGAGCAAGCGTCTTTTAATTTCATGGCTGCAATCAGCATCTGCAGTGATTTTGGAGCCCAAAAAAACAAAGTCTGACACTGTTTCCACTGTTTTTCCATCTATTTCCCATGAAGTGATGGGACCAGATGCCATGATCTTTGTTTTCTGAATGTTGAGCTTCAAGCCAACCTTTTCACTCTCCTCTTTCACTTTCATCAAGAGGCTTTTGAGTTCCTCTTCACTTGCTATAGGATCCCATAAAAGAACCAATTTGCACGTTATTTGAGTTCTAGAATAAGAAAAAAGGTAGGAGGGGATGGAAAGTTTATTTAAAGAAATGATAAAAGAACCAATTTGCACGTTATTTGAGTTCTAGAATAAGAAAAAAGGTAGGAGGGGATGGAAAGTTTATTTAAAGAAATGATGACTAAGAAATTCCCAAATCTGGAGAGAAATTTGGATATTTAAGTTCATGACGCTCATAAGTCACTAAACAAAATTAAAGAGATTTTCTCCAAGACACATTATAATAAAACTGTCAGAAATCAAAGACAAAGAGAAAATCTTAAAAACAGCAAGAGAAAAGAAGTTTATAGCTTACAAGGGAAAGTCCCACAAGGTTGTCATTGGACTTCTCAGCAGGAAACTTACAGGCCAGGAAAGAATTAGATGATATATTTAAAGAGCTGAAAGAAAAAAGGAAAGAAAGAACTGCCAACCAAGAATCTTTTACCTGATAAAATTATCCTTCAGAAATGAAGGCGAGATAAAGACTTGAACTGGAAAACAAAAGTTGAGGACGTTCATTATTGCTGTAAATGCCTTACCAGAAATACTAAAGAGATTTTTCAAGATGAAATCAAAGGATGTTAATTAGTAACATGAAAATATGTAGAAATATACAACACCACTGTTAAAGGTAAGTACTTAGTCAGATTCCAAATATTTTGTACTGTGGTATGGTATGGTAATGTGTTAAACACTTAACTCTAGGTTAAAGGACAAGAGGCTTAAAAACGTGTAGCTACAATAATGTGTTATTGAATACACAAGCTAAAAAGAGGTAAATTGTGACATCAGAAGTGGGGGGAGCAAAGGGGCAGAATTTTTAATGTGATTGAAGTTAAGTTGTTGTCAGTATAAAATAGACTGTTATGTCTTTGTTTTATGTAAGCTTCATGGCAACCACAAACGAAAAGCATACAGCAAATTCACAAAAGATAAAGAGAAGAAAATCAAAGCATACCACTAAGGAAAATCTTCAGTTCACAAAGGAAGATAATAAAAGAGGAAAGAAGGAACAAGGGAACTGTAAAATAGCCAGAAAATAATAGATAACATTAGTGAGTCCTTGTGCTGTGCTGTGGTTAGTCACTCAGTTGTGTCAAACTGTTTGTGACCCCATGGACTGTAGCCCACTAGGCTCCTCTATCCATGAGGATTATCCAGGCAAGAATACTGGAGTGGGTTGCCATGCCCTCCTCCAGGGCATCTTCCCAACCCAGGGATTGAACCCAGGTCTCCTGTATTACAGGCAGATTCTTTACCAGCTGAACCACAAGGGAAGCTCTACTAAGTCCTTACCAATCAATAATTACTCAAAATAGTAATAAAAAGTAAAATCTAACTATGTGCTACCAAGAAGAGACTCACCTTATCTTTAAGGACACATAGGCCCAAAATGAAGTAATAGAAAAAGATATTCCCTGAAAGTGGAAACCTAAAGAAAGTAGGAATAGCTATACTTATAACAGGAAAAATAAAGTTTAACACCAAAATGGTAACAAGACAAAGAAAGTTGTTATATAATGATAAAAAGCTATAAAAATCATAAATATACATATATACCCAATGTTGGAGCACTTAAATATCCCTGATGAATATGAATGTAAAATTTCTTAACAAAATGCTGGGAAACCAAATTTCCATGACACATTAAAAGAATCATACAACATGACTGAGCTGGATATATTTCTGAGATGTAAAGATAGTTCACATGCAAATCAATAAATGTGATATGTAACAATAAAGTGAGAGACAAAATCAAACTAATATCACATTAGATAAAAAAAAATTTGATAAAAGACATTTTCTTGACCTGTGTGCACATCAAGAAGTAACAGAACAGGAGATGGAAAATGGGCTGGTTCAAATTTGATAAAGGAGTACGTTAAGGCTATATATTGTCACCCTGCTTATTTAACTTATATGCAGAGTACGTGATGTGAAGTGCTGGGCTTGATAAATCACAAGTTGGAATCAAGATTGCTGGGAGAAATATCAACAACCTCAGATATGCAGATGATAACATTCTAATGTCAGAAAATGAAGAGAAACTAAAGAGCCATTTAATGAGGGTGAAAGAGGAGAGTGAAAAAGCTGGCTTGAAGTTCAACATTCAAAATGCTAAGATCAAGGCATCCAGTCCCATCACTTCAAGGTAAATGGAAAAAGAGGACACGGCGGCAGATTTTATTTTCTTGGTCTCCAAAATCACTGCAGATAGTGACTATAGCCATGGAATTAAAAGATGCTTGCTCCTTGGAAGAAAAGCTATGACAAAACTAGACAGTGTATTAAAAAGCAGAGATATGACTTAGCTGATAAAGGTCTGTATAGTCAAAGTTATGGTTTTTCCAGCTGTCATGTGCAGATGTGAGAGTTGGCCTGTAAAGAAGGCTGAGCACTGAAGAATTGATGCTTTTGAAGTGAGGTTCTGGAAAAGACTCTTGAGAGTCACTTGGGCAGCAAGGAGATCAAACTAGTCATTCCTAAAGGAAATTAACCCTGACTATTCATTGGAAGGACTGATGCTGAAATTGAAGCTCCAATACTTTGGCCATCTGAGGCAAGGAGACAAATCATTAGAAAAGACCCTGTTACAGGAGAAGGGGGTAACAGAGGATGAGAGGGTTGGATGACATTACTAACTCAATGGACATGAGCTTGAACAAACTCCTGGAGATAGTTAAGGGCAGGGAAGCCTTGCATGCTGCAGTCTATGGGGTCACAGTCAGACATGACTGAATGACTGCACAACAATATTTTCCATGATAAAAGCTCAACAAATTGGGTGTGGGTGGAACACATGCCAGTAAAATATAGACCATATGTGACAAGCACACAGCTAACATCATACTCAACGGTGAAAAGTCGGAAGTTTTCCCTGTAAGACCAGGAACACAACAGGGTCCTACTCTCATGATTCCTACTTAACATAGCACAGAAATCCTACCCAGAAAAATCAGGCAAGAAAATAAGTAGAACAAAGAAGTACAGGAGGTCCCAAGAAGGTGGAGGAATAAGATGGGAGACCACTTTCTCCCCCTCAAATTCATCAAAAGATCATTTGAATGCTGAGAAACTTCCACAAGGCAACTTCTGAACACTGGTGGAGGACACCATGTAACTCTGTGAACCTGTCTGGGTGTCCCCCTCACTGTGAAGAATTGTTTGACCATTAGTTCAGTTCAGTTCAGTCACTCAGTCTTGTCCAACTCTTTGCAACCCCATGAACTGCAGCACACCAGGCCTCCCTGTCCATCACCAACTACTGGAGTTTACCCAAACTCATGTCCATTGAGTCGGTGATGCCATCCAACCATCTCATCCTCTGTCGTCCCCTTCTCCTCCTGCCCTCAGTCTTTCCCAGCATCAGGGTCTTTTCCAATGAGTCAGTTCTTTGCATCAGGTGGCCAAAGTATTGGAGTTTCAGCTTCAGCATCAATCCTTCCAATGAACACCCAGGACTGATCTCCTTTAGGATGGACTGATTGGATCTCCTTGCAGTCCAAGGGACTCTCAAGAGTCTTCTCCAACACCACAGTTCAAAAGCATCAGTTCTTCAGCACTCAGCTTTCTTTATAGTCCAACTGTTTCACCATTAACCTAGATGTTTATCATCTGTGCTGTATTGATGGAGAAGTCTTGAGGCTACTGTAAGAATAAAGACTGAAAGCCAGAGGCAAGAGGTTTAACTCCAAAGCCTGAGAACATCAGAGAACTCCTGATTCCAGGGAACGTTAATAGACAAGAGCTCACCCAAAAGCCTCCATACCTACACTAAAACCAAGTTCCACCCAAGAGCCAACAAGTTCCAGAGCAAGACATACCACACTAATTCTCCAGCAAAGCAAGAACACAGCCCTAAGCTTTAAAATACAGGCTGTCCAAAGCCATACCAAACCCACAGACACCCCAAAACTCACTACTGGACACTTCATTGAACTCCAGAGAGAGGAGATCCAGCTTCATCCACAAGAACACAGATGCAAGCTCCCCTTATCAGGAAACCTTGAGAAGCCACTTGTCCAACCCCACCCACAGGGAGCAGGCTCCACAATAAAGAGAAACTATGAACTTCCAGCCTACAGAAAGGGCACCCCAAACACAGCAATCTAAACAAAATAAAAAGGCAAGGTAATATTCAGCAGGTAAAGGAACATGATAAATGCCCACCAAACCAAACAAACGAGGGGGAGATAGGGAGTCTACCTGAAAAATAATTCAGAATAATGATAGCACAGATGAACCAAAATTTTGAAAACAGAATGGAGTTACAGATAAATAGACTAGAGACAAGGACTGAGAAGATCCAAGAAATGTTTAACAAGGACCTAGAAGAAATAAAGAGTCAATCAGTAATTAATAATGCAATAAATGGGATAAAAAAACACTCTGGAGGGAACCAACAGTAGAATAACTGAGGCAGAAGATAGGATAAGTGAGGTGGAAGATAGAATGGTGGAAATAAATGAAGCAGAGAGGAAAAAAGAAAAAGAATTAAGAGACATGAGGACAATCTCAGAGACCTCTGGGACAAAGTTAAATGCCCCAACATTGGAATCACAGGGGTCCCAGAAGAAGACAAAGAAGAAGGGCATGAGAAAATACTTGAGAAGATAATACTTGAAAATGCCCCTAAATTGGGGAAGTAAATAGCCACCCAAGTCCAAGAAACCCAGAGAGTCTCACACAGGATAAACCCAAGGCGAAACACCCCAAGACACATATTAATCAAACTAATGAAGAACAAACACAAAAAGCAAATATTAAAAGCAGCAAGGGAAAAGCAGCAAATAACACACAAGGAGATCACCATAAGAATAACAGCTGATCTTTCAATAGAAACTCTTCAGGCCAGGAGGGAATGGCCGGACATACTTAAAGTGATGAAAGAGAAAAACCTACAACCCAGATTACTTTACCCAGCAAGACCTCTTACAAATAGGAAGGAGAAATCAAAAGCTTTACAGACAAACAAAAGCTGAGAGATTGCAGCACCACCAAACCAGTTCAACAAATGCTAAAGGATCTTCTCTAGACAGGAAACACAGAAAAGGTTTATAAACTTGAACCCAAAACAACAAAGTAAATGGCAACGGGATCATACTTATCAATAATTACCTTAAATATAAATGGGTTGAATGCCCCAACCAAAAGGCAAAGACTGGCTGAATGGATAAAAAACAAGACCACTACTTATGTTGTCTACAAGAGACCCACCTCAAACACACACTGGCTGAAAGGGAAGGGCTGGAAAAAGATATTTCATGCAAATGTAGACCAAAAGAAAGCAGGAGTAGCAATGTCAGATGAAATAGACTTTGAAATAAAGACCGTGAAAAGAGACAAAGAAGGATACTACATAATGATCAAAGGATCAGTCCAAGAAGAAGATATAACAATTATAAAAATATATGCACCCAACATAGGAGCACTTCAATACATAAGGCAAATACTAACAAGTATGAAAGAGGAAATTAACAGTAACACAATAATAGTAGGAGATTTTAATACCCCACTCATACCTATGGATAGATCACCAAACAGAAAATTAGTAAGGAAACACAAATTTTAAATGATAAAATGGACCAGTTAGACCTAATTGATATCCATAGGACATTTCACCCCAAAACAATGAATTTCATCTTTTTCTAAAGTTCACACGGAACATTCTCCAGGATAGATCACATCCTGGGCCATAAATCTAGCTTTGGTAAATTCAAAAAAAATTGAAATCATTTCAATCTTCTTTTCTGATCACAATGCAGTAAGACTAGATGTCAACTACAGGGGAAAAAAAAACTATTACAAATACAAACATATGGAGGCTAACAAGCACGTTTATGAATAACCAACAAATCACAGAGGAAATCAAAAAGGAAATCAAAATATGCAAAGAAACGAATGAAAATGAAAACACAACAACCCAAAACCTATCAGTTCAGTTCAGTTCAGCCGCTCAGTTGTGTCCGACTCTTTGCGACCCCATGAATCTCACAGCCCGCCAGGCCTCCCTGTCCATCACCAACTCCCGGAGTTCATTCAAACTCATGTCCATCACCATGGCATCGGTCATGCCATCCAGCCATCTCATTCTCTGTTGTCCCCATCTCCTCCCACCGCCAATTCTTCCTAGCATCAGACTCTTCTCCAGTGAGTCAACTCGACGCATGAGGTGGCCAAAGTATTGGAGTTTCAGCTTTAGCCCAAAACCTATGGGACTTAGTAAAAGCAGTGCTAAGGGGACGGTTCATAGCAATACAAGCTTACCTCAAGAAACAAGAGAAAAAACAAGTAAATAGCCTAACTTTACACCTAAAGCAACTAGAAAAAGGAGAAATGAAGAACCCCAGGGTTAGGAAAGAAATCATAAAAATTAGAGCAGAAATAAGTGAAAAGGAAACAAAGGAGACTATAGCAAAAGTCAACAAAACTAAAAGCTGGTTCTTTGAGAAGATAAATAAAATAGGCAAACCTTTAGCCAGACTCATCAAGAAAAAAAAGGGTGAAGAATCAAATCAACAAAATTAGAAATGAAAATGGAAAAATCACAACAGACAACACAGAAATGCAAAGGATCATAAGAGATTACTATCAGCAGCTATATGTCAAAAAAAATGGACAACTGGGAAGAAATGGATGAATTCTTAGAAAAGTATACCTTCCAAAATTGAACGAGGAAGAAATAGAAAATCTTAATAGACCCATCACAAGCATGGAAATAGAAACTGTAATAAAAAATCTTTCAACAAACAACAGCCCAGGACCAGATGGCTTCACAGGTGAATTCTACCAAAAATTTAGAGCAGAGCTAACACCTATCCACTCAAACTCTTCCAGAAAACTGCACAGGAAGGTAAACTCCCAAACTCATTCTATGAGGCCACCATCACCCTAATACAAAAACTGGACAAAGATGTCACCAAAAAAGAAAACTACAGGCCAGTATCACTGATGAACATACATGCAAAAATCTTCAACAAAATTCTAGCAAACAGAATCTAACAACATATTAAAAAGATTATACATCATGACCAAGTGAGTTTTATCCCAGGGATGCAAGGATTCTTCAATATTTGCAAATCAACCAATGTGATACACCACATTAAAAAACTGAAAGATTAAAACCCATATGATTATCTCAATAGATGCAGAGAAAGCCTTTGACAAAATTCAATGCACATTTATGATAAAAACTCTCTAGAAAGCAGGCATAGAAGGATCATACTTCAACATAATAAAAGTCATATATGAAAAACCCACAGCAAACTTTATCCTCAAAGGAGAAGAATTGAAATCATTTCCCCTAAAGTCAGGAGCAAGACAAGTGTGCCCATTCTTACCACTACTATTCAGCATACTTTTGGAGGTTTTAGCCACAGCAATCAGAGAAGAAAAAAAAAAAAAGAAAATAAAAGGAATCCAGATTGCAAAACAAGAATTAAACTCTCACTGTTTGCAGATGACATGATCCTCTACATAGCAAAGACACCATCAGAAAATTATTCAAGCTAATGAATAATAGAGTTGAAGGATATAAAATTAATACATGGAAATCCCTTGCATTCCTATACACTATCAATGAGAAAACAGAAAGAGCAATTAAGGAAACAATCCCATTCACCATTGTGACAAAAAGAATAAAATACTTAGGAATAAATCTACCTAAAGAAACCAAAGACCTATATATAGAAAACTATAAAAAAACTGAGGAAATGAAGAGGACACAAATAGATGGAATAATATATCATGTTATGGATCAGAAGAATCAATATAATGAAAATGAGTATACTACCTAAAGCAATCTATAGATTCAATGCAATACCGATGGTATTTTTCACAAAACTAGAACAAATAATTTCACAATTTGTATGGAAATGCAAAAAACCCTCAAATAGACAAAGCAATCTTGAGAAAGAAGAATGGAACTGGAGGAATAAACCTGCCTGACTTCAGGCTATACTACAAAGCTACAGTCATTAAGACAGTATGGTACTGGCACAAAGACAGAAATATGGATCAATGGAACAAAAATAGAAAGCCCAGAGATAAATCCATGCACCTATGGACACCTTATCTTTAACAAAGAAGGCAAAAATATACAATGAAGCAAAGACAATCTCTTTAACAAGTGGTGCTGGGAAAACTGGTCAACCACCTATAAAAGAATGCAACTAGAACACTTTTTAACACCACACACAAAAATAAACTCAAAATGAATTAAAGATCTAAATGTAAAACCATAAACTATAAAACTCCTAAAGGAAAACATAGGCAAAACACTCTCTGACATAAATCACAGCAAGATCCTCAATGACCCACTTCCCAGAGTAATGGAAATAAAAGCAAAAATAAATAAATAGGCCTAATTTAAACTTAAAAGCTTTTGCACAATGAAGGAAATTATAAACAAGGTGAAAAGACAGCCTTCAGAATGGGAGAAAATAATAGCAAAAGAAGCAACTGACAAAGAATTAATCTCAAAAACATGCAAGCAGCACATGCAGCTCAATACCAGAAAAATAAATGACCCAATCAAAAAATGGGCCAAAGAACTAAATAGACATTTCTTTTTTTTTTTTTCATTTTTTTTTAAAATTTATTTATTTATTTATTTCTAAAAAAGAATTTTATTAAAAAAGCACAAATGCAAAGAAATGAACAGAGGAAAATGTATGCGTCGAACCTGGACTGGTCACTTATGATAATATACATGCTACAATTCCATTCTCCCCAATCATTCCACCTTCACCCTCTCCCACAGAGTCCCAAAGACTGTTCTAAATGCCTATGTCTCTTTTGCAGTCTCTTATACAGGGTTCAGGTTACCATTTTTCTAAATTCCATATATATGCGTTAATATACAGTATTGATGTTCTTCTTTCTGGCTTACTTCACTCTGTATAATTGGCTCCAATTTCATCCACCTCACTAAAACTGATTCAAATGCATTCTTTTTGATGGCTGAGAAATACTCCATTGTGTATATGTACCAAAGTTTTCTTATCCATTCATCTGCAGATGGACATCTAGGGTGCTTCCATGTCCTGGCTATTATAAACAGTGCTGCAATGAACATTGGAGTACATGTGTCTCTTTCAATTCTGGTTTCCTCGGTATGTATGCCCAGGAGTGCGATCGCTGGATCATATGGCAGTTCTATTTCCAGTTTTCTGAGGAATCTCCACACTGTTCTCCATAGTGGCTGTACTAGTTTGCATTCCCACCAACAGTGTAAGAGGGTTCCCTTCTCTCCACACCCTCTCCAGCACTTATTGCATGTAGACTTTTGGATAGCAGCCATTCTGACTGGTGTGAAATGGTATCTCATTGTGGTTTTGATTTGCATTTCTCTGATGATGAGGGATGTTGAGCATTTTTTCATGTGTTTATTAGCCATCTTTATGTCTTCTTTGGAGAAATGTCTGTTTAGTTCTTTGGCCCATTTTTTGATTGGGTCACTTAGTTTTCTGGAATTAAGCTGCAGGAGCTGCTTGTATAATTTGGAGATTAATCCTTTATCAGTTGCTTCATTTGCTATTATTTTCTCCCATTCTGAAGGCTGTCTTCTCACCTTGCTTAGAGTTTCCTTTGCTGTGCAGAAGCTTTTGATTTTAATTAGGTCCCATTTGTTTATTTTTGCTTTTATTTCCAATATTCTGGGAGGTGGGTCTTGGAGGATCCTGCTGTGATTTATGTCGGAGAGTGTTTTGCCTACGTTCTCCTCTAGGAGTTTTATAGTTTCTGGTCTTACATTTAGATCTTTAATCCATTTTGAGTTTATTTTGGTGTATGGTGTTAGGAAGTGTTCTAGTTTCATTCTTTTACAAGTGGCTGACCAGTTTTCCCAGCACCACTTGTTAAAGAGACTGTCTTTTCTCCATTTTATAAAAGAAGACATACAGATGGCTAACAAACACATGAAAAGATACTCAACATTACTCATTTTCAGAGAAATGCAAATCAAAACCACAATGAGGTACCATCTCATGCCAGTCAGAATGGCTGCTATCAAAAAGTCTACAAAAAATAAATGGTGGAGAAAGTGTGGACAAAAGGGAACCCTCTTACACTGTTGGTGGGAATGCAAACTAGCACAGTCACTATGGATTACAGTGTGGAGATTCCTTAAAAAACTGGAAATAAAACTGCCATATGACCCAGCAATCCTACTGCTGGGCATACACACTGAGGAAACCAGAATTGAAAGGGACATGTGCACCACAGTGTTCATCACAGCACTGTTTACAATAGCTAGGGCATGGAAGCAACCTAGATGACCAGTGGCAGATGAATGGATAAGAAAGCTGTGGTACATATTCACAATGGAATATTCAGTTCAGTTCAGTTCAGTCGCTCAGTCATGTCCGACTCTTTGTGACCCCATGAATCACAGCACGCCAGGCCTCCCTGTCCATCACCAACTCCCGGAGTTCACTCAAACTCATGTCCATCGAGTTGGTGATGCCATCCAGCCATCTCATTCTCTGTCGTCCCCTTCTCCTCCCACCCCCAACCTTTCCCAGCATCAGAGTCTTTTCCAGTGAGTCAACTTGTCGCATGAGGTGGCCAAAGTATTGGAGTTTCAGCTTTAGCATCAGTCCTTCAAATGAACACCCAGGATTGATCTCCCTTAGAATGGACTGGTTGGATCTCCTTGCAGTCCAAGGGAATCTCAAGAGTCTTCTCCAGCACCACAGTTCAAAAGCATCAATTCTTCGGCGATCAGCTTTCTTCACAGTTCAACTCGCACATCCATACATGAACACAGGAAAAACCATAGCCTTGACTAGGCAGACCTTTGTTGGCAAAATAATGTCTCTGCTTTTTAATATGCTATCAAGGTTGGTCATAACTTTCCTTCCAAGGAGTAAGCGTCTTTAAATTTCATGGCTGCAATCAGCATCTGCAGTGATTTTGGAACCCAAAAAAATAAAGTCTGACACTGTTTCCACTGTTTTTCCATCTATTTCCCATGAAGTGATGGGACCAGATGCCATGATCTTTGTTTTCTGAATGTTGAGCTTCAAGCCAACATTTTCACTCTCCTCTTTCACTTTCATCAAGAGGCTTTTGAGTTCCTCTTCACTTTCTGCCATAAGGGTAGTGTCATCTGCATATCTGAGGTTTTTGATATTTCTCCCAGCAATCTTGATTCCAGCTTGTGCTTCTTCCAGCCCAGCGTTCCTCATGATGTACTCTGCATATAAGTTAAATAAGCAAGGTGACAATATACAGCCTTGACGTACTCCTTTTCCTGTTTGGAACAAGTCTGTTGTTCCATGTACAGTTCTGATACTTGAATATTAAAAAGAATACATTTGAATCAGTTCTAATGAGGTGGATGAAACTGGAGCCTATTATACAGAGTGAAGTAAGTCAGAAAGAAATACAGTATACTAACGCATATATATGGAATTTAGAAAGATGGTAATGACAATCCTATAGGTGAGTGAAGAGGAACTCAAAGGCCTCTTGATGAAAGTGAAAGAGGAGAGTGAAAAGTTTGGCTTGAAGCTCAACATTCAGAAAACGAAGATTATGTCATCTGGTCCCATCACTTCATGGGAAATAGATGGGGAAACAGTGGAAACAGTGTCAGACTTTATTTTTTTGGGTTCCAAAATCACTGCAGATGCTGATTGCAGCCATGAAATTTAAAGACGCTTACTCCTTGGAAGGAAAGTTATGACCAACCTAGATAGCATCTTGAAAAGCAGACACATTACTTTGCCAACAAAGGTCCGTCTAGTCAAGGCTATGGTTTTTCCCGTGGTCATGTATGGATGTGAGAGTTGGACTGTGAAGAAAGCTGATCGCCAAAGAATGGATGCTTTTGAACTGTGGTGTTGGAGAAGACTCTTGAGAGTCCCTTGGACTGCAAGGAGATCCAACCAGTCCATTCTAAAGGAGATCAATCCTGGGTGTTCATTTGAAGGACTGATGCTAAAGCTGAAACTCCAATACTTTGGACACCTCATGCGATGAGCTGACTCACTGGAAAAGGCTCTGATGCTGCGAGGGATTGGGGGTGGGAGGAGACGGGGATGACAGAGAATGAGATGGCTGGATGGCATCACTGACTCGATGGACATTAGTTTGAGTGAACTCTGGGAGTTGGTGATGGACAGGGAGGCCTGGCGTGCTGTGATTCATGGGGTCGCAAAGAGTCGGACACGACTGAGTGACTGAACTGAACTGAACTGAACTGATAGGCGAGACAGCAGAAGAGACACAGATATAAAGAACAGACTTTTGGACTCTGAGGGAGAGGGCGAGGGTGTGACGATTTGAGAGAATAGCATTAAAACATGTATATTACCATATGTGAAATAGATGACCAGTCCAAGTTTGATGCATGAAACAGGGCACACAAAGCTGGTGCACTGGGACAACCCAGTGGGATGGGATGGGGAGGGAGGTAGAAGGGAGGATTCAGGATGGCGGACACATGTACACCCATGGCTAATTCATGTCAATGTATGGCAAAAACCACCACAATATTGTAATTAGCCTCCAATTAAAATTAATTAATTAATTTAAAGAAAAGAAAGAAGTACATCAGAAAGAAAAAAATGAAATTGTCTTTGTTTGCAGGTGATATAATTTTATATATTGATCATCTTAAAGACTCCCCCTAAAACTGTTAAAACTATTCAACAAGTTCAGTAATGTAACAGGATACAAAATGAATAGAGAAATCTGTAACATTTCTACATATTAACTATGAACTATATGAAAAAGAAGTAAACAACCCCATTCACAATAGCATCAAAACAATAAAATACATAAAAATTAATTTAACCAAAGGTATGAAAGATATGTGACCTGAAAACTATGACTTTGATGAAAGATATTGATAAATACACAAATATAAGAATAGTTATCCTATTTTCATGGATTAGAAGAATTAATATTGTTAGAATGTACATACTACCCAGAACGATCTATAGACTCAACACAATTCCTATCAAAATTCCAATGGGATTTTTCTCAGAAACAACAAAGAACAATCCTAAATTTTGTATGTGACCACAAGACTCCAATATCCAAAGCAATTCTGAGAGAAAGAACAAAGCTGGAGTCATCACATTTCCTGATTTCAAACTAAACTATAAATAGTAATCAAAAGAATATTGTGCATAAAATAAGGCCCACAGACTAATGGAACAGAACCTAGAATCCAGGAATAAACCATGAATATATGGCCAACTAATATTTTACAAAGGATTCAAAGATATATAACAAGAAAAGGGTAGTACTTTGGTAATGGTGATGGAAAAACTGGTGATGCTGATGGAAATGGTGATGGAAAAACTGAATGACAACATTCAGAAGAATAAAATCAGAATCTTATACCAATCACACAAATTAGCTCAAAATGAATTACCTTAAACAGAAAACCTGAAATCATAAAAGTCCTAGAAGAAAACAGGAGGAAAAACAATGGTCTTGACAATGATTTTTTGTATATGCCCTAAAAAGCAAAAACAAAAAGCAATAAGTGGGATCACATCAAACTAAAAAGCTTCTGCACAGCAAAAGAAACAATGAGCAAAATGAAAAGGAAGCCTATGGAATGAGTAAATGGAGTTAATATTAAAAATATATAAAGAATGCATACAATACAATAACAAAGCCCCCATGTAATCCGACTAAGAAATGGACAGAGGTACTGAACAAACATTTTTACAAAGAACACATAGAATGGCCAACAAGTACATGAAAAGGTGCTTGACACCCCTAATCATCAGAGAAATGGAAACAAAAATGCCAGTGGCGTATCATCTCATCTCATATCTGTTGGAAAGACTGTTATCATCAAGACAAGTGAGATAAGTATTGGTGAGGATGTAGAGAAAAAGGAAACTTGTGTACTTTTGTGGAATCGTAAATTGGTACAGCCACTGTGGTAAATAGTATAGACAGTCTTCAAAAAAAACTGAAAATAAAACTATCATATGACCTAGCAATTTTACTTCCAGGTATTTTTCTAAAGGAAATGAAATCAAGATCTCAAGTAAATAGCTACACTTCCAAGTTCATCACAACATTGTTCTCAATAGCCAATATACGGGAAAAACCTTAAGTATATGTCTACAGAAGAGTAGATAAAAAAAGATATGGTATATATACAGTAGAATATCATTCAGCCACGAGAAAGAAGGAAATGCCATTTACAACAATGTGGATGAACCCTGAGAGCATTTTGTTAAGTGAATTAAGTCAGACAGAAAAGACAAATAATGTATGATATCACTTGCATGTGGGAATCTAGAAAGACCAAACTCTAGAAACAGAATATAATGGGGGTTTACTGGGGTCTGGCGGGGGGAATGAAGACATGTTCATCAGACTTTTTCAGTTATGAGGTGAATACATTTGGGGGGGTTATTTTTTGGGGCTCCAAAATCACTGCAGATGCTGATTGCAGCCATGAAATTAAAAGATGCTTACTCCTTGGAAGGAAAGTTATGACCAACCTAGATAGTATATTAAAAAGCAGAGACATTACTTTGCCAACAAAGGTCCGTCTAGTCAAGGCTATGGTTTTTCCAGTGGTCATGTATGGATGTGAGAGTTGGACTGTGAAGAAAGCTGATCGCTGAAGAATTGATGCTTTTGAACTGTGGTGCTGGAGAAGACTCTTGAGAGTCCCTTGGACTGCGAGGAGATCCAACCAGTCCATGCTAAAGGAGATCAGTCCTGGGTGTTCATTTGAAGGACTGATGCTAAAGCTGAAACTGCAATACTTTGGCCACTTCATGTGATGAGTTGACTCACTGGAAAAGATTGATGCTGGGAAGGATTGGGGGCAGGAAGAGAAGGGGACGACAGAGCATAAGATGGCTGGATGGCATCACCCACTCGATGGACATGAGTTTGAGTGAACTCCAGGAGTTGGTGATGGACAGGGAGGCCTGGCGTGCTGTGATTCATGGGGTCACAAAGAGTCGGACATGACTGAGAGACTGAACTGAACTGAAAGTATAGCAAGGTAATTATAGTTAACAATATTGTATTATATATTCAAAAATTGCTAAGAGAGTAGACTCTGATGCTGGGAGGGATTGGGGAGGCAGGAGAAGGGGACGACAGAGAATGAGATGGCTGGATGGCATCACCAACTCGATGGACTTGAGTTTGAGCGAACTCCGGGAGTTGGTGATGGACAGGGAGGCCTGGCGTGCTGTGATTCATGGGGTCGCAAAGTGTCGGACACGACTGAGCGACTGAACTGAACTGAACTGAATTGAACTGAAGAGACTAGATCTTAAATGTTCTCACCACAAAAAAGAAATGGTAATTATGTCAGTGATGGAGGTGTTAGCTAATGCTACCATGGTAACCATTTCCCAATGTTTAAGTAAGAAGAAAGCTTCTCTCTCCCTGACAATCTGAGTTCACAGTGAGAAAGCAGACACCTACAAGTCAGGAACTGAGTCTTCATTGGAATCCAATGATGCTGAACACTGATAGTGACTTTCAGCCCCTAGAACTGTAAGAAATAAATATCTGTTGTTACATTTATCACTATTTGTCTGTGCAGGAAACTATCTAAATTTATTACTTTACTTATTTGGGTGCACACTTATCTATTTTCTTTTATTTCATACAGTTCAGTTCAGTTTAGTTGCTCAGTTGTGTCTGACTCTTTGTGACCCTATGGACTGCAGCACGTCAGGCCTCCCTGTTCATCATCAACTCCTCTGGGAGTTTACTCAAACTCATGTCCATTGAGTCAGTGATTCCATCCAACCATCTCATCCTCTGTCATCCCCTTCTCCTCCTGCCTTCAATCTTTCCCAGCTTCAGAGTATTTTTTTAACGAGTCAGTTCTTCACATAAGGTGGCCAAAGAATTGGAGTTTCAGCTTCAGCATCAGTCCTTCCAATGGATATTCAGGACTGATTTCCTTTAGTATGGACTGGTTGGATCTCCTTGCAGTCTAAGGGACTCTCAAGACATATACCGTCTCATTATTCTGCTTGTTCTTCCTCTACAGCCCCACGTTATAACAGGTTTAATGTATAAAGCTCCTGGTTCATAGAAAGCCTTTTTGCTGTGTCCTCATATGGCAGAAGGGGTAAGAGAACTCTCTGGGATCTCTTTTATTAGGTCATACAACCCATTCAAGAAGGATTTGCTGTCCTGACCTAATTACCTCTTCAAGAAAGAAAGAAAGTCTTTGTTGCTCAGTCATGTCCGACTTTTTGAGGCCCCATGGACTGTAGCCCACCAAGCTCTTCTCTCCGTGGGACTCTCCAGGCAAGAAAACTGGAGTGGATAGCCATTCCATTCTCCAGGCGATCTTCCCAGGCTAGAGATCGAACCCAGTTCTCCTACAGGCAGATTCCTTACTATTTAAGCCACCAAGGAAGTTCATAGGTCTCCTGAAATAATTGCCTTCTCAAAGCCCCATCTTTAAATACATCACATTGGGGATTAGGTTTCAACACATGAATTGTGGGGAGACATATGCATTCAGTCTATTGTATGTGTACCATATTCAATGGTGTGTATCTATCACATGCTATCTATTATATTAAAGTAATCCTACTCATGTAACCAGTAAACTCCAAATTTCAGGTGCTTAAAATTTCAGATTAGTTAATGGAGTTGAAATTGAATTAACTGTCCAAAGTGGATGCTCTTAGTTATGTGCGTTTTCTCCAAGGAGTGATTTAGGGACCCAGGCTCCTTTCATCCTGTAGCTCCACAGTCTTCAACACGTGGCTCCTGTCCTGCTCTTGGATTTTCTTCATTCAAGCCAGCTTGCTGGGGAGGGAGCAGGAAGAGTTGCATTGGGAGGTGTTTATGGCTAGGTCTTCAAGTGTTGCTGTTGCTCAGTCGCTAAGTCGTGTCTGACTCTTTACGACCCATGAACTGCAGTATTCCAGGCTTCTTTGTCCATCACTATCTCCCTGAGTTTGCTCAAACTCCTATCCACTGAGTCAGTGATGCCATCCAACAATCTTATCCTTTGTCACCCACTTCTTCTCGAGTCCTTAATCTTTCCCAGAATCAGGGTCTTTTCCAATCAGTCAGCTCCTCAAATTAGGTGGCCAAAGTATTGGAGCTTCAGCTTCAGTATCAGTCCTTCCAATGAATATTCAAGGTAGATTTATTTTAGGATTGACTGATTTGATTTCCTTGCAGTCCAAGGGTCTCTCAAGAGTCTTTTCCAGCTCTACAGTTTGATAGCGTCAATTCTTTGGCACTCAGCCTTCTTTACGGTCCAACTCTCACATCCATACATGACTAAGGTCTGCAAGTGGTCTATTAAATTCTAGACAAATATTCCTTTTTCTGAAATTCAGCCATGTGTTTACACCTAATCTCAAAGGGATACTAAGAAATGTGCTTCTTTTCTCCTGGAAGAGGAAATAAAAGACTTGGTAATAAGCTAGAAGTTTCTTACATCTATCTCCATCCTGAAGGACTGACAGCCAATCCTTGACAACCTCTAGTTCCCTGCCACCAAAAATAATGCTTCAGTTAACATCTGTCTTTTGTTTAAAATCAATATTTCTTAAAAAAAATTAAAAACAAATTTTAGCTGTGCTGTGCAGCCTGTGGAATCAGTTCACCAACCAGGAATTGAATTCTCCTGCATTGGAAGCATGGAGTCTTAACCACTGGGCCACCAGGAAGTCCCATCATCTCCTTTCTTATATATTCTGTGGACCTGTGTGAAAATATTTTAACTCCATAAACCCAGAGATGGAATTTCTTGGTCATTGCACATGTACATGCTCCTTTTGACCAAGAAGTGTCATTTTTGCACTCTGGACCATTGACACCAGCTTGCTTTCACCAACAGTGCATAAGGATACCTTAGTCCCCACAACTCCATTTCTTTTTCAGTAGACTAATATGTATACAAAAATATATCATTGTAGTTTTAACTTTTATTTCTTCAATGGCTAATGATTTTGGGTTTCCGATGGTACTAGTGGTAAAGAATTTGCCTGCCAATGCAGGAGATGGAGGACATGTGGGTTGGATCCCTGGGTTGGAAAGATCTCCTGGAGTAGGAAATGACAACCCAATCTGAAAAATTCCATGAACACAGGAGGCTGGCAGGCTACAGTCCACGTGGTCACGAAGAGGCAGACACGACTGAGCACATACACATAACAATGTAATGAGTTTGGACATCTTTTCATGTTCTTGTCAACGCCTGAGTTTCTGCTTCTGTAAATTGCCTAATCATGTTCTCTGCTCATGTTTTTTTTTTTTTCACATTGTGATTCTAGTATTGAAGAATATTTTTGAAATTAAACTTGTCTATTTGTTTTCCATTTAAAAAAATGCTTATTAAAATGTCAGGTCACAACTTTCACATTTAGAGTCCACCCTGCAAATGTCCATCTAGTCAAGGCTATGATTTTTCCAGTAGCCATGTATTGATGTGAAAGTTGGACTATAAAGAAAGCTGAGCACCAAGAATTGATGCTTTTGAACTGTGGTGTTGGAGAAGACTCTTGAGAGTCCCTTGGACTGCAAGGAGATCCAACCAGTCCATCCTAAGGGAGAACAGTTCTGAGTGTTCATTGGAAGGACTGATGTTGAAGCTGAAACTCCAATACTTTGGCCACCTGATACAAACCCTGATGCTGGGAAAGACTGAAGGCAGGAGGAGAAGGGACAACGGAGGGTGAGATCATTGAATGGCATCACCAACTCAATGGACATGAGTTTGTATAAACTCTGGGAGTTGGTGATGGACAGGGAAGCCTGGTGTTCTGCAGTCTACGGGGATGCAAAGAGTCAGACATGACTGAGCAACTGAACTGAACCGAACTACAAGCGTTGTTGCACACTTTTATTTTTTTCACATATTGAATCATTTTTTAATTCATCATCTATTGAACAAACTGTCCATCATTCCCCATTAATTTCTTATATAAATGTGTATCTTTCTCTGAATTCTATTTGCTCTATTAGTTATTTGCCTGCTTTATTTTTGTTGTTGTTGTTGTTGTTTTACTTTTTTGCCAAAACCATTCTGGTTTTTCGAAGTGTGACTTTCAGTTCAGTTCAGTTCAGTCGCTCAGTCATGTCTGACTCTTTGCATCATCTGCATATCTGAGGTTATTTATATTTCTCCTGGCAATCTTGATTCCAACTTGTGCTTCATCTAGCCTGGCATTTCGTATGATCTACTCTGCAAATAAGTTAAATAAGCAGGGTGACAATATACAGCCTTGACGTATTCCTTTCCTCATTGGGAACCAGTCTGTTCTTCCATGTCCAGTTCTAACTCTTGCTTCTTACCTGCATAAAGATTTCTCAGGGGGCAGGTCAGGTGGTCTGGTATTCCAGTCTATTGAAGAATTTTCCACAGTTTCTGGTGATCCACACAGTCAAAGGCTTTGGCACAGTCAATAAAGCAGAAGTAGATGTTTTTTGGAACTCTCTTGCTTTTTCGATGATCCAAGAGATGTGGGCAATTTGATCTCTGGTTTCTTTGCCTTTTCTAAATCCAGTTTGAGCATCTGGAAGTTCACGGTTCACATACTCTTGTAGCCTGGCTTGGAGAATTTTGAGCATGACTTTACTAGCATGTGAGATGAGTGCATTTGTGCGGTAGTTTGAGCATTCTTTGGCATTGCCTTTCTTTGGGATTGGAATGAAAACTGACCTTTTCCAGCCCTGTGGCCACTGCTGAGTTTTCCAAATTTGCTGGCATATTGAATGCAGCACTTTCACAGCATCATCTTTCAGGATTTGAAATAGCTCAACTGGAATTCCATCACCTCCACTAGCTTTGTTCCTAGTGATGCTTTCTAAGGCCCACTTGACTTCACATTCCAGGATGTCTGGCTCTAGGTGAGTGATCACAGCATTGTGATTATCTGGGTCATGAAGATCTTTTTTGTACAGTTCTTCTGTGTATTCTTGCCACCTCTTCTTAATATCTTCTGCTTCTGTTAGGTCCATACCATTTCTGTCCTTTATTGAGCCCATCTTTGCATGAAATGTTCCCTTGCTATCTCTAATTTTCTTGAAGAGATCTCTAGCCTTTCCCATTCTACTGTTTTCCTCTATTTCTTTGCACTAATAACTGAGGAAAGCTTTCTTATCTCTCCTTGCTATTCTTTGGAACTCTGCATTCAAATGGGTATATGTTTTTTTTCTCTGCTTTTCACTTCTCTTCTTTTCACAGTTATTTGTGAGGCCTCCTCAGACAACCATTTGACTTTTTTGCATTTCTTTTCCTTTGGGATGGTCTTGATCCCTGTCTCCTGTACAATGTCATGAACCTCCGTCGATATTTCTTAAAGCACTCTATCAGATCTAATCCCTTGAATCTATGTCACTTCCACTATATAATCATAAGCGTTTTGATTTAGTTCATAACTCAATGGTCTAGTGGCTTTCCCTAGTTTCTTCAATTTAAGTCTGAATTTTGCAATAAGGAGTTCATAATCTGAGCCACAGTCAGCTCCCAGGCTTGTCTTTGCGGTCTATATAGAGCTTCTCCATCTTTGGCTGCAAAGAATATAATCAATCTGATTTCGGTGTTGACCATCTGGTGATGTCCATGTATAGAGTCTTCTCTTGTGTTGTTGGAAGAGGGTGTTTGCTGTGACCAGTGCGTTCTCTTGACAAAACTCTATTAGCCTTTGTCCTGCTTCATTCTGTCTCCAAAACCAAATTTGCCCGTTAGTCCAGGTGTTTCTTGACTTCCTCCTTTTGCATTTCAGTCCCCTATAATGAAAAGGAAATGTTTTTGGGTGTTATTTCTAGAAGTTCTCACAGGTTTTCATCAAACCATTCAACTTCAGCTTATTCAGCAGTACTGTTAGGGTCAGAGACTTGGATCACCATGATATTGAATGGTTTGCCTTGGAAACGAACAGAGATCATTCTGTCATTTTTGAGATTGCATCTAAGTCCTACATTTTGGACTCTTTTGTTGACCATGGTGGCTACTCCATTTCTTCTAAGGGATTCTTGCCTACAGTTAAATTCACAGTTAAATTCACCCATTCAGTCCATTTTAGTTCATTGATTCCTAAAATGTCGATGTTCACTCTTCCCATCTCCTGTTTGACCACTTCCAATTTGTCTTGGTTCATGGACCTAACATTCCAGGTTCCTATGCAATGTTGTTCTTTGTAGCATCAGACTTTACTTCCATCTCCAGTCACATCCACACTTTTATGTTTTTACTTTAGCTCCATCCCTTCATTCTTTCTGGAGTTATTTCTCCACTGATCTCCAGGAGCGTATTGGGCACCTACCAACCTGGGGAGTTCATCTTTCAGTGTTGTATCCTTTTGCCTTTCCAAACTGTTCATGGGGTTCTCAAGGCAAGAATAATGAAGTGGTTTGCCATTCCCTTCTCCAGTGGACCACGTTTTGGCAGAACTCTCCCCATGACCTGGCCATCTTGGGTGGCCCCACACAGCATCGTTCATAGTGTCACTGAGTTAGACAAGGCTGTGGTTCATGTGATCAGATTGATTAGTTTTCTGTGATTGTGGTTTTCGTTCTGTCTGCCCTCTGTTGGAGAATGATAAGAGGCTTACAGAAGCTTCCTGATGGGAGAGACTGACTGAAGGGGAAACGGGGTCATGTTCTTATGGGGGGGGGGCATGCCCAGTAAATCTTTAATCCAATATTCTTTTCATGGGCGGAGCTGTGTTCCCTCCGTCTTATTTGACTTGAAGCCAAACTATGTAGGAAGTAATGAAAAGTGAAAAAGTGAAAGTGAAAGTTGCTCAGTCGTGTCCGACTCTTTGCAACCCCATAGACTATACAGTCCATGGAATTCTCTAGGCCAGAATACTGGAGTGGGTAGCCTTTCCATTCTCCAGGGGATCCTCCCAACCCAGGGATCGAACCCAGGTCTCCCGCATTGCAGGCGGACTCTTTACCAGTTTAGCTACCAGGGAAGCAATGAATATAATGGTAATCTCCTTCTACAGGTCCCATGCATGCACCACTGCACGGAGTGCCCCCAACCCTGTAGCAGGCCACCGCTGACCCATGCCTTCGCCTGAGACTCCTGGACACTCACTGACAAGTTTGGGTCAGTCTCTTGTAGGGTGTCACTGCTCTTTTCTCCTGGATCCGGTGCACACAAGATTCTGCTTGTGCCCTCCAACAGTCTGTTTCGCAGTCCTGTATAAATTCTGGTGGCTCTCTCTTAAGGGGTTAGCCTTGTCTAACCCCTTATGGCAGAAAGCAAAGAACTAAAGAGCTCTTGATGAAAGTAAAAGAGGAGAGTGAAAAAGTTGGGTTAAAACTCAACATGCAGAAAACTAAAATCATGGCATCTGGTCCCATCACTTCATGACAAATAGTTGGGTAAACAGTGGAAAGAGTGACAGACTATTTTGGGGGGCTCCAAAATCACTGCAGATGGTGACTGCAGCCATGAAATTAAAAGATGCTTGTTCCTTGAAAGAAAAGTTATGACCAACCTAGACAGCTTACTAAAAGGCACAGTCATTACTTTACCCACAAAGGTCCGTCTAATCAAAGCTATGGTTTTTCCAGTAGTCATGTATGGATGTGAGAGTTGGAATATAAAGAAAGCTGAGCACTGAAGAATTGATGCTTTTGAACTGTGGTGTTGGAGAAGACTCTAGAGAGTCCCTTGGACTGCAAGGAGATCCACCCAGTCCATCCTAAAGGAAATCAGTCCTGAATATTCATTGGAAGGACTGATGCTGAAGTTGAAACTCCAATACTTTGGCCACCTGATGTGAAGAACTGACTCATATGTAAAGACCCAGATACTGGGAAAGATTGAAGGTGGGAGGAGACGGGGATGACAGAAGATGAGATGGTTGAATGGCATCACTGACTCAATGGACATGAGTTTTAGTAAGCTCTGGGAGTTGGTGATGGACAGAGAGGCCTGGCATGCTCCTGTCCATGGGATCACAAACAGTCAGACACGATTTAGTGACTGAACTGAACTGAACTGAACTGAATTGAAATGATGGTGTGGTTAATGGCGACCTCCTCTAAGAAGGCTTATGCCATACCCAGGTCTACTGCACTCAGGGTCCCTGCCCCTGCAGCAGTCCACTGCTGACCTGTATCTGTGTAGGAGGCACTCAAACACAATTCTGTCTCAGTTACTTTGGGGTCTCTATGTACTGGCATGCACAAGATTTGTTTGAGCCCTCTGAGCATCTCTGGCTGGTATGTGGTTTGATTCTATACATGATTTCACCCCTCCTAGCATCTTGCTGGGATTTCTCCTTTGCTCTTGGATTGGGGCATCTCCTTAAATTTGCTTCAGTGCTGTGCAGCTGCCACACTGTTATTCTTAGTTACTATATAAAAAAAAATAATCTTAAAATTCTATGGAGCCACAAAGGACCCCAAATAGTCAAAGCAATCTTGAGAAAGAAAAACAGAGCTGGCTCCCTGAACTTATACTGTATCATCAAAGCAGTATAATACCGGCATAACATTAGAAATACAAATCAATGGAATAAGAAAGCCCAGAAATAAACTCATGTACCAATGATCAACTAATTCACAACAAAGGAGGTATGATGGTACAATGCAGGAAAGACAGTATCTTCTTTAAATGGTGCTGGGAAAACTAGACAGCTGCTGCTGCTGAGTCACTTCGTCGTGTCCGACTCTGTGTGACCCCATAGACGGAAGCCCACCAGGCTCCCCCTTCCCTGGGATTCTCCAGGCAACAACACTGGAGTGGGTTGCCATTTCCTTCTCCAATGTGTGAAAGTGAAAAGTGAAAGTGAAAAGTGAAAGTGAAAAGTGAAAGTGAAGTCGCTCAGTCGTGTCCGACCCTTAGCGACCCCACGGACTGCAGCCCACCAGGCTCCTCCATCCATGGGGTTTTCTAGGCAAGAGTACTGGAGTGGCTTGCCATTGCCTTCTCTGAGACAGCTAAATATAAATATGAAATTAAAGCATTAACACTATAGACAAAAGTAAGCTCAATGTGGATTAAAGATCTTATAGTGAGACTGGACACTATAAAATTCTTAGAAGAAAACATAGGTAGGACACTCTCTGGATTTAGGGAAAAAACAAACACTCAACTATCAGAGGTTTTTGGAAAACATAGAGGGGTAGGAAGAGAAGCAATCACCTGAACAATTGTCATCCTCGGATAATCTCTTCTGTTATCTGAGCTCAGCTTGGTATAGCATGAAATGTTTTTCTAGAAGAGCTACATCTGGACAGAAGGACAACTGAATAGGAAAAAACTGTCAGGCCCCAGTACATATTGCATCAGTCAGCACTGTCTGGAAGGGGCTGTTTGCTGATATCCTGCAGAGGCTGTGAGTATCACCTCTGTCATGACTGTGTGATGTAAGCAGAGAACGGTCCTTCTAGTTATGGTGCCAGGTTTGGGCTATACGCCAAGTCATAAATCTCTCAAGTATTTTCAGTTCACTTCAGTCGCTCAGTCGTGTCCGGCTCTTGGTGACCCCATGGACTGCAGCACACCTGACTTCCCTGCTCATCACCAGCTCCCAGAGTTTACTCAAACCCATGTCCATGATTCCATCCAACCATCTCATCCTCTGTCGTCCCCTTCGCATCTTCTCATCTGCCTATAATCTTTCCCAGCACTGAGGACCTTTTCCAATGAGTCAGTTCTTCTCAAGTATCTCAGTAGGGAATGAAGCAGACCTGGACTATCAGGTGAGGCCTGGAGTTAGTGAGGGCTCTGGAGTGGTCATTGCAATTAGGCCCAGAATATTTTGAAATATCTTCTAAAGAGGCAGGTTAAGATATTTCTGTTTCTCGGCTGTGTGCTTCAAACAGCTCCATTAAAACATGTTGGGTAGCTTTCATTTCCTTGAGTTCTCTGAAGACTAGGCAATAATTCTCTGGTCTGAACATGGGCTCCGTCTTTTGTTAAGGATAATTTTGCATCTGGTCTTAACTTTAGCTTGAATTCACAAAGCCTGTGCTGGTTGTTGTCCACCTTCCCTGTAGAGCCATCCTGTACACTTTTCTGTCCCTCTTTGTGTACTGGAAGGAGGCGGACCTCTCAGAGTGTAGCACTCACTCAGGCTCACTGGCCACATGGTTTCTAGTTGTGGTCGTTCAGTCGTTAAGTCACGTCGACTCTTTGCAACACTATGGACTGCAGCACACCAGTCTTTCCTGTCCTTACCATTTCCTGGAGTTTGTTCAAACTCATGTCCATTAAGTCAGTGATGCTATCTAACCATTTCATCCTCTGCCACCCCCTTCTCCTTTTGCCTTCCGTCTTTCCCATAGTCAGGGTCTTTGCCAGTGAGTTGGTTCTTCATATCAGGTGGTCAAAGTATTGGAGCTTCAGCATTAGTCTTTCCAATAAGTATTCAGGGTTGATTTCCTTTAGGATTGACTGGCTCGATCTCCCTGCAGTCCAAGGGACTCTCAAGAGTCTTCTCTAGCGCTATTAGAAAGCATCAATTCTTCAGCGCTCAGCCTTCTTTGTGGTCCAGCTTTCATATCCATACATGACTAGTGGAAAAAAGCATAGCCTTGACTATACAGGCCTTTGCTGGCAAAGTGATGTCTGTTTTTTAATACGCTGTGTAGGTTTGTCATAGCTTTCCTTCCAAGGAGCAAGCGTCTTTTAATTCTGTGGCTGGAGCCAGTATCTGCAGTGATTTTGGAGCCCAAGAAAATAAAATCTGTTTCTAGTTGGGCTTGTCCCTGTAGAAAGTATAGGAGGCTATGTTGCACAATGTTCCATAATACCCTAGTCCCTAATCACAGTGGCTTATGCTGTCAACAGAGGCTGTGTTCTCTTACCTACAGCCATATCTCCTATTAGGTGATTTCTCTCCTGAGGTTAAAGCTGGCTTCTGATTGCCTATTCATTCCCAATGCCCCTTCTGGCTTAAGGGTGCCATTGCTAACCCTTATTTGTTTTTCTCCTTTTTGCCACCACCTCTGTAAGCAGTCTCTTCAAGAACAATTCTTTTAATTCCTTGAATGTGCCGTTTGTTTCATGCTCAGTTCCTGACTGAAACCCTCGTTGAAAGGCTTAGCTATGCCTCGTAGACTGATACTAGGGGATGGTATAAGCTTAGGACAAAATCTTTATATTCTTTGGAATCAGGTTACAACTTATTTGCTTTGATGTGCCCTGGAAATGAATGTTGCAATTTAATAATGACAATGAACATGTGGAGTACCTGCCTGAGTTTGCAGAAGCACCCCCTTTATGATTCTGGAGGGGTTCAGATTCTTTGGCTACTGAATACTAGAGTTTAATTTTTGTTTTTGGTGTGGATCAGTTTTGTCTCAATTGGTTTTGTTACAATATTGTCTGTGTTTCAGGTTTTTGGCCAGGAGGCATATGAGATCTTAGTTACCCAACCAGTTATTGAGCCTATAACCCCTGTACTGAAAGGAGAAGTCTTAGCCACTGGACCACCAGGGAAGTCCCTGGAATTTAATTTTGAGCTGCATATTGAACCTCATGGCTGCTCATTGTGTTTCTCCATAATTTTGTTTTGGAGCCAGATGGTGATTCCTTAGTAGAGTTTCATTCTATCCCTGTTAACTTCGGACTTTAATAATAATTATTATTATTATATAATTATAATAAAATATATAATAATAATAATAATGTAATAGATGTCTATGTTGATGACTCAGTGGGTAAAGAATCCTCCTGCAATGTAAAAGACAGAGGAGATGCAGAGTTGATCCCTTGGAGAAGGAAATGGCAACCCATTCCAGTACTCTTGCCTGGGAAATCCCATGGACAGAAGAGCCTGGCAGCTTACAGTCCAAAGAGCTGTAAAATGTTGGACACAACTGAGTGACTAAGTACACAATAATGTAATGATAATACTTTGTCTCAGGTATGATGTACATAATCTTAACAGTCACACTGTTGATAGGAGGAAACTGAGGTCCAGGCAGAAGTGAAGTAATTTATACAAGCTCACACGTGTAGTAATCCCAGGAGAGACTCAGCCCAGGTCAATCTAACTCCAGTTCTGCACCTTGAATATGGTTGTCTCCTTCCCCTTCTAGAATTCCCTATATTGATTTTATTCCACTTCTTTTTTCTAAGAAGCAACTTAAAATATTAGGTGTCTGTATGAGTTAAACTATATTTCAGGAGACATTGGATTTCACTTTGAAATCCCTAATAATCCTCTAGCTTTGAATGGTACTTATTACTTATTGATCCACATAAATCCCAATATAGAAGAAAAATATTGTACTGGGAAGTCTCTCTTTGCACCCCCACATCCATTTTTCAGCTTGTTTTCTGGTTTAGGAAATGCCATTTAGAGTCAGAACTAGTGGATTCTCTTGACTAGTGGATCAAATATGGGTACTGGCTGGATTGGGTCAATATGAAGAAATCAGAAAATCAGAGGTTTGAAACATTGACATCATGATTCCACTGGCTCCATTGCATCCAGATCTCAGGTTTACAATGAATGCATTTCTCCTCTGAAGGCCACAGCTCTTACTGGATGACCTTTCAAGGCAGCCTACAGGTTCTGGTAACTGGTCCTTTAGACTTGGGAATGGGTAACAGATCCCCATTGTTGCTACCCTTGGTGCTGTCCACAACTCGGGAAATAAACCCTCACGAAACTGCCTTAATCGCCCCAGTGGACAGTGTCGGGGAATTCCTACTTAAGATGAGAAAAGTTTATCATTTATTCAAGTTAAATAATGAGCCAATGAAAGCATAAAACCAAGATTCAAGAATCCCCTTGGGCCCTCGAAAGGAAACTGAAATGGTCTTCAGTTCAGTTCAGTCGCTCAGTCGTGTCTGACTCTTTGCGACCCCATGAATCACAGCACGCCAGGCCTCCCTGTCCATCACCGAACTCCTCCCGGAGTTCACTCAAACTCATGTCCATCGAGTTGGTGATGCCATCCAGCCATCTCATTCTCTGTCGTCCCCTTCTCCTCCTACCTCCAATCCCTCCCAGCATCAGACTCTTTTCCAGTGAGTCAACTCGTTGCATGAGGTGGCCAAAGTATTGGAGTTTCAGCTTTACCATCAGTCCTTCCAATGAACACCCAGGATTGATTTCCTTTAGAATGGACTGGTTGGATCTTCTTGCAGTCCAAGGGACTCTCAAGAGTCTTCTCCAGCACCACAGTTCAAAAGCATCAATTCTTCGGCGATCAGCTTTCTTCACAGTCCAACTCTCACATCCATACATGACCACGGGAAAAACCATAGCCTTGACTAGACGGACCTTGGTTGGCAAAGTAATGTCTGTGCTCTAGTCAACTTTAAAGAAAGATTTCTATTGGGAAGAATATAGGCAAAAATTCCACCTAAGGACCGACAGTCCTATGGTGCATCCACCAACTTCTGAAGCATCTCCTGTCCAGTTCCCCTAAAAGGGCTCAGCGGACCACCAACCAAAGCAGAGCTGATGATCTTGGACCTCTTTTAGATAGTCACCTATAAAGTTGACACTAAATATTTGTACAAAAGCAAAGTTTTAATATTCTGATCATATATTGATTCTATCTTTCCTCCTGTTATCACTAAAATTCTCTGATGTCCTAATTGTGCTGGCAGTAAAAGGTAATTTTGACTTAACAAAATTGCCATCTTTTCATGATTCATAGCTAAATAAATAATTTTAGACTACAAAAGCAATGTAATTTGGAATGAAAATTTTAGAACACAACACAAAGAAGGCCATCCATTGTCTTTGGGTGACATTATAGACCCTGGAATAAGTGTGAGGTGAAAAATGTCACTGTGGGTTCTATTAATGCTGGAATTAAAGATAATAAAGTATCTAAAGATAAAGAAAGATCTGAAGTGAAGAATCATGTTGTCTTAAAAATGATAGTTTGAGAGAAAATACTCATTGATGAGCACCAGCTTTTTCTCTGATTCAGCTGTTCATTTCGTGTAAATCACAAGACTGCTCTAATGTGTCCCCATACTAAAGTTCAAAGGCCATCTCCTCTGTAATCCTCTATTTCATCTGTTCATGGTCACAGGGCCATCTGAGAAAGTCACCTGCAGAAGTATTTGGTGGGGAGTGAAATGCACGCCTTTTCCCACTGAAGGCTCCCCATCTTCTCAGATGGGTTTGCTTCGAGCCCCCTTCATGTGACTGTGATAGCAGTGGGGGAGCACACTTCTCCTTCACAGGGTAAATGTACCACTTTCCCAGGTGGATAATCTGAAAAGTCTCTCCAGTTTTATCTTTTGCAGACTCTGCTTTCATAGGCTGAAGAGTAGGAAAGGACAGTGGGAGTATGATTGGAGTGATTGGTAATAAGACCTGAAAGGTGTACCTGGCTGCATGTTTTGTGGCATTGGTTAGAAGTTTTCAGCCCTCCTTGCTAATTCAAGGGTAAAAAGAACACTCACATTTGATAAAATTAAAATGGCTTTTAAAGCCCCGCAGAGCATTAAATTAATTCTTTCGAATTGTGGTGCTGGAGAAGACTCTTAAGAGTCCCTTGGCCTGCAAGGAGATCAAGCCAGTCAATCCTCGAGGAAATCAACCCTGAATATTCATTGGAAGGACTGAGGCTAAAATTGAAGCTCCAATACTTTGGCCACCTGATGCAAAGAACTGACTCACTGGAAAAGACCCTCATGCTGGGAAAGATTGAGAGCAAGAGGAGAAGGGGACAACAGAGGATGAGATGGTTGGATGGCATCACCGACTTAATAGACATGAACTTGAGCAAACTCCAGGAAATGGAGGACAGGGAGGTCTGGCATGCTGCAGTCCATGGGGCCACAAAGATTTGGACAAAACTTAGGGACTGAGCAACAACAACAAAGCACTAAAACTAGCTGGGTGTTTGGTTGATCTTATAGCCGATCTTTTTACTTTGAAGAAGTATAACATGAGCCATCTCAGACAAATTAGAGCCCCTGTAATTCTTTGATTATTGAAGCTATCATTTTATCACTACTGTCAGGAGTGTCCAGCTCGCTTACAACCTACCTAATCTGTTGTTGCTGTTTAGTTGCTAAGTCACGCCTGACTCTTTTGCAGCCCCATGGACTGCAACCTGCCAGTCTCCTCTGTCCATGGATTTTTCCAGACAATAATACTCAAGTGAGTTCCCATTTCATTCTCCAGGCGATTGTCCTGATCCAAGGATTGAACCCACATCTCCTGTGTCTCCTGCATCGGAAGGCAGATTCTTTACCACTGAGCCACCAGAGAAGCCCCTTTCAGTTACAGCTACAGTATAAGCCCCTCTTTCTCCTTCCTCTGTGGAGAAATGGAACCACCCATCTCCACAGCCCCAGTCTAGCATTCTGAAAAATGTGGGGGTAGTTTCTTCTTAGCTGAACCCCGGAAAACTTCCTTCTCCACTCCTTCCTTGCTTCCTCCTTCCATCCTTTTAGTCTATTAGTTCTAAACTTTTGTGTTAATACATTTTGTGGGTGTATAGTCATGTCTGGTAACATGTTACATTTTTTTAGGGTCTGGGTTGTGAGTGATACATGCTAAGTTGCTTCAGTCATGTCAGACTCTTTACGACTTTATGGACTGTAGCCTCCCAGGCTCCTTTGTCCATGGGATTCTCCTGGCAAGGATACTGGAATGGGTTGCATTTTCCTCCTCCAGGGAATCTTCCTGACCCAGGGATCAAAGCCCCATCTCTTATGTCTCCCACATTAGGAAGCAGGTTCTTTACCACTAGTACCACCAATTTCTGGGTTACTCTGTGTCTTTTAAATTACAGACTACTTTTTTATATTTGCTTATTTTCAATTGGAGGATAACTGCTTTACAATATTGTGTTGGTTTCTGCCATACATCAACATGAATCAGCCATAGGCATACATATGTCCCCCCGTCTTGAACCTCCCTCCCACCTCCCACCCCATCCCTCCCCTCTGCTGCTGCTGCTTAGTAGCTTCAGTCGTGTCTGACTCTGTGCGACTCCATAGACGGCAGGCTCCACCGTTCCTGGGATTCTCCAGGCAAGAACACTGGAGTGGGTTGCCATTTCCTTCTCCAATGCATGAAAGTGAAAAGTGAAAGTGAAGTCGCTCAGTCGTGTCCGACTCTTCGAGACCCCATGGACTGCAGCCCACCAGGCTCCTCTGTCCATGGGATTTTCCAGGTGAGAGTATTGGAGTGGGATCCCTCCCCTCTAGGTTGTCACAGAGCATGGATTTGAGCTCCCTATTCACAGATAACTTCTGAAATTACCAAGGCAAATGCGAACATTTCTACCCAGAAAGACTCCTTCAACATAGACACTTGCTTGAAAGACTTGATATGCTTTGTGAGTTTCTGGGAATTTGCAGTATTTTGTTACATCTTTGGGGAGAAAAATAAGATCTGGAAAACATAAAGGAAGAAATAAGGAAGGAAAATATGTATCCAAGTTCTTCCTAAGAAAGTTTAAGAATGGAGGAAATGAGTCAAGTTTTATATTTGGGCGGTAATTTCATGACCTTGGGTGGATTCATTTACACATCTAACAGGGCTGACATCTTGAATTGTGTGAGCTAGTCCTTGGAAGTGGTGATGGAGAAGCAGATAATAAGAGTGGAATAAAATGCTACACGCTTACCACTGTGGACCAAATGAGTTTAAGGTCAAAGTGCTCTAGTGCAGGTAAAGGTCACTGGAGAAAGGCAGGAGGAAACCAGGGAAAGTTTCAAATACAGAGTCAGCCTTCTGTACCTGTGGGTTTTTGCATGGAAATTTCACTCTGAGGTTGGCTGAATCTGCAGATGCAGAACTGATGTACATGGAAGGTCGACTGTGTTCATTGTACTTCAGCATTTTACAGAAAGGACTTAGGCGTCTGCAGATTTTCATATTTGTTGTTGCTCCTGGAAACAATCTCCTGAAGATACCAAAGAACTGCTGTTGTCAGTGGCATTTGACCGGAGTCTTTAGGTCAAGTTTGGATATGGAGAGGCAGAAGTGGTGAGAGAGAGATAGAAAGAAAAAATTTCCACTGAAGTAGGAAGACAGGCTTCCTGGGCGGTGCTAGTGGTAAAGATTCTACCTGCCAGTGCAGGAGACAGAACAGATTCGGGTTTGCCCCTGGGTGGGGAAGATCCCCTGGAGAAGGATATGGCAAGCCACACCAGTGTTCTTGCCTGGAGAATCCCATGGACAGAGGAGCCTGGAGGGCTACGTTCCATGGGGTCACAAAGAGTTGGACATGACTGAGAGACCGAGCACGCACACACACAAATAGGAAGACATGAGCTACACAAGTTGCAGATGTTGGTTGGTTCTGGTTCAACGAAATTAACCTGGTGTGTGGCTTCTAATGGCATTATTTTCTGAAGGAAATCCGAAGGAAATCATCCAGGTAATCTATGATGAGATCATTAAACATCTCAGTGAAAGATACCCTGGCAATTAATTTCATTTGCAACATGCATGCTTATGAATCACTATTTGTTGGAATGTTGTGAAAAGGTCAAAACTAATTATATATTTGTTATGATGAGCTTAAAATTCTAGCTGTCATTTGTTATCTTGCTTCCCTTGAGACAATGTAGACTCAGTCCCATCCCTGCATTGGAGTTCTGAGTGCCAATTTTTTAAGCTTTAATGAAAATGTTTCTTTCATCACTATAATTTGGCTTATTATGCTTAATGCCACTAAATTACTTTTAAATCTTGGCATGGCTTTATTAAAAATGGTCTCATTTAAATTTGCTGCTCTGGATACAGAATTCATCATGAAGACAAGAAAAAGGAGCTTGTCTCTTCAGAGATAGTTTGGCAGTAGCTTAATGACAGATATAAAAATACTGAAGACATTATCGACACATTTAAAATTCCCTCTGATGTTGGTTACTTGAAAACCTTTATCTTGTGTGTGTGTTTTCTGAGACTGTTACATTTTTTTGGTCTCTTACCAGCATGTATTCCTTGTGAATACATTGGAATGCAAATCCTAGAAAACACAATGGCAGTCACAATTACAATCTTTCAAAACCAAGTGTCCCAACAAAATTTCACCTTTGAAATTTAGTCTATTCAATTCTCAGAGACAAGAGACAAGATATAAAGGGTCACAGAGAGTCGGACATGACTGAGCGACTTAGCATGCACTTTCTTAGTCTTCAAGAGTTAGGAAGGGGGCCCTGTGTTGCGATGATGGAGCAGGATTATGCTGAACCACTTGCCACTTCATGGTTAAATGACTTTGTGAAAGCGATTTAACCTCTCTGAATTTCTGTAAACAATGCTTCCTCAGGGTTGCTACGACTATGACATGAGCAGATGTTGTGAAGTACACACCATGCATCTGGATTCAGCACATGCTTGTTAACTGATAGCTGCTATTACAGTTATTAACATTTGATAACTTGACCTTGGTATTTACTGAGAGTGTGGCCCAAGGCAGACTACAGCAATAGGATCTATCTCTACCTATATTTCCATATATCTACATGTGCACAGTGTTTCTCAAAATGTCCAAATTGAACTGTCAGTACAACTCCTTCCAGTTCATCCTGGATTATTTTGATGGAGGGTAGAAGTCTCTTGCCTTTATTTGGTACCTTTGGATAAGGCTACTTTTTAACTTCAATAGAGGTTTCAGCTTTATTAGTGAAACTGTGTCGTTGTCAAGAAGAGAAAGCTTGAGACCAATAAGCAAAATATCCTACAACTTACTGTACAAGTTGAGATACTCATGTGAAGGGCAGGGGGAACCAAACTTATAGGAGTTCACAATTTCAGGCTTAATGAAGAAACTTTCAGAACAAACTATGATGTCTAGGGATTCTGCTAATGAAGAAAACGAGGTAAGAAATGGGTGAAAGGAAGGAAGAAAGATATAAATGCGAATAAGCAAACAAACCAAAAAATATGCCCACGAATCCATTTGGAGTCTCAGTTAACCTCCTAGGTGTGTAAATATGGAGTAGTGGTAGTAGTTCAGTCGCTCAGTCGTGTCCGACTCTCTGCGACCCCATGGATGGGAGCACACCAGGCCTCCCTGGCCATCACCAACTCCTGGAGTTCACTCTAACTCATGTCCACAGAGTCGGTGACGCCATCCAACCAACTCATCCTCTGTCATCTCCTTCTCCTCCCACCCTCAATCTTTCCCAGCATCAGGGTCTTTTCCAATGAGTCAGTTCTTCATATCAGGTGGTCAAAGTATTGGAGCTTCAGCTTTAGCATCTTTCCTTCTAATGAATATCCAGGACTGATTTCATTGAGGATGGATTGGTTGGATCTCCTTGCAGTCCAAGGGACTCTCAAGAGTCTTCTCCAACACCACGATTCAAAAGCATCAATTCTTTGGCACTCAGGTTTCTTTATAGTCCAACTCTCACATCCATACATGACCACTGGAAAAACATAGCTTTGACTAGATGGACCTTTGTGGAAAAAGTAACGTCTCTGCTTTTTAATATTCTGTCTATGTTGGTCATAACTCTTCTTCCAAGGAACAAGCGTCTTTTAATTTTGTGGCTGCAGTCACCATCTGCAGTGATTTTGGAGTAATTTCTGTAATTGGCTATCTTGTGAGCAAAAGTTAAAAGCAAGTCCCTCTTTGGTGCCCCTGTGACTTCCCGTGAGGACACTCACCTACAACACCAGCCTGTTTCTGGATTTATAAACATTAGCATGTCAAGATGGTTTAACGTTGTTCATTTCGGTCCCAATGCTTATGGGACTTTGAGTTACTACTTATAAATGTAGTATATATGTCTCCACTCTGGAGAATTTACCATTCCTATTTTGTCCTGCTTCTTTCCTCTCTATGGTAATTTTTTAAAGAAATGTGACTAGAAAAAAGTTTCCCTTCATATGCAGGACTAGACATGGACGAACCAGAGAACTGGTTATGCCTTTGATCAACTCTTCTGCACCCCAACAGGCAACTTCCCTAAGTACTCCATTACTTCACATGGAATGGCTTACTTGCCTAGCCCTATGCACTTCTGACACTCCTGTGACCATCCTTGATCAGTGAGCATCTGTCCTCTCCTTGCTTTCAGCTGGAGGATCCAACACATAAATGACTCGAGCGAGTAGATAGTGACTTGAGCCAGTTTGTTACTCGATGCACTGGGTCTCTGATGATGGAGAGACTCTGGTGGGTTATACATTTCAGGGACAGAGGAGCGATCCCTGGTCCAGGAAGATTCTATATGCTGTGCTGCACCTAGAGCCGCCACAATGAGAAAACAAAGAGTAGTCTCTGCTCACCACAACTAGAGAAGGCCACACACAAAAATGCAATAGAGACCCAGCATTGCCAAAAAAAAAAAAGAGTTGAATTAAAGTAGTAACTGCCGAGAGAGAGTGAAAGTGTTGGTTACGTGTATTTTGTCTACATATAGGTTTCTTGAACCCACTTTCTTCTTATTTCTCTCTCTAGCATCTTTTAAGCTAAGAATGGAAATCTCATGTATCAGCAACCCCATGGGATCAATCAAGTAGTGGATGGCCTCTCTTCCCTTTTCTCCATGCTAAAGGCAAGAAAGATTTGAAACTTGAAAGGAAAATAAATCTTATCTGTTAACATCATCTTTCAGTCAACACTGTCTTCCCTCTTTCTTCCTGAATATTTTACCTGAGCCATCTTTTCCTATTAACATCAAGAAATTGCTGAAGGAAAAATGTTGGATCTAGTCTTTAATTAACTTTGCCATTGATTTCTACATAACTGTGTATGAGTCACTGCTCTTTACAGAAAGGGATGAAAATCTCAAAGATTAATGGTTGATCTCAGGGATTTTTCTCTGGACTAGCTTCCAGATATACTGCAATTTCTTTTTTCTCTCCTCTGAACTCATTAGCTTACTTTTTTCTTTGCCCCAACACATAGAGACACATATGGAAACATATGCCTGTGTGTGCACATCAAATGAGCTTTCAGAATGAAAATATCGGGGGAAAAGGTAGGTGATTATGTATCATATTTACTAGTTGACCAAAAAAAGCTCTGTTCTGAGTTTCTGCCTAGTTCAATATATTATGTGCCTTGAATGAACATTCAGTGATCAATAAGTGATTTTGAGCCTTAAAATATTTGTAAACCAGATTGACACACAATATATTTTACATATTAGAAGTCGCTATATTTCTTTTCCCATAAATTACTGTAACTAACTGTAGGTAAAAAGATACAGAACTGTAATATTTCCTGAAATGAGAGAAAAATATTGTTCTGTTACATTAGAAAATTAGACTAGAATTCCCTTAGTATAAGATTTAGTCAATTGAATACTATGTATTTCCCCTGTAATATTTTCATATCATTCTAGTTCATTGCCAGTCAGTTGGATTCATCATATTTGTAATTCTTAAGTATAAGAATCTTAATGCATTTTTTATGAACTACATTGTGTTCTATTTGTTGTTAATAAAATTCTGATTGATCCCAAATCTGAGTGTTGATTACAAGCATAGAAAAATATATGTCCAGTACCTGTTATTGCTATTTTAAAAGGTCATTTTGTTTCCTCTTTTCTGTACTCAAATTCTACAGGGACTAGATTAAAAGTTTCTTTTGGTTGTAAAATAATCCTACAGAAACCAATGGGATTTAATTATGTGAAATATTGATCCAGTGCTTGCTCCTTTCCTGATGCTGTTTCCCAATATCTCAACTCCCCAGCTGAACATTCCTTCCTCCACACCCACTCCTCTGCTCCTGAATCCTGATGTTTTCTTGAGCTTCCTTCTCCTTTCCTTAAGGCCACTTTCTGAACCTCTGGCTGTGTGAATTGTGTCTCCAAGTTCCCTGTCATGCAGTGGGCTCTCTGGCCTTCCACTGTTGCTGTTCAGTCACTAAGTCATGTCCGACTCTTTGTGACTCCATGGACTGCAGCATGCCAGGCCTCCCCGTCCTTCACTATCTCCCAGAGTTTGCTCGAATCTCAAATTCGTGTCCATTGAGTCAGTGATGCCATCTAACCATCTCATCCTCTGTTGTCCCCTTCTCCCCCTGCCCTCAATCTCTCCCAGCATCAGGGTCTTTTCCAATGAATCATCTCAATTCTTCGCATCAGGTGGCCAAAGTATTGGAGCTTCAGCTTCAGCCTCAGTCCTTTCAATGAGTAGTCAGGGTTGATTTCTTATTGGCACTCCTCTAGCTCAAGCTGCAGTATCCTTCCTCTGGGCTGCTGACCAAGGGGTGCTCTTTCTCTCTTTTCCTCTTCTCAGTCTTCTTTCCTTCAATACTTTCTCTAACCTCAGCCAGAGTGGCTCTTACCTCTGGGCCCCATTGCACGCTTTGCATTTTAGCCAATCGACTCCTTTTCTTTTTTTGTCATTCTGGCCCTATATTTTCTTATTGCAGTGCCTTAGAATACACTGGTTTTTCAACTGAAACACTTGCCTTCTCTCTCTGATGTTTCTCCCTGGACCAGATTAACTTGCCCTCTTTCAGATCTTAGCTATACAGTAAATGCCCTACCTACGGACCTTCCAGTTGTGAACTTTCAAAGATGCAAACGTGCCTTCCATCAACATCAGGTGCGAGTGAAATTGCACACCGCTGATGACCCTTCTGGAGAAGGCAATGGCAAGCCACTCCAGTACTCTTGCCTGGAAAATCCCATGGATGGAGGAGCCTGGTAGGCTGCAGTCCGTGGGGTCGCTAAGGGTCGGACACGACTGAGCGACTTCACTTTCACTTTCACACATTGGAGAAGGAAATGGCAACCCACTCCAGTGTTCTTGCCTGGAGAATCCCAGGGACGGGGGAGCCTGGTGGGCTTCCGTCTATGGGGTCGCACAGAGTCGGACACGACTGAAGTGACGCAGCAGCAGCAGCAGATGGCCCTTCAGCTCTACCATCTCCTGGCTCCTCTGCCTCCTCCTGTCCGTACCTCTTCTTGCCTGGTCACTCGATGCCAGCCCTGTATGCCAGCTGTTGTACTGTACTACTGTTGACAAGGTACTGCACTGTAAGATTGAAATGGTTTATTTTTTTGTGTCTGAATTTTATGTATTATTTGTGTGAAAGGTGTTATAAACCTACTGCAGTGCAGTACTATAGAGCTGACTGCGTTAGTTGGGTTCCTAGGCTTCCTTTGTTGACCTTACGAACAAAACTGGACTAACAAATAGACTCTCAGAAGGGGACACATTCATCTGAAAAGGAAGACCTCCTTGTCCCATCCCAGGTTAAACACTCATGGGTGTTCCTGCAGCTTCTGACCTCCATTGAGGAAGTGCAATCCAGCTTTGGGTAAGAGAATGCTGTTCTTTTTCATTTTACTATAAACTGTGTGAGGGCAGGTACCATATCTGTTTTCCTTACCGAGGTATCACCAGAACCTAGAAGGGTGCCTTCTAGAATGTGGTGGATGCTTTCAATTTTTAAATGAAGTTTTCCTTTTTAGTATCCTTTTGTGTTACAGTCACTGATCCAAGTACCATTCAAACTATTTATAAAATTAGATTTTAAAACACAAAGATGAATGGTTTCACTCTACTAGAAAAACAAGGTACTTGGTACAAACTAAAAAGACTTTGTTTTTTAAACACAGACAGAAATGGCTTTGTCAGGCTGAACAGATAAGAAGATTCATCAAAATAGCAAACTTGACAGCTGATAACATTTGGAAACCAAGCAATGTGAATCAGAGCAAGTTATGGGAAACAAACCAACACTCAAACTCATTCTGGAAAAAACCCTGTTGTTTTATTATTACTTAGAAAGCACACACAGCAATTTATTGGGATGAAAGAGAAAAGGTAAAATAAGTGAGCATACAAATTCATTTCAAAAGAATCCGTGTCACTTCCCAAGTAATCTCAGTCTATCTGAGCTTTATAAACTTTCGTATTTCTGGTATCTGTATCTATAATCTGAGTTATGCATATAGATGTGTGTAAAACATTGCACCATTGTTAGAAATCCTTCCTCCAAAAACCTGCAGTAAGCATGTTTTTCTTCCTGAAAGCTTACTCCAGGTGTGTTCTCAGGTCAAGCCATCGTCTCTTTTCTCTGAGTTCGTCTTTGATGACAAGTAAGGATACTTGTGAAGGATGATTTCCCCTTAGTTCTTGACTTTTTCTTTAACTTTTTCTGGTTTTTGAGTGAGATTCCAAGTTCTTCCATGATGGCATTGAAAGAGAGACACTGGAGAACATGAAATAACAGAGCATCAGTTTGGTCCATTTGTCTCCAGCCTTCATTGATCTGTTTCCTGTCTAGGCTTTTAGGATCACGAGATACTGGTTGAAGGTAACTCTGCTACAGGGTGAATCCCCAGCCAGTTCCCACACCGCCTCCTCCACCCACTGGCCACCCACCTTTCCTACTGGGGAAAACAGATTTGGCAAGTAAGTTGGGCAAACTTTGGGATTTCATTCACAAATGAAGTAGCAGAAAACTACCCAGGTAGGCTCTCAAAATAGAAAACTTACCTTTGCGGAGACACCAAAATAGAGTTAAATTAAGTCATTTCCCCCAGTGAGATGATCCAAACATTGATAGGATTATCAAGGCATACGGACACTTCAGTAATGCTATAGAAAATGAACAAACCTTCTCTACACCAAGGCTTTGTTTTTTTCTCCCATGAAACCTTACTTTGTTCCTAAAATAAAATCTAATTCTTGATGACTTTCCTTTCTGATAAAAAAAAAAAGAAAAAAAAACAATTTAAAATTGTATATTTTCTCCAAAATAAATAAATAAATGAAATAAACAGAGATCTGGCAGCAGCAATGATGCAGCTGTGGTTGAAATGAAAATAATATGGCACTGAACTGCACGGCAAAGACGATGGCATAATATGAAAAGAAAATGGAATTATGAGTATAAACAGTTATGCATATGCAGATGGCATATATGTGCATAGACGTAGCTATTACAATTATGCTATATCTGTTCACATGCACAATATATAAATAGTGTAATAAGACATAATTTGCCATCATTTCTTCCAGCCAAGAGAAGACCTTTGAGTGACAAATTTCTGCTTGTATTGGGATTTCTACGAAGTAGTGTTGTTTTTGAAGAGATTGCTCCTAAAATGCTCTCTAAAGACCCAAAGCCTTTGGTAAAGTTTATGGAAGTGCAAGCACTATTCCTTGACCATTAACTCACAAAATGGACAGAGTTGAAAGCCAAATGATCATATACCACCAGCTGATTTCTAGAGGATGTGCGTGCCTGACAGGAAGAACGTTGTGTCTCCTGTGTGCAGAGTACAAAATGCCTTCTGTGGTCCTTCTGTATCAAAGGGCAACATGCTTTGCTGAAAATTTACTCTCTACTTTGTTCCATAAAAAAGCTGATGCATTTGAAACAAGCAGCATTTTTAATTCTACTTGCTTTGAGAATCAGACTTAACAAATTTAGATCCTGGGTGTAAATTATTGGCTTACCAGGCTCACACCTCTAAAAAACTAGCTGTTTGCTATCTGTTCTTGTTTCTTTTACACCTAAGTGTTTATAGCATTTGAATTTCATTTCCACTTTTCTATGGTACTAAAAAAAAATGAAAATTCAGGTCACGCATGTTAATTTTCTTTCAAGTGGTAAGTTGTGGCTTCAGTGAATTGAGAGGGTGTCAGACCACACAAAGAAAAATTCAGAAATGTTTTCCATGAATTATACTTCAAAAAAGGCAACGGCAAGTGTGTCATAAATGAGATATAATTTTTGTACCATTATGTGATGTGGAATTTATGTGTTGCTACTAAGATGGAATGAATATTTTATAGTGTCTCTGTGTTAGACAGTGTTGTATTGGGGTTTTGCAAGCTTTGTTCAGAAATTTATTTGAACGGAAGAAAGTGTTTTTGCGCAAGACTTTTCTGGTTTCAACAAGTTTACTAAGATGGAAGGGGAAGTGAGAGAGAGAAGGAAGGAGTTCCAAAGAGTTTACGTACGCTGTGACACATAAACCGCACAACAGCTTTAGAAAGGAGTTATTATACCCATTATATAGATGGGGAAACTTACTATTAGAAGTATCGGATAACTTTCCCAAGAAATATGATTCATAAGTGAAAGAGCTTGTATTTGAACTCAGCTCATTTGACACCCCAAACTTAACAGCTTTCACGTGAAATCTCCCACACCATGATGCTTAATTCTTTTAATTAAATCATTATAAAGAGCTCTCTGTGGATTCTCTCCTCATGAAATATGTTAAGAACTATAATCTTTTGTTTCATGTGAATTCTTTAATGCTTGATTTTTTTTCCTCTACTTTTATTTTTTTTTGACCATGTCGTGTGGCACGTGGTATCTTAATTCCCGAACCAGGCATTAAACCTGTGCCTCTTGCAGTGGAAGCCTGGTGTCTTAACCACTGGGCCACCAGGGAAGTCCCTCAGATGTTTGATTTTAGACAAATCACTTTGTTTTGCACAGAAAACCACCAAATTGGGCTTCTGTTAATAGACATGGCTCATGTAGGAGATACAACCAGAAAGGGACTCTTAAGTCTTTCCTATTTTGGGTAAACGGGCAATCACAAATCTTATCTTGATAATACATATCAATTAAATTTTTCTTTAAAAACAAAACCAAATCCCCCTCCAATTTTTTTTATTGCCTGAAAATACAGCAAACCTCTTCTTCGTTTTTTGATTAACCCTGGGTATTTATTTCTTGCTGCCTGTGTGAGAAGGCATATAAATATCATTTTATCAGTGGTCTGGTTTCTCTGTCTTTGGTCATAAACTATGATTTCTTTTTGATTCTTACTCTGTCTTCAACTGTCAAAAGGAAAATGGCAAGATATTGGGGCTGACCTTTCTGCTTCCAAGTTTTTGCTATAGTCACAAAACAAGATGACCTTTAAGGCCCCTCCCAGCCATGAACTTGAGCAAACCACACACTCTCATATCCACAGGAAATGAAAGTGTGAAGGTCATCTTTCAGCTCAGAGCAGCTTGGGAGAGGCTTGTCTTCATGAGTCAATTTGCCTATTGTAATCTAAGAACTGAAAATACATGTAACATATAAAGACTGAGCTTCTGAACTAGGATGCAAATTATGGTAGCTTTCCAAAGCTTTTACTTCCACACTTGGTTTTATGAGTCCCTATATGTTCATATATATGGAGAAGGAAATGGCAACCCACTCCAGTGTTCTTGCCTGGAGAATCCTGGGGACGGGGGAGCCTGGTGGGCTGCCGTCTATGGGGTCACACAGAGTCGGACACGACTGAAGTGACTTAGCATATGTTCATACAACCACACACACACACAAACTACAGGTAAGGTGTGAAGGTGTAAATTTCTAAGCTCTTTTCCTTGAAAATATCAAGCGTAAAGATGCCCACTAGCTGCCTTGCTCTGGAGGCAGAAAACTAGAGGTAGGGTACTATAGCAGCATCCTTCACTGCTTGGCAGACTGGAAACCCCCCTGGTTAGCTTGGATCCTGGGTTGTCCATTTTTCTCTGGTAGATGGAACTCATGTTTTTAATAGATCTACACAGATGACCATGAATTATAACTGTGAGTTGGCCCCTGGCATCAGAATGCTGGAGTTGAAGTTTACTCTTACTGGACTGGTGATTATTTTCTTTGACTCAGTTTTCTTATCTATAAACTGAAAATAATAGTAGAATCCACTCTTTTTTCTGAAAATGGGATGAATTTATTTCTTAGCTTTTAGCAAATAAGAAAAATATTCCCCTGAGGAATCCTTTTCATAGAGCTAATATGAGAATCATTAACCTGACATACGTTAAACACTTAGGCACAATACTTGGCACATAGTAATTACTCTCTGTCTTTAAAATAAAATGTTATACATCATTGAAGATATTTTAAGTTTATGGCACATACTGAACTATGTATCTATCTATCTATGAATGTATGTAGACTGGACAGCAAGGAGATCAAACCAGTCAGTCCTGAAGGAAATCAACCCTGAATATTCATTGGAAGGACTGAGGCTAAAGCTGAAACTCCAGTACTTTGGCCCCCTGATGAAAGAGCCGAATCGCTGGAAAAGACTCTGACGCTAAGGAAGACTCAAGGAAGGAGGAGAAGGGGATGACAGAGGATGGGATGGTTGGATGGCATCACCAACTCAATGGACATGAACTTGGGCAAACTCTGAGAGATGGTGAGGAACAGGGGAGCCTGGTGTGCTGCAGTCCATGGCGTTGTAAAGGACACACTGAGCCACTGAACAACAGCAACAATCTATCATCTATCTGTCTATCATCTATTGTGTGTGTGTGTGTGTGTGTGTGAAGCAGAGAAACAGTAAAGAAAGTTGATATTTCTTCAATTTAAACTTTGCATGTCCTTCTTTGCACTAATTCCTTTGAATATTTTATAGTGTTTTAGTTTAAGTAGGTTCTATGCATGTTTAAAGCATAGAATTTTCAATGCATAATATTACTTGTTTTACCCAGCCCATAATTTATGTAGCAACGGGTTTTTATGACAGCTTGTATCTTGTTCATGATAGGTGCTCATCTATAAGAAGGAAATGGAAACTAACTGCACTTCTCGTCATTTAAACATGTAATCAGCTTTGTGTTTATTGGCCCCCATTTACAATGAATCACTATGATGATATGTTTGATGGGAAAATTCACTGATAAATGAATTTGTATAGTAATAAGTGATAGTACTGCTATCATGCTGTTCCTGACTCTCTCCAAAGATAAAGTGGTGTGTGTGTGTGTGTGTGATTTCTCTTGAAAGGTATCAGGCATCTTAGCATCAGGATGTGAATATCAGGTTGATTTCTCATTGTATATTCCACTTTTATGCATTCAGTGCTTTCATTCTTTTGTACTGTTTAGGAGAACTACTTTGAATACATAACTTCACGGGTTTTTCTGACACATTATTTTTTAGAAGGCCGGGCCTACCCGAGAATATAATACAGGTTTTATATTTTGTATTGTTTCTCCCTTTAATTTATTAGACTCCTTATTCAAAGACACTTGAAGTGATCTGTAACATTGTGTAATAAATTTTCACCTTATGCTTAGAAGAAGAGAATGATATGCTGCTGCTGCTGCTGCTAAGTCACTTCAGTCGTGTCCGACTCTGTGTGACCCCATAGATGGAAGTCCACCAGGCTCCCCTGTCCCTGGGATTCTCCAGGCAAGAACACTGGAGAGGATTGCCATTTCCTTTTCCAATGTGTGAAAGTGAAGTCGCTCAGTCATGTCCGACCCTTAGCGACCCCATGGACTGCAGCCCACCAGGTTCCTCCATCCACGGGATTCTCCAGGCAAGAGTACTGGAGTGGCTTGCCATTGCCTTCTCCGAGAGAATGATATAGGTAATATTAAAGTCATTTTACTGTTGCAAAAATCCTTAATTTTTTATATAGGCTTTAACTTAAAGGCAAGCTGCAATTTGAAGTTTTGCTGTAAAACCATTCTTAGAAAAATATAGAATATCAGTAGATATAGTAGGGAATACTTTGCTGAGAAATAATGTGATTATTACTACTATTGTTATTATTTTCTCGGTCAGCATAGGCAGTGTCTCAGTAATTTTTTTGAACAAGAAGGACTAAGCACTCACATCCTTTAATATTATTAAACTCTCAGGTCTTGTCTCGTGTGGATGTAAACCTACTATGTTCAATATGTTCGGGGCCTAGAGTCCAGAAGTTTTTCAAGGAACATGACAGAAGACTCCTGCTCATGTGCTTGCTATCTTAAGGTTTTGGAAAGTCTGGTTGCCTATCTGCACAAGTGTTTGGCTTCTCAGGATAATTGATGATCTGAGAACAGAGATCAGGCTTCAATTATTCCACACTAATTACAGGAAGGAGAGTCTTAGAGGAAAAATGCATGCACCGTCTTCGTGTGCAGTTCCCATGTCCTAGAACTCAAAATTTGAGCATCATTTAGTCTGGTTTTATCAGTTTTCTGAGTTTGTTCAGAAACCCTGGGTCATCTTTTATGTGACCATCCTTGGAGTTAAAAAAAAAGCAAACAACAGATCTGTGAGGTTGAGGGTCACCACAGTAGCTTCCATAACAGTGGTTATGATGAATTGTGCCCTGGAGCTCATGAGGAAGTTGGTTTGCCTCTGAGTTTGTACCGAAACTCTCAAGTGGAGGACATTTCAACACTGAATGAAGATGTCAAAGTGTGGTCCCTGCCCTTATCCTCACCTGTGACTCAGCAGCTTCGCTGCATTTTTATGCTTTAAACTGGCTCTTCATAGGTGCCAGCCCCTAGAGGTCCGTTTTCTCTTGCTTTGGCTGTAGCACATGGATGCCAACAGCCCAAGTTTCCCAGCTCCTTTTAATGCTGTGTTTCCACCACCTTTATGTCCTTTTACCCTCTTTCTTCTGTATTTCATTTTTGTCCCCAGACCTGAGGCTTCTTGCTGACATTTTAGCTCTCTCAGAGTCTAGATTTAAGCTTCTAATTTCTTGCATGAAGGCATGCCCTGTAATTCCTTGTTTCTTATCCGAGGTCTTTAAACTAAAATATATCTATGGGGGAGACGGGGTTACTTGATGGCACCAGATACACACAGATTGTCTTTCTTGGGTTCATTTTTATTTAAGGATTTTATTTAGGATTTATTTTCCTTCCGTTAAATTAAATGTCAGTGTAGTGTGGGATGTCATTTCTTCTCTCTCTCTTTTTACTTGGTATGACTGTCCACAATCTCCAAGCTCTTAGGGCAGCCATTCCCAGCCATTTTTGCACCAGAGACTGGTTTCATGGAAGACAATCTTTTCCAAGAAAAATTGGGAGAGGGTTGATTCTAGAACACACAACCTAGAGCCCTCACAAGCGTAGTTCACAGTAGGGATCATGTTAATCTAATACCACTGCTGATCTGACAGGTGAAACACAGGCGGCAATGCAAAAGGTAGGGAGTGGCTGTAAATACAGATGAGCTCCCCTTGTGGCTCAGCTGGTAAAGAATCTGCCTGCAATACGGGAGACAGATGAAGCTTCACTTGCTTGCCCCCAACTCACATCATGCTGTGTGACCCAGGGACTGTGAACTCCTGTCTCAGGATATAGGGAAGTTTATTTCCCTCTAACATTAGTGATGATTTCATAGAAAGTTTTGAAATAGGAAGTTAGCACCGAGGCAGAACATTTTGATACTAAATCTATCTGCTTTTTCCAGTTCTATATCTCAGCCTCTTTTTTTCCTGCTTCTAAAGCGAGAGCTTTCATGTGCATTGCCCTCAGGGTAGGGTTGACACAGAGGAAAAAATAGTCAAAGTTGCAGCTTTGAGTTCTTAAATGAACTTGTATGGATCTATAGAAGCCATTGCTGTCTTTGAAGCTATTAATTACAATAGGTGTTTGGAAGGAGATAAAAGGAGGTACTTGGAGTTGTAAATGTTTAGAGCCTTCTGGATCTAGCATATATGACGGGGACAAGTTGGGAAGATTGGACTGTTTGGTATCTGCTTTCAAGGAGAAACATCCAACCAGATATGGGAGAGCCTAAACCCCAAGGGATACCTGAGAAGGGGCCCCTCACTTATCAGCGCTGGGATAAAACTCCCAAGGGGTGGGAGAAGGCAAACAGCCTGATATGTGGCGGGTAGGATTCAGAACACAGGGAAATTGTGCCCACTCTCTGGCCCGGACTCTCAGATGAAGCCATCACTTGAGTGGAGAAATGTCACTGGGCTACAAGGAGACCAGCTGGAGACTGTCTTCTGGGTCTCCCATAGCCTCTGACCGTTTTCAAGAGCAGCTGCCCCAGAAAAGCACAGAAGTAGCAGATGGGCGTGACCCACCAAGCCTGTTGTCCAAAGAACAGAGTTGTTTCTGTAGTGAGGGCAGGCTTCAGGGGGGCGAGCAGGTCTCTTTGCCTAGAAGTGGCAAAAATATATGTTTCCCTGCCAACCCAAAGTGTTGGACGGCTTGGTCCTTTTGGCAACTCAGAGGCTGTGTTAGGATCATAAAAATAAGCTTCCAATGTATTCTTTGCATGCCTCTTTTCATGCAGAGAATGACCCTGCCTTGGAGATAAATGGACTCTGATGATGGCTTTCAGATACCCGTAGGACCTGCGGGCACAGAAAAGCGTGTCTCTGGGGTACTAGCATACACCCATATGTATTGAGTACACATTTTTCTCAAGCTACAAACTGGGGTGTGCAAAAAAAGTTGTGTGATGTCATTTTAAAAAAATAGCAACTCATCCTAGCCTAAAGGTCCCCATCTGCCAGTGAAAAAAGTGAAAGCGAAAGTGAAGTCACTCAGTCATGACCTACTCTTTGTGACCGCATGGACTGCAGCCCACCAGGCTCCTCTGTCCATGGGATTCTCCAGGCAAGAATACTGGAGTGGGTTGCCATTTTCTTCTCCAGGGGTCTTCCCAACACAGGATCTTCCTGGGTCAACCATTTAAGAGAGTGTTGGATGTATGATTTCTCTACAAGTCTGCCACCTCCTGGGTTGCATACCATGAATCCAACAAGGACATTTTCTGTTCGGGATTCCCCTGAGATCTTCCGATGTTTCTACTTTTCTGTCCCTCCAAGCTGGGGCTTGACTCAGGGATGATCATGAGAGTGCCTCTGAGGGCTTTGAATAGCATTTAAACTTAATGATTTCCCTCTAGTTTTGTTTTTCCTAGTGGACAAGAACTGGTCAGGGATTGGAAAAAGAGGTAGAAAATTATGTATTACGCATATTTCCTCAACCTTGTTGTTGTTCAGTTGCTCAGCTGTGTCCCACTCTTTGCGACCCCATGGACCTCAGCCTTGACCCTACGGGTTTTAGTTTTTGCTAATTAAGAGCTAGACTTTTTGAATTCAAACAAATAATTTATTCAACAAAACACCTAGATCTTGAGATCAAAAGCCATAGTTTTTAAGATTTTTGTCTGTTCTCCAAGTTTGTAAAATCCATGTAAAATTGAAAACGTAAGAGCTTGAGTCATCTCTAGCTTGGGGGCAACGCATATAAAAACCTTGATGCTGATGGTGAACCAAGGGGGACAAAATCAGTGCAAAAAGAAACACGCCAGCCTTTCCTTCGCTTCCCTTTGTGTCTCTTTAGCAGAATTACTTAAGTTTCACTTAAAGATTAGAGACTTTCCTGGGCGCTGCAGCCCCCTGAACTTCTTTCTGGAATTGGGATTGAGGCTGTAATCAGTTCCATAACTTTGAATAAGTCCCTAGGTACAATTCCTTTCTTCTTTTTTCCTTTTTTATGCCTAGTCTATAGGCTCACCAAAGTAAAAAATGATTCTACTTCTATAATCTCTGCTGTATTTTTTAATTCAATATTCATTTTTATTCATTCATGATTTATTCGATGAGAACCCTCTCATTCTATGATGCCATGATAACTAATTTTTTTCTATATCCCGAACCAAGCACTCTACCCCAAGTATTGAAAAGGCAAAGTAATTCTGTTTATGACAAGAATTTAACATGTTCAACATAACTACACCATCTTAATACATATATAGAGATATATATATAATATTTATTATATCAAGTCAGTAAATCCTAAAAAATCAATCCTGAATATTCATTGGAAGGACTGATACTGAGGCTAAGGCTCCTATGCAGCTTTGGCCACCTGATGTGAAGAACTGACTCTTTAGGAAAGACCCTGATGCTGGGAAAGGTTGAAGGCAGGAAGAGAAGGGGATGACAGAAGATGAGATGGTTGAAAGGCATCACTGACTTGATGGACATGAGTTTGAACTCTGGGAGTAGTCCATGGGGTTGCAAAGAGTTGGACACAACAGAGTGACTGAACTGATATAATATATATTTATATATAAATATGTTAATGCATATACACATGTGTGCATGTATATACAAGGCTTTCCAGGTGGTGCAAATCATAAAGAATCCAATGTAGGAACTGGAGAAGAGGTGGGTTCAATCCCTGAGTTGGGAAGATCCCCTGGAGTAGGAAATGACAACTCATTCCAGTATTCTTGTCTGGGAAATCCCGCTGGTTACAGTCCATGGGGTCGCAAAGAGTTGAACATGACTGAACACACATGCATGCACGCACATATGTATACACACATATATGTATACACAACATATGTACACATACAGATATATGTATACACACACACACACACACACATATTCTCCAAGCTTTTCTCTCCTCTGCTTTTACACTTTAATTTTCTTCCCACTTTCTATGAGAATTTAAAAAATGCCACAGTGGGAAGAGAGCTTTAACTGCACCCCCCTCATTCCGCAGATGACCAAGTTGAGGAGGAGGAAAGTATTATACAATGCCTTGCCTAGAGACACAGCGATTCAGCAGCGGTACAGGGACCTGAATTCTTGGCTCGTGGTTCCCAAGTCACCTTTCCACTGAGCCACAGATGTCTTTCAGGGTTTGATTTACATGGTGGTGTCAACCTGTACACTGGAAAAGTTATTTCTAAATGGATGTTAATTGCTTCTTGGCCTCTCTGTTAATTAATGAATGTTTGGGTTTGCAGGCAAAGAAAAACCTCTTTGCACAATTAACAGAAATAACCTGATTAGAAAGACTTCTTCAAATTGCTTGCTAAGTAAGTTAAGCAGACTATAGAAGAAATAAAGTCAAGAATGCTTGGAAGCATCTGATAATGTGCCAAGTTTCAGTAAGGAAACAAAATTACCAAATTGTGTTAGGTTATCTATAGACAGTAGTTTATTTAGCTCTTATGGTTGGTAAAGACTAAGTGATCAGGAAAACATTCCTATTTGAAGTTGAAAAATCTGAGTATTTGAAGTCTGACCACTCCAGTTGAAAAAAAGAAAATTCTGGCTAAGCTAAATTTAAAATTATAATCACTAATAAGAACTACAGTGGCTTCATTACATCACTCAGGTTTTACTTATTGTTTTTTTTTGTGTGTGTGTATCTGGACGTATACATTGCAATGTGAAAATGCATTGCAGTGCAGTATGGCCAATTAGCCATGTTTGGGATGACAATGATGAAACTTAGATTCTGCAGGGTGTGGAAACCACATAACACATTTGTATCGTTGGTTTTCTATCACAAGAATGCCCTTCTCTTTACAAATAGAATTTCTTTGAAAACTTAAGGGAGAATCCCACTTTCCATGATACCAGTCTCTGTGGAGAGGATTTAGAAAGCAAAAATGATTTTAATATGCCTGTGCATCTGGACATAAAATTCTATAACTGTGAGAAGCATAATGAGATGGTTCCTAAAGGCAAGTTAAAACTGCAGCGTCGAGCAGAAATTTTTCATTATCTATAAGAGTTAATTAATAATGCCATTTGGCACAGTTAGATGTGCAGAAAATAGTACAAGAAGTAAGAATGCTTTGTTTCCCTTTTGCTTTTCAAGGCTGTTCAGGCTTCTTTTAAACTGCTTACTAGGAAATAGACCTTAGAGCATAAGGGTCATGGATTTGGAAACTAATTGGGATTCATTATTTTGCTGCTTTGCCACACATGGCTCATATAGAACATAAGAATATGTGAGGCAAATGCACTGAGGTATTTGGAAATAATTTTCCTTGGATAGGTTTACAGTCATAATCTAGCTGATTTTCCTAAAGGCACAGTCCCTATCCACCATGTATTCCTTGGGTAGTTCCAATTTTGCTGGAAAAACTTTAAAATCATTCAATTTATAGTTTTAGTCTGAAACAAAACAAGCTTTATTTCTTCTGCCTTATTGCATGGAGCTATACAAGCTTGTTAAGAAATAAATTAGACAGCATTACATGCTCCATAGTTGCTTTTCAATCTCCTCATACCCCCCTGCTCTCTTCCTAACTTTAAACAGTGTTTCTCAGGGTATCATGTTTGTGTTCAGTTGTTCAGCCGTGTCTGACTCTTTTGTGACCCACGGACTGTAGTCCACCAGGCTCCCCTGTCCTTGGGATTTTCCAGACAAGAATACTGGAGAGGGTTGCCATTTCCTACTCCAGGGGATCTCCCCGTCTTGTGTTTCCTGCATTGGCAGGTGGATTCTTTACCACTAGTGCCACCTGAGAAGCCCTTCTCAGAGTATAATCCGCAGATAATCTGCCAGTGTTAGTAAAAACTCACATTTCCTGTCTAATTTGAAGTCACACTGCTATATTCAAATTAATTTTAATAAAAACTCATGCTTACCAACTACCTTTAAGTAAAACAACTGTATTTTGGATTGTTGGGAAAAAAATCATATAAGAAAAAATACTTGTTTTGAAGATGATTTCAATGAAAAGTCATGTACATGGTCTAATTTTAGAAAAAGGCTATATTTGAACTATTTTTATGTAAACTAATGTGCAGAACTACTTTTAAGCTTTCATTCTCAGATTTAGTTAAAAATTTCAGCTCCTGGGCTATATTCACTGTGGAGGAGTCTCTGGAGGTGCAAACTATATACTCTGTATCTTAAATAATTTCCCCAGGTGATTCTGATGTACACTGAAGTCTGAACACCAGCGACATGAAAAGTAGAGTTTGAAAATTTTCTTGTATGCTCAAGTTATCTCTCTCTCTCTTTTTTTTGTCTAAATTCACTTAAAATGCAACGACTCCTCCTGGGGTCGTTTGGTCTTAGTGGTTATTTACCCGATGGCAAGAATTGGCTGTCTGAGAGCATATATGAAAGGAGAAAGAGGAGAATGTAAGAAACCAGGGCGTGAAATGAAGGGCAGTTTCTCAAGGGAGGAACAAGTCATGAAACAGGGCAGGAAACTCACCTACCTGAGTATCTTGAGTAGGCCTACCACTTACAGGAAGATCATCGTTTGAATATAATGCCATTTCTACCTCAAAGATGTGCACAGTTTCTTCCTCTCTCTAGAGAGGGTTTATTAAATATTTAATGCTAAATATATCTTGCTTGGAATGAATGATCCTGCCTCTAGAGTCGAGAAACAGCGGCAGCCTGAGTGCCTATTATAGACATGAGTATGCTTTAGGTCACAACTACAAAGATTCTGTCATTTAACAGCTTTGGAAAGTGCTGGAGACTTTTCCAACTTGTTGCAAATTCTCAATGCAGCCTAACATATTAAGCATACTGAAATGTCATGTAGTAAAGGGACATTTTTCCTGGTGTTCCACTGGTTACTCAACCATGAAAATCTAATTTGAGATTTGGCCAGTGAAAGTCATTTTCACAAACACTCCTTTAACACAACCATATGACCTAGAAACTATACCTCCCAATTACATATAAGAAATCAAGGCTCTGAGAAATTCAGTTACTTGTCTACAGACATTCAGTATGTGGCTCCACTAAAACTTGAACGTAAGTTTGGCTGCTTTAGAAAATTCTCTTCTAAGAGATTGTTCTAAGAGTCTCTTCTAGGACTCTGGGTCACTGTCTCATGTCTATTTCAGAGTCAATTGTTAGTAAAGCTGAAATAAAATTGTGGAAAGGATTAAACTAACACTACTGTATGTTAAAACATTTTGAAACAATAAAATAATATATAACTATCAGAATTAGTTATGGGCTTCTCCAGGCAAGAATACTGGAGTGGGTTGCCATGTCTTCTTCTAGGGATCTTCCCGACCTAGGGATCGAACCTGTGTCTCTCATGTCTCCTGCATTGGCAGATGGGTTCTTTACCACTAGGGCCACCTGGGAAGCTATTTACAGTGTAAAGTAGTACATAAATACTAATTTTATCCAAACCTCTGAATCATACTTTTAAATGATACTCTGTATAGAAAGGTAAGTTTTATTACCATTAATCCTGATCATCTATACCTCATATATAACCCTTGAACTTTTTGAGTAGCATTTTTGATTTATTATATATAGTCCTTGGGAAAATAAATTTATGTAATTTGTGGTTTCTACACATAGAATCAATGAATTATGAATTATATAATGTTTATCCCAATATCTGATTTTTATTTATTTTTTTATTAGGAGGATGTGAACTCTGACTTAGGGCAAACAGTATGTTGCTTTTACCTAAATAAATGCTAATAAATCTTAGTGTAATTTATAGATATTTTCTTAAAAGTGTATTTATTTAAAGAAGAAACCAAGACTGAGAAACAATCAGTGCAAGAGTCAACTTTCCTGAACATGCTTTACTAGAGAAATATAGAGTTATTGGAACCCATTTAAAGCTAAGCAAAGAGAAGGCAAAAAGGTACATGATTGCACAGATGGCCTATGTCTACTTCTGAGAAGCATATTTTGGGGGATCACTTCACATGTCAAAAGGTAACCCCATTAAGGAGAACAAAGACAGATGGATCCTGTATTGAGGGAAGATGAAAGGCATCTTCAAATCCCCTATTCACTGTGAAGAGGAGTCAAGCTCAGAGGGACAGCAGGCATCTTTTGTCACAACAAATTAAGTATGTTGTTGGCTTTCTATGTCACCAAGTTCAGTTAGAGTGAAAATTACTTGCAGCATTTGAATGCAGGTGGAAAATAAATTTATAGAGATCTGTAACTAATGTATAGTGGAATTTTTTTCCCCTCTATTTTCTTCCCCTTGTCCTTCTCCCTAGTACACTTGGAAGGAATTGAAAATGGCAAAGGATCCAGAGAAATGAGTGTGAAAGCAGCAAGGCTCAGAAAGATTGCCACAAAAACAACCATTCTATCCTGGATGAGTAGGGTGGGAATGAAATAACATCTTGTGAAAAGACGTTCATCAGTGCAAAGAAAGAGGCCGAGTGAATGGAAAATACAAGAGGCTAGGCATTAATTTCTAGCTTAGGAATTTGCTTGGAGGTTGCAAAAAATAATCTATAGCTTGAAAAATCACAGTTCCTTAAAGACTGAACATACTATCTATCTGAACCTACAGAAGACTGTCAATTTCTACAAATAAATGTTACTTGAGAGATCCCTACTCAGGGATCATCTTTGACTATGTTATGTCTTCCTGAGTGATGTTCAATTTAGCTAATGCTCTTCCTCTGTGGTACCTGAGGTTTCAAGTTTAGTTTTCATTTTCTAGGTCTCTTTTTTGTATCTCTAAAATCTAACACATCTTTGAATCTCTGTGTTAATGATACATTTCAAATAGTAGACTCCATTTGAATTAAAAATTAACATTGTTAAGGATTTATGAAAAGATGGGGCTTTAGATAGTTGGAAAGTGTGGCTTTACAGAGCATATGGTACAGGGTGAAAGAAAGAGGAGAAAAGTTTCACAAAGATGAAAAGACTGCCACAAAATAACAATTTGTTTTCATGCTTTGCACTCACTGCTTAATGGCTGAACCTACTTTTCTATGAGGAAAAAGTTGCTTAATCTTAATACACGAAAATACAACTAAGATAACCATTCTCTCAATGGTACAGCAAATTGCTGTAAATGCAAATATTTTGGAGTCTGTATGCATCTAACTTACCTCTGTTTTAACATCAAATGCACATGTGTTTCTAGTGCGTTGAATTCAATGTTCAGAGCACGTGAGTTTTGCTATCTTAAAACAAGGGTAGGGGTTACGGCTATTTATGTTTAGTAGACACAGATATCATCAACAACACTAATTAGCAGAAACAGTTTCTACTGAGGTACACTTTTTTTTTTTTAATGATTACACAGTGTGAATTGAGGACTGTGTCCGAATCCCTTTCTCCTCTCGAATTAATTTGCCACATTCTAAATCCGTAGATAAAGTGGTTCCAGAAGTGGAGTTGGTTGGATGGGTTTGCTTACACTGCAGTCCATAAAAGAAACAAAAAGCCTTGCATGCAAAAGAAATGAGAAAAATATAGAAAAAAGAATAAATCAGAAGCAAAAAATGAGTGTTTAAATGAAAATTTAAATCAGATGACAATTATGAGAAGCATGTTAAAGCATAACATATACAAGCTTTTATTTTTCAAATTAGTTGCATAAAACAAGATACCTCAAGAGCAAATTGAAAGTTAAAACAAAGCAGATCAGTCCATTCTCCCTTTTAGTTAAGGACAGTTTTCTCTAACAAGGTCTAGGAAAGTGGTGCTTAATGATCTCACAATTGCCTTGTAATTTCGGGAAAATTTTCATGATGAAACTAGGTTATAATCAATCATCCCCATCTTTGGAGATGTTTCCACTTAAAGAAAGTGGGACTCATATGAGATTATTAATCAGAACTGGGTACATTATTTGGAAGGCCCAGAGCAAAATGGAAATGTAGAGCCCTGTGTTCTAAAGTTGTTAAGGATTTTAAGACATTGATAGTTGAACCTTAAATTAGCACTCTCATTAATAGTGTATAGTTTCAAACTTCTATTTTTAAATTAATTGGGTACCAGATGCTCTACAATGGGCATGAGCTTTGTGTTTAGTTTATTCTCATAGGTTTATGAAGGAATTATCTTTAATCACCATCTTCTAATTCAGAATAGGGTAAACTCTTGGTGTGATTTTTCATCAAAGCTAAAAGTAACAGGCAAAAAGGGTTGACTGTTGAAATCAACCATAATCCTAATTTGGAAAAATAAAATTTTTCATATTTAATTGTCATCCTGTATTGTTCATCATTTTTGTGAATTATTCTTTTACAAAACATACTTTGATAGAGGTAATGTTCAGTTTCAAAATATTGCATTTATATCTTTATATAGACTGATTTGCATTAGTACATGTGCTCAGTACCTAAACTAAGGAGATGCTAACATTTCTCTCAAAGATTTTTTTTATAACTTTTCTAATTTTGGATTTATTTCTTCCTTGCTCTACCTAGGGTTTCTATCTTAAGAGCAAACAACTGTTGAGTAAATTAACTGAGTTTGACATTTTTGCACTGTCATTTCAAAAAGTGCTAATTGGATTTAGTGTATAAGGTGCTTCCTTCTTCTCATTAATAAATGATGGGCCTACAGTGCCAGCAGCACCTGGCAGGGATTCAAGAGCTCTTTGCTCTAATTCAAAAATGGCTCTTGGTATCTGATTCAATAGACTATTACAAAAAGGGCAAGCATCCTTAATACCCCTAAACTTAAGACAGATAACACAAACCCCAAACTGACCTGTCTTAGAAAGAGATGACTCACCTGTTCAGTATCATTGTTCTTTCGGGATTTGTATATAAATTCTCCAATGGCTACAAATACAGAAAGGACCAATCCAGCAGCCAGAACAATGAAGATGCCCCCAATGTTTTCTACTCCCAGAGCACTGGCCTCTTTGTTGTCTTCTTCTGGACAGCCATTTCCCCGCCACCATTTTTCTTTCATCATATGCAGTTTCCCCTCTTCTTGTAATTGAAGAATAGCAATAGTAATTTTATCCCGGTAAGGAGAGCCTGTAAGTGAGGACATTTGGATACTGGTTACCAAAAGGTTGAAGAAGACGCAAAGAAGGGTTATCGTCTTAGAGGTTACTTACAGGTAACTTAACAGCTGTCTTAGAGGTAACTACTCACAGCTACTGGAAGAACCCCAGTCTACAAACTGGCCAACAAAGGGCATGGAAATTCAATCCTATATTTTGAAAGATCTAAATAATTGGAAAGGACAAAGCTGACACGCTGAGATGAGCTATTACCCAGATTGTTCCTTTTAAATTAGGAACAGCTGAGCTGGGAATTCTATGACATCCTGCTGTTTCTGGTGAGTTTCCTATGAATCTTTACCCACATTAGAGAATTTCGTCATTTCAATTCCATTTTTTTCTAGGCTTTTGGATGTCTAATATTGTGACAGCCTGGCTACATGATCACCTGTGCCATTTCTTCTTCTTTCTATGGGAGCAGCTAGACATTTCCTAGTGTCCTTTACAATGCCTTGTGGTGATTGACCAATTCCTAGCCATTGGGAGCTAAAGTGCTGTATGACTATTTCCGGTCTTGTCTCATTAATCCTCCCAACATGATCCTCTACTCTCTCCCTCTCTTTCCTCAAATACTCAGCAAGGAGGAAACAATTTTAAGATACTAGGGATAGTGGAACCACTGGTTAGAAATGGCTTGGGACACAGGATGACTGAATGAATCAGAATCCCTCTCTCAATCTGCTATTAGATGATAACAAAGTTAAGAAATAAGTATTTATTGCCTTGGCCACTACGGACTTGCAGGTGTTAGAGTAATTAGTTCATACTGACTAATACACTTATTAAGATACTATTAAAAGTAGCTTTTGAATAATTCAAAGGTCTCACAAAATACAGCTAGATTTAGAAAGCTTGCAAGTACTTTATTGATAGTATTTATACTCTATCTTCTAGCAATGCCATTGGACTTTTAATTCTGTTATGAGTAGACAGCATCAACATCATCTTGCTGCAGCCACAGCATGCCCAATACTGGATCCCTGTGTTAATTAGAGCAAAGGAAGAGATAAACAAAGAGTGTATAATTTCTTTATTAAATTTCTCCTTGGGTGCGAAGAGTTTTTGTAAGCTTTTTATTCTACTCAGTAAGAAAGTAGTACATTCCAAGTCTTTCTGTAAACTTTAACATTCTTCTTGATGGAAAAAGAAAAATAAAAAAATAGAAAATGTGACCTCTTAGAACTAGAAGAGAGCTTCAGTCAGTTCAGTTCAGTCGCTCAGTCATGTCTGACTCTTTGCGGCCCCATGGACTGCAGCACACCAGGCCTCCCTGTCTATCACCAACACCCGGAACTTGCTCAAACTCATGTCCATCGAGCTGGTGATGCCATTCAACCATCTCATCCTCTGTCATCCCCTTCTCCTACCCTTCTCCTACCGCCTTCAATCTTTCCCAGCATCAGGGTCTTTTCCAATGAGTCAGTTCTTCGCATCAGGTGACCAAAATATTGGAGCTTCAGCTTCAGCATCAGTCCTTCCAATGAATATTCACAACTGATTTCCTTTAAGAGTGACTGATTAGATCTCCTTTCAATCCAAGTGTCTCTCAAGAGTCGTCTCCAACACCACAGTTCAAAAGCATCAGTTCTTCGGCACTCAGTTTTCTTCATGGTCTGATTCTCACATTCATACATAATTACTGGAAAAACCATAGCTTTAACTAGATGGACATTTGCCAGCAAAGTAATGTCTCTGCCTTTTAGTATGCTGTCTAGGTTGATCATAGCTTTTCTTCCAAGGAGCAAGTATCTTAATTTCCTGGCTACAGTCACCACCTGCACTGATTTTGGAGCCCAAGAAAATAAAGGCTTTCACTGATTCCATTGTTTCCCCATCTATTCACCATGAAATGATGGGACTGGTTGCCGTGATCATAGTTTTCTGAATGTTGAGTTTTAAACCAGCTTTTTCACGCTCCTATTTCACCTTCATCAAGAGGCTCTTCAGTTCCTCTTTGCTTTCTCCCATAAGGGTGATGTCATCTGCATATCTGAGGTTATTGATATTTATCCTGGCAATCTTGATTCCAGCTTGTGTGTCATCCAGCCTGGCATTTCACATGATACACTCTGCATGTAAGTTCAAAGAGCAGGGTGACAATATATAGCCTTGACATATTCCTTCCCAATTTTGAACCAGTCTGTTGTTCCATGCCCGGTTCTAACTATTGCTTCTTGACCTGCATACGGGTTTCTCAGGAGGCAGGTAAATTGGTCTGGTATTTCCATCTCAGAATTTTCCACAGTTTGTTGTGATCCACACAATCAAAGGCTTTGGAATAGTCAATAAAGCAGAAGTAGATGTTTTTCTGGAACTCTCTTGTTCTATCTATGATTCAACAGATGTTGGCAATTTGATCTCTGGTTCCTCTACCTTTTCTAAATCCAGCTTGAACAACTGGAAGTTCTTAGTTCACGTACTGTTGAAACCTGGCTTGGAGAATTTTGAGCATTACTTGGTTAGTGTACAAGATGAGTGCAGTTGAGGGGTAGTTTGAACTTTCTTTGGCATTGCCTTTCTTTGGGATTGGAAGAAGAGATCTTAGGATACATATTATCCAATCCACTTATTTTTAGAACTGAAGAAAATTAGGATGTGAAAATAATAGCTACTGGCAGAGTCAAGAACTTAACTCAATTCTCCTGACTCTTTCTTAGTGTTGTATTCATTCACACTTCTCCCTCCACCACTGCCCACTCCATGTTACCTACCCCTCTCTCACATGTATCTTATGTTCTAAGGCATGGTTAAAAAACAGAAGATTAATATTGCGGCATTTATCATTTTTTCCCATCCCTCCCAAGACTTCCTAAAGTCATTGTCAGTACCTAAAAATCAAGTTTAAAAGAAGATCAAAATGTAGAGAAGGAGAAATACTGTATGACATCCTTTATATGTGTAATCTAAAAAGAAATGATATAATTGAACTGACTTACAAAGATAAAGAGACTCACAGGCTTAGAGAATGAACTGATGATTGCCAAGGGGGAAAGATGGTGGGAAGCAATAGTTAGGGAATTTAGGATGGTCACGTACACACTGCTCTATTTAAAATGGACAACCCAAAGCACCTACTGTATAGTACAGGGAACTCTGCTCAATGTTATGTAGCAGTCTGGATGGGAGAGGAGTTTGGGGGAGAATGGATGCACATATATGTATGGCTGAATCCCTTCACTGTTCACCTGAAAGTATCACAAATTGTTAATCAGCTATACCCCAATACAAAAGTAAAAGTTTTAAGCAAATGTTAAAGATAAAAATGTTCTGGAGTTAGATTGTGGCTTGTCAGTTGCTGCTGCTGCTTCTGCTAAGTCGCTTCAGTCGTGTTCAACTCTGTGCAGCCCCATAGACGGCAGCCCACCAGGCTCCCCTGTCCCTGGGATTTCCCAGGCAAGAGTACTGCAGTGGGGTGCCATCGCCTTCTCTGGGCTTGTCAGTTAAGAGTGTGGATTTCTGGTGAGAAAATGACTCATGAAAGCCTAATGAAAAGATATTGGCTGCTTGTTTAAACACCCCCAGAATAATGGTTAGTGTCAAAATTAGCACATTTAGCACGCTCATAGTATGTGAGCAATTAGATGAATCATGAGCACTTTACTTTCATGTACAGAAAGGTGCTTTGAAGAATGTGAGAATGATCACAGGGTCAATTGCAGCAGCAATCATGGCAGTATGCACAGTGGGCACTCAGTAAACATTGCCTGAAGCTTTCCTTCTTCCTTCAGGCTGCATGGTACCGAAAACAACTCAGAAAGATGAGATCGGATCTCTGTTTCAAGCTGGTCTCCAAGGAAGGTCATTTCCAGCTTCCTAGTAACCTGTTTAAGCCTTAACTGCTCTCATTCTCTTCAAGTTTTATTTTAAATCCCTCAGGAGGAACGTTTCCAGAGCCCTGTCCTGAGAGCCTGTAAGAAACAAAGTTTTCAATTTTGTGTTGTGACTGAGCTGATTTGGCCCATCGTTGACTGTGAGAAGGAACCTGGAGCCTTATGGGAGCCAGCCAGGGCAAGACCAGAAGTATGTGGGAATTTTTTATATTTGAATATATTTTAGCTTCAGTTGTTGTTGCTTACATGGACTGAATGACATCGGAAGTGATTTATGACAAGTCACTTGAAAAAAAAAAAAAATATATATATATACACTCATGAATCTTCCTGAATAGCAAACTGATATTTCTTAAAGAGTCAATTCATCATAAAAGAAACATCTCACAAATTTATCCAACAGCTGTATTCCCAATGGATGTATTCTCTCTGAGGTCTGCCATCTGTTCCAATTATTCCCTCATTGTTTTTGTTTTAAAAGCATGACAGGTTTATAACCACTATGAAAAATTCCTGGAGTGTATTTTTTTTTATGTAGGGAGGGGGAAAAACTCTTCAATTTTGGAATTTGTATGTCAGACACTGCGTGAGGTTGGCAAAAGTTAGACTAAATTGGAACATTTAAATCTCTTTATATCATATTATATAAAATATAGGGATAATTATCACAGGGTCAGCCTCCTTCACATGGAGGCATAATCATTTTCAAAATGCTACATTATATATATAACAGCATCGAACTTCTTCCACATTATCTAAAATGAGGTGACGAGGCTTAGTTGGAGAGATGAGACATTGCTTTTCAAATCAAAAAGCAGCATAGTATCCTTTTAGTGAATGTCTGACTATTCCACTGGGTCCCCTGAAGAGCACAGCTTAAGGAGAGGTAACCACTTGGGAAAAGGTGTTCACTTCAATTGAATATTGGCATTTTCATCAGGAAAAGTTATTATAAACAAAGGGGCAATAAGGTAGTCACATGTTCCCTAACCCAATCATTCTGCTGATTTATTTAAAGGACATGCATAACAATAATAATAATAAAGTTAATGTCTTTGCTGTATATATTTCTAGCACCAGATGTATTGCATGGGATCAAACTGGCTATGTAGCGACAGTAAAAGGTGAAGAGAGTTGACCTTTATCTGGTTAATCAAGTTAGTATAAATCAAAACTTGAATACAGGCTACTTAATCTTTTTGAAAAAATAAATTTGCTGCCGATTTAAAGCATCAGGAAAGTTAACCTAAAATCTGTTTGGTTGTTTTCTCTTCATGAGAACTATAAGATTTAAAAATGTTGTGCCTGAATTCCACAACCAACTGACCTGAAAGACAGCTGACCCCTTTATGAGTTTGTAGTCTCTAATTCTTCATGGTTGCTACTGCTCCCTATTGGTTCTTCACACAAAGCTTTATTCAATTATGTCTGCTTGATCTCTGTAAGCATCTGAGTTTGTGATCCCTAAATAGTGTTGAGGGAACAAGATAATCCTTTTCAAAAGAGAAAAATAATAATCAACCTTGGGTCCTTAATTATCTGATGTAACTGTAACTTATGATTTCTTATTGGACTAACCCAGTGGTCTAAGATGGCCTCCGATTCCTCCTCTTTGGAATGCTTTTCAGAAAATTGCTGATGACTCACTTTAGAAGAACAGATTGCCACCATACCAGAACCTTACACAATACAGTTTCTGTAGTGAGGGAAATAGGGGAGTTTTCTATAGGGATAGTTCTAGATCTCAGACATGCAAGAAGACCTAGTTGTGTGGGTCTGTATGCCTACAGGTAATAATAACCTTAGACTGTGAAGTAGTACAAAATCCAGGGCAGGAGTATCTGGCAAATAGATGGGGAAAAAGTGGAAACAATGACAGATTTTGTTTTCTTGGGCTCCAAAATCACTGTGGATGGTGACTGCATCCAGAAAACTTGAAAGACGTTTGCGTCTTGGAATGAAAGCTATGATAAACTAGAAAGCATCTTAAAAACAAAGATATCACTTTGCCAACAAAAGTCCACATAGTCAGAGCTATGGTTTTTCCAGTAGTAATCTACGAATGTGAGAGTTGGACCATGAAGAAGGCTGAGCACTGAAGAAACGATGCTTTTGAACTGTGGTGTTGGAGAAGACTCTTGAGAGTCCTCGGACTGCAAGGAGACCCAACCAGTCAGTCCTAAAAGAAATCAACCCTGAATATTCATTGGAAGGACTGATGCTGAAGCTGAAGCTTCAGTACTTTGGCCATCTGATATGAAGAATGGATTCACTGGAAAAGATCTGAATGCTGGGAAAGATTGAGGGCAGAAAGAGAAGGGGCAACAGAAGATGAGATGGTTGGATGGTCTCGCCGACTCAATAGACATGAGTTTAAGCAAACTGTAGGAGACAGTGAAAGACAGGGAAGCCTGGCGTGCTGCAGTCCATGGGGTGGCAATGAGTTGGACACAATTAGCGACTGAACAACAAGAACTATTTGGAGATTTTAGATAGTTATTAATGATTGAGTCTGGCATATTGTCTGAGCAAATAATAATTTAATCTTTGATCTTTTCCTTTTGATAGTTACAGTTTTGTTTTCTACCTACATGGAACACTAGCTCTTTAACTTTGTCATCTATATGTTTAGTTAATTTTGCTGTATTCTAGTAAAATTTAATACAGAAAAAACTAAATAGGCATGGATTGGAGAACATAATGTGATGAGTGTTAATTTGGAAGATATTTTTAAACAATATTTGAGGTAAAATAATAAAATCTATGATCTCAAACATATATGCAGTGGTAGAACTTGAAAGAAATAATGAGTTGAAAGTTTATTAGATTGAAGATCTTGGACTCTTTAATTCAAACATGTCTATGACCATTTTAATTAGTCCACGGAAGGCATTGTAGATTTTCTCAGAATGTGGAGTAGATATATCTGAGTCCATTCCCTTCTATACTTTGTCATTAACATTCACCACCTTGGACACTGCCTTGCCTTTCTTACCAATAGGCGTTCCCACTCCATAACCTTTGGAGTCAATGAGGCCCCCAATCTGGGTGAGGTTGCAGTTCCTCTGCGTCACATACTCGATGCTGGTGGACTCCATCAGCAGGGCATAGTCAGTGGTGAGCACTCGATGGATGCCCTCATCACTGTTTTTGACCAGGGCAGTCTGCTGCCTGCTACTCATGAAAGCCCACATCTTCTCATAGGTGGATATCTTCGATTTCTGCAGGGAAACAAACACACCCGCCAGCAGAGAGAGCTGAGAAAATAGGCCCTAAAGCTACTCAAAACCCCAGGGATTCAAACTGTTTAGGGAGGATTCTTTCTCTTTAGGTAGCAAACTAATATTGATGATCCTGGGACTTTAGTTTGGTAGTTGTCAAGGAAAAACCCTTGGGGGCGCTGAGACAGCTCTGGAGAAAAAAAGATCCTGCCCCACTGACAAGACATTGCCTTAAGATTCTTTTGCTGATTTCAGAATGGAAGAAAGAACATTGGTATCAATGACAGCATTTGCCTGATGAACTCTGGCCACTTAAGAATAAGACCTCAAGGCCCCATGGGCCAAAGGGTGACTAGATCACCCCAGGACTCTATTCATTAATTCCATTGCCTTCAACTACTTAACTTCAGTAGGCACTGTTCTGGTATGTAAATTGTAACATTCCTTTTCAGGGACAGCCTCGGGATACATCCCAGAGTTTCTCTGCTTTATTTATGAAAGAACTGCTGATTACTCTTATCTTTTCTAGAAAACTTAGAGCAAATGCTCTTTCAGACTGAAATTCAGATCAGAAAACTCTTCTTACTGTCTTCTTATATGCCTTTTTTGTATATACTTAGTTTTAAATTCCAATTATGTTTTAGATAATGAGGACTAAATTTTCATTTGAAAGTGTTGTTTGCATTTTGTTTTGTAATTTCCATATTGTTTCAATTTTTTTTTCTGTATTTGTCTTCATTTGCATCAGTACTTCCCCTATTAATTTGAAAGATGAAAGATGCTAGGGGAATTACTGATAATTTCGAGCTATCTCCAGCTCACACATTGTATATGGTACACACACACACACACACATGAGAGCTTCCCTTGGCAGGCATAGGGCTTATCATCTTACCATCTCAGGAGTGTAAAGATGCTTAAAACATGATTTGTTGTCATAAGCAATAAATGAAATACCTGTGGATTCAACGCTAGCATGGTTACTCATGTTCAAGTGTTCCTGGGGGCTCACTCAATTCCAAACTCTATTTAAGACCTTAGGTTAATGCTGTAGGCTTTATGAGTTGAGGGAGGCCAGATGGCTTTATTTTGGGTTGTTAAGCATTTGAAGAGCCCCTTGAGAAAAGTCTCATGAGACAAATAGCAATTCAATAAACAGTACCTTCTAGATACTGGTGTTTTATGGAAACCATTTTATCATGATCAGGCCTGTGTAAATTACTCCTCACTCTCAGAGATATCTGAAAGTTGGGGTTCATGTCACCATGAAAAAGTGTGTTTTTGAGGTTGGGGTCAATGCCTAATTTGTTGGGTAATTTTAGCCTAGAAGAGTCTGATAATGCTAAATTTATAGTAAAGAGCTACTTGTGCAAGTGCAAAGAGGTCAGTCTGTCTTTTGGCAGTGAATATACTGCTGGGGAAATTATTCCTCCATCACAAAACTTCCTTACGGGAAAATATTTTTTTTTAGAATTATGAAATTTTAAAGTTGTCAAGAGACTTTAGAAATTGGCTCATTCAAAATTCTGTTTTCATAGAGGAGGAAATTTTGGTACAGAAGGTTTGGAGACTTCATGAAAGTCACAAAATTGATTAATATGTACCATAGGTAATACTGGACCTCAGTGTGAGTTTAGTCACTCAGTTATGTTCAATTCCTTGGTCTTGTAAACTATAGACCACCAGGCTCCTCTCTCCATGGGATTCTCCAGGCAAGAATACTGGAGTGTGTTGCCATTCCTTTCACCAGGGGATCTTCCTGACCCAGGGACTGAACCTGAGTCTCCTGCATTGCAAGCGGATTCTTTACCATTTGAGACACCAGAGAAACCCCAGACTTCAATTCCCCTGCAATCTAATTCAATGGTCTTTCCATGCTTATTTTGGGTAGGTGAATGTCAAATCTTGCTAAATTCTTCTGAGAATGATTTTCACCTTATATGATCTACCTGTGACACTAAAGCATATAGTCATGAACACGAACTATGCCCTGAGGTTATTTATGATTTTGTATTATGTTAATGCAAACTAGGAGTTATCCCCAAATAAAAAAATCCATGAAACATCTATTTTTCCATTAATATTTAAATTTTATTAAAGATGAATATTGTAAATAGGTAGAAAATTGGATTTTTTGGTGTGTGGTCTATGGAAGCTAGAGGGCTTTCCAGGTGGAGCTAAGTGGTAAAGAACCTTCCTGCCAATGCAGGAGACATAAGAGACTTAGATTTGATCCTTAGGTTGCGAATATCCCCTGGAGAAGAGCATGGCAACCCACTCCAATATTCTTGCCTGGAGAATCCCATGGAAAGAGGAGCCTGGAGGGCTACAGTCTGTAGAGTTGCAAAGAGTCAGACATGACTGAAGCGACTTAGTTTGCATACATGGAAGCTGAGGACAAAACAAAGTAAAAGATCAGTTCATTCATGAGAATAGACCACCTGGGGAGGAGTTCTTGGAATTTATGCATTGAAGGACATGGAAAAAGATGAGAAGATTCAACTGAAAACCTATACACTTGTTATTGATTCCAATCAAGTGTAGTTCTAAAATCATGTTTTCATTCCAGGGTAGACCTATCTGGGGTCCTACTGTGTTATGGTAGGTATGGATTCATACACACTCATACCAGGTATGGCTCACCAGATTAAATTTTGACAGACTTCACAGTGTTCTATATTCAAGAAGTATCCGTTAATCATGTTCTTGATGCCTCCACCATATCTGAGAGCCACAGCACTTCTAAACTCTAATTCTCATTTTATTTTTTAATCTCTTTGCAGGTTGGTAATACAATGTTCCCTGAATCAACACATATCATATCACACTTTGATTAGCACGACTCTGTAGAGTTGATGGGACTTCCCTGGTGCCTCAGTGGTAAAGAATCCACCTGCCAAAGTAGGAGACATGAGTTGGATCCCTAGGTTGGGAAGATGCCCTGGAGAAGGAAATGGCAATCCACTCCAGTATTCTTGCCTAGAAAATCCCATGGGCAGAGGAGTCTAAAGGGCTACAGTTCATGGGGTCACAAAGAGTTGAACACAACCTACTGATGGAAAAATAACAACAAATATAGCTGAAGGTCATTAATTAATTCAGAGTCACAATCATGGGTCAAGGTCGTATTTACGTCTTCCTTTTTGGAGTAGAAAGTTGATTTTGGCTTGAGTTCCCTGAGGTGCTAGAAGGGAAATCTAGCTGGCATGGAGTGTGACTCATTGAGGGCAGAAATTTTCCTCGGTAAGAAAATGGTCACTTGGTGGAGGACTTGGTCAAGTAGAAGGCATAGGGAACAGTCTAAATTTCTCTGGTCCCCTCCTGCCATGTTTGCTCCCACCTAATAGTGGAGAACATAATGGGTCAGAGAATAGCACCCTTCTGGTTTCATTTCAAGTTTTCTTTCCTTGTTTAGAAAGTTGTGGGACTGCCTTCTATTCTACATTTGAAAAACTAGGGAGCTTAGATAGAAAGACAGAATGTGGCTAAGAAATAACCTTTTTAGCAGTTAAAACTATCTTTAGATGGCTTGACTCACTGGAAAAGACTCTGATGCTGGGAAAGGTTGGGGGCGGGAGGAGAAGGGGACGACGGAGAATGAGATGGCTGGATGGCATCACCGACTCTGTGGACATGAGTTTGAGTGAACTCCGGGAGTTGGTGATGGACAGGGAGGCCTGCCGTGCTGTGATTCATGGGGTCGCGGAGAGTCAGACACGACTGAGCGACTGAACTGAACTGAACTGAACTGAGATGGCTTGAGCATCTTAGGATATAGTGCATTTTCTACCACTGGGAACTTACAAGGAGAATTTCACTGTTGGACAAGTTTCACTTAAGGATCCTTCGACTCCTAGGTTCTACTCTTCGGACCAGCCTTTTCACATTACTTATACAGGTCCTGACTTCAACAACAGTGAAGTGATACCCAGGTGTCATGTTGATTAAAGAGCCAATACACAGTGAAGGTCTCTTTCCACCTTATTTTTGAATTCCATCCTCTTTTATACTGTGTTTTGCAATATTTATTTTCTGTTTGGTCAGAAAGTACTATTTTAAGAGTAATTAAATTAGGTTTATTTTTTTAATAGACAATTTTTAAGACACAAATCTTAATAATTCTTAAAAATGAAAGCATGCTTTATGAAACACTGTCAAAAATATTAAAAGACCAAGCAAACCGTTTGAATGACAGTTTGGATGTTTCTGCACTTCTAAATCTTCTGTAGTCTCAGCCTGCTAAAATTGCTTTAAATAATATATGTTTAAAAAGAAGAAACAGTGATTGCATTTTATTTCACTGAATATGTCAAAGGTTAATTAGAAGATTTGTAAAGTACTCTGAGCTTCTTATGAAAAATCACTAAAACTGAAAAATTCCTCATTTATTAAATCTTAAATTATTTAGGTTTTTTTAAAAATCTTACAGGGGCATCAAGGTTTAAATACATTTATTTTGTCTAGTTAAACCTGATTATATGGCTATTCTGATGCTGATGAAAGGTTGTTGGCAGAGAAGAAGTGGTTTTTTTCATCTAAAATTTGTTATAAGGAAGTATAACTGTATCACCATTTGATGACTTGTTTATTTCTCTTTTTTCTCTCATAATTCTTGAAAGTTAAACACTCAATGGGAAATGATTTACAATTGGTCTCTGTGCACTTAAAAACTGCTTATTGAAAACAGTAATAATAACCAGCACATGCCGTGTTTACTGTGTGCCCAAAATGATTCTAAGCACTTTGCATTATTAATCCACCTAATCTTCACAGTGCTCATAAGAGAAAGATACCATTATTATTTCTCCTTTACAGATGAGGAAACAGAATGCCACATAAAGAAATGATGAAACTAGGACCCGATTCTAGAAATATGGCTCTAGGGTATGTGTTCTTAACTAATAGGGAATCAACTATTTGTTTTAACACAGAGAATATCAAAATTATGACTTGGCTGACATTTTAACATCATTAACACATTTTCTAAAAAAATAATTGCACTAAAAAGCTGTGTCATCTTTCTATTATAACTAGGGCTGCTGCAATTCTGGTAGTCATCACACAATGCATGGAAACAATTTACATGAATTTAGACAGCTTATATTTGTTTAGACAAAAAAAAAATCTAGTGTTTTGGGAACTGCAACAGTTGTCACCTGAGAAGAAATGTAGGTATTGTTTATGTTTTTTCTTTTAACAGCATTTTCTATTTCATATAGTTTCATTGGTTTCAGCTGCAGGGTTTTTACTATAACAGGTAAAATATGTGTGAATTGTGGAGTGTAATGCAATCCTAAAACTGATAGTATGTGCATTTTATAGACCTAGCCCTCTAATATTTTATTTTTACTGAAATACACATTATCACATTATTTCTTCAACCAGGTTATAGGTCTTCTACAGTAAAGATGTGTAATCCCATTATTCAGTAGAAGGAATAACTGCAATTCTACTTCAGGCCAACATATATAAAGATTTTATATATGTATACACACACCTATTTATACATTTATTTTTACATATGTCCATAACCCCACACAAATGCACTAAGGATAGATTATTGATATTTGATTTTTGTTATCTTGTAAACAAATGGTCTTATAAATATGGTAAATACATACTTATAGAACAAATAAAATACCAAAGACAATTACATTTCAAAATGTCATCTCCAGCTTACTTTTATTTTAGATAGACATTGATTTAAAAAATAAATGGGACTTCCCTGGTGGTACAATGGACAAGAATCCACTTGCCAATGCTGGGGACACAGGTTCGATCTCTGGTCCAGGAGAATTCCACATGCTGTAGAGCAACTAAGCCTATGTAGCACAACTACTGAGCCTGTATTCTAGAGCCAGTGCCCTGCAGCAAGAGAAGCCACTGCAATGAGAAGCCCATGCACCACAGGTAGGGAGCGGTCTCCGCTCACTGCAACTAGAGAAAACTCACGCAGCAACAAAGACCAGTGCAACCGCAAATAAATAAGCAATAAAATAAAATTAAAAAAATTTAGAAACCTTAAAAATCAATCAAAGACACAGAAGTTAGCCATGCAGGCATCCAAACTTGCAAAGCAGATATATCAGAGGTGAACCATTGCCTTTAAAGCAATCATTTCCCTTAACGCATGATTGAAGCAAAGTGAGAGTTTCTTAGTCATCTCCACCTCTTTGTGACCCCATGGACTATAGTCCACTAGGCTCCTTTTTCCATGGAATTCTCCAGACAAGAATTCTGGAGTGGGCAGCCATTCCCTTCTCCAGGGGACCTTCCGGACCTAGGGATTGAACATTGGTCTCTCGCGTTGCAGGCAGATTCTTTGCCATCTGAGCCACTAGGGATGTTTAACACGATTAGATATATTATTTCATTAAGTAATGTTATCCTGGATTTTTAAAAATACGATTTAATTTACAAAAGTCACTTTGAAGAAAGCATTCTCAGATGAAAGCATTTATACTATAGTGAGGAGCCTCTATCTTTCAAACATATTAATATATAATATGATCATTCTAGTTGATTACGCTCTTACCTTGAATTGACAGAAAGTTACGACATTTGCAGAATCTCCTAGGTTTTTAAAAATTCATGTGTTCCCTTTAACAATTTCCCTCAGTGGGATTTAAACACCTTTGCTAGAACATTTTTCATGTTTTTCTCCTGTCCAGAATTAAAGATTGGTCCCTTACAGGCAATGGATCAGGCACTGAAACAGGTTAACTTTAATTGACCTCATGGATTTCTCCCTAAGCAATACATTTTTAAACTATAGGTACTTGGCAGTTTGAACACTGATGGTAGGATTGGCTGGATCTTTCAAACAAGAGCTAATAGCTCCTATGTGAAGAATTCCTGCCTCTGCAGAGAAGTTTGTGAAATGTCTTTCATTTTGTGCTTCGTTACATGACGATTTCTGTCTGAAACCTGTCTGCCCATAATGGCTCATTGCTTCAGATGCACTGGTGCAGCACTCAGTAACTTTCTTGAAATATCTCTTGAGTTAATGAAAGCACCTAGCCACTCTCTGGAAGGAGATTATAAAGGTTAGAAACTCCTTTATTCCCACCACAGGTCCAAAGTCCCCAGACCATGAAAGCCAGCAATGACAAACCTGTTACAATTTTTTAAAATCTATTTTATTCAAGTCATTTTAGACTGAACCATGATCTAATCTGCGTAATCCTGTGACTTGGGTCTGAGACGATTTTTACAAGGCTAGCTTCTACTGAGAGTCATTTTTTACATGAGTATTTTTTATTCTGGGTTCACAAGGACTTTTTCTATGTTCACACCACTTCCTGTCTGCATAAGGCATGCTACTTAATCATATGCTATATTGTATTTAACAGGTCTGTGTACATCTTGTCTCTTTATTGGTATTCAGGTCTTTAAGCCTTGAGCAAAATTTTATATCCTCCCTTTCCTTTCTCTTACAGTGCCAACTTCAAGTACTGGTCAAAGTGGAGATCCTGGAAAAATATCTAAATTGAACTGAATTGAGTTGAATTGCCTTGTTCCTCTTCTCAGCTGAATTCTAAGGGCAGCCTCACCATCTGCTGCTTATCTACCATCTGGAAGTGGTTCTTCTGCAAATGCCTGTATGTGCTCAGCAAAGCTTCCAAGGACTGTTTTTCGTCTGACTTGGCCTCCGAAAGCATTTGAGATTTGGGCACTGGCACTCTCTGGATTTTTTCTGTCCAGTAGCAGAAGCCACACCACCTAGGGATCACTGACAGTGAGGAATCTGAACAGAGACCAAACTAGAGAGGGATTTTTTTTTTTTTTTAATTCAGAAAGTTGAAAAAGTAGGACTAATAGCTAGGAATAAGGACTGGATGCTAATGGTGATGATGTTGTAGGTGATAATTACAGTAATCTTTAGCATTTTTTCTTTTTTTATTTAACAGTTTTCTTGTTTATAATTTGCCAATTAGTATTATAAGCACACTACCTCTATCGAGTTATGTATTTCTTAAAATAATATTTCAGAGGATTTAATAACTTACCAAGATCTACATAGCTAATGGGGCTTCCCTGGTGACTCAGCAGTAAAGAATCTGCCTGCAATGCAGGAGACGCAGGTTCCATCCCTGGGTCAGGAAGATCCTGTAGAGGAGGGTATGGCAACTCATTCTAGTACTCTTGTCTGGAGAATCCCATGGACAGAGGAGCCTGGCGGGCTACAGTCCATAGGGTCTCAAAGAGTTGGACATGACTGAAGCAACTGGACACGTATGCACACATACAGCTAATAAGCAGTAATGTCAGAATTTGAACCCAGGCTATCTGGCTCCAGAACAAAACCTTCCTCTAAGTTTTAATTTTATACTGGTTATATCTCCTGAGAAGACTGGCTGGGATCCCTAATCTCTGAACAATGAACCCAAATCAGTATTCTTGGATGATGGTTTGCAAGAGGCATTGAGAAAAACCCTTGTTTTAAGCCTTAAATGATTCTTCAACTTTTAACATGACAATCATTTCTTCATCTAGGAAAAAGATATGAATTACTAAACTGTCACTGTGAGACAAAAGTTTGGGCTATTCCATTTGTCCAAAGGTAATTAATGGAATGAATAATTACAAGGAGAAAAAGCAATTTTTCACATGTCCTACTTTTTATGAGACATGGAGAAGATTAGTACCTTAGTGTTCTAAGATAAAAGGAGAAGTTGCATTTGGGTTGAGAGCCACTGCTCTCAACATTGTTGTGTATAAGAGAGGAAACGGCCTTAGGAAATCTGCTTTCAAGTTATGTCCATAGATCTTGAACTGACCACTCTTTGTACTTCCTAAGATGCTGGGTTGGTCTCAGACAGTGGGGAGGGCAGGAAAGTCTATCATTCAGGATTTTGAAACAATTGAAAGGACCAAATAATTCAACGGCAGAGAGCTGAGAAACCAATATAATTAATATCATATTATCACTCAGTATTCTCCTGAGTAGAAAATAATAAGAGAATTTGTTTAAAAAGTTTTCTTGTATGAAGTCTCTTGAAATTCTGAATTATTAACATACTGATTTATAAAAAAGATTCCATTAAAAAATTGATAGATAGCCCAACAAGGACAAATAAAAGGTCCCCTTATACTTGGAGCATCTCCTAAAGCATCTTCAACAGTACCTGGATAGTCGATAAAACACTCTGCCTTTCTTTAACTTTGACCTGGTAATTGGCCTTCTGGTGACTGACACCCTGTCATCAAATAGGCATTATATCATCCACAGTGCTAAGGTCTTTAAGACTCAGGTGCAGATGACCCTGAGGAAGTATAATATTTAATAAGCATCATTAACTAAATGCCCTTGGTCACAAAACTTAAAATTGTTCTTTATTTTAATGGGCATTAGCATATAGGTATCTTGAGGTGTCCATCTATAAAACTTTGTGAATATACATGTATTTGAATTTATGATTTAACCCCAGTTCTTTGTGTAAATACAGTCCTTGGTGATCACTGTGATTGTTTCACATACAAATGGCTCTATGAAGGAAAACTATTTTTGCCTCCTTGGTCTTAGACATGTAGTACCGTGATGCAGCACTTGATTAATAAATGTCAATTTATTCCCTCAGCCTTGTCTGAATTCCGATGATGAATAGTGAAACCTCATCTGAGCTATTTTAAAAAATAACTTTTTTTTCACTTTGAAAATCAAATATCCCAAATCTGAAATATAAGGCCAGGTTGTCTGCAAGAATAGCAGTCTAGATTAAAATATAAAGTCAATGACTTTGGATGGAAATTTTAGGGAGCAACTTCTGGTCATACTTTTCAAGCAGTGTGTATGTGTGTGTGTGTGTATGTGCGCGTGTGTGTGGTATGTGTGTGTGCTCAGTCGTGTCCTACTCATTGCAACCCCATGAACCGTAGTCTCTCGGGCTCCTCTGTCCATGGGATTTCCCAGGCAAGAATACTGGAGTGGGTTGCCATTTCCTTCTCCAGGGGATCTTCCAGACCCAGGGATCAAACCTGCATCTCCTGATTTGGCAGGCAGATTCTTCACTACTGGTGGCACCTGGGAAGTCCTTTGCTAAAAACATCCCTGGCTTGTGTCCCAGAGACCAAATGTGAAGGGTTAGTGCACTTTGCTTGTGGATTTTAGTAATTTCCATCATCATTTTAAGCTTTCAACTGCTTATTCTTCAGCTGTGAAACAACTTAGAATCATCTTGAAAGCAAAGAGTCGGCTTCACCATTTGGATGTACCAAAGAGATATTTTGGGGATATTGAGGGGACAAAAGCACTTGAAGTTACTCCGTGTGATGAAAAAATGCTTCTTATTAGAAATTTCCTTGTGACTGAGTGTGAACGGAACCCATGTGAGCAAGGGTCATTACAGCCCCAACAGTAGATTAGAATACACTAAGCTAGACCAGGTAAAGGAAGTTTTCCTTATTGATTCCACAACCAAGGGAGGATATGTCTTTGATTAAGAAAGGGAAGCAGGGACACCGTAACGGCACAGCAGAGGTGATGCATTAGTGTTGAGCCAGGTCAGGACTGAGTTCTTGCTACTTTAACTGCTGTCACTCAGTGACAGGGTGGGACTACCCTGAGAGCTGAAAGGCTGGCACGTTTCTTTCCCTCACAGAATAATCCAGCTTAAAATCCCCGAGTGTGGATCCCTCTGAAGCTTTCTGACAGCCTGCCTCCCTCAAGGGGAAAACTAAATCGGATTTAGTCCTTGTTCTCTTTTTGCAAATAAATTCCTTCTTGATAAATACGGTTGCTGGGCTACGAGATAACTTGTAAATCGAGGAACATAGGATGGCTTCTCTTCCTCTGTGGATCTCTCTGTATCCTTCCTGCTATGGTCTGAATGTTTCCCCCCAAAATCCATATGCTGAAATCCTGACCCTCCAAGGTGATGGCATAAGGAGGTGAGGTGTTGGGGAGGTGTTTAAGTCATGAGGATGGAGCCATGAATGGGATTAGTGCCCTTATAAAAGAAGCTCCTAAAAGACCTTTGCCCCTTCTACCACAGGAGGACACAGCATAAAATCTGCAACCTGGAAGAGAGCCCTCATTCAACCATGCTGGACCCCGATCTTGACTTTCAGCCTCCAGAATTGTAAGAAATAAATGTCTGTTGTTTATAAACTTCCCAGTCTGATGTTCTGTTATATCAGCCTGCACAGATACACTTCTTCACCTCCCTCCCTTCTTTCTCTTCTTTCTTTCTCTGATAGAAATCGTCTCTCTTAGATTTCATCAGTGCTTTTACTCATTTATTAAAAACATATTTTCTGAGTGTCTACTATCCTTTACTAGGTGTCTACTATGTGCCAAGTACTATTTTAGGTTCTGAGGATATAAATGACAAACAAAGAGACCAACTGTCCATCCTCAAGATGCTTATCTTGGAGAACTCTCTGAAGTTTGACTGAACTCTGGCTCGCCCATCAATAGCTTTATAAATTTGTGGCAAGTTATTTAATGGAGCTATGACTCGATGGAGGTGGGTTTGAGTGAACTCCGGGAGTTGGTGATGGACAGGGAGGCCTGGTGTGCTGTGATTCATGGGGTCCCAAAGAGTCGGACACAACTGACCAATTGAACTGAACTGAATGCCTCATTTCATCTCAATCCCAAAGAAAGGCAATTCCAAAGAACATTCGAACTACCACACAAATGCACTCATCTCACAGGCTAGCAAAGTAATGCTCAAAATTCTCCAAGCCAGGCTTCAACAGTATGTGAACAGTGAACTTCCAAATGTTCAAGCTGGATTTAGAAAAGGCAGAGGAACCAGTGATCAAATTGCCAACATCCGCTGGATCATCGAAAAAGCAAGAGAGTTTCAGAGAAACATCTACTTCTACATAATTGATTACGCCAAAGTCTTTAACTGTGTAGATCACAACAAACTGTGGAAAATTCTTAAAGAGATGGGAATACCAGACCACCTGACCTGCCTCTTGAGAAATATGTATGCAGGTCAGGAAGCAACAGTTAGAACTGGACATGGAACAACAGACTGGTTCCAAATTGGGAAAGGTGTACATCAAGGCTGTATATTGTCACCCTTCTTATTTAACTTATATGTAGAATATATCATGCAAAATGTTGGGCTGGATGAAACACAAGGTAGAATCAAGTTTGCCAGGAGAAATATCAATAGCCTCAGGTGCTAAGATGACATCACTCTTATGGCAGAAAGTGAAGAGGAACTAAAGAACCTCTTGATGAAAGTGAAAAAGGAAAGTGAAAAAGTTGGCTTAAAACTCAACATTCAGAAAACTAAGATCATGGCATCTGGTTCCATCATCACTTCATGGCAAATGGATGGGGAAACAGTGAGAGACTTGATTTTCTTGGGCTCCAAAATCAGTGCAGATGGTGACTGCAGCCATGAAATTAGAGGACTCTTGCTCCTTGGAAGAAAAGCTATGACCAACCTAGACAGCATATTAAAAGGCAGAGACATTACTTTGCCAACAAAGGCCCGTATAGTCAAACTATGGTTTTTCCAGTAGTCATGTATGGATGTGAGTTGGCCTATAAAGAAAGCTTAGGGCTAAAGAATTGATGCTTTTGAACTGTGGTGTTGGAGAAACTCTTGAGGGTCCCTTGGACTGCAAGGAGAGCCACCCAGTCCATCCTAAAGGAAATCAGTCTTGAATATTCATTGGAAGGACTGATGTTGAAGCTGAAACTCCAATGCTTTGGCCACCTGATGTGGAGAACTGACTCACTGGAAAAGACCCTGGTGCTAGGAAAGATTGAAGGCAGGAGAAGGGGATGACAGAGGATGAGATGGTTGGCTGACATCACCAACTCGATGGACTTGAGTTTTAGCAAGCTCCTGAAGTTGGTGATGGACAGGGAGGCCTGGTGCACTGCAGTTCACGAGGTTGCAGAGTCGGACATGACTGAGCTACTGAACTGAACTGAGTGACTGAAGTGAACTGAACTGATGCCTCATTTACTTTCCTACTAGTGGCTCAGAAGGTAAAGAATGTGCCTGCAATGCAGGAGACCCAGGTTTGATTCCTGGGTTGGGAAGATCCCTTGGAGAAGGGCATGGCAACCCAAGGCCATATTCTTGCCTGGAGAATCCCATAGTAGAGGAGCCTGTCAGGCTATCGTCCATAGCGCTGCAGAGTGGGATGTGACTTAAGTGACTTAGCACGCATGTATATATGCCTCGCTTTCCTCATCATACAATGGGGATAATATTAGCTTTCTCCTCAGTCGCCCTTTATAAGGATAAACTGAGATAATATATTTAAAGTGTTTAGGAGCAGAGTGTGTGGCTATGAGCTAGTGTGTAATGCATACTTCTTGTCTCCCATCATTGTACTCTCATCAGGGTGTTTCTCCCTGAGATGCTTATTGTCTCGTTTGCCCGGTCACCCGAGAAACTTTTACTTGTGCCTCATTTTCAGGACCAGGGAGGAAGCAGGAGCCTGCTCTGAAAATGCCCAGGGAGCAGCAGTTGTGAGACTAGCACCGAATTATTTCAGTGAAAAGCGCTATCCAAGAATACCTTAATGTGTTGACCCTAGGGTCCTGCCAGGTGACGTGGGGACCAACACGTGAGCAGAGACAAAGCAAAATAAGGTTAAAGGATACTGTGTGAATCCAGTGTTTGACTGGATGGTGGCAGAGTCAGATCTGTGGCTTTTTCAAAGCATAGCCTCTCCCTCTTTTTATATTTATGAAGTGCATCTTAGTAAGCAGTATTCTTGCCAGGAGAATCCCATGGACAGAGGAGTCTGGTGGGCTACAGTCCGTGGGGTTGCAAAGAGTTGGACATGGCTGAGCACAAGCTCTGTGTATACTATACTCACTACAATAGTCATAGAATCTTCTCTGCTTCTACTTGCCCCTTTCCCAATACTCCAAAACTTTTTGAGATTGGTGAAAGAGGTAAGTCATTTCAGACATTTTTTCAGACGTACTCAGTTCTACTTTAGCAGTGTCCGTCGGTCCTATATGCCTTGCAGGTCACTTTCCTGGTTTCTGACAAGTATTGTGATGAATTACTAGCTGGGGGTAGCTTGTGTTTCTTCACACTATTGATTTTAGGAAAATTTAAGCTTTCAGAAAGTTGGAAAGCCAATATTTAAAGTCATTTGTCCTGAAAATAACACTTGTCCAAAAAAGAAACAGTCACCACACTTTATACCTTCATTAAATCAATGACATATTTCTTAAAAAATAAGGTGTTTAAAAGTAATTTTTTTTTAATAGAGGAAAAGAAAATCCTAACATTTTAAGATTACTCTGTTTTTTTATAAACCTCTGGGTATAGTGTACTCTTTTTATTAAGATTTTTTTTATGTGGACCATTTTTTATAAACTTTATTGAATTTATTAAAATACCACTTCTGTTTATATATATATATATATATATATATATATATATATTTGGTTCTGAGGCATATGGTATCTTAGTTCCTTGACCAGGAATCAAACCCACACTCCCTGCATTAGAAGGTGAAGTCTCAACCACTGGATTGCCAGGGATGCCCCCTAGTTTACTCTTAAAACAAGTTTTTATTTGTTTATCTATTACTGTTGGTAATTGCTAAACCACATGTACTGCATAAGTAATAGATGGGAGCCTGGTGAGCTATAGTCCATGGGGTTGTGGAGAGTCGGACACAACTGAGTGATTAACATACACACATACACAATACCAATTTTTGTGAACTGTTATACCAAGACGTGCTCACTTTTTTTTACCCTTAATATTTTGTCTCTACTTTAATATTCTCCACAAGTCAGAGTAGTCCACTTGGTCCTGGGGTGGCAACTTCATTTTCGTAATCCGGGTGTGAAATGTTGACAAAAGTGTTTTTAGAGTTTATTCTGGTTACAATTGTTTTCCTTCTCTGCTCCCACCCCCGACCCTGCCCCACCCACACAAGCACAATTACTTCTTACAAGAAGGTCCTAGCCTATCTTTGTCTTAAACCAAGTGTATGATTTTGAGCAGATAATTTAGCTTCTGAGGGTTTTGTTCTTTTTATGAGTAATGTGAAGGTCTGAATCTTTCTGATCTCTAAGGTTTTTTGTCATCTCTAAAGCTTTCTGGATCTATTAAAATCCATATTTTCCCCCATGGGAGACACAGTATCTGAGATTTCATAATAAAACTACTACAGCTTATTCTGTATGCAAGGCTGAAATCAGTTTCATTACTCTGGGTAAGTCATTAAAAGACATGAACAACAAAATGTACTTGACACTAAAACTATATTGATTCTAGATTAAATCTCCTTTGGTGCCTCAGGAAGCTCTCTAGGCTATGGAAGGCTTCAGGCTATACTGGGAGCACTGTCCCTCTTGCTGCAGATGCAATATTAGACTGGAGTCTCCTGGGATATTTTTGGATTTAACTCTCCAAATAAATTCCACTATCAACACATTTACTTGTCACCTGCTTCTGTCTCATCCAGTATAGAACACTACGAATCAAACAATGATATTCACATATTTTGATTAACATTTCAGATTAAATGAACTTTATTTTGTGAGTTCCATACACGAGTCATTAATTAATGGATGTAAAGGTAAGAAAAGATATTGAAGGTACTGATATGTGGAACTGAGTGTACTAAATCAAGGATAGAAGGATTGAAATCTAAATGGTGTAAAGGCAAGAGAAAAATGTTGAAGGTCGAGATGTGTGGATCTGAGTGTACTATATTGGGGATAGAAGGACTGATATTTAGATGAACTGAAGAAATTGCTTTACACTGACTGCTGTGGGCATCTGGGTTCTTCGTAATCAGATTATGTCATTAGACATTTTATTTTATAAAAAAGTTGCCTAACAATTTTTTTTTTTTGGACAGACTCTTATTCCACACCCTCTTTCCATCAGTATGAGATGACCATTGAGAATATACTGTTAGTTCCTTACCTTGAAGAAGGTCATTGTTGATCCATCTCTGACAGCCCCATATTCTATCTTGGTTTGTTTTGCCAAATCATCCGCTGAATCAATGGGGGATTCCATTCGCTCTACTGTCAAGAAGGCGGCCAAATTGGCAGTGTAGGATGAGATGATGATTAGGGTGAAAAACCACCATATCCCTCCAACTATTCTGGTCGAGAGAGCTTTGGGCATCAACTCTGATCCTGTGATGGTATCACCAGAGTAAGAGTGTTAAACAGAGGTATGAGAAGGGAGAAGACTCATGATTCAGCAGTAGTCTAGAGAGAGAATGCATTTTTGTGACTCAAAATCATAGATCTGTCAAGCGTCTATTCTCTTGTGAGTAGGTGAACAGATGTATCTTTTTAGAAAATGGAGTAAAATCTAAATGATCTTTTATCATTTATCATTGCTGCTACTTAAATATGATCTATTTCCATTTGATGGTTTTAATGGTTTTAACTCTGACATATTCTATAATTTATAAACAGTTTAGTTGCTTAGATTTGAGTATATTTGCTTGTTTTTGCTGAAAAATCCTCAGACTTCTGGCCTTTTTGTACTGTCTAATATACATCTTATTGTGTGAAATAAAATGTTCTAGGTTGTACAACAGTGAAAGCTTTAAAATGTTAAATTAATATTTTATTTAATATTAAAGACTGGGAGAAACTTTCAAAAGATTTACGTATCATGCTATTTATCACATGCATTTAATAAAACACTGTTTCACAAATCAAATGATATTGGATGCAACTGTACTTGACAGCTGATGAATCATTCTTTTATTGTTTTATGTTATTTTTGAAGTCAAAATTATTTTTTTAGTGTTGATTCTTGTTTAACTGAAAATAATATATTCACTGAAAAGGCACAATTTTGTCCTCAAATGAAGTACCATTTAATTATACTTCAAAGACTGGCTGTTTTGCAGGCAGAAAGGGGCCCTTCTTGGTAAAAACACTCATTTTAGGTGTTATCAGATGGTTCCTGATTATTTGTAAAAAGGTAACATAGAGGCATTTAGTGTATTTACCAAAAAGAAAAAGCATCTTTCTCTCTTGAAGAAAGGATATATGGGCAAAGTTTACCTACACAAAGGACAAGCATCTGTGAAAGCTCTCTAGCTCAAAACTTTTGATCAAGCTGAGTTATGGAAGCTTATAAATCCAGCAGCAGAACCAAAAGGGACAGAAAGGTATATGCAGCCTTTAACCTAATTGTATTGATCCATGGATGGATTTTGGTTAATCTGCTTGCCTGAAATTCACCATTGCTTCTCTCTTAGCATTTTCTCCAAAAACTCAGAGAAATGAGAGAGGTTATGGGACCACTTAAGAAGTGAAAGGAAAATACCGTAAGTTAAATCTAAACTGTGAAGTTCAGCAGGTGAATTATCTAGTTTAAAGGAGTCTTTTACTGTTCTGATTGTCTTGAAGTTTTGTCGTTAATGGCTTAAGATAGATAGGGAAATTGGAGTTTACCAATCTACAAATACATGAATTTATGCTCAAGGTTGGTCTGTAAACAAATGCAAATATTGCTCATGAAATCAGAGTCAGCTCCAGGCTCATGATATGCAGATAAATGTTGGCAGAGTTTCTTAGCTTTGAATTAGCTATATTCTTCTAAAGCTATTTTTGGACTTTATTCTCTTTTAATGAGGTTAATGGCTTCACTGTGGTTTTTATTTCTTATTTTTTTTTTTGCTTGTTTGTTTGAATTTGAATGTGTAACGTTACACAGATTTATAACAGTTTTCATCAAATTGCTTCTAAGGATTTAGTAAGATAGTATGTTGCTGTTGCTGTAATCTTGAAGTTTAATGGGATTTATATGCCTGTGGGTGTGTATGTTTAATGCCCAAGTTTGTTTCATATCTTCGTACTGAATTGATCTAGCAGCCTTGTAGCAGTGTGATATTATTTTAGATCTTTAGTTGGCTATCATTAAAATACATTTATTTCATAAAATGCCCATAGGAAATAGGTAATACAGTTAGTAGATATATTTTCTTAGCTTAGAGGTATAGATTTTCTGCTGTAAATTTATCCTTATCTTATTTGGTTGCATTTGTGAAAAGATCAGGTTTTAATTTATTATTCGTATAAGTGTGTATTATATGGCAGGAAAACTGGGCAGACAGATGGATAACCAACTGTCTACATGCAATAATAAATTCACATCTATCACACTTTAAAATAAAACATATTTATACATTTGAATGAAGTTGTCTTGGAAATTAAAAATAATTAATAGGAACCTACTCGTACTACATTTTAAACCCTTGGTAGATGGTGTGAATTTCTCAACACTTCATCTTTTGAAAAAAATTCACATAGTTTTCTGACTTTCATGACTCTCAATGTTAACTAATATACCTAGAAATGACTTCACTCAAGTCGAGATGATTTGTTAAAGTTCTGAACTCAGGAGGATGAATTCATGACAGTAATAAAAGTAGAATAAAACATCATCAGAAAATATTTGGGATGAGAGACAATACTTGCTGAAGTCTCTTTAGTGCCTTTTACGGCAGACATGACAGCCAATCCTGATCCAGACTTTGCTCACGCTCTGTAGAAAAGAGAAAGCCTGATCATCACATTAAAAAAGAAATTAAACAAAATGGTTTCCAATTGAGTACAGTGACAAACTTCTGCTAGCAGGAGCACAACAGTCAGTTAGCTACCCAGTCCGATGCCACATGCTAAGGACAAATGCACGAACAGTCACCAGTACCGCACATTTGTACATCGTAATATTTTTTCCACCTGACAGATACTTTAAACTTCTTCAAAAACAAGCAGAGTCTGGTTGGGGCTGACTGTCATGTACCCAAGGTCGTGGTAACTAGCAGACACTGCATCCCACGGTTTGCTGTGGATGATGGGAAACTCCAAAAAGGTAGCGTATAAAAGAGAAATTTAGGGGGAAGGTACACTCAAATGACGGGCTTCCCTTGTGGCTCAGCAGTAAAGAATCTGCCTTCCAATGCAGGAGACATGGGTTTGATCCCTGGATCAGGAAGATCCTCTGGAGAAGGAAATGGCAATTCCTTCCAGTTTTCTTGCCTGGGAAATCCCGTGACAGAGGAGCTGGCAGGCTACAGTCCCAGGGGTCGCAGAGTTGGACATGACATAGCTACTAAAGAACAACAGTAGCACTCATATGACAGAAGGCAGTCATGGTCCCGTGTACTTGCACAGGTGTGCTACATACTCTAGGAAACCCAAGTCTAGATTTTTTTCTATTCTAATGGCATAGGAAGGCAAGCCACTGGTAAGGAAGGAAGTCTCTTTCACTCTTTGAAAGTGACTGCTCACAAGATAAATGCCTTAAAAACCGAATGCACTGGTAAAGCAGTATATGTCATTCGACGAGTTTTCCTGTGGGATTTACAGTTCTGTCTTACGCTCTAAACTCACACAAGTGATTTCCAGTAAATCAGGTGCTGGGTCTACACCTACTTTGCACTGCCTGAATAAGCTATACTTAACTGCGTGTTGAGATGATTTACTCACTTTGCTCAATTATTTGGTGTTTCCACACTAGAAACCCTGTTCTCTCTCTTTGGAATTCTTAAACACGATATAAACACTTCGAGTAGCATGATAACAAGTCCCTCCTGAGAAGCCTTAGGGCTTACCCCTAAGTAACAAACATCTTTAATATATATCCTAGTTGAAATTTCCTTTGCCAATTTATTTTGCAGCTTGTTGTCAAATAAGGAGATATTCCAAACACAACAGCATCTGTGACTGATGATTTTCTTAAATTAATGCATTTAATTTTGAGAAGTATTTTCTAGACCATACGCCTGGAATCAAAGCTGAGGAAAATCCACAGAAGTGTTGTATTTCTTCCAAAGGTTAAAACAACTCACTCCTCCCTTCCCCACAAAGTCAAAATCCTCCAAATCATAGAAAATGTACAAAATATATTACATTTCTGTGGTTTCAATTTCATTTCCTCCAACATCTCCAGTTTACTGTTGCTATGGTTACCAACTGAGGGAGATTGTAAAAAGTTACTGGGAAGCTGAGATGAATCCCAGTAGGGTTTGTGAGTGGTAATTAGGTGACAGTTTTAGGGACTGTCATCTATTGGAAGGATGTAAGTCAACCTAATTTTCAAAGGATTCAAATTTTAACCCTTTTCAAATTGTAACTTCTGAGGTTATGACTATAAAGGAAAAGGTAGATATCTCCATCTATGCCAGTTTGTAAACAATTTCTAAGGTATTTTATCCTTTCCTTCACTCTAGGAAAATTTGTGTTTGTTGCTTGATAGAAGCTTATTTTAGATCTGTAGCAGAGGAGTTCTGTTCCTGTCATATTTTTGTCTTTTTTTATTTTTAGAACTGCCTAGGAAGCCAGGTTCTATTTAACTTCTGAGTTGGTTTTGAGCCTACCCACTATCTTCTTGGTGGAGTTTACCAGCATCAAAGTCTGTCAGCAGACCATGGGATGAGTGTGACAAAGATGGGCAACCTCGTACCTTGTTGCATGAGAGCTCCAACTCCAAACCAGAAACTATTTAGTAAAGTAAAATTGTTTTCCACCACGTCTGAGTCAGGGTTGCATGGGTGGGGGTTATACCACTCGTAGGGTGTAAACCTGTGGTAGTTAACAGAAACAGTCTGTAAACATGAGGCAGATACATGTGGCACCAGCAAAAATCCACTGAACCAGGCATAGCACCCAACGGTGAACGAGCGACGCGCCACACCGAACAGCAGGCCATGTTCATAAACTTACAGCTTTGGTGGGCAAAGTGCAAAGGAGACGCTAGACATTATATTTACCAGTTTTCTGATTTCCAGGCAAAGCCCATTGGTTGGCTGGAACCATATTCCTCAGATCTATGTCTACTGAATTTTTCTGAGTGTTCAGTCATTTCCATTTTATTGAACAACTAGATGGACTGCAAAGGGAGGTTCACTCATCCCAAGTATTTACCCCACAGAGTAGCAACGACAGTGACACACACAGAGTTGCATACCAACTGTAATATCAAGATTCTGTGCCACTGGGTGCTGAGGAAGACATGAAATAGAGGGGTGACTGAACTTCAAGGGTTATTGATTGAGAGATCAAAGGAGTCTATGTAGTCTAGTGATTTCATAATGCATCAAAGGAGTTGCAAGTTTCAAACGATTAGTGAACAAAAAGAAGGTCTGGATTGGGGTGTATTTGATATTTTTATGATAGTATGTGGAGATAAAAATCCCAATCTTTAAATGAAGAGATAAAGTTCAAACTTAGAAGTACCTTGGCCCAGGCATCAGAGCTCATTAATGTTAAGGCCAGAGCATGTCTGGATGGACAGTTTTAGGTTCAGACTTTTCCTCTGAGATTCATTCTGAATTGTTTCTACAACTGTGAACTGTGGTCACTTGACTGCCAGCCCTAGCTGGTTAGGAAGTCAACCTTGAATAAGTAATTTAAACTCTCTGGCTTTAGTTTCCTTATTTTTAAAGAAGAAAGAATCCAGATATCTCTAAATTGCGTTAAAATAAAACTTTGAGGGGCTGAAATGATTTTTGGTTCTTCTGTTTTCTAAACATCTGCCTGACCTCTACAAGCCCAAGGAGCTCCCTGCTCTGTGGTTCCTTTCTAAGACTATCTTTCCAAGGGGCACTTATTTTTCCAAAACAGACATTAGCAGGTGCGCTGCGAAGCGATCTGGAAGTGATTTAAAATGCAGTAGTCCTTAGCACCGAAAGCTATGCCATTTGCCACTGGGTCCTTTTAATGTGAGCAGGAGTGTTAGAGTAATGCTCACACCCCATAGAATCGATTAGAACATATGGAATGCTCTCCAGCCATAAGGTTTCAGCAGTAAACAATGGCAGGCTGCTGACACATGGTGGAGAGTTGGTGTTAAGGTGAATACATTATCTACAGCGAGAAGTGCGGCACACTTTGAATCAGGCACAAGGAAGTGGGATAGTTCTTAATGAAACACCATTCTCTAAACCTGCAGACACCTTCTGAAAAAGTATACAGTGTCTCCTCATCAAGTCTTAAGGAGGCTAGGATAACAGCCTCGTAGTTTATCCCATAATAATGGCATCCAACTCATTACTGCGCCTTCTCCACAGCTGCAGGGCACACAGCGCAGGTTCCTTGAAGCTTATGAATAAAGCTTTAATTGACAATGCCATGCCAACACATTTTAATTACTGTTTCAACAGTATAATTAAGTTTTGAATGTATACTCTCTTATAACCATAGAAGTTTGCTGAGCCGAAGAACCTGATACCAATATTAACGAACCTACTAATTGAAGCAGTGCACAGAGTGAAGATGCCACGACTTAAACAGTATCCTTGGCACTTGTACAATAACTTAAGAAAATTAACTGCAATGCATTAGGAGGGCTGTGCCTTCAAAAGCAGAAGTTTCTCTAACCAGTTCATAAGACCTGGCCACCACCAGCCCCGTGATATTCTGGCATTTCTCCCCTGTGTGTACTCTGATGAATGAACTCACGACTTCTTTCTTTGGAATGCTGCATCTCACTCGGTCCTGTTTCACTATTTCAGACTTTGCAGCTCTCAGTGAACAATTAATCTAGCTTTCTATGGCAAAAAAGAAAACTGTCCAAAGAGCAGTGTGATTCTGCCTGCTCTGCAGAGATATTTTAGATTCTTTCTGGGGTTCTGAGTGACTTGGAGAGTATGTGGACTGAGGAATTTGAAATAGTGATTTGATGCTGTACTGTAGCACTCTGACGTTTCATAATGCAATAGACCTACCTGTTGCCTGGATGCAGATATTTCAGCTGGAAATTCCTAACGTCTGCTTAAAGATAGCCAGCGTGACAGCAATGTCATCACCAGAAAGCCTGGGAGAAAGATTAATTCATGGCCTGTACCAATGATATTCTGAAGCTGCTCTCCTCACCTGATTCCAATTTTAGTAAAATGACAGAGAAAGGGACAAACGTGCTTAGAATATACGTCAAAACTTGCATCTCGAATAGTTATACTGAAATACAGAGGCTTATTTTGGTTTTATGTTCATATATGCCAGGCTTTTACTTGAATGGAAGATATAAAATGATGCTCATACTGAAGATTTCTAATTAAGGGATTCTTTTTATGACTGAGAATGGATATCAGGCTACATCAACAAGAGGGAGATCTTTTAATGGAGAAAGCTCTCAATCTTGTAATGTAACTGGTTGGGTTTATAGTATAACCGTAGAGCTACAGTCAAAGGTTTTCTTGATTTTTCTTTGCCAGAAGCCAAATTAAAAAAATGTCCATTGTAAGAAGATAAACAAATTGTAAGATGTAAGCAGACATTATTTTTGGACATTTGGTCTATCTAAATTGTATGTTCATGATGGACATAATTCCTTGGGATTAAATACTTTACAAAAAGTAATTTAGAAAATGTCAACCACAAAGCAAAAACACTGACACGCACGTTTGTAACAAGTCATAGTATCTAAACATTTTTATATTATTTTCCTTAGTTTGTCTAACTTTATAAATCAATTCAGTTCAGCAAATGGTTTGTAAGCTTCTGTCTCATGAAAACATAAACCCAAAGGCAGTGATGGGCTTTATTTTTCCCTCTAAAAGGACAAGAAAGGGTATACTTCAAAACACAAATTCAAAAGCCTCTCTAGAGCTAACAATGATTAGGAGATTAACAGTTTTTCATTTCTATTTCAGTAACTTTGAATGCAAACCACTAAGGTGGTAAAAGAAAGTCATTTTCCATCTTAGCTTACTGATGCAGAGTGACCAAGTTCATGGTCTGAGGCTATGATGATGGGAAGTCAAAGTGAATCGGCACACTTATTTAACCAGGATTTGTCTTGGGGAATCACATCCAAGATATATTGAGTGGCTTTATGAACTGGAAGCAGAAATGGATTCAAAGGTATGGGGAGAAAGAATACAGTCGAGAATGCAATCCCCTTGGCAGTGCACCTATGCACTGCAGGGAGTTATTTTTTTAAATTTTTTTTATGCTTTACCACCATGCTGTGTGAAAGATTGCATTTGATGTCTGATACTCCCACTTCCCCAAGACCTAGAGTGAGAAGAAAGACAGTGAGAAGGGAGTGATAAGGATAATAAGCTAAATAAAAGAAAAAAACTGGTCTACAAAGTGTACAGTTGGTGAGTAGAATCCTGAGTAAATAGTATTGACTGGGGGAGAAACAAGGCTGCTTCTTTTAATTTTTTGGCCACACTTCACAGCATATGGGACCTTAGTTTCCTGTCCAGGGACTGAACCTGCGTCCCGGCATTGGAAGTGTGGAATCTTAACTACTGGACCATCAAGGGAGACCTGGAGGCTGTTTTCTTCTTTGAAAGAGAGTCAAGTTAGAAAATGTGGGGCTCTGGATCACCAAGAGCTTACAGAGGAAGAGACAACACGAGGAAGGGAAAGTTACTGAATGCTACATTCGTTTGGTGGTGAAAATAAGACAACTTGAAGACACAGTTGGGGTTAAATGTAAACGAATGCTTTCAAATCGTGTGTTTGTTAGGACTGCTGGATGCTGTTGACATGGTTTTCTCTGCTGATTCGGGTCAAGTCAGTGTGATAAATGATGTAATTACTTGCTCATCAACATTGTCTTGATTATTCTATTCATCAGCTCACTGCCTAGAGAAAGCAGTGAACTGGGGAATACAGAAACTCATGCCTCTGTTGCCCTCTGCTGCTTGGATTGCCCCACTAGTCCTAAAATCACCCAGCAGGTGTGGACCCCGAATAGAGCAGTGGAACAACAAGCCAGCACAAGGTTTCTTAACCATCGTCAGACAGCACATCACCTTGAGGCAATCATTTACTAAATGATCATTGCAAGGCAGTATGTATTACACTTAGGAGCGAGTAATGAGACATGCACCTCCAAAGGTGAGTGATTCGTCTTTGAAAATTAGACATTCCAAGCAATATCATCTTTATTTAGAGCACAGTTTTTCCAACTTGTTGCTATTGACATTTTGGGGATACGTTTTTGTCACAGGAGGAAGGACTGTTCTGCACACTGCAGGATGTTTGGCTACATCCCTGGACTCTATCTACCACATATCAGTTGCATCCTCCACCCTCAGTTGTAAAAATCAAAAGCTGTTTCCAGACATTGTCAAAGGTTCCCTGGGGGCTAAAACCTCTCCTAGTTGAGAACCACTGATTAAGTATTATCAAAGGATAATACCACTCTACCTACTGCCACTATGTTATTTTCTGAGGTCAGATACATGGAAAGCAAGCTTTGGTAATTATTTAAAATTCATATCTGGACAAAATTTGGAAAACAATCTAGGGTTTGGTAATGGTATAGTTTATGAGGTATAGAGAACTTCCAAACATTCATTTCATATTGAATGTGTCTCATATGTGAAAGCACACATTAATGTGCTTTGACTGTGTCTGCAAAGGATCTGTAAGATCTTTCTAAACTAGGTTATTTTTCTAAGTTTTCTTTTTAATTATGCCAGAGAAAGAGTTACCCGGCATTAATCAAAATCATGCAGTGAACGATGACAAAGGACTAGGTTGAAGACATATTTCTCTTAGAAATTCCTGGAGGAAAAACAGAAATTGATTAGGAAAAAGTTCACTGGGTTTTGTTGAAAGATGAAAAAGATTGAAAAGGAGTAGAGGACATAAAAAAGCAATTATTTTTTTAACGTGGTTTGTCCAGGGATATCAACTGTTTAAGCCAACAGAAAGATAAAACAGCTGTGTTTCAAATTCAATATCAAAGGTGTTTAGAAAATACGATCTACTGAACAGTGTAAAATCCTTTAAAAAATTGTGTGGAGCAGAATGGTTAAATGTAGAGTTATTTCAGAAAATAAAATCTAAATAGAATCACCAGAGCAGCACAAAGATTTCATACCTCCAGATTGTATGTGTAGCTAATCTTTGCTTTTCATAGTTATTTCTAGAATTCTCTTGTTAACTGTCTAATTTTTTAAAAATAAATTTTATATAATTTTCAAAGTATTTATCTTTATTCTGGAAGATTCCATGATCTTATTTAATCCGGTGTTTTTTATTTGCTACAACAGTTCCTAGCTGACTTTTTTCCTATTTTGCTTATTATTTGCAAATATTCCAGGGGTCAAGTATCCATACACTTTTTCCTCTTCCTGTTAAATTGCTTTAGATTTATTAGCTGAGCTATGGCTTTTGTGGCAATATAATTCATGGAAAATGGGTAAATAACCATTGTATGTTGCTTTAAATACTGATAAAATTAAATTAGTATAAATACAAGTGATTTTACTATTTTTTCAAAGTACCTTTATAAATAACTAGAAGATATTCATTTACAGAGTGGCTTTTATGTGGGAGAACGTGACAGAATAGAACATTAGGCAAAGCTAAATGAATACTTTGACGTTCATGATCTCTGTCTACCTCTAGAGCGCACAGGTCAACCTGAGACGGACCTAGATCTGCTAGAAGTTTAGTGATTCTCTAACTTACCTTGCGATCACAAAAAGTACACAACTGACTCCTAAGCAGGCTAAGAGGACATACATCCAAATGTCAGGAGACAGGGGGTTGAGGAAGGAGAAGACCCCTGGATTAGTGCCATTGGGCTTCCGGTAGAGAATGCTGATGCCCAGGGTCATGAAGGGTTTGGAGAAGTCGATGACTTTTTCCCGCACATAGGTGATGGTAAGAGGAGCCACTGCCAGGTCAGCCTTCTGCAAAAGCAAGTTTGAAATTGTCCCTTTAGCTGTCTAGCTTCTGAGAGAATGTCTAGACTTTTCCTGGTTCTTCTGATTCCTATTCTCAACTCCAAAAACTCACACAAGAAGTTTCTATGATGATTGACTTTGACATAAAAACAGTTGACTTACACAGTTATGTTTATGAAATAGTATTTGTTACCAAAGAGAAACCAGAAGGTATGAAACACACACACACATACGTATGTATGGCAGGTGATATTTAATTACTAAGTCATGTCTGATTCTTTCAACCCCATGGACTGTAGCCCACCAAGCTCCTCTGTCTGCGGGATTCCCCAGGCAAGAATACTGGAGTGGGTTGTCATTTTCTTCTCCAATATATATGTATTTATTGTTCAGTTGCTAAGTCATGTCCAACTCTTTGTGGCCCCATGGACTGCAGCTTGCCAGGCTTCCCTCTCCTTCACCATCTCTCAGCCTTTGCTCAAACTCAAATACATATGTGTTAAACTCAAATATATATGTGTTCCACACACACACTTTCTGGAACTAAATGGAAGGGAAAAAATTGCAGAAAAATGTCTCTAAAAAAGGACATGTGAGAAAAATAAGAAATGAGCACCTTGGTCATAAAATTAGTTGATGAGATTTTGCTTCAAGCTGCAAACTTCAGAATTCCTTATTTAATCTAAGAATCACTCAAGTTTATTCTTCAGTGTGAAGGATGAGCCCATCAATTTTTATCCTCAATTTTTATCCCTGTTGCCCTCCTAAGTAAGGAAACTACATTTATAGGTTGTTTTCTACCACTTTTTTTTTAATGATTCAAAAAAATAAAATATGCCCTCTGATTCTGACTCAAACATCTTTCTCTTTTCATTTACTTCTCATTATGTAATTTTTAGACATTTAAGACCACAGTGTAGGAGATACATTTTTGCTTACATGATCTATAAGTTCCTTGACCATTCCATTCCACTCTCCTTTGTCATTCTGAGCTCCATATTTGCCATCAGCGACGAGTTTAACATCATAAATGAAACCCAGGATGTTTGACAATTCCTTCAATAGATCCAGGCAATATCCTTCAAATCTGTCATTTCCATACAGGGGCTTATCAGATTTCCTGTACATCACATAGGGTTCTTCCTATATGAAACAAATCACACGTGAAACCCTGCTATAATGAAACGCAGAATTTGCTTACATGAGCTCCAACAACGGCCAGAAGATATAAAATATTTGAAAACGGTTTTTAAGATTTGAGAATACTAAAGAAAGTCACTTCCATGTCTGCCTTTACTAAGCTCATCTTTTGTGCATCCTCTATAAATATAGAACACTTCCTATGTTACTTTCTCTCCCTTTTCTCTCTTTGAGAGTTTTCCCCTCCACTGCTGAGGGCAGAACTGTGAGTAAACGGTGTGACAAAGACAGGATTATGTTTAAACTTTAGCTCTAGCCGAGAAGGCAGTAGAGGATCTGATGTCTGGCTGGCTGGTTTCCAGCCGCGCCTACACCTAAGCTTCTAGGGCTAGACCCACCTACCCTCCTGACTTTTATCTATGAGCTTCACCTGCTCACAAAAAGAAATCCAAGTCAGCAAATATATTCTCTTGTTTTTCAAATTTCCTGTCTACTAAGTATTCTAAATATTTTAATTTTCTCATTTTTCAGCTAAATTGCATCTCAATTTCACTCTTCCCTTATTACTTACATATTTTTCCTGGCTTCCTTCAGGATATCTTAGTCAAAGACAGTTTTGATGTCCCCTTTCATCATCAGTTACATTTTCCCATTTGAACTCATCTCAGAGATCCCATCTGGTAAATTCTTTGCTTATATGATAAAAATCCCCTATCCTATGAACACTGGACGTTTCCTTACAACTACGTATCTCTAGCCTTATTAATTCTCACTTGATTAAGTAAAATTTTACTTTATTTTATATTTTATAAAATCAGAATAGTTAATACGTTACTGATCTGTCCTGTATGTTTAGGCTTATCCTCAAACAAACTGATAGAAGTAGAAAACTCTATATTTCCATGAGAAAGTTGCAGAGAAACTAGTCACCAGAAAAAAAAATTTTCGTTTTAGATGAACGATTCTCAAAAACTGTTTCAGAAATAAATTTCACATAATGGAGTGAATCAAAACAGGAATGTCCAAAAGTGATGATTTTAGAGGTGACCACTCCTATTTATTTCTTGGATTGTGTGAGTGCTAAGTTGCTCAGTCACTTTAGTCATGTCTGACTCTTTGAGACCCCATGGACTGTCCCCCACCAGGCTCCTCTGTCGATGGGATGCTCCAGACAAGGATACTGGAGTGGGTTGCCATGCCCTCCTCCAGGGGATCTTCCTGACCTGGGGACTGAACCCACAACTCTTATGTTCTTTCACTGGCAGGCGGGTTCCTTACCAGTAGCGCCACCTGGGAAGCACAATTTGTGGATTGGGGAGGAGCAAAGAGGGAGGAAGCCCAGTCTGTGAGTGAACAGTGGCTGAATGGGGCATGGTAGGATTGCAACGAGAGCAGGCTTTTAAAGAGCAGTTAAGAAAGGACTTCCCTGGCTCAGATGGTAAAGTGTCTCCCTACAATGCAGGAGACCCAGGTTCCATCCCTAGGTTGGGAAGATCCTCTGAAGAAGGAAATGGCAACCCACTCCAGTACTCTTCCCTGGAAAATCCCATGGATGGACGAGCGTGGTAGGGTACAGTTCATGGGGTCACAAAAGTCAGACATGACTGAGCGACTTCACTTTCACTTTTCTTTCAAGAAAGGAGTACAGTTAATAAAGGAGCAGTACAGTGGAATGAGCAGGCCAAGGTGATTTTGGATGTACACAGCAGCGAGCAGCAGCTGGAATAGAGACCTCAGTTCCCTGACCAGGAGTCCTAACTGCTAGACCACAGAGTCCAGCAACTAGGGCATAAATCCTCAGTCCTTGCTTATGTTGATCAGAAAGAATTCTAATGAGGAGGTGGCAGGCGAAGAGAAAAGTAAAATGTTTATTGGAAAAGCAGAGTGCAAGCGGAAAGACACACAGGTGAGCTCTGCAAGAGAGGTGTGTCTTTGGGAAGTTTATATCCTTTATAAAGGGATAGTTTTTCTGAATCTTTTTCTTCCCACTGACCAGTTGTGTTCCTCCCCCACCGAACCTCGCCCCAGCTAATTTGTCTCAAGACCTTTCCCTAAGTGCGCCTGGATAAGATGGATTTCCATGCAAAGGCATCTGGGAGGAGAGAAGCAAGACTGGCATCCCCTGAATTTTGATTCCCAAAGAGCCTCTATGCACAGGTGTACTGTCTCCCTTGCCCCAAGGAGAGGGGCTATGTGATCTCTTGATCCTTTACTCAGGCAAGGTCTAGTCCCTCTCTGTTCCTGCACGATTGCTTTCTTAATGTGTCCACAAGAGACTAAACCTGGGTATTTATCCCTGCTTCTGTTGTTACTTCCATTTCAGAGAGCAAACAGGAGGCTGAATGTAAATTCCTAACCTGGAGCCCACTGATCTGACTCAGACAATGCAAACAGGAGGCCAGTTTTAAGGGTCAGGCCTGAAGCCCATTTTTCCTGCACCATGAAGTGTAAGCAGGGGTGCATGCATGGATGCTAATTTGCTCCCGTTGTGTCCGACTCTGTGGGACCCTGTGGACTGTAGCCCTCCAGGCTCCTCTCTCCATGGGCTTCTCCAGGCAAGAATACTGGAGTGGGTTGACATGCTCTCCTCCAGGGGATCTTCCTGACCCAGGGATCGAACCCAAGTCTCTTACATCTCCTGCACTTGAAGGAAGGCAGGTTCTTTACCACGAATGCCACCTGGGAAGCCCCGTGAACAGGAGGCTGGTTATAAATGTCTAACCTGGAGCCCATCTGTCTCCTGCCTCTAAAGCAAACAACAGGGATGTGGTAAGAGTAATAGAGGGATGTTGACCCTCTGTGCTAAGTCACTTCAGTCATATCTGACTCTGTGACCCCGTCGACTGTAGCCTGCCAGGCTCCTCTGTCCATGGGCTTCTCCAGGCAAGAATACTGGAGTGGGTTGCCATGCCCTCGTCTAGGGGATCTTCCTGACTCAGGGCTCAAACTCAAATCTCTTATGTCTCCTGCATTGGCAGGTGGGTTCTTTACTGCTAATGGCAACCGGGAAGACCCGCCACCGACATAATTAGAGGCTAGGGCTAAGGCAGGAAGGGAGGAAAGAGCGGTCCATGAGTGCGATGCAGGTAGAGTATGGAAGCAGGATCAGTGACAGGAGAGAAGCTGTGGCTGTGAAGGACAGAGGTTATGACAACACTATTGGGAAACAGGGAAAGACATCTTGCATCTCTTCCTCCATCCACCTCCCTGGTCTTTTACCAGAATCTCCCCCTGGTTGAAACCAACCAGCAGCCAGAGAGCAAGGGAAACCAGCTGGGTAGGACTAGAGAGTGGAGCAGAGCATCACTGAGCATGGACGGCAGATTGGAGAGCTTCAGAACAACGGTGAAAGTGGATAATTCAGTCCATCACAGATATTCGTAAACATATGCTTTTAGTGCCCCAATTAAAAATAGACATTTGCACACAGAGGTATTGGCATGAAAAAGGTAGCTGAGGAATCCTTCCAGGTCTGGAGTAGGAGTTTCGATCAGACGCCCCGGATTCCACAGATTCAACTTACCAGAATGGTGGTGACGATGAGCGTTCGGTTGGCAAGAGAATCGGTGATGTTATTGGACCTGTCTTTGTTGCCATCCGTCATGTTAAGCCCACTGTTGGAGTTCCAAATCCCGATCTACACAGAACACATCACATCAGAGGCTGCTGACTGTCAGTGCTGGCGTTTATGCTAAAGAGAGGCCCCTTCTACACCAGGAATGGGCACAGAAGTCTGGGAAGAGGACACCAGGGCACCATTACAGGGGAAGCTATTACATGTGGGAAAACAAAACAGTGGAAGAACAACTGCGTATGTGGAACAGAAAATCTGTGCTATGTGGGGTGGAGGTAGGGGAGGTCTTTTTAATTTATTAAGTTCAGTGTTCTTTTCTAAATTAAGAATTAGTAAATGAGTATCAGATTTTCTTCCAATACGTATTTGTTGAACACCTACGTATAAACCAGGGATTCTTCTAGGCATCGGAGGACGTATCAATGAACAAGAGAGGCAGAGACTTCTGCCCTGGTGGAGCTTACATTAGACTGATGCAGAGCTTACGTTGCAAAGTATTACCATCAGTGCCTTTAAAACTTATGAGAAATGGGACGGAGGAGGCAGGGTGGACAGTGAAGAAGCTGGGCATCTAAAAGGGAAAGATAAATGGAACAAAAAGTGTGGATGGGCAGGAGACCAAGTTCTAGGTCTGTCATTGAGGAACTAGTGCTGGGTGAGGGTGTCTCTCGTAGACTCTGGTAGAACGCTGTTCGTACCTTCATTGTACCTCTGTTACAGACCTTCTTCTGTTCTTATCATCTGCTTATCTTCTTGTTTGTTCACTTGACCATGAATGCCTTTAGTGAAGGTATTACTTCTATTGCTTATTGATCTCTCTGTCGCAGAACCAACCATTATGATTGGCAGTCAGTGAAGCCTACTGTTCTTTTAAGAAATGGTAACACCAATTGCCTCCTGTGGCCACCTCATTTTGGGTTATTACAGTCTGTAGAAGTAGATTGATTTGTTCTGCCTCTGGGGCAATCTAGGAGCAGGGCCTTAGGGATCTGGCTCTTTGTCTGAAGTCTTCTGGAAGCATTTAGTGACAGCCTAGTGAGGTGGAATGCAAACCTGATTGCTGGGTGACCTTGAACAAGATACTAACCTTTCTGAGCTCTGGATCTCCACCTATAAAATAATTTATAGGGATGTTGAGACCATCAAATGAGTAGATGCATGTGAAAGTACTAGTATATGCTAAGAGCTGCATGAACGTTAACAATAAAGGAATGTTAACATTAAAGGACTTAAAAATGGTTGCTCTAGTAATTTCTTTAAGCTTGCCCTGTTATGAAACAACTTGGAATCATTAGTGAAATCCTTTTTCTTTGAAATTTATAAGCTGATAAAGGGTCTATGAAAAACAGGGACAGTTTAGGAATGCCAGTACTTGGATGCAGTCTGCGATGGACAGGGTAGAACCAAGCTTGATCTCTAAATATACTCTTCCACTGGGAGGACGTCTGGCTGGGCAGAGTGTGAGCTTTTCGGATGGACTCTTGTCCAGATTCTAATTTTGCAATTTACCAGCAGTGTGATCCTGGGGAAGTTAACTTCTCTATCAGTAAAATGGAGACCATGGAACTCTTCTGATGATTGAATAGAATTTCACCTGTAGGAATGTTAGGCTTCTTTCCTTTTCTATTTGCTTAGTTTGACTTACTGCCCAAATGCAGCAGCTGAAAATTGATTTAGCCCAACAAATAATATAAATTCTTGGAGGTAGTTTCAAGGACTATTACAGATTTGTTCATCGATGTGAACTATTTCAGTTTCACTGTCTTCTTTCAATACTTAATAAGGGCTAGCTCAGTAGTGAATAAGGAGACAGGTCTAGGTAAATGGGTTTTGGGGGTAGTTTTTGCATTTGAAAGTATTTTGATCCTGTCTGTAGAGAGAGTACTAGAGGTAGGCTTAAGCTGTAGGATTACAGCTTTAATGACCATTCAGTCTTTCCAGGATCAAGTGTAATATCCGTCACTTAGAATGCATGAAACACATGCCTGCTGGTTGAAGAACCCTGACTTTTCTTTGTCTGGCTTTGAACTCAAGAAAAAGGGAAAAAATTTTTTTTCTTCCCTTTCTTCTGAACTCCACCCCTCTTCTCACTTTTTGGGGGCAGGGACCCTGGCTTCCAAGAAATGTATCTCTGACTAGCTACAGTAGAGAGTCTATGAGTTTTTAGCCAAAACTACTATTTAGGTTGTAAACAGTTGAATTTTACGAAGACCGTGTTTCAATTGGCCCTTGCTGTGTTTTTAATTAAACCTTGACTTAGGCACTGGGGAGAGGGGAGCCTAATTTTTAATTAAATATTGAAAGCTGGAGAAAATAATGGCATTTTAGCCAGTTTGTTAAGAAGTGAAGTGTGTTCTCAATAACTCTTGATTTTATTAAAGTCAAGTGTTTAAAGGACTTACACTAATATTTGAAATGGCAGGCCTGATTGGCCTTGCAACATCACTCTCTCTTAAAATACAAACCTGAAATTGTAGACAAATACACCCCACAGCTTAGTATCTGGCTTTGCTTCTTTTACCAGCCTCACTAAAAAGGTGGAAGGTATGATATCTTTGCTGCTGCATTTGTAACCTAATGAGTCCCAAAGTACCAAGCAGTGTAGACTTTCCTCCATAAAATTAGAAAATAAGAATTTTTCCTACCGTTGGTGTAACAGAAGTGTCCTCAAATCTACACTGAAAGAATATCAAGAAAAGGTAAAGATCAAGTGATTCACGGGAAGTAGAGAGTTTCCATATGAGGGCTGAATGACCTCAGCCTTGTATTTCCAAACATTTTAATCAGCAAAGCAAGTTGAGTGTGTATGTTTGCATACAGGGGTATGTGTGTCTTTTAAACCAAAGTTGTCAACTGGCTTTCCCTTTTATTTAACTGAAGTAAAATAACACGTTAACAAATGTCTCTTTCTGAAAAAGCAAACTCCCATGATTCATCCCCGCTGGGAGGCTGTTGTTCAGTCACTAAGTACTGGTGGAAGGACTAGATGCCTGGATATTCAGCATTTAGCATTTCAGTCCTGTCCTCTGACCTTGGAGGATTGCCTCTAGGAAGCAGAACCTTCGTTTTCAAACTGTACAGCAAAAGTGGTCAGCAGTAATTTACCAGTGAGAAGCAGTGGGAGGTGGATCAATTACTTGTGGGGCTGCTGCTGCTGCTGCTAAGTCGCTTCAGTCGTGTCCGACTCTATGCGACCCCATAGACAGCAGCCCACCAGGCTCCCCCATCCCTGGGATTCTCCAGGCAAGAACACTGGAGTGGGTTACCGTTTCCTTCTCCAATGCATGAAAGTGAAAAGTGAAAGTGAAGTCACTCAGTTGTGTCCAACTCGTAGCGACTCCATGGACTGCAGCCTACCAGGCTCCTCCGTCCATGGGATTTTCCAGGCAAGAGTACTGGAGTGGGGTGCCATTGCCTTCTCCAACTTGTGGGGAGGAATAATAAAAAACTAAGTAGTCTGATTCCGTCTTCTTTCACTTTGTAAACTGGCATGAGGGAGCAGTCATTTATCATCTAGGACAACAGAGGGAAGCATTTGAAAATGAGGACTTAAGTGCAATTAAGCAAGCCTTTTTTAAAAAAGGTAATGTGACAAAGGGATTCTCAGAAAGTGGCTAAGATCCATCTCTCAAACCTTGAGTGACTCACGCAAACTCAAAATCCAAAGTTGTTGAGTGACATAATCCAGTATCTAGGGGATAAAGGTGACTCTGTTTGCTATATGACAAGTTTTATAAACATATGTTTTAGTGATGAGCTTTGTAAAGACCACCATATCCCTTTCTTTGAAAGAACTTCAGGCAGACTGTTCTCGTTTGAAAAACGTCAGTGTGTAGAGAAGCGCTTTTGGAATTAGAATGCAATGGGAGTGAATCCTTCTGCTGTCAGGTGGAATCTTGTAGGGAGAGGACAGTGTGTTGGTTGGGTCTCAATTCTTCTTGTGCTAGCACTCAGATTACTGCGAATTGTTGATAAACAGTCATAACACAAAACAGCACACCACAGTATATACAGCTTGCAACAATGGGTCAGCAGAAGGAAGAGGCACAAAGGCATGGAGGAAAGCCAGGAAGGGCATCCTTGGGAAGTGGGGGCGAGTATTGCAGTTTAGTGACAAATAAAGGACATTCCCCTCCCCTGAGGATAATTTCAGGACTTGGATTTCATTCCCAAGGATATTTTGTTTGAATTAATTCAACATTGCAGAAAATGCCTGGAGTCTCAAGCTGGATTAGTGTAATAAGCTTTTTTCTGGGTACCAGCTAGGTTCATCTATGTATTAGCATAGAGGAGATGGGATTGTCTTCCTTGTGACTTTGGTAGCCCGATTCATCGAAAATTAAAACAAGGTTATTAAACCTGTGCTTATTTAAACTTAAAAGCAGGACATTTTGGAGCTCATCTGAGTGTGCTCCAAAAGGGAGACAAGGCTTTTGACTACAGGGAGAAACTGTTTACACTTTCTGTGACTTAACTCATAATTCAAAAGATGAAAGTGAACCTGACAGACCGTTAAGTTGAACAACCTGGAGTAATTTAAGGTCCATATGTCAATCAGCAGGTAGTTTAGCAAGTGGTTTGAGGGAGATAGACTGAAAGACAATGTTTGCATATTGCTGGGACATTTTCCTGATCAGAATGTTTGTAATGTCTAACTTTTGTTTCTATAATAAATCTGTGCACATTCATTGACAACATAATACTGTACAATAAGCTATGAAATAGTAGGTGTAATGATTTACAAGACAATCTCATTTCCTTTTCAAAATCTCTAATGTTTTTGTCGTCTGGAAACTGTGGTTTTAAAGCAAATTATGAAACAATATGCACTGACAAGGTTTTGTTTTTCTGCATAAAATGAAGATGGTGTGTAATAAAAGGGAATTTCTGAAAATGGATCATATATTTTGTGGTGGTGACATTGAAGGAGATGTCTCGGCCCCTTGGAGCCTTAGCCTATCTGACTAGTCTGATGGATCAAATCTATTGTAATTTTTCCCCCTTAGGGAAAAAATATTTAGAGTCATGAAAGAATATAAATGGACCAGTGTCTGCTTCTGTTGCAGCTACCTGCTTTTAGTCCTAACAGGGACTGGTCCTACCCAGGAGAAACAAAAATAATCTAGAGGGAAATATTTAATCCATCATTATTTAATCCACCTCAAGTCTGTTTCAATTCCCAGGCAATGTTGTTGAAAGACAACATATTCAATCACCCATGTTCTCCCTTCACGTGGAATTTCGCCTCTAAACTGCAATTAGAGAGCTACTGGTCTGACAAAACTGGAAGGATGTAGGCTTTTCCTTTGGTATTTCCCACCCCACTCCCGGATTTCCTGGAGGTTTTCTCCTTGTACAAACCTTCTTCCACACTTTATATAAGTGTTTAGACACTTCGCCAGCAGCCTTGGTTTTCAGAGGGGAAAAATAAAAATAGCACTTAATTAAAATGGAGCATGGAAGCCAAAAGGCATCATGGCACGTGAGTGCTCACAGTTACACCCCCCACCCATTGTTTGGAATCTTGCAAATTCATTCAACAGAAAGCCTGAGAATAGGTACAGTAAAGACATGAACCAAGTACTTGGATCCTACAGAAGTTACTTCTCCTTGGTGGTGGAATCTGATTTTCACTTTTGCTTTTGCATGCCAAAAAAAAAAGGCAAAATTCTTTTGAATATGCACACCTATGCTGCAGAGCTTAAGGTCTTCATCATTCCTGTTAAAGTGTCAATCAACCAACACGCACATACATAGACACACACACACACATTATTCCTTAGTGAGAAGAAAATGTGCTTATTATTCTTTGACTAGGTGCTTCTGGGGATTAGAAACTTGAGTGAAAGTGAGAAAATAGGCTTTTTTTTTTAAAAACAAAACAAAACAGTTTTCCTTATGGACCCTGCAAAAGGCTGACATGAAAAGATTGGGCATTTCCTTCCTTGCCACCTGAAAGCGATGAGATGGCTTCCCTCACTGCCTTAAGGCTCAGTCAGCCTTAAGGAACTGAGCCCGAGTCGCCTGAAGAAAGAAAAGGTATTGCAAACAATGAAGAGATAGGAAACAAACTGAGAAAACACTTTCATCTAATTCGATTTTGCCTTTGTTAGAAAAACACCACTAGAATGTGCATAGTATCGCCGTGTATACGTCGCTGGGACAGCACAACAGCTCCATCTACTTTGTCACAAGCCTGAGCCAAAAAGAGTTTCCTTAACAGACTTCCTTCTTGCAGTTCCGTACTGTCAGTGCCGTGGAGAGGGAGACAGAAAAAGCAGGTATAGAGACGCAGACACTTTCTTTTAAACAGAACTCTTATAGCCTTTTCGTCTATAACAAGCATGATTTTCTTTCCTTTTGTTCCCTGCAGCCCAACGTCCACATTCCATTACAGAAGTGAGGTGGGTGCCTTGTGCTTTGTCAGAGTGTGTTAAACTAACAGAAGAGGGGATGGGGTGAAGAAATGAGAGAGCAGAGAGGACAGTGAGAGGGTAAGGGAGACAGAGAGAGGAAGAGGCAGAGAGGACAGCGAGAGGGCAAGGGAGACAGAGAGAGGAAGAGGCAGAGACGCGCGCGGAGAGAAAGAGACGGAGGAGGAGACGAGTCCAAGAAAGAGGGCGCTTTGGCAAGGGGAAACGAGCGTGACTAATATGGATTCTCAAAGTTGTGGACTCATTCTTTTCCTTCAGCACTGCAACACCAGAGACTACCTTTTACATGCAGCCTAATTCATCTTTGTTTGTCTTAAGGAAGCTATTTGGCAGTGGGGCAAATGTGTCTCGGTGGCTTCCCTGGTGGCTCGATGGTAAAGAGTCTGCCTACAATGCAGGAGACCTGGGTTCAATCCCTGGGTGGGGAAGATCCCCTGGAGGAGGAAACAGCAACCCACTCCAGTATTCTTGCCTGGAGAGTTCCATGCAAGAAGGAGCCTGACGGGCTACAGTCCATGGGATCCCAAAGAGTCGGACATGACTGAGCGACTTCCTTTTTTTTTTTTTTTAAATGTGTTTCGGTTAACAAAAGCCACAAAACAGAAATGGAAACCTTATCTCATTTTAAAAATCAATCTCAAAGCAAAACATTGTTTCCAAAGATGTTCTTTTACATTAAGCATAACTTTTTGTCCACTTAAAAAAAAAAAAAAACAAAGGAAAACAACACTGGATTATAGAGTTTAGGTGTTCAGACAATTGTTTTTTTTTTGGGGGGGGTCAATATCTTTTATCCCTAAGGTTCTAAAAGTTAAAATCTTCACTATAAGTGTTAATTATCCCAATATATAGTGAATTCACAATATATATTGTGAATACTAAATTGGTGTCATAAAGAGAAGGCAAATTCTTTTATTATTATTATTTTTAAAAATAGTTATATTATTATTATTTTATCTTTTGGCTATGCTGTGTGGCATGTGGGATCTTAGTTCCCTGACCAGGGATTGGACCCTTGTCCCTCCATTGTGAGTGCAGAGTCAACCACTGGACCACTAGAGAAGTCCCTATTATTATTATTAATCAATTAAATAGCTTACAGTTGCATTGCCCTAAATAGTAACTTGAAATATTGAGAGGTTGACAATTACAACTATAATAATCCTAAAATCAAACTCAACATTAAAATACATTGTTAAAGCATATTTCCTCATAAAATTAAGGATGCAAAGTTAGTTTGCTTCAGGAAGCCTTTTACGTTCTGCTTCATTCTGTCCTCTGTCACCCATCTCAAAATGGAGTACAATTAAAATTCACTTTTGACCCTTGGGTGTCATTCCAAAGATAAATCATTGACAGCTTCTGATTTTCCAAGTCTGAACTCAATTTCTTAGAACCTGTGAGATAAGGGGCTAATGATCCCCACGCCTAGGGCGGTATGTATGTATGTAATAATAGAATCATGCTTGTAAATATGCCAAGCACTATGTAGCCATTAGCATTGCTGTTGATAACACACATAATTTAAGAATCTAGTACATCAACATCAATTTGCAGATCAGAGAGAGTGAGCTAGAAAACTGGACATAAATGAATAGGCTGAGAAAATAGCTCCATCATTCCCGTACTTGTGCAAGCAAAATGCATGAGAGGTGCTCCTTTGTAATTTCCAATTTTATCATCAAGGAGGTTACCTTTTCAGTTCCTTCCTCTTTGAGACTAATAATGTCCAGATCAAAATCCTTCCTCAAGCCATCGGTTTTATTGAAGGTGATCCGCCCAGTCAAGCCATCCCACTGAGCCTATGGACAAAAGGAACATGGCGTTACTGTTTAACACTTACCGTCCTTAACACTGTCAAAGTTGTAACACCTCAGATTTATCACAGTATCCAATTATTCAGTTTCATCATGGTGTTACAAACCATTGTGTTAGTTCAGTAACTTGATAGCAGAACACTTCGCTATTTTATCAGCACGCTCAGAGGTTAAAGTGTCTGCCTCCAATGCGGGAGGCCCGGGTTCGATCCCTGGGTCGGGAAGATCCCCTGGAGAAGGAGATGGTAACCCACTCCAGTATTCTTGCCTGGAGAATCCCATGGACGGAGAAGCCTGGTAGGCTACAGTCCACGGGGTCGCAAAGAGTCGGATACGACTGAGCGACTGAACGGAACAGAACGGAACACCTTCACTGGAGAAGGCAATGGCACCCCACTCCAGTGTTCTTTCTGGAGAATCCCAGGGACGGGGGAGCCTGGTGGGCTGCCATCTCTGGGGTTGCACAGAGTCGGACACGACTGAAGTGACTTAGCAGCAGCAGCAGCAGCAGCAACACCTTTACATCAGTCAAATCTGTAATAGTGACACTCTAGATGGGGGAGTATAGAAAGATTGACTGTAAAATGGTCTGCCCATGGACTAAACAAAGTCTGGGAAGCCACAATATTTGGTTTTCCAAGGTCAATCCAAATCCATTTCAAGCGACTGCTCAGGTGAAGTAATGCCCCTTTTTGTTCTTCGAGTAAAGGATATAATTCATTGACCAAGGGTTGTTTTTTTTTTTTTTTTTTCCGAGCAAACAAAAGCTGAGGAAGTTGGTTACCACTAGACCTGCCTTACAAGATATGCTAAAGGGAGTTCTTTAAGTGGAGAAAAAAGAATACTAAATACTAAAAAAATAGATGGATGCTAGCCGAATCTATGTGGCAATCAGTTCATTATATATGTAAATAAAACCATTATGCTCTTCATCTTAAACTTATACGGTGATTGTTTAGTCGCTAAGTCGTGTCCAACTCTTTTGTGATCTCAGGACTGCAGCCCATCAGGCTTCCTGTCCATGGGATTTCTAAGGCAAGAAGACTGGAGTAGGTTGCTGTTTTCTTCTCCAGGGGATCTTTCTGACCCAGGGATAGAACCTGAGTCTCCTGCCTTGGCAGGTGGAATTTTTACCACTAATCCACCTGGAAAGCTCAGATCTATACAGTGAAGTATGCTAACTATTTCTCAGAAAACTAGGGGGAGAAGGTGCATGGGAGAGGAACACAGCAAGAAGGCAGCCATCTGTTAGCCAGAAAGAGAGCTGTCATCTAGAACCTAACCCTTCTGCCTCCCTGATCTTAGACTTCCAGCATCTGGAACCGTGAGAAATAAATGTTTGCTGTTTAAAGAAAAATCCTTCATTTAATTGCATATGCAATTTTTTGTTTGTTTGTATAAGGTAACAATGGCAGATTCCAGAGACTGGGACATGGGCATCTTTTGGGAGACCACTTTTCAGCCTACCACATATATCAACATCATTTGAGGAATTAAAAATCACAGTAGTTTAGGACTTGCCTGGTGGTCCAGTGGCTAGGAATCTGCCTTCCAATGCAGCAGACACAGGTTCGGTCCCTGGTCAGGGACCTAAGATCCCACATGCTGTGGTGCAACTAAGGCTGCATGCTACAGTTACTGAATACCCTTGCCCTAGGGCCTGAGTTCCGCAACTAGAGAAGCCCATGCACTACAATGAAGACCCAGGGCAGCCAAATAAATAAAATAAAACCAATAAAACACGGTAGTCTGCTCTTCAGAAAACTCACAATGGAGATCTTAGGTCGTTTCATGAAATAAAAAACAGTGGCCCCAGAGGTTGTGAGGTTCAATCATTAGGCTATTCTTGATAACCTTGCCTAATTTGAGTTGACTTACAAATGAGGATAAAGGAGAACTCAGTCGTTTGTATGCACTTAGCTATTTTCCCTGTCCCAACTTCGCCAAATTCATTAGATATATGTAAGATGTGAAAAAGATCCCGAGAGCTGTACTATATTCAAAGAGTTCATGCCATGTGTGTCTGTTGAATATATTCACCCATTTGACCAAGAGGCAGAAGCAATGCAGTGGAAAGAGTATGGATTTATCACAGAGCTGGTTTTAAATCTCTGAAGTATGACTTCAAGCAAGTTACTTAACCTACACCTGGGTTATCTCAGGCTTCAGTGTTTATCCATACAGGGTTTTTGGAAGATTTAAATGGCACTTAATACAATTCTTACCACATAGAAAGCATTTAATATTTTAACGGAGATTATTTTTACAGCCATCTCTTACTTTTCTTCCCCACATTCAAAACTCTAGAATTTGGCTTTCATTACTGTTAATGTCAGTACTCACAGGTGTGGTCTTTTCTGGTCTTGTCTGTATTTCATTTTACAAATTAACATCAAATTCATTGTTCTGAAATGTAATTTCCTATTTATGCAATTTCTCTCAACACATAAAGTATATAATAAATTAATGTCACCTATAAATGAGTCTGAACTTGACTTTTGATGTTTAATTTTAAGTGTCAACTTGATTGGGTCATAGTATGCTGTTATCTGGATAAACATCATCTCCAGGTGTGTCTGTGAGGCTGTTTCCATTTGAATCAATAGAGCTCACTGCCCTCTCCAAGGTTAGGGGTCATTATCTAATCTATTGAGGGCCTGAATAGAACAAGGAACAAACACCCTTTCTGACTGTTGGGACTGGGGCTTCCACCATTGGCATTCCTGGTTCTCATCTTCTTGGTGCCAAGAAGCATCAGGAAAGAGAACTCCCAGTAGTTTAGAGTTTAGCAGAAATAAGCACATTAAATTATTTCAATGAATCACTGTGTGAGGATAAAAACTCTGCACATAGTAACTGAAGAAAGAAGTGTGGATCCTACTTAACCCAACTGCAAGAAAAAAAAAGGGCCAGGGAAGCGTACTTTGAGGAAAGAAGGCCTGAACTCTCAAAGGATGAGAAGTGTGCTATGCTGTGCTGTGTTAAGTCACTCAGTCGTGTCCGATGCTTCGTAACCTCATGAACTGTAGCCCACCAGGCTCCTCTGTCCATGGACTTCTCCAGGCAAGAATACTGGGGTGGGTTGCCATTTCCTACTCCAGGAGATCTTCCCAATCTAGGGATCAAACCCAGGTCTCCTGCATTGCACGCAGATTCTTTACCGACTGAACCACCCGGGAAGCCCTTGATGAGAAGTTAGTTGACCAAAAAAAGATTCACAGCCTGAGTAAAATCTGAAACACAAAACAAGTTGCATCTGCCATGGGTCCAACGTACAAGATAAGGAATGATGAGAAATGAGCCTGGGAAGGAGAGTAGGTGCCTGTTTGTAAAGGTGTTGGGAGTCACACTCATTGGCTTGGACTTTGCTCCACAGACATTTGGGAATCACTGGAGGGTTTCAAGCCTACGAGTGTCATGGGCAGGTGTGCATTACAGCAAGACATTTTGGCAGAACTGAAGGATAATGACAAGATTGTGAGCAGAAGGCTGGTTAGTAGGTCATTCTCAAAGAACAAAGTTTACAGAAATGTATTCTCATTTCTATATATGAACACAGCGGACAGCACAGTTCCTTCATTTCCCTGTCCCAACAACTTGTACACCACAAATACCATCAAGTATTAATAGAAGGAGTTCTACAGCAGGATAGATAGAGTTTCTTGAAGAAAATGTTGCTATTCAAGTTTTACCTAAAGAATATGCTATGCAATCAACTTGTCCAGAACCAACACAGCACAAAACCTATTTTCTGGCGATCATTCAGATCGAATGGATATCATGAAGAAGTACACTTTATCACTTGATTATGCTAGAAGATAAATCAATGTTGGGAAATGATATGTGGACAGGAAAAGCCTACACCTCTCATCTAAGCTGCTTATATGGCCAAACTCGATGTGAGTTAAAGTGCTATGACACATATAGAAAAATGCTTTTTTTCAATCCTAGAACTTGGTCTTCAGAGTTCATCGCCAAGAGAGACCATAATGCCAAACATTAGCTTCTGCTTTAAAAAAGTGATGGTGTATTTTTATCGTCAATACTAGTGCCTGTTGTTAAACTTTCTGAGATATAAGTAATCTCATTCTTTGCATTAGGGCAAAAACATCAATATGGAAGACAAGTAGGGAGCCTCCTCTTGTGTGTACTTAGACACACCTCCTGACTTTGTAATTTCCCTTTTCTCCTCATCATATCCCAATCCTAATTTTTGTACTCAGGTCACTCCTCTATATTTTGCAAGTCAAAGGCTGGCTTCATAGTTAACTGAGTTAACTGAGAGTTGCTCAATAAGTTATAGCAATAGGGTTATAGCAGCTGTAGGAGAGTGGAGAGCAATTTGTCTATGACTTTGGTTCAGTGCAAATCTCTACTGTGTTAAGGGTTTGAACTAAGTCAGTTTTCAAACCCCTTCTTCATGCTTCTAAAACATGTAGTTCCAACCCTCCTCCTGATATGTTTGGAAGGATATAGTTATCTCCATTAAGGTCTGTAGGATTTTCAGAAAGCTTTTTCCTAGAGGCAACTTCTCCTTCATGGGGGGCATGCTGTGAGTCAATTCGATACATTGTCCAGAGTTTATGGAGCTTTCTGAAAATGTGCAGAAATTGGTAGCATTTATCTCTTGATGTAGCATATAGTTCATAGCAAGGTCTTAAAACCCAGTTCAGAAATCCAATTTTATTTCCACTAAGTGTGTCTATTGTGTCCTTTTGTTTGGATTCTGTGGTGCTGGTTATATTCTTGAATTTTGTGTTCCAATCAGTGGTGCAGAGTAATTCCCACTTCTCATTTCTCTTCCCTGTTCATCCAAGTGGTAAAAAGTCCCCTTTTCATGCTCTAACAATGCTTCCTTTCCAGCCTCAATATCTATAAAGACACCCTGCCTAGTCCTTTACTGAACTGAAATATCTTTTGACCTTCAAAGTCCAGTTTCCCTAACTGCCACAATTACCTGTGTGCTTCTGCTTCCCATCCCTAGATGAATATTTCTTATATATTCTTTTTTTGTTGTTTTTCAAACTAATTGTTGATAAGCATTTACTGAAACACCAGTGCATTATTGATCAGGGTGAATAGACGATGACTATGATGAATAAGATCCATGAGGAATCCATTTTCTGAGACAAGCCTGAAGCACATGCAATTTAGATAATGATATATAATTATATTAGTCATAATTACAATTTGCTTGCCTTATGTAGAAGCATTTGCACAGAGGACAATTATAGTATACTTAGCTGAAAACAATACTTAAACTATTGTCCCTATTTTAGGAAATCGCTTTAATTTCTACTCTGCTTTAGACCTCTTGATAACAACTGCTGATAGCAAGTGAGTCAAATGTTGTGACCGTCTTTTCTCTTATAAGATACGCTATTTGATGGCCAAGAGACAAAAATCAAGAGATGAAAGAAGAAAGATGAAAGTTTTTCATTATTTTCACATTTTCATTAATGCTTTTTCATTTCTATGCTTTTTCTCAAGATGATATATATTGTCCAAATAAAATAGAATTTTAGTATTGAGGAAGAAAGTGGCTAGCATTTAACTCTTATAAGAGTCAATTTTTAACTTCACTTAGTTAAAATGATTTCATTCATTTTTTTTCCTAAAGGGGACTTAAACATGTAAAAGAACATAAAGCCCCCATTCCTAGAACTAGAATATTCCCTGACACACCCTGACACAATTTTCTCATTTTGTATGTGTAGTAAATAGTTTCCTATTGAAAGATATAATTTTTTTTTTGAGAACTGGATAGAATGTGCATTTCTCTGTTATGCTTTTTTTCCCTTTCTGTTTCTTTTCTTCTGATTCTGTTTTGATTCTGAATTTCGCTCAAGTATATCAGACTGAAAACATCGTGTCTAACTCATAGCTTGAGCTATTTCTCTGTAAAGACCGGTGGATCCACATCTGGTTGCAGATCATGAGCTGTCTCTGCAACGCTGTTTCCAGTGCGTGGTTAGAGGAGCTCTTTGTGGCTCAGAAGCACCTGGTCTGGGCCATGACCAGGTCTAGGGACCAGTGGGTATTTTAAGAATATAGGCAAGCACTTTGTGTGTTTTTCCAGTAGTCACGTACAGATGTGAGAGTTGGACCATAAAGAAGGCTAAGCACCAAATAACTGATGCTTTTGAATTATGGGACAGCAATGAAATCAAACCAGTCACTCCTAAAGGAAATCAACCTTGAATACTCATTGGAAGGACTGATGCTGAAGCTCTAATACTTCGGCCACCTGATGCAAAGAGTGATGCTGGGACAGACTGAGGGCAGGAGGAGAAGGGGCTGATAGAGGATGAGCTGCTTCAATAATATCACTGCCTCAATGGACATGAATTTGAGCAAACTCTGGGAGAGAGTGAAGGGAGGTAAGCCTGGCATGCTTTGTGATATACTACTTTAAGCAAAATTTCCAAGTTCTTCTCTTAAATTTAAGACCTTGAACTAATGTTAAATCAATTTATGGATAATTTCTAGAAATCTAGATAATTTCTAATATAATATAGATACATCCCTGTCCATCACCAACTCCCGGAGTTCACTCAAACTCATGTCCACAGAGTCGGTGATGCCATCCAGCCATCTCATTCTCCGCCGTCCCCTTCTCCTCCCGCCCCCAACCTTTCCCAGCATCAGAGTCTTTTCCAGTGAGTCAACTCGTGGCATGAGGTGGCCAAAGTATTGCAGTTTCAGCTTTAGCATCAGTCCCTCCAATGAACACCCAGGATTGATCTCCTTTAGAATGGACTGGTTGGATCTCCTTGCAGTATAAGGGACTCTCAAGAGTCTTCTCCAACACCACAGTTCAAAAGCATCGACGTGCTCTGATTCATGGGGTTGCGGAGAGTCGGACACTACTGAGCGACTGAACTGACTGACTGACTGACTGACATAATCACCATTTTGTGTGTATGCACATATATGCATATATACCTTTATTGTTATTTTTATATGTTATAAAAAAGCTGTACCTTTGGGTCATGCTAATGAATATGTTTATATTTACTATATTGAAAAGGTGTTTAAAAGATGTATGTGGCCCTAGGGCATTTCCTATATATATAAAGTAATGGAGTATCCTTTTGTTTTTAAGGTAAAGAGAAAATATGTACCAAATTATGAGAAAGTATAGTGAACAGAAAAATATCAGTGTGGCTAGTACAGAAGGTTTGAAGGAACTCTTATTTGCACTGAAGCATAATATTTGCACATAATGAGTCTGGGGAAGAAAGCAAAGAAATGTGTGAAAAATTTGGCAGTTTGCTCAGTTTTGACAAAGTTTATTAATAAGATACTTATTTTATTATTTTTTTGGCTATGTGCACAGCGTGAGAGATCTTAGTTCCCCTCTGCAGGGATTGAACCTGGGCCCTGGCAGTCAACATGCCAAACCTTAGCCACTGGACCACCAGGGAATTCCCAGGGGATGTATATTAATTTTGTGAGTACTTTTATGCCAAATGCTATATGAATGTTAGAGTTTTATTTTAAAATCACAGTTGGTCTCAGAGTACTTAATCTGCTCTTAAAAGAAGAGATAAAACTTTATAATTTACCTCCTGTGTAATCTGCTCATCTGTTCTCATCATCAACAAGTGGTTTCTGCCTTATTCTCATGTTTGTCTGAAGACTTTGCTGGAAGCTATAGGCTGATAACTGGATCTTTTTCAAAGAATAGCACTGTCAGAATATCATGGAAAAATGGCACCTGATACTCTTAGCTGTTGTTACTTTAGGAAACGGGGTCATTGATACAGGCTTTGGAGCTTAAAGTGATATCATTTAGCCAACTGTGAATGTAGCAGGGACTTCCAGGACTCCTTTTAGTAAGTCTGGAATAGAAGACCTTATGAATGCAGAATGCTGACCCAATATCTGGGTATATAAGACATAAGGAGGATTAAATGAATAGTGGGGGTAAATCTAACTGAGATTATTTGTTTTTGAGTACTGCCAATATTTTTAAATGCTCTATTAAGGCAGTAAGATATATCCTTTATCTTTATCCTTCAATGTAATAACCTATAAATGACACATTCTTTATATGGTAATTTATTTCCCCTTACTCCTCAGAATTCAGTGTCAACTCACTAGTTTTTATTGCAATGTGATTATTTGCATAAGATCAATAGACATCTGTCTTCTGTTTTTACCAGGACACAGTTTGACAAATGGGTTCTGTAAATAATTTCCTGCCAAGGTTGCCATAACTGAGAACAAATCTTAATTAATTAGGTATAGCAAACCACTAATAAGAAACAAGTGTTGCTCTTCATATTTAAAATCAAGATCTAGTCCTCTTAAGAAACCCACCTATTATTTGTTCTGTGGTTTATAGAATCCCATGAAGAAGGTCATTTACTGGCAGGACAGGAAATGTACCAGAGTTTGGGCACTCGAACAAATTCACCAAAATGTGTAGGTACTGTGGAGATGAGTTTCTTGTGTTCAGTTTTTTCTCTGTGCTTGGTAGGGCTAATAATGGCTCCCAAATTCCAAGTGTCCATGTTTTAATCTTTAGAGCCTAGAATGTAGCAAAAGGGATGTCATTAAGTTAGGGATTTTAAAATGAGGAGGTCATATGGCTTTGTCTGGTGGGCCCAGTGTATTCACAAAGGTCTTTATAAGAGAGATCCAGGAGACATCAGATAGAGAGAAGGAGAAGGGAAGAGAAAGAGATTGAAAGATGCTGCATTGCCAGCTTTAAAAATGGGGGAAAGGGTCCACAAACCAAAGATCACAGGAGCCCCGTCACCCTCAAAGCTGGAAAAGTCAAGGATACTGATGTAAAGAGTCTCCAGAAGAAACCCACCCTGACAACATTTTGTCACTAGCCCAGTGAGATTTGTGTCAGACTTCTGACCTCAGAGCTGTAGGAGAATAAACTTATATTGTTTTAAACCACCAAGTTTATGGTGATTTGTTTAAGAAGCAAGAGGAAATTAATATTCCAATAAGAGCCCCTGAAACACTTCTGAAACAAGAGAGGCTTTATGAAAATACAATCAGAGACTCCTTTTGAAATTTCCATGTAGAAATTAATTTTCTGACCTTGCTGCTACTGCAGATAAGTAGCTCAGTCGTGTCTGACTCTGTGTGACCCCAGAGACGGCAGCCCACTAGGCTCCCCCGTCCCTGGGATTCTCCAGGCAAGAACACTGGAGTGGGTTGCCATTTCCTTCTCCAATGCATGAAAGTGAAAAGTGAAAAATGAAGTAGCTCAGTCGTGTCTGACTCTTCGCCTACCAGGCTCCTCTGTCCATGGGATATTCCAGGCAAGAGCACTGGAGTGGGGTGCCATGTCCTTCTCCTTTCTGACCTTAGTAGCTGCTAAACAGAAGGTCTGAATTTGCTGGTCATACACAAAGAAGCTTAAGTAGTTAATCAGAGCTCTTACTGTACCCATGTACATTAATTAGGTCCAAACACAATGACTCCAGACTTTTCGTAACATGAATAATCTTCAGAGATTATTGATGATACAAGAGGGACTGTTGAGAAAATTATCTAAAACTTGGAAGTAAAACAAAAGGATGACTGCATGTGGCTTTTAAGGTCATTCAGGGTCATTGTCTAACGGGCTCACCCAATGATGATTTAATTCTCTAGGGGTTCGTTCATTTGTTTGTTTTACTATTTCCTATTGTTCAGGGTCAAGACTATGAAATTATATGTTAACTTGTAGACTTTTTGTCCAATAGAGATACAAATAATTTATGTCTGGTACAAGAGATCACCTCAAAGGTTATGGTTTTATTGTTCTGTAGGACAATAATCAGTTTTGACTCTAACCCAGTGTTCTTTTTTCAGTTAGCCTCTCTTGATGGGCTATATAATCACTCTTTCTTTAACTTCTTTTTGAATCAGCTTCACTGTCCCTTTGGTTCCATCATTAAGGAATTTATTTCCATCATTATTCTATCAGTGTTTTCACAGCACATGTTTACATTTGTATGAAAGTCATGTTGATAATGTTACAAAGTTATATATTGACTATAGCTAAGTGAAGGAGATCCAACCAGTCCATTCTAGAGGAGGTCAATCCTGGATGTTCATTGGAGGGACTGATGCTAAAGCTGAAGCTGCAATACTTTGGCCACCTCATGCGACGAGTTGACTCACTGGAAAAGACTCTGATGCTGGGAAAGGTTGGGGGCGGGAGGAGAAGGGGACGACAGAGAATGAGATGGCTGGATGGCATCACCGACTCTGTGGACATGAGTTTGAGTGAACTCCGGGAGTTGGTGATGGACAGGGAGGCCTGGCGTGCTGTGATTCATGGGGTCGCGGAGAGTCGGACACGACTGAGCGACTGAACTGAACTGAACTGAACTGAAGCGATATGTTTATATTATCTCCTTTGATTCTCACTGGAGGCAGCCAAGGTAAGTGGATTGTTCCCATTTTAATGAAGAGGAAAGAGACCCTAGAGTTGGTAAGATGCATTGGAGGGATTCAAAACCATGTCTGAATCATATTCTTTCTCCAGCACCATTCTTCATCCCTACAGATAAGGTCATGGGAAAGAAAATGAAGATGGGTAAGCTAATCTCTCTCACTTTAAATCCTCACACATGGGTCAAAAGGAGAAGATATTTTCAAGCCAAGAAAATTAAAAAGATTAAAAAAAAGAAATTATAAATGCAAGTATTAAATCAGTATGAAAATTCTGACTTCCCTGTAACTCAGTGGCATATTAGAAGCCTGTGTCACCCAAACTGACCCAGCTTTAATCTGCTAGGTTTAATCAGAAAGACAAAAGCCTAGCTTTTGCCCTAGCTTCTTGGATCCTATTTCTCAGTTTCTGTGCTTCTTCTCTGCAGAGCAGCTTCTCCTGAAAGTTGGTATCATATAGCTGGAGACTGATGAGAGCCTGAGTCAAAATAAACCAGACATCAGCCTCTTCTGTGTAGTTCCTTCCTTGTGCTGCTCTGTGCTTAGTCGCTCTGACTCTTTGCTACCCTATGGACTGTAGCCTGCCAGTTTCCTCTATCCATGGGGATTCTCAGGCAAGAATACTGGATGGGTTGCCATGTCCTCCTCCAGGGAATCTTCCCAGCCTAGGAATTTGCACGTAGAATTCTGTTGCTTTTCATTTTGCTTTTTTTCAAAGTTTTGAAATTTTTACAATGTTGTGCTTGTTTATGCCATATGGTGGTTAATATTCAGGGCAAGGGGAATGTCTAGAAAGTGTCTGGACTCTTGGTTTTATGCTAGTTTGGCTAAAATGCTCCTAACTTTCTCTCTATGACTGTCCTTTATTGCTCTTCAGAACCTCATTCTACTTGCTTGCAGTGGATTAAATGGGTCCCAGGATGGTCCTACTTTCTATGATTTCCAGTTTGGATTTACCTGTGTGTGGCTGTTCATTGACTCTTTACTGAAAATGCTGGTGACTTTTGCTGACCTAAAACTGAAAAGACAGTGGAACATGTTTTAAAGTCCTTTATCTCCAGTCACAATGAATCTCCTTCCTTGGAACTTTCTTCCTGGACAACCCTCTCTGATTCCATTCTCTTCCTTATTTTTCATCAAGCATACCTCTTTTTCTTATTCTGAGGTAGCAATAAAGCCTTGACTCTTAGAAAGCACATGGCAACGTGTGAAAGAATCAATTTATGGTCCAGAGAGCTAAGTGGAAAAGGAGAAGTTTTCAAGTAAAACAGGATGATTTAATACAACCATAAATTAATATGCTTTTAGCAGCCTAACAAAAAAAAAATCCCGTATGGCATTTAAAAAATTTAAAAATACTGCTGAAAGGCACTTCACTGGTCTTCATATATTGTTCATATACAAATTTTAGTCATAAACCCAGCATTATAAATAAGATGCGCTTCAATAGAGTGATAGTTCATTCTAATTGTTAGCATGTTTTGATGTCTGAGTGTGGTGCATCAGGAACAGTTTGACTTTGGGATCAAATGATGGGGGATTAGCTGGGTGACTCTACATCGCAAAGAGTAGGGCAAGACTGAGGGACCAACAATTTCACTTTAACTATGAGCAGATTACTTAACTTCTTCAACATCCATTTGCAAAAATTAACACTGTCTCTGACTAGTTGTTGTAAATATTAAAGGAGATAATTCTTCAAAGCTTCTAACAGGATCATCAGATGGAAGTTCAATAAAATTACACTTCCTTTCTTGTCTTGACCTAGATAAAAACTCCTCAACTCTCCCAACAGATATAAGATCACTTATAGACCCTTTTGCAATGATCCTTGCTCTGTGTCAGAGCCTTCCTTTATGCTGCTTGTCAGTGAAAAACTAACTGCCTTACTACATCATCAATTACATTAATGCAGTGGCTGTCAAATTCTAATGAGCACAAAATCATTGGGATACTTGTTTAACGTGAGAGCCAGGGATCTGCATTTTTTTTTATAAGCATTCCACTTGCTTTTGAAATCATGAAGAAGGTCCTCATACTATACTCTTAGAATTACTGAAACACGGCTCCAAGCTTGTCAACTGTGTGGACCCTATCCTATCTGTATCTGTTGAATAACCTCACCAAAAATTACCAGTCACCAATCATTGAGCTTGATTTCAGCGACAGACTTCACAGTCTGATGATTAAGGTACCCGTCTGTTTATCTATCTGTCCGTCTGTCTAGCAGTCAATCTATTTATCAAGTTGGTCAAAAAGTTTGTTTGTAAAGTGTTACAGAAAAACCCAAATGAACTTTTTGGTGATCACAGTATCTATCTATCTATCATGCATTTGTCTACCATTTATCTATGGATAGGGAGTATACATTATATAAAATTGAAAAGTAAGTGAGTGGGACTGATAAAATTTTACAGAATTGGGAAAAATTATTAATAGGTGTGGATGGTATAGCCAGTGAAGTTTTTAGAAGATGGAGATGGAACTAGTCATCAAAGATAAACAACATTTGAAAAAAAGCGTAAGCGTTTGCCTGCAGTGCAAGAGACCTGGGTTCTATCCCTGGGTTCGGAAGATCCCCTGGAGAAGGAAATGGCAACCCACTACAGTATTCTTGCCTGGTGGGCTACAGTCCACAGGGTCGCAAGGAGTCGGACACAACTGAGCAACTTCACTTTCTTTCTTTCTTTCTTCTTAAGTCTCTCAGTAAAATATTGATCTAGCAAAATCTGTTATCATGCACTTTGGCATATATTGATTCGATCTATACTCTTATATCCCAAGAAATTTTGAGAAATAATACAGATGCCTCTGGGAGAAGACAGGTGGTGTATTATAGGCAAAAGAGATCCACAGAGTCTTTTCAAAGTCTGTGCTCTCCTTGAGAAAATAGATTTGTCCCCAAAGATACTGATTGCTATAATTGTTCTTGGGGTCACACTGACCTCACAGGTCCTCTTTTGGAATCTAGAATTAATCCCTAGCATGACCCCAAACCAATTTGATTGTTGCCAGTGTTCCCTCAGTGAAGCACTATCCTGGTGAGAGATTAGATTCCTGGTATGGCCAGGAAACAATATTTTTAATTGAGACAATATTTTCAATTGCCTAGAGAATAAACCCCCACCTCTCTAACACAGTCCAAAGCTCATACATTAATGTGGAGCTGAATTAAGCCTGGAGGTTTCAGCACTTTGCCCATGGTCCAGGGACTCCTGTGTGCTGCCAGACGCAGAAGCATTTATACTGATTTCTAGGCATTTCCCAGTGCTGCTGCAAAATGGCCATTATAACAGTTGGAGGGAAAGCTATGACAAACCTAGACAGTGTATTAAAAAGCAGAGATATCACTTTGTCAACAGAGATCCTTATAGTCAAAGCTGTGGCTTTTCCAGCAGTCATGTATGGATTGGAGAGTTGGACCATAAAGAAGGCTGAGAACCGGAGTATTGATGTTTTTGAATAGTGGTGCTAGAAAAGACTCTTCAGAGTCCCTTGGACAGCAAGGAGATCAAGCCAGTCAATCCTAAAGGAAACCAACCCTGAATACTCATTAGAAGGACTGATGCTAAATCTGACATTTCAATACTTTGGCCACCTGATGAGATCAGCTGACTCATTGCAAAAGACACTGATGCTAGGAAAAATTGAAGGCAAAAGGAGAAGGGGTCAGCAGAGGATGAGATGGTTAGCATCACCGACTCAATAGACATGAATCTGAGCAAACTCCAAGAGATAGTGAAGGACAGGGGAGCCTGATGTGCTACAGTCCATAGGGTCACAAAGAGTCAGACAGGACTCAGCTACTGAAACCCAACATATGTACACAGCTGTTTCAGAATCTTCTTTAGAGCACTCCCTTGAAACAACATTTTCAATTGCCTAGATAATAAACCCCCACCTCGCTAACACAGTATTTACTTCTCTTCCCTGCTGTTTCCTTTTTATCCCCATCTCTAGCCATATTTTACCCCAAGGGCTACACGTGAAACTTATGTTTCAATCCGGGGGATACCTCCACAGACTTTGTGCATATTTATAACTTACAAATTTGTTTACAGTGTAATCCTCCCAAGACCAGGGATGGACATCAGTTTTGCTCTATCCCCATCACCAAAGATAAGGCTTGACACCTAGTAAGCAGTCCTCATTATATAATTACTGAAAGAGCAAAAGAATCTATCAAGGTCAGTTCAAATGTCTTCTCTTCTCTTCTCTGACGCTATCCCCAATCCTTTCAGTCAGAATACATAGCCTTTCCTCTCAGATTAAATAATATTATATTTATATGCAATTTTAGCCTGTATTGCAACAGCCTTGTATTACAGTTCAGTTCAGTTGCTCTTTGCGACCCCATGAATCGCAGCACGCCAGGCCTCCCTGTCCGTCACCAACTCCCGGAGTTCACTCAAACTCATGTCCATCGAGTCGGTGATGCCATCCATCCATCTCATTCTCTGTCGTCCCCTTCTCCTCCCGCCCCCAATCCCTCCTAGCATGAGAGTCTTTTCCAGTGAGTCAACTCGTTGCATGAGGTGGCCAAAGTATTGGAGTTTCAGCTTTAGCATCAGTCCTTCCAATGAACACCCAGGATTGATCTCCTCTAGAATGGACTGGTTGGACATCCTTGCAGTCCAAGGGACTCTTAAGAGTCTTCTCCAGCATCACAGTTCAAAAGCATCAATTCTTAGGCGATCAGCTTTCTTCACAGTCTAACTCTCACATCCATACATGACCACAGGAAAAACCATAGCTTTGACTAGACGGACCTTTGTTGGCAAACTAATGTGTCTGCTTTTTAGTATGCTGTCTAGGTTAGGTGTGTATATTCCCCTCCAGCTTCTGACTCCCTTAGGGTCGGGGGCAGTGTTGTAGCCATCATTTACTTTCACTGCTCACCTCACTTCTTGTACCCAGCAGTGTTGCACACAGAGTGTATCCATAGTATATACTTAGTGCTGGGAAAGATTGAAGGCGGGAGGAGAAGGGGACGACAGGGGATGAGATGGCTGGATGGCATCACTGACTCAGTGGATGAGTTTGAGTGAGCTCCGGGAGATGGTGAAGGACAGGGAGGCCTGGCCTGATGCAGTCCATGGGGTCACCGTGTCAGAAACGACTGAGTGGCTAAACAACAGCAACTTATGAGTTAAACTGAATTTCTGAATAAGATCTTCCATAAAAAATCTAATACTACAACTTTAGAAGATGTAAACATTATATATTTTAATTAGAAAATCTTTGGAACAACTCGAGCTCATCTCTGCTAAATCTTCCGGTGTCAGAGACTTTTGTGGTTCTGGCTTGCTTGTGTGAGCTCTCCTGTCTGACTCTGGAACCCCGCAGATTGTAGCCAGTCAGGCCCCTCTGTTCATGGGATTTCCCAGGCAAGAATACTGGGGTGAGTTGCCTTGTCTTTCTCCAGGGGATCTTCCTGACCCAGGGATCGAACCCCCACCTCCTGCATTGCATTGGCAGGCCAATTGTTTCTTTGCCATTGAGAAAGCCCTATTTTGCTCAAGTTCAGTGCCCTGTAGCTTTGGTTTCCTTGCACATAGCAGGATTTCTGTTCTCTAGGATAATCATTTTACCTCACAGGGCTTCTGTGTCTTGTATAAATGAAGATATTGAATGGAATAATATCTGAGATTCAACCATTCTAGTCCTTCCTCTGTCTGGTTTGGAAATTTGCCCAAATTCTCAGGCCACTCTTACTTACACAAGCCTGTATGCAACAGTCTTAGGAATCCATCCTGGACCTATTTGAAAATGAACACTGTGCTTCTGAAAGTCAAAGCAGAAAGATGGCCAGTCTAAGGAGAAATATCCAGGTCTCTAATGAATCAATTATAATGTAATGCTTAGAAATCATTTCAATATGGAACTAAGTCCCCTCTTCCATCTCTCTACTCAGCCTACTGCTTTCAGCTCCAGGAGACTTGCTGAATTTACTCTTTTCTTGACAAACATACTGTTTTCTTAACCACCGAACAAGTAAACGTAGCTTTTTAAAAGATTATTTTAAATTTGAGCTCTAGGGGTCTTTTTCTTATTCTTTGACAGGGTCTTATACTTTAAATCCCAAGTGCTCACCTACCTACAACTTTTTAACTAACCCTTTTGCAACTGTGCCCACTGGAGCACGAAGAAGTAAATGGGATTTGCCTAAAGCAATATCATGATATTTTGGCAGAACTGCTGAGTAAGTCCTTCAGTTTTGTTTTTCTAACATCACATTAAGCAATACTATTTCAACCCAAATGTTTTGCAGCATTTATTTCCTCAGGATGAGGATTCTGGGGTTTAGATTCATTCAGCGTCTCAAGAACTTCCAGTCAAGTGAAGAAATGAGTCAAATAAATCCCATGGCATTACATGAAACTGCCTCAAAACTACAAGAGACTTAATTAGACTGTGGTTATTTGACTTAATGATGTTTTAAAACAATATTCACAAATTGTGGGTGAGAAAAAAAAAATTGCTTCATGCCATCCTTCAAAGCTGTCGTTTGCAGAATTGCTTTAAGCAGGAAGCAACATGCATTACTCTGCCTATTGTAGAATAATTAAGTTTGAATGGTTAAAAAGTCAATTGTTTTGATACCATTACAGTTCAATTGAATCACGTTGATTAGAATAGGTTGGGCATGTTCTCATTTAGATCCTTCTCTCTCTTGGTCTGGAGCAAAATTTATTATCGGCCATCACCGAATAAAGTCTTCTAAAAGAAGAAAAAACCAATTATGAAAGATGGGCTTTTCAGATCTCTAATTAGCCAACCACTTGGAAAGTATATTAGTGAAAGTACACCTGTGGTTTAATTTTTAATAATGTTATTACTGCCACATTAAAAATACATAAAACACCTTTCAGGGAAGGGGCGCACAGCAACACAGGAGCAATGGCAGGTTCCCTGCTGCTTCGTACTGACAATGCAGCGGTGAACTTGGTTCTCTTCCAGTGTGAAGCCTCATCTTCAATGGCACAGTTGCCAAAAGTCAGTTTCTTTGTTTTGTCAGAAATTTGTGACATTGTTATTAGTCCCCTTAAAGCTTTTGGCAGATTTATCCCCAGACACGTTTGAGCAATTGATACTGAATTTGATTGATTCCGGAAGAGATGTGGAAAAAAATTACATGATCAAATAGTTTATGAAGAGATGCTCTTAAAAGATGTGCACCAGATACTGATTGTTTCACTTCTGCGTGGCTTACGCCCAACCATCACCCAGGGTGCAGTTACCCTGGGGCAATGCCTTAGAAACCCTCCTGGACAAGCCAGTTGCCAAAAGCTGCTTGCAAAGAGGTCACACTCCAATTACTAAGACAGGCTGCTAATTTCCATTGATGTAAATTCGGTGAGCATTGGGAATACACGATCATGTCATATCTGCCATCAGTATTTTGCTTAGCATTAAAAGAAAATGCATATTGGCAAAGACTTGAAGTGTGGCATCAGATCCACATATCCACAGGTTCTGCATCTGCAGATTCAACCAACTGTGGATCAAATGTATCAGGAAAAATTCCAAAAGTTCCAAAAAGCAGAACTTGAATTTACCGCCTAAGAACAACTTTTTACATAGCATCTACATTGTATTTACAATAAATTACATAGCATTTACTTAGTATTAGGTACTTTAAGTAACCCAGAGATGATTTAAACTATACACGAGGATGTGCGTAGGTTATATGCAAATGCTACACCATTCATTACACAGTGACAGACTTTATTTTCTTGGGCTCCAAAGTCACTGCAGATGGTAAGTGCAGCCATGAAATTAAAAGACGTTTGCTCCTCGGAAGAAAAACTACGACAAACCTAGACAGCATATTAAAAAACAGAGACATTATTTTGCCAACAACAGTCTGTATAGTCAAAGCTATGCTTTTTCCGGTAGTCACATATGGACGTGAGAGTTGTACCCTAAAGAAGGCTGAGCACTGAAGGGCTGATGCCTTTGAACTGTGGGTTGGAGAAGATTCTTGAGATTCTTGGAAAGCAAAGAGATCAAACCAGTCAATCCTAAGGGAAATTCAGGAAATCAGTCCTGAATATTCATTGGAAGAACTGATGCTGAAGCTGAAGCTCTGATACCTTGGCCACCTGATGCGAGAGATGACTCACTGGAAAAGACCCTGACACTGAGGAAGATTGAAGGCAGAGGAGAAGGGGACGACAGAGTACAAGATGGTTGGATGGCATCACCGACTCAATGGACATGAGTTTGAGCAAGCTCTGGGAGAAGGTGAAGGACAGGGAAGCCTGGTGAGCTGCAGTCCATGGGGTCGCAAAGAGTGGGACATGACTGAGCAACTGAACAGCAACACCATTGAAAGGAGATCAAACCTGTCAATCCTAAAGGAAATCAACCCTGAATATTTATTGGAAGGACTGATGCTGAAGCTAAAACTCCAATACTTTGACCACCAGATGCGAAGAGCTGACTCATTGGAAAAGATCCTGATGCTGGGAAAGGTTGAAAGCAAAAAGGAGAAGGGGTCAGCAGAGGATGAGATGATTAGATAGCATCACTGACTCATTGGACATGAATTTGAGTAAGCTTCAGGAGATACTGGAGGACAGAGGAATCTGGTATGCTGTAGTCCATGGGGTAGCAAAGAGTTGGACATGGTTTAGGGACTGAACAACAGCAGCACCATTTAATATAAAGGACTGGAGGATACACATATTTTGGTATCCACGGGGGTCCTGGAACTAATACCTCCTGGATACAGAAGACGGCTGTATTTTTTCCTGTATCCTTGTAATTCAAGCCAAAGTGCCTTTAATGGACCCTTTGAGGTTGGCTTTGCATAGTCTTGAGAGTCCCTTATACCGCAAGGAGATCCAACCAGTCCATTCTAGAGGAGATCAATCCTGGATGTTCATTGGAGGGACTGATGCTAAAGCTGAAGCTGCAATACTTTGGCCACCTCATGCGACGAGTTGACTCACTGGAAAAGACTCTGATGCTGGGAAAGGTTGGGGGCGGGAGGAGAAGGGGACGACAGAGAATGAGATGGCTGGATGGCATCACCGACTCTGTGGACATGAGTTTGAGTGTACTCCGGGAGTTGGTGATGGACAGGGAGGCCTGGTGTGCTGTGATTCATGGGGTTGCGGAGAGTCGGACACGACTGAGCGACTGAACTGAACTGAACTGAACGTGCATAGTCTAATGTTTGAGAATTTACAGTGGCTTATTTGTTTTAGTATGTTTATTCAAAATCTGTTTCTACTTTATTGTTTCATGATTATTTGCATTTTCATTCCTTTTCATTGTACTATGACATTTGGCTTAATTCTGCCTATATATATTAACCTCTCCATTTCAGTTGATTGTTTACCCTGTTTGGGATGCTTGGGGTAACCTAGTACCCCAGTGTCATCTTGATAATCTCTAATTGCCCTTTAGATTTTAGGTTTTATGTTCCTTCCTCCAAGAAGCCCTAAACCTCAAAGTCTGGGTTAGGAATTCTTCCAAAGCTTCCCCATTTGTTGTTGTCATTTAGTCACCAAGTCAGGTCCAACTCTTTATGATCCCGTGAACTGTAATCCTCCAGGCTCCTCCATCCATGGGATTTCCCAGGGAAGGATACTGGACTGGGTTGCCATTTCCTTCTCCAGGGGACCTTCCGGGCCAGGGATCAAATCTGCATCTCCTGTTTGGTAGGTAGGTTATTTGCCACTGAGCCCTAAGGAAGCCCAAAGTTTCCGTATAGTGATTTGTAAGTTTCACTCTGAAAGTGTGCATTGGATTGGGTTGATCGCTTACTTGTTTTCCTCTCCTCTTTTACTACTGACTTGTTGAAGGCAGTGTATCAGTACTCTGTAAGACTTACATGTTCTTATTGTTTGTAAGTCTGTCAGCTAAATATACTGAATGGAAATTTCTTTAATGGAGGCAGTTTTGACATAAAACAAGCAGCATAGATTTTTGGCATCACAGAACCCCAGAGTCAACTCTTTCCTACATTTTGTCAGTTGATCAAGTGGAGAAGGAAATGGCAACCCACTCCAGTATCCTTGCCTGGAAAATTCCATGGATGGACGAACCTGGAGGGCTACAGTCCATGGGGTCACAAAGAGTCAGATACGACTGAGCAAGTAACACTTTCACTTTTCAAGTTGATCAAACCAACTGAATTTCACTTTTCTTGTTAGAAATGTTGTCAGGAAAAGCATTTTCATATCTAAGGATCAAAGGGTGACCAGAGGTGATCTGACTCTTTTTACCCCTCAGAGGTTTCCATTAAGTGCAGGGATTGAATTCAATCCCTTTCTCTAGAGGTGCTATGCTATCTGTAAAGTAAATCTTAGAAAGACAAATGTTGAATTATGAATGAATTATGTAGAAAGCATGTATGTTATAAAGTTATTTGCCAATTCATTTAGGATGTGTCCATCTGCAAACCTGCTGGCTTGGATATAGATTGGAACCCCAATAATACTGGGTAGTTCAGCTGGTAAAAGCAAGCATCAGCTCTGTAGTTTTCAAGAATTGGGTGTTTGAGATGGAGCAGGTGCTTCAGTTCTGAGTTGGTGTTTCTCTGGTAGCAAATCATTAGGTGATCTCGTGCAAGGGTTACAGCAGTTTTAATGGGACAAGGGCATCGAAGTGAAAGTGTTATAAGGGAAGATTAAAATTGGAATTGGAACCCAATCAAGCAGTTTGCTGAGAGAGATGACTTGCTTCTATCATGGCCCTTCTTTAAACTCCCTTGAAATAGAGGACATGCTCTAGCCTTTGAGGGCAAGCACTTTATCAGACTTGCTCCAGAGAAAGCATCGCCTGTTTTCATTCTTTTGGGCATCGTCTAGCCTTTTCTGAGCTTAAATCTTACTTGTGCTTTACACTGAGGCCAGAAGGTTGCCAGCAGTTTTCCTTGGATCAGAAAACGCTGTAAAACAGGAACCTTACAGCATGATCCAGGTCCTCGGCTATGATCAGAACTGGGCAATGTTCTTGGGAAAGACATAGAAGTTAGGATAAAGCCAAGTGTTTGCCTCTTTGTTTGATTGAAGCATATCTTACTCACCTTCCCTCACTCCAATGCTGAGAAGGCAATCTCAATAAACCATACACATGTCCCCATCTTGGACTGTGCTTCTAGGGCAGCGAAAATTTGCTGTAACTTGTGTCAATCTGTAATTTGCTAACATTATATTTAAAATCGGGAGGATTGCTGCCATTTAGTTGGCCATTCATGTTAAAGATGATAGTATCTTCAAGATAATATGGAAAATTTCCATTAGGTCAGAGAGAGGGTAGGAAGGTTGGAATTAGCATAATGATTGCCTATGAGCTTATATCATCTCCTTTAATCAAGTTTTATCTCCTTTGTTATCTACAGGAAACAGTTTCAGGTAGGTCAAGGTTAGCTGTTAGTGGGGAATCCAAGCTTAACTCAAGTTGTCTCATTTCAAAGACTGTTTTTACTGTTTTTTTTTTTCTGTCTTCCTTTACTTCTTCCTTTTTCTTCATCAATTTATAAGGTCAGTTTAAAAATGATTAAGATACATTGATTTCACTGATAATCAGTAATCTCATCAATAGTCAAAAGTCAAAATTGCTGGACTTGAGTCTTTCCTAAGCTAGTTTAAAAATTAGTAAAAATTCATCTCAGAAATAGCAAAAATAGAATGAATAAAAACAGTTGCATAATTTAGTTGGTAAGTTTGACCCTATGTAATCATCAACATATTATTCACAAAAGTCTGAGCTGTGAATTGTAACAAGCTAGACATATGTGGAATAATTGTCTAATGCTCAGGTAACCTTTCACAGGCAGACTTTCATTTACTGTCTTTATTTTCAAAATGTTTTGTTGGCAAATCTTACTGATAAAAGAGCTACAAGGGTAATTGCAGTTCTTGGCTGAATGTGTGGCTTTGTGTAAAGACATTCTGTTTCCATTGCTAATAGTAGCAAGATGAAAGAAAATGTGTAATTTTTGAATGGGCAAACTTCCTTGAAGTTCAAACATAGGTCAACAATTTGCCACATTTACAAATCTTGTTATTTCTTTAAAAGTAATACCTTGCAATTGTTGGAATTGTCTTTTAAAATATTTGACAGTGACCACATTCATCACATATATTGATTCAGGAAAAAAAAAAGTTTATTTTTCAGTTCCTTGCCTCAGAATTTTAATCACAAATACTGTCACTCCATGATTAGATTCTTTTGTTTTTGGTCATAAATCATGACTAGATTATTTGAGTAAGTCTAGATTCTTTGGTTAATTAGATGATGTTGTTACCAGCCTGTCAGACTTTGGTTGAGAATATTTACTTTAAAAGGGTATAGGATATTTAGAATGAATATTTTTTTTAAGAGTTTCTCTGAAAAGACATTGCCTTTACTGTTATTTATCATGCCACATACACTTTAAAGTTGTATTTACCATGGAATCAGTGAAAGGAAGGAATGAGTTAAAAACAAAAGCAAAAACAAAAACACCCTCTAACATTTATACCCAAAAGGTCAGCTTCAGTTATTAGTGTCAAAACCTGACTTTCCAAGGCAAACCTTAGGCTCATCAATTTACATAAAAGCCAACAATGAACACTGGCATCCTTTTCGCCGAGTTTTCTTTCCTAGGCTGCACACCAAGAGAGTCAGTATTCACAAGTTATTTTCCAGTGATAATTAGCTTGACATTGAAATCACTGGTTTGTAATTTCAATAATGCTGACAACTAAAGCCTGGCCGTGGGCTGAACTTGCTGTTTGGCCCAGATGGGACCCGGAGAAAGGTGACAAGATGTTGAACGGGACTTGCCCTCCTCCTCTGTAGCGCCCACGGCTTTGCTTTCCTCATAGCCCCATCTCTCCTGCTGTTCCGAAAATTAGGGGAAAAGAAAGGCTGGATCCAGGCCTTGCTTCTTTCCTTTCTCCTGCTTCCTCTTCCTCCGCAGGAGTTCATGGCTGCTTTGTGTGGCTTTGTTAGATCTTCACTTAGGTCTGACAACTGGAGGGCAAGAGGCCACGCTTATTTTGGCTTTGGTCTACTAATGTCTCTTTTAGTCTCTTCCCGACTGTGAACATTGATGAAAATTTACTTCTGAATAATAGCCCCATATGAAAAGCATGAATATACCTCATGTCATTGGTTAGGGATGACTTATGCAAGATCCGAGGGACAGAGGAAGGGCCGTGCAGTTCAGTGTCATCTTAATAGCTCAAATGCCATCTTTCTCAAGCTGGCATAAGAGTTATCCAAGTCTCTGGAGGTTGAATGTGGGAAGTAATTGTGCTTTTGGCCACTTCAGTGGGTGATCTTGGTGCGTACTGTGAATGTTGTGTGTGCTCAGTCCTTTCAGTCATGTCTGACTCTTTGAGACCCTATGGACTGTAGTCTGCCAGCTCCTCGGTCCATGGGGATTCTCCAGGCAAGAATACTGGAGTGGGCTGCCATGCCCTCCTCCAGGGAATCTTCCCGACCCAGGGATCGAACCCGTGTCTCCTGTGTCTTCTGCTCTGTAGGCCAATTCTTACCCACTAAGCCACCTGGGAAGCTAGAGAACCTCTAGCTTACAGAATTGCTCAGAATCATTAGCACAGCATAGAAGATACTTTCGTGAACTGGCCTCTGCTCATGATTTACTCTCAGCCACCAGCAAATCTCCAGTTATACGGAATCAGAGTGCCCCTCCCCACCATGCTGCCTGCAGCAGTCCAACTCACTCTCTAAAGCTTAGGTGAACCTTCATTTTCTCTGAGAAAGCTTTTAAAGCAATTCACAGTGCTACCCCGTGACCCTCTCTGAACATCGAAGATGCCTTCAACCTATAATTCAGCCCAGACTAAGGCATATCTTTGCTTTCATGTCTATCATTATATTGGAATCTGCTTTTGTTGAAGTCACAGACCAGCTCTCACTTGGTTATGGAGACAGTTCTGGTCAGAGCTCCTAGCCCTTAGCATGTCTTTTTTAATACTGATTATAAAGTAAATGTTTCAGAGTAATCTTATTTATTTTATTTCGGAGCAATCTTGGTAAATGGTACATATTGGTATTTGGTCTTTTATTAAAGGGTTCTACTCTGGAAGAATTTTCAAATACGGGTGATGAGGCGGACATCCACTTCTGTCATTGTTGTAAAGAAGTCTAACCTTTCACCTTAACTCTCAGCTGATGGTCTTGCTTTTCTTTTTACAGAACAAGCGAAGTGCTGCGCTTGGACCACCATGTCTGCTGACCTATCCATGGGCGTCTGCGCTTGTACTCTCTGCTTTCCCCCCATAGCTGCAAATGAGCTCTCTGTGCTCACATGCACGTGTGCACCAGACTTTCTCGCTTCTTACCGACACAGTGAAATTGTTCAGCGGTTTCTCTCCTCTCTTTCATTATCAGCTTGCTCCTGTCTGACTAGGTCACTCCAATCAGCATACACACATTGCTAGAAAATATCTCATCTTTGGGAAACACTCTCTCCATGGCATGTCAGATACACTAGACAATTCTACAATTGCTATTTCTTTTCATTCTTGCAACTGTGTGAAGTAACAATCATTAGCCTTGCCTTATGAGACGAGGGTGTGAGGTTCACAGAGCTACTAAGGATTCAGACCCTTAATTTTTGACTCCAAATACAGCACTTGGCTGAGAAAATGACCCAGTGTATTAGCATGGTATCCAAGGAACAATATGGAGCCAGTGTGTGAGCATCCAAAACGTTGTTGTTGATGTGTTTTTGATGCTCAGAGACTGCTGTGCCTACTCCTCTATCTCAGTTTCCCCAACTGCAGTATGAAGGAATTGGGAAATTTGCCACATTTCCATTAACCTTGAACATCCTACTGTTCGATGATGCCATTTAGGAAGTATCATATAAAATAATTCTGCCAGAGGGGTCAAGTTGCTGCATCACTGAACTTTCAGAGAAGTTATGAGTTACTGTGTTTTCAGTCTAAGGCTTTCCTTTTTTTTTTTTTTCCTATTCTTTAAGTGCAAATGACAGTAATGAGAACCATAGCCGACACGGTCGTATTTTGCATCATCACCGGTCAAAGGGAGCCAGATGCAGTAAAAACCCCGATCATATACTTCAGGGCAGAGCAATACTCTTGGCCATTGGCATCAGTGCCTTCTCAGGCTCTCATGGGGCTAAAGCACAGCTACACCACACAGGATTCTGAAGAGCTTTGCTGATGCTTTGAATTCCACAGGATTATTTGAGATATTTCAAAGATAAATAAAAGCATAGACATGAATAAAGTATACTCATGAGTTTGGGGGAGGGTATGCTAGTTGGATACCACGAGATAGAGACTAAGGCTCTATCTAAGCATCTTCAAATTCTGAAATCTTAGAGAGGCAGTGCATATACAGACTGAGACCATTGACTTGATATTGTTCTAGCTGGATGGATGAAGTTCCACCTAGTAGGCTTCCCTGGTGGCTCAGAGATAAAGAATCTGCCTGCAATGTAGGAGACACAGGTTTGATCCCTGGGTTAGGAAGACTGCCCTAGAGGAGGAAATGGCAACCCACTCCAGTATTCTTGCCTGGAAAATCCCATGGACTCAGGAGTCTGTGGGCTGCAGTCCATAGGGTCGCAGAGAACTGGACACGACTGAGCGTAGCATATCCACCTTGTAAACTCTGGACAACGATTCAGCTTTGCTAAGCCTCTGTTTCTTCATGCAAAATGAAAATAGCATTCATAGGGCTGTTGTGAAGATCAAGGAAACAAATAGATATAAAACTCTTTAAAACGTGCGTTTCCTAATCATTCTTGTCCAATAGTTACTATTTCCCTGCGAGGCCTCTGAACACTCTCTAACACGTTAGGGTAACTGAGAAAGGTATGCACCTTAAACCAACACTAAGCTTGGACATTAGTTCCTTTTTCTAATCAGTGTATGATCTCTCTGAGGACAGTCGGCCTTTGGCACCTGGAAGGATGAAACCTACATCCCTCCTGCCCTTTAGGTAGGCAGTTAAATGAGAGGATTCTCTACCATTGAGCACTAAACAGACCCCTGGCTCATCAGAATCCATTTACCAGTCACCAAATGCATGTCTTTTTTTTTTGCTTCTGATAACTTCAATTTAATGCAATCCGAGTGGACAAAGAGCTCCCAATGTGATTGACTTTCAATTCTAAAAGATATCATCACTTACCTTTGTCCACTTGTGAAATATTTAAGGCTGTCCCCCTCTACTTTGATGGTCAAGACCACAGTTATTTCTGCATTCCTCACAAGAAAAGCACATCAAACTATTCAGTTGATGGCTCAGTTGGTAAAGAATCTGCCTGCAAAGCAGGAGACCCCGGTTCGATTCCTGGGTTGGGAAGATCCTTTGGAGGAGGGAAAGACTACCTACTCCAGTATTCTGGCCTGGAGAATTCCATGGACTGAATAGTTCATGGGGTCTTAAAGGACAGGACTGAGCGACTTTCACTTTCACCAGAGAAGAGAAATTTTATATCCTAGTACTCCAGACTGTAAGCTGAGCTGATAGCTCTTATAATTGGATGGGTAAATAGGGTAAATCTGACCACCAAGTTTATATAGACTTTACTTCATGGGCTACCAATAGGTTGTGAGTCTATTACTCTGTACAATGTTCCTAGGTTGTCTGACATAAGGCAAAGAAGAGACTTTGGGAGTTGATGAGACTATTAGGGTGAAAAAGTGGTTGATCAACCTCCCTTCTATTTTTAGGACACTTTAAAGACATAGAATTTTGAACTCACAGAGACAAAATGTTGATGTAATTTTCTCAAAAGTCACATAGCTCATCAATAGGACTAAGTTGACACTGAACTGTTTCTTGATTTTTAAGACTCAAGTATACTGTTGTATGTGTTTGTATGTGAATACATACATGTGTTACAAACATATCACCTTAACACATTATGACAGTCAATGGAGAGTTGATATACATATAAAACAATGCACATTATTAAGCTTTCTTTTTTTAAATGAGTCATTCTGCTCCAAAGTTATGAAAAGCAATGACTTGCTAAGTCAAACACACAAATCTAACAAGGGAAAATAGTGCTCCTGACTTCTGGTTTTCTGCATTAAAAAAAAAAAATCTGAATTTAAATATTATTGTCAGAAACGTTGTTTTAAACTATGGCTGCTATAGACTGATGAGCTGTAGGTGTCAGTATTCAACCGACCTGAACACAACTGGAAAGCATCACCTCCCTTTTTATTTGTAACTCCAAAAGGGTTTTTATTAGTGGGATAGTGTTTGACAATTCTCTCTCTAGGTTTTGTTAATTGATTCATATACCTTGTTCATAATTTTATTGATTAATATCAATGTTTCACACCATCAATTTTTTATGCATTGTTGAGCACATGATTTCTAGTCTGGGATTTCTGAAAAAACAATCAATCAATTATACTAAATGAATCACCCCGCACATTTTCAATATTAACCTTTGGCAAGGAGTCTCCCTTTTTGCCTTGAGTGCCTGAATAATGGGTTCCATTAGCAATGCAGTGTTTGAAAACAAAGTCTGCATATTGAAATGGCTGCCTGGTCACATTTCAGAAGTGTTGCAGTCATTAGGGGATTTATTCTCAAATGCTGTTCATATCGAAAGGGTGAAAACCTTAGAGTTATGAGATGTGAGTCTGAAAAAATATATGGTCACGGTCTGTGCTACCTCTCTGGTATACATTATTAGGTCTTGTATTATGTTAACTATTATCTTAGCTATTGTATATTGTCAACTATTTATTTATTATGCCTTGAAATATAATAATTGTATACTATGCTGATTGTGTCCACCATCTTTTCTCCAATTAACTGTCAATTCCTTGATGGCAAGAAATGGTTTACTTATCTTTGAGGTCCAATGCCTGCATTGGATAGACATCCAAAATATAGGTAGGAAGCATAGTTGGATAAAGTAGCACTTCCAAAAGTTACACACTTTTAAGTAGGAGAAAGGCAGAGGGAAGGTGGCAGGACCTGGGAGTTAGGGTTTTATTCCTACCTGCTGTGAGACCAGTACCACTGTACAGAAAGTGTTACAGAGGAGAAACATGTGCCCCACTCCATCCTCCAATTCCCTTTCTTCTCATTCTAGAAAGAGCTGGGCAAGGGGACTGTCTAGCCTGCAGGTCAAAGAAGTAAAATCCTGTGATCTTCTCAAGGTCATGATGCCTAGGGTTGGGGGATTGGAGGCACAGTCAGATTTAGTTTATTTGCGCCCCCCCCCAAATCAACTCTTATATAGCAGTTCAACTCTAAGGAGATTTTTCTTTGAATTTTGAGGGCTTCCCTAGTTTAGAAATTGGCCTGTGAATGTACATGAAGAGAAATGATCCTTTAAAGCGTTTACTGACTCCTTAATTAATACATTCGAAAACCTTCATTTTGCTAACATTTTATCATGAAATACTAAGAGTAAGATCAAGAAATAAAAATACCTTGGGGGAGATGGTGCAGAGAAAAGAGAACAGAGAAAGAATTTTATGTATTTCAAAAACTTGTCTGCACCTGATTCTGTCTCCTGAATTAAAGAATTAACAAATGCTATTCATTGTGGTATTATTTCATTTGCTTTTAATTAAAGGAGGCCCACTCTATATCCATTGTACAAATACACCCTTGATGGACTAACTGTACACTTACTGTCTTACTCAGGTCCTTAGAGTACGATACAATGACAAATATCTGAAATTCACCCTTCATTTAAGCAATGTGATCTCTGTCCAGTCACCCATAATTTTAAACCAGTTCTCAGAAAAGCTATTTAAAACAAAATCTGAAGTATGCATAATAATGGTGAGGAAAATAAACATTAAGCAAAGGAAGAAGTGATAAACATAACCTTTAGACCACAGAACTTCTTTGTATGTCAGCTATTTCAGGAACTGAAATGATGCATTTATCATATTTTCATCTGTTCAATATATAATTATTTTAACTATTAAGTGTGTTGTTTATAACCCATTATCTTGCAATAACAGCTTGCATGGATCACTGCATGATTTAAAAATATAATGGCTTTCCTTGCCAATATTTGATTTCCAACTTTAAATCTGCTGACTTTAACTATATCTTTGCCATGAACTCTGGGTAAACTGTTTCTTATTTCCTAAGACTTCATCTTAGAATATGCACTTAGCTTTTCTTTTCTCATAAACTAATTTCCTTTGGCACTGGTTTGTGTGATGGCATGTTTCCGAAAATGGGGTGAATTGGCTTCTGTGCTTGCAAATCAACTAAATGGCAGAAATACAAATCTGAGACTCAGTGGGTGGAAAGTGGGTGGGAATAAGGTGCTTATCTAATTATTTAGATAATGTGATCAATTAAATCTGGAAATCAAATCCGTCTGTCTTAAATTACTTTGGTCATATTAATAAAATTTTGTCTTTATTGGTTATATACTTATTGTAGTTAATCAACATGCTCTTTGTTAATGAAGATAAAAATTCGGATTCCACATGGGTTAGATTCATACCTTTCCCCAGTTAGCCAGATTGGGCGGGATCTTGTGTTAAGAAAACATATTTATTTAGTTACTAAGCTTATTGAGAACTTGAAGTGTGACTGGTAAAAACTGAGGACTATAAGCTTAAAATTCAAGCTGAATTTAAAAGACATTATGAAAACAAGTCAAATAATTTATTATATGTTGAAGTAATAATATTTTGGATATATTGGGTTAAATAAAATGCATTATTAAAATTAACTGCATCTGTTTGGTTTTGGTTTTCAGTGTGACTACTAGAAAATCTGTGTGATTCACATTGTATTTCTACTGAACAGCGCTGTTCTAGAACAAATCTTGCACTTGTGCATAAGAGTATATTCCTTAGGATCCCTAGTAGCTCAGTCATAAAGGATCCACCTGCCCATGTAGGAGATACGGGTTTGATTCTTGGCCCAGGAAGATCCCCTGGAGAAGGAAATGGCAACACACTCCAATAGTTCAATGCTTGGAAGACCCCATGGACAGAGCAGCCTGGTGGGCTACAGTCCATGGAAATCACATAAGAGCCAGACATGACTGAGTGACTGAACGACAACAATGGCAGATTACTCAGACGCCCGTCACAGCATTTTTTGCATGTGTCAAAAAAGGAGGCAGCCAAAATATCAATTCACGGGGAAACGTCAAATACTCTGAAGTGTACTTGCTTAGTTGTGTCTGACTCTTTGCAACCCCTTGGACTGTAGCCCACCAGACTCCTTTGTCCTTGGGATTCTTCAGGCGAGAATACTGGAGAGGGTTGTCATTTCCTCCTCCAGGGGGTCTTCTTGATCAGTATTCTTAATGCACGAGTTGTTCCTCCACTTGGATCCTTTGATTTCTTAATATTTACATGTCCTGCTCCGTCTTTTCTTTCAGGACTTTGAAAGAAACTCAGAAACTTTCAGAAACTCAGGTTTCTCATTATCTGTGAAGTGTTTTCTAACTACCCCATGTAACGCAGCAATGCCCATTTCTCTATTCGAGGACCTCAGGACACCCTCTTCAGAACTTTGTTTTTCTGATAGTCCTTATCATCATCTGAAGTAAAATATCCCTTTTTAAGTATGCCTCATTCCCCCGCTAGAGCATGAGAGCAAGGGATTTGTTTAGCTTACTATGGCAATCATGGTGTCTAAGTGGCTGCCACATACTTAGTATTTAGTAGATATTAGTTGAATGAATGCTGCTGCTGCTGTTGCTGCTAAGTCGCTTCAGTCGTGTCCGACTCTTAGCGACCCCATGGACTGCAGCCCACCAGGCTCCTCCATCCATGGGATTTTCCAGGCAAGAGTACTGGAGTGGGGTGCCACTGCTTTCTCAGGTTGAATGAATGAATGAGTGATGGAATATTAGATTCCAATGAAAGTGAAAGAACTGGATAAATCATAAATATGCATAACTCAGATATATTCCAAAACTTAAATAAGTTTGATAGTAAAGCAAATTCCTAAGTGAACTCTATATGTGCACGAATATATGTAGGCATATTCACAAAATATGCACACTATATATACATTATATATATATACACACACAAATATATATATTTATACACACATATATATGTATATACATACATATGCTCACACAATGATGTATATGTACGCATATGTGCACATAAATGTCTATAAGATGACATTTATTTAAATGAATTAAACACGTGTGTGCATGTACACATATACACATGTATACACATACATAACAGACTGAGGACTAGAAAGCAAATTCTTCCGTCAACGTTGCAGGACCAGGACATTAGTAGCTGAATGGAAGGAAAGCGATAATTGACACTAGTCTTTGAATGTTACTTCATAAATAAAAATGTTATTTAGAATCACATAAACTAAGGAGAACTGGCAGAACCTCCCATTTTGTGCTGACAACCCCTTTCAACATTTCTGACAGGCGCTGGTTCACCTAGTTACTGACTGAGTGTTTTAGGAGCAGGTCTCTTAGCACCTTCATGATAAATGAGACGACTCATGTAATTGGTTAAAACTGTAAACTTCGAACATTTAGGAACCGATGTAATTTCTCTGTCCATTTTTACAGAAAACTGAAGCAGGGACCTGAAGACTTCAGCCTTCCTTTAGGTCCAAATGTCCTAAATGTGAAAGGATGCTGGAGTGAGTGGTTTCCATGTATACAGTGCAAGCTAGGAGTCAGAATGTAGGTAACTTTCAGTAGGTGCAGAATGAAAAATACAAAAGGTCATTTGTCTGAAAAGTATTTAGAAATTTGACTGAGTTGGCTGCCAGGTCCAATGTCATCTAGTTAATCCAAGGGACAGCTTGTCCTGGCAATCAAACTCAAATGGCATGCAGTAGTGGGAAGCGTTACTCATTGGAACCACAGTAGGAGAAAATCATGTCAGAGCTTATGTTTCTCTAGGGACTTCTTTTCCAGCTCTGTAATTTTTCATCAGGATCCCGTTTAAAAAAAAAACAAAAACCCACTCAATACCGACATTTTACATAAAAGTCCCCAAAAAAAAAGCAAATAAAGGTGACTCGGTGGAGAAATTTATCTTCTATTTTGATTTTTAACAGCTTATCTTGACTATCTTGTTTATGCATTCAAATTTGTAATATTCATTCCTTCAAAATAAATCAATAAGTTGCATTTTCATAGCAAAAGTGTGGCAGAAAGCTACCCTTATTTTATATAGCTCTCAGTGATATCCCATATACTTTGGCACTTGAAATACTGTTTCGCTCTTATGTAGGAAATTTATTTTGAACTAGATCAATTAGGAACTATTTATATAGTTTAAAATTAAGTATCAACTCAGCGCAATTTAATAAAAGTTTGCTAGATTTTAACTTCCTGGGCTCAGTCAGTTCAACAAGCATCTTTTCAATGCCTGTCACATACTACACAGCAATGTGAGGATACGAAGATAAATTGACTTTCTCCTTGTCCAAGGGAAAGATGTTACAGGGTCTGAATGAAGCATGTGAGTGCTAACATTGAGACATACATGAGCTATGAAATCCACTGGAGGACCCGTCCCCAAATAAAGGTTCAGGAGAGGCTTGTTGGACTAGGAAAACTAATTCTGAGAGAGTGCTGCTTCTGCTGCTGCGTCACTTCAGTCGTGTCCGACTCTGTGTGACCCCATAGACGGAAGCCCACCAGGCTCCCCGGTCCCTGGGATTCTCCAGGCAAGAACACTGGAGTGGGTTGCCATTTCCTTCTCCAATGTGTGAAAGTGGAAAGTGAAGTCGCTCAGTCGTGTCGACCCTTAGCGACCCCACAGACTGCAGCCTACCAGGCTCCTCCGTCCATGGGATTTTCTAGGCAAGAGTACTGGAGTGGCTTGCCATTGCTAGCCCACATAAAGAATGGGAGGCAGTGCTTTTCAGATTGAAAGGAGGATGAAAGACTGGTTTGTAAGATCGGTTTTGTCAAGAGAAGAGAAACTCATTTGTCTTCACTGTATGAGAAAAGCATGGCAGACACAGGAAACTGTAAGTAAGTCTGTGTTTCTAGAGGTGAGAACACCTACTGTGCATATATGTACATCACTTTGCTTCTAATGGGAAAACAACTGTAAAAGGGGTGACAGTCAAGATATGGGACCCAGTTAGAGGCTCTTTTGAGCTTCCCTGGTGGCTCACGTGGTAAAGAATCTGCCTGCAATGCGGGAGACCCAGGTTCGATCCCTGGGTCGGAAAGATCCCTTGGAGAAGGGAATGGCAACCCACTCCAGTAATCTTGCCTGGAAAATTCCATGGACAGAGCAGCCTGGTGGGCTACAGTCCACGGGATCACAAAGAGTTGGACATGACTGAGCATGCACTCAATGTGGCACACGGAAGGAGGTCCAACAGCTAATATTGTGGTGAGGAAATCCTCAAGGAAAGAAGAAAGAGAGCCAACCATCCCTCCATTTCCCCAGAGTCTCCCAGCAGAGCTCAGGGAGAGAACAAATTTGATGTAAAATCAAGTTGTGCATTTGCTTAATGTTTCAAACTAGATATGCTAACTACTATGTTGGAATTCAGCTTAAACTCTAGGACTTCCATTATCTTAATAAACAAAAAAAACCCATAGTCTCTGTCCAGTTTTCACTAAACAATTTTAAATGAGCAGTAGGAACAAAATAAATTGAGTTTGTTGTCCCACTGATTGTGTTTGTTTAATATACTGGTTATATCATACTTCACCAACATTGGACCCATTATAGCAATAATAAATTTAATAGATAAAATGATGGATTCTATTTGGGAGTTTGCTGATATGTGGGTGGTAGCAGAACATCCAAGTGGATTTTTCCAGTAGTGAAGTAACTGAATGAATTCATACCTAAATTCATTTTGGTCTAAATTTTGGAGAGAAATTGGGGCTATCCTCAAGAAACATTTGTTTCTTTTGAACATATTTTTTTCCCTTTTAGCTCTTTATGAGTGATGATTACTTCCAAACCAAGATATCTTTATAAACCGACAATTACGGTGGGTTTATCTGTTTCAATGAAAGCTATAGGTGGCTACCAATAAAAACTATTTAAAATACTATTTTATTTCAAGAACAGTAACTTCTTATCAATGTTCGATCAATTTTTATTTCTCAGCAGGCAATTTCCACCAGTTGTCTCTCCATATTTATGTAAACTCACATTTCACCATTTCTACGTGGGATCACTCCAACTGAGCCTAACAGAACTCATGTTTCATTTATATTTTTGCTGTTCAGCATGTTGAAACATGCTTTCAACCAAATCCTACCTTAAATATCCAGTTAAGACCTCTTTTTTTCTTTTTTACTGAAGTATAGTTGACTTACAATGTTGTGTTCATTTCTGCTGTACAGCAAAGTGACTCAGTTATACGTATACATTTCTTTTCATATTCTTTTCTATCACGGTTTACTGTAGGATACTGAACATAGTTCCCTGTGCTATAAAGTAGGACTTCGCTGCTTATTCACCCCATATATAATGATTTGCATCTGCTAATCCCAACCTCCCTATCCTTCCCTCCTCCCCTTGGTAACCACAACTCTGTTCTCTATATCTGTCAGACTGTTTCACAGATACGTTTACTTGTATCTTATTTTAGATTTCACATATAAGTGCTGTCATTCAGTGTTTGTCTTTCTCTTTCTGACTTCACTTACAATGATAATCTCTAGATCCAATCAAGTTGCTTCAAATGGCATTATTTCGTTTCTTATCGTTTAATACTATTTCATTGTGTGTGCTTCCCAATTGGTTCTGGGACCTGTCTGCCAAGCAGGAGATGCAGGTTTGATCCCTGTGTCAGGAAGATCCCCTGGAGAAGGAAATGGCAACCCACTCCAGGATTCTTGTCTGGGAAATCCCATGGACTAGAGCCCACCAGGTTCCTCTAAAGAGTCAAACAAAAAAGAGTGTCATAAAAGAGTCAGACACAACTTAGTGACTAAGCAACAACAACAATATGCCACAGGGCTTCCCAGCTGGTGTTAATGGTAAAGAACGCACCTGATAATGCACAAGACATAAGAAATATTTGATCCCTGGGTTGGGAAGATTCCCTGAAGCAAGGCATGGCAACATATTCTTGTCTAGAGAATTCCGTGGACATAGGAGCCTGGCAGAGCTATAGCCCATAGGGTCACAAAGAGCCGGCCACTACTGAAACAACTTGGCACACATGCATGTGCGCACACGCGCACACACACACACACACACACACACGTATGTATGTATATATATGCCACATTTTCTTTATCCATTCAGCTGTTGATGGACATTTAGGCTGTTCTCAAGTCTAGGCTATCATAAACAGTGCTGCTATGAATGTAAAGGTCCATCTATCAAAGCTGTGGTCTTTCCCGTGGTCATGTATGGATGTGAGAGTTGGACTATAAAGAAAGCTGAGCGCCGAAGAATTGATGCTTTTGAACTGTGGTGTTGGAGAAGACTCTTGAGAGTCCCTTGGACTGCAAGGAGATCCAACCAGTCTATCCTAAAGGAAATCATCCTGAATATTCATTGGAAGGACTGATGTTGAAACTGAAACTCCAATCCTTTGGCCACCTGATGGGAAGAACTGATTCATTTGAAAAGACCCTGATGCTGGGAAAGATTGAAGGCGGCGGGGAGCGGGGGGTGGGGGGAGAAGGGGATGACAGAGGATGAGATGGTTGGATGGCATCACCAACTCAATGGACGTGAGTTTGAGTAAACTCCGGGATTTGGTGATTGACAGGGAGGCCTGGTGTGGTGCAGTCCATGAGGTCACAAAGAGTCGGACACAACAGAACCACTGAACTGAAGTAAGCTGAAGTGCACCAATTTACATTTGTACCAACAGTGTAGGAGCTTTCCTTTTCTCCACACCCCCTCCAGCATTTATTTGTAGACCTTTTAATAATAGTCATTCTGATTGGTATGAGATGGTAATTCATTGTATAACATGAGTTTCAAGGAGCCCAGCATGCATATAAGTTCCTTGAGATTATAAGCATATTTGTATATCTTCTGTGGGAATAACGATCTATGATTTAAATCAGTTTTGATATAGGGTCCATAACACAGAAAACAGCTAAGAACCACTGATTTAACCTAAAATCTGATTCACTTTGCTCTATGCACAGTTTACTGCCCTTTCCAGCACCTATGATTACAGACTCTCATCTTCCAGATGTTTTGACATGCTTGCTCCTCTAGAGCTGTTCTCACTGATTTTCCCATGGCTAGCTGGCATTTACTCTGGGTCCAGAGTAGCTCTTGTCACAGGCAGGAGAGTTTCAGTTTCCTCACCTCCCACATTCAGCTATAATTTCTTAGACTGACCTGAGATGTGATTTGCCAGACTTATCTGTTAGCTCAGCACTCCTGATTGTTACCTAATAATGTCTTTGGGTCCCTTTGGAACAATCATGCGTGTTTGATGATTGAAAGCTCCCTCATTCCCTGGCATCATTGCATTTGGCCTCTTGTGTCTGCATGCCAGTCTTCACTGAAATGATTTTCCTCTGCCAGGTCCTGTGCTCCTTTTTACAAGCACTGCTACTTCACCTTGAATCAGTAATAACCACGATGATGCCAAGTATCAAAAGCAAGACTGAGGTCCTTACATATGCTAGGCAATATACTCAAGGTTTTATATGTGTTGCCTCATTTGTTTCTGACAAACACTTTCTATGATATACATTTTTAACAAGGATCTTCAATTTAATCTGCCTGCAGTGCGGGAGACCTGGGTTCAACCCCTGGGTTGGGAAGATCCCCTGGAGAAGGGAAAGGCTACCTACTCCAGTATTTTGGCCTGGAGAATTCCATGGACTATATAGTCCATGGGGTCACAAAAAGTCAGACACAAGTGAGTGACTTTCACTCACACCCTTTTTGAGCAACCACTGTAGGGCAGATATTTTGCTCTGCTGTCCATATATTAAATGCAGTCTTTACAGAGAAATAAAGTGGATATTTTTATCCTCAATTTGTAGAAGGGGGAATTGAGAAAAAAGAGGTTAAGTGGGTAAGTTTACACAGAAAACAAACTGATTAAATCTCAGGGTCTACATTCCCAGTTCACAGTATTTTGTCTTTTAGTAGCTCAGTTGTGTCCAACACTTTGTGACCCCATAAACTGCAGCACAACAGGCTTCCCTGTCCTTCACTATCTCTCGGTGTTTGCTGAAACTCATGTGCATTGAATCGGTGATGCCATCCAACCACCTCATCCTCTGTCGTCCCCTTCTCCTCCTGCCCTCCATCTTTCCCAACATCAGGGTCTTTTCTAATGAGTCAGTTTTTTGCATCAGGTGGCCAAAGTATTAGAGCTTCAGCTTCAGATCAGTCCTTCCAATGAATATTCAGGACTGACTTCCTTTAGGATGGACTGGTTTGATCTCCTTGAAGTCCAAGGGACTCTCAAGAGTCTTCTCCAGCACCACAGTTTGAAAGCATCATTTCTTTGGTGCTCAGTCTTCTTTGCAATAAGGAGTTCATGATCTGAACCACAGTCAGCACTCAGTCTTGTTTTTGCTGACTGTACAGACCTTCTCCATCTTCAGCTGCAAAGAATATAATCAATCTTATTTTGATATTGACCTTCAGGTGATGTCCATATTTTCTATGACCAGTGCATTATTTTGGCAAAACTCTGTTACCCTTTGCCCTGCTTCCTGTTGTGCTCCAAGCCCAAATTTGCCTGTTACTTAACTCTTGACTTCCTACTTTTGAATTCCTGCCCCCCATGAAGAAAAGGACATCTTTTTTTTTTTTTTTTTACTGTTTGTTCTAGAAGGTCATGTAGGTCTGCCTATAACTGTACAACTTCAGCTTCTTCAGTGTTACTGGTCGGGGCATAGACTTGGATTACTATGATATTGAATGGCTTGCCATGAAAATGAACAGAGATCATTCTGTCATTTTTGAGGCTGCACCAAAGTACTGCATTTTGGACTTTTTTGCTGACTATGAGGGTTACTCCATTTCTTTTAAGGGATTCGTACCCACAGTAGTAAATATAATGGTCATCGGAATTAAATTTGCCCCTTCCTGTCCATTTTAGTTCACTGATCCCTAAAATGTCAATGATCACTCTTGCTATCTCCTGTTTGACCACTTCCAATTTGCCTTGATTCATGGGCATAACATTTCAGGTTCCTATGCAATATTGTACTCATTTCACATGCTAGCAAAGTAATGCTCAAAATTCTCCAAGCTAGACTTTAACAATATATGAACCAAGAACTTCCAGATGTTCAAGCTGTATTTAGAAAAGGCAGAGGAACCAGAGATCAAATTGCCAACATGTGTTGGATTATATAAGAAGCAAGAAAATTCCAGAAAAACATCTACTTCTGCTTCATTGACTACGCTAAAATCTTTGACTGTGTGGATCACAGCAAACTGAGGAAAGTTCTCCAAGAGATGGGAATACTAGACCACCTACCTGCCTTCTGAGAAATCTGTATCCAGGTCAAGAATCAACAGAATCAGACACGGAACAACCAACTGGTTCCAAACTGGGAAAAGAGTATTATGTCAATGCTATATATTGTCATCCTGCTTATTGAACTTGTATGCAGAGTACATCATTCAAAACGTCAGGCTGCATGAAACACAAGCTGGAATCAAGATTGCTGGGAGAAATATCAATAATCTCAAATATTCAGATGATACCACTCTTATGACAGAAAGTGAAGAGGAACTCAAAAGAGCCTCTTGATGAAGGTGAAAGAGGAGAGTGGTTTTGATGTTAAAACTTAAAACTCAACATTCAAAAGATGAAGATCATGGCATCTGGTCCCATCACTTCATGGCAAATAGATGGCGAAACAGTGGAAACAGTGTCAGACTTTATTTTCTTGGGCTCCAAAATCACTGCAGATGGTGACTTCAGCCATGAAATTAAAAGACTCTTGCTCCATGGAAGAAAAGCTATGACCAATTTAGACATATTAAAAAGCAAAGACATTACTTTGCCAGCAAAGGTCCATCTAGTCAAAGCTATGGTTTTTCTAGTAGTCATGTATGGATGTGAAAGTTGGACTATAAAGAAAGCTGAGCGCTGAAGAATTGATGTTTTTGAACTGTGGTATTGGGGAAGACTCTTGAGAGTCTCTTGGAAAGCAAGGAGATCAAATCAGTCAATCCTAAAATAGTCCTGAATATTCATTTGAAGGACTGATGCTAAAGCTAAAGCTCCGAAACTTTGGCTATGTGATGTGAAGAGCTGACTCATTGGAAAAGACCCTGTTGCTGGGAAAGATTGACGGCAGGGGGAGAAGGGGACGACAGAGGATGAGATGGTTGGATGGCATAACCAATTCAATGGACGAGTTTGATCAAGCTCCAGGAGATGGTGAAGGACAGGAAAGACTGGTGTGCTGCAGTCCATGGGGTCACAAAGAACCAGACACAACTGATGCAATGAACAACACCCTCCTTTATGGTCTAACTCTCACATAAGTAGATGCCTAATGTCGAAACCACAGGTTTGACCATATGGACTTTTATCAGCAAAGTGATGTCCTGGTCTCTTCCTAAGACCCCTGACTCACTCTTCCACTAGAACCTATGACCTCAGTAGATGAGTCTAGTCCTGGCTCTCATTTCTGCTTTATTGAATTGTGTCTGGATATGATACTCATGCATGGGGTAAATGGCTATAATACTTGTTCATAGATTGTGTGTGTTCTTCAGGTACTTTGATGCTCATTAATTCACTTATCCACTCATCTACTATTTACTGGGTGCTCATTTTATGTTCAATGTTGTGCATGTACTAGGGAATTGAGACTAGAAAAGCACAGTTTGGAGATAGACACATGACCCACTTTAGTTCAGTTCAGTTGCTCAGTTGTGACCGACTCTTTGCGACCCCATGAATCACAGCACACCAGGCCTCCCTGTCCATCACCAACTCCCGGAGTTCACTCAAACTCATGTCCACAGAGTCGGTGATGCCATCTATGATGGTCTAACAACAGCTGTAATGAAGGAGAAGGGCCTGAATTTGTGAGTCAGGAGCTAGTGCTTGAACTAGATCAAAACGGATGACCCAGAGGAGGCACTTCAATCAGAGGTAAGAGAATTTGGGAGGAGCATATGCAAGTTCAGCGAGTCACAATGAGTTCAGTGAGTGTTGGGATGGAAGCAGGAGATGAGAGAGGTGGCACAGGAGGTTCTGAAGGGATCACTCCAGACCCTGCATATCCTGCTCAACAGTGAGGATTCAAATGAACGGGGATGAAGTCTGCCATTCCTCCACTGTATACTGATAGAATTTATATTCGTAGACAGTAGAAACCACATTTTATAATTTCAGAGAGATGTCTGCTGTACTAAGTTGCGTGTTAAGTTGTTTCAGTCTTTTTTGACTCTTTGTGACCCTATGGACTGTAGCCCGCCAGGCTCCTGTGTCCATGGGGATTCTCCAGGCAAGAATACTGGAATGGGTTGCCATGCCCTCCTCCAGGGGGTTTTCCTGACCCAGGGATTGAACCCACATCTCTTATGTCTCCTGCATTGGCAGGTGGGTTCTTTACCACTAGCGTCACCTGAGTTAATATTACTTGTATAATGGAGTCCCGGTTGTTGAGTGGGGATTTATAATCTCCTCATATGTATTCATTTAGCAAAAACCCAAAGAGATAACACTATAACATACCCTATCATGTTTAAAATATTCTTTAATTCTTTCTCTCTTTCTGGTCAGCCTGAAACACTGAAATGTAGTTAGCTAGAGAGACCTGTCTGAAAGGCTTCCTGATTCTAAATGATGTGTGGATCGTCAGGGGTTAGTGCACATTGCAAATACCTCTCTGCTCGAGAAATTTACCTCCTGTGACGAATTTGATCTTCTCCCATACATGCAATCTGCTGACTTGTTACATTATTTCTGATTACAGTTTTGGAAATAGCTTAGAAAGTAACAGTTACTCAAAGAAAGGACAAAGGGAGGTTTTAGGACCAAAGAACTTATGTTTTCTAATCAAACCTGATGGCTTCCCTGGTGGCTCAGTGGTAAAGAATCCACCTGCCAGTTCAGGAAATACAGGTTCGATCCCTAGATTTTGAAGATCCCCTGGAGAAGGAAATGGAACCCACTCCAGTATTCTTGCCTAGGAAATCCCATTGGCAGAGGAGTCTGGCAGGCTACAGGCCACGGGGTCACAAGATTCAGACACAACAGAGAGACTAAACAACAACAACAGATCAAATCTGATGGCTGCAAAGTCTTGTTATGTTAGGTATTCACTGAAAGAAATATCTGCATTTTCTCACTTTTGCATGTTTTAGTTTGTCTTAAAATTCCCTCAGCGCAAGTCTTTCAACAGGCCAGGGCATCATTCTTTATCTGATTTCCCTTCTTCTCTGCAGGCGCCCAAACACTGCCAAAGGCAGTAGAAGACATCGTGACTTAGGAGACAAAAGAAAACATGAACTCAAGCTTTCTAATTCTTCTCCCCTTGTACCCCAGCTGTGGAGCCTGAGAATGGGGAATTTATTCCTTGGAGTAAATGAATGTAAAGTGCTGTTTTGCTTTCAATGTGGTCCCTCCTCTTCGAGCTCATTATTTCTTTACACATGTCTAAATACGACTTGGTAATTTCACCTTCGTATGCAACTCAAATACAAGAAAAAAAGGGGCTTGGGGTGCTCCAGAGTGTTTGATCCCAAATTGTAATGTGTCTCATGCCTCTTCTTGCGCTGGGATGAGATAAAAGGAAACAAGCTGTTCTGTTGTTAAAGATCAAGGTGGTCTGAATGGCGATTCAGAACATAACCGTGATCACCATGGGGAAAGGAGAGGCTGTGTGATGTTTTCCTGTTAGGCACAGTATGTCAGATTTGTGTAGCTGTCAGAAAGGGTATTTCATTTCATGCCTATCTGTGATTTCTTTGTTGCTGTTGCCAGTTTTAAATTCCTGGCATCATCCTCAGTAAAACCGAATGAGGGCTGTTGTGAGCAGTTCTTTCCAGTGGTAAGAAAATAGCTCGTATTTAAGATTCTTATTATGTCCCTGTTCTGTTCTTCCCAAGAATTAACTTTACTCATTATCTTCATAATACTGATGTAAGATAGAAGATATTATTCCCATTTTACGGATGAGAAAACTGAGACACGAGTCTAAGTAACTTACCCAGGTTACATTGCTTGTACATGTTAGTAGAGGTAGAATTTAAACCCAAATAACCTTGCCAGGAATAGAGTGAGGTAAGAGAGGTGCCCAGGGCACAAAATTTAAGGAAGCATTCCTTCTCGGTCCTACATGTGCAGGATTCAAATTTGAGAGTGAGTGCCTCCTTAGATTGTATGTCCAGGGCACTTCTTTGTTGCTTGCCACACTTCAGTCTCAGCCTTGTCAATAACCTTGGTTTGGAGCCTGGGTAGCCTGTTAACCTTCATACCTCCTGTCTCTCTGGTCCTGACCCTTATGGATTAGAGTCAGACTTCAAAGAAGAAGTGGATAGAAGAGCCTGTAGGTGCTCAAGAGACCAGCAGAGATAAAGCCCAAAGTATGTATCTTTCTTTAGATATCTCCCTTCCTCTTGACTGGGCATTCTTTACTTGTACTGTGTTCCCTGCCATTCTTCTCTGTTAAGGCTTTGTCTCACCCCAACCTTCTCCAGTGCAGAAAGGAATAAAGATACTCTTCACTTGGGAGGTAAATCTCTGATCCCATAAAGCATTAGAACAGCATCACAGCATATGTATCCTCAGTCAGACTCGCCTGCCCCCAAATACCTTATTTCATCTTGTCAAATCCAGACACACTCCGAGGTGTGTGTTGGGGTCAAAGATAATCCAAGAATACATACCTAGAAGGATTCTCAAGATGTTAGAACAGGATCTAGTTAAGAGAAATTAAATTGTCTTTGAGAAAAGGGAAGGGTGCTCAGGGTAAGGTAATAGTGAGAACTCACCTCCTGCCTAAACCCTGTACTCTTGAAAATCCTTCAGTACATGGCCTAGGTTTCAAAAGGTACCAGATTTTTCAGTTAGCTGACAATTGGTGAAATCATCAGTGTATCATTATTACAAAGAGCTCCTTCTATTCAGTCCTATAGAACCCAAGAGTTAGGGAAACCACTGGGACTAGAGGCTGAGAATGAGGAAACTATCTCTAGTTCTCTTCAGTGATGGAACGACCTATCCCATGGCTCAACAGGCCATAGAAGAAGCACCTGTGAGTTATTATGAACACATGTGGAGGGCCAGAAGCAGCTGGTATCTGAGTTGCAATACAGGAAGGTGCATGTTATAATCCGATAGCTTTTGAAAGCTTCTCAGCATCACCCTGGAAAGTTCCTGGTAGTGCTTCTACACAAATTTTTACCGGTGAATTCCCAGCAGATGGGTTGATGATGTCTTCTCCTCTCTTGTAGATATCATGCCAACAGAGCCAAATGGGAAGACTTCACCATGTGGACAAGTCTGGAAGCACTAAACCAAAGGAAGAACTGAACTATAAACAAGTGTCACTTGCCTCTTTGATAAGATTCATAAATCTGGGCCCAAGGCGCCATGGCTTGTGTCGGTGGCACTGTAGGGAGCTGACGGTCAGCTGGGAAGCCCGATGGGAGGCAATGGCCACCATGTACACAGCGTCATACATCAGAGCAGCTTCAGTCTGTGGAGGAAAACACAAGCCACATCTTCAATTCCACCTTTGCTTATATTCCTTTTTACCTGCGTAATCACTCTGCCCACTTCCTTATCTCCTATTTGTGCAATCTCAACAGCCATCTATTCTCCAGCTGAACAACTTTCCTTTCCCCATAGCTATTTTTCTCTAAAATAATACCTTTGTACCCAAGAGTAAATTGTAGTCATGGCTCTGCTTCGTTTTGCGTACTTTAAAAAAAAAAAAAAGAAATGGAAAAAGCAACTTGGATCAGCCACAAAAAACTTGATTCAGGGAACCGGTAGGTTTGGAGTGCTTTTTGTTAAACCCGGTGTTAAGATCAACTATCAATACATTGAGTTAGAAGCTCAATATTTCAATATCAGATTTTGTCTCTCAGTGTTTACCTATCTCTTTTCTATTTACTTGATTATATTTTGTAGAAAGAGAGTGCTGTGAGCAAAATTAACATGTGATTTCCAGATAAAGATACTGATATCAGGCACTTCCATTGACCAGAGTCAAGAAGGCTATTAGTCATAGAATGAAATTCAATAGCAGATTTGAAGAGACCCTCAGAAAAGCAGACTTCTGAGAAGGCATTGGCAAGCCACTCCAGTACTCTTGCCTAGAAAATCCCATGGATGGAGGAGCCTGGTAGGCTGCAGTCCGTGGGGTCACTGAGGGTCCAGACACGACTGAGCGACTTCACTTTCACTTTCACGCATTGGAGAAGGAAATGGCAACCCACTCCAGTGTTCTTGCCTGGAGAATCCCAGGGACGGGGGAGCCTGGTGGGCTTCCGTCTATGGGGTCACACAGAGTCGGACACGACTGAAATGACGCAGCAGCAGCAGCAGCAGCTTGCTCAGAAAATGTGTGTTCTTGTTAGCACTTGCTTTCCTGTAGAGATTGGAACTAGCCATTCCTATGGGGCACGGGGTTGGTTATGTCATTCTTCAACTCATGAGATTTCTCTCATCTGCACAATTTCACATAATACTCTCAGTATTTTCTGAAGTACTGCCCTGTGCTTTTTTTTCAGGATAAAATCATATAATACCTTTACATTGTACTTGAGGATTTTCATAGCAACTTCAAATATACTAGCTCATTCGAAATTCTCAACAACTCCACAAAATAAACAGAACAGATGAATCAAGCTATTATTATGTAGGAAACTGACCTCCAGGCAGTATATTGATTTGTGTAGGGTCATACAGATAACCAGTAATTTGTATAGTTAAACCGAAAACTAGGTCATAGATGAAGACTATGATGTGGTTTTCCAAAATAAGATGATTTATTCTCCATATATTTATTCAACATTTATTGAACATGTCTTGATGGAGGTAGAAAGAGAAAATAAGGGGAATTACATCTTGTATTCTATCAGTCTTTGAGTCCAGAGAATATGTCTACTTTGAATACTTATTATTCTGGGCAATCTCTGTCATTGCATTTTTCATATAATATATTAATCTTTTTATATCTCTTTCTCGATAAAAGTGCTCAACTTCATTTTTTAGTGGCTAGCACAGTTCTTGACACATGAAAGTTGTTTAAAAAATGTTAGATGAAGGAATTAATGTTATTTCATGCTTAAAATAATTTTTCGTGAAAACTGTATAATTCCAAGGTTTTATGATATATTTCTAAGATTAATTTGCTTCACTCACACTTAATATGAGTGATATGTAGAAGCCATGATGGTGATAATTGTTAAAGCTTAAAAATATTCTGATCATTTCAGTTCAAAGCTGATATAATCAATTTTACAGATCAGAAAACTGAAGTTCAGGGAAATTAAGTGACTAGTCTAAGGCCTTATCTATTGACAGAATGGGACTTTTTAAAAGGCATTCTATCATAATAGCTGACATTTATAGAGCACTTATATGTCAGGGCTTCCCAAGTGGCTCAGCAGTAAAGAATATGCTTATAGTGCAGGAGACGCAGGAGATATGGGTTCGATCCCTGGGTTGGGAAGATCCCCTAGAGGAAAAAATGATAGCCCACTCCAGTATTCTTGCCAGGAAAACCCCATGGACAGAGGAGCCTGGCAGGCTGGCTACAGTCCGTAGGGTCACAAAGAGTTGGACACAACTGAGCACGCACATACATTGGTTTATATGTCAGGTACTCTTCCAAATATTTTGCAGTCATTGTGTCTTCACCATAATTTCTACTCCTTATGGATGAAGAATTGACACAGTTAAATGTTGTCCCCAAACTAGTGATGAGAAAGCTAAGATTCAAACACAGGAAGTTGGTGATAGGGTTTATGCTTTCAACAACAAAGCTGAGTTGCATCTAAACCAAGTATTTGTATGGTGATTTAATGATTATAAATAATAGGTCAACATGATCAATATCCATTGGCGATTAACTACATTCTAGACACTATAATCATTTTACATGTTATCTCCTTTAATTACTGAAATTAAACCTTCAAAGTAGGTATTTTCCCCATTTTGAAAGTGAAGAGTGAAAGTGTTAGTTGCTTAATCATGTCTGACTCTTTGTCACCCCATGAACTGTAGTCCATCAAGCTCCTCTGTCCATGGAATTCTCCACGTAAGAAGACTGGAGTGGGTAGCCATTTCCTTCCCCAGGAGATCTTCCAGACCCAGGGATCAAGCCCATGTCTTCTGCATTAGCAGGCAGATTCTTTACTGTCTGAGCCACCAGGGAAACCCAAGTACAGACAGAGAAATTGAGGCTTGAATGTACCAGAAATAACTTTAATAATAAGTTGCCTAAAGTTATATAGCTAGTAAGGGAAGGAGCAAGGATTTCATCTTGGGATGAATGCTGAGTTCAGAGTGTATGCTCTCAACTACCATGCCATGGGGACCTGGGGCTTTTGAGCCTTGGAATATACCTTTTAAAAATATACATTTATATGTATATTCACTAATTGGCTGATTTGATACAGAAGTGTGAGGAGAGGAATTCCAAAGGTCTAACTTTTCTATACACTTAACTTAGTAACTAGGAGTTCAACTTTGTCAAGGTTGTCTCCATACTGAGCTAAATAATAACAAGATTCAAAACTATAGGCCAGATTGGTGCTTTCCAAATTCAAAGAAGAAAATCATTTATTCTAAAGCTATGCTTCCCTTTTTATACAATGTTTTCTTAGATTGAGGAGACATTTAAGTACTTTATAGCACTAATAAACTACCAGTGAATTTCCTCCCCTTTTCAGTTTTATGCTAGAGGCCTGCTTACCAAAGAGCAACTCTCAAGCCATTTTAAGTAAATATATATATATAAAAAATGGCCTGTGTTTCAAATTTTATTCTTCCAAATGTGTTTGTTTTCACATTCTATTTACCCGTAAAGCTTAGAAGACACCACATGCTCAGTGTCTCTAAGAGAATATTTTTACAGCACATGGATCACAAAATAGGCACATTGAAAGTGGGCTTCTTTCCAGTGCACAATATTTTGGTGATTATAATGATGCACAATAAAAGGATTAACTCAGAGGACTTAGGGTGCTCAAACCCTTCAAATTCCAAAGAAAGGACTAGTTTTGACTGACTTCTGGGAGATTACCTCTTTAGAATATTCTGCCTAATCAGGGTGTCTTTGCATCACTGGGGTCGTGGGTAATGCAAATAGGTGAAGCTAACAGTGTGACTCATGGTGATTGCCTATTTTGTTCACTTGGTGCTCTGGGCCTTGTCATATCAGTTTGAACTCTGGAGTGACTGGAGACTAACTGAGGCCAGCTGGGTAGGTGCTCTATGCCTATGTGACTGACCATCCATAAAATCCCTGGACATTGAGGCTCAGATGAGCTTCCCTTGTTGGCAACAGTTCATACATTTTGTCACACATCTTTGCTGAGGGAATTGCACTGTCAATGCAGACGTGGTTTCTGTGACTTTTGTTGATTTTAATCTGTATCCTTTTGCTGTAATAAATTATAATTATGAATATAACACCTTTTTTGATTTCTGAGTCCTCCTAAATGAAAGTGAAAGTCACTCAGTCATGTCCAACTCTTTGTGACGCCATGGACTATACAGTCCATGGAATTCTCCAGACCAGAATACTGGAGTGGGTATCCTTTCCCTTCTCCAGGGGATCTTCCCAACCCAGGGATGGAACCCAGGTTTCCAACTTTGCTAGTGGATTCCTTATGATCTGAGTCACCAGGGAAGCTCTTGGGGATTCCAATAAAGTGGCCTTGGGGACCCTAATACAAACCAATGAGATGCTATGTCACCTTAGGGATGAGAGCCTGAGTCTCCACATTTTGCTCCCTGCCTGGCATGTTGCTATTGTTGGAAAGACCTAGAGGAGATCAAGGTGCTGAAAGGAGACCCAGTCTTTGGAAATAAATATGTGAAATGTACAGATTTTCCATTTTCTCTCCAAATTTGGAAACATTCACATTACTCTGATATGGATAAGCAAGTCGTTTCTCTAGAAGGGAAATGCTTTCAAATAGTACCTCATCCCCCTCATTTCCTAGTTACCTCTATTAAAATGTTATTATCACACCCACACATAGAGCTAACAGCAATTTGCCTCTTAGTATGAATTAGCTTTTGATACTGTTCATGGGGTTCTCAAGGCAAGTATACTGAAGTGGTTTGCCATTCCCTTCTCCATGAATGAGGAATTCCCCAGGTTGGTAGGTGCCCAGTATGCTACTGGAGATCAGTGGAGAAATAACTCCAGAAAGGAAGAAGGGATGGAGCCAAAGCAAAACCAATACCCAGCTGTGGATGTGACTGGTGATAGAAGCAAGGTCCGATGCTGTAAAGAGCAATATTGCATAGGAACCTGGAAAGTTAGGTCCATGAATCAAGGCAAGTTGGAAGTGGTCAAACAGGAGATGGCAAGAGTGAACGTCGACATTCTAGGAATCAGTGAACTCAAATGGACTGGAATGGGTGAATTTAACTCAGATGACCATTATATCTACTACTGTGGGCAGGAATCCCTTAGAAGAAATGGAGTAGCCATCATGGTCAACAAAAGAGTCTGAAATGCAGTACTTGGATGCAATCTTAAAAATGACAGCATGATTTCTGTTTATTTCCAAGGCAAACCATTCAATATTACAGTAATCCAAGCCTATGCCCCAACCAGTAATGCTGAAGAAGCCGAAGTTGAACAGTTCTATGAAGACCTACAAGACCTTTTAGAACTAACACCCCAAAAAGATGTCCTTTTCATTATAGGGGACTGGAATGCAAAAGTAGGAAGTCAAGAAACACATGGAATAACAGGCAAATTTGGCCTTAGAGCATGGAATGAAGCAGGGCAAAGGCTAATAGAGTTTTGCCAAGAGAACTCACTGGTCATAGCAAACAACCTCTTCCAACAACACAAGAGAAGACTCTGCACATGTACATCACCAGATGGTCAACACCGAAATCAGATTGATCATATTCTTTGCAGCCAAAGATGGAGAAGCTCTATACAGTTAGCAAAAATAAGACCAGGAGCTGACTGTGGCTCAGATCATGAACTCCTTAATGACAAATTCAGACTTAAATTGAAGAAAGTAGGGAAAACCACTAGACCATTCAGATATGACCTCAATCAAATCCCTTATGATTATACAGTGGAAGTGAGAAATAGATTTAAGGGACTAGATCTGATAGATAAGAGTGCCTGATGAACTCTGGACGGAGGTTCGTGACATTGTACAGGAAACAGGGACCAAGACCATCCCTATGGAAAAGAAATGCAAAAAAGCAAAATGACTGTCTGAGGAGGTCTTACAAGTAGCTGTCAAAAGAAGAGAAGCGAAAAGCAAAGGAGAAAAGGAAAGATATAAGCATCTGAATGCAGAGTTCCAAAGAATACCAAGGAGAGATAAGAAAGCCTTCCTCAGTGATCAATGCAAAGAAATAGAGGAAAACAACAGAATAAGAAAAACAAGAGATCTCTTCAAGAAAATTCGAGATACCAAGGGAACATTTCATGCAAAGATGGGCTCGATAAAGGACAGAAATGGTATGGACCTAAGAGAAGCAGAAGATATTAAGAAGAGGTGGCAAGGATACACAGAAGAACTGTACAAAAAAGATCTTCATGACCCTGATAATCACGATGGTGTGATCACTCATCTAGAGCCAGATATCCTGGAATGTGAAGTCAAGTGGGCCTTAGAAAGCATCACTACGAACAAAGCTAGAGGAGGTGATGGAATTCCAGTTGAGCTATTTCAAATCCTGAAAGATGATGTTGTGAAAGTGCTGCACTCAATATGCCAGCGAATTTGGAAAACTCAGCAGTGGCCACAGGACTGGAAAAGATCAGTCTTCATTCCAATCCCAAAGAAAGGCAATGCCAAAGAATGCTCAAACTATCGCACAATTGCACTCATCTCACACACTAGTAAAGTCATGATCAAAATTCTCAAAGTTCTCATGTGAACCGTGAACTTCCAGATGTTCAAGTAGGTTTTAGAAAAGGCAGAGGAACCAGAGATCAAATTGCCAACATCCGCTGGATCGTGGAGAAAGCAAGAAAGTTCCAGAAAAACATCTATTTCTGCTTCATTGACTATGCCAAAGCCTTGACTGTGTGGATCACAATAAACTGTGGAAAATTCTGAAAGAGATGGGAATACCAGACCACCTGACCTGCCTCTTGAGAAACCTATATGCAGGTCATGAAGCAACAGTTAGAACTGGATATGGAACAACAGACTGGTTCCAAATAGGAAAAAGAGTGCATCAAGGCTGTATATTGTCACCCTGCTTATTTAACTTATATGCAGAGTACATCATGAGGAACGCTGGGCTGGAAGAAGCACAAGCTGGAATCAAGATTGCCGGGAGAAATATCAATAACCTCAGATATGCAGATGGCACCACCCTTATGGCAGAAAGTGAAGAGGAACTACAAAGCCTCTTGATGAAAGTGAAAGAGACGCGAGTGAAAAGGTTGGCTTGAAGCTCAACATTCAGAAAGCAATGATCATGGCATCTGGTCCCATTGCTTCGTGGAAAATAGATGGGGAAACTGTGGAAACAGTGTCAGACTTTATTTTTGGGGGCTCCAAAATCACTGCGGATGCTGATTGCAGCCATGAAATTAAAAGATGCTTACTCCTCGGAAGGAAAGTTATGACCAACCTAGATAGCATATTAAAAAGCAGAGATATTACTTTGCCAACCAAGGTCCGTCTAGTCAAGGCTATGGTTTTTCCTGTGGTCATGTATGGATGTGAGAGTTAGACTGTGAAGAAAGCTGATCGCTGAAGAATTGATGCTTTTGAACTGTGGTGTTGGAGAAGACTCTTAAGAGTCTCTTGGACTGCAAGGAGATCCAACCAGTCCATTCTAGGGGAGATCAATCCTGGGTGTTCATTGGAAGGACTGATGCTAAAGCTGAAACTCCAATACTTTGGCCACCTCATGCGGCAAGTTGACTCACTGGAAAAGAGTCTGATGCTGGGAGGGATTGAGGGCGGGAGGAGAAGGTGACGACAGAGAATGAGATGGCTGGATGGCATCACCGACTCTATGGACGTGAGTTTGAGTGTACTCCGGGAGTTGGTGATGGACAGGGAGGCCTGGCGTGCTGTTATTCATGGGTCACAAAGAGTCGGACACGACTGAGTGACTGAACTGAACTGATGAATTAGCTGGTATCCTTCTTTTCTGAGACACGCCCCTTGAAATGGGGAGGATTCTGATAAGGGTGAGAAGGCTCTTGTTTTGGCTACAAGTTCCCTGCAAGGGAGCACAAGCTGGTGGGGTGGATGCTTCTGAGGGAGCCAAAGTGCTAGGAGAGTTGGTGAACACTCAGGAAGTAGGGAAGAGCAACTTGCAAGTGAGCTTGGGTTTGAAAGAAGGTTGCAGAAGGTAGCAATGATACCACCTTGTATTCATTATCTAGAAATTCAGTAGTTAGGAGAGCAGCTCTAGTGAAGTCCAGCACAGAAGTTGGCATACTGAGAATCTCAATGAGTATTTGCCAGTTTTTGAGAAAGACAGGAATAGGGAAAAGAGGACTTATGTGGAGTTGGAAAACAGAACTGGGTGATGCCACTGGTCATATGAGGTCACTCAGATCCCAGGAAAGAGACCATCTTGGACTAGACTTGCAAACAGAAGAATATGTGTCTTTGTAAAGAGTTGGACCCTGCCTTGAATAAGATAGAATCTCGTCTTTCAGAAAGCCTTTTGTTCTTCTTTCATTTAATACAAATTTGCAAAACAGCAGGTACCGTTAAGTAAATTCAATACTATGTCCTAAAGGCTTTGCGTATGTTACCTAATTGAATTTGTAAAGTAACACTGTAAAGTATTATTATACAGAATGCAGATGAGCTAGGAGGCTCAGAGAGCCTACACAATTTAGGATATTTAGTTATTCAGGCGGAGAAGGCAGTGGCAAGCCACTCCAGTACTCTTGCCTAGAAAACCCCATGGATGGAGGCGCCTGGTAGGCTGCAGTCCGTGGGGTCGCTAAGGGTCGGACACGACTGAGCGACTTCACTTTTTCACTTTCACACATTGGAGAAGGAAATGGCAACCCACTCCAGTGTTCTTGCCTGGAGAATCCCAGGGACGGGGGAGCCTGCTGGGCTTCCGTCTGTGGGGTCACACAGAGTCGGACACGACTTAAGTGACTTAGCAGCAGCAGCAGCAGTTATTCAGGGACATAGGAAGGACCAACCTAGGTTTTCCTAATCTGGAAAGATCTTGCTTTTTCTACTGAATCCCACAGCCTGTTCTATCACAAGGGTAGACACGAGGGCAGCAGACACTCAGGGTGACACCCAAGTTGAAGACTCAAAGTTGTTTTCTCTATGGATCATTATTACCGGAAACAGTTATATGGGAGATAAGGGTAGTGACTTAACCTCACATTGTGAGTGCATTTGAAGAACTGGGAAGGCAGATGACAGATCAATGCTTTGTTTCCATGGCTCTATGCCATATTGAATCGCACAGAATTTTGGTTGACAATCAGAGAAGAATCCATCTGAGAATGGGCTGCTCCATTACCAAAGTCTATCCTCAAAACCCAATAGATTGAATTAGTCCAAGAGAGAAATTTAAACATAGAGAAAAGAAATGAAGTACATTTTACAAAATCACTGTATTCAGTTAACTAACACTTCAGTTGATAAAACACTCTTTTTAAATCTCAAGGTGTTTTAAAATAATGAGTTTCACTATTTTTGTACTCTTGACTCAGTAACAGTTTTCTTAATTAACTCAATTTTCACCCTGTTTTTAATGTCAATATTTTTTTATTATTAACATATGTATTTCTTATGTCTGAAGTAAAAATCTTGGACTTACACATTTTCAGGTTTGAATGTGTTCTGACATAATAATATATTTTGAAGATATTTTTAGTGTATAATGTTCTAAGAAATTCTTAATTGTTAAAACATTGAAAGAAAAGTAGATAACTAGATGGAATGTCAAAATACATAGGTTTTTAAAAATATCCTATATTTTATGTTCATAAGGGAATCTGTGCATGTACATGGCACACACAAAGATAAAGGGCTAAAGGGAGATTCACTTTGGAGGACAGTGAGGAAATGGCATGCAATTTTGGAGAAAGCAATTCCATTAAAGGAGTATTACTTAATTATTGATAGTCGTTAGTGTATGACAAATTTTTGAAATAATATTATTACTTTGGAATAATCTCTATTTTTATTAATCATGCCCATTTCTCATTTACAGAAGCTCTCTTTGGACTTTTGCAGTATTATATCAGGGCTACATGAATATTTTTCGTTTAATATGTTGAATCTTAGCAGACATCAATTCATATGTCAGTTCAGTTCAGTCGCTCAGTCGTGTCCGACTCTTTGCAACCCCATGAATCACAGCATGCCAGGCCTCCCTGTCCATCACCAACTCCCGGAGTACACTCAAACTCATGTCCATCAGGTCGGTGATGCCATCCATCTATCTCATTCTCTGTCATCCCCGTCTCCTCCCACCCCCAATCCCTCCCAGCATCAGACTCTTTTCCAGTGAGTCAACTCTTCGCATGAGGTGGCCAATGTATTGGAGTTTCAGCTTAAGCATCAGTCCTACCAATGAATACCCAGGATTGATCTCCTCTAGAATGGACTGGTTGGATCTCCTTGCAGTCCAAGGGACTCTCAAGAGTCTTCTCCAGCACCACAGCTCAAAAGCATCAATTCTTCAGTGATCAGCTTACTTCACAGTCCAACTCTCACATCCATACATGACCACGGGAAAAACCATTGCCTTGACTAGACGGACCTTGGTTGGCAAAGTAATGTCTCTGCTTTTTAATATACTATCAAGGTTGGTCATAACTTTCCTTCCAAGGAGTAAGCGTCTTTTAATTTCCTGGATGCAATCAGCATCTGCAGTGATTTTGGAGCCCCAAAAAATAAAATCTGACACTGCTTCCACCGTTTCCCCATCTATTTCCCATGAAGTGATGGGACCAGATGCCATGATCTTCGTTTACTGAATGTTGAGCTTCAAGCCAACCTTTTCACTCTCCTCTTTCACTTTCATCAAGAGGCTTTTGAGTTCCTCTTCACTTTCTGCCATAAGGGTGGTGTCATCTGCATATCTGAGGTTATTGATATTTCTCCCGGCAATCTTGATTCCAGCTTGTGCTTCTTCCAGCCCAGCGTTCCTCATGATGTACTCTGCATATAAGTTAAATAAGCAGGGTGACAATATACAACCTTGACGTACTCCTTTTCCTATTTGGAACCAGTCTGTTCCACGTCCAGTTCTAACTGTTGCTTCCTGACTTTAATACAGGTTTCTCAAGAGGAATGTCAGGTGGTCTGGTATTCCCATCTCTTTCAGAATGTTCCACAGTTTATTGTGATCCACACAGTCAAAAGCTTTGGCATAGTCAATGAAGCAGAAATAGATGTTTTTCTGGAACTTTCTTGCTTTCTCCACGATCCAGCGGATGTTAGCAATTTGATCTCTGGTTCCTTTGCCTTTTCTAAAACCTGCTTGAACATCTGGAAGTTCACGGTTCACATATTGCGGAAGCCTGGCTTGGAGAATTTTGAGCATGACTTTACTAGCGTGTTAGATGAGTGCCATTGTGCGGTAGTTTGAGCATTCTTTGGCATTGCCTTTCTTTGGGATTGGAATGAAGACTGACCTTTTCCAGTCCTGTGGCCACTGCTGAGTTTTCCAAATTTGCTCGCATATTGAGTACAGCACTTTCAAAGCATCATCTTTCAGGATTTGAAATAGCTCAATTGGAATTCCATCACCTCCACTAGCTTTGTTCATAGTGATGCTCTCTAAGGCCCACTTGACTTCACATTCCAAGATGTCTGGCTCCAGGTGACTGATCACGCCATTGTGATTATTTTGGTCATGAAGATCTTTTTTGTACAGTTCTTCTGTGTATTCTTGCCACCTCTTCTTAATATCTTCTGCTTCCTTTAGGTCCATACTATTTCTGTCCTTTATTGAGCCCATCTTTGCATGAAATGTTCCCTTGCTATCTCTAATTTTCTTGAAGAGATCTCTTGTTTTTCCTATTCTGTTGTTTATTCTTTTTCCTTGCATTGATCGCTGAGGAAGGCTTTCTTATCTCTCCTTGCTATTCTTTGGAACTCTGCATTCAGATGCTTATATCTTTCCTTTTCTCCTTTGCTTTTCGCTTCTCTTCTTTTCACAGCTATTTGTAAGGCCTCCTCAGACAGCCATTTTGGTTTTTTGCATTTCTTTTCCATGGGGATGGTCTTGGTCCCTGTCTCCTGTACAGTGTCACGAACCTCCATCCATATTTCCTCAGGCACTCTATCTATCAGATGTAGTAGACCTCAGTTGTTTAGTACATCAATTTTTTTATTAAATACATGTTTATTGAAGGCCTGTTTTGTGCCAGCCTTTTCCAGTGTTGAAAATAGTGCAGAATATGAAAAGACAACATTTCCAGCTTTATGGAGTTTGTATTCTTGTAGGTGATGGCACCAAACAACTCTGAATATGACATATTGGCATAAGGGCTATATTGGCATAAAGAAAAGTAAAACAGGCTTGGGGAGGGAGAATAAGAGGAAAAGGGGGTTCTAGAACGTGTCTTCAGTGATGTAACCTTTGAGCAAACCTGAATAGAGGAAAGTTTCAAGCACTGTAAGCAACAAATTGTAGAGATGCAAGAATGAAGTAAGTGCGAAAGAGAAAAACAAATATTTCTTATTAGCCCAAAATGTAGAATCTAGAAAAATGGTAAAGATGAAGCTATTTGCAAAGCAGAAACACAGATATAGACGTAGAGAATAAACATATGGACACTAAGTGGGGAAAGGTTCTGGGGGATGACTTGGGAGATTGAGACTGAAGTATATACACTACTGATGCTATAAGACTCCTGAGAGTTCCTTGTACTGCAAGGAGATCCAACCAGTCCATTCTAAAGGAGCTCAGTTCTGGGTGTTCATTGGAAGGACTGATGCTAAAGCTGAAACTGCAATACTTTGGCCACCTCATGAGACGAGTTGACTCACTGGAAAAGACTCTTGATGCTGGGAAAGGTTGGGTGTGGGAGGAGAAGGGGACGACAGAGAATGAGATGGCTGGATGGCATCACCAACTCCATGGACATGAGTTTGAGTGAACTCCGGGAGTTGGTGATGGACAGGGCGGCCTGGCGTGCTGGGATTCATGGGGTCGCAAAGAGTCGGGCTTCCCTGGTGGCTCAGAGGTTAAAGCATCTGCCTCTAATCCGGGAGACCCGGGTTCGATCCCTGGGTCGGGAAGATCCCCTGGAGAAAGAAACAGTAACCCACTCCAATATTCTTGCCTGGAGAATCTCATGGACGGAGAAGCCGGGTAGGCTACAGTCCACGGGGTCGCAAAGAATCGGACACGACTGAGCGACAGAACCGAACAGACGGAAAGAGTCCGACACGACTGAGCGATTGAACTGAACTGAATTCATAAAACATAACTAATGAGAACCTACTATATAGAACAGGGAACTGTACTCATTGCTCTGTGGTAATCTGAATGGGAAGGAAATCCAAAATATGGGGGATATATGTATATGTATGCCGGACTTACTCATCTCATAGGATAGTAAAGCAATGCACAAAATTCTCCAAACCAGGCTTCAACAGTACATGAACTGTGAACTTCCAGATGTTTAGCCTTGTTTTAGAAAAGGCAGAGGAACCAGAGATCAAATTGTCAACATCCGTTGGATTATCAAAAAAGCAAGAGAGTTCCAGAAAAACATCTATTTCTGCTTTATTGACTATGCCAAAGCCTTTGACTGTGTGGATCATAACAAACTGCGAAAAATTCTTAGAGAGATGGGAATACCAGACCACTTGACCTGCCTTTTGAGAAATATGTATGCAGGTCAGGAAGCAACAGTTAGAACTGGATGTGGAAAAACAGACTGGTTCCAAATAGGAAAAGGAGTAGTTCAAGGCTGTATATTGTCACCCTGCTTATTTAACTTATATGCAGATACATCATGAGAAATGCTGGGCTGGATGAAGCACAAGCTGGAATCAAGTTTGCCAGAAGAAATATCAATAACCTCAGATATGCAGATGACACCACCGTTATGGCAGAAAGTAAAGAAGAACTGAAGAGCCTCTTGATGAAAGTGAAAGAGGAGAGTGAAAAGGTTGGCTTGAAGCTCGACATTCAGAAAACTAAGATTATGGCATCTAGCCCCATCATTTCATGCAAATAGATGGGGAAACAGTGGAAATGGTGACAGACTTTATTTTCTGGAGCTCCAAAATCACTGCAGATGGTGATTGCAGCCATGAAATTAAAAGACACTTACTCCTTGCAAGGAAAATTATGACCAACATAGACAGCATATTAAACAGCAAAGACATTACTTTGCCAACAAATGTCCATCTAGTCAAGGCTGTGGTTTTTCCAGTGGTCATGTATGGATGTGAGAGTTGGGCTCTAAAGAAAGCTGAGCAGCGAAGAATTGATGCTTTTGAACTGTGGTGTTGGAGAAGACTCTTGAGAGTGCCTTGGACTGCAAGGAGATCCAACCAGTCCATTCTAAAGGAAATCAGTCCTGAATATTCATTGGAAGGACTGATGTTGAAGCTGAAACTCCAGTCCTTTGGCCACTTGATGGGAAGTGCTGACTCACTGGAAAAGACCCTGATGCTGGGAAAGATGGAAGATAAGAGGAGAAGGGAATGACAGAGGATGAGATGGTTGGATGGCATCACTGACTCAATGGACATGAGTTTGAGTAAATTCTGGAAGTTGGTGATGGAGAGGGAGGCCTGGTGTGCTGCAGTCCATGGGGTCACAAAGAGTTGAACATGACTGAGTGACTGGACTGACTGATGCCTGACTCACAGCAGAAAGTAACACAGCATTGTAAAGCAACTATACTCCAATAAAAATTTAGAAAAAATAAAATGAATGAAATATGTACCTGATATATATAGACCCAGTGGAATTGAAACCAAAGGAGTTTTGATGTTTAAGGTAGAGAAGAAGGAGTTTGAGTTCAGAGGCTATTTGAGAACAAAGACTTGTTAACACTGGGCCTGGTCTTGGGGACTTGGGGTGTGCTCTCTTGACTCAACCATCAGTCCATCAGATGCCCTTATTGCTGCTGTTGTTCAGTCACTAAGTCGTGTCTGACTCTTTGCAACCCCATGGATGCACCAAGCCGGATTTCCCTGTCCTTCACTATCTCATAGAATTTGCTCATGCTGACGTCCATCGAGTTGGTGATGCCATCCAACCATCTCATCCTCTGTCGTCTCCTTCTCATCTTCCATCTTTCCCAGCATCAGGGTCTTTTCCAGTGAGTCAGCTCTTTGCATCAGGTGGCCACAGTCCTGGAGCTTCAGCTTCAGCATCAGTCCTTCCAGTGAACATTCAGGGTTGATTTCCTTTATTATACTTGCCCTGTAAGCTTCCTGTGACTGTTTCTAGACTCCCAAATTAGCCAAAAAGAAACTGAATTGCAAAATAGACTCTTTGGAAAAGTACAGGTCAACATTATGCTTCACAGGGTCAGTGGCAAGGCTCTATCTGCGTAACCGTGGGGTCTGCCTTCTAGCGTCCAACTGAGAGTTACCACTGTTTTTCACCAATAATGTCATAATCTAACATAGTTAATCTATCCACTTTTATGGCAACCTGCTGAGCCACCTTCTGTTCTAATAAATCCCTATTTCCTTTTATAGTTTATAATAATAACAACAACAACAACGCTAATAACAGTGACTCCTCTGGTTAGGTGAGAAGACTCCAGTAAACTCTAGATAGAGTCTCTCATCCGTGGGGACTTGGGACTGCCATGCTTCCTGTCCTCAGGACTGGTGAGCCTGACTGGGTGAGAATGGTATCATTCTGTCTGCCTCATTCAATGCTTTGTCTCATCTCAGGCAATACGCACAAACTCTTCTGTCAGCTCAGTATAATTGAAGACAATGGACAATTTTTTTTTATAAATTAAGACATACTTGTGATGAATAATTAATGTCTGGCATGAATTCACATCTGTATTAAGGTAGGTCCAAGCTGTCTTTCAGTGGTGCTCAAGGAACATAGGTAAAAATGACTTACAGTCTCATCCTGTGATAGAGATCTTGTTTGAGAAGTGGGGGTAGAGGGTGGACAGAAGATTTTGAACCATATTTGAACACACTGGAATTACAACTCCAGGAGGAAAAATATACCAGCAGCTTTTTTTTCTTTTTTTACTCTCTCTCCTTCCCTCCCTCCCTTTCTTTCTCTTCATCTTTCATTTCAGAAGTGCAGCATTTCCTTGGATATTTTCTACTTCTTATTCAAAGAAATGTTTCAAGTCATCCCAAGGCTCATTTGTACCAAAATGCTTTCCATCATTATCTCTCAGATCACTTTGTATATTTTAAGTTATTTCAGGTTTGAACAAAAGACAGGGACCTTAAACACGGAATCATCCAGAACCACTTAATTCATTCTTCTTTTTTTTTTCATTTGTACCTTGTTCAAAAAAGATAGAAAAAGAAGAGAAATCCCAAGTTTATTTATCTGTGAGATGATGCCTTTCAGTTATCGGTAAATTGCATCTTAAAAGCAAGAGAGTTTCTCCCGATGATGGGAACAGAGAATGAAATACTATGCCAATTTAAAATGCTATTACCTGCCCGCATTCCCAATATCTTTTCCCTTGGATGACACTGTTCTGACATACAGATCTTTTTTTTTATTTTCCTGCAATTTTCTTCCATCACACAGGGAGCTTCATTAGAGAAATAAAGCTAGGGTAGGTGCATTTGACAACAAGAGACAAATGATGTTAGTGAGAAGCTCTCTGATGAGGCAGTTTGCAATTTATGTGTTCAGCAGAGTACCCCTCGCTCCGTAGGAGGCAGGCCTGGCATCTGCTCTGAGAGCGACATATGGCTGGTGTAAAGTGCCGTCAGTGCCTGCAAAGGTGCGCCTTCCTGCACACAGGACGAGAAGAGTGTGAACACTCCAACCATGTGGAAATCTGGATTTTTCCACGTGTGCTTCTGCTTGCTGAGATGTGGCAGAAGCAAGGAGAACAAACTGATTATGAAGAACCTTTACAGGCAGCTTGCTCCTTCTCTTTCCCTCCCTCCTTCCCAAGGCCACATTCCCAGGGGGTAACCTGTTTCCCACTTTCCCTTGCTTTGGTTTATGCTTTGCCTCCATTTAGCTGACAGTGGTAACTGTCTGGCATTTACCTTTTTATCTGAGGCCCCTACTGTCAGGAAGTTGAAAAGAGCAGTTTTTGATAGTTGCCATGCACAAGCTTTCAAAATCCATAAACATCCTCCTCCTCTCATGCAAGTCTAGGCACAGATTATGACACATCTCCCTTGCACGACAGAAAACACACTATGCGTGTGCTAAGTTGCTTCAGTCATGTCCGACTCTTTGCAACCCACAGGACTGTAGCCTGCCAGGCTCCTCTGTCCACAGAAGTCTCTGGGCAAGAATACTGGAGTGGATAGCCATTCTCTTCTCAGGGGATTTTCCTGACCCAGGGATCGAACCCAGGTCTCCTGCATTGAAGGCAGATTCTTGACCATCTGGGCTACCAGGGGAGCCCATAGAAAGCATATGAGAGTCTTAACTTAACCCCTGAGGAAGTCAAACATTATCTCAAATGATTTCACTTTAAAGCTACTTACTGTCATCATGCCATCCAAAAGGCCAGTCTCAGGCCTGGGTGGGGCCTGCAATCTCTCCATGGACCACTTCTCGATGATGGCGGACACGTGAGGGTTGTCAATATTAAGCAGTCGAAACCCAGTCATATTTACACCACTGTACCTATAGAGTTCCAGATCTAAAGCAAATAAGTCCTGTGCAGTATTAAAAATGATAAAAGTAGAAAGAGTTAACATTTTCAGCGTTCTTGATGAAAAAGTGAGCTAATGCTTGCAGAAGCAACAAACATTAAAAGAAGCATGGCAACCATCATCACACTGGTTCTGTAAAGGAACGCTTCCTGCTGTTCTTCACTTGCATGCTCCCTGACAAATTCTAAGGCAGTAATACTTTTCATTTTCATCTATTTGTTTTTGTAATACTGTTAGAGTTTGTATAAACTGAGAACGGGAATTAAGCTGCCAATAATTAGCATGCCCTCGGACACAGGATATGCCATTCTAAGAAGCTAGAGCATTTTGTTCCTAAGGATATAGTCCTTTGGAGAGTTGAAAGGGGCCTTTGTGTCAGTTCTGTACACTGCCTTTATTTTCTAGATGAGGAAACTGAGGTTCTGGGTGGTGATGTGACTGGTCTGAGAATGATCCACTTGTAATGGCAGTACCACCTGTCTCCCTCCTAACTTTCTGCCCCAGGCTGCCTTGAATCTTGCAAAGGAGATGAAGTTTGGATCTTGCATATACATTTGACAGAAAGATCACTCTCAGCAAAAACAACAACAAAAACAACCATTTCCTGACTCATTGAAACTGACCCATGTCTCAAATGAGAGCATGAAAATTGCTCACTGGACACAAGTTTAGAATAAGAACCAAGGGTTCTTTTCAGAGAATAAACTAGAGCCTGTGGTTGTGTGGATATGAATATCTTAACAGTAGGACTTGTTTTTTTAGATAATGTTTCAGGGGAAAAAACTTGAACCTATCCTAGTATTTTCCATTATATATGAGGGCTGAATTTAAACCAAAGTTTTGTTGGTTTGCATTTAAAATAGACTTAAGTGATCATTTCAACTTTTTCCTATAAACAAAGGTTAGACTATAAAGCATGTCATTAAAATATCTCACATTTTGAAATGAACCAAAATTTCAAAATACTATTAACAGTTAATAAAAGAAAAAATTCCATAAAAGTTTTCTACCAGTGTAACTGCTTTATTGAAAGTACAAGACAGCACATTATCTGTGATGATACTTGTTACTAAGGAGAAAAACCTCAGAAACATTTCATGATTTATATGTGCAGAAGATAAATATGCATTTATTCTTTCGAATAACTCTTTTCTGTATCACTACTTCCAAGATAACTTTAGATTAGACTGATGTGAGAAAAAATGCAGTGCCTTTTAAATTGTTATGTTTACTTCCCTTGCACTAAGTAACTAATTTTCTTTTTTCTTTAAGTTTCATTAATACTCATGAACAAAAGTGGTAAGACAACAAAAGCAAAGCATGGCAGAATGCAAATAAAACCAAAGGAAATTGCTTAAAGAAGCAAATTTAAAGAATAAGATCCAAGGCAGAATGATCCCTTTAGCACACTCAATGAATACAAGGAAAGTTACTCAAGTTACAAGGGGTCAGAGAGAAACTTCTAGGATGCATATAGATTCCCTTATTAATTCAACAGTACACGAATGTGAATACGCTTAACGTGCAAAATTCTTGTTTCTGTGCAAGACAGGCTATGGAGAGCTCGAGGGCCAGTTTTCAACATCCCCTTGTTGGTGGAGGATGAGGCAACAAGTGAGAGTGTGAAGGCAACTGGTCTGTCCTTCCATTGAAGACCAGCCTTCTTAGGTTTCATCGTTTATATTTTTCTCAAATTTCAACAAAACTGTCTCTTTAAGGCATATACACCTGGGAAGGATGGAAAGTTCAGAGGCAGATGGCCATCTCGCCTCGAGTAAGATGGACGTGTTCATGGTGTTGGGGATGGACGATATTTGTCAGCAGAGTAAGACACTTTCTAGTTCTCAGGGTCTCCCTTGACTCTTCTGACAGAGGACCCCATCAGGATATCAATGAGGGAGTGAAGACCATGGAAACTTAAGTTCAGGAACTTCTGCCCTGTGTCCCACTCTCTGACTTCGAGCTCAGGAGCAGTGACAGTTTTAACAGCTGCCCCCTAGCATTTGTCTTGTGATATCCTCTGCAGTCCTTCCTGCTTTCATAGATACTCAATTCAGGAATGGAGTTTACTGCTTCCAGAATTAGGTGCATGAGACCTGCCTGGTCTTTCTTCCAAAGGCTTTGATTTCCCTGATGCACCAGCCTACTTTGCCAGATTCCTTTGGGAAAACGATACTCTTATTGAGTCTTGCAAAGCTGGGTAGATTTTAGCTGACACACTTTCACAGGTTAGAAATGGAGGTTGATCATGTGTCTGCTCATGTAAGAGAATGGAGTATGTGTGTTGGGAGTGGTGTATTGTGTGTGCGGCTGAGAGCTAACGCATCATTTTGATGTGTTAAATGCTTAAATCATCCTTCCTCAATCTGATAATCTCTCAAAAGTTAAGCTTGTATAGTTTCCTTTGAATGTTTCAGGCTTAGAGCCATGGTTTTTCTTATGATGAAAAATGTTCAATGTGGAAAGCCTCTACCAAGTTCCTCATCTTGACAGTCTTCCAAACACCTAACAGGTGACCCCTGGCTAAACCAGCTGTTCCCTGGACACAGGTGGGGAAATCACATCAGATAGCATGCCAAGATACACTTTAGTGTGTCCTTTAATACATGTAGAAAATATAGATGATTCTTCTTTATTGATAATAAGAAGTTTGTTCTTTGGCAGTTTCTATTTAATGGAAGCTTTAATTCCTTTCTGAATGCACATGCATTGACGCTAGTTAAGAAAAGAAAGAAGGGAGGGAGGGAGGGAAGAAAGAAAGAAGGAAAGGGAGGAAGAAAGAAGGAAAGGAAGGAAGGAAGACACTTGCTGTTTAGCATTTCTTGATTTAGAGGATTCTTAGGAAAATGAAGCAAACTTTCATGACAATATCCTGCCTTTGACACCAGGGCTGACTTTAAAATAACCGAAGATTTTTTTGATAGTGTGAAATATATTTCCACCAGATATGCTTACCAGGGTTGTGAAAAAGTAATGATAGTATTCAGTCATCATGCCCATGAACAGGATCTGCCAAAGAGAAATAAGGGAAAAGAATCAGAAACAGAGTTACAAGAAGAAATAGATGATTAGTAGGTTGACTGTGATAGCCTGGAGACGTAGAATAGGAAGGAGCTTTGGAAATCCAAAGACTCAGTAGATAGAAACCTGAGACAAACCAATGATTAATGTGGAGCTAGGACCCAGGCCACTGACCTCCATCCTCTGTGCTTTCATCACGTTATGCTTGACCTTCATGGGAGAAATTGGTCGGCTGATTGAATTTAAAAATAGTTCATGCTCAACAGATTTTATATCTGGAGCTGTCCATAATGGCACAGAGTCTTGCCTGAGCTACTGCTTGGGTTTCTGAATAATCCCATGCTGAAATATATATTTTATTGATCTCCTTAGCTTTAGTACTTATCATAATGCCTCAGAGTAAAACTCATTAAATGTTGAATTGGCGATACTCATATGTAGATATATTTAAATGAAGATCTATACATATGCATGTCTCGGAAACCCTCCTCTCCACCCTTTCCCGTCTTATCCCACAGAATGGGTAGGGGGAAAGAGGATTGTTTATAAATAGAAAGATGGGATTATATCTGTATTTCTTATCACTGCCTCTTAAAGTCTGATTCTGTTACCTAACTGGGATCCTGGCAGTTCCAACATTCTGTGTGCATGGTTTTTATTTGGTGGGGAGGAGCAAAAAAAAAGGTAATAGACTGTGGTCTTTCGCTTGTATACCTGGAAATGGTGTCCACTGAGGAGAAACAGTTCCACATGCTTTGGAGGTAAGATTGTCATTAATCTTTTAAATCAAGAGTATCAGTTTCTTAGGTTTCCCTGGTGGCTCAGCGGTAGAGAATCAGCCTGCCAACCCAGGAGATGAGGGTGTGATCCCTGGGTTGGGAAGATCCCCTGGAGAAGGAAATGACAATCCACTCCAGTATTCTTGCCTGGGAAATCCCATGGACAAAAGAGCCTGGCAGGCTACAGTCCATGGGGTCACAAAAGAGTCCAGTAGGACTTAATGACTAAATGACAGCAGCATCACCTTCCTTGGGGCCGGTCACTGAAGGACTGGGTGGTGTCTTTTTGGTATCTGCATAGAAATGAATGGAGAAGACTCAGAAATCAAACTTTCAAGACAGTTATCCCCATAACTCATAAATTCTGGATTCAAATGAGAATCCCCTCTGGAAGTTTTAAAATCAGATATTCTTATACCCCATCCCAGAGACCTTCTGAATTAGAATTTCTGAGAGTGGAGTTTCTGTATTTCATAGCAATGGTTGGGAATCACTGCTCTATGGAAAACTTGTCCATTTGAATTATGGAACAAGGGCTTTTATAACTTCAGTTTATGAAGAGGTGGATTGAAAAAGTCTTCAGAAAAGCAACACAAGTTATCAGAGGTTTTGGAGGGTGCCTAAGATATATAAACTAGAATAATTTTACATCAAAGGGGTGGGAGCATTTGGAGACAGCACATAACGTACAGGAGCACAGATCTGACACTTCCTGTGCTTTCACTGCTAACAGGGAAACAAGAGGAATATTTAGTGAAATTGTAATGTCATGAAGGTAAGACAAATGACAGGAAACTCTCCCTATGAATCATAAGCCCACAGGATGCAAGTCACTCCTATGGTGATAACAAGACCAGGTGCACAAAAGGATTTTTAAAAGGATAGAATTGCTTTAGGGCCATCAATAACATTTAAAGGCATGCATGGAGAGGTCTTGTTAGCTGATCTCTTATATCATTGGGGAATAAGGAGCTAACCTGCTGGGGTCACTCAGAATTCAATTTTTCATTTTGGTCGTTAGTGTAATTGCAGTTGAGATTATCTCTTGAAAGGGAACTGGCAAGTTTTATGTCAAGATACAGACCTGGATACTGAGGTTTCAAATATTATTTCTGGAACTGAAAAAACACCGAGGCACTTGAATTTTCAGCCTTTTACATGGGCAGATATTTTCTTTTTAAACTTTATTATGGAGGCATTTGATCACCAGTTGAGAGCACAGATTTTTTTCTTAAAGCAAACATTCAACTAATTATTATTATTTGTAACTCCCGGAGGCAAATATTCATCTGAAATGTCTCTTACTTAATGTTAGAAGAGAGTTGTGCAGATGCAGTGAATACAGCTAATGAACCTGCTTTTGCTGGTCTTGCTTGACCTCGGGTCTACCAGATGTACTTTTTATTTGATATTCTACAAAAATCCCTATTCTTGACTTTCCTACCTAGAGCCTAGGTCAGTGCTTCCTAGAATGAAAATTAAGAAGCAAGTGTAGTCATGGATCATTGAGCCGTCAACTTCGTGGACTCTGTAGGGCACGTGTGAACGAGAAACTTTTAGATTGAAATAAAACCAATATCAACTCATTGGAAAAGACCCTGATGCTGGGAATGATTGAAAGCAAAAGGAGAAGACGGCGGCAGAGGATTAGATGGTTATATAGCATCAGTGACTCAGTGGATACGAATTTGAGTAAACTCCAGGAGATAGAGAAGGATAGGGAAAACTGGTGTGCTGTAGTCCATGGAGTTGCAAAGAGTCAGACATGACTTAGTGACTGAACAACAACAACAAAAAGTCAATTTCACCAAAGGTGATGCTTTTTAAACAATTGTGCTTATAATGATTTGTAGACTGATTGGGACTGGCTGCTCTGTTGTCTAATAGTTGTATACATTATATTTTATAGCATTCATAAAACGATTTTCTTTCTGTGTCAACATTGGTATTTCGACTAAAAGTCATTAAGGGATTATGAAAATGTCACATCAAGATAAATGTCAGTTTTTTAAATAAAGAGTGTAATCATGATATGGGGATTTTTAAATGGCTCTTTGCAAAACTGACTTTTTCCTAACAAACAATACTTTGAATTTTGTTACTGTGCTTTGCTGAATTGACCAGGAGGTGCTGACCTAGGCAGTGCATACTTTACCAAGACAGTATTGCTGGGGACTGTTTTTGGCTCTACTGAAATTATTTTTAATGGTGCAAAACACATCACATCACACCACACACACTAATAAATGATAAACATGGCTGTCAATACTATTTATATTGATGCCACATTCCCCTTAATTGCTTCCACCAATATTTTAATAATGGTTGTTTCCTAACAGAATTATTTTTATTAAATAACTCCTTGAGATCATATTATTGATGTAGATTTTTAGACGTAAAAACAGAGCTCTTTCAATACTATTTTATACCTATAGTAAGGATTTATTGAGTGCCTACTATTTCTTCTTGATTTTGCAAGACCTGTAGTGTAGACTTCATTAGAGCCATTGCCAATTTTCCAAATTGAAAGGCACATGATAGGATTATATTTCTTGGGTCCTTGAGCTTGGGTGTGGTCATGTGCTGGTTTTGGCCAAGAAGAGAGAAAGTGATTGATAAATGTTACCCTCCTCATCCTGATATCCTGATATCTCACTAACCCTGACTAACATGTTAGGTGACTAACACGGTATCAGTGCCAGGCAAACTGAGTTTTGTTTTGTTTTTTTCCCTGAATAAATACAATTTTCTGTTTCATGAATACTGCAGAATATGTCATGTGTGTGTTTTGATTATTAGGGACTTCAGGGTCAAAATTGTGGGTCCTCCATTAGCAACTTGTCAGGAAAAAGGGTATATATTCTATGTGCTAATGTTATTCAGATTTATGGTTTTCTTATCTAATTTTCCCCTTGATGCCAACTCCTCTCCTTTCTTCAAAAATATTTATGACTGTGTTTCAAATTATGTTTCTAGGCTGCTTTGATTCTTTGTATAATAAAGATATAAATAATCATGGTTGAGAGAAAGTTAATAATTTTCTTTTTCCATAAAGAAAGATGAACTATTCAGATCTGATGTAACTGGGCTGGGTAACAAAAAAGGCCTTCAACAAAATACCATTCATAGTTAATCATACTCTATGTCCATACAGAATCAATTATAAGAACTCAAAGGTTTTCATAGATGGTGATGGTTCATGTTATGTGTCAACTTGATTGGACCAAGGGGTGCCCAGATTAAACATTATTTCTGGATGCATCTTTGAGGGTGTTTCCAGATAAATAAGCTTTTGAGAAAGCAGATGATCCTCCCCAGTATGGTAGGCATCATCCAATTCACTGAGAGCTAGATTAGAACAAAAAAATAGAGGAAGAAGGAATTTACCCCTTTTCAAGCCTCAAAGAAGCAATTTTGAGAGGAAGGCTTGATCTCTAGGGTGTAGCTCTTTCTTACCTGTCAACTATAGTACTTCTGGCTACAATTACACTATCTTCTGAGCAGAATGCACCTTGGACATCACAATTTTTAACACTGATCTTCAGTAGAACAAGCTAGGTATAAGTAGGGCCTTAGATCAGTTTTTATTGAAACAAAAAGGAAAAGACACTCATATTAATGCTTGCCTGGTGGCTCAGATGGTAAAGAATCTGCCTGCAGTGCAAGAGGCCAGAGTTTGATCCCTGGGTTGAGAATATTCCCTGGATAAGGAAATGGCAACCCACTCTCATATTCTTGGCTGGTAAATCCCATGAACAGAGGAACCAGGTAGTCCATGGAGTTGCAAAGAGTCAGACATGACTGAGAGACTAACATTCATACAACACTAACTGACTATGACATCCACAAAGGGAACAGTGGAATGTAAGAAAAATAGCACTGGATCCCTGAAAACCCGGACATACAGAAAACCACCCATCTCCTTATGGAGTAGGCTGGATAATGAACCTTTAACATGACCACATCCTAATTTCCAGAGTCTGTTAATATGTTACTTTACATGACAAAAGAACTTTGAGGATGTGATTAAAGATCTTAATATATGGGAGATACTCTGGGTTAGGGGTTTCCTTGTGGCTCTGACGGTAAAGAATCTGCCTGAAATGCAGAAGATCAGGGTTCAATCCCTTCAGCTGAAGCGCCAATACTTTGGCCACCTGATGCAAAGAGCTAACTCATTGGATAAGACCCTGATGCTGGGAAAGACTGAAGGCAGGAGGAGAAGGGGACGACAGAGGATGAGATGGCTGGATAGCATCACTGACTCAATGGACATGAGTTTGAGCAAACACTGGGAGGTAGTGAAGGACAGAAAAGCCTGGCCCTTTGCAGTCCATGGGGTTGCAAAGAGAAGGACAGGATTTAGCGACTAAACAACGACAACTCTGGTTTATTCAGATGGGCCCAGTGTAGTCACAAGGGTTCTTATAAGATGGAAGCTGAAGTTCAGGAGGCAGAGAAGAGACGGGAAGATGGAAACAGAGGGAATACAAGGCAATGTGATGCGGGACCACAAGCCAAGGAATGAAGACAACGTCTAGAACTGGAAAAGGCAAGGCATTCGATTTTTCCCAAATCCTTCAGAATAGCCCTGTCAACACCTAGATTTTAGACATCTGACATCCAGAACCATCGGAGAATAAATTTGCATTGTTTTAAGCCACTCCATTTGTGATCATTTGTTAGCACAGCAACAGGAAACCAACACACCTCATTTGTTCATCTTTATGGCCTATGAGATTGCACAATTTTGGTGTGTTGATATCAAGATCATGTTTAAAAGGAAAAATGACTTGTTTGAAGTTGAAAACTTTCTAAATTTCTCAGTGCCCCTCCACTCACATTCATATACTAACCAGATGCACGCACACTGATACAAGCTGCCCACAGAGAGACTCGAGGGTTCCCTTCCATTGGGAGATCGTGCCATGCGACCTATAAATCCAGGCCACTGTCCCCCCACCTCCAAGTGAAAACAAAGAAAGTCAAAGATGTTCCACCAAGTGTTGGTGAATGGAATACCTGTACTATTTGGGAGTGTCTTTAAGTCTTAAGTACTATGTAAGCTTCTTTTTCCAGAGGTATGGTCAGAAGAAGAAAGGAAGCTGATACTAATAGATATTAATAAGTGAATGGGAGACTATGCGATTTAGTTTACCTTCAGAAGGTAATTCTACTAGAAGAGCCACATGGCATCATCCATGTGCAGAAAGAAAAGATTATGCAATCTAAGGGGTACATGCTGCTGACAATAGGAGCAGGGGAAAAAAAAAGATTCCCCCTGCCAAAATGAAATAGGCAACCTGGCAAATAGGAAAAAGTAAAGCTTTTAGAAGATTACATGAATCCAAAGGATAAACTCTCTGCAACATTCAAGGGAAGTTGGTGGAAATTTGATGTGTAAGAGGACCAGAGTGGAAGAAAAGCGTTAATAGCAAAGAACACGTAGCTGATTCACTTCATTGTATAGCAGAAACTAACAACACTGTAAAGCAATTATATTCCATTTTTTTAAAAAAAGAGCTGAATGAATCTAGAAGCTGGAAAGTGTTAACAGAGAATATGCTGCATACACTACAATCTTTTCACAAGTTTCTTTCTTCAGTTCAGTTCAGTTCAGTTCAGTCGCTCAGTCGTGTCCGACTCTCCGCGACCCCATGAATCACAGCACGCCAGGCCTCCCTGTCCATCACCAACTCCCGGAGTTCACTCAAACTCATGTCCACAGAGTCGGTGATGCCATCCAGCCATCTCATTCTCTGTCGTCCCCTTCTCCTCCCACCCCCAAACTTTCCTAGCATCAGAGTCTTTTCCAGTGAGTCAACTCCTCGTATGAGGTGGCCTGTTTCTTTCTTACTGGTGGTAATAAAAACTATACCTCAAATTTGCCTGAGGGTAACATTTTGAGGGAGAAATAGTCATGAAATCATTAAATGATGATCTTCCTGGTCTCATGATATCTTTATTCTCCCCCTTTACCGAGCACAGTCTTTAGCACATTGAAAACATCCAATATGTGCTAGCTGAATAAATGGTAACATTTACATCTTATAGGATCACCCTTAAGACAAAAAAACGTGACTAACAGTCAAGGGGAAAGTATAGTGGAGGGATCTTTTTGGTAGAATCTTGTGTTTATGATTCTGAATCTTGCATTTGTGATTCTTGCAGCTTCCTTGGTGGCTCAGAAAGTAAAGAGTCTGCCTGCAATGCGGGACACCTGGGTTCGATCCCTGGGTTGGGAAGATCCTCTGGAGAAGGAAATGGCAACCCACTCCAGTACTCTTGCATGGAAAATTCCATGGATGGAGGAGCCTGGTAGGCTTCAGTCCATGGGGTCTCAAAGAGTCAGACACGACTGAGCGACTTCACTTTCACTTTGCATTTATGAACGGTTGAAGAAGCAGGTATAGTTAACATAACAAAGTGATTTCTAACCTACTTCAGTCTTCAGGCCTCTTTACAGAATCTGATAGAAGCTATGCATCCTTTCACCTGAGAAAGGCATGCTGAGGGACACAGACATCCTTAAAATTTTAAATAGAGCTAAGGTTCATTGATTCTACTTGGGCTTAAGACATGCTTTGATACAGTCTTCACACTCTTTATATGATTCCTTTTAAATTGCCCCCAATTCCATTGCAAAGATAATTTCTCTTATTGCCTATTACAGCCAAATTTTGATGTAGCTGGAATTAAGCTTTAGAGCATTTTCTGAGGCATATATGTGATTTTTATTGCCTCTCAATTCAGATTGAAACAAATCTAAGTCCTTTTCCAAATCTACTCACTGAAGATTTTAGAGAATTCTCAAAAGGGCATCTTGTACACTAAGAATATAAACAAATTGCAAACCCCTTCAGGAAATCATTGATTATTCATAAAGCTCAATTAATTCTTATTTATATTTAATAACACACTCATATCTATGACTGTTCCTTACAACCCAAACTAACTATGTGCTCAGGAATTGTAAATAGATTTTAATATTAGCCCGAGAGAAACATAATTAGGAAAGAAATGTGCTGCCAAAATAATTATATAACATACTACAAATTATCATCTAGTTAGTATAAATTGAGATTCATCACTATTACATTGTCAGAATTTATCCAAGTAATGAACTTATCATCAATTAAGTGTCTCAAAGACTACTAAAGGACTCTAAAAAACCTTAAAAAAGAATGAACTGCTTAATTATTTCCCCCATTTCTTTGAAAGTCAACTAAGTACAAGGCCATGTGCAAGTTCTTTATGTCTAGACACTAGTAAGAAGATTCTTGCTCACTTGTATGCATGGAAGCTAAGAGCTGAAGAGAAGATTAGCAACAATTAGAATAGAATCCAACAATCCTTTTTTACAGATGAGCTGACTGGGTTGAGAGGAATAAACAGACTTGTTCAAAGTAGAACATTAAGAGGTCTAAGAAATTCAGATCAATGGCACTTTAGGCGCTGGTTTGAAATCCTAGCCCTACCCCTGTAACCTCATTTTTCTCATCTGACACATGGGATATTTTGAGACGGTAAAAAGATGTCATTTTAGTCAATACATAGCCTATTCTGACACACAATGTCTACCCAATAAATGGTGTTTATTTTCTCCTGTTAGGAGAAGACAATAATTTGCAACTCACGACTTTCAGTCCAAGACTCTAGTCACAGTTTCTTTCCACTTTAGAAGTTAGCTTTGTGGTCTCCAACCGGTATACTGGCATTGGATAGCTAAACTCGTGTGACATTCAGTTTCAAGTTCTCTTTTTGCCGTAAAGTGGCAAACATTTGGGGTTTTGTTATTGTCTTTGCTATTGTGTCTTTATCACCTTCAATCACTGCTCGACAAATCGGTGTTGGATGAAAGAATAAATTGCTGTATCATGTCCCTACAATGTTCAGTACTGGGCTTCAATAGAAACAGCATTTCTTGTGGACTTGTGTAAACTAGAAATGATTGGATATTTGAGAATCAAGGGAAATAACAGCATTCAAGAAGCAGAAAGTTTAATTAAAATGTGTTCCAGGTGCCATTACCTTGACATCTTGATATACACAACAGCAGTAGAATAGGATACTTTTTTTTCCTTTTAAATCCTGAGGCAAGTTTCAAATCGCAGTCTAGCCACTAGCTGTTTCTGTGACTTTGGGTAAGTTGTGAAACCTCTCTGAGCTCTGTCAGTTTCTTGTGTGCATAATTTTCTCATACAAATTAAATGAATGATTTCATTTAACCTGGATACTTTCTTTTCCTTTTAAATCCTGAGACAAGTTTCAAATTGCAGGCTAGCCGCTAGCTGTTTCTGTGACTTCGGGTAAGTTGTGAAACCTCTCTGAGCTCTGTCAGTTTCTTGTGTGCATAATTTTCTCATACAAATTAAATGAATGATTTCATTTAACCTGCTTAGCACAGTACCTGGCATATGGTAAGTACTGAGTAAAAGGTAGCTTCTCTGACCTTTAACTTATTCTATGCATTCTATGACTAGAAATAATGGACTTGGGGATCTGACTTAGCGGATATAAGTTCCAGACACAGGTGTGCAACCTCTTAGCATGTCACAGTGTATACTGCTTAATTTGATGTCTTCTGTCCTAAGACATGAAGACTGATGGTGTTTCTGTCCTGTGAAAACGTGAAATGAAACCCATCTAAAACATGAAATTATACCCATCGAACTACTTCCTCTTGCCTTAGTCACAGCTGTTAGGCATAGCTTATATGAGGGAAAAAAAAATCAATTCACAAAATTATTTGATTAATCAGCGTTGCCATTGCACTTCCTAGCAGAGGGAAGCTGGGCATTAAAAAAAAAAAATGCATTTTCTGCCTGGCCTCATTTTTATGTTAATTGAAACAAAAGGAAAAAAAAAAGCAACAAAATCACACAAATGTTGATGGGAGAAAATGCAATATAATTCCACAAAATATTTTGGTACTAAAATGTTTTATGGAGACTAATGGCTCAATTATCGCTTAATGCTTATTGCCACGAGTGTTGTAAGGGAGGAACACATTTTCCCTCTGATATACTTGCTCATGTAAACAAGAGAGCAGGTTCCTGAGTCAGACACAGTATTGTTCTCACTCACCCAGTGGCCACTCTCTGGCTCAGAAAATCGGTCCCTCCCTAGAGCAGTATCCCAGCTGGACGGAGCATCATTGCGTCCCCTCCCTTCCCATGAGAGGACCATTAAGTTCCCACTACTTATGCTTGGAATACTGACTTGCTTTCTCAATCCTATTACAGGGTTTGAAAATAACTCTTCTCTTCTCCAAAGAGGCACATTTATTTTCAGGTCATGAAAGGCATTTTATTAGCTCAAACGTATCACAGTTAATAACACAGGACTTTGGGGTTGAATGAAACCCTCCTTCTGAGGAAACTGAGGCACTGAGGATTTGTTCACTGTGCCTGGCAAAGCTGAGAGTCCAGCATACTGAGTGGGGTAGAAGAAAGATTATTTATGAAGAGCCTCAAGCACAGTTCTTGGAACATGCGTTTTATTTATTAATTCAATAGAAATGTATTGAGCCCTTATTGTGTGTTAAATAATGTAATTGATATTGGGGATTTGGGAGAACAAGACAAAGAAGGTGTCTATCCTGTTATATAGAAGAGTATAGTAGGGGGTACGGATAACAAATGGATCAATGTCTTTCATTAATTACAGATTTTTATTAGAGTTACAAAGAAACTAAGTAGAGTGCAAGGTCACAAGGAATGAGAAAAGATTTCCTTTTGGGACTTGCCTGGTGATCTGCCTTGCAAGGCAGGGGATGTGAGTTCAATCCCTGGTGTGCTAAGTTGCTTCAGTAATGTCTGAGTCTTTGAGACCCCATAGACTGTAGCCCACCAGGTTCCTTTGTCCATCAGATTCTCTAGGCAAGATACTGGAGTGGGTTGCCATTTCTTCCTCCAGGGGATCATCCCGACCCAGGGATCAAACCCATGTCTTTCATGTCTCCTGTATTGCAGGCTGATCCTTTACCCACTGAGCCATCTGGAAAGCCCCTCGAGCCCTGGTGGGGGAACTAAAACCCCACAAGCTGTGTAGCAACTCAGCCTGCACGTTGCAACTACTGAGCCCACATACTGCAACTAGAGAACCCGTGCCCTGCAACAAAAGATCCTGCCTGTTACAACTAAGACCTGTTGCAGCCAAATAAATAAATATACATATAAAAAAAGAATGAGTTCTTTCTTCTTTATCTCCCAGTGATCAATCACAATGGCTTAGATGAGGCCAACTTTGGAAAAATGTGTCGGCAATTTCAAGTGCAAAAGTCATACAGAAGGAAAAGAGGCCAAGTCACATATCTAGGCAGAGTGTCCCTGAAATAGGGTATTAGAGGCAAAGAGGCTAGAGGGGGAAGGGTGGGTTACATTATATAGGTCACAGGGGTTTGCATTAAGAGCGTGTTCGGTTGATAACATTAATACTGTCCTGAGCTTCAGTTTTCATTTGCAAAAAAAAAGTACCAATTTTTTCAAGTGCTATGATGTTTATGTGGTAGTTTGAGCATTCTTTGGCATTGTCTTTCTTTGGGATTGGAATGAAGACTGACCTTTTCCAGTCCTGTGGCCACTGCTGAGTTTTCCAAATTCGCTGGCATATTGAGTATAGCACTTTCACAGCATCATCTTTCAAGATTTGAAGTAGCTCAACTGGAATTCCATCACCTCCACTAGCTTTGTTCGTAGTGATGCTTTCTAAGGCCCACTTGACTTCACATTCCAAGATGTCTGGCTCTAGGTCAGTGATCACGTTATCGTGATTATCATCATCGTGAAGATCTTTTTTGTACAGTTCTTCTGTGTATTCTTGTCACTTCTTCTTAATATCTTCTGCTTCTGTTAGGTCCATACTATTTCTGTCCTTTATCGAGCCCATCTTTGCATGAAATGTTCCCTTGCTATCTCTAATTTTCTTAAAAGATCTCTTGTCTTTCCTATTCTGTTGTTTATTCTTTTTCCTTGCATTGATCGCTGAGGAAGGCTTTCTTATCTCTCCTTGCTATTCTTTGGAACTCTGCATTCAGATGCTTATATCTTTCCTTTTCTCCTTTGCTTTTCGCTTCTCTTCTTTTCACAGCTATTTGGAAGGCCTCCTCAGACAGCCATTTTGCTTTTTTGCATTTCTTTTCCATGGGGATGGTCTTGGTCCCTGTCTCCTGTACAATGTCACGAACCTCCATCCATAGTTCATCAGGCACTCTATCTATCAGATATAGTCCCTTAAATGGATTTCTCACTTCCACTGTATAATCATAAGGGATTTGATTTAGGTCATATCTGAATGGTTTAGTGGTTTTCCCTACTTTCTTCAATTTAAGTCTGAATTTGGCAAAAAGGAGTTCATGATCTGAGCCACAGTCAGCTCCTGGTCTTGTTTTTGCTAACTGTATACAGCTTCTCCATCTTTGGCTTCAAAGAATATAATCAATCTGATTGTGGTGTTGACCATCTGGTGATGTCCATGTGTAGAGTCTTCTCTTGTGTTGTTGGACAAGGGTGTTTGCAATGACCAGTGAATTCTCTTGGCAAAACTCTATTAGCCTTTGCCCTGCTTCATTCCATGTTCCAAGGCCAAATTTGCCTGTTACTCCAGGTGTTTCTTGACTTCCTACTTTTGCATTCCATCACAATTGCACTCATCTCACACACTAGTAAAGTCATGCTCAAAATTCTCCAAGCCAGGCTTCAGCAATATGTGAACCATGAATTCCCAGATGTTCAAGCAGGTTTTAGAAAAGGCAGAGGCACCAGAGATCAAATCACCAACATCTGCTGGCTCATGAAGAAAGCAAGAGAGTTCCAGAAAAACATCTATTTCTGCTTCATTGACTATGCCAAAGCCTTTGACTGTGTGGATCACAATAAACTGTGGAACATTCTGAAAGAGATGGGAATACCAGACCACCTGACCTGCCTCTTGAGAAACCTGTATGCAGGTCAGGAAGCAACAGTCAGAACTGGACATGGAACAACAGACTGGTTCCAAATAGGAAAAGGAGTACGTCAAGGCTGTATATTGTCACCTTGCTTATTTAACTTCTATGCAGAGTACATCATGAGGAACACTGGGCTGGAAGAAGCACAAGCTGGAATCAAGATTGCTGGGAGAAATATCAATAACCTCAGATATGCAGATGACACTACCCTTATGGCAGAAAGTGAAGAGGAACTAAAAAGCCTCTTGGTGAAAGAGGAGAGTGAAAAGGTTGGCTTGAAGCTCAACATTCAGAAAACAAAGATCATGGCATCTGGTCCCATCATTTCATGGGAAATAGATGGAAAAACAGTGGAAACAGAGTCAGACTTTATTTTTTTGGTCTACAAAATCACTGTGGATGCTGACTGCAGCCATGAAATTAAAAGACGCTTACTCCTTGGAAGGACAGTTATGACCAACCTAGATAGTATATTAAGAAGCAGAGACATTACTTTGCCAACCAAGGTCCGTCTAGTCAAAGCTATGGTTTTTCCAGTGGTGATGTGAGAGTTGGACTATGAAGAAAGCTGATCGCCAAAGAACTGATGCTTTTGAACTGTGGTGATGGAGAAGACTCTTGAGAGTCCCTTGGACTGCAAGGAGATCCAACCAGTCCATTCTAAAGGAGATCAATCCTGGGTGTTCATTGGAAGGTCTGATGCTAAAACTGAAACTCCAATACTTTGGCCACCTCATGTGACGAGTTGACTCACTGGAAAAGACTCTGATGCTGGGAAGGATTGGTGGCGGGAGGAGAAGGGGATGACAGAGAATGAGATGGCTGGATGGTATCACCGACTCTATGGACATGAGTTTGAGTGAACTCCGGGAGTTGGTGATGGACAGGGAGGCCAGGCGTGCTGTGATTCATGGGGTCCCAGAGAGTCGGACACCACTGAGCGACTGAACTTAACTGAACTGAACTGATAATGTTTATGAAAAGAGAATGTTGCTTATCACCCAGCATGGCACTAGACACATGTTTGGAATTCCCTACCCAGAGTCTTCCTACCCTGTGCCTCATCTTTAAATTTATCTGCCATCAGCTGCTCTCTTGGTAGAATCACACGCAGTGGGAATGAGCGGAGGTGAAAATGTGGCAGACAGTGAGGAGTCATGGGGAGGAGAAAGAGACTTGGGGGAGGTGGAAGTCAGAAGGAGCTGGGGACCTGGGATTTTGACATTAAAGGTGGATTAATCGGTGCTCAGCATCCTCTGAAAGCAGCAGGATGCTTGCTGGGAGGTGGTGCAGAAACAGGGGGTGAAGAAGACCCCTAGTGACCTGACGGGTCCCATATGTATGTTGATGCTTGTTGGGGCCTTGCTCAGATTGCAGAAATTCACAAAGACAGTTTGTTCACATGAGAGCCCTGCTCCTCCATAGCCTAATCAAGTCTTGACATTTGAATTTCTAACTAATTTTTGGGAAATAACTTTTCAGATTCTCATCATATAGTACTTGTTCAATATGAATAGAAATAATTACTTTGCTGAAGTGATTAGCATGCCCAAGAATAACTATAGACTTTCTCCCAGTTTTTACTTTTAGATAAATGTCAAATATCTTCCTTAAAGTGCATTTGATTTCTTTTCTCTAAAGAATCATTAAAAAGTGGTAAAATACAATGAAGGTGTAGGGAAGTACAGAAAAATAATGAGAAATGTGCATGAGAAGAAAGCCAAGTTGACCTGGCAGAGAAAATTTTCTCAGCAGTGATTGTAGTCACCAAAGAAGTAAAAGCTAGTAATACTAATTTTGTCTAAAGAAGAAGAGCAGTAAGTGGTTGTGTTTTCCCCAGACATTGCTGGAAGCCTAGTTCAGAATGGAAGGCTTCTTCATTCTGAAATGGGGCCCTTTATGGCAAAGTAGACTCACAATTCTGAGATCAGATGGTCTGGAGACCCAGTCTCGCAGACCGGGTCAGAGAGTGACCTTGTATGAAGCACTTAACCCATCTGAGCTTCAGCGTTTTCAACTCTGAAGTGAGAATGCCAAATTTACCTCAGGATAAACTGTGATAAACCAGGAAAAGGCAGTTAATCCTAAAGGAAATCAACCCTGAATATTCACTGGAAGGACTGATGCTGAAGCTGAATCTCCAATACTTTGACCAACTGATGCAGCGAGCCTACTCATTGGAAAAGACCCTGATGCTGGGAAAGACTGAAGGCAGGAAGAGAAGGGTGTGGGAGAGGAGATGGTTGGATGGCGTCACTGACTCAATGGACATGAACTTGAGCAAACTTTGGGAGATAGTGAGGGACAGGGAAACCTGGCGTGCTGCAGTCCGTGGAGTCTCAAAGAGTTGGATGTGACTTAGCGACTAAGCAACGATAACAGCAACCTGAGATGCCACGAGATGGCATTCAGGGTGTCAGATACCATCTTTGGCGTCTCGGTAAAAGAGATGAGTCTCTTTCCTTCCTTTCTTTCCCTCAAGAGAAAGACATAGGTTAAGTGGTGGCTGGAATAGGACCCTAGACTCCTAAACCCTCAAAGTCCCTAGAGATACTCCACAGACATTCAGGAAAGGTCTCAGACAAAGCTTCCATATGTAGTTGCTCAGGGCTAACGGGGCAAGTTCAACTGAATCACATAGAGTGTCCATTCACACAGAGTGCTCCACTTTGCCCAGAAGAGAAAGTTCTAAGGTCTTTTTTAATAACTTTTCAAACCATAACAGCCTCTCGGAGGTCCAAATGACGCCCATCCAACCAAACTGGGTCCTTTGCTTTGATTTCAAAAGCAGGTAATACTTCTACCCCATGCAGTAAGATAAGGGTTTTATGTTGGAACCTTTTAAAAAGGTTCCCCTCCCCTCCTAGTCTTTTCAGATCTTTGGTCTAGAACAGAGAGGGGGTGAACAGTCTCTCCGATCACTTTCCCTCAGCTCCGCAGCCAATTGTACCATTCAGACGAGTAGGGAAAGCAAATGCAAGATAAAACATGGTAAGACAGGATGGCGAAATAAATGTTTGGGTCAATGGCTTGGGCAAAACTGAACTGATCCTAATTTTCCTTGACCCTACCAGACAATCCTTGAGAGGGCTTATCTTGGATGATTTTCTGTGTTTTTATTTTCATTTTAAAAAATTTACCTTTGAATGATGTAAACTCTATTCTACAAGGATAGAATCACTTGTATCAGAGGAACTTTATATCCACATTCAGCAAAATAGAGAAGAAGCTAGCAGCCCCTTGCATGACCACCAGGCATTTCTCTTGCCCGTTCCAAGCCTGCCCTTTGGGAGAGATATGACCAGTTATGTGAGCCAAATAGATTTCTAACCAAGAGAAGCCTCATCAGCAAATCATCCCCTCAAATGTAACAGAAGTCCCTGGCTTCAGTTATAAAAGCCTCTTGGGATAGGATGCTTCTTTGCATTTTGAGGGCTCTGCATGAAATCTGGGTGTGTTTCTCAGTTCTGGTCCACACTCCATTACACACTTTAATGACTGCATTAGAATTCTCAAATGAAGCTTTGGGATAAAGGGCAGCTGATTATATTTATTCACCTTTCAGCGTTGACATCACTGCAATATGCTTGTTTTCTTCACTGAAAGGTACTTATAATATACAAAGACGTGTTAATGGAACTGTAGTTTAGAAATAAGTAACGGCTAGTCTGCCTAACTGGAGAAGAAGCGTGTCACAGCGGAAAAGCCACCTGGTGGAAGAAAGGAGGCTGAGTTCTCGTTCCTGGCTGGGTCACTCTGGAAAGTCATGTTACCTCCTATAAAGTGAGAGGATTAGCTTTGATGTCTATGATTGCTTTCAGTGGCAATTTTAAATATATCCTGTGACTCAATGGCTTCCAAGAAACGCCTTTCAAGTATTAGATATCACACTGGAGAGTCAAGCAGGACCACTGTGCCAAGAGATCTCTTTCAAGTTACTCAGAAACCCACAGCTCTGAATCTGCATGGAGGGGTTGGTCTACTTGTGAAATTAGTGTGCATTACCAGTCAACCACACAGCTCACACAGTACCTTTCAAACTAGTGAGTAAGTAAATATGTTTTAGTTATTCAGTCATTTCTGATTCTCTGTGACTCCACGGACTGTAGCCCGCCAGGTTATTCTGTCCATGGAATTCTCCAGGCAAGAATCTAGAGTGGGTAGCTATTTCCTTCTTCAGGAGATCTTCCCTACTCAGGGATGGAAACTGGGTTTCCTAAATTGCTGCTGCTAAGTCGCTTCAGTCATGTCTGACTCTGTGCGACCCCATAGAGGGCAGCCCACCAGGCTCCCCTGTCCCTGGGATTCTCCAGGCAAGAACACTGGAGTGGGTTGCCATTTCCTTCTCCAATGCATGAAAGTGAAAAGTGAAAGTGAAGTCGCTCAGTTGGGCTTCCCTTGTGGCTCAGCTGGTAAAGACTCCTGAATTTCAGGCAGATTCTTTACCCTCTGAGCCACCTGGGAAGCCTGGAGAGTGCAATAACACCTTGTGCCATTTTAGATAAAAACATTGCCTTAGGCTACAGTGACCACTTAAAAAACAGAAAGTCACCAGTCAGGTCATGTAGCTATAACCTGGATATTTTTTGCCTACTTTCCTCCAATTCAATTCACTGACTCTTAGTAACTCTTCTATTTTGTTATTATTATTTTATTAGCATTTGTTGAAGTAGAGTTGCTTTACAATGTTGTGTTAGTTTCCACTGTACAACATGAATCAGCTATATGTGTATACATATATCCCCTCCCTCAAGCACCCCAATGTTCATTGTAGCACTATTTTCAATAGCCAGGGCTATATTCAATCTTAAATTGAATGGATAAAGAAGATGTGGTACATATATTCAATGGACTATTCCTCAACTATAAAAAGGAACAAAGTTGGGTCATGTGTAGACCTAGAGACTGTCATACAGAGTGAAGTAAGTCAAAAAGAGAAAACCAAATATCTATATTAACAAATATATGTGGAATGCTTCTATTTTAAACACGCTGCTTGCTTTTCCCATTGTCTTTGTCTATGCTAGAGTTTCTCAAGGCATTTCAAGCTAAATAGTCCTTTGTTGCAGATGGGAGAGGGGTGTGGACTTTGTGCCTTATAGGATGTTTAGCAACATCCTTGGTGTCTAATTATTAGCTGTCTGTGGAGTGCCACTGTCCCCTGTACGACGACTAGAAATGTCTCCAGACATCTAGAAGTCCCTGAGGGGTGAAATCACTCTGACTTGAGAGCCACTAGTTTAGGTTTAATCTTTTTTTTTTTTTTTAATTCTGAACTTTCTTGGTCAGAAGACCAATGCTATACATCCCGAGATGCCCAGAAGGCATTACTCTGTTGTTATCACTCTTAACATTGCTATCATCTTTCATTTATATAAGGTTTCCCGCTTTATCAGGTGTTTCCACCCACATTACGCATGGAGGTCAATGCGTGGCGGCTCACGGTCTGGAATAAACGAGGAGAGAGAAGCAACTTTTCTGGGCCTTGTCCCTGCTCCCCTTTTTCACCGCACTTGAAACCTGGCGTGTTTCACAGAGGAGGACTTGCCATGAGGAAGATGTATTTAGGACAAGTCAGGCATTGTATAAATAAAATCGGGTGGGTTTCTGAGACATAAAAGAGATGCTTAATCGCCTTGAAATGATACTCATCTCAATGTCTGCTGGCAGGATCTACTAATCTCTCAAGAAGGACACACATCTGTAATTACATACTAACAGCTGGTTTCAAAGAAACCTGAGCCCAATGGCTTTTTAAAAGGGTTCTGAAAACTGCAATCTTCAGCCTAAGTGAACTGCCGGAGTTTTAGCATACCGCACTCACACTCAGAGATACCGGATGGCACTTCTGAGAAAGAGAAAGGAACACATTCCCCTCCTTTTCTCTTCCTCCCGCCCCCTCTTACCTGCTTAAGGATCTCAGCGGCTGTTTCATGTGAACAGTCAAATATCACGTAGAACTCTTTGCCTTTCTTCATTTCCTTGAGTAACGGCTTAGCATCTTTATTCCCAGAGGGCAGCTGGCGGATTTTGATTTTAATATTATATCTGGAGGGAGCTTTGATGAGCTCTTGCAGGCGAATGAGACCTAGAAAATGACATTCAATCAGGCAACAGACTGTTCTGTCCAGAGTATTTGTTTATTGCCATTTAGAGTCAAACTCATATCATTCCCCCAATGTCTCAAGAGGCCACCGACCTAAAGGTTGCATTATTGACTGCTCATTTATCATTCCTCTTTCTATGGTGGATCATACTATATTTTCCTTTTGTGGGTATGTGTGGCTAGAGGCACAATTTTCCCAAGAGAATTTTGAATTTTTTTTTAGAATGCAACTGTCCTCTCCAGCTTTCACCACAAATCTTTAGCAAATCAAGTCAATAACTGTAAAACTTCTGTAAACAAAATTTACTTGCTGTTTTCAAAGACCGTCTTACTTAAAAACAAACAGTAAAATACTAGAATTTCTTGGGACTATAAAGCTGAAACTCCAATACTTTGGCCACCTCATGCGACGAGTTGACTCACTGGAAAAGACTCTGATGCTGGGAAGGATTGGGGGAGGGAGGAGAAGGGGACGACAGAGAATGAGATGGCTGGATGGCATCACCGACTCGATGGACATGAGTCTGAGTGAACTCCGGGAATTGGTGATGGACAGGGAGGCCTGGTGTGCTGTGATTCATGGGGTCGCAAAGAGTCGGACACGACTGAGTGACTGAACTGAACTGAACTGATAAACCTCTGCAAACCTTTCATCAAATATTTATATATAACATACTGTTGTGCAGTTAATTGGTTGGGTTGTTCTATATCATCTTTCAGTTCCTGCCATATAAGCAATTTATAAATGGCTTGTTTTTTCTTTCTAATATAACATTGAATAGGAAAATACTCTCTTGATTAAAAGAAAAGACCACTGAATATTTAAAAAGTCATGATAATAAGGGCAGAAGCACATTCTTTAAATCTACCATTGGTGGTTATAGGAGTGTATGCTGCTGCTGCTACTGCTGCTAAGTCGTGTCAGTCGTGTCCGACTCTGTGCGACCCCATAGATGGCAGCCAACTAGGCTCCCCCATCCCTGGGATTCTCCAGGCAAGAGTACCGGAGTGGGTTGCCATTTCCTTCTCCAATAGGAGTGTATACTGCTAACTAAACTAACTTGAAAAATGATGCTTAATTCACCACAAAAATGAATCTGGTGAACTGCACCATTGTTTTAAACAGAAGTGTTTTACTAAGGCAAGACCAATAGCTATATAAAGCCTTAGTCTTATTTCCCCTAATGTTAACTGGGCTTTGTTACACAGCATGATGTTGGCTCTTACTCAAGGACTCCCACTGGAAAATTGAATTTTTTTTTTTATTACACAGTCTGTGCCTTCAGGCTGTGTCAGCTTCAAGTAATCAATAGGAAATGTTAAGCTTTGTCACTATGCAGATAGAAATCATGGTATGCACCATGCAAGATACAGCATATACATGCCAGCCACCTCTGGACTTGAGGCACTTCTTTTATTTTTCTGTTTTGTTTATTTAGTTATTTGTAAGAATCTGCCTGCAGTGCAAGAGACCCAGGTTCTTTCCCTTGGTTGGGAAGATCCCCTGGAAAAGGAAATGGCAACCCACTCCAGTATTCTTGCCTGGGAAATCCCATGGACAGAGGAGCCTGGTGGGCTACAGTCCATGGGGTCACAAAGAGTCGGAAACGACTGAGTGTCTAACACTCTCACTTTTACCCTTCCCCCTAGAAGCTGCATTTTTGTGTCTACGATGCTATGAGTTCTCTCATACCTTCGGTAGGTGTGGTTCTGGAGTACAGTAAATTTGAGAGAAAGTTACTGTTCAGGGTCAAATGAACCAGCGTAAGGATAGAAGGAGATGTAGAATCATATCAGAATTTAGTGCTCATCATTCTTAATTTTTGACTATATCGTGACTATATCAGAGAAGGCAATGGCAAGCCACTCCAGTACTCTTGCCTAGAAAATCCCATGGATGGAGGAGCCTGGTAGGCTGCAGTCTGTGGTGTCGCTAAGGGTTGGACACGACTGAGCGACTTCACTTTCACTTTTCACTTTCACACATTGGAGAAGGAAATGGCAACCCACTCTAGTGTTCTTGCCTGGAGAATCCCAGGGACGGGGGACGCTGGTGGGCTTCTGTCTATGGGGTCATGCAGAGTCGGACACGACTGAAGTGACTTAGCAGCAGCAGCAGCAGCAGCATCCTTAATTTTTTAACTTCCTGGGAACATGCTTCTTTTCAAGTCAGTGTGATTGAAGGTACTGATGTGGTTGAAGGCTCCCAATTACCTCACCTACTTCCTCAGTGGCTCAATGGTTCAGTAGGTAAAGAATCTGCCTATCATGCAGGAGACACAGGAAATGCCAGCTCCATCCCTGGGTTGGGAAGATACCTTGGAGGGGGAAGTGGCAAGCCACTCCAGTATTCTTGCCTGGAGAATCCCATGGACAGAGGAGCCATGGGCTATACGATCTGTGGGGTTGCAGAAAGTTGGACACGAGTGAGCACTGGCACACACAAGCATGGATGGGTTACTTGTCCTCTTACTTCCAGAATCACTTGTCCTGAGCACCTGGTGGATAACTAATAGAAGAAAACCGAGCACACTGACTTGTGTATTTGTTCCTCTTCACAATAATCCCATGAAGAAATTGTTATCATCTTCATTATCTCAAGTACAAAAACCAAGGCTCAGAGCAATGAAGTAACTTATTCATGGTTACAAAGACAGGAGGAGCCATGGATTCAAATTGCCTGTGGGTCCAGCTCTCAGTCTTTCCATGTCACCATCATGCATTGCAAATACGAATTTGTTGATGCTTGAGGGAACAGGTATAACTCTGGATTATTTGATGGGATGGGGAAAAAGTTGAAAGAGGTACCCACTCTTTTCTTCTTTACTCTAGGCTGCTTGTGAGTCTTTCCCATAATTTTTTTTTTCCCTATTGCCCTCTCACTTTATAATCAGATTTTATTTTATTTTTTTAATTTGAGCATGACCACAAGGGAGATCAACGTGGCCTTTAAATAAAATGAGCAAAAATTTTAAGAATTTCATTTCATATGCTGCCATGAGCGGCTCTTTTGTTCTTTGCTAAATGGAATGTCAGTCTTGAAGTGCATCTTCCTATCATGATGACTTAGACACATTAAGAGCCTTTAAAGTTGAATCCTTTCTCTCCCTTCATTCATTCATGTTTATGGGAAAACATTTCCTGGCTGTTCACTGTATGGCAAGTACCACACTAAGAGTTGGAAACACATGAACACGTCTTGCTTTAAGGTCTTCACAGCCCATAGAAGGATTTCATTCCATCAAATCTTGTGATGTACATGGACATCTCTTATTACTTAATTTCATAAATTATGACCCAAGACTAATTGGGGCTGGACAAGTTTGCTCAACGTTGTATTAAGGCTTGCTGTTATTCAGTCACTAAGTCATGTCCAACTCTTTGAGATCCCATGGACTTCCCTGTCCTCCACTATCTCCCTGAATTTGCTAAAGCTCATGTTCACTGAATCAGTGATGCTATCCAGCCATCTTATCATCTATATGCTGCCCTCTTCTCCATTTGCCTTCAATCTTTCCTAGCATCAGGGTCTTTTCTAATGAGTTGGCTGTTCGCATCAGGTGGCCAAAGTACTAGAGCTTCAGCTTCAGCATCAGTCCTTACTATGAGTATTCAGGGTTGATTTCTCTTAGGAATGACTGACTTGATCTCCTTGCTGTCCAAGGGACTCTCAAGAGTCTTTCTCCAGCACCGCAGTTCGAAAGCATCAGTTCTTAGGCGCTCAGTCTTCTTTATGGTCTAACTCTCACATCTGTACATGACTACTGAAAAAAGCAGAGCTTTGACCATAAGAGTTTTGTTGGCAAAGTAATGTCTTTACTTTTTAATGCACCATCTAGGTTTGTCATAGCCTTCCTTCCAAGAAGCAATTGTCTTCTAGTTTCATGGCTGCCGTCACCACCTGCAGTGATTCTGGAGTTTAAGAAGAGAAAATCTGTCCCTGCTTCCACTTTTCCCCCTTCTATTTGCCATGAAGTGATGGGACCTGATGGCATGATCTCAGTTTTTTTAATGTTGAGTATGGCTATTGGGTGGCAGATCCAGGGCATAAAGCCAGGTCCACCTCTGACTGCTCAATCCAGGGCTCTTTTCACCAAATCAATCTCCCCTCCTGACTATGAAATTTAAGATCAAATAGTTAACTGACTGAATGACTAACTAATTACATAAATAAATATCTGTGTAAATAAATGGAAAGAAAGAAAGAACTTTAAACCAGCGTAAAACAGTCAGCCTTTATTTTGCAAATGAATATTATAAACAGGCTCCCTCCTCCTCCAAAAAAGTAACTGTGAGCTTTCACAATTGTTTCATAAAAGAAAGTTTTTAATACCAATAGAAGAGAAAGGAGAACTCAGTACAAAAGACTAGCTTTTAATTGGACTAAATTTATCTTTTGGAGAAACTCACTACTAAACCCTAATTTACTCATTTTGTCCATATACAGGTGAATTTGCCTCAGGAAAGAGAGGATCAGCAGATTTAAAGATTACAGACCCAAGGTGTAGAACGAATAAAGAGCTAGGAAGGGGAGGTTTACATTTCTCTTCCAAAGCAATTGTTTGCTTTCAAAAAAAACCTTTCTGCCTTCATTAACAAACAGCAGAATTTACAATTCAAAAGGCTTTTTTAGTTCACAAGAGATAAAAATTTAGAGAAAGGCTTCCCTTTTGTTTGCATTTTGCAGCAATCCATTAATGGTTTACATTTCATTGTAAAGAAGTTAAAACTTGTTTTTAAACTAGTCATTACTTCAGGAAAAGAAAATTGATTTGGACACTACTCCTAATTTTGCTGGACTTCCCTGGTAGTGCAGTTGGTAAAGAAACCACCTGCAATGCAGAAGACCCCAGTTTGATTCCTGGGTCAGGAAGATCCACTGGAGAAGGGAACAGCTACCCACTCCAGTGTTCTGGCTGAGAGAATTGCATGGACTGTATAGTTCATGGGGTCGCAATGAGTCGGACACAACTGAGTGACTTTCACTTCACTTCACTTCCTAATTTTGCTAATGGTCCTCCTAGGTGTGGATGGCAGCCCTGCCCAAGTCACCCAGTGCTTCCAGGATTGGAGTCCAGTTGGAGAGAATGGTAAGGGTGCAGGCAAACCTGGAAATGGTGATGGGTTTTCTAGCCCACTGCAGTAGTTTGTCGCTGTTTAGTCACTCTGTCATGTCTGACTCTTTTGCGACCCCGTGGACTGTAGCCTGCCAGGTGCCTCTGTCCATGGGATTTCCCAGGCAAGAATACTGGAGTGGCTTGCCATTTCCTTCTCCAGGGGATCCGCCTAACCCAGGGATCAAATTGGTGTCTCCTGCACTGCAGGAGGATTCTTTACCACTGAGCCACCCAGGAGCCCGGGGACACTTCAAAAACCTTAAAAATGCAGAAACGGAGGCAACTAAACAAACCCAACTGAGGGACATTCTAAGGTAAAATTGGTGTGGACACTTCAAAAATGTTAAAGTCATGAAAGACAGGGAAAAGTCAAATTGCTTTAGACCAAAGGAGACTAAAAGGACATGACAAATAAATGCAATAAGGGATCCTGAATTTTTAAAAAATGCAATTGGGATAATTAGAGAAACTGGCATATCATATATCTGTATTGATATTAATATTGATATTGATGTATAAAAATTATATCAACGTTAAGTTTCCTATATTTGATCATTGTAGTGTGGTTATAAAAGTGGAAGATCCTTGGTCTTAGGAAATATACACTAATTTATTTAGAAGTAAAATAATCATGCTATCTGCCACTTACTTTCAAATAGTTCAGCAACACTACTACTTGTTATTGCTGCTGCTTTTGCACTGAGAGACTTGTAGAGTATTAAATCAAATGTGGGCAAATGATGAGGTGAAGCGAAGTTGCTCACTCGTGTCTGACTCTTTGTGATCCTATGGACTGTAGCCTACCAGGCTCCTCCATCCATGTCCATGGAATTTTCCAGGCAAGAGTACTGGAGTGGGTTGCCATTTCCTTCTCCAGGTTATCTTCCTGACCCGGGGATCAAACCCAGGTCTACAGCATTGTAGGCAGACACTTTACCATCTGAGCTACCAGGGAAGCCCAGGGCAAATGATGACAGCTGCTAAACTTAGATATAGGAGATATAGGAGTTTACTGTATATTTCTTGCCATTTTTTCTCTAAGTTCAAATCTTTCTCAATAAAAAGGCAAAACATGAGCCTCCTTCCTCTACTCCCACTTCCAACAATGCAATGATGGTAAACTGCACCTATAGTTTGAAAAGTGTTTGCTTGAGTGTAAGGAGCCTGTTTATTCCCTATGAGTTTGAGCTGGGCTCTGCATGTAGAGATAAGTTTCAAAAGTGTCCAAGTGGCCAATTCTAAACACTTTCTTGGGCCATCTATCTGCTCTGTTCACTCAGACATGACACAGAAAAAAGCTGATTTGCATGCACATCGACTCTGGAAACAGGTGGAGCATATGGAGGAGAAAAAAAGAACCTGCTATTTCCAGGAGAAGTTTAAAAATTCCCCTGTCTTCTCCTTAAATAATAATAAACTTTGCTATTTGCACTGCCCCTTCTTATGAGGTATCCTACATGTCTTATAAATAGCTCAGTAAACCTCAGAAGATACCTCTGTGGTGGTTAGGTGTCAGTGCTATTTGACAGTAAGGAAAGTGAGGTAGAGTGAGGTTAATTGTTTGAATTGGCCCTGAAAATGAGTCACAGATGCCAGGCATTGGAAGAGCCCTTAAAGGTCAAACCCCTCCTTGGTGTACGAATTCCCTCCACACAGCTGCTGCTGAACACCTATTAGTTTGAGAAATTCTCTACCTCACTTTTTGCAGCTCAATCCATTTTTGGATAGCTCCAGTTATACTTAATGAGCAGCAGTTCAAAAGAAACGTACCTAGGTTTTCTGGAGTCTTAATCCAATTCCCTGTTCATTTATATGTGCCACATCAGTGAATTTGATATCATAAAAATGAATGTGATGGGACCCAAAGATAAGATCACACATTTAAAATATTAATTTCATCTTCATGTGAACTTGGAAACATGCAAAATGGCATTTCACAAACATGTTGGTATATTAATATATCCAAATCTAATAGGATTCTTAAGGGGATCTATATACTACTCTCCAGAGGGGAGGAAAAAACCAGACTGAGAAATGGATATGGGTAAGTGAGTGAATTGCCTGGGGAAATACAGCACTTTTAAGTGCAGATTATTCATACATACAGGTTTTCAAAAGGGCATCAAAAAAGGCTAAAGACTGCCAGAAAGAAAAATTGTGTCTGTTAATGGAAAAGAGCCCCATAGAAGAATTTAGTCAAAATATTCGAGATTAAAGTGCTAGTTAGCTCCACCAGTATGTTTTGGTCCTGAATTCTGGCTAATATCAGTAGCTAAAAATAATGTCACCATGAAATATCTAAAGATGGGTTTCCTGAGCAGAAATCTGAAAATTTGAATGGGGTTCTGGTCAGAGGATTAGAGTGGGTAAACAGAAAGGGTAGAAAGAGTAAGGGCAGAAGGAAAAGAATTGTAATATATTATTGTATTGGTACCGAGTGCCCAGGATTTTCCATTCTCCAGCTACTTCAGGTAGGATTGTAGGAGGGTGTGTAGCAGAATGTTTTGGCTAGCACAGGTGATCGTAACAACACAGAGATGTAAATTATGATTGCTAAGGTGAAAATTTCACTTATTCCTTTACTTGGTACTGATTGTTTATTTTTTGGCTTGACCACCTATGTCAAAATGTTTAATTTTCTTTTTTTAAAAAATTTTGATTGCTTTATTAAAATGTTCCTCATAGAATTCTTTACAAAAACATTATGTCCTAAAAAAGTCATTCAACAAATATCAAGACCTTCTATGTATAGGACCTTGATAGAAAAAGCAAAGGAATCTGTGTTCCTGATCCTTAAAGTGAAGTGAAGTCACTCAGTCGTGTCCAACTCTTTGTGACCCCATGGACTGTAGCCTACCAGGCTCTTCCATCCATGGGATTTTCCAGGCAAGAATACTGGAGTGGATTGCCATTTCCTTCTTCTTAATTTTCTTCAAGTCCAAATTTTAGACCTTTGTAGGTTCTTGCTTCTATACAGTATATTTCTATTTTCTTTGGGGGAACTGAAGGAAAATATCATAGGCATAACAAAGCCAAGTCACTGTTTAAATATAGCCAAAGAATAGCTATTGCACTTACTTACAGGGTGGTTGAACATATTAAATGAGTTAATTACATTCAATAATTAGAATAGTGCATGGCAATCAGTCAGCACTTCGAGACTTTAGTTATTGTAATTTTTGTGGTTGTCATTTTTCTTGGGTTTTCCTTTCTGGATTCAGTGTTTCTTTCAATCACTGACATTTTTATATATGTTAGATTATTACAAATGAATCCTCATTGTAAAACTTTGAGACTATGTTTTAAGTAAGTGACAGATAATATTTCTTTATTGTAGGCTGCATTTTATAAATTTCATGCTCTGATGTGTTGAAAAAATGACTTAAGGCAACCATGGATTAAAAAAAATCTTAAGTACTATGTTTTATGAACATATCTGCATGGAACTGACTTAACTGATGGCCTCATCTAGTTCCATCAATATCCCGAGGACCCTTGAGTTTGTATCCCAGTGTACATTACATTCCTGAACTCCAGACTCATATATTAACTGCCTACTCCTCAACTACATGTGGAGGTCCACTAGACGTTGCAAAGTCAAAGAACATATTTATGACTGAACCCCTGATATCCTTATTTCTCCAAACTATGTCCATGTATACCTTTTCCCATCTCAGGCAAAGGTAACTCCATCCTTTGGCTCAGGCCGAAAAGCTTAGCTGTCTTTGACTCCTCTATTTCTTTCACCCAGGCTACACTCCCTCAGAGCATTATGCTAGCTCAACATCAAAATACTTCCAGTATCTGACCATTCCTCACTCCCCGATTGCTGTCACTTTCATCTCTTGCCTTGATTTCTGTAGGAGCCACCGATTTTATGCTTGCCTCTCTATGTCATTTTATTAATACAAAGGCCAGCGTGATCTTTTTATGATATAAATTTGATCATGTCACTCCTCTTCTGAAAACTCTGCAATGGCGGCTCATTTCATGAGGAACCGAAGCTTGTTCCAATAATCTACAAAGCCCTCCACGATCTTTAAGGCCCCCAAGTGTGACACAGTCACATCTTCCCTCTCACTGTAATCCAACAGTGTAATCCCTCTCACTGTAATCCAAATTGGCTTCCTTATTTGTTGTAAATAAAGGTTTATTAGTGCAGTGCAAGTCACTCAGTTGTGTCCAACTCTTTGCGACCCCATGAACTTTACAGTCTGTGGAATTCTCCAGGCCAGAATACTGGAGTGCGTAGCCTATCCCTTCTCCAGTGGATCTTCCTGACCCAAGAATCGAACTGGGGTCTCCTGCATTGCAGGTGGATTCTTTACCAACTGGGTTTTAGGGAATCCCAAAGATTTATTAGAACACACTATACTTGTCCATTTTCATGTTGTCTATGACTATTTTCTTGCTACGTCAGCAGAATAGTTGTGACCAAGGCCCTAGGGTTCATAAAACCTGAACTATAGAGTATTAATATCTAGCCCCTTTAAGAAAAAAGTTTGCAGGCCCTTGTTCTACAGAACTGATGGTGGTTACATTCCACTAACATTGGCCTTGAGAAAGCAGAAACTGCTGAATATTCTCCACACTGCATTTGGTGCTCAGCTTCTCAGCTCTTTCTGATGCGTGTGGAGGGATGGAAGCCAGGCTTCCACCAGGGGTCTAAAGAAACAGAGGGGATGACCAATGAGCAGCAGTTTCCCATAGCCTAGGGTAAGTGTGGGAGTCAGAGAGAAGTAGGTAACTGATGGGAAAAACATCCCGGCAACAGAGAGAGAGAGGAAGCGAGGCAAAACTTCACTCCCCGTAACTGTTCTCTGGGGTCTCTCTACACTTGCTCTTCTGGAGGACAGAATTCTGCCTACTAGTATATAGTGATTTGGACTTTGTCCTCAGAGACACACACAGTGTTCCTGTTGACTTCAATGGGAGTCAAGGACCATTTAGTCCCATAGACATCTGCACTGGCTTCAGGCTATTTAACAAACTCCTAAACAAATCCCAATAAAGTGCTCTCTTTAATGGGTACTTAATTCTGGTGTAAGGTTGGGTGCTGAGCACACCTAAGTCCTTTCTTTTCCTTCAGGTTTAGTAAGTTTTCTCCTGTTTATGGCTTGATAATTACGGCAACCAAATCCCTGAGTCGAGCAGTATTAAACCCACTCAGAGTCAAAAGATGTCTGCTCTTATTGATCTCAGTTGACTTGTTTACTCTCTGGGTTCCAATTTAATGGCTCAATTGATTACTCATTTACATTTTTAATGTCTTTGTGAGAAAAATCATTTTACCATGAATCATCTCTAACTTAATGGACAAACACAAACTCACTTTAGATTTTCAATTTTAATAAGTATTTAATGAGCAACTGTGCTCAGGTGAACTAAATAGGAATGAAGAGGAGATTTCAGTTTCTTTTTAAAGGTAATAGAAGTGACAGTTCAAATTCCCTCTATGCAAAATGGCTGTCAGTTATGGGGACACACTTGAAATCTAAAGGGTGGTTAGGATATCAACTTTTATATTATCCTTTTGCAAATTATAATTTTCCTCAATACAATTTGTAGTCTACAAGTTATGCCCACACCTTTAGTTAAACTTTCTTAAATTAAATCCAGATGCCTCAGTATTATTCACTGATTTGTTTTCCTTTTAGATGGTCCTGTTTTGCTGGAAATGGTAGAAATAATGAGAGAAAATTATGCTGAAGAGTGTACCACATAATGAGAAATAGCATTATTTTATTAACTCATGGAATTCTCTATGTACAGAGTTAGACAACATGAAAGGCCTTACTATACCTATATACTACATATTTATCATAAGGCTCTTTAAGTATACTTATGGCGTTCATTTGACAATATATTTTCTTCCTTCACAACAAGCAAGTGAAGCTCTAAAAATATGACTGCTTTACCCTTATATGAGCAGCTTACCCTTCCTGGTAGGACTGTTTTGAATATAGTATTTGTAAATTATTCATACAGTCACCTAGTTCACTTCTTTCTAAAATGAGATGAGGTATAAGAAAATACATAAATGCATATTTCCAACCACAAAAGTCACTTTTATCTGACAGGTGAAAATGGAAACAGAGTTTAGTGCCAAATAGAGGAGGCTTATTGTTCACCTTATGAGGAGTAGTATCCATAAATGCTTGCATCTGGTGAGAGAGAGTGAAAAAATGAAATACTATTAAAAAGCTTAGAAATGTTTGGTTTGGTTAATTTTTGCTGATGAGTTTATTAGCCTTACTACCACATGTGTAAATTAAGGAAAGGAGCTCATTTCAATTCTTGAAGAAAAAAAATTTCAGAAAGAAAGTAGCATTATTCTTTCCACACATAAATACTAAGCACATCCCTGTATTCCAGGATTGTGCTAGGTAGCAGATTTTAAAAATAGATAAAATTTCAACTTTTTGGAATTTCTGATCTCATAAACATTTAAACAAATCATGAGAGCATGTATTATAATGCTTATGTTTATAATGTGCTGTTAACTCCCAGTGTGGTCACAGAGAGCTTTAGAAAGAAAAGGGAGTTGAGTGTGATCATGGAGAGTGGGGAAGCTTACCACCTTGGAGGTTATGTGGAGGACCTTGCAAAGTGAGAGGCCAGCCTCAGAAAGAAAGATTTGGGATGGACTTGGCGGGTATTTAAGAAATGATGTGAGAGAACTGGGGATGTAGCTCAGTTAGTACTTGGGTGAATGAAGATGAGAATGGTTAGATGGTGAAGAGCTTTAAGTTAGAAGGACTTGGGCTTTCCTATGTGGAAAGTATTACAGGCAGAATTTAAACTGCATGAAAGGGGACTTTAACTTCAACAAACCTCAAAATGTAAACAGAAGGCAAGGGGGGAAAGTACCAATGAAAGAAACTTCCAGTTGGGTAAGGTCAGAGAAATGTCTAGCGAGGTGCTCAGCGTGTCTGTCCTTTACCTTAAAGTTAGCAGGTAGACCAAAGCCAGCTTCATTAAGGGCTCATTACAGGGGTTCCTAGTCCTTTCCCCATGAAATGACCAGATCTATCAATACAACCTCTGACTGGATTCTTCTGTTGATGTACTTAATTTTTTATTAATTTTTATTGGAGTACAGTTGCTTTACCTACCTTAGAAACTTTTCAAGACATTTACATAGCTACTTATTGAAATGGAATCATACTTTGAAGTGGCCATTGCCAAACTTTCTCTGTTTTATTTAACAATGGAGCCGAGGTCATATTCTTAATGGAGCTGGATACATTAAATTGCACCTTTACTATTCAGATTAGATCATAACATATGTCAATAAGGTGATATTTCTTTTTTTTTAAAGTGCCGTTAAGTTCGATGATGAAAGGGTCATCAGAAAAGATCAACTTACTAAAAAGAAGAGAAGCCCGCTACACATGGCACTTCCAAACTAGAATACTCAATTAGCTTCATATAAAAGACCATCCTCATGCACTCTGCCTGATGAGTCGATGCCTAGAGAATACTCTGGCTCTCTTTATGCCAACCACACATGGCCAGGTGAGGGCTGGTGTGAGTCCCATACCTGTGCTATCTTCATACACCACGGTCACTGTCTTCCAGTTGTAGTAGAGGACCAGATCCAAGACCGCCCTGCTGATAGCCGCATAATCGGGGTAGAGGTTGATGTAAAACAGGTCTCTGTTGTCCACGGAGGGGTGTTTCCAGCGAGTCTGTATATGTGGAACCTCGAGAGCATTGCAAATAGACTGCACAGCACTGACGGATGAGCTATGGGAAGGACCAAAGAGAGCAGCCACACCAAGCGCCAGCTGGTCACATGCTGACGTCCACAGACAAGGAGAGAGTGGAGAGGGGAGGGGAGAGAGAAAGAAAGAGAGCTCTGTGAATTTAATCGCCCCTTTCATGGTTCCTCCTTATTTTCACTATTGGAAACCTTCCTCCACTCTCCATCTGTATGTTGAGGGAACATGCTTAATCCAACTTCCAACATCCCTGAGATACTAATTACTAGAGATGTAAATGTTGGGATGATTAGCAACACAACACTGGGCCAATGCCATGCAAACAAAAATTAGTTGTTGGTCTCACTTTGTTACTTTTAATCAGATGGAGTTTAAATCTCTTGCTTGGTGTGATGCCACCCAGAAGCACTCAGTGAGTATAAGCCATTTGCCAAGTGAATGTCATATGAATTCAGCTCTGTCATGTGATAATGTGGCAGTGAAGATAACTAGCGTAGTCCCTGAATCAGAAGCCTCTGTGGGTGGCTGCAGAGTACTTTAGTTCCGTCCTTCCCAAAATTCAGAAAAGAGGTCCAGGCTATTGAGAAATTGCTAAAGAATGCTCAGTGATACTGATACTTAATTAATTACAGAATAATAGATTAGCATAGCTTAAAAGGGTCTTAGAAGATATGTGGCCCAACCCACTAATGTTATGAACCCACTACCAGGGCTTTCCTGGTAGCTCAGTGGGTAAGGAATCTGCCTGCAATGCAGGAGACCTGATTGGATTCCTGGGTTGGGAAGATTCCCTGGAGAAGGGATAGGCCACCTACTCCAGTACTCTGGCCTGGAGAATTCCATGGACAGTATAGTCCAGGGGGTCGCAAAGAGTTGGACACAATTGAGCAACTTTCACTTTTCACCTTTTCACTAACATCACAGGCAATGCAGTGAGTCAGAGTCTCTGGATAATGGTAGAATTGACCAGAGTCCAGGGACCCAGCTCAAGGACAGGCTTATTTCTACATCATCATTAGCCAACATATAGTTGAACAAAATAAAGTAGATATGTACATAAAAATTAATTTTAACATTAATTTTTCATTATATAATTTCATGTATATAATAAAATTTAGAATATTTAGATAATTTAGAATATTGAAAATTATAAGAAAGTAAAAATGGCCCTGAAATTCCATCAACTTCTAATAATATCAATTCACATTGAGTTGGCTAAGAAGTTTGTTCGGGTTTTTCTGTAGGAGCTTATAGGAAAATCCAAATGAACTTTTTGGTCAACCTAATATTTTGGTATTCCAATTTATCTAAAAATTGAACATGATATAGATACAGTTTGATGCATTGCTTTCTGTATTCAACACTAAGTTTAACACTAAAAGCACACTCTTACCCTCAAGTTATTATAAATTCTGCAAAATTAATATTTTTACTGTCATAGAATAGCCTAGACCATGATTCCGAGTGTCATTACTTATTTAACTAGCCCGAAGTCGCAAGGAGTCGGACATGACTGAGCGACTGAACTGACTGATGATGCAGAATGGAGCTTTCCTGGTGGCTCAGATGGTAAAGAATCTGCCTGCAATGCGGGAGACCTGGGTTGGATCCCTGGGTTGGGAAGATCCCTCTGAGAAGCAAATGGCAACCCACTCCTGTATTCTGGGCTGGAGAGTTCCGTGGACAGAGAAGCCTGGTGAGCCATGGTCCATGGGGTTGCAAAGAGTCAGACATGATCAACTGAGTGACTGAACATATGGTACTGAATTAAGTTGCTCCTAAGTTTTGGTTATTATAAGTAATATTATGAGTACTTATTATAGTTCTTATATTTTTCTCTAGCTTTTATATGACTTCTTAGAGTAGATTTTCAGCTATAATAAAATGCTATTGATATTTTTAAGTTTCTTGATATAGATAAACCAAATTCTCTTCCAGAGAGGTTGGGACAGATTATCTTCTATAATCTCATAAAATAAAAGTGTTAGTCACTCAGTTGTGCCTGACTCTTTGCAACCCCATGGACTATAACCCTTCAAGGTCCTCCATCCATGGAATTCTCCAGGCAAGAATACTGGAGTGGGTTGCCATTCCCTTCTCCATGGATCTTCCAGACTCAGGGATTGAATCTGGGACTCCTGCATTGCAGGCAGATTCTTTACTGTGTGAGCCACCAGGGAAGCCCCATCATAGATATACACTGGCATTAAACATAAGTGTAAAAACATTTCAAATTTATATATTAATGCTAGTTTAAAAGAATTTGGAACTGCTGAGAAACAATAGTTGAATATACGAATTAAATAATAGCAACATGTATAAATGAAATTATATTGATTTTTCTAATAATGCCATTTCACAATTTAAAGATAAGTGGAAAAAAATATATGGCCTTGTTAAGCTTACTGACTTGATTTAGAGAGAAAAATTAATATGTAAAATTTTGTGAACCATATTTCACATATCTATGGGACAGCAAGTATACACAAGCATTCACAAGGAACGTTGTGACACTGTGCTCTTCATTACTGAATTATCACACGAGACATAAAGGCATAATTTTCTAATACTATAGGTGAAAACTGTCCTCAGATGCTAATTTTCTGGATGTGCTTTCACTGGTTAGCAAGAAAAAGTGAAGGCATGAGAGTATATGAACTCTTGTTTTGTCTAGCATCGGCAGTGGATTGAGATTTCTGCTAATATTTAGCTTGGGGATTCTAATATTACTTGACAGAAAATCAATCCTTTTGAATTCTGTTTGCCAGAAAATTACGAGCTTTAAGAAGCTTTGGGGGTGTTTAATTTATAAATATGGCAGGTACTTCAGGTCACAAAAATGCTTTGGATTTTACGTGGGTTGAAGTGTTATTGTGAAGTGTGGTTGGCTTTCTGGGGATATTTATTCAACAGTGTTTTGCATGAGTGTGTATGTGAGCGTGTGTGTCTGAGAGAGATAGAGAGAGGAGACAAAGAGAGACACAGAGGGAGGTCCAGAGAGGAGGGCACAGAGAGGTCTGACTCCTAGAGATAATTTATGTGATGATGCCGGATACACTTTAAAGTTCTGTAGAAACATAAAGGTTTACTGTTTGTTCACAGACAACTCTAACCTGTATACTATCTGCAACTTTATTGGTCTTTAAAAAGGGAACTATTCTTATACTCAGATGATGCTATAGATTTTTAAAGAAAACCACTATACTATGCAATTTTCATCTGTACTCCCAGGAAAGCAAATTTCACTGTGTTTTTTTTTTTTGGAAAGGACACAAGAATTTGGCAGATAAGCATATTAAGTGAACACACCCCGCAGTCCTAATGAAGTTAACTCTAAGTGGAAACAACCAGTGTTTACTTACTTGGAAATTAGCTTGAACATGCTGGTCATTGTATTCCACTTAATTGTGTGTGTTTGTAAGAATTTTTTTTTTTAATGTGGACCCTTTTTAGTCTTTATTGAATTTGTTACAGTATTGCTTCTGTTTTGTGTTTTGGCTTTATGACTGTGAGGCTTGTGAAATCTTAGTTCCCCAACTAAGGATGAAACCTGAACCCCCTGCACTGGAAGGTAAAGTCTTCACCACTGTACCACCAGGGAAGTCCCTACTTGTGTATCTTTGATGGGCAAAGCTTTCATCTAAAAGAAAAAGAGCCCCTCATATTCTGGGGTGATATTCCCAGACAAAAACACCTGTAGGGAAACCCAACAACTCTCTAGTTAGAGTCTATCTTCAAGTACGTCAAATGCGGCTTGAAAGGGTCATCTTGGAAGTGTTTGGAGGATTTTTAAATAAGTCCCACATCAAAAACTCTTTCCGTGAGACAAACCTTGCAGCCTACATGCAAGTTATATTATTTTCTAGGAAATTGTCTTCTGTTCAGACACAAAAGATTTTCTTTGATCCCATAAACTTCCCTGCTTTATTTATTTATTACACTGTTCCTTTTTTTATCCTATTTTTAAAAAATTGAGGTATAATTGGCATAAAATATTATATTAGTTTCAGGTGTAAAACATAATGATTCAATATTTATAATCTTCACATTTCTCTGATCTTGTGGAAAGGGAATAAGGTAATATTTGAGAGGATGTTAGGTAAACCCAGTGGCTCACAGCCTCTTAGAATTCAGGTTGTGAATTCTGTGTGTTGTGGGCATTTCCACATGCTGGGTAGATATGACCTTCCACAAAGTTTTATTTGACTGCACTGTACAATTTCATGGTGATATCTCAGCCTCAGGAAGGAAAAACAGATCAAGCTTGACATTTTCCATTCACAGGTGAACCAGTTAATCATGGAGTGGAGGGCACTGAAGGGTAAGCTAATCAGAAAGGCCCAGAAAACAGAACTAGGCAACATCCATTAGGAGGGTTCAGATGGTGCTGGGCAGGGATCACCTGCAAATCCTTTGCACAGAGATGTCCACTTTACAAAAGGGCAGGTAGCAAAGAGAAGGTGACTTGTGGAGCAGAAACATCACCCAAAGAAGCTTTTAAAAGTGTGAAAATAGTTACCTCTCCGTGAGGCTTCAAAACTATCAAAAAGGTTAATTTTCTGGATATCGTAGGTTAATGTGGTGTTAGGCATCAGGGTTCGATTTCTGTTAATGCTGGTGACTGCAAACTTGAATGCTAATTCTTCAACGTTAACAGGTTCATTTTCCACAGTTTCAAAAATCCCTCCTGTAGAAGCAAAAGAGATGCATGAAAAGCATTAGTTATGTTATCAATGTGCATTCTTTAAAGAGAAGAATATAAGTGATACAATCAAAAGACCCAAAAGAATCAAAGTAAGAATAGTCAAAATAGATCCCAACCCCAGTTAAAAGTTACAACTATCAGCATATCAGATGCAGATAAAACTTCATATGTGTGCTTAAGATTTCAAAACCAATGCTGGACTGTGCAATACCTATCAGATGGTGAATGGGTTCCAAATATTTAGTATCATATCAAGTATGATTTGTAATTCGATGGGGGATGATTTTCCACAGTGTGGACATAAATCACTCTGTGGTTGACCTAAGCACAATCTCAGCTGTATCCTGGTAGGACCGTCTTTCCTTAGAATGAAACTCATTCTATTTTAAAAAAAAATAGACATTCTCAACTCCAGAAGGATCATGCAGAGTTGAGTAGGGTCAAAATGAGTCATATGAGCCCTTAGATTTTTTTTCAGAATGAACATGCCTCGTCCTTCTGGCTCAGAATTCTGCAGTCATATCCTAGTACCTTCCAAAGTGCGTGGGCAGAATTTAAAAAAAAACAAATTGTTTTTGTGTTGCTTTGAGAAACCGATCCTGTTGCAGAGCAAACATACTTACTATCTCTGGAGAGTGTTGAGTGTTCCTCCACTGAACAAACACATGCACTGTCTTTGCTGTCTTAAACATGAAGACCTCATTACAAGCAACAGTACAAAATATCAGTGTTTAAAGAGTCATCAGAGAATTCAGCTCTGATTTTGATGTTGATAAAGGCAATTTAAGTATTATTAAATATACATTCTAAATGTTCTTTAAGGGCTGTCCTGGGATTCTCAATAGACACAGAACATACAGTAGTGGCTCTTAACTGTTGGCCACTTAACTTGTTCCTTGATTAATCAATAGTCCTCAATTTCTTTGGAAAAACATATTAATTGGTGCCCATAGAAGGCTGAACACTTGTAACTAGTAGACTACTATTTGTTTACTGTCATCATTGAGACTGGTTTGCAAATGCTTCAAGTTTTCTCTCCACTTGAAACACACAGACAAAAACAAAACAAAAATCTTAGTGTGAAAATTACGAACATCACTGGCACAGGTACAAATTACGTTTATTCTTTCTAAGAAAAAGAATTTCCATTGGCAGACTGTCATTTCAGAAAATGACTCTAGTTTGAAAGAACAGTAAACAAATACTCATCTGTAATTTTTAAGTTAAAATTATTTGATGGAGAGGCAAATTCTTTCTAAACTTACTTTCTGTGTTAAATAATCAACTCGTGTCCATTTTTGAAAGCTAAGGTATTTGATTCAACTATTTTGGCTCCTTAGTAAATGTCTCTGGGTTTTTTAGACTGATGATGTGAGATGCATGTGGAGATTATTTCTCTGTTCTCTGCGAAACCAGAGGTGAATAGGACATGACTTTACTAATGTTTTCCTATGGAATCATATTGGATATTTATTCTGAAATTAACCTTAGGAAAAATCCTGCTCTTTGACTTTGCTTTTTCTTTTGTAAGACAATGGTAAACAGGTTCTAGGCTGGAGGGACTTTCAGATTCTCTCAGAACTGTCAGCACAAAGGGGATGCAGTGAGCTCACACAGTAGATACTTGGTCACCAGAAGAAGATGGACATATAGTGGTTTCCTGCCACAGTCCAGGTGACCCACAACGGGAATAGCCCCTTCTTAAGATCAGAAACTCTTTGATGCTAGAATTTCCACAGTAGTTAATAGTTAGTTACTTGTCTATCTCTCCAAGAACATGGTGAGACCCTCAGGAAGATGGACTGAATCAATGTCCTCAGAGAGACCAAAGTATCTTAAGATGCTTAACCTGCAATAGTTCATCAGTCCCTGAACTCCTTGGCACCAGGGACATGTTTCATGGAAGATAACTTTTCCACAGGGGAAAAGTGGGGGATGATTTGGGGATGATTCAAGTGTACTGCATTTACTGTGCACTTTATTTCTGCTATTATTACATCAGCTCCACCTCAAATCATCAGGCATCAGATCCACCTGGCTGAGAAAAGTTAACCATTGGCTAAGTTGGAGAAGGAAATGGCAACCCACTCCAGTGTTCTTGCCTGGAGAATCCCAGGGACGGGGGAGCCTGGTGGGCTTCCGTCTATGGGGTCACACAGAGTCGGACACGACTGAAGTGACTTAGCAGCAGCAGCAGCAAGTTGCGAGCACGTTTAATCTTTACAAGGCAGGCTGGTAGAAAAGAACAAATACCTGTATCAGAATCAGAAATTCTGGAGTCTGAACCTTGGTCCACCCATTTTTTCCTTTGAGAAAGATTTTTAAGTACCAGGAAGAAAGTTTCTATAAAAAAGCTCTTTCACTATGAATATTTCATTTAAAACTTATGACAATACTGGTAGGAGATAGTATATTTGTGTTCATAAATGAAAAGATGAACAAAGATATGACACATTTTGCCCAAATTATTCAAAATCAGAAAGTCTTGTCTTTAACAAACTCAAGTGTTTGATTCATTATAAATATAAATATGCTTCATGATGTACATCATCTCTAAATGAAGTTAATGATGCTGCCTTGCTTATATTGGGCTTTCCTTGGACGATTGCTCTAAAAAGGGAATGGTATAATGCAGTGAAAGTATCCTGAATACTCAATCATGCCTCAGAAATGAGTATTATTATACATGGATAGGGCTTCCCTGGTGGCTCAGATGGTAAAGAATCCACCTGCAATGTGGGAGACATGGTTTGATCCCTGGGTTGGGAAGATGCCTGGAGAATGGAAAGGCTACCCACTCCAGTATTCTGGCCTGGAGAATCCAATAGACCATATGGGGTTACAAAGAGTCAGACTGAGCGACTTTCACGTCACACGTGGATAATGAGGATAAAGAAAGGAATAGGTACTTGTAGAACTCCCCCTTCATCTCAAAATTGTTTATTGGTCTAGAGTTGTGTTTTACATAAAGCTGGCTACACCTGAGTTTAAGAGAATATTAAGTGCTTTTGTTATGTGCTTAGGTGGTATGTAGGTACACTCTGTTTGTCATTTTGGGGGCAATTTTCCTTCATTCCTTCACCAAGTAACCATTATAAATGTCATTAGCTCAATACCCCACCACGCTCTCCTTTTTCCTTTAGTGCTAAGTTGCTTCAGTGGTTTCCCACTCTTTTCGACCCTATGGACTGTAGCCAGCCAGGGTCCTCTGTCCATGGGATTCTCCAGGCAAGAATACTGGAGTGGGTAGCTATTCCATCCTCCTGGGGATCTTCCCTACCCAGGGATTGAACCCGAGACTCTTTTGTCTCCTGCATTGGCAGGTGGGTTCTTTATTACTACTGCCATCGGGGAAGCCCCAACCTTTTCTTTAGAGAAGATTGCAAATACCAAAAACCTATAGTGAAGTGAGATATATACAAGCCTGGGGAAGTACCAGGAAAGTTAAATATGATAGAAACAGGAGGAAGTTATTAAAAGGTGCCAGACCTCACACAGAAGCAGACTCTTTCAGCAGCAGCCAACTTCCTCTCTCCTCCCCAAAGCTGCAGATTTTACAAAACTGAGTTTCAGTGTCTTTGATAGAAGGATTAGAGGGACACATACCTAAAGACATATGTATTATTACTATTACTATTATTATACTACTACTGTTATTATTGCTACTTCTATTATTATTATTATTAGATTTGTAGCTGTGAGCTTGTCAGTGAGACCTTTCAAGTGTTTGGGGCCCCTCATGTAGTCAACTTCTGGATGCCTGGGTTCCGTGGTTTCCAGAGGAGGAGCCCTTGGCTTGTACCCTCCTCTGTTTGTCATTCTGTGTTCTTTTCTCTCCTTTTGTTGCTCCTTCCCTTTCCCTTTGTCCTGAGGTCAATGCTTTTCTCTGTTTCTGTTATTTAAGCTGAGCTGAGCATGACTTCCTTTAAAAATTCAATGAGCCACAGAAGGGTTAGAGAAAGCAAAACTAAGAAAGCAGCTTAGGTTCAGAGGAGAGTTAAGTGGCCCCTCTCACCCCTGAACATTTTATTTTCTCTAAATCGTCTCAGTCAAGTCAGTCCATAAGAGAAGAAAGCAGGAATTTGAGAGCTCCTCAATGAAAGTAAGGAACCAAATGAAGATGAAGAACCAGCTTGCTTGCTTTCTTTTAAGCTGTAACTGCTGTGAAGCAGAGCGTGGCAGATGGAGTGCAGGAGGGTGATAAACCTCAAAATCCATGTGCCTGGCCTTTCTATGTTCACTTCCATGAGTTACAGTCACACCTCATATGTACCCAAAGTTAAGAAGTATTGTTTGTATTTTTCATGTACACTATTTTTTTTCTGTTTTTATTGTGTGAATGATATAGAAGTATTTTCCATTTTCTATGATGTGAATCAGACTGAGTACTGATCATCAATCATTCCTCATGGCCTGGGTATATGTGATATTGTGATTTGTGAGAGAAAGTACATGTTTGGTCTTTAACCTCATTTCTGGCACTAGACTCCTAAAACTTGAGATTTCTTAAGCGAGGAGAGCAATAAAGCTGTCTTTTGTTATATTAAAGAAGAGTTTTTTGGAAAATACCTAAGGATGGGAACTACTTTTCAGGAGAATCAGCCATATGACTGCTGCTGCTGCTGCTAAGTCACTTCAGTCTTGTCCAACTGTGCGACCCCATAGATGGAAGCCCTAGAGGATTGAAACTTTCAGACCTGCTCCCAAGCCCACTCCTGACCTCTGGGAAGGGGAGTGGGGCTGGAGATTGAGTTCAAAGGACAATGGCTAATGATTTAAATGATCAATACCTGTGTAATGGAGCCACTATAAAAACTCAAAAAGACAGCACTTAGAGAGCTTCAAGATTGGTGAACATGGGGATTTGGAGAGAGTGGGGTACTGGGAGAGGGCATGGAGGCTCCGTAACTTTTCCCTGTACCTTGTCTTATGCATCTCTGCCATCTGGCTGTTACCCAGGTACATTCTTTTTAATAAGCCAGTAATCTTGTGCATGGGCTTCCCTGGTGGCTCAGATGGTAAAGAATCTGCCTGCAGTGTGGGAGACCTTGCAATGTGAGAGACCCTGATTCTGATTCTCTCTCCAGATAGATGGTGTCAGGATTGAGTTGAATTTCAGGACACTCAGTTGGTTATCAGCTTCCCTGGTGGCTGATAGTAAAGAATATGTCTGTGATGCAGGAGACCTGGGTTCAATCCCTGAGTCAGGAAGATCCCTTGGAGAAGAGAATGGCAACCCACTCCAGTATTCTTGCCTGGAGAATCTCATGGACAGAGGAGTCTGGCTACAGTTCATGCAGTTGCAAAGAGTCTGACACGACTGAGTGACTAAGCACACAGCACAGTTGGTATTGGAGATTTGCTTGTTAGCATGAGGAAATCCTTATTCTTCCAACACACATGGTGGAATTAAAATCAGAACCCTTTTAATATGGTTAGGGACAGTCTCTGTCTTATTACCAACAGGAAGTTTGGACAAGGGTCAAAGGTCATCATCAATATATACCCCCCCAGCTTCTTCTCAGCTCACCCATCATTTTCAGCCTGAGGTCATGACAAATGATAACTTAGAACACAGTGCCCAAACAATATGAAAAGGTCAGAAAGGGGAAAAGGTCTTGATTTATTTCGAGTCAGGTTCTGACTTCGTATGTGAATATTGGTGCCATTTAAAATGATAAAGATGGGCTTCCCTTGTAGCTCAGGTGGGAAGGTGGTAAAGAATCTACTGGTAATGCAGGAGACCCGGATTTTATCCCTGGGTCAGGATGATAAAGGTAGCACATCAAATATTCTATACACAACAAAATTCTTTGTGTTCTACAAAACATTTTTTTCTTAATAAATGTGGGTACTTAGGCTTTGTTCATGAGGGTCTAAAGTCTTTGTCTTGGTTTTTACAATTATACTCTGCAGGGAAGAAGGGATGTTGGTACAAACAAAGCTAGTGTGAAGGACTCTGTCCCTTCTGCTCTGGATCTCTCCCTTGAGAAAAGTCACCACATATGCTCACTCAACAAAGAGTGAGAAAAAATAAGATGTGTGCACATATTCTGAAGTAGTTTTAAAACTCAAACATACTTTTTGATATGGGGCAACTTGGGATATGTGGAAGCAGGGCTGCTCAGGGAACTTTGAGAGTGTAACCTCCTTGGGCAAAGCTGTGGCCTGATCATCACAGTGGACCACTGAGTGCTCCATCAAGCCGTGGGATGATTTTTGCTACTGCAGTGGGTCCAAATGACAGAGCTTTGAGCCAAAGAAGATTATTCCCAAACTCGAGCTCTCTTAGAATTCACCTTGCTCACGTTCAGACTTCTTTGGTATCCATCACCTGTTTTTTCTTTCTGATTTCTCCCTTCTGGAGTTGGAATAACTATTTCATGCCTGTCCCAACATTGTATCTTATAAATAACTTGTTTGATTTCACAAGTTCATAGCTGGGGGACAATTTTGTCTCATGGGGAATTCTGCCTGGAGCCTCGCCCATTTCTGATTTAAATGAAGTTTATATTAGACTTGGGCTTTAGAGTTAATGCTAGAACAAGTTAAGACCTCTGGGGCTGTTGGTATGAAACACATGCATTTTTATGTGAGAAGGACCTGAATTTTGAAAGAATCAAGGCTAGAATGCTATAGACTGAATGTTGGTGATCCTCCAAATTCATATTTTGAAGGCCTAATGTGACAATATTTGGAGGAGAGGACTTTGGGAAGTAATGAGATCAGAAGAGTGAAGCCCGTTATGGAATGAGCATCTTTATAAGAAGAAGAAAGAGCAGTCTCCATCACGTGAGGCTAGGAGGAAAGATAACCGTCCACAAGCCAGGAAGTATGTTCCCACCAGACACCAGCTCTGCTGTCATCATCACTTGGACTTCCCAGCCGCCAAACTGTGAGAGACACATTTGCTGTTGAAGCCACCCAGTCTATGGTATTTATCACAGCAGCTCTTGCTGACTCAAATACACACCATCTTCATTTTTTAGCCCAAGAGTATTGAAATTGAAGATGGACAATTTAACAGAAGTTACATCTATGTATGTACCATTCTCTTCCAACAGGATTCTGAATTCATAACATACTGATTTACAGTAAGCAGAGAAAAATTCACTTGAAGTTGCAGTAAAACTTAGGTAGCAGTGTTTTTCTCTCTGTTGGGGAGACTCCTGCACCAAGTTCATGTTAAGATGTAGACAGTGGTGTTTTGTGATGATAGGGACACAGCCGGAAACCACAAATGGCTGCATCCTACACAGGGGGTAGGTTGCCTTCTTCAGTGGGATGTGGGATGGGGAGATGGAAACCTAGTCAGAACTCATGGCTTGCATCACATAGTTCCAACTAGACTTCCAAGAGAATTGTTCATAATCACAAAGCCTACTACTGTAGGGTCAACAGCATAATACTGTTGGCAAAAGGCAGTGCTTTGAGAAGGCCAAGACCAAATGCTGCACTTTTACAAGAATATCTAAGGTAAATCCAAAACAACGGTTTCCAAACATTCCCTAGACCCTATTTCATGTATAATCCCATAGAATTGCAATGTCAAGAAATGGGGTCCAGAAATTTGTGTATTAAAATGACCCAGCCTTGCTGTAGGTCCCATTGATTGAATATACTTTTAAAATTTATTTTTACTTTGTTTCCAAGGATACTTAATAACCTGCTTCCTAATCTGCTTTCAAATCATTGCTTTCCCCTAAAGACCTTTTTCTCTGACTTTATGGCTTACAGAAGTGTAGCTCAGTTCAACACACATCTGTCAAGTATATGTGTGGCTTTCCCTGGAGAAAGCTGTTTTTAGTTATGACGAAAGAGAACTGGTCATTCTCTAGTTTTCTGTGGAGCAGGGGGGTATTCCAGCCAAGCCAGTGTAAGTATAAAATGATAGAAATTAAGGTCCTTGTCACAGGCACATATTTTATGGAGAAGCTGTTCTATTTTTGCTCATTGTTTCCACCCCAGCTCACTCTAGATGGAGCCTGTTCTGGATGATTGTGTGGGCAGTATGAAATGTACACCATTCTTCTGAAAAGGAATTTAAGAAAAACAATACTCCATTGTTCCAGGAATCCATCTCATTGATGATGAGAAAAAAAATCAAAAACATGAAAACAATGGCACTCAATCTTGTTCCTATAAAACAAATATGTTGTTTTGAGTCTACTTAACCTGATAGTGGTGAATATATTCCCATAACAACCATTTCAGAGTTGCGATAAAATTACACCCCATATGTATTTGTTTGTTTTGTTGTTTTACTTCAACTGGTCATTGCTTTGTCCTATCTATAACCAGTGAAGAAGTCGCTCATCCATTTGATGATTCATTTATTCATTTGTTCATGTATTTATAAAATGCCTGCCCTACTGTGAGCCAGACACTGTTCTAGGCACATGGGATACAACTGTGAACAAAACAGACAAAAATTTGACTTTTGAGGTTTACATTCATCAACTAGAAGGCCATTGACATGTCAAGGTGAGAGACCAGGAAAGATCTCACTGAGGGGACAACTTCTGAGTAAAAACCTGAAGGAGGTAAGGAAACTGCTCTGAAGATAATGGGAGAGCATTCTTGTGGGAAGGAATAGAATGTTCCACAGTGGAAGTCACAGAGGGCCATATAGGCCAAAATAGGACTCTGGGTTTTAAATACTGAGTGAGATGGGAATCACTAAAAGATTTAGAGAAGAATAGTGACATGATATGACATATTTCAAGAGAATCACCCTGTGTGATTTTGTAACTTAATAAAAGAAACATATTCTTTGGTCTTCATTACATTCTCTGGCACAGAAAAGGCTCCGAAAGCCTTTAGAATTTCCTAAGTGGTGAGAGCAATCAATGTGTCTTTGTCATATTATTGAAGTGACTTTGGAACCACCTCTAAGGATGGGGGATGGTTGCAGCAGAACCAACCAAGTGATTAGAGGGTTGGAGCTTTCAGTACTACCCTCTGACTTCCCTGGAGGCAAGAGAGGTTAGAGGTAAATCAATCATCACTGGCCAGTGAGGTCATCAATCATGGTTATATAATGAAGCCTGAAGGATGGGTTTCATAGAGGTTCCAGGTTGGTGAACACATTCATATCACAGGAAGGTTGTTTGGTTTGTGTTGTTTGTTTAGTTGTTAAGTCAAGTCCAACTCTTTGCGACCCCATGGACGGCAGCATGCCAGACCTCCCTGTCCATCAGAGGAAAGCTTTAAAATACACTTTAATGCACTGGTACACAGTGTTCTTGCCTGGAGAATCCCAGGGACGGGGGAGCCTGGTAGACTGCCGTCTATGGGGTCACACAGAGTCGGACACGACTGAAGTGACTTAGCAGCAGCAGCAGCAGCAAACATAAGTAAGTATTTCCCTGAGCTCTGTGAGCTGCTCTAACAAACAAATCCATGAGGGAAGAGTTCATGGGAACCTCTGCTTTGTAGCCAAGTTGAATGGAAGTTGTAGGTAGCCCAGGAACCTACCATTTGAGATTGGCATCTGAAGCGGCAGGGAAGTCTCATGAGACTGGGCCCTTACCCCATGAGATCTAACACTATCTCCAGGTTTCATTGAGTTGAATTGTGGGACACCCAGTTGGCATGGCAGAGAATTTCTTGGTGTGGGAAAACCTCCGCACATTGGATGACCAGAAACACCAGAAGTGTTGTGGATGTGGCAGTAGTGTGAGGTTAAACGGGGTTGGGTTTGTCTAACCCCCCTTGGTTTCTGTATTAAGAATGGACTGAAGGGAAGGGAGAGAGGAGCAGAAGGGGATGACAGAGGATGAGATGGTTGGATGGCATCACCACCTTGACGGACATGAGTTTGAGCAAGCTCCGGGAGTTGGTGATGGACAGGGAAGCCTGGTGTGCTACAGTGTATGGGGTCGCAAAAAGTTGGACATGACTAAGCGACTGAAATGAACTGAACTGAAGAGAAGAGAAAGGCAAGAGCAGAAGCAGAGAGATCTACTCCTGGAGCAGGTGCCATAATAAGTCATTTTAATAAGAGGCACTGAGATAATCCAGGTGAGAGATGATAATGGTTGGTACAGGTATTGGGGCATGACAAAAAGTGGTTGAGTTCCAAATAAAAATTGAAGGTAGAGCTGGCAGAATTTGCTGATGACCCCTAAGTAGGGGTATTTGACTTGGAGCTGTTACAAGCAGAGGTGTCAACCAGGAAGTCACAATATGGATCTGAACTTTATGGGAGAGGTCTGGACTGAAGCTAGAAATTTGGGAGTTATGACCAAAGGTGGTAATTACAGTCACAAGACTGGCTAGCATTACCCAGGAGCAAGTGAGGACACAGAGGGGCAGAGAGAGGAGTGGTGTAATCACAAGTCAAGGAATGCCTGGAGCCATCGGGAGCTTGAAGAGGCAAGAAACTGAATCATCCCTAGAGTAAGTGGGACCCTATTGACAGCTTGGTTCTGGACTTCTGGGCTCCAGAGCTGTGAGAGAACACATGTATGTTGTTTTAAGCCAATCAGTTTGTGGTTATTTGTTACAGCAGCCACAGGAAACTAATACAGTCTCCCCATTGTCTTAAGAGAGTTTTAATAGTGGCTGCTTTTAATCACTGTATTCTTTTCCTCTTTGGAAAATGTTACTTTATTCAGTACTTCAAATAATAGTGTCTAGGTTCCCAACTTGATTTTGCAAAGAAAGCTAAATAGATGCACCACACAAAAATCAGGTTTCTTTGTTATTATATTTTCCTTGAACAAGCAATAAACATGTAAAGCAGGTTTTCCTTGAACTCTGCCTATTGCCTCAACTAGCTGCTATGTGCCTGCTGTGATAAATTTTGAGGTCATCCAGGAAGGAAGGATAAAACTATTAGCTGACAATCAAGAAATGGAAAGCTTCAGTATTGTTGACTCCTGTTTTACATTCCTGCCGAATAATAGCCATTCCAGAAGCCATCAACAGAAAACAAGATGGAAATTTGATCTATTCCTTTGTTGATAGCTGCTTCTTAAATATACAATATTATATTGCCGCTCCTTATTGCCACATCTATAATTCTAATTTATTACATCATAAGCAATTTACTATAGGCCTATATTTATTGCACCTTTAATTTCAAAGCTGTGCATTTAAATTCTAAGATTCCCTTTGATAAACACTCTCTTCCTATTCAGCTTAACCTTTTCTTGTTTACTTTCTTGTTTACAAAATATTCTTGATGAAGATTTCGTGGTAGGTGAATTTGGAGGGGTAGCAAGTGTTTCTTGACCTACTGGAGACTGAAAGGACAAGGGTAATCTGAATTTTTATTTTTCAAGAAGTCCTGCATGAGGACAGAGCTGCCAGTAAGGATGAGGACAGACTCAGTGGTCTGGCTGTTGACTAAAGCTGCTACAAGTGTCTTCAGATCTCAGTGTCCTTTGAAAAGGGACAATGGAATATGGTGTCCCCCCCTTGAGATAGTGACCACACCCAAGCTCTCTCCTTGATGTCTCAGAGAGAGCATGAATTCAGTAGTGATGACCTTTGAGGAAAAAAATGTCTATTGGATGAGGAATTTCTTCAAAGGGTAGCCAGTTCTGGGAAAGACTAGTTAAGAAAACGGTTATGCTTTATGAACAGTTTAGCAGATGCCACCAGTATTTTTTCTCAATAAATTCCAATTGCACATATAAGAAAAAAAAGTACCCAAAGCCAAAAGTACTCTTATGCCAGTGATATTCAATATTCAATTTAATTCAATTCATCAAATTTTATTGGCAACCTATTCATATCTAAGACCGTGCCAGCTAGCTACAAAGATGAAAGTCTTTCCTGATTCTTCTTTGAGAGTTGGACTCTTCCCTCTCTTTTGATAACATATAATCTGGCTCACTGGGTTTCCCAGGCCAGTGCTAGTGGTGAAGAACCTGACTGCCAATGCAAGAGATGTAAGAGATGCAGGTTTGATCCCTGGATCGGGAAGATCCCCTGGAGGAAAGTACTGGCAACCCACTCCAGTGTTCTTGCCTGGAGAATCCCATGGATGGAGAACCCAGCAGGCTACAGCATATAGGGTCTCAAAGAGTCAGATGTGACTGAAGCAACTTAACACACACACACACACAAAATCTAGCTCATATTTGAGGATTTCATTTTGGTGTAAAATTATAAGCTGCAGTCTATTTCTTAGGGGTAGGGACAGTCTTTGTTGATACTTGCCCTCTCTGCCAGGACTCAGTGCAATGACTGGAGCATAGTACATTGTCCCCAACAAAAGATCAATCAATTGAACTGAGCCTCTTTTTGCTTTAACATCTCGCCTGATAAAGTGGTAAGTTATGCCAAGACCAAGAGGCTTATGAGAGAGGCAGGTGGCTGTTGAGGCGGTTAGATAAGCATGACTTGCACCATCACTGCCTTTTTAGCAGTGATGGCTCACTCTCTCTCAACTATTATGGTCCATCGTTCCCAAGCACGTTCAGGGCTCTGATTCTCTGTAAACGCTCACTTTCTTCAGGCTGCCAGCACCACCACATCATGGAAGAATGGCTAATCTCCTATTCAGTCACTGATTTCAGGCCAGAACCAGGAATATTGCCAAAGGATTCATGCCAAAGTTTTATTCTTATGAACGTCTGTGATCATTCTAACGTCTCTGGAGAGCAGTTACATTTTTAGCTTATAACATCTCATTTAAGTGCTGAAAAGGCTCAAATTTCATTTATCTACTGATTAATTAAATCAATGAAATATGCCAAGTTCACAACCTGTAGTTCCAGGGAAGCTGTGTTAGACATTTCATCGTATTTTTCTAGTTTTCTTCCTCCCCTATTTCTGCTGTTCCTCAAGCTGAAATTTCATCTTGCTGAGAAGGAAATATTGCTGTTAAAGTTGAAAGCTGATGTCTGAAGCCAGAACAAGTGGAAGCTCACAGTTCTGACAGAGCAGTGTTTACCAACGTGTATGCACAGAAGTCACTCATGAGATGCTGCACACAAAAAGAGTCCAGTGGTCAAGTATGTTTGGGAAGATGGCTGACTACCATCCCTTTTTGGACATTCACACTGCATGATAACATACAAAATTCTCTGAGAAGCTCTATAGTAAAGAAACCAATTTGATTCTGTTTAATCCAGTGTCCCTCAAATTCATTTGATTACAGAACAGTTTTCTTTGCAGCTGGGACATGCAAACACACATCCTGAGAAACACATTTTGAAAAATGTGATACAATGACCTTCTTTCTTTGGGACTGAAATAATTTACAGTCTTAAGTATTTTGCTTTTATGCTCATTTTAATGAAAAATTAAAAAAAATATTGATTAGAAATAACAAACCTCTATGACACAGCCTTTGGAGATATTAATATTGGATTTATATCAACAACTTTTATCTCTTTTTCCATTTACAAAAATAAGAAGATGGTCTGTGTTTCTACAAAAAAAAGTCAACTTTAATCAGTTATTTCAGATATGTTGTAGTCAGGATGCAGTCTTGACATTTAATGGAGATATTTAAAAATGCACAGCCCTCTGCTACATTTTATTTTTCTTTTTATTCTTTTCCATTAGGTTTTAACATCTCTGCATATTTATTTGAAATGTTAATAAAGCACTTTAATGAAACTTTTCATTCACTGATTTAGAAGTTGTGCACAGTGGTAAAACAGGCAAAAATGATCATGTAGAACACCTGAAAAGGTTACAGAGTCTCAAAATTAAACAACATATTTTACCACAACCCTCTTCCATTAAAGAATTTCAAGTTGAAATTCTGTATTTGTTATTGTTCAAGTTTCCCAGAGTCTAGAAGGTATTTCTGTTGAACATACACTCCTAGATTGGCTCAGTCACATTCTCAGGTTTGACGTCAGACTAAAAAAATGAACAGTTTGCTAACGGAGAAAAATAATAATTTCAAGCTCTACCACTCAGAGAGTTAACAATATCAAGATTTAGGTGTATTTTCTTCCAATTTTCCCCCCAATGTTTATATCTATACTAGAATTATGTTGCGTATAAGATGTTGGGTTTTTGTGTTTTTCTCTTAATCACATTTTCTATGCTATTTAATATTTAGTAAAATAAGGTTGTAATATGTAGAATATTTCATCTCAAAAGACAAAGATTTGTTTAGGTAACTCTGTTGCAAGATGTGTATCTATTTCCAATTCTTGCTATCCAAAATGTTTCAATGGATATATTTTCATGAAAAATATTGTCTATTTATGTCTTCAATTATGTTCATTTTCAAAGATCTTTATGCATATTAATTACCCTCAAGAAAGCTTGCATCAATTTACATGCCTACATGAGTGCATAAAAGGGTGTCTTTCTCTAGATTTCTAAGCATTGTAAATTTAAAAAAAAATCAATTTCCTAGGCAAAATCTTTGCAAATGATGGTTATTTAAATTCACACTTCATTGACTACTAATGAAGCTGAACATTTCCCCACAATGTCCTATTGTATTTCATTGTAGTTGTTCTTTCTTCCATTCTTAATTTCTGGGTTTTGTCCATTTTGAGTGGGGTATCCATATTTATCATATACATTTATGCATTAAGGAAACAAATTATCTTCCCATAATTGTTTTATATTTTTTCCACCTTGCTATGGTTTTTAATTTTAACTTTTTTTTCTGATCATGAAAGTTTCACATTTTTTCTGTAATTTTATATATCTTTTTATAGTGAAGATATTTACTTCTTTTCTTCCTGGGAACTCTTCTCCACTCATGCTTCCATACCATTTTGTGGTGAGGCAACAGTGGCCGTTTTATGCTCTGGTGACAACTGAGTATATGAAGAAATGCTAATCTCTTTTGCTGAACTTCTCAGTTGGCACTAGTGGTAAAGAACCTGCCTGCACATGCAGGAGATTAAGAGATATGGGTTCAATCCCTGGGTCAGGAAGATCCCCTGGAGAAAGCAATGGCAACCCACTCCAGTATTATTGACTAGAGAATTCCATGGACAAAGGAGCCTGGCCAGAGTTGGACATGACTGAACGACTAATGCATAATGCATTTGTTGGACTTTCATATGAGGGTCAAGAGAAAGCAAGTCCGTCTCTCTTCCCATACCCAACCTACAAAACTGGAAGCTCAGCAGTTGTCAACACACTCACAGACTTTTACCATATTGATGGAGAAATGGAGAGAACACATGGAGTGATTAGAATTGAAGGAGTTGTACAAATGACGGCAGAGATTAAAAATATCTTAATGGGGTTCAGGTCTCCACTTCTAGTTATTTCTGGGGTCCAGCCACACCCTTGCCTTTGCATCTCCATATATTAATACATGAGCTTCCCAGGTGGTGCCAGTGGTAAAGAACCTGTCTGTCAATGTAGGAGATAAGAGATGTGGGTTCAATCCCTGGGTGGGGAAGACCCCTGGTGAAGGAAACGGCAACCCACTCCAATATTCTTGCCTGGAGAATTCCATGGACAGAGGAGCCTGGCAGGCTACAGTCCATGGGGTTGCAGACTGAGTGACTAACACACATTAATACATATAATAAATTCTTCTTTTCAACTGAAACTGATTTCTTGTGGGTTTTTATTAAATGCAACCAGAGTTCTAGCTGATATTATTTTATCTTTATGTCATTTGTTTTATTGCTGTAATATTTAAAATATTCTCTCTATTGTAATATCAGAGAAATATTGCCTACTATTCTTTTCTGTTGATTTTTAAATATTTAGTGTTCTAATGTCTTTAGAATGTATTTTGTGTATGGTGTGAGGTAAAATTTTTTTGGTAATACATGAAGACATTAATAAATATGCTATACTAAAAGAAATTCTAATTATAGTGGAATTTTAGACAAAGGAATATTAAATCTAGATTAGAGGTTAAAATATGTTTCCTGAAACTTTTGGTTTGCTTATGAAGGAAGCATACAATTTTGAGATGTACAGAAACATAGTCAGAACATTAGAAAAGACTTAAAATTTGGAAAATATTGGTCAATTTAGGACAATGTTCCTGGAAATAAGTAATATTTTCCCCTGCCTTTTTGCCTCCAGCTGTAGAGGTTTCAGGCATGGCACCTCTTATTCTGCACTGCACTAATTTTAATCCCCCATTTGGGACTACAAGCCTGACCTCTCTTGTCTAATCTAGAGTCTCTAAAACTCTGGTGCATTGCACAGACAAAGGAGGTGAGTGAATGCTTGTGAAATGGATACATAACGGAATGTGAGTTTTAACTGGAAAGAGAGGCAGTGGGGAGACACCTGCAATGTTAACATGATCTAAGTAGTGTTCTAAGCAGGTTATTATACAGTTATAATTTTACAATATACATTTAGGGCACCTTTACCTTTTTCTCCATTATTTTTTTATGGCACAATTTGCTGTGTACATACTTCTTCCCAAAGTTGTCTTTGGTTTTTCAAAGTTGATCTCTTGTCATGAAAAAAGTGAAAGGGAAAGTGTTAGTTGCTCAGTTGTGTTCAATTCTTTGTGACTCCATGGACTATGTGTAGCCTGCCAGGTTTCTCTGTCCATGGGATTCCCTAGGCAAGAATACTAGAGTGGGTTTCCATTCTCTTCTGAAGATCTCTCATCATAAATCCAAACTATTAGCTAAAAGTAACAACTGATTTATTTCTGAAAATCAAATTCTGAAACAAGTGTGTCTTATGTGAATCATTACAAATATGAACTAACCAGGAAGAATAATGAGAGAAGAATAGTCAATTTGTAACTTGGAGGATGTTTCTGGTTAGCAACTAGAATGGCTTGGAGGATGTTTCTGGTTAGCAACTAGAATGACTAATCATCATGGTTTTCCTGGGTTGCAGGATTTTCAGTGTTAAGATCAGGACTGTATGTCGCTCTAGATCATGAACTTCTTATTGCACAATTCAGGTCACTGTGTAACCTGACCAATATAAACATCTTTGACTTTACCCAAATTAGGTGAATATCTGTGGGGAGCACTGGGGAGTGTAACTCATGCCGTTTGAAAGCAACGTGATATATTTTATTTTTCCTACTTTAGAAATTGGAGAGCACCTCAGGCAATGTAATTGCAAGGGCTAGGAAAAGGACTAAAAAACTCAGATGCAAAAGTTCTGTTCTGTTCAGTCACTCAGTCGTGTCCGACTCTTTGCGACCCCGTGGACTGTAGCCTACCAGGCTTCTCCATCCATGGGATTCTCCAGGCAAGAATACTGGAGTGGGTTACCATTTCCTTCTCCAGGGGATCTTCCCGACCCAGGGATTGAACCCGGGTCTCCCACATTGGAGGCAGACGCGTTAACCTCTGAGCCACCAGGGATGCAAAAGTTAACTCTAGCTATAAATGCTTCTTATAGTTTTGATTCTAATTTCCACTGGGATTCTTTATAAATAAATCTCTCTGTCCTTCAACTTTTTAACTTATCAAATGCGACTGATAACACAAAATGACAACGAGTTATGATAACATGGAATGATCGAAAGCATTCTGTAAGCACCTTGCCAAGTTTCTTCTAAAGCCTAATCTTCTCTGAGGATGGAATTTGATTAGATATTTTAAAATTTTCCTTATAATTAAGAGTCCAGCTTTTCACAGAACAAGGGACAGTGAATTTGAATCTGCATTTGGATGAACTCAAATATTCTTGGGGCTTGAAGATCACTGATGACTCTGTCTCTCACAAGCATCCTCTAAAGTTGGGTAGGAGTCCCTTCTCATTGCCATGTAACTGGACAGAATTCAGGAATGCATGCCTGGGTGGACACACTAGCTCATACTTGGGCACCGTGAGTGCATGATAAGTCACTTTGGTCATGTCCCACTCTGCAATGCTTTGGACTGTAGCCCACCAGGCTCCTCTGTCCATGGGATTCTCCAGGCAAGAATACTGGAATGGGTTTCCATGTCCTCCTCCAGGGGATGTTCCTGACCCAGGGATTGAACCTGTGTCTCTTATGTCTCCTGCATTGCAGGTGGGTTCTTTACTACTGAGCCACCTGGGAAGCTACTGGGTACCACACACTGAGCTGAAATTTCACTCAATTTCCTAGCACAGGAGGACTCTCTAATAACTGCTGATGGGGGCCTGAGGAATCAGCAATGATCTGGTGAGGAGGAGCCTGGGGCCATCACAATCAACACATGAAAGTTAGCTCCAGGGAGAAAGGAACTAAAGAGCCAGAGTTGAAACTAAGGCAATGTGAACACAAAAGAAGTCAGGAAAGGTAAGCAATGTTTTAATTCAATATTTTAAACATCTAAAATTAATGGAAAAATTCTGTGATGAATAAAATATTTGAATTGCCAATAAAGTCAGACTCCTCCACTGTCCTTGAATTCTCACTCATTGGCCTCCCCCTGACCCTGAGCCTGACCCTGACCCTGACTCTGCTCAACTCCATACTGGGAGAACCAAGGGCTGTAGTCACATCAGAGAGTAGTCTTCTCACCAATGTGTTCATGATGTTTGTGAATTCAGCCATCTGAACTTGAGTATGTCTACTTTAGTGAAGTAAGAAAGGTAGAATATCTTTTCAATGTACCTACTTTCTACTAGAGAGTGGCTTGTATGTGCTTAGTGACTTAGTGGTGTGTGACTCTTGGCGACCCCATAAACTATAGCCTGCCAGGCTCCTCTGTCCATGGGATTTCCCAGGCAAGAACACTGGAGTAGCTTGCCACTTCCTTCTCCAGGGGATCGTCCTGACCCAGGGTTCGAACCTGGATTTCCTGCGTCTCCTGTGTTGCAGGCAGATTCTTTACCTGCTGAGCCATCAGCAAAGCCCTAGAGAGTGGCTTAGGTATTCAAAATATTGTTTTCATATAAACTGAACTCTCTCAGTGCCAACCACTGTGGTAAGTACTTTATATATATTGCAATATATATATTATTTTCCCTATATATATTTTTTCTGCTGCTGCTGCTAAGTCACTTCAGTCATGTCCGACTCTGTGTGACCCCATTTTTTCTATATATATATTATTATAATCCCTCTAGTTAATTATCTCATGAGATAGATGCTACTGTGCTGTGCTGTGCTTAGTTGATCAGTATGTCTGACTGTTTGCAACCCCATGGCTTGTAGCTCACCAGGCTCCTCTGTCCATGGGGATTCTCTAAGCAAGAATACTGGAGTGGGTTGCCATGCCCTCCTCCAGGGGATCTTCCCAACCCAGGGATCAAACTGCCACATAGCTGGTAAATACTAAAGTATGCTTGAAATTGGGCTGACATGGTTACAGAACCTTTTTTTTCCATTTATTCAGTCAGTTCAGTTCAGTTCAGTTGCTCAGTCGTGTCCGACTCTCCGCGACCCCATGAATCACAGCACGCCAGGCCTCCCTGTCCATCACCAACTCCCGGAGTTCACTCAAACTCATGTCCACAGAGGCGGTGATGCCATCCAGCCATCTCATTCTCTGTCGTCCCCTTCTCCTCCCGCCCCCAACCTTTCCTAGCATCAGAGTCTTTTCCAGTGAGTCAACTCGTCGCATGAGGTGGCCAAAGTATTGCAGTTTCAGCTTTAGCATCAGTCCTTCCAATGAACACCCAGGATTGATCTCCTTTAGAATGGACTGGTTGGATCTCCTTGCAGTCCAAGGGACTCTCAAGAGTCTTCTCCAGCACCACAGTTCAAAAGCATCAATTCTTCGGCGATCAGCTTTCTTCACAGTCCAACTCTCACATCCATACATGACCACGGGAAAAACCATAGCCTTGACTAGACGGACCTCCTAAAAAGCATAGACCCTAAAAAGCATAGAATTAAGTGAAGTAGCTAATATCTTACAAGTAAGCGCCCATGTGAGACAAACACAAATAACTGAATAAGGAAAGAAACACGTACAATAACTAAGATCTCTGGCAAATGTATCCTGAGAATTTCTGAAAGTCAAGAACCAAAATTTCTGTTAGTGTAAATCATTATTTAGAAACTGATGGCAAGAGTGTGTTAGTCGCTCTGTTGTGTTCGACTCTTTGTGACCCCATGGACTGTAGCCCACCAGGCTGCTCTGTCCATGGGGTTCTCCAGGCAAGAATACTGGAGTGGGTTGCCATTCCTTTCCCTAGGGGATCTTTCTGACCCAGGGATCAAACCCTGGTCTCCAGCACTGCAGGCAGATTCTTCCCTGTCTGAGCCACCAGGTACTCTTAATAGCAAGAGGCAGGATAGTTGATAAGATGCTGGTGAGAGACTGGGTAACTCAGGGTCTCAGCTTTAGAGCCAGTTTTCTGACTCAACGGTGCCTCACAGGGATGTCATAGACTTTGTATCTTGCAAAAAATTTTTCCTTTGTTATGCACTGGACAGAGCTTTGAAAGCAGTAGCCTGGCCAAGTATGGTCATGCATGCTGATTACTGATCACATAGACCTAAAGTGGGTGAGCTGTTTTGAGAGTGAGTATATAGTCTAAGTCACGGTCAGAAACGTTTCTGGTGCTCAGAGTCTATAACATTCCTTATCCCATTTCTTGTCATTCAGTGACCCCTTTTAAATTTTTACAGGGAGCAGTTAGGAAAGAGAAATGGCGAAATCTATTTCTGTAAAATATTATAATGTACAAAACTCACAGCAATATTTCTCTTGCCTTTGCACTTTGCTCCAACTTCTGTTCAAGTCAAAATAGATTTTACTCTGGAAATATAAAAATGGATACAAAATTCATCCCTTTGGGCCAATATTTATAGGAGGAAGGCATACAAAAGTGCTTACTTTATCCAGATGTAATTTTTTTTCCCCCCAGTGATAGTGTATTTTAGTCTTTCAGCTTCATTCACTTAAGACTGGAGGAACTGTCTCTTGAGTCTATTTTAAGAATCACCTGACAAGGCAAGATCCTGAAGCTTCTGGGATTGCTCAGAAGTTTTCAGCTTTAGGCATAGCTTTCAGCTTTAGCAGGGCTTCGCAGGCGATGCAGTGGTGAAAAATCTGCCTGTCAATGCGGGAGACTAAAGAGATGGGGATTAGATTCCTGGGTGGGGAAGATCCCCTAGAGGAGGAAATGGCAGCCCACTCCAGTACTCTCACCTGGGAAATTCCACGGATGGGGGAGCCTTCTGGGCTAAAGTCCGTTGTGTCATGAAGAGTCAGACACAACTGAAGGACTGGGCTCACTCACACACACACGAGCCGTACTGCCACTTCCTCACTTGCTTGCTTTGCTGGTCCGCTCTGGAGAACAGAGTTTGTGCCTTCACGTCCATCAGTTTTTTATGTTTCTTTGTCAGAGTATAATTTTTGTAAAATTAGGACTTCATTCTTTCAGAAAAACCTAAAATATATGTTTTAAGTATTTAACTACATCTCGAAGTAGAAAGATAAGAACCTGAGTTCAAATTTTTTTTTTCCCTTTAGTCAGTATGATCTTCATTCCCTGTCAGAAATCTTAGCTTTAAAAGCTGTGCAGCGTGTCCGTAGAGCCTTCGACAACAGCTTCTGTACTATATAAAAATCTCATTATGCTTATTAAGCAATGAACTTTACTGTTTCCCAAGGGAATCAGTTTGAACTAAGAGAGATATTTCCCAAAGGACCAATTGGTACAATTCACATTTCGAGACTTCTAAGCAATCTGTTCCTCTTCCCTTTTTTAAAGAAAAAGGTTATTTATCTTGATTTACTTACATAATGTATCGCATAGACCATAGCCAATTTCAGAAATACAGGTTAAGAGCTAATTATATCAGAAATTCATCTGTGAATTTTCCTCTCTTTCATTTAAAAATACTTTTATGTAGAAAAGAAACCATAAAAGAGGGAAAAGAGCCACTCAAGAATTCATTGAAATTTGGACACTCTGATTTCTAATTAGATTTCTTCTGATCATATTTCTACATTTTAAAAAAGTAGAAAAAAATATTATTTATCCAGGTAATAGTGCTTTTACTATGGTTACCCAATCCCAAGCTACATTGGTCATAATTGTTATGTCATTAAATGTGAATGTGGTTTGGATCTTTTAAAACAGTGTATATATATATATATATATTTGTTTTTCAGATAATTACTTTACTTTTATGTATAAAATATAACTTCTTTCACTTTGAGCCATTTGAATTCTATGGCCATATGTTCTTATTTACAAACTGGTGTCAGCTATGGCATATAGCCTATTTTAGATTCAGAAAAATCCTCCTATCCCTTAGTGCCTCTACTAACTTGCATGTTTCTGGGGCACAATTCTTTCCTATCAGAATCTGAATTTGGCTTGTTCATTTTAGGTTGATAGAGCAACTGTGGACATGTAAGCAGCAATGGTGTATGGAACTCATTCTACTAGAATGAACTGAATTCCCAAGTAGCCCTTGAAATAGTTGATGGGCTCATGGAACATAAGGGATGCCTCTAAAAGATGAGAATTTGGTACCCACATACGAGATGAATTTTCAGACAGTCACCCTATCCACCTCTCTTCTGGAACATTCTTATTTGTCTTGGATTCACCTACATGACAAATCAAACATGCTTCCCAAATTAAACATGAGCACCCCAAGACTGTTGTTAGAATTCACATTCCAATGACACTGCAAGGATCTCATTTTTATTAAGTTGAATATTTACTTTGCAGAGGATTATAGTCAGAGGAGCCTGGCGATCTGCAGTCCATAGGGTTGCAAAGAGTCGGACACGACTGAAGAGACTTAGCATGCACACATGCATGCATGTGTAAATTTATAGAGATTTACCAGATAGCACGCTTGGTAAGATTTAAGGCTTTGGGGAACATATTTTTATGAGCAGGGCAGAGTGACTTGGTATCTTCTCTTAAAATGTTTACAGCAGGTTGCACAAACAGTGTTCAAAGCTGTGAAAGGGACCTCTAACTATTTATTTCACTCAAAGGGCTTTAGAAAGCTGAGTTGATAATGGGCAAAAGATGTAAGTGACTAAAAATAAATTCATTCATGGTAGATAAAGAATCAAAGAGAGAAGCAGAACATATAAATAAAGAAAGGTGAAGAAGAGCTAGGGGAAAAAAAAGTCACATTTTATGTTTCCTGAATGAAAAATATACAAACAAGCAAATAAGCAAATAAAAACTGCTTTAGAGGCAGGGTGTTCCAGGCTCAAAACTTTGTAAGACTTCTGACTGGACTGATAAAGAAACACTCCTTACTCAGGACTAGTGAAATTGTCAAGTGTTTAAGCAGCCATTTGCAATGTTTCCATTTACCCTTGAATGGTTCTTCCAAATGCCTATTCATTCTGCCTGACTCCTATGCTCATCTGCAAGGAATACAGCAGACAATTCAGGGCTGCATGCTATGAGTGGGAAGCATGGAAGAAGTTACCAAATGACCCAGCGATCCCACTTCTGGGTATATGTCAGAAGGAAATAAAATCAGCATCACAAAGAGATATTTACACACCCGTGTCCATTGCAGCATAATTCACTATAGGCCAGATACAGAAACAACTCACAAGTCCTTTGACAGATGAATAGGTATATATTTATACAATTTATCTGATAAAATGCTGTTGTTGAATTGCTAAGTCATGTCTGACTCTTTTCGATTCTATGGACTGCAGCACACCAGGCTCCTCTATCCTCCACTAGCTCCCAGAGTTTGTGCAAATTCATGTCCTCTGAGTTGGTGATGCTCCCTCACCATCTCATGCTCTGCTGACCCTTTCTTTTTTGCCTTCAATCTTTCTGAGCATCAGGGAAAAATCCTGCCATTTGTGACAACATGGATGAATCTGGAGGTCATTATGTTAAGTGGACTAAATCAGACAAAGACAAGTCTTGTATAGTATTGCTTATACGTGGGATCTAAAATTTAAAGACTGATTTTATAGAAATGTAAATAGTGATTGTTAAGGGCTGGGGGAAGAAAAAAGTGGGTTGACGTGGTTCAAAGGGTACACATTTTCCACTATAGAAGGATAAATTCTGAAGATTCAATGTATAGCATGTATCCTAGTGTAATAAAAGAGGATTGCATACTGGAAAGTTGCTAAGAGTAGATGTTAAGCATTCTCACTGCACACACACACACACACACACACACACACAGAGTTAACTATGTAAGATGATGAATGTGTTAATTGTCTTGGTATTGGTAATCATTCTCAATATATATGGATATCAAATCACGTTTCACACTTTGAACATACACAACTATGTGTGTGTTAGTCGCTCAGCAGTGTCCCACTCTTTGTGACCCCATGGACTGTAGCCTGCCAGGCTCCTCTGTCCTTGGAACTCTCCAGGCAAGAATACTGTAGTGGGTTGCATTCTCTTCTCCAGAGGAACGTCCCAACCCAGGGATTGAACCCTGGTCTCCTGTATTGCAGGCAGGTTCTTTACCGTTTTCATTGATTATTGTTCATTAAAGGTACTAAAAAAGAGACTTTCCATGGTAAAATGAGTATAGTTCCCTTTCTTCATAGAAAAGATGAAAAATACTTATTTTCTAAGCAATTTGGGTTTTTCAGAAGGCTCATCGATAGGATTGATTAAAATAAATCTCTGACCTTAGAAGGACTTGGGTATGCTAATAATCCCTTATACAGTGACGTATTCTGGGGTATGCGCCTGTCTCTGTGGTCCTCACTGATAATGAAAGCTCTCACTAGAACTCAGGCATTGAGCAAGGCAGAGGTGACCACCGACGACTTTGTGACTACTTTTCATTCCAAACAATAGCCTGGTTGGAGGGTATTGTCAGAAAGCCAAATTAAAAAATCAAGACTCCACATCTTTATAAACCTAGAGTCTGTCATATAGCATGAAGTCAGACACAGAAGTATGAACATATTACTGCGTATATGTGGAGTATGGAAAGGTGGTACAGATGAACCTATTTGCAGGAACAGAGATGTAGACAGAGCACAGGCAGGTGAACAGAGTGGAGGGGAAGAGGTGTGGGATAGATTCGGAGATTGGAGTTGACATGTGCACTGCCATGTGTAAAACAGCTAGCGAGTGGGGGCCTCCTGCACAGCACAGGGAGCTCAGCTCACTCTGCGATGACCTAGAGGGGCAGGATGAGGGGAGAGGGAGGCAGGTCCAAGAGGGAAAGGATACAGGTGTATATGGAGCGGATTCACTTGTGAAAAGCAGAAAATACCACATTGTAAAGCGATTATGAAGTGAAGTGAGAGTCACTCGGTCGTGTCCGACTCTTTGCGACCCCATGAACTGTAATCCATGGAATTCTTCAGGCCAGAATACTGGAGTGGGTAGCTTTTCCCTTCTCCAGGGGATCTTCCCAACCCAGGGATGGAACCCAGGTCTCCCATATTGCAGGCGAATTCTTTACCAGCTGAGACACAAGGGAAGCCCAAAAGCAATTATACTTCAATAAAAATAAATGCTTTTTTTTTTTTAGAAACGAGACTCCTCCTCTTATGTTCCTTTTTAGCCCTTGTAAAGATAAACTAAGATTAGCTGGTAATTGAAACAAAGTTTTAAAGAATGCGAAGTGCATACTCTTACATACATTGTATGAAAATGATTTGAAGGAGGGTTAGTAGCATATTAGTCCTCTCTTTCCCACCAACTTATTCTGCTAGTTGCCAGCATGCCCTTTTCTACCCTCCAATCACATGAGAGAAGAAAAGAAAGGCTAAATTGAGATTTGTTGAGCAACTGCCTAATTATATTAACATTCCATGGCTAAAATATATATATAGAAATATATTCAATGAAATGTAGCAGTTAATTTTAGGAAATTGATTTTTAATTTATCCTTTAAATGCCAACCTTAAATTTTCTTCAAGTAGAATCAATTTCTTGGTAATAAAATATTTTTAAAATCTTTACTTGCTCAATGCATAATTTGGATATATTTTTTAAATGAAAAATTATATCTGATTCATTCATTCAACTACTTTTGAAACTTGTGAATGCTAAGGTAATCTTCAACACATAGGTTGAAATATTAGCCAATGGAAAACTTTATTTTCATTATAGGGATGTCCTATACAGAATATTAACACTTAAAATTAAAATTTTTTAAGAAAAAATGCTATCATTTGATTTTTAATTTTGTTTTACAGGTTTGGTAAATTATTCAACTTAATTTTTGTTATCAGTAGTTTTAGAATATTTTTCCTCAAATTTCTCAGATGAAAAGAATCATGGGGCATGGGGAAAAAAGAACTTATTAAGACACAAAATGGATAGGTTGACAGAATCTCCAAGTGAGCTACCCAGAAATGTGCTTTCTGTTTGTTTTAATAAACTCCCCAGGTGATTCTTATCAAAGAAGTTGCAAAACACTATTTTAGATTGCACATTTCCTAATACTAGATGATTCTGTAAGCATGTTTATGATGAATATATTGCATGGAACAATGGAGCAGCTTTTATATATATTTCTGTGACTGGATAGTACGATGATTGTATTTCTGATATTTTTATTCTTTCCTTTTGCTTTAACTACAATATTGTCTATACTTTCTAGACAGCATATTAAAAAGCAAATATATCACTTTGCTTACAGATGTCCATATAGTCAAAGCTATGGTTTTTCCAGTAGTCATGTACGGATGTGAGAGTTGGTCCATGAAGAAGTTTGAGCACCAAAGTGTTGATGTTTTTGAACTGTGGTGCTGGAGGAGACTCTTGAGAGTCCTTTGGACTGCAAAGAGATCAAGCCAGTCAATCCTAAAGGAAATCAACCCTAAAATATTCATTGGAAGGACTGATGCTGAAGCTCCAATACTTTGGCCACCTGATATGAACAGCCGACTCACTGTAAAAGACCCTGATGCTGGGAAAGATTGAGGGAAAAGATGAAGGAGGTGGCAGAGAATGAGATGGTTAGATAGCATCACCGATTCAATCAACATGAATATGAGCAAACTCCAGGAGATTGTGACGGACATGCAGGGAGTCAGACACAACTTAGGGACTGAACAACAATAAGATATTTTCTAAGGTCTTCCCTGGTAGCTCAGTGGTAAAGAATTTGCCTGCCAGTGCAGGATACACGGGTTCAATTTCTGGGTCAGAAAGATCCCCTGGAAAAGGAAATGGCAACTCACTCAGGTATTCTTGCCTGGGAAATCCCATGGACAGAGGAGTTTGGTAGGCTGTAGTCCATGGGGTTGCAAAGATTTGGCCACAAATTAGCTACTAAACAGCAACAACAACATATTTTCTAACTTACATAAGCAGCTCTAAGCAAAGAAACTGCCCTTTCTTCATTTGACTTGTAATTTCACTAGTATATAAATTATACATTAGAATAACATTTGATCCATAGGTCTTATCCTTCACTTTCCACACAGAAACCAACATAATCAACAAGAATAACTGCCCGGAAGTATTATGCCTAATTGGATTGAGGCATTGTGTCTTTTTTCAGAGATGTACATAGGTAATTCTCTTGAGAGTCACTTGGCCTATGTATACAGAAGATAGCTTTAATGTGAATGTAACCTCAACCACCAAATCAATACTGATGGCCAAGGAATTCCTCTAGTACAAAATCAGACAAAACTGTTGCTTTAATGCCCCAGATTTTGGAACTGTCTCATTTTTATGATGTGGCTAATTACAGTGCAATAAAACTGTACATGGAACAACAGACTGGTTCCAAATAGGAAAAGGAGTACATCAAGGCTGTATATTGTCACCTTGCTTATTTAACTTATATGCAGAGTACATCATGAGAAACGCTGGGCTGGAAGAAGCACAGGCTGGAATCAAGATTGCTGGGAGAAATATCAATAACCTCAGATATGCAGATGACACTACCCTTATGGCAGAAAGTGAAGAGGAACTAAAAAGCCTCTTGATGAAAGTGAAAGAGAGTGAAAAGTTTGGCTTGAAGCTCAACATTCAGAAAACAAAGATCATGGCATCTGGTCCCATCACTTCATGGGAAATAGATGGAAAAACAGTGGAAACGGTATCAGACTTTATTTTTTTGGGATCCAAAATCACTGCAGATGCTGATTGCAGCCATGAAATTAAAAGATGCTTACTCCTTGGAAGGAAAGTTATGACCAACCTTGATTGTATATTAAAAAGCAGAGTCATTACTTTGCCAACCAAGGTCCGTGTAGTCAAGGCTATGGTTTTTCCCGTGGTCATGTATGGATGTGAGAATTGGACTGTGAAGAAAGCTGATCACCGAAGAATTGATGCTTTTGAACTGTGGTGTTGGAGAAGACTCTTGGGAGTCCCTTGTACTGCAAGGAGATCCAACCAGTCCATCCTAAAGGAGATCAATCCTGGGTGTTCATTGGAAGGACTGATGCTAAAGCTGAAACCGCAATACTTTGGCCACCTCATGCGACTAGTTGACTCACTGGAAAAGACTCTGATGCTGGGAAAGGTTGGGGGCGGGAGGAGAAGGGGACGACACAGAATGAGATGGCTCGATGGCATCACCGACTCTGTGGACATGAGTTTGAGTGAACTCCGGGAGTTGGTGATGGACAGGGAGGCCTGGCGTGCTGTGATTCATGGGGTCGCGGAGAGTCGGACACGACTGAGCGACTGAACTGAACTGACTGAATACCTTGTTTTAAAAAAAAAGCTTTCTGGTATTTCCTATGTTGTAGGAAAGAGTTAGATAGGTCAGGTGTCTGAATTTTGAGTCTTGCTGGGCAATTATCAATCTGGCAGGATTCATTTCTTCATCCACTGTGGGCTGTTTATGTATTTGAAATTCCTCATTCTCATCTTCATTAGTGAATTCTACAGCATTGAGTGAAAACAGACTGCACCCCCCACCTCATTTACAGCTTTTATGGAAGTGCTAAAATATGCAAGAACTGGGAGTACTTTAGACTGAAGCCAAATGGATTCTACAACCAAACATGGGTGAGATGTTTTTATGATGCGTTGACTTCTTTTCAAAGAATACATTATATATCTTTTTAGAAGGCTGTATTTTCTCAGTAATGATTTAAAAATACTTAGCTCACATTGATGAAATAAATACTTTCCCAGCAGTGTGGAACCATTTGGTAGAAGACCATATGGGCTCTAATTCCTATGCATAATAAGGCCTGAATTAAGGGGCTACAGAAGCCCTAAGTTAAGTGCTTCTTCTTACATTCTTGCTTTGTGGGAACACATAATGTCTTCTTTGCGCATTTTTTCTCAACTGGATTTTCTTCATTATTTTCTTGAAGGTCATTTAAAGTAGAAATTTGGCATTTAGTATTTAATTCCATTCTCATATTGTTATTTAATTCTTCATTTACTTCAGTGAAATTCAGTGGATTTGCAAAGCTACTGAAATCTTTGCCACCTTGTCACTTATAATAAAACTCTACTGCCACATGGGGTAATTAACATATATACAGCATTCTGTGCATGATAGACATACAACAGAGAGCTACAGTACGACACAGGGAACTATATTCATTATCTTGTAGTAACCTATAATGGAGAAGGCAATGGCAACCCACTCCAGTATTCTTGTCTGGAGAATCCCATGGACGGAGGAGCCTGGTAGGCTACAGTCCATGGGGTTGCTAAGAGTCAGACATGACACATGACTTAGCAGCAGCAGTAACCTATAGTGGAAAAGAACCTGAAAAAAGAATATATACAAATAACTGAATCACTTTGCTGTACATTTGAAAATACATTATAAATCTATATTTCAATAAAAAATATTACAGACATGTGTATGCACTCTTGTCCCACTGTGACCCCATGGATTGTCGTTGACCAGACTCCTCTGTCCTTGGGATTTCCCCGGGAAGAATATTGGAGTGGGCTGCCATATCCTATTCTAGGGGATCTTCCTGACCCAGGGATGGAAACTTTGTTAATTACACATTATTCAAAAGTGTACCCAGCCAGCACCCCAGCTGGAAAATGTGCTCTCACCAAATGCTTCAGCTGCAGGAAACTGAGAATAAGGTGACTTTTCAACAGCCTTCAAATAGGAAATAAGAAATCAAAAGCATGATAAATATCACAAATACGGTGGAAAATGGCCCTGGCACATGCTAATAGGTAATTTCTAACGTATAGCATTGGAGAGCAAGCAGTAACAGGTCAATTCTGCTTCTCCACGTCAAGGGAAAGGATGAGTGACTCGCTGTGGTTTGCGTTTTCAGACTTTCAGGTGTCTTCCTTGGCAAGAAGAACTTGAAATCAACAGGGTGAATTTTCCCCTTGATGGTTTTGTGGCTCGGTGAGGCAAAAGGCATACAAGTTATTTAAATACAAATGGATTGATAAATTTACATGTCCTGCTGGAGCACAGTGTGAGGCAAGCAGCTGAAGTTTTAAATCCCACCCTCCTCCCCGTCCCCCCACAATGGGTTTACAATAGAAAAACAGAGAGACTGCCTACGACCAGGTGTAGACATAATGTAGTCCTCTTAGAGCGTTAGTGTCATTGTCAGAAACTTCATTTAAATGTCCATAAAAACATCCTGACACAAAGAACGAACTGTAATAGCTTATAATTATGATAGTGCATAAAGTATGCCTCACAGCCCATTACAACGCCATAATTTTAGCATAAAAACCATAAACCAGGAGAACAAAACTTGAGAACTTCAAAATAAAATTACAGCTTTTGTAACAGCCCAATAGAGCATACCTTTTTTCTCCACAATAAATGATTCTCATCTGATTCCCATATGCAAAACAGGAGTGGATTTCTGATTTTTCAGACTTTACACTATAACACTTTCCCTGAAGTCTCTTCGAACTGGAACATTAATACATTTTCAAAAGAGATTTTAATACCCTTTCGAATGAGATCTAGTTTCAGGTGGAAGGATGGTTATTATTCACTCATGTCAAGATGGGGAAATTGGGAGGAAAAAATCTTTTGTGCTTGGTCTGCTTAAAAAGTCCACTCCTGTCATGACTGGGAAATGACATTTTGGATCATGAAACCAATACAGTGGGCCTGAATGAGATTTATTAGTGAACAGAGGAAAATGAACATCTAAGAAGTGCATTTTATACACTTCTTATACCAAGAAAATAAGGTTGGTCTCAATGCCAAAATATTTAACTTTTTGTCAGCTTTCTTGACCATTTTTAGGGTTTCTTTAAAGCACTCAGATTTTTCTCATATAAATGATACACAGTTTACATGATATTAGCAAGCCAAAACCCTCCTTATACATAATCACATATACATCTGTATATATATATATTTTTATAAAAGTAAAAGTCAAAATATGCATGCCAAAAAGTGCTTTTAAAATATACCACTTATTATTACTTTTGAAATAATATTATACATGAAGAGTAAATTAAAATCCCTTATAATTACATCACTGAGGGAGAAACTTTTTTAACAGTTTGGAGTATATGCTTTGGATATATATTTTCAAAATACTGTTAAATTCTTTATATAACTTTATATAGTTTATTTTTCAAAAGCATTATATAAATTTATTACAGTATATCTAATCCTTTGGACAAGTATTTAGATTGTTTAGTTTTCTGATATTATTTACATATTGTGCACATATTAACAGAGTCTATCTAGTGCTCTAATTATTACTCTGAAATCAATTTTTAGAAGCGCAGCAGAAGATGTGTGTGCCTGCTCAGTCGTGACTGACTCTTTGTGAACCCATAGACTGGAGCCTGCCAAGCTCCTCTGTTGATGGGATCTCCCAGGCAAGACTGCTGGACTGGGTTGTCATTTCTTCCTCCAGAGGATCTTCCTAACCTAGGGATCGACCCTGTGTCTCCTGCCTCTCCTGCACTGGCAGGCAGATTTTCTACCACTGCACCACCTCGGAAAAGCAAAAGATAAAAACATATTTTTAGGTCTTAGTGTAATTTGCTAAATAATATTGACAGTTTTTGAGGCTATTGTCTATCACATTGGTTTTTTTAAAACATTTATTTTGTATTGGGGTATGGACTCCGGGAGTTGGTGATGGACAGGGAGACCTGGTGTGCTGCAGTCCATGGGGTTGCAAGGAGTTGGACATGACTGAGTGACTGAACTGATCTAAACTGATAGCTGATTAACAGTATTGTGATAGTTTCAGGTGAACGGCAAAAGGACTCAGACATATATATATATATATACATGTATCCATTCTCCCCCAAAATTCCCTTCCCACCCAACTTGCCACATAACATTGAGCAGAGTTTCCTGTGCTATACATATGTCCTTGCTGGTTATTCATTTAAAACAGAGCAGAGTGTACCTCTCCATCCCAAACTTCCTAACTATCCCTTCCCTCCTACCCTTCCCCCTGGCAACCATGTTTATTAAGTCTTATCACATTGGTTTTTTGAAAATGAAGTTTCAAGCGTAGAAAATGTTAGAACGTTCCCTAGTTGTAAAACGTGATGTAGTGGTACCATGTGTGGACATGGACTTTAGAATCCTCTCCATGAGGTCTGGAGTAGAAACTACAATCTTTGCTCTAGCCTTGTGGGATCCAACCCTAATAAGGGCCATTTGGTCAGAATCTGAGGAACAGACCACCCAATGTGGGAATGCAAAGGAGGCCTTGGTGCAGGTCATGTGAGGAGAGAGAAGTCGGTAAGTGAAGTTAGATTAAAGCTAACAAAACTCACACCTGATATTTTCCACTTTCTCTTCAAATTAAGAGATTTCTTTCCTTAATGAAAAGTGAGTGGGCTTCCCTCATAGCTTAACTGGTAAAGAATCTGCCTGCAATGCAGGAGACCTGGGTTTGATTTCTGGGTTAGAAAGATCCCCTGGAGAAGGAAATGGCAACCCACTCCAGTATTCTTGCCTGGAGAATCCCATGGGCAGAGAAGCCCTGGTGGGCTACAGTCCATGGGGCCATAAGAGTCGGACACGACTTAGCGACTAAACCACCACCAATGAAAAGTGAAGGGGGCAGGGAAAGCTAGGAAGCTTGAAGAGCAAATGTCTGTAACTGTCCGAGTAGGAAAGTAGAGGTCAGGATGCAGAACATGTCATGAACAAACCCATCTAAGCACACTGAGGTCCCACTGAAGCTCAAAGTTGTGATATTGTAATAGCATGCACACGGTCATATGTGGTACTGTGTGCATTGGTGACTGGCTACTCAGGGATATAAGACAGATTCAAGGATGTAGGTTTGGGAAACTGCAGGATATTCATGATGGAAGGCCAAAAGTAGCAGGGCTTAGTGAACTGGGAAGTAGAATTTTGACATGGAAAGTGGGGTCTAGATTGAATAAGGAAGAGAGTAAGAATATAATGGTTTACAAACTTGGAGATGAGGGAAGGGCCAAAAGATGTGGACTGCTAGACAAGATCCACGAGCAAGTGCTGTGAGAGTGAAAAAGGGAGAGTTAGCCCTGTAAATCATATTTCAATGCTATAAATTATTACCTCACATTGTGGATGAAGATGTATATTATAATAGCTCATAAACAGAGAATGTGGAGTGTCAGTTACATGATTCACTCCTTCTGTCTGTCTGTTCAGTCGTGTCCCACTCTTTGCAAGCCCAGCATGGCAACCCACTCCTGTATTCTTGCCTGGAGAATTCCCATGGACAGGGGAGTCTGGTGGGCTACTGTCCATACAGCCACAGTGTCAGACACGACCAAAGCTATTTGGCATGCGCACATGGACTGCAGTTGGCCATTCTCCTCTGTCCTTGGAATTTTCCAGGCAAAAATACTGGAAAGATTGCCATTTCCTACTCCAGGGGATCTTCCCGACCCAGGGATTGAACCTGTGTCTCTTGCATCTCCTGCATTGGCAGGTGAATTCTTTACCACTGCACCACCTGGGAAGACCTTCATTCCTTCAGTCAACAAGTAATTACGGAACATTCACCATGTGTCAGGCACAACTCTAGGTCCTGAAGTAACAAAACAAAGTCCTTAGCATCATGGAGCTAACATTCCAATGGGACAGGAAAGATAAACAATAAACAGAATAAATGCATAAAATATGCATCTGACATAAAATAACTCAGATGGTGTTAAGGAAAGCAGGAGTGGAGAATAAGGGGTATTGAGATAAGACATGGTGAAGTGAAGTCAAGTCACTCAGTCGTGTCTGACTCCTTGCCACCCCATGGACTGTAGCCTACCAGGTTCTTCTGTCCATGGGATTTTCCAGGCAACAATACTGGAGTGGGTTGCCATTTCCTTCTCCAGGGGATCTTCCTGGCCCAGAGATAGAACCCAGGTCTCCTGCATTGTAGGGTTTACCGTCTGAGTCATTAGGGAAGTCCTATGCAATTTCTATGCAAGACATGGTATACAATTTCGAGTAACATGAACCCAGAAGAAGTAACTAGAATGATATGGAAGAGGAGACAAGGACATATAAGTGGGACCCAATTCATAAATGGGTTGAGTATGTTGCTTTACAAATTGTCATCTGTATTTTAATTAGCTGAAATTAAGGGCTCCTTTTTCCGAAGAAACGAAGTGATTGATTGTGACTGGGACTCAGGTGATCCTGACCCTCCCCTCCCCAAAGCACTCTCTGATTGGTCGTGAGTTAGAAATACCATCCTTTGTAGCCCTAAGCATTTTTTAAATAATTTGTTTATTTTTAATTGAAGGGTAATTGTTTTACAAAGGAGGACATGGAAACCCACTCCAGTATTCTTGCCTTGAGAATCCCCACATACAGAGGAGCCTGGTGGGCTACAGTCCATGGGGTCACAAAGAGTCAGACACGACTGACAGACTGAGCACAATTGCTTTATAATATTGTGTTTGTTTCTGCCATGTGTCAACATGAATCAGTCATAGGCATACATATGCCCCCTCCCTCTTGAACCTCCCTGGATCTCTTTTTATCTAACTTCTTCTAGTATTATCTTCTCCCTCTCAGCCTGCCCCATTACACTGGTTGTCTTGTGTGGTGTGTACCTTGTTTGTTTTACCATTCTCTTTTTCCTGTTCAAAATTCTTGGGCGATGTCATTTACTCTTATGACTTTGCAGCCATTCATTATATCCTAACCTCCCTCTCTCTCCTGTGTGATCTGCACTTTAACTTCATTTTGGATCTCTACTGAGAATAAGATAGCAATCGGTCAGTTTACCAGAGACTGTCCTAGTTCAAACACTAAAAATCTGGCATCCTAGGAAAGTTCCTCCCCAAAAAGTGAAGAGTCAGGTTATAGCAGTTGAAAAAGACTGGAAGAAAGGTACAAAACCCATGTATGTGTGTGTGTGTGTGTGTGTGTGTGTGTGTGTGTGTGTGCGTGTGCACACGTGTGCTTAGTTGTTCAGTTGTGTCCAACTCTTTGTGATGCCAAACTGTAGCCCACCAGGCTCCTCTGTCCATGGGATTCTCCAGACAAGAATACAGGAGTGGGTTGCCATTCACTTCTCCAGGGGATCTTTCCAGCCCAGGGATTGAACCCGGGTCTCCTGCATTGTAGGCAGTTTCTTTACCATCTGAGCCACCAGGGAAGCACACAAAACCCATATAGTACTCCAGAATTAGGGGCTGAAAGTGGTACTGTCTTCAGTGTCAAATGGATACAGCACAGATTATCTACTTTTCATAACTGTCACTGCTTTTGCTCTGATCACTGAAGTTGGCAACCGTGATTTTCAGTTCATGGTAATGAATCATTCATTGTTGATGCTCGTCAAGTGATGTGTCTTAAGAGGGCATTTAAATGAATTTCAATTAAGAGTATTAATAATCCATCTTTGACTTTGCCAGTGAATTAACTATTGCATTTTGTGTTAAGAAACAGAGTTTTGATGTATTAAAGGTCAAATGTGTAAAACATCTTGGAGGAATACACCATTGGGCTTCCCAGGTGGCTCAGTGGTTAAGAAATGTGCCTGCAAATGCAGCAGATATGGGTTGGATCCTTGGGTCGGGAAGATCCCCTAGAAAAGGGAAGGACAACCCACTCTAGTGTTCTTGTCTGGAAAACCCCATGGGCAGAGGAGCCTGGCAGGCTACAGTCTATGTGATCACAAAGAGCTGGACATGACTGAGAGACTTCCACTTCCACCTTTATTTTTAACATGATATATTTAACTATAAATTATATAATTTGATTCTTTCTTAGCAGCTGTGTTTAGCAATAGGCTTGTAACATTCCTGAAAATTGAACAATTGGCTCTTGTGAGTTGGTGCAAACCAAGTCCAGCATATCATTGGCCTCATCTTAAGAGGCTTCACTGATGACAGGAAGCACCATACTCTACTTCCAAGCACCGTCGCCACAACCACTCCCTCCAAGTTACTGACTGACGTGCCTCCCAGGATCACTGTGTGGTCTCCAGCTTGTCCTTCCTGCTTCCCTCCTGCCCACCAATCCATTTCTCCACTAGAGTGATCCTTTCAACAGCCATGGGGGAAGTACAGAGTTCTCATTTTCAAAGATCTCCAAAGTCTTTTCCTCTCACTCAGAATTTAACCCAACATTCCAACCACTACTACTGCCTCTTTGAGCTTCATTGATGATATTTTTGTCTTGTTTTCTTGTGACTCTGACATTGGCTGCTACCTCACCAGCCTTCACGCAGTTCCTCCCACGTACCCAGGGCTTCTAACTTAGTACCCTCAGGTCTTGTTTCCTTGACTTGGCACCCTGCACACTCCCTAAATTGTCCTGTCTCTAACTCAATGTTAGAACTATCTGACAATAAAAAGTGTTTCCCTGGTCCCTATATGGTCTGTTTTCTCGTCCATTACCCTACATTTCAGTGTGTTTCAGAGCATGTATTGGAAACTATTAATGTTGTGTTACATATTCATTCATTTATTTTCCATCTCCCCAAGAAGACATGCATTTCATGAAAAAAGGGACTTGCTTTATTCACTTTTGCATCCTGGAGGCTAGAAAACTGTCACATAATAAATACTGGCAGGCATTTGTAGAAAGTATATATGACTCCTAATTGCTGTTGACACTGAAATTTGTTCATTATGGCTGAAGTCCACTACTATTCCTCTCAGAATAATTTGTTCAGTGGGTCAAGGGAACAGAAAGGGGCCAAGTTCCTCAAGTACTGTGATGGCCCCTCAGAGAAGGGTCTGTTTCCAGTTCTCAGAAAGGAGCTATATGGGCTAACTGGGGATCTGACTTCATTCCATTGAGAAATTTTAACTCTGCTATCTTCAATACATTAAAAATTATTCCATAACTTAAATGTTTCTTTCCTCATTGTACCCACAGTCATAGGACAACTTTCATTACCTAGCCACATCTCTGGAAGAAAAGAGGATATAAGAATATGACAAAGTAACCAGAATACCACATTTTTATTGAAAGGCACTTTTACTGCCTGTGGATAATTAAAAATTGGATGGAGAGGAGTTAAAGAAAGGCCATAATTGGTTATAATATTACAGGAAGGTTAAACTAAATGTGTAAAGGATCAAGCCAAATATTTTTCATTACTATGACCCAGAAATGAAGTCTAAGGTTCTAGAAAGCAATTAGAACTCCTTATGATGAGTGCACTCATATTTATAAATGGCATACCCAGAATTTTGCTGTTGTCTCATTTTTTTAACTTGGTCTTACTTTATCTATGAACAGAAAATCAAACAGAAGGATAAAAAGCGAGCAAGAGAAAGCTTTCACGTTCCTGGTTTATTTTATAATAGCAACTTGGCCACAATATCAAGGGACAGTTTTCTCCAAAGTCTAAACTCTAAATAGCTGATTGTATGTATTTCCTTTAAGATCTTGGTTTCTTTATCTGTGAAGTGGACAAAGTAAACTTATCTCCTGTAAAAAAGTTATAAAAATCAGATAATATGTGAAAAAGAACATTATTAGGCTTAATGATACTTATCATAAATTACTTTCAGTGTTTATTAAGTGGGCATTTGTATGAAAAGGTATGTTTTCGTAAGACTTTAATGATGCTTGCATTGCTCACTAAACATTTATTATCATTCACTTAGTGAAATGTTCATTGTTTCAAAGACTACAAGTGTTCATACCTTCAGATGTATTCTTCATTTATGTTTTATTCAATACTGTATAAAAGTCACGGATGCTTACCACTTTCAAAAAGCAGTTCATCTTTGGATTGACATGTACACACTGCTGCTGCTGCTGCTAAGTCACTTCAGTCGTGTCCAACTCTGTGTGACCCCATAGACGGCAGCCCACCAGGCTCCCCCGTCCCTGGGATTCTCCAGGCAAGAACACTGGAGTGGGTTGCCATTTCCTTCTCCAATGTGTGAAAGTGAAAAGTGAAAGTGAAGTCGCTCAGTCATGTCCGACCCTTAGCGACCCCACAGACTACAGCCAACCAGGCTCCTCCATCCACGCTACTATATTTAAAATAGATAACCAACAAGGACTTACTGTGTAGCACAGGGAACTCTGCTCCATATTCTACAATAACCTAAGTGGGAAAACAACTTGAAAAAAAGATTGGATACAAGGATGTGTATAGGTGGAGCTTCCTTGGTTACTCAGAAATGAAACAATCCACCTGTGAATACAGGAGAGGCAGTTTAGACTCCTGGGTTGGGAAGATCCCCTGGAGAAGGGAATGGCAAACCACTCCAGGATTCTTGCCTGAAGAATTCCATGGACCGAGGAGCCTAGTCGGCTACAGTCCATGGGGTCGCAGAGAGTCAGACACGACTGAGAGACCAACACTGTCACTTTTCATAGATACAGCTGGATCACTTTGCT